>NC_069696.1:52415202-53696228 GCF_023699985.2 Odocoileus virginianus | reverse complement strand
CTCATTGTGGTTTTGATTTGCATTTTTCTGATAATGAGTGATGCTGAGCATCTTTTCATGTGTTTGTTAGCCATCTGTATGTCTTCCTTGGAGAACTGTCTGTTGAGTTCTTTGGCCCATTTTTTGATTGGGTCATTTATTTTTCTGGAGTTGAGCTGGAGGAGTTGCTTGTATATTTTTGAGATTAATCCTTTGTTGCTTCGTTTGCTATTATTTTCTCCCAATCTGAGGGCTGTCTTTTCACCTTGCTTATAGTTTCCTTTGTTGTGCAAAAGCTTTTAAGTTTCATTAGGTCCCATTTGTTTATTTTTGCTTTTGTTTCTAAAATTCTGGGATGTGCGTCATAGAGGATCCTGCTGTGATTTATGTCCGAGAGTGTTTTGCCTATGTTCTCCTCTAGGAGTTTGATAGTTTCTGGTCTTACATTTAGATCTTTAATCCATTTTGAGTTTATTTTTGTGTATGGTGTTAGAAAGTGTTCTAGTTTCATTCTTTTACAGGTGGTTGACCAGTTTTCCCAGCACCACTTGTTAAAGAGGTTATCTTTTTTCCATTGTATATCCTTGCCTCCTTTGTCAAAGATAAGGTGACCATAGGTTCGTGGATTTGAATATATTAAGGGCTTCATCAGTCTAGTTTGGTAAAACTTAGCTTGACGGGCTTAGAGTACCAGTAGATCCAAAGAAAATGGTTGAATTTTAAGACTATTTAAAAAGTGCAATTGCTTTTTCTGTGTCATGGAAAATTTAGATTCTGATGTAAGTTACACACTCAGAAAGAATAAGTTGTGCACAACCAAACACAAAAATTATTAGCATTCGCATGCTAGAATTTCTCCAGATGAGCCTCAAAATCTCTTTCATAAAAACAATTTTCCTTCATTTCCTCAACTGACAGCTCATAGTTTTTAAGAAAGAGACTTATTCTGTCTATGTAAAATTACTTTAGATACGGATACTAAACAATGAGGAAATTGTTGATTGCATTCTTACTTACCCTGAATGTAACTTTCACAGTCATCATTAGTTCATTTACTAGACAGTTCACATAAGATCATTCTTTCTCTTCAGTTATATGCATGACTCTGTGTAGACAACAATAATAACAAACATTATGTGGCATCTTTTATAGGCTACTTTTCCTAATGCTTTTATAGTAGCTCATTTAATACATGCAATAATAATATGAGGTGAAAAAAAATAATATGAGGTGAGTACTACTGTATTCCCCAGTTTACAGTAAGGAAAATGAAGTACCAAGAAATAAAATATGCTGAAAGACACAAACTAAGGTCAAAATTTTAAAGAAATCTGGCTTCAGAATCCATGCTCTTAAACAGTGTGGTATCTATCATCTTTTTCTTTGATAAAGAAATTTGAGAGAAGTATATTTGCCTGAGAAAAAGACGGCTTTCAAGAAAATGGCATGATGTCTTATTGATAGATTTTTGTTGTTGATCAGCTCCATTAAAACTTGAATGTGCAAATAATTATATTAAAAAGGGGGCAAGATTTTAAATAGATCATACATAGGTTCTGAAGAAGTATAAACTATTTGGGCAGTGAAAGGAAACACTGTAATTTGTGTTGTGAAATGTTTTTTGAAAAATAATATGTCTTATTTATATTTCTTTAATCCTAAACAGGGACAGGGATCAGATCATTTTAATTTTTGAGATTTATTCCTATCAAACTCATTCTATAGTTAATAAGTTTATGGCTGAAGACATCTTTTTTTCATTTATTTTATTAGTTAGAGGCTAATTACTTTACAATATTGTAGTGGTTTTTGCCATACATTGACATGAATCAGCCATGGATTTACATGTGTTCCCCATCCCGATCCCCCCTCCCACCTCCCTCTCTACCTGATCCCTCTGGGTCTTCCCAGTGCACCAGTCCCAAGCACTTCTCTCAAGCATCCAACCTGGGCTGGTGATCTGTTTCACCCTTGATAATATATATGTTTTGATGCTGTTCTCTTGAAACATCCCACCCTTGCCTTCTCCCACAGAGTCCAAAAGTCTGTTCTGTGCATTTGTGTCTCTTTTTCTGTTTTGCATATAGGGTTATCATTACCATCTTTCTAAATTCCATATATATGTGCTAGTATGCTGTATTGGTCTTTATCTTTCTGGCTTACTTCATTCGTGTATAATGGGCTCCAGTTTCATCCATCTCATTAGAACTGATTCAAATGAATTCTTTTTATTGGCTGAGTAATATTACATGGTGTATACAAACCCCAGCTTCCTTATCCATTTGTCTGCTGATGGGCATCTAGGTTGCTTCCATGTCCTGGCTATTATAAACAGTGCTGCGATGAACATTGGGGTGCACGTGTCTCTTTCAGATCTGGTTTCCTCGGTGTGTATGCCCAGAAGTGGGATTGCTGGGTCATATGGCAGTTCTATTAAAAGCTTTTGCACAACAAAGGAAACTATAAGCAAGGTGAAAAGACAGCCCTCAGATTGGGAGAAAATAATAGCAAACGAAGCAACAGACAAAGGATTAATCTCAAAAATATACAAGCAACTCCTCCAGCTCAACTCCAGAAAAATAAATGACCCAATCAAAAAATGGGCCAAAGAACTCAACAGACATTTCTCCAAGGAAGACATACAGATGGCTAACAAACACATGAAAAGATGCTCAACATCACTCATTATCAGAGAAATGCAAATCAAAACCACAATGAGGTACCATTATACACCAGTCAGGATGGCTGCTATCCAAAAGTCTACAAGCAATAAATGCTGGAGAGGGTGTGGAGAAAAGGGAGCCCTCTTACACTGTTGGTGGGAATGCAAACTAGTACAGCCACTATGGAAAACAGTGTGGAGATTTCTTTAAAAACTGAAGACATTTAAATTTGGGAAAGGGATAGTGTTTTTCCCAGAGTAGTCAATAGACAAGTACTCAGTTAGTGATTTATTATTTGTCAAAAACTTACATGATTATGCTTTAAAATTTGCTCTTACCTTATATTATTTGGTAATTTGTCATATTCTGTAAAAAGCAGCAGAATTCCGATGTTTTTGTCTTGTTATTGTTTTAATTCTAGAAAGAGTAATCAAAGTTAATGACTATGTTACAACTACAAATACTGAAAAAATCTTTATGTCAAAATAAAAAGATCTCTCTTCCTCTCAGTATTTCCAAATACGTGTCCATTTTCCCAGTTTCACATTCTTCCCATAGAGAAAATAGGCATATTTTCCTAATAAGGAAAATACTCTATGTGAACTACTGGCCTTTCCTTTAGTAGTTGACATTGGAAAATGTTATTGTCCTTTGTAGAAGAGACACAAATGAATCTTCCAATGATGCTTGGCTAAATCTAAAATACTTCCAGAAATTATATTCTGTAGTTATGCAAGGTGAACCTGAGGAATCCATCAGCAGGATAGTCTCTCTCCTGCATTCTCTAGTGCTTGAATGCTTTTAAGAAGGAAAATAGATTGTCTTAGACATCCAAGCAGAGGCCCTGAGTCACCTGGAATCTCCGATAATCTTCCAAAATAACAGCAGCAGTTACTTATAATGGCTATGGTTTTGGCATAACAGTATCAATTTTTGTAATAATTGCAGTGTTGAGGTTTCCTTTACCTTCTGGGAAATAGTCCTCCTGGGGGGAAGAAAGAAGTCTAAATTAGTTATTAAGATGTCTAGGCTCCAGAGCCAAGGTCCATGAGACCTGGAGATAGGGACTCCAAATTTAAAAAAGAAAGAAGAAAAGAAACAAGAAAATGGAGGGGGAAAGCAGCCTGAGTCTACTAGGAGTCAGCACACATACAAGAGCTGTTTTCTTGTGAGAATCCTTTGGCTTTGGGAGGGACAAAGAAGATCTTTCAGTCTTAACTTCTCCATTGAAAAGTATCATTTCAGTTTACCATGGCAGCAAAGTTTTGGTAGGAAAATAGAAATAAATATGAAAGGAAATATTATATTATGAAGTATAACTTATAGAAAATTTTTCTCCTAGCCATAACATTCATTTCATTTTCACTCAAAATTCCCCATATTTATTCTTTAGGTATATTGTATCAAATAATTGATAGCAAAAATACAGTCACCATGAACAAGATGAAAGACAAAACCCAAAAAGTGCCCCCTAATTAGTTAAGTGAAGAATAAATAATGGTTGGTGAGATCTAGAGATTGGCTCACTTTGTAACTTTAATTGGTTCAAAGATGTTTACCCAGTTGTCATATATTATGTTAATAATTTCTTAATAGCTATACACTTCAAAATAATTTTTAAACAGTTCCATATCAGTCAAGAAAATCCTGATTTGTTTTTGATATAAACAAAATCATTAACAAGATGTATAAATACATCTTGTAACATAGTAAGGGAAGGAGAATAGGTAAAAAGGAAGAAAATAATGATGGCTCATAAAATCTTCATATATGCAACTGTTTACAGGCAATAGTTGGTATTTTCCTTTCCATATTCTCCTTGGTCTCACTAATGACCACAGTATCCAGAAGTTGTATTCCCGGGGAGGTGGGAGGGTGGGGAATGTAAATATTCATTAATGAAGGATCTGATCATGTGTGGTCTTGTCATGCTGAAATGCTGTAGTTGTTCATTAATAGTATTAGGAGACATCCTGGAAAATTCCCTGGATCACTACCATACTCCTCTTTGTCTCCATTTATTAATATCTTTTGCTTATCAGTATCAGTTACCCAAAAGAACGCAGAGTGTTTTGTTCATCTGTGGTTCAGTGAAATGTATGCCAAGGAGGCAGGAACAATTGCTGTGTTCCCTAGTAAAGTCATCCCTCTGTTGGTAGTAAATATTCTAATTCAGCAATGTCAAATGTCTCAGGCAGTGAAGAAAATATATTGAGAGTGTGTTAGTAGATTTTATAGTGATGGTTGGCATTCCCACTTTGACCCTCTGTACTTGGACCATAGTCTGATTATGAAAAAAAATATCTTCATAAATTGGTTGTGAATGCAGAGCACAGACCATATCCTAGATGATAGTAACCCACTTCTGTAAAGTATTGCCAGCTAATTGGTTCAGTAAATCAGTAAGTCATACTTCAATAAGTGATTCCACAGTTCCATAAGTTCATCTGACTGACCAGATGCATAATAGTTCTTTTGACTTTTGTGGATATGAGTGCATTGACTTAATTCTCTTCTTGAAAAGCAAGGACAGGTGTGTGTCCTAAGTTACTCCAGTCATGTCTGACTCTTTGCTACCCTATGGACTGCAGTCCACCAGGCTCCTATGTCCATGGGATTTTCCAGGTAAGAATACTGAAGTGGGTTGCTATGCCCGCCTCCAGGGGATCTTCCCAACCCAGAGACCAAACCTGCATCTTCTGTGGCTGCTGCATTGCAGGTGGACTCTTTACTGCTAACCACCAGGGAAGCCCTGTAAGCCTTGTGCCAAAGCACCAGTAAGATATGGTATAATAGTGAGCAAAAAAATTGCTGATTTCTAATAGGATGGTATTAGCAGAAGCAATTTTACCAGAGAATTCCCAAGATGGTGGAGTAAGAAGATCCTGAGCTCACCTCCTATCATGGGCGCATTATAAATAAAATCAGAACTTACAAGAAAATATCTTCAAAAACTTAAAGTATAAAGAAGAAATCACAGTGATAAGGTTAGGGGCACAGAGTCACAGTATAGCCAAGACCCATACTCCTAGCTGGGTGACCCACAAACAGGAAAATAACTACAGTTTCAGAGGTTCTCCCCAAGGAGTGAGTGGTCTGAGGCTCATATCAGGATCCCCAGGATGAGGTTCCTGTTCTGGGAAGATGAGATGAGCTTCCAGAAAGTCTGGCTTTGAAGGCCAAGGGGCTTACTTTTACCTCACACCAGTCAAAATGTCCATGATTTAAAAGTCCACAAATGATAAATCCTGGAGAGGGTGTGAGGAAAAGAGAACTCTCCTATACTGTTGGTGGGAATGCAATTTGGTGCAGCCACTATGGAAAGCACTATGAAGATTCCTTTAAAAACTAAAAACAGAGTTAATACATGATCCAGCAATCTCACCCCTGGGTATATATCTAAAGAAAAAACACATGCTTATAGCAGCACTAGCAACAGCCAAGGCATGGAAACAACCCGAATGTAGTCAACAGGTGAATGAAGATGTGGTGTGTATATGTAGTGGAATATTACTTGGTCATAAAAAAGAATGAAAAATACCATTTGCAGTAACATGGATGGATTTAGAGACTATCATACTATGTGAAGTAAGTCAGAGATAAATATCTTATAACTTATATGTGGAATCTAAAAAAAAATACGCATGAACTTATTTACAAAATTAAAATAAATTAACAGGCATAGAAAACAAACTTATGTTTACCAAAGGAGATAGTGGAGAGATAAATTAGGAGTTTGAGATTAACATATACACACTCATATATATATAATATTTATCTCCTTTTCATGAGCTATTACATGAAATACAAATTGTATAGTGGCTGTATATTGCTTTTTTGCCATCTGGTTTCCATTTTCCCTTCCTTAATAATGCCTAACTTATTTTTGAGGCATTAATAATTTTCAATTTGATACAGTCTACTGGACTCAATTTAGATGTCTTATCTTCCCTTGACAAACAAACAGGCCCATGACAATAAAGGCCAATAAAATGTATTCTCACTGGAATTTGAAGTTTTAGCAGAGTGGCTCAGAGAACCATGATACTTGAAATTTACATTTCCCACTTGTGACATTATTTTTAGATGGGTCCCATCCAGACCATTCCTATATGTCTTGCTTCTTCATTCTCTGCAGTGTATTTGATATTACCCTCTTTTAAATCAGAAACTTCTGCCTTCTTATCAATATTGTGTGTTAACCAATGCCCTTACCCTTCTAATATATAAATCTGCATCAGTTACTTAACTGAGTTTCTGTTATTAGCACCCAAAACTTTAAACAGATACTCAAACACTGTTCCAATATAATTGTTTCAAGGAAAACTAGGATCTGGTAATTGCTTATATGGCCAAAAATATGATTAAAAAAAAAAAAAAAAAAAAACCCTATACTAGGCATGGAGCCTAGATGTTCACATGATTTGTGGTAAAATTGTCTACCACAATTACAGAAAAGCATGTGATCACATGGACCACAGCCTTATCTAACTCAATGAAACTATGAGTCATGCTGTGTAGGGCCACCCAAGATGGACGGGTCATGGTGGAGACTTCTGACAAAATGTGGTCCACTGGAGAAGGGTATGGCAAGCCACTTCAGTATTCTTGCCTTGAGAATCCCATAAACAATATGAAAAGGAAAAAAGATAGAACACTGAAAAATGAACTCCCCAGGTTGGTAGGTGCCAAATATGCTACTGGAGATCAGTGGAGAAATAACTCCAGAAGGAATGAAGAGATGGAGCCAAAGCAAAAACAATACCCAGTTGTGGATGTGACTGGTGATGGGAGTAAAGCCTGATGCTGTAAAGAGCAATATTGCATAGGAACTTGGAATGCCAGGTCCATGAATTAAGGCAAATTGGAAGTGGTCAAACAAGAGATGGCAAGAGTGAACATCGACATTTTAGGAATCAGCAAACTAAAATGGACTGGAATGGGTGAATTTAACTCAGATGACCATTATATCAACTACTGTGAGCAAGAATTTCTTAGAAAAAATGGAGTAGCCATTATAGTCAACTAAAAAATCTTAAATGCAGTACTTGGGTGCAGTCTCAAAAACAACAGAATGATCTCTGTTCATTTCCAAGGCAAACCATTCAATATCATGGTAATCCAAGTCTATGCTCCAACCAGTAATGCTGAAGAAGTTGAAGTTGAATAGTTCTATAAGAACCTACAAGAATTTTTAGAACTAACACCCAAAAAGTTGTCCTTTTCATTATACAGGACTGGAATACAAAAGAAGGAAGTCAAGAGATACCTGGAGTAACAGGCAAATTTGGCCTTGGAGAACAGAATGAAGCAGAGCAAAGGCTAATAGAGCTTTGCCAAGAGAACACACTGGTCATAGCAAACACCCTCTTCCAACAACACAAGAGATGCCTCTACACATGGACATCACCAGATGGTCAATACCAAAATCAGATTGATTATATTCTTTGCAGCCAAAGATGGAGAAGCTCTATACTGTCAGCAAAAACAAGACTGGGAGCTGACTGTGGCTCAGATCATGAATTGCTTATTGCTAAATTCAGACTTAAATTGAAGAAAGTAGGGGAAACCACTAGACCATGCAGATATGACCTAAATCAAATCCCTTACAATTATATAGTAGAAGTGACAAATAGATTCAAGGTATTAGATCTTATAGACAGAGTGCCTGAAGAACTATGGATGGAGGTTTCTGACATTGTATAGGAGTTAGTGATCAAGACCATCCCCCAAAATAAGAAATACAAAAAGGCAAAATGGTTGTCTGGGAAGGCCTTACAAAGAGCTGAGAAGAAGAGAAGTGAAAGACAAAGTAGAAAAGAAAAGATATATCCATTTGACTGCAGAGTTCCAAAGAATAGCAAGGAGAGTTAAGAAAGCCTCCCTCAGTGATCAAAGCAAAGAAGTAGAGGAAAACAATAGAGTGGGAAAGACTAGAGATCTCTTCAAGGAAATTAGAGATATCAGAGGAAATTTTCATGCAAAGATGGGCTCAATAAAGGAAAGAAATGGTATGGACCTAACAGAAGCAGAAGATATTAAGAAGAGGTGGCAAGAATACACAGAACTTTACAAAACAGATCTTCATGACCCAGATAATCATGATGGTGTGACACTCATCAAGAGCCAGACATCCTGGAATGCAAAGTCAACTGGGCCTTAGGAAGCATCATTACAAACAAAGCTAGTGGAGGTGATGGAATTCCAGTTGAGCTATTTCAATCCTAAAAGATGATGCTGTGAAAGTGCTGCACTCAATATGCCAGCAAATTTGGAAACCTCAGCAGTGGCCACAGGACTGGAAAAGGTCAGTTTTCATTCCAATCTCAAAGAAAGGCAATGCCAAAGAATGCTCAAACTACTGCACATATGCACTCATCTCACATGCTAGCAACATAATGCTCAAAATTCTTGAAGGTATGCTTCAGCAGTATGTGAACTGTGAATTTCCAAATGTTCAAGATGAATTTAGAAAAGGCAGATAATCAAGAGATCAAATTCTGAACACCCACTGGATCACTGAAAAAGCGAGAGCACCCAAAAGAGATATCACTTCTGCTTTATTGACTACACCAAAGCCTTCGACTGTGTGAATCACAACAAACTGGAAAATTCTTAAAGAGATGGGAATATCAGACTACCTTATCTTCTTCCTGAGAAATATGTATGCAGGTCAAGAACCAACAGTTAGAACCCGACATGGAGCAACAGACTGGTTCCAAATTGGGAAAGGGGTATGTTAAGGCTGTATATTGTCACCCTGCTTATTTAACTTATATGCAGAGTACATCATGTGAAATGCCAGACTGGATGAAGTACAAGCTGGAATCAAGATTGCTGAGAGAAATATCAATAATTGCAAATATGCAGATGACACCACCTTTATGGCAGAAAGTGAAGAAGAACTAAAGCACCTCTTGATGAAACTGAAAGAGAAGAGTGAAAATTTTGGCTTAAAACTCGACATTCAGAAAATAAAGATCATGGCATCTGGTCCCATCACTTCATGGCAAATAGTTTTGGAAACAATGGAAACAGTAAGAGACTTTATCTTTTGGGGCTCCAAAATCACTGCAGATGGTGACTGCAGCCATGAAATTAAAAGATGTTTGCTCCTTGGAAGAAAATTTATGACTAACCTACACAGCATATTAAAATGCAGAAACATTACTTTGCCAATTAAGGTCCATCTAGTCAAAGTTATGGTTTATCCCGTAGTCATGTATGGATGTGAGATTTGGACTATAAAGAAAGCTGGGCGCTAAAGAATTGATGCTTTTGAACTGTGGTTTTGAGGAAGACTCTTGAGAGTCCCTTGGACAACAAGGAGATCTAGCCAGTCAATCCTAAAGTAAATCAGTCCTGAATATTCATGAGAAGGAATGATGCTGACACTGAAACTCCAATACTTTGACCATCTGATGCAAAGAATTAACTTATTTGAAAAGACCCTGATGCTGGGAAAGATTGAAGGTGGAAGAAGCGGATGACAGAGAGTGAGATGGTTGGATGGCATCACTGACTCAATGGACATGAGTTTTAGTAAGCTCCAGGAGTTGGTGATGGACAGGGAAGCCTGGCATGCTGCAGTCCATGGGGTTGCAAAGGGTCGGTAATGAATGAGCAACTGATCTGACCTACCATAGAGTTAAATTGAATCATATACCCACTGAAAGCAAGAATCTGATGGAGTCAGATAGAGTCCAATCTGATAGAGTCACCATCTGAATTGTAATTATGGCGTGGGTAATTCAAGGACTGCAACATGCTGTTAGTACTTCTGACAAATTAAAGCAAAAATTGAGCTCAGATCTTTAACTTCTGTTTCTATAGGGAACTTGCACCATGACAAGATAATCTCCTATAGTTAACAGCTGCAGAGATGAAATTGCTGAAAGCTAAACCCAGAGTATGAATCTTTGGCTTGCTGAACACAAGGTATGTTGATTCATTCCTTCAATTTCTCTCACACAATTAACTGACGATTCCTGGTTTGTGAAAGTGAAAATGAAGTTGCGCAGTCATGTCCAACTCTTTGTGACCCCATGGACTGTAGCTTACCATGCTCCTCTGTCCGTGAGTTTTCCAGGCAAGAGTCCTGAATTGTAACAATACTTAAAACATTTGAAAATCCTGACATTTTGGAAACTACCTCAACCACCTTTGCAGATGGAAGCAGACCTATCTTCCTAACAGTTATTCCCTGCTCAATTTAAGATGCTGCTACTCCTTTACCTGAAGAAGTTTCCTTGAAGGAAGAAGCTATAGTTCCCCCTTTCCACCCCTCATTTTCATTCTATGAGCTCATTTATTAGTGCAAGAACATGAATACTGCCCTAAGGCAGATGGGGTATTTATAGAAGACTGGCTTAAATTTTTGTATATTTTTGGGGTGCATATTGGCAAAAGTGCTTTGATGTGAATGAATTTTAGGGCTCTTTTACTTGGGAGGGAGGAAGCTATTTGATAGAATTCATACTTACCAAAATTTGATAATTAGTATGCTAGCTAACGTCATTAAGTTGAAGTCGAATGCTTGGTTGAGATGACAAATGTAATTTATTAATTAATACTGGATATTAATGGAAATTAAGACACTAGAAACACTTTGGGAAAAGTATAGAAAAGGAAATTTAATATCTTTAGGAGACATTAGTGCTTAGGAGGATTAACCATAGATATTCTCATATATCCTAGCTAGGTGTCCCTGAGGTGTTCCTCCACCAATGACAAAGCAAACAGCTAGAAATTTTCAAAGCAGATGTGATACTTCTCTCTAAGGATGTTGGTGGCAGACATTAAGGTTAAAGTGGCCTTTCTAATATCAGTGAGAATAGAGGAGTGAGAGTGTTCAGATTTTGGCTTCTGACTGAGAGCAAAGGAAGATTTGGTTAACATGATAGTAGCAACTTATTAGTTCAAAAATGAACATGGTATAGTAATCTCCACCTAAGGTTAGCTAATCATAAGGTATCTAGGAAGAAAATTAAGTGAACCCTCTTTCGAGAGAGAGCAAAAGACAGAGAGGCATTAGATAAGATCAAAAGTTGACCTGAGCTACCATGATTCAGATAATGCCCATCTCCCAATTCTTAGACCTGAGCTGAGTCACAGAGAGTCAGTGGAATGAAGATGTGAATAAGATGTGAACTGAAATCACTGAATTCACTCTTGAATAAGATATGAATTGAATTCCTTCCAAAACCTTCCAAATATTTTGGTGACTAATTTTCAAATGAATGAACACTGAAGAAAATGTTTGAAGAACTCTCCAAACATTTTGTGGCTTTATAGAGCTATTTATTGGTCTTCCCTGGTGTCTAAGTGGTAAAGAATCCACCTGCTAATGCAGGAGACATGGGTTCCATCCCTGAGTCAGGAAGATCCCTTGCAGAAGGAAATGGCAACACACTCTAGTATTCTTGTCTGGAAAATCCCATGGACAGAGGAGCCAGGAGGACTACAGTCCATGGGATCACAAAAGAGTCCAACATGACTTAATGACTAAACAACAGTAACAGCAACAACAACAGAGCTATATATTAGACCCTGTCTCAGAACTATCCAGCAGAGGGACAAAGAACTTGAAATTTCTTAAAGCAAAAGTTTCTAATAGTGTGACATTTGGCAAGTTTGAATCCTACTTGAGGACTCTTGCCTATTTTTCACATTCTAACTTCCTAGATTGCTGCCAAAGGGCTCACCCTCTCCAGCCCTCTCATTGTGTGTGTGCAGCTGGAGCAAAAGAAAAAAGTATGTGTCTAATTATTCTTTTGCTTAAAATATCCAAAGTTCATTTATGTAGGTTACCACTATAGACACCCAACTATAAGACATGCATTTGAGAAACCCAATACCAATCATCACAATGTCAAACAATGTTTACACATTGATAAGGGGAAAAAAAAAACTATTTCTAAAATCTAGAGGTCATATTCAGTAAAAGTAAGAACTATGAAAATTCAGTTCAGTTCAGTCGATTAGTCTCTCCAACTCTTTGCGATCCCATGGACTGCAGCACTCCAGGCTTCCCTGTCCATCACCAACTCCCAGAGCGTACTCAAACTCATGTTCATTGAGTCGGTGATGCCATCCAACCATCTCATCCTCTGTCGTCCCCTTCTCTTTTCGCCTTCAATCTTTCCCAGCATCAGGGTCTTTTCAAATGAGTCAATTCTTCTCATCAGGTGGCCAAACTATTGGAGTTTCAGCTTCAGCATCAGTCCTTCCAATGAATGTTCAGGACTGATTTCCTTCAGGATTGACTTGGCTCTACTTGCTGTCCAAAGGGCTCTCAAGAGTCTTCTCCAACACCACAGTTCAAAAGCATCAATTCTTCGGCGCTCAGCCTTCTTTATGATCCAACTCTTCCACCCATACATGACTACTGGAAAAACCATAGCTTTGACTAGATGGACATTTGTTGGCAAAGTAATGTCTCTGCATTTTAATATGCTGTCTAGGTTGGTCATAACTTTTCTTCCAAGGAGCAAGCATCTTTTAATTTCATGGCTGCAGTCACCATCCACAGTGATTTTTGGAGTCCCAAAAAATAAAGTCCTTTACTGTTTCCATTGTTTCCCCAACTATTTGCCATGAAGTGACGGGGCCAGATGCCATGATCTTAGTTTTCTGAATGCTGAGTTTTAAGCCAACTTTAGTCTTTGATTGAAGTTTTTGGGGGCGTTTGTCTTGGTTTTTTGTTGTTGTTGTTGTTTTTACAGTATTATAATAGTTAAGAAATGATGTTGACCCTCAGTATGTCTTGTTTGAAGAAATGTCTGTATAGGTTTTCTGTCCATTGTTTAAAATTTTATTTAATTTTTAATTGAAGGATAATTGCTTTATAGAATTTTGTTGTTTTCTGTCAAATCAACATGAATTAGCCATAGGTGTACATATGCCTCTGCCCATTTTTTAATTGGGCTATTTGTTTTTTTGTTGTTGTTGTTGTTGTTGTTTTATTTTTTATTTATTTTTTATTTTTATTTTTTTGAAATTTTAACTTTTATTTATTTTTTTCCCATTTATTTTTATTAGTTGAAGGCTAGTTACTTTACAGCATTGCAGTGGTTTTTGTCATACATTGAATTAGCCATGGATTTACATGTATTCCCCATCCCGGTCCCCCCTCCCACCTCCCTCTCCACCCCATCCCTCTGGGTCCTCCCAGTGCACCAGGCCTGAGCACTTGTCTCATGCATCCAACCTGGGCTGGTGATCTGTTTCACCCTAGATATACATGTTTCGATGCTGTTCTCTTGAAACATCCCACCCCCGGGTTCTCCCATAGAGTCCACAAGTCTGTTCTATACATCTGAGTCTCTTTTTCTTTTTTTGCATATAGGGTTATCGTTACCATCTTTCTAAATTCCATATATATGTGTTAGTATACTGTAATGGTCTTTATCTTTCTGGCTTACTTCGCTCTGTATAATGGGCTCCAGTTTCACCCATCTCATTAGAACTGATTCAAATGAATTCTTTTTAACGGCTGAGTAATATTCCATGGTGCTATTTGTTTTGATGATATTAAGCCACATGAGATATCACTTATATGCAGAATCTTAAAAAACAATAGGATGAAAATGAACTTATTTTTAAAAACTGAGACAGACTCACAGACTTAGAGAAAGAACTTAATGTTACAAGAGGGGAAGGGTGAGGGAAAGAGAGTGGGAGTTTGGGATGGACACACTGCTATATTTAAAACAGATAACCAACAAGGACCTACTTGTTTGGCACAGGGAAATGTGTTCAATATTATGTAGCAACCTAAATGGGAAAATAATTTGAAAAAGATTTTTTAGAAAGAAAATAAAATCTGTACTTCACGTTAAAAAGAAAAAAGAAATGATTGAAATGGATTCTTTTTTAAGTTCCAGGATACCTTGCTTCTCTCTTATCCCATCCTTTCCCTCTTCTTCCCCTCCCTCCTTGCCCAGCCCTTAACAGTAAGTAGCTTTGAATTCAATTATATAATAGCGTACACACACTCAAAAAATTTTATTGATTTTATGACTTATACTGGTATTATGGGATGGGATAAAGTGACATATACTCAATTCACAAGAGTAACAGTCCAATATCAATTCAAATGTCAACATTTTTGCAATATCTAATCTGTTCAGCTACTCCAATTACTACAATTTAAACCTCATAATAAGAGTTAAAACTATCCTAAGGAAAACAAATGGAGCATACTTTGGATGCTTATCCAACAGATGCTTAAGTTAGTAATTTTAACTTATATTTATGAATATTTGAATTATCATTTAAAATTATCTAAGTCAGATCATCTTAGCACTCTGGCAATAGAAAATATTATTCTAAATGTCCTCACCAAAGCTCAATGCACTACACATTAGGTAAACATTAACAATCCAAAAAATTTAAAGACAAAACGTAACACATGGAATTATAGGACAATCAATATATGCACATGTCCCAAAACTTGGAACCGGGGAGGAATAGACAGTGCATTGCGAAGGAGAATGTTTGAGACATCTAATGCAATCTTCTGCCTCCCAATATCATATCGCTATTGAGGGACTTCTACATGTGAATACAGACTTAAAGTTCCCTCAAAGTAATGACTTATGATGTACATGATGGAGAATACAATTTTCAGACTCCCTTGGAATGTGACGGTGTTTCATAAGCAATCCATGCAACACTGAAAAAGGAAACACTTCATCAATAAAAGCCAACAAAATGTTGATAAGATATCAGGGGGTTCAGATGGAATCTCGATGGCACACATAACGGGAGAGATATAAATTAGGCACTACTTTTCATATAAGGCCTGTGAAACAGAAAAAGAATTTACCAAGAATAATGTTTATGAAAATTAGAAGAAAGTAAGAGAGAGCTTAACTTAACACCTTTGAGAGCATTCTGCCTTGATTTTCAACTTTCCCAGGTTTCTTCCAACACCTGGAGTGGTTTAAGCAATGCCACTTTGATGGTTATACATTGGAATACTGTAATCTGTTATAGCTGCAAAATAGAAAATATAATCCACCAGACTAAAATCTAAAGCAAATGAATCTAGGCCTTATTGTTAATCAGTATTTTGTTGCTTTTTCCAAGTAGCCTTTAATAACTCACACTTGTTAGAGACATCAAAGAGTGACATTCTAAGGGTATCAAATATGCAATGGAAATAAGTAAAACTGAAACCTAAAAAGGGTATTTTCCAGACTTATAATAATCAATGCCAAAGATCGATTTCCCAAGCTGATTTGAATTCACATTTCCCTCTTAAATGATATTTTTCTGAATATCAAGGAAAATAGTATCATCTGAGCATCAAAAAAATGGTATATTCACCAGTTTAGGGAGAAAGATAAATATAACCTCGATTTATTAAGTCACTTAACTTCTCACTTTGTCTATTCAATAAGAATATTCATTTCTCAAATCTCTTACCCTAATCAACATTAACCCATGATGTTTGCCTTTGTGCATTCATCAAAGGAGGTTTTGCTATCTTAAAAGCAGAAAAACAGAAGACCTTATCAAAGACCCATATTTTAGGTTTTCTCAATGCCAAGCTTATGGACAAAACTCATAATTTTATTTTATTTTTTAAGATTAGTTCTTGCCTAGAATTTAATGTTGTCCTGACTTAGGTACTATAATTTTTTAGCTAAAGCATTACTTACATCAACTGTAAAAATGGGTAACTCTGGCACAACTTTAGAACTTGGCTTCCTAAGTTTAATACCTATCAGACCTATGGGATGCTGCTTTAACCTGCCTTCCCTTCTCAATTGACACCTGATATTTAGAACTAATCACATTTTAAAACTACCCTATATTCAAATAACCCAAACATATTCATACACAGACAAATGCACACATGCATGCACACAATCATGTATGTACATTTACGTATAACCCAACTATCCGTAGAGCTTATTATAAAGCCTTAAGATATTTTTAAGAGATTTTCAAACTGACTTTATTTCAACTGAGTGTTTCCATTAATCACGTGTGTGTGTGTGTGTGTGTGTGTGTGTGTGTGTGTCCAGTCAGTCATGTCTATTTGTGGCTCCATGTAACCTGCCAGTCTCCTCTGTCCATAAGATTTTCCAGGCAAGAATACTGGAATGGGTTGCCATTTCCTACTCCAGGGAATCTTCCTGACCCAGGGATCAAACCTTTATCTCTTGCATTTCCTGCATCGGCAAGTGGATTCTTTACCACTAGCAACACCTGGGAAGCCCCCTGTTAATAGCATCTTCACTACCAATAATTTATATTACCCAAAAGATAGAGGACATGAGCTATAAAACATCATAAATATCATAAAATGTTCTCATCATATGGGAGGAAAGTAGGGTGACCATGCCATTCAAGGAAAACCAAACAAATGTCATAATTTAATCCAAATGAATGCAATCTTCCCATGTTCATTTTTATTTGGCCCCTATTTAATTCAACAAAAATCACTGTTTATGTAATCTTTCCTTTTTCTTTTCATCATATACAGATGTCCTCACATCTTTGACATGATGTCAGAAACAAAACACAACACTAGCATTTATACTGTTATTTGCATGTAAACCAATTGGGTCACACAGTTTCCAAATGAATCCTTATACTTAGATATTTTCTAAATTTTACTTAGGTATACTTGGAAGAGAAATGATAATATTTTATTCTTCTCCATTTACATATATATTATTACCTGGAGAGTGAAAAATACATCTCTTTGTAGAAAGACAATGAATTTTTCTTATGGCTGTCCGAAACTTTCAGGTTTAACATTGCCTTGTGGAAAAGTGAAAAGTAAATAGTGAAAAGTGAATTTGTAGAATTTTTTATAGGATATTATTAATGCTGCTGAATAAAACTGTTAAGGTTTTTGGTTTTGCTTTGGTTTGAGGAACAACTTGAGGTTTAAATGCATAAGTCTAGAAGATTTGGAGAACAAAATCAAAGGATACGAGAAAAAGTAAAAGTGGAAGCATATTTAGAGTAAAACTTTTTTCTTCCATACAACTTTTCTCACAGCATCTTTAACATCCTTATTTCTTAGAGAGTAGATTAAAGGGTTCAGCATGGGTGTGAATAAAATGTAACATACTGAAGCCACTTTACGAAGTTCCGGGTTATTTGGAGGTGTGAGATACACAAAGGAGACAGTCCCATAAAGCAAACTTACAACCCCCAGATGGGAGCTGCAAGTGGAGAAGGCTTTCTTCCTCCCTTCACTGGAGCGGATCTTTAAAACTGTGGACACAATATACATGTAAGATACTACAATAACAACTATCGTGGGCAAAATAATAAGAATAGCCAAACTAAGTGACACCATCTTATTCATAAAGACGTTGGAACAGGAGATCTTCTCAATTGGGTTTGAATCACAGTAGAAGTGATCAATGACTCGAGAGGCACAGAAAGACATTGAAAATGTTACACTGATTTGAAGGATGGAACTGACCCAGCCACAAAGATAAGAACCAGCCACCAGTTGGATACAGAGACTTCTTGACATGCGGACAGTGTAGAGGAGTGGGTTGCAGATGGCAATGAAGCGGTCATAAGCCATGGCTGCCAAGACAAAGGCCTCTGTTACCATGAAAAGTGCGTAAAGAAACAGCTGAGCCACGCAACCTGCAAAGGATATGGTCTTTCTCTGAGATAGAATGTTGACCATGGCTTTGGGTACAATAACAGTGGAGTAGGAGAGGTCGATGACGGAGAGATTGCCTAGGAAGAAATACATTGGTGTGTTCAGCCGAGGATCAGTCACAATGATGCCAATCATGCTAAGGTTCCCCAGAAGGACCATCCAGTAAACAATGAGGAAAAGGAGGAAAAGAAGACTGTGGAACTCTGGACGGACCCTGATGCCGACGAGAACGAAGTCGGTCACTTCTGAGTGGTTGTCTCCTCCCTGGTCACCCATGCAGACTTCTGCTTAAAGGCACAAGAGAAAGTCAGCGACGTTTCTCCTCTCTCGCTAGTATCACAAATAACACTTTACATCTAAAAATACTTTATGGTTGACATAATATTTTCATATCCATTATTCTATTAAGCTTAGACAAAGCAAAAGAAATATGAGAGTTTGAGTTGCCTGAGGTAACACAACTGGTTAAAAATGGAATTTAGACTCAAGATGAAATATTTTGAAATCAAGTCTAGTGTTAATTTCAACACAACAGAGTTTGTCAAATGAGATATTTTGTGAGATGTCATCTGTGATTTCAAAATACTAAAATCTGATAAGTTTGTACTAAGAAAAAGACACTTCCATGAATTTTATCATTAAATATTCACTTTTATATGTAATACTTTGCTTCAATTCAGTAATAAAAGATTAATGAAGGAAAAGAAGCTAAAAGTACATTCCAAGATTATACGAACTTTCTACACAAAATAGCTCTTACAATTCCAAGTACATTACTAAAGAACTAAATTGCTTTACTTTGAGATCTTTTAAAATAAAATAAATCTTCAACTTCTGGAACTAGTCTAATTTTATTTAAGTGAGAAAATAAAATGTGAGTGATACCTTTATATTTTTTATCCTGTGAAGTTTATTGATCTTGGTTTTCTCTATATAAATCTGTGAAGACATTACTTCATCTCAAACTTTTCCAAATGAGAGAAAGAACTAATCAAAAATGTTAACTGTGTAAAAGAATATATTAAATAGCACGTTTTACTGAACTTGTAATATGAGGTTAGAGCTCAGTAGTATTGAGTAGTTTTGAGAACAAAAGTATTGACTTCCTGGAAGCATCCAAATTAACTTATTTGAATTTGGGTGACCTGTTAAGCAATCAAGACAATTTTGGTTAATTTTAAATATTTTTATTATTTCTCTATGAAACAATGCACTCATTGTCAATTAAGCTGTCTAGCAATTAAGGATAGCCTTACACATCTTTTCTTCTTGACGATACTTCAACCAACTGTCAGTTATCCTTTCAAAGACTGGTATGAATAATAAAAGCCAGCAAATGATCCTCAAAATATTTTTAACAAAATTAAAATGAATGTATACTATTAAAACCTTAGAAAATATGCTGAGTTTCATTTTGAATCTCAAGATTCCCTCAGTTGTAAGAGCTTTTATTTTGTGTTTTTTATGGTCTACAAAAAATCCTGGGGAATCCTGAAACCTTCATAACTTTCTCTGCTTCTTTCATTTGTTGCTTTTCCCAAAAACTTTCTCAAAAAGAACATAAGGGGATCCCCTGGTGGTCCAGTGGTTAAGACTCTGTGCTTTCACTGCCAAGGGCCCAAGTTCAATCCCTGGTTGGAGAACTAAGATCCCACAAGCCACACAGTGCACGGCCAAAAAAAAGCCATGAAATTAATTCATGGGTAAATGGCTGAACAAAATAATACTATTCTCACTCACTAACCTCACTCTACTGATAAACTACATGTGTGAAACCCATTCAAATAAATGTAATTTGGTTTTAATAGGATGTGACAGAATAAATTAAATTAAGTTTACAGGTTAACATCCATGAAGACAGTTAAATTTTATTCTAGAACTAATAGAATGACTCTTTTTAGACATAAAGCTGAATGGAACATTTTCAAGCATAGGTCGCCATGTGTTGGTTTACAGTCAAAAAAAGACTCAGAAGAGAAAGTACCTTTGAAACATGCTAAAATTATTTTACATGTAACTTCTTTCTGCAAAGAGTCACATGATTAATAAACCTTGCACTTTTCTCCTGTTTAAAAAGGAGACAAAGAAGAAGAAGGAGTAGAAGATGGAGAAGGAGAAGAAAATTTGTTCTTAGGCCAAGTCAAATGCTACACTTTTGATGCCATATCAATAAAAGTAATATATTAATATTTCAAGGATAACCTAACCTAGGATAATATAGTAGAGTAATATCATATATATCACCTTTGTACAAAATTGTAGGATATGAACTATGAAAAGATTCACCTCTATTCATAGAAGAATTATAAAGAGTTTGTATTAGGCAAGAAATAAATTCGAGAAAACAGGATTTTTATAATTTTGAATTCTAAGAAATGGAACAAGAGATAAAAAAGATCATAGAATATACATCTTTAGTAATATATTTTAAACATCAGTTATCACTTGCCAGTCTGATTTAACTATGACCTTCCTTCAAACATTGGAATATGAATTATCAAGGTTCAGTTTCATCTTGATAATCTTTCACTCTTGGCACATTTTGAAATTCAAGAAAAATATATTTTAATCATATAGAAAATGTTCTTGGCTGCCTTATTATGTGACAAAAATAGGTGTGCTTTTTCTATAATTATTCTTACCTGAATGTGTATTTCTATCTTGTGAACTTTTTCATGTAAAATTGCAGAGATCCAAATTCTTTTTATTTCAGTCTAGGAAAAAAGATGTAGTTGAAAAATAAAAACTCTCAAAGACAATATCAAAATTAATCTCAAATATTGTTTACTCCCCAATAAAATAACAACACTCTTAAGCATGGCATGACAATATTCTTTGTTAGTGGTATTGCCTATAGGTCCATTATTTTCCATTACCTATTATTAAAGCTTGCTCTTTCTTTACTCCAGTCTTGTCTGAAAACCTGTTTTATCTGTCTTCATGAACACTGGGTGGAGATGATAGACTAGGTCTCTTTCATTCTCTTAGAGAATTACGGATATTTTGCTACCAAAATTGAAATAGGTGACAAGGAATCTATGAAATCAAACTGCATGAAAATCTCTTGCCTCCATGCTACATGCTTCACAGGCCTTAGAGTGAAGACGGGAGCAAAATGGAAATTTAAGACAAGCAGCTAGACTCCCTGATCCCTGATGAGCTACACAAATAGTAGCAGCCAGAATCCAGGGTAGTCAATTTTTTTTTCCAGTCCCATGAAACTATTTCAGAGAATTGCAGCAGAAAGTGTTTCAGAATTTTGGAGGAAGAAGTCCCTCTGAGAGGGGACTGTAAAATAAGTCAATTATAATTTTGTAACAAAGACAAACTCCAGAACCATCCCATGAGGACTACACAAGGAACACTCAGAGTGATTTCTTCACTTATCCAATACTCTTGGGACTAAGTTATTTTGGACAAGACTCCTTATTAGAAAGTTCTTTCTTTAAAGTTTGCTTCTCTGTAGCAAAGTTCTACCCACCTGACTATCAGAGCTTCCTTCCAAAATTCTGCTCCTGAGTCAATACTCAGTATCTTTGTTTGATTCTCTAAATGGCATCTTTTAAAATGTAAAAAGACAAATGCATTATTGTCCCATACTACTTCTCATCTCCGGATGCAATGTCCCTATTTTCAATTAGGATCTCCTTTCAGCAGCAACTGAATTATTTTTATAATACCTTGCTAGTGCCCCTTGCAAAACTCCCATTGCCAATATTTGATATCAGGCTAGATATAATCTACCACCTTGAAATATCATTGCTTAATTGCTTGTGATATATACTTCTTTTAAGACATATGACTGAAAGTTGTTTTGCATATTTCATCTTATTAATCTTATAGTCCAAAAAAACTTTTGTTTTTAATTCATTGAATTCATGTATATTTTATTCTAAAAATGATTTTTGGAGTAATTTGAAACAGTTGTGACAAAACAATTTATTAAATTTATTGAAAACAAATTATGTCAAGCATTTTTCTAAGCACTTTGATATAAACTGCATATTTTGAACTTAAAAACAATTTTACCTACTAGTGTCAACCTCTTGTATATTATTTTTATCATTGTAGAGATATCATCAGTTCAGTTCAGTCACTCAGTCATGTCCGACTCTTTGCAACCCCATGAACCGCAGCACGCCATGCCTCCCTGTCCATCACCAACTCCCGGAGTATACTCAAACTCATGCCCAGCGAGTCAGTGATGCCATCCAGCCATCTCATCCTCTGTCGTCCCCTTCTCCTCCTGCCCCCAATCCCTCCCAGCATCATGGTCTTTTCCAATGAGCCAGCTCTTCGCATGAGGTGGCCAAAGTATTGGAATTTCAGCTTCAGCATCAGTCCTTCCAATGAACACCCAGGACTGATCTCCTTTAGGATGGACTGGTTGGATCTCCTTGCAGTCCAAGGGACTCTCAAGAGTCTTCTCCAACACCACAGTTCAAAAGCATCAATTTTTCCGCCCTCAGCTTTCTTCACAATCCAACTCTCACATCCATACATGACCACTGGAAAAACCATAAACTTGACTAGACAGACCTTTGTTGGCAAAGTAATGTCTCTGCTTTTTAATATGCTATCTAGGTTGGTCATAATTTTCCTTCCAAGGAGCAAGTGTCTTTTAATTTCATGGCTGCAGTCACCATCTGCTGTGATTTTGGAGCCCAAAAAAGTAAAGTCTGACACTGCTTCCACTGTTTCCCCATCTATTTGCCATGAAGTGGACCAGATGCCATGATCTTAGTTTTCTGAATGTTGAGCTTAAAGCCAACTTTTTCACTCTCCTCTTTCACTTTCATCAAGAGGCTTTTTAGTTCCTCTTCACTTTCTGCCATAAGGGTGGTGTCATCTGCATATCTGAGGTTATTGATATTTCTCCTGGCAATCTTGATTCCAGCTTGTGCTTCCTCCAGCCCAGCATTCCTCATGATGTACTCTGCATATAAGGCAAATAAGCAGGGTGACAATATACAGCCTTGTTGTACTCTTTTTCCTACTTGGAACCAGTCTGTTGGTCCATGTCCAGTTCTAACTGTTGCTTTCTGACCTGCATACAGGTTTCTCAAGAGGTGGGTCAGGTGGTCTGGTATTCTCATCTCTTTCAGAATTTTCCACAGTTTATTGTGCTCCACACAGTCAAAGGCTTTGGCATAGCCAATAAAACAGAAATAGATGTTTTTCCAGAACTCTCTTGCTTTTTTGATGATCCAGTGGATGTTGGCAATTTGATCTCTGGTTCCTCTGCCTTTTCTAAAACCAGCTTGAACATCTGGAAGTTCATGATTCACATATTGCTGAAGGCTGTCTTGGAGAATTTTGAGCATTACTTTACTAGCATGTGAGATGAGTGCAATTGTGTGGTAGTTTGAGCATTCTTCGGGATTGCCTTTCTTTGAGATTGGAATGAAAACTGACCTTTTTCCAGTCCTATGGCCACTGCTGAGTTTTCCAAATTTGCTGGCATATTGAGTGCAGCACTTTCATGGCATCATCTCTGAGGATTCAAAATAGCTCAACTGGAATTCCATTGCCTCCACTAGATTTGCTCATAGTGATGCTTTCTAAGGCCCACCTGACTTCACATTCCAGGATGTCTGGCTCCAGCTGAGTGATCACACCATTGTGATTATCTGGGTCGTGAAGGTCTTTTTTGTACAGTCCTTCTGTGTATTCTTGCCACCTTTTCTTAATATCTTCTGCTTCTGTTATGTCCATACCATTTCTGTCCTTTATCGAACCCATCATTTCTGTCCTTTATTGAACCCATCTTTGCATGAAATGTTCCCTTGGTATCTCTAATTTTCTTGAAGAGATCTCTAGTCTTTCCCTATTGTTTTCCTCTATTTCTTTGCATTGATCGCTGAGGAAGGCTTTCCCCAGAGATATCAGAGTATTGGAAATAAAAACAATAAACTAATAAGACCTAATTAAACTTACAAACTTTTGCACAGCAAAGTAAACTATAAACAAGATGAAAAGACAACCCTCAGAATGGGAGGAAATAATTGCAAATGAAACCACCAACAAAGGATTAATCTCCAAAATATACAAGCAACTCATGCAGCTCACTACCAGAATAGCAACCCAATCAAAACGTGGGCAGAAAACCTAAACAGACATTTCTCCAAAGAAGACATACAGATGGCTAATAAACATACAAAAAGTTGGTCAACATCACTCATTATTAGAGAAATTCAAATTAAAACTACAATGAGGTATCACCTCACACCAATCAAAATGGCCGTCATCAAAAAATCTACAAATAATAAATGCTGGAGAGGGTGTAGAGAAAAGCAATGCCTCTTGCACTATTGGTGGGGATGTAAATTAATACAGCCACCATGGAGAACAGTATGGGAATGCCTTTAAAAACTAGGGTTATATGGTAGTTTTATTCCTAGTTTTTTAAGGGATTTCCCTACTGTTCTCTTACTACTGGGCATTACCATTCCTTTCTTCAAGTATGTCTACTTTTCTAAGCAGCACACATTTCTAAATGTCTACTTGAATATGTCAGGTACCAAAAAAAAAAAAAAAAGATCTCTAGATAACAGAAAGGATGACATTAACTTAAATTTAAAAGAAAAATAGTTCTGTTTTATATATTTAAGACTGAAATCTGATGTGACCACAAAAAAATAAAATAAAACCCTGAATTAATATAAAATAACAAAATGGAGACTTTGAAACAGCATAAACGCTATCTCTGGCACATAGACATTCATCAGATATTTGTGTGATTAAAGACCCCCCAAAATATGTTGAGATAATGCAGCTTGAACCACATCTGATCCAAAAAAAAAAAAAAACCACTGAAAAGTAAAAGAAAACTAATGATAAAAATAATGTAACCAATTAATAAAATTAATAAATAGGCAAAGCTGAATTAAAAACCTATGCAGTACAATTTCCCTTAAATAGTAAAGAATAGTGTTTATATAGATATATACAGAAATATTAATGTTGACAGTAGATATCTCTGGGAAATAAGCTTATTTGTATATGTGCTTAATGTTTTGAACAGGAATGGCTTTGACCCAAGATGCTATTCATTTAATAGCATTACAGTTAAAAGTAGTAATCATTTTAAAAGTTCAAAAAAAAAATTATAGACTTAGACCTGCCTTGGAAGTCCACCCATGATACTACCTATAGGTAAATGTACATCTGTGGATGAAAATAAAGGAATGGTTTATGACATTAGTGTATGGGTATTTTAGCTGGAAGTACACACATGATAAATACCACATTTCAAAGTATATTATACCATGAGGTAAAATTCACAAAAGAGTAGGTGAATAACTATCTCATAATTTATAACACAGCACATATATAGAAAGTTTGCTGAAGAGAAGACTCCCACAGTAGAATAGAACCAAGCTTTAATTTCTCTTTGTCTAGGAACTCTTCTCTCCCATCTTGTGTATGTTTCATTACATTTCATAATGAGAGGGCAGGAAGGGGAAAGAACAAAATTCTTACTTGATGGATACTATTCGTTTAATAGTATTACAATAAAAAAGTACTAATCATGTAAAAAGCTTATGAAAGTTGTAGACTTAGACCCACCTTGTAAGGGCTGTTATGAGCTACCATGATACTCACATGCCAAGTTGCTTGCTTGCCTAGTCGCTCAGTTGTGTCTGACTCTTTGCAACCCCATGGAGTGTAGCCTGCCAGGCTATTTCCGCGCAATTTCCAGGCAAGAATACTGGAGTGGGTTGCCATTTCTTCCTCCAGGGGATCTTCCAAACCCAGGGATCAAACCCGCATCTCCTGTGTATTTTGCATTGCATGTGGATTCTTTACCCACTGAGCCATGAGGGACATGCCAAGTAAATCTTGGAAAAAATGACTATTTCACTAAGAGTTTTTATAAGTTTTTCAGGAATGCTTTCCAATTCCTTGTGTTTCCCTTGGTGAGGATGATTACTTTAAATTTTTACTAGTTACCTATCTTGCTTCAAACCATTCAATATCATGGTGATCCAAGTCTATGCCCCGACCAGTAACGCTGAAGAAGCTGAACAATTTCATGAAGACCTACAAGACCTTTTAGAATTAACACCCAAAAAAAAAAAAAAAGATTTATTTTTCATTATAGGAGACTGGAATGCAAAAGTAGGAAGTCAGGAAACAACTGTAGTAACAGTCAAATTTGGCCTTGGAGTACAGAATGAAGCAGGGCAAAGGCTAGAGAGTTTTCTCAAGAGAAAGCACTGGTCATAGCAAACACCCTCTTACAACAACACAAGAGAAGGCTCTATACATGGACATCACCAGATGGCCAACACCAAAATCAGACTGATTATACTTTTCACAGCCAAATGTTGAGAAGCTCTATACAGTCAGCAAAAAAAAAAAAAGACCAGGAGCTGACTGTGGCCCGGATCATGAACTCCTTATTGACAAATTCAGATTTAAATGGAACAAAGTAGGGAAAACCACTAGACCATTCAGATATGACCTAAATCAAATCCCTTATGATTATACAGTGGAAGTGAGAAATAGATTTAAGGGACTAGAGTCTGATAGACAGAGTGCCTGATGAACTATGGACAGAGGTTCGTGACATTGTACAGGAGACAGGAATCAAGATCATCCCCAAGAAAAAGAAATGCAAAAAAGCAAAATGGCTGTCTGAGGAGGCCTTACAAATAGCTGTGAAAAGAAGGGAAGTGAAAAGCAAAGGAGAAAAGGAAAGATATACCCATTTGACTGCAGAGTTCCAAAGAACAGCAAAAAGAGATAAGAAAGACTTCCTCAGTGATCAATGCAAAGAAATAGAGGAAAACAATAGAATGGGAAATATTAGAGATCTCTTCAAGAAAATTAGAGATACCAAGGGAACATTTCATGCAAAGATGGGCTCAATAAAGGACAGAAATGGTAGGGACCTAACAGAAGCAGAAGATATTAAGAAGAGATAGCAAGAATACACAGAACTATACCAAAAAGATCTTCATGACCCAGATCATCACGATCATCATCACCTAGAGCCAGACATCCTGGAATGTGAAGTCAAGTGGGCCTTAGGAAGCATCACTATGAACAAAGCCAGTGGAGGTGATGGAATTCCAGTTGAGCTATTTCAAATTCCAAAAGATGATGCTGTGAAAGTGCTGCACTCAACATGCCAGCAAATTTGGAAAACTCACCAGTGGCCATGGGACTGGAAAAGGTCAGTTTTCATTGCAATCTCAAAGAAAGGCAATGCCAAAGAATGCTCAAACTACTGCACAATTGCACTCATCTCACATGCTAGTAAAGTAATGCTCAAAATTCTCCAAGACAGCCTTTAGCAATACATGAACCGTGAACTTCCAGATGTTCAAGCTGGTTTTAGAAAAGGTGGAGGAACCAGAGATTAAATTGCCAACATCCACTGGATCATCGAAAAAGCAAGAGAGTTCCAGAAAAACATCTATTTCTGCTTTATTGACTATGCCAGAGCCTTTGACTGTGTGGATCACAACAAACTGTGGAACATTCTTAAAGAGATGAGCATACCAGACCACCTGACCTGCCTTCTGAGAAACCCGTATGTAGGTCAAGAACCAACAGTTAGAACCAGACATGGAACAACAGATTGGTTCCAAATAAGGAAAGGAGTATGTCAAGGTTGTATATCGTCATCCTGCTTATTTTATGTGCAGAGTATATCAAGTGAAATGTTGGGCTGGATGTAGCACAAGCTTGAATCAAGATTGTTGGGAGAAATATCAATAATTGCAGATATGCAGATGACACCACCCTTATGGCAGAAAGTGAAGAAGAGCTAAAGAGCCTCTTGATGAAAGTGAAAGAGGAGAGTGAAAAAGTTGGCTTAAAGCTCAGCATTCAGAAAACTAAGATCATGGCATCCAGCCCCATCACTTTATGGCAAATAGATGGGGAAACAGTGGAAACAGTATACTAAGGCTTTATTTTCTTGGGCTCCAAAATCACTGCAGATGGTGACTGCAGCCATTAATTTAAAAGATGCTTACTCCTTGGAAGGAAAATTATGACCAACCTAGATAGCATATTAAAAAACAGAGACATTACTTTGCCAACAAAGGTCCATCTAGTCAAGTTTACGGTTTTTCCAGTGGTCATGTATGGATGTGAGAGTTGGACTGTGAAGAAAGCTGAGGGTGGAAAAATTGATGCTTTTGAACTTTGGTGTTGGAGAAGACTCATAAGAGTCCCTTGGACTGCAAGGAGATCCAACCAGTCCATCCTAAAGGAGATCAGTCCTGGGTGTTCATTGGAAGGACTGATGCTGAAGCTGAAACTCCAATACTTTGGCCACCTGATCTGAAGAGCTGACTCATTTGAATGCTGGGAAAGATTTGTGGCAGGAGGAGAAGGGGATGACAGAGGATGAGATGGTTGGATGGTATCATCAACTCAATGGACATGAGTTTGAGTAAACTCCGGGAGTTGGTGATGGCCAGGGAGGCCTGGCATGCTGCGGTTCATGGGGTCTCAAAGCGTCGGACACGACTGAGTGACTGAACTGAACTGAACTAGTCTTGCCTCCGCATTTGGAAATCCTATGATATCACCAGCCTCTCTCCATGAGATCTGTGACCCCTCTTCCTAAGAAGCCAAAAGGGTGCGTAGCTCATGTCTAGTCTACAGGTAAAGCTGGCACATCTTGCCCTGAAAATGTGGAGGCAAACCTGCCTATTCCGTGACATCTGTTCCTCTGCCTCAAAGTGTTTAGCCTGCTAATTTCTTGCCCTTTTAATTTCTTCCCCTTTTAAAGGGCTTATTTCTTGCCATTTTAATTGGTGGAGTCAGAAACCTGTACACTGTATCCCACTCATGTGAGGAGACACATATTATGCTCTTCAAGCCAGCAGGACCAAACTACAATCTTGACTTCAGCTTAAGACGGAAGTAGATCACATTTCAGATCCTTGTGGACCAAGAGAGAAGTGCACTACACAATGGTATTCCTCTATGTCCTTCTAAATCCTCTAGACTATTTTATATACTTACTGCAGATGATAGGTTAATGGTTGTGTTGGTCAGTTTTAGCCACCTCCTTTTTGAGCTTTGCAGCACCTGCTAGAACTGCCCTTGGAATAAAATTTTCTGATTGTATTTCACCTGAAAGTCAATTTCTACATTTTATAACACTGGTTATATCTAATACATATATGTTCCTTATGTAATTCATGAAATTAATAATCTTACAAAAAGACAGCGTACAGAAAGGGAGTAAATATTTGCAAATGATGCAACTGACAAGGCCTTGATTTCCAAAATATACAAACCGCTCATACAACTCAACAAAAAAAAAACAAAAACCCAATTGAAAAATAGCCAAAAGACACTGATAGACATTTAATCAAAGAATACATACAAATGGCCATAGACATGTGAAAAGATGCTCAACATTAATAATTATTAAAGAAATGTAAATTGAAACTACAGTGAAGCAAAGTGAAACTACACTGAAGTACCTTCTCACATTCTGACTCACACCAGTCAGAATGGCCATCATTAAAAAGTTTGTTGTTATTCAGTCTCTAAGTCATGTCCCACTCTTTGCAACCCCACAGACTGCAGCACTCCAGGCTCCTGTGTCCTTTACTATCTCCCAGATTTTGCTCAAACTCATATCCATTGAGTGGATGATATCCAACCATCTCATCCTCTGTCATCCCCTTCTCCTCCCACCTTCAATCTTTCCCAACGTTAGGGGATTTTGCAATAAGTCAGCTCTTCGCATCAGGTAGCCAAAGTATTGGAGCTTCAGCTTCAGCATTGGTCCTTTCAATGAATATTCAGGGTTGATTTCCTTTAGGATTGACTAATTTGATTTCCTTGAAGTCCAAGGAACTCTCAAGAGTCTTCTCCAGCACCACAATTCGAAAGCATCAATTCTTCAGTGCTCAGTCTTATTTATGTTCCAATTCTCACATCCATATGTGACTATTGGAAAACCATAGCTTTGACTATGGACCTTTGTTGGCAAAGTGATGTCTCTGCTTTTTAATATACTCTATAGGTTTGTCATAGTTTTCCTTCCAAGGAGCAGGCATCTTTTCCTCTGTCATCCCCTTCTCCTCCCACCTTCAATCTTTCCCAACATCAGGGTCGTTTCCAATGAGTCAGTTCTTCACCTCAGGTGACCAAAGTATTGGAGTTTCAGCTTCAGCATCAGTCCTTCCAGTGAATATTCAGGGCTGATTTCCTTTAGGATTTGACCGGTTTGATCTCCTTGCAGTCCAAGGGACTCTCAAGAGTCTTCTCCAACACCACAGTTCAAAAGCATCAATTCTTCAGCACTCAGCTTTCTTTATATTCCAACACTCGCATACATACATGACTACTGGAAAAGCTATAGCTTTGACTAGATGAACTTTTGTTGGCAAAGTGATATCTCTGCTTTTTTATATGCTGTCTAGCTTTTAAACTAGACTCTTGAGAGTCCCTTGGATGGCACGGAGATCCAACCAGTCCATCCTAAAGGAGATCAGTCCTGAGTGTTCATTGGAAGGACTGATGTTGAAGCTGAAACTCCAATATTTTGGCTACCTGATGCGAGGAGCTGACTCATTTGAAAAGACCCTGATGCTGGGAAAGGCTGAAGGCAAGAGAAGAAGGGGACAACAGAGGAAGAGATGGTTGGATGGCACCACCAACTCAATGGACATGAGTTTGGGTAAACTAAACTCTGGGAGTTGGTGATGGACAGGGAGGCCTGGTGTGCTGTGGTCCATGGGTCTCAAAGAGTCGGACATGACTGAGCAACTGAACTGAACTGAGATTGGCCATAACTTTTCTTCCAAGGAGCAAGCATCTTTTAATTTCATGGCTGCAGTCACCATCTGCAGTGATTTTGAAGCCCAAAAAAATAAAGTCTCAGTATACTGTTTCCACTGTTTCCCCATCTATTTGCCATGAAGTGATGGGGCTGGATGCCATGATCTTAGTTTTCTGAATGCTGAGCTTTAAGCCAACTTTTTCACTCTCCTCTTTCACTTTCATCAAGAGGCTCTTTAGCTCTTCTTCACTTTCTGCCATAAGGGTGGTGTCATCTGCATATCTGCAATTATTTATATTTCTCCCAACAATCTTGATTCAAGCTTGCACTTCATCCAGCCCAGCATTTCGCGTGATGTACTCTGCACATAAGTAAAATAAGCAGGGTGACGATATACAACCTTGACATACTCCTTTCCCTATTTGGAACCAGTCTGTTATTCCATGTCTGGTTCTAACTGTTGGTTCTTGACCTACATACGGGTTTCTCAGGAGGCAGGTCAGGTGGTCTGGTATGCTCATCTCTTTAAGAATGTTCCACGGTTTGTTGTGATCCACACAGTCAAAGGCTCTGGCATAGTCAATAAAGCAAAAGTAAATGTTTTTCTGGAACTCTCTTGTTTTTTCAATGATCCAACGAATTTTGGAAACTTGATCTCTGGTTCCTCTGCCTTTTTGAAATCCAGCTTGAACATCCTGAAGTTCACAGTTCATGCATTTCTGAAGCCTAGCTTGGATACTTTTGAGCATCACTTTCCTAGCCTGTGAGATGAGTGCAATTGTGCAGTAGTTTGAATATTCTTTGGTGTTGCCCTTCTTTGGGATTGGAATGAAAACTGAAGTTTTCCAGGCCTGTGTCCACTGTTTGAGTTTTCCAAATTTCCTGGCATATTGAGTGCAGCACTTTCACAGCATCATCTTTTAGGATTTGAAATAGCTCAACTGGAATGCCATCACCTCCACAAGCTTTCTGTGTAGTGATACTTCCTAAGGCCCACTTGACTTTGCATTCCAGCATGTCTGACTCTAGGTCAGTGATCACACCATCATGATTATCTGGGTCATAAAGATCTTTTTTGTAAAGTTCTTCATAATGAAAGACAGAAATGGTATGGAGCTAACAGAAGCAGAAAATATTAAGAAGAGGTGGCAAGAATACACATAAGAACTATACACAGAACTTTGCTGTATAGCAGAAATTAAATACAACTATGTTTCAATTTTAAAATAAAAGTAAATCAGTTATTCTTCAATTTAAAAATTAAAAAAAGAAATTAACAGTCAACTCAGTTTAATCCACTATTTTAAAAATTTAAAAGATAGAAAAATTTAGAGATTAGCTTAGGAACTGATATATTTTCTAATTATGAAGAATAAATAATTGTACTCCTTGAATCTGGAATCTATTATCCACATTGAATAAATTTTTTAGAAATAATATCAAAATAGGTGACTAAAATAAACAATTGTGTAATATATTCATTAAGTAATTTTGGTGCTAATAGAGATTGTCTAGGAGTTTTTTCAGTTTCAGAAGTTAGAAGAGATAAATTAGGACAGAAGAAGTCACTTGATGACATATGATAAATCATTTGCGACATTTGAGTTGAAACTGCATATACAGAAGAAACATGTCTCCCAAGCACCAGTGATCTTACAGCTTCTCTTCTTGAAGTTTTAATGTTTGTAACTACATTGTACAAAAACTTCCTTCATTACCATCCTATCAAACAGACCTAGAATCTCCCCACTGGGATTTATTATACACAAGTTTTTTTCAGACAGAGAATAGTATGTAATAGATTTAAATTTAATGAATTTCTGAGTAATATTTTTCTGCTTCATTTGGCATGGTGCCTTGTAGGCCTAGTCAAGTTTTGGTAATTTGTGTCATTGTTATAATCATTGTTTCTTAATTGTCATTGTAAAAGTAGAAGTAAAGAATCAAAGACCATGATTTGGGAAACACCTTTTAAGAAAGACTTTTCTGTCTGACAATAACTTTTCATGTTTTCTTTTCTGCTAAGCAATTGGGGGAAAGAAAGAATCACAATCTTTAAATAAATAGGTGTTTCTTTTGAACTTAGAGAACACCACAGCCATCTCATTATTTTTTTTTTTGCTCCAGGCTAGACATGGGTGAAAAAACAGTTATATTAAGAATTTATTTGAATTTCGTACGTGTGTGTGTGTGTGTGTGTGTGTGTATAAATTTCAAATAGAAAACACTCATAGAAGACTAAACATAACATTTAAGGAGGAAAACACAGATACATAGTATGATAAAATTTAAGAAAATCTATGCTATTTAGAGGGCTTCCCAGGTGGTGCTAGTGGTAAGGAACCCATCTGCTAATGCAGGAGATTTAAGAGACACAGATTTGCTCCCTGGGTCAGGAAGATCCCCTAGAGGAGGGCATGGCAACCCACTCCAGTATTCTTGCCTGGAGAACCCTATGGACAGAGCAGTCTGGAGGGCTACAGCCCATAGAGTCACAAAGAATTGGACATGATTGAAATGACTTAGCATGCACACATGCTATTTAGAATATATTTAGTATAAATATAGTAATATTTAAGTATTTCTAAAACCTTTCAGAAAGAAAGAATAGATGACCTTAAAGGGAAAAAGAATGATGTTGCCATCTGACTTTTTTTAAAGACTGCACTGAGGGAATTGAGTCAAGAACTGAGGACTTTAAAATGTTCTAATTTAAATGAAAGGATGCCATAAAAATATTCTCAGATACACCAAGACTAAGAAACTTTTCCATACAAGAAAAAGAAAAAATACAAACCTTTTGAGAATTCTTGGAAGAAGTATCAAAATATCATAGTATAGTAAGTTACAAATAAAACTCTACCATTTAATTGTTGTATTAATCTTGATTCTTCAGAGAGACAAAACCCATAGGATGAACAGGTGATCAAACTACATAGATGTATAGATAGATACATAGTAGATAGATATACAGATGAATGATGATGATAGATGATAATACATAGATAGAGATATCTAGAATGAGGTTTGCTTTATGGAGTTGACTCATGAGATTACAGAGGCTGTCTTGCAGTCTGCCCTCAGCAAGCTGGAGATGCAAAAAAAGTGGTAATGTAAATTCCAGTCCAAGAGGAGGGAAAGCTAGATGTTTCACTTAAACAGTCAGAGGCAGAGAGAGAGAATTCAGCCTCTTCTATTCAGGCCAATGAGCATTACAACACTGGAGAAGGCAGTCTGCTTTATGCAGGCCACCAATTCAAAAGCTAATCTCTTGCAGAAACACCCTCATGGACACACTAGAAATAATATTAAATTAGATATCTGAGCATCCTGTGATCTAGTCAAGTTGACACATGAAATAAATTAATAATAAATTCACCCCTTCTCAACTTGGAAACCATGCACATCTCTCTGAACCATAATTCAAAGTCAAAGTGTTAGTCGCTTTCTCATGTCCGACTCTGTGCAACCCCATGGACTGTAGCCCACAAGGCTCCTCTGTCCATGGAACTCTCCAGGCAAGAATCTTGAAGTGGGTTACCACTTCCTTCTCCATGGAATCTTCCTGACCCGGGGATCGAATCCCGATCTTCCACCTTGTAGGCAGATTCTTACCACCTGAGCTACCAGGGAAGCCTGAGCCATACTTAATCCCCCCCCCAAAAAATACAATAACAAGGTCATAACTCCACCTAATATGATACAGCTTTCTTACATACAACACAAATGCACTAATCACTTCCCCAAAAAAGAAGGTAAAATCCTTGAGTGATGCTTACTCTGCTCCTTTATATCCCATAACTTAAATACTATGATGTAAAATTAGTAATCATTGTGTCCTATAATATACACACATACATAAACATAACAAAGGTCATGTTTGATAAACCCACATCCCTGATAGCTCAGCGGTGAAGAATCTGCCAGCAATGCAGGAGCCACAGGAGACACGGCTTCAACCCCTGAGTTGGGAAGATCCCCAGCTCAGGAGGAGGAGGGCATGGCAACCCACTCCAGTATTCTTGCCTGGAGAATCCCATGGACAGAGGAGACTGATAGACTACAGCTCATGGGGTTGCAAAGTATTGGACACTACTGAAGCAACTTAGCATGCACGCGATTTTAGACTCAATGGTAAAATGTTGAAAGCTTTCCCTCTAAAATCAGAAGCAAGACAGAAGTGCCCACTCCTATTCAACATAATTATGGAAGTCTAACCTTAGCCAGAGTACTAGGCAATAAAAAGAAAAGGCATCCAAATTTGAAAGGAAGTAGCAAAACTCTTCAGATGGCATAAATTTATATATATGTAACAATATATATTGTATACATAATATATACAATATAAAATATATCATTTTATGTATGTATATATAATATAAAATATATGATATATATTATTTATATAATATATATATTTATATTTACTGAAGTGACTTAGCACACACACACATGTTCTTTATGTTTTGCTCAATTTTTTCTAGCTCTGGTCATTTAGAACTCTTTCAAATTGATTCCCATGTCTTTTTTAAATGCTTGGAGGGGGTTTTGCTGTAGTTTTTAGGCACTCCCTTGCTGTCTGATATTATAGGATTCTTCAGGCTCGTCTTGAATGGCCCTTACCCCATCCCTAGAAATGTTAAGGCAAATTTGTGTGCCCAGAGCACAGTGAGGCCAAGCAGACTACAATGTAAGAGTTTGGGTCAGAGAAAGGCTCACTGCAAGGCCAAAGGAGGAGATAGGTGACTCCTGCCCTAAAAAGTCCTGAACTCCCCAAAGGGTTTCCATAAAGGAATTTTGTTTAATATTTATTTATTTATGGTAGCATGTGGATCTTTCGTCGTGGGACACTGGCTTCTCTCTGGTTGTGGCATGTGGGCTCCAGAGCGTGTGGGTTCTCTAACTGAGATACACAGGCTTAATGGTCGTGGTGTACACTGACTGGCTTTCTTTCCTCAAGGCATGTGACGTGTCAGTTCCCTGACCAGGGATCGAACCCATATCCCTTCCATCGAAAGACAGATTCCTAACCACTAGACTACCAGAGAGGTCTTGGCAAAGCATTTTTAAAATATCAGGTGAGGGAGGGGGTGTCCCAAGGTACGTGATAAGATCCTGCACAGTTCCGACTGGCTGATGATTAGAGAACAGAGTAGTGTCACAGGGGTTAATTTCTCATCAATCCTTAGGTTCCAGGAGGCCTGGGGTTCTGTGCTTATGGTCATCAAGTAGTTAACACCTTCCAACTGATGGAGGGTTTCCACATCTACAAAACGACTCAGGAAATTTGCATCGAATTCTATTATCTTCAAAGAGGAACTAAAGCAGAGGATTTAGTGGGGGAAATGCAGTCCTGGGAAAGCCTCACAGGGTCCTGCTCAGAATCAACCTTTTCTCCAATGATTCCTAGTTCCCTTTATTAGAGAATGCAATTAGTAATCGGGATTGAGTTGCTAGATGTCCTTATTGCTACTGAGGTATCATTGCTTCCAGGCTCTTTGAATAAGCAACTAGAATATACGTGTGAGTATGTGTACATGACTGTTGTTTAGTTGTGAACTTGTGTCCGACACTTCTGTGACACCATGGATGGTAGCCCGCCAAGCTCCTCTGTCCATGGGATTTCCCAAGCAAGAACACTGGAGTGGGTTGTCATTTCCTTCTCCAGAGGATCTTCCCAACCCAGAGATCAAACTTGCATTTCCTGCATTGGCAGTCAGATTCTTTACCGCTGAGCTAGCAGGGAAGCCCATATGTGTATACGCATATAGCTATAATTTTTTCTATATCTATCCATCTGCATCTACATTAATCTTATCCCATCTCCCATGTTCATTCTAGCTTTCTCTTTTGCTAATCTATAACCTCCCATTCCAACATTGAGAAACCTTATGATCACCATTTGTTGTCTATTCACTTTATTTTGTTCAATGCCAGTATACATCCACAGAATTGTCACAGTTGTAAACCTGTACTTCTGTGAGAAATGACATTACCAACCAGAGTAGCTGGTAAAATAAAAAGTTTTTATTCTTTGTACCATAAAAATCTATGAGCTTTGACAAATGATAAAAAGTCATGTAGCCACGCCAGTAAGTTTTTAAATCAGTTGGGTAAATATCTAGGAACACAAATTCCAATTTGAACAGTTAGTCTATGTTTAACTTATAAGGAGCTGCTGAGCTGTCTGCTGTACCATTTCCATCTTCATGAAGATTGAAAGATATTTCCTGTTGCTCTACATCCTCACCAGTATGAAATATTGTCAGATTTTTGGATTTAAGCCCTTTTAATAAATGTGTCATTATGTTTTAAAGATTCAGACATTTTTTAATTAAACAACGTCATAGCCAAGAGCCCAGCCATTCTCTAGTAAAGGGAGGGACACACACCCAAACCCTGATCTACATTGTGCTCTGTGTGTGGGTGCTTGGTCGCTTCAGTCATGTCCAGCGCCTTGTGACACCATGGACTGTAGCCTCCCAGGTGCCTCCACTCATGGAATTCTCCAGGCAAGAATACTACAGTGGAAGACTTGCAGAAGGCCATCTTTTCTCCATGGAGAGGACTGAAGCATTCGGTTCTCTACAAAGTTCTGTAAGTCTTCATCTTGTCCTGTCCTCTTTCTGCAAGTCACCCAGAAAGAGCTCCCCTTCTCTACCAACTGAGTGTGGCACTATAAATAATCCAGTGCTTGAATGTGCATTTTTGTCCATATAAGCTGAACCTTTTCTGCAGAAGTTTCCTGTGGCTATTTCATATCCTCCACTAAAGTAGTAACTTGAGTCGTTTTCATAGTACAGTGCTGTGGTTTGGTTGGCGCCTCTGGTAAGGGGACACAGAGCCTTATTAGCACTCGCACCCTCATACCTCCATCCTCTTTGTCGTAGACTGTCTACAGTCTCCCCAGATCTCTAACCTCCCTCGCCATTCCAGATACAGCTGATCTCTACCACCGCTCTTTGTGACCAAGTAACATGTTTCTCCCAAACCACCAACGAAGGCCTCAGGGACCTGGAAGTTGGAGACATCAGCTGAGCATGTCTTGAAAACTCGGTCCCAGGGCCCTTCCTCTCTCTTACACATCCCTCCTCACTCTCTGCTTTACACTTTAGTCTTCTCCCATCTGACCAGATTTTCATTTTGAGCTGATCTCATGTTAGATCTCCCTCTTGGGTGCATTGATTTTATTTTGAAATTCATTTGTATACTTCCATTCTGTCAATTATAGTGTTCCAAAAGTTAAAAAAAAAAAAAAAAGAATACAGGAGTGGGTCACCATTCCTTTCTCCAGGCGATCTTCCCAACCTAGGGATTGAACACAGTCTCCTGCACTGCAGGCAGATTCTTTACCACCTGAACCACTGAGAAGCCCATAGTATACTATATCAGGACTTAAATTGACAGAAAAGGGAAAAGGAAGTGAGAAATTAAATATTCCTGCCATATCTGTAAACAAAGATGTCACAGTCATCAGCAATTGCAGCCACCATGGATGGTGAGGGAACTCAGGAAGGAAAGAATACTTGCCATCTAGCAGCCATCAAACTGCAGCCACTCCCTATCGTGAGCCACCAAGGAAATTCAGAACATGAAAAACCCAGATAGTTGAGGTATGTATCAAAGGAATGATTTCAGTAAACCCAGACTCTTATATCTTCCCATACACAGAAATTGCACTTCCCATATGCTAAATTCCCTAACTTGGGATATCTGATTTTCTTTATTTACAAAAAAAATTGACATTCAGACCACTTGCCTTTTGTTGAAAAACTTATATATAACCTGGCTCCTCTCTCCCCCTTCTTTGGAGCAGTTCTCTCAGGGTTCCTTGAGATGCTGCCTCCTGGACTTAAGTCCTAAAAATTTCCACTGAATAAAACATAACTCTCATTTTTAGGTTGCATGTATTTTTTTTTTCCAGTTTACAGAAGCTTCAAAATGCTTAGAGTTTCCATGTTCCAGATGTGACATTCAATGCAACAGATTTCTGCTAGCAGATGCCTAAACCTTTTGTCTCTTTGTTTCTTGGGACTCCTTGGTTCCTACCCAAATTCAAGGCTGGTTCCTTGGCTTTTCTCTTTCACATATCCTTCTAATAAATTTCCCTTGTTTACTTTACCAAAGTAATTTTCAATGTTTTTGAAAAAAAAAATAAACCTAACTGTTACACACACAATTAAGCAAATAAAAATGGATATGTGTAGTTGAAGTGAAAATAATAAAATAATTGATTTATTAGAAATATTAGTAAGGAGCAAAAAATAATAATTTTTGAATTCAAGAACCACATTCAGAATAGTACAAAAAACCTTTCATCCTTTGAGAAAAATATTGATGTAGTCTTTGGTTAAGGAATTGTCTAAGTTGGAATATGTAAGAATTAGAGAAGAAGCCTATTTTTATTAATAGTATGAGAATTACCAGGATACTCTGCTCTCCCAACCGCCATCCCTCTCTACTCGGCCCCTCCTTTTCTAATCTCTGCAAGGGGTTGCATTCCCTCCACAATTAGTTGCATTCTCTCTACAATCACAGAGCTCTTTCAATATTGATTGACTTTACTGATACAATCTGAAATTGTAGAAGCAGGCAAACACACATTAAACAGTTCATCTTATACAACATCCTCTTACTTCTGCCATCTGCATCTTTCCATCAACAAATTTATTACCAAATGCATAAATTAAAGGGATGCAATAGATGCAAAACCTTGACCATCTTCTTCAGCAATGTTTTCTGTTGATTCAAACATATTTGGACTGGTGGGCTACAGCCCATCATGTCGCAAAGAATCCGACACAACACAACTAAGCACACTCACACAAATGTATTTGGAGAATTGAATTCCTTACAATTTGCATCTGAAAGCACAACCTGAATTGGAAAATTAAAACAATATGACAACATAGATATTACTTTAGAAATATAAATAGCTTCATTTAAAGTACAGCACCACCAACAGTGTAAGAGGGTTCCCTTTTCTCCACACCCTTTCCAGCGTTTATTGCTTGTAGACTTTTGGATAGCAGCCATCCTGACTGGCGTGTAATGGTACCTCATTGTGGTTTTAATTTGCACTTCTCTGATAATGAGTGATGTTGAGCATCTTTTCATGTGTGTTAGCCATCTGTATGTCTTCCTTGGAGAAATGTCTGTTTAGTTCTTTGGCCCATTTTTTGATTGGGTCATTTATTTTTCTGGAGTTGAGCTGGAGGAGTTACTTGTATATTTTTGAGATTAATCCTTTGTCTGTTGCTTCGTTTGCTATTATTTTCTCCCAATCTGAGGGCTGTCTTTTCACCTTGCTTATAGTTTCCTTTGTTGTGCAAAAGCTTTTAATAGAACTGCCATATGACCCAGCAATCCCACTTCTGGGCATACACACCGAGGAAACCAGATCTGAAAGAGACACGTGCACCCCACTGTTCATAGCAGCACTGTTTATAATAGCCAGGACATGGAAGCAACCTAGATGCCCATCAGCAGACAAATGGATAAAGAAGCTGTGGTACATATACACCATGGAATATTACTCAGCCATTAAAAAGAATTCATTTGAATCAGTTCTAATGAGATGGATGAAACTGGAGCCCATTATACAGAGTGAAGTAAGCCAGAAAGATAAAGACCATTACAGTACACTAACACACATATATATATGGAATTTAGAAAGATGGTAACGATAACCCTATATGCAAAACAGAAAAAGAGACACAGATGTATAGAACAGACTTTTGGACTCTGTGGGAGAAGGCGAGGGTGTGATGTTTCAAGAGAACAGCATCGAAACATGTATATTATCTAGGGTGAAACAGATCACCAGCCCAGGTTGGATGCATGAGACAAGTGCTCGGACCTGGTGCACTGGGAAGAGCCAAAGGGATCGGGTCGAGAGGGAGGTGGGAGGGGGGATCGGGATGGGGAACACATGTAAATCCATGGCTGATTCATGTCAATGTATAACAAAAACCACTACAATATTGTAAAGTAATTAGCCTCCAACTAATAAAAATAAATGAAAAAAAAAATAGAGCAAAAAAAAAAAAGTACAGCACCAATAAAACAAGTGTTAGGAAAATAAAAATACAACATGTAATTAAAATACAAAGCAAACAAAAATTGTGTACACATAAATAGTAACTGGGCTTCCCTTGTGGCTCAGCTGGTAAAGAATCAGCCTGCAATGCGGGAGACCGCCTGGGTTCTATCCCTGTGTTGGAAAGATCCCCTGGAGAAGGGAAAGGCTATCCACTCCAGCATTCTGGCCTGGAGAATTTCATGGACTGTATAGCCCGTGGGGGTCACAAAGAGTTGGACAAGACTGAGCAATTTTTACTTTTCTTTCTTTTTTTTTTTTTTTTTTTTTGAAGACACAAAACTTAATAGTATTTACCAACGAGAACAGAGTAATCCAGTAAACTGGGGTCAATGATTTAAATCTAATGCAATTTTTAACCCTTCTAGATAGGACAACAGTACTAAAGTCTTACCTTTGTGAATTTGTATATCCTGTTTTTAGAAAACTGGATACAAGATAACTTTCTCCAACTCTTTGACATGATAATAAATCAATAACATTATTTAAAATAAGTAACAATAAGATATGGGCTTCCCTGGTGGCAGAGTGGTAAAGAATCTGCCTGAAATGCAGGGGATATGAACTCTATGCCTGGGTCAGGAAGATCACCTGGAGAAGGAACTGGCAACCCACTCCAGTTTTCTTGCCTGGAAAATCCTATGGACAGAGGTGCCCAGTGGGTCTACAATCCATGGGGTTGCAAAAGAGTCTAACATGACTTAGTGACTAAACAACAATAACAAACAATAAGATACAGTAAGATACAATTAAACACCAACGATTTATTGAGTTGTTCTGATAAACTCATGATGGCACAGACAAAAAGCAATCTTATACCATGATATTTATTCAAGAACTATGAGCCCCAAATCAAGTAATTGTGAATAAATTTATTCACAGTTAAATTTCATTAAATAATTAAATATTTACAACTCAGGATCACCCTGTCTTGGGTTGACCCTTCTTCTAAACATTAGTCTGAGCTTAGCATTCTACCAAAGCATTTTTTCTGCCCACTATCTAAAAATAGGGCCCAAAGAAAAATAACAGTAATAAAATTAAATTCTTTTTTCCTTCACTCCATAAAGTTTACCTAAAAAGAGTAAGGAGCATATTTCTGTTTATAGGATGACTGCGAATTTTACTGATGCATGAGATATATCACTGCTCTTAAGGGAGAGTGAATGATGAAGAGTGAATGATAAATTGTTACCACTCCTTCACTGAAAATAATTCATCTATGGAATGATCAATGTAAAGGATCTTCAAATGACTCAAGCTTGACTCCACACTGAAAGCAAGTCAGGCTGAAACCATCGATGGGCCCATTAATGAGGAAATCACAAGAAAGTAGAATTAGGATAAAGCTTTCTTCTTCCATAAGATTTTTCTCAAAGCTTGTTTGACATCTTTGTTTCTTAGAGAGTAAATCAGAGGGTTTAGCATGGGTGTAACCAATATGTAAACTACTGAAGCCACTTTACGAAGTTCAGGATTGCTTGGAGGTGTGAGATACACAAAGGAGACAGTCCCATAAAGCAAGCTTACCACCCCAAGATGGGAGCTGCAAGTGGAGAAGGCTTTCTTTCTCCCTTCACTGGAGGGGATCTTCAAAACTGTGGTTACAATATACATGTAAGATACTACAATAACAACTATTGTGGGCAAAATAATGAAGGCAGCCAAACTAAGAGATACCATCTTATTGACAAAGAGATTAGAAGAGGAGATCTTCTCAATTTGGTAAGAATCACAGTAGAAGTGATCAATGACTCGGGAGGCACAGAAAGACAGTGAGAATGTTGCACTGACTTGGAGGATGGAACTGACCCAACCGCAGAAATAGGAACCAGCCACCAGCTGATTGCAAAGGCGTCTTGACATATGGACATGGTAAAGAAGAGGGCTGCAGATGGCAATGAAACGGTCATAGGCCATGGCCGCCAGGACAAACCCTTCTGTTACAATGAAGAGTGCAAAAAAGAAGAACTGGGCAGCACACCCTACAAAAGACACAGTCTTTTTCTCAGACATGAAGTTGACCATGGCCTTAGGTGCAATAACAGTGGAGTAGGAGAGGTCAATGAAGGAGAGATTGCCTAGGAAGAAATACATTGGTGTGTTCAGCTGGGAGTCAGTCACAATGATGCCAATCATACTAATGTTCCCCAAAAGGACCAGGCCATAGACAAGCAGGAAGAGGAGGAAGAGGAGAATGTGGAGCTCTGGACGGACCCTGAAGCCTACAAGAATGAAGTCAGTTACATCTGAGTGGTTGCATGTTTCCCTGTCACCCATGGCAAGAACCTGCTGAGAGGTACAAGACAAGATTAAAATAGAGACTTCTACCTATTTCCTGGTATCACAAAATATCTTTTGCCTCTTGTATAAGACATTGAAATTTGTATTATCATCTCCTTTATAAGATTCTGTTGTGTTATGTATGATTTGCCACATCCTTTTGTAGGAATTGACTCTGAGGTATATTGTAATTGCCCATCAGCACACAACATTTGAGCTGCCTAACTCATAGTTTTCTACTGTGATTCTCCAATTCCAGTCCTCTTTCCATTATAACGCACTTGACTTTCACACATAAAGCATTTTCTCTTTATACCTGTTTAGTTCCTCATTTGATTTATAGAGCAAGTCTAACATATCTGAAGATTTTGAGAAATAAATAATATTTGCTCTCTGTAATTTCAAATTCACTTTAATGCTTCCATTTTACAGCAGAAGGATCGAATTGAAGAGCAATTTTGTGGCTGTATAGTCACTAACTTGTATCTGATTCTTTTGTGACCCCACGGACTGTAGCACTCTCCAGTCTCCACTGTTCATGGGATTTCTCAGGTGAGAATCCTGGAGTAGGTTGCCATATCCTTCTCCAGAGGATCTTCCCAACCCAGGAATTAAACCCTTGTCTCCTGTGTCTCCTACGGTGGCAGGCAGATTCTTTACCACTGAGCCACTCGGGAAGCCCAAAAAGAGTACTTTTAAATTCCACAAGTAGGCATTAGAGATTAAAACAGGTCAATAGCTAAACAGTTTGTGAGAGTTTAAAGTAGGATAGCAAGAGAGTTATTTGGTTATCCAAAACCTTCATCCAAAATGAAAGCATCTTCAGCTTCTCAAAGTGGACAAACCTCGGACATGCTACTGGAAAAATTGACAGCTCCTAAAAATTTCTGTACAAATTTGGCATTATCTTATCTCTTACCTGAATATTTCTCACCTTACTTTGGTGGAGCAATTTCCTAATGGTAGAAGCAAGGATACAAAAGTTATTGTGTTTAATCCTAGAAATGGAAAAAGGAGTGTAAAACCAGAGAAGGGAAATTAAAGACATTGTCAAAATTCAGCATATTTTAAGAATTAAAATTTTACATGAGATATAAATTCTTGTTTTGAAATATATAATTTTATTTGGTTTTGGCCTCTGCTCAGAGATTAATATCCCATTTTTCAATGAAGAATAGCCTTTTCATTTCCTTTGTTGTGTTTTTGCCTGAAAATCCCCTATAGCTATATACCTCTCATCTCTTTCTAGAGGATGACAGAGATGACCTGGCGAGGACTCTAACCCTGTGACCATTTCTTTACGGAAACTGAAAAGAAAATGCACCTGAACCTGAAGAATTACATTGCATGGCCATGCACATGAGGACATATCTTACAGGTCTTAGAATGAGAACGATGAAAGCCAAATGGAATTTAAGTACAGCAAAGATAATATCACCAGTGAGGAGGAGTAGTCCCCAGTGACCTGGGGGAATAGAGCAGGAGGCCACCTGGTAGCCTTAGTCATCTCTGTTGTAACTATTTCAAATAATTGCAGCATGAACTGCATGAAAAGGTCCCTCTGAGATAGGCTAAAAATAAAGTCAATTATGGGGTGATAACAGTGCCAAGTTCCAAGTCCATCCCACGAGGGCCATATAGGAAAGAAACAAAAGAAAGAATATTATCTACTCTTCCGACTCACCCTGAACCATCTCTAGGTCTTTTGGGAAACAATTTCTTATTAGAAAAGTTTGTCTTAAAGTTGAAATATATTATCTCACATAATTTTCATTCCTCAGTTTTTTCTCCCTCCTACAATCACACTGAATTTATCTATTGATGCTGTTACATGGCAGCTAATAGTCTTATATTCTTTAGGCTCTCTCTCTCTGCTCTGAGTGCATGCTCAGTGGTGTCTGACTCTTTGCGACCTGATGGACTGTAGCCCACCAGGCTCCTCTGTCTATGGAATTTTCCAGGCAAGAATATTGGAGTGGGTTTCAATTTCCTTCTCCAGGGAATCTTCCAAATTTAAGGATCGAACCCATGTCTCCTGTGTCTCCTGCATTAACAGGTGGATCCTTTACCACTGAGCTACCAGGGAAGCCCATTCTCTAAGTTCATTTCCCTATCCTCTCCTAAGATCTTACTCTCTGCTGGATGGTTTCTATTTTTCATATTATACCATAAAACATATTATAGACCATTTTATCAGTGCATTCATAATTTAAATGAATAAACAAAAGTCAACTACCAAGCAAATCTATTTGAAAATAAGTGACAATCATTTTGTCAAGGCTTTGTCACCTCTGGTAGGCTGAGAACATGGTTCTAACTGGACCACAGGTTTGAGGGTCCAGATATCAGAATGTGCCTGTTACATTGAAACACAAGTAATGAAAACAGTAATGACTTGAAGGAAATGAACATGTAGAACTGTAGCCATTCTTAGTATATTGTATACTGAAATTCAGTTATCAAAGACTGAGAATATAATGCTCAAGATAAAATGATGAAATGAAATGTTCCTTAGCCTATTTACAGGCTAGCTACTGCAAAATCTATGGAGACCAATCATAAAACATCAGTGTCATATAACCTCCCAAGACCGGGGTCATCAACCAGGCAACTCTTGCTGATCTTGGCTATGCAGTCTTGGTGCTGGCTGGTTGAGGATAGCCAGGACAGGGACGCAACCTAAATGTGCATCAGCAGATGAACGGATAAAGACGTGATACATGTATACAATAGAACATTACTCACCTACTGAAAAGAATGAAATAATGCCATTTGCAGCAAGACAGATGGACCTAGAGGTTGTCATACTGAGTGAAGTGAAACAAACAGAAGGAGAAATATCATACAATATCCATTATATGTGGAATCTAAAAGGAAATGATGCAAATGAACTTATTTACAAAACAGAAACAGACTCACAGACTTAGACAATGAACTTACGGTTACCAGGAGGAAGGGTGGAGAGAAGGGAGAGTTAGGGAGCTTGAAACGAACATGTACACACTGCTATGTTTAAAATGGGTCATCAACAAGGACCTCGAGGGAGGGGGGTCTGGGGAGAATGGATATATATGGCTGAGCAGCTCTGCTGAGCACCTGAAGCCATCACATCACTATTAATCAGCTATAATCCAATATAAAACAAAAAGTTGTTTTAAGATATTTAAGTAATAAGAAAATTCTTATTATTGTTATTCCAGGTGGGTTCCTTATTCTTCTATGTAAACCCAGATTCCTACCTGGCATCATTTGCCTTTTGTCAAAAAGATTTCCTTTAACATGTCTTGTAGGATGGATCTACTGGTGATAAAGTCTTTGAGCAGTTCCATTTTTGAAAAGGTTTGCAGTTCACCTTTCTTTTTTTTTTAAAAAAATAGTTCACCATCACCATAATGAAACAATTAGACAAATCCAGAATGGGTCATTTCACAAAAAAAATGAGCCTGGCTCCTATAACAAATCATATCATGAAAGTATTCAACTGTTTGAGATTAAAAACAAACTGACATACCATCAAATGCAGTGAGTGTTCCTTGATTGACTCTTGATTTTAACAAGCCAGTCACAAAATACGCATTTTGGGAAGTCAGGGATTTTTACTTTTAGAAGAATATTAAATGACATAATGAATTATCAGTAACCTGTTAAAGCACATAATGAATTGGTAAGGTAACAACACTCCATTTTTGGAGAAGTCTTTTTAGTATAAGGAATGAAGTATAACTGTGCTTCTCATCCTGCATGATAAAATAATGCAAAATATTGCATTAAAGTAATGAGTACATATAAGTGGATTTTCCTATTTTTCTCTTTTATTATAGTCTGTATATTTTGAAATTTTTATAATAAACATCTTGTTTTTTAAAGACCTATAAGAGAGAAAATTAAAAATTTCTTCCTTTAGACAAAAATTATGAATTGATACCTGGAATTGTTGCAGCCATGATGTGACCATAACTGGTATTACTGACCTGTTGAGGATGGCAGAGCAGAAAGCAGAGAGGAGCTTGTGTCTTTGATGAAGCCCTCATGCCAGTGACCCACCCCTGCAGTCAAGGTGTCTCCAGAAACCCTGCGATGTGAAATAGTGGACCTCTATTTTCAGTGAGTCTTTAGTTACTTGCTGCTAAATGCATCTTATTCAATTCAGTACATTTGACATTACTGGGAAAAAAAGATGGGAAAGAGTGATTTGAGCCTATAATCTAACAAAAACAAGACTGCTTGGAGATAACTAAAGTGCTAACAAAGTCGAAACTAGAATCAATCTGTGAGGTTGCCAAAAGGGTAAACTCTCCTGCTAATAAGAGAGAGCAGCATAAATTGGGGGAATCCATACAACACCTGAAATAGTACACACACGCGCGCACACACACACACACACATACACTAATACATGTGCATGTGCAACATTTACATTTTACATATCAAGCCTACTCAGAATGCTCCCCTGTTTACTTTTAAAGCTATTAAATATAAAATAAGCTGTAAGGATGTATCACACAACAAAGGAATGTAGCAACTACTTTATAATAACTATAAATGGAGTATAACCTCTAAAAATTGTGAATCACTATACGGATAGACAGAGTGCCTAATGAACTATGGATAGAGGTTTGTGACATTGTACAGGAGACAGGGAGCAAGACCATCCCCAAGAAAAAGAAAATGGCTGTCTGATGAGGCCTTACAAATAGCTGTGAAAAGAAGGGAAGCAAAAAGCAAAGGAGAAAAGGAAAGATATACCCATTTGAATACAGATTTCCAAAGAATAGAAAAAGAGATAAGAAAACCTTCCTCAGTGATCAATGCAAAGAAATAGAGGAAAACAATAGAATGGGAAAGATTAGAGATCTCTTCAAGAAAATTAGAGATACCAAGGGAACATTTCATGCAAAGATGGGGCTCAATAAAGGACAGAAATGGTATGGACCTAACAGAGGCTGAAGATACTAAGAAGAGGTAGCAAGAATACACAGAAGAACTATACCAAAAAGATCTTCACGACCCAGATCATCACGATGGTGTGACCAGTCACCTAGAGCCAGACATCCTGGAATGTGAAGTTAAGTGGGCCTTAGGAAGCATAACTATAAACAAAGCTGGCGGAGGTGATGGAATTCCAGTTGAGCTATTTCAGATCCTATAGGTTGATGCTGTGAAAGTGCTGCACTCAACATGCCAGCAAATTTGGAAAACTCAGCAGTGGCCACAGGACTGGAAAAGGTCAGTTTTCATTCCAATCCCAAAGAAAGGTAATGCCAAAGAATGCTCAAACTACTGCTCAATTGCACTCATCTCACATGCTAGTAAAGTAATGCTCAAAATTCTCCAAGCCAGGCTTCAGCAATATGTGAACCATGAACTTCCAGATGTTCAAACTGGTTTTAGAAAAGGCAGAGGAGAATATTACTCAGCCATTAAAAAGAATTCATTTGAATCAGTTTTAATGAGATGGATAAAACTGGAGCCCATTATACAGAGCGAAGTAGCCAGAAAGATAAAGACCATTACAGTATACTAACACATATATATGGAATTTAGAAAGATGGTAATGATAACCCTATATGCAAAACAGAAAAAAGACTCAGATGTATAGAACAGACTTGTGGACTCTGGGAGAAGGCGAGGGTGGGATGTTTCAAGAGAACAGCATCAAAACATGTATATTATCTAGGGTGAAACAGATCGCCAACCCAGGTTGGCTGCATGAGACAAGTGCTCGGGCCTAGTGTACTGGGAAGACCCAGAGGGATCGGGTGGAGAGGGAGGTGGGAGGGGGGACCGGGATGGGGAATACATGTAAATCCATGGCTAATTCATTTCAATGTATGACAAAAACCACTGCAATGATGTAAAGTAATTAGCCTCCAACTAATAAAAATAAACGGGAAAAAAAAAAAGAAAAGGCAGAGGAACCAGAGATCAAATTGCCAACATCCACTGGATCATCGAAAAAGCAAGAGAGTTCCAGAAAAACATCTATTTCTGCTTTATTGACTATGCCAAAACCTTTGATTGTGTGGATCACAATAAACTATGGAAAATTCTGAAAGAGATGGGAATACCAGACCACCTGACCTGCCTCTTGAGAAATCTGTATGCAAGTCAGGAATCAACAGTTAGAACTGGACATGGAACAACAGATTGGTTCCAAATAGGAAAAGGAGTACGTCAAGGTTATATAGTGTCACCCTGCTTATTTAACTCATATGCAAACTACATCATGAGAAACTCTGGGCTGGAGGAAGCACAAGCTGAAATCAAGACTGCTAGGAGAAATATCAATAAGCTCAGATATGCAGATGATACCACCGTTATGGCAGAAAGTGAAGAAGAACTAAAGAGCCTCTTGATGAAAGTGAAAGAGGAGAGTGAAAAAGTTGGCTTTAAGCTCAACATTCAGAAAACTAAGATCATGGCATCCAGTCCCATCACTTCATGGCAAATAGATGGAGAGACAGTGGAAACAGTGGCTGACTTTATTTTTCTGGGCTCCAAAATCACTACGGATGGTGATTGCAGCCATGAAATTAAAAGATGCTTACTCCTTGAAAGGAAAGTTATGACCAGCCTAGATAGCATATTAAAAAGCAGACACGTTACTTTGCCAGCAAAGGTCCATCTAGTCAAGGCTATAGTTTTCCCAGTAGTCATGTATGGATGTGAGATTTGGACTATAAAGAAAGCTGAGTGCAGAAGAATTGATGCTTTTGAACTGTGGTGTTGGAGAAGACTCTTGAGGGTCCCTTGTACTGCAAGGAGATCCAACCAGTCCATTCTAAAGGAGGCCAGCCCTGGGTGTTCATTGGAAGGACTGATGCTAAAGCTGAAACTCCAGTACTTTGGCCACCTGATGCGAAGAGCTGATTCAGTTGAAAAGACCCTGATGCTGGGAAAGATTTGTGACAGGAGGAGAAGGGGACAACAGAGGATGAGATGGCTGGATGGCATCACTGACTCAATGGACATGCGCTTCCGTGGACTCCGGGAGTTGGTGATGGACAGGGAGGCCTGGCGCACTGCTGTCCATGGCGTTGCAAAGAGTCGTATGACTGAGCAACTGAACTGAACTGATACTGTACACCTATAATTTAATATTATACATTAAGTATGGTGGCTCAGACAATAAAGAATCTACCTGCAATGCAGGAGACCCAGAGTCATTCTCTGGATAGGGATGATCCCCTGGAGAAGGAAATGGCAACCCACTCCAGTATTCTTGCCTAGGAAATCTCATGGACAGAGGTACTATAGTTCATGGGGTGGCAAAGTGTTGGACACAACTGAATGACTAAGCACACACATACATCAACTATACTTCAATAAGGAAAATTAAAAACAATTTTCAAAGGAGTGTGGTAGGCAGTTCCTAACTGATGAACATGGAACACTGATCTGGATTCTAGACAAGTGAACTACCTATTAAGGGCTCCGTGTCCTAGTCTCATCGGGGCAAGTCTGCACACACACCTCCTTTCTCTCCCCCACTACGTGAGCCATAAGCCAAATTCTTCTTAGTTAAAAAAAAAAAGACTTAGAGATACCTACATGTTAAGAGGATCTCCTTGAAGCCCAACCAGGAAGAAACATGAATTTGATTGTTAGTTTAGAAATCTACAGCTATGAGTTCTTTACTGAGTAAATGGGCTTTCAAAATCAGAATTAGGTTTCTATCTGGAAGACAATGATGAGTTATCAAATTTGACTGTATTTAATTTTTTTTAATCTGTATGACAAAATAGACCACAAACAATATTTACAAAACAACCCAAAGGCTGGAGCAAAATACAACCTCCAAAGAGTCACTATTCAACACATAATTATTTCATACAAATTTATAAGAAAATTATTTTTTAAAAGAACAACTAAATAAATAGACTAATGATAAATTCATATAAGAGGAAACAAATAAAATTTTTAAATTGCTCTTAAAATCACTAATAATCATGTAAATGTTAAAATCCTTATTTTTCACACTCTTCAAACTGACAAATGAGGGAAAAGAAAAATGGACATTTTTATACCTGAAGTGTAAACTGGCAAAACCTATTCAGAAAGTAATTTATAAACATGTATCAAAGTAGAAAATATTTATATATCACAGGATCCAGCAATTCCATTTCTAGGCGTACACTCCAAATAAGCCTTTCAGTTCAGTTCAGTTCAATCGCTCAGTCATATGACTCTTTGCAACCCCATGAACCACAGCATGCCAGGCCTCCCTGTCCATCACCAACTCCCGGAGTCCACGCAAACCCATGGCCATTGAGTCGGTGATGCCATCCAGCCATCACACCCACTGTCGTCCCCTTCTCCTCCTGCCTCAATCTTTCCCAGGATCAGGGTCTTTTCAACTGAGTCAGCTCTTTGCATCAGGTGGCCAAAGTATTGGAGTTTCAGCTTCAGCATCAGTCCTTCCAATGAACACCCAGGACTGATTTCCTCTAGGATGGACTGGTTGGATCTCCTTGCAGTCCAAGGGATTCTCAAGAGTCTTCTCCAACACCACAGTTCAAAAGCATCAATTCTTCTGCACTCAGCTTTCTTTATAGTCCAAATCTCACATCCACACATGACCACAGTAAAAACCACAGCCTTGACTAGATGGACCTTTGCTGGCAAAGTAACGTCTCTGCTTTTCAACATGCTATCTAGGTTGGTCATAACTTTCCTTCCAAGGAGTAAGCATCTTTTAATTTCATGGCTGCAATCACCATCTGCAGTGATTTTGGAGCCCAGAAATATAAAGTCAGCCACTGTTTCCACTGTCTCCCCATCTATTTGCCATGAAGTGATGGGACCAGATGCCATGATCTTAGTTTTCTGAATGTTGAGCTTTAAGCCAACTTTTTCACTCTCCTCTTTCATTTTCATCAAGAGGCTCTTTAGTTCTTCTTCACTTTCTGCCATAAGGGTGGTGTCACCTGCATACCTGAGGTTATTGATATTTCTCCTAGCAATCTTAATTCCAGCTTGTGCTTCCTCCAACCCAGCGTTTCTCACGATGTAGTCTGCATATAAGTTAAATAAGCAGGGTGATAAACCTTTAGACATGTGCATAGCAGACATCCACATATTTTCATTTTTAATGAAAAAAATAAACAAACCTCTAATCAATATGATATTAGATGGGTAATTTATTGATCTATATGCTATAAATTTTCTAAATGAATGAACAGGATATGTATACATATGTGTATATATATCAGGATATGTACCTCTTGGCAGCATAACACTAAATAATGAAAAGAAGTTAAATCATATAAGAAAGGGCATAATTTTCATAAACTTTCATTAATTATACTAAATACAGTATGTGTTACCTATAGATCTAAACATAAATAGCAGACATAAAAATCTATGCATGAGAGAGAGCATAAAATAACAGAAGTTTAAGATTTTAGTGATGGTAAGTGTCACTTCATTGTTTAATTTTAAAAACAGCTTTGAAGCAAAACATGGGAAACGTTCTATTTGCTAAATTGAGGTTGTTCCTGGATGTCCATGTATTATACTGCTTTCAGTACTTTGCATACCGTTGAAGGGTTTTAGTTGTCTTAAGCATTGAAACAGAGATAAGAAGAGGTTGACTCGCAATAGTAACGAGCGCAGGCTTAGGCTTTGTCCTGACTCCCTGGTGCCTGACTGGCATGTGAACTCAGTTTTTCTTTCTCCCTACCCCCATTCCACGTGTGATACCAGTCAGAATAAGGTGACATCAGCCAATTCCAGGTTCTACCTGCTGACCTAATCTCACACCCAATACCTCTTACATCTCTCTTTGGGTTATAGTTTGAAGGAATAATTTCACCACGTGCTTGGATGAACCCTTAAGTGGCCAGTAGCTCTTCCAAACTCAAAAATCTCCCCACACATGTCTACCAACTGCCATTTAATAAAAACAGACATTTTGCTCAAGATGCAGGGGTTTTTGTAAGACATAGTGACTTCTGTACAGAGTAAGACATCTGAGGTGTCTTTTACTCTGAATGGGGATTGAAGGTCCAAAGATCAAGACCAAGACTTGAAGAAGCATCTACACCATTCCATCTTCTCCAGAGCCCCACTTCAGCTTGATTAGACTTTGAAGAAGAGAGGCACAAGGTAAAAGTGATACAAGGAAATACATTTCAAAATATATTTCTAAAGTACTTAGATCTATACTTTAGTACCTGTATTTTTAAAGCAATGTTTGTTAAGTACCTAGACGAATGACAACACAAAAGACACTAGGTACATGCTAAGCACACTAATATGTGAAGTGAAGTGAAAGTCGCTCATTCATGCCCGACTCTTTGTGGCCCAAAGAGAGTTCTCCAGGCCAGAACGCTGGAGTGGGTAGCCTTTCCCTTCTCCAGGGGATCTTCCCAAACCAGGAATCGAACCGGGGTGTCCTGCATTGCAGGTGGATTCCTTACCAACTGAGCTATTAAGAAAGCCCAGGAATACTGGAGCGGGTAGCTCCACTCCAGAGAATGGAGGTACATACTTAGTCTGTTGTTGTTCCTGCAATAGACTGATGAGGATGTTCACTAGTAGTAAGATACTGTTCTAGAAAATGTCTATATATAAAGGGGCATGTGTGCATGGTACTGAGAAATGCATATTCTAAAAACTACTAAGAAAAAATTTGGCTTGTGTGGATGACATAAATACCTTGTATTCTAAGTTTAAGAAATAACTGACTTAAATCTCAGAAGTTCATGAAATGCATTCAACTTTTTCATCAAAAAAAATGTGTATAGACATGGTGCCAGATTACTTAAAGTCACTAGAAACAAGCTCAAGTATCAAGTATTTCATCCTAAAACATCCAAATAGTAAGCAAATATCTGTGTTCCTTTAATAGAAACCAGTATTAAAATTCAGTATCAAATCGGACATTTTCCAAAGGAGTGCATGCAAACCATCCAAGGTACCACGAGGTGGCAGCATGTCCCCACAATAGCACCGCTTCTACACTGACTTTATGCTCAGAAAACCTTGAATGAGATGTCCCCGCTAAATCTGAAGTGTTACCTTTAGGAAGAAATTCAGGATCAACTTAGCCCAAGTTTCCCTTCACCTTCCAAAAAAGAAACCTAATTTCTGAAAAGTTAACAAGCAGTTTTCCAAAGTTCAAACAAGCAGTTCATGGACAGAACTGGAATCAGAACCTCGTCTAGCCCCCAGGGCCCAGTCCCTAGTTGTGTAAAAATCTTTCAACATGCCCTTCCCCTACCCCAACGCCTCCAGATGATGGTGGTCACGAAGAGAAATGATGCTTTGGAATAAAACATGACAACTAGGCAACAAGCAGCTTTTTCTTGGGTCCTGCTCCTCTTTGTCTAGTCCCAGTCCAGACCTACAGGTCTTCCTATTTTCTAATCCCTTCCTACAACAAAATGGGAGCAACTGGGATATCAATTCTTTTTGACAGGAACCTCATATGTTTACCTGCAAAATGAATGAATGTTGCTAAATTAAAGTAATATTAGACTATAAAATCTCACAACCTTCTAAAGCGACTATACTCCAATAAAAATTAGTAATAAAAAACGAAATAGGTAAATCTTTAAGTTGACTTTACTAACGTTCTTCAGGCTAAATGCAGTCAGTTTGCTCAGGTCTGCGCAGAATGTCACATTTTTCCTATATGCCTTTTAGGGAAGCTCCCACACCAACCTGGCTTATTTTACAACTCCGGTAAATCAAACCAGTTTTATGCTTCTTTCTAACAAAACCTAGTTATTTTCTTAAAACTTGAATGTGTGTAATAAGAGCTAACTTTTGCCACATGCTTGCCAGTTTTCTGAGATTCTGCCATTTGACTCGTAATCATCTATTGAGAGGAAATCTTTTCTTGTTCTCATGCTTCAAACCAATGAATTGAAGCTTAAAGAAGATAAGTGACTTACTCAAGATTATGAAATTAACAGTGGAGAAACGGTTTCAAGCCCAAATCTGTGGGTTCTTAGAGCCTGTGCCCTCCTTCACTTCATGGTACCGTTTCTCACCTAGACAGGATCTTATTCTGTCTACAACTCCCTGCATCAGTGGAGATGTTCTATGTCTGCTCTGTCCTGTAGGATAGCCCCTGGCAACATGGGACTGTTGAACATTTGGAATATCGCTTATGTGACTGAGAAACAGAAATTTTATTTTACTTTATTTTGATTAATTTAAATATCTGCATGTGGCCAGTGGCTAATGTATGGGACAGCAGAAGTCTAGGTGTGTGACATCCACACACAGACAGACCTCACGGATGTTGCAGGCTTGGTTCCAGACCACCACAATATAAACTGAATATCACAATAAAGTGAGTCACATAAATTTTTTGGTTTTCCTGTGCATATAAAAGTTACTTGTACACTATAGCATAGTCAATTAAGTATGCAATAGCATTTTATCCAAAAATCAGCATACGTACCTAAATTTTAAAATATTGCTAACAACAACAAAAAAATGCTAACGCTATCTGAACCTCCAGCAACTCATAATTCTTTTACTGGTGGAGGGTTTTGTCTTGATGTTGATGCCTGCTGACTGATCAGGGTGGTGGTTGCTGAAGGTTGGGGAGACTATGGCAGCTGCTTACAATAAGACAGCAATGAATTCCACCACATCAATCGACTGTCCCTTTCACGAATGGTTTCTCTGTAGTAGGTACTATTTGATAGTTTCATACCCACAGTAGAATTTCTTTCAATTTGGGAGTCAATCTTCTCAAACCCTGTCACTGCTTTATCAATTAAGTTTATGGTTTATTCTAAATCCTTGGTTGTCACATCAGCAAGCAAGTTCACCATCTTATATGGGTGCAGTTCCTGGTGCCCCAGAGCAATTACAGTAGTAACATCAAAGATCACTGATCACAGATCACCAACAGCAAGTATAACAATAATGGGAAAGTTTGAAATATTTCAAGAATTATCTAAATGTGACACAGAGACATGAAGTGAACAAACGCTGCTGGGAAAACAGCTCCATTAGACCTGCCCCATTCAGGGCTGCCACAAATCTTCAATCTGTAAAAATTGCAGTGTTTACAAAGTACAATAGAAGGAAGTGCAATAAAACAAGGCGTACCTGCTGCATAATAAAAAGAGAAAGAACGTTAGAGTCAACTACCAGCTGTGTGAACTAGAGTGACATTTTAGCTTTAAATCTCTAGTATTCACTTGACTCCTGTATAAAATGAGGATGATTATCACTATACCAGACAGTTGTTGTGTTTTGAGTAGACACATCAACTATTTTGAACAAATAATCACTAAACATGTTTCATCTGCCCCTTGAGGATTTAAAGTATTTAGGCAGGAAATTGCATAAGCGCCACTTAGCACTTCTTCCAATATATGACGATTCACATCAGAAAATTTTTCAGTCTCTCTCCAATTTGGGCTCTTTCACTATATTCTCTCTTAAAATTATTGTTAGGTTTAAACTTTGAATGACAAGTGTAAAGCACCCCACAGTTTTCCCAGTGATATGGTTTCTTTCCCCCCTAACCTCCCTTAAGACTTGGAATAATTTGTCTTTTAAACCCCACTGAACACCCTTGGTGAAGAGAGTGGGGAAATGTGGGCGAAATGTCCTATTTCTACTGCTCTGAGTTCAAAGGATAACTGAATTCTCACTTCAGGCTCAGGCTTTGTTCAAGAAAGAAGTGCCATTCTATCTAATACCATTGTTTGATATGTGAGTAGTCATCCCTCTGTATCCACAAGGAATTGGTTGTCAGACCCCTCTGGATACCAAAATCCACAGATGCTCAAGTCCCTTATATAAAGTGGCATAGTATTTGCATATAACTTACACCCATCCTCCCATATAATTTAAATCATCTCTAGACTACTTATGGCAACCCACTCCAGTACTCTTGGCTGGAAAATCCCATGGAGGAGGAGCCTGGTAGGCTACAGTCCATGGGACCACAGAGTCAGACACGACTGAGCGAATCCAGTTTCACTAGACTACTTATCATACCTGTATGCATGCTAAGTCACTTCAGTCATGTCCAACTCTGTGCAAGCCCATGGACTGTATGTAGCCTGCCAACTGTCCATGGAATCCTCCAGGCAAGAGTACTGGAGTGGGTTGCCACTTCCTTCTGCAGGGGATCTTCCCAACCCAGGGATTGAACCTGAGCCTCTTACATCTATTGCATTGGCAGGTGGGTTCTTTACTACTAGCACCACCTGGGAAGCCTTTGCTATGTAAATGCTGCAGAAATAGTTGCTAGTGTGGAGTAAACTCAAGTTTTGTTTTGGGGAACTTTCTGGAATTTTTTGGAATATCTTTGATCTGCAGTTGTTTGGATCCATGGATCAGAACCCTAAGATACAGAGAGCCAGCTGTGTGTATTAGAATTATTGAAAACCAGTGTGATGAGTCTGATTTCATTTTGACCCTGATTTCTTCTGTGGTCATTGTTCATGTTGTACCTCAGATTTCGCATCTAGGAAATGGTCAGAATCACCTTAAATCATCTTCAGAATACTGGAGTGGATTGCCATTTCCTCCTCCAGGGGATCTCCCGACCCAGGGATCCAACTCTTGTCTCTTAAGTCTCCTGCATTGGTAGGAGTGTTGTTTACCATTAGCGCCACCTGGGAAGCCCTCTTTTAAGTTAATATCCTTAATTGTATAAATCCTATTAGTATAACTTACATTTTAATATTAAACATCTCTCATGACCATCTACTATAGCATTATACGTGATAAAAGTTGTAGCTTTTGTAAAACATTTTCATAAACTGTAAAGCACTCAGTGATAGCCTTTCACATAAGTAATATGATTGGTCCCTTGAAAGAAAGTGCCCGAAGGAAGTGTTATGAAACTGGCCTCAGTCTAGTGCGGGTGAGATGGCTGACTGGTCTCCCGAGGTCACTCCTTCCTGTTGTCTCCCAGCATCTTAGAGAGGATGAAGGGAGACAGCTCTCCCAAGCTACTGTTCTTTGCTGCCACTAGATGGACACCCGGTCTAATCCCGACTGAGGTGCTGGTGTAATAGGTTTAGAAAGTTGAGGATTTCCAGAAGTAATGGCCCCAGAGGGAGGGGCTCTCCCCAAGGCTGCACTTGAGTGAACAGCCTGGTGATTATGTCCTGAGATTTAATCACTTGCACAAAGATAAACTGGAAATAAAATCATAGTGGACCCCTGTCCTATCCATACCCTGGTCATTCCTGCCACTCCAGGGCCTTGGCCCAGGTGTTTAAATCTCAGTGGCTCCTTAGCCTCATACCAGCCCTGAAAGTTAAGTGTTCTAGAACTCGAGGCTCACAACTCAGGTGTCAGGTTAGGGCCCTAACCCTGGGCCAGAGAGAGGTGTTGACCCCTCCCCAGAACCTGGTGAATCAGAAAAAAAGTACCTGTCTGAAGGTACAGAAAGAGTCTCACCAGGAAGAGACGGCAGGGACAGAGCAATTGGAAAATTCTGAAGATGGTAGAGAAAGTGGAAAATTTAAGTCTTCACACAAGGAAGAAGCTTTGGATTTTGTGTTTCCTTGATCCAAATGTGCCGAAACAACAAATTTGCCAAAATGAAACAACACCTGATATTTACATCCCCTTTGGTCTTTTCTTCTACCTCTTAAGAAGACCTGACACATGTCTTCTCAGATTCCCTTCGGTGACTCCTTCCCAAACTGTTGCTGCTACGGAGCCATCTGTCACCCCCCAGCGTCCGCAGCCCCCTCCGGAAAGCTGAGAGAGTCTCGGCAAGCTGTGACCCAGGCCCGGGGACAGGAGGCTGCAGTCACAGCAGGATGTCTGCTAACTGGGGAGGCGAGAGGGGGGAAAGAGGATCTATTTGAACCTCTCAAAGTAAAGAAGACTCTAGACATTTGCTTTTAATTCAAATAAATATTTATGAGACAGATTCTGTAAGACACCCTTTCTAAAGGCTAGTCCCTGCCCTCCAACAATCATAAAGAATGCCCTTAATGAAGCAGTTAGGAAGCTCTGTGGAATCTGTAACACTTTGTCAATCAATCAGTCATACACGTTAAAGACCATTGAATCAAACCCCTTTAACTTTACATTGAATAAATAGAGATCCAAAGTTGGAAGATGTGAAGGTATATATATATATATTGTGTTTGTGTGTGTGTGAATTTCAGTATCTTTGCATCTTCCAGCTTTATGCATATAGGCTTTCCAGGTGGCTCTGGTGGTAAAGAGTCTGCCTGCCAATGCAGGAGACATAAGAGACACGGGTTCAATCCCTGGGTCGGGAAGATCCTCTGGAGGAGGGCATGGCAACCTACTCCAGCATTCTTACCTGGAGAATCCCATGGGCAGAGGAGCCTGGAGGGATACAGTCCATAGGGTTGCAAAGAGTCAGACAAAACTAAAGTGATTTAGCACACATGTACACACACACACACACACACACACACACACACACACATATAACTTAAAATGTGTATTACCTCTTCTCTGATTAGTAGGAGAGGGAATGTATTTTTCAGGTATAGGGACCTGGTGGGTTGGAGATGGGGATGAGGATAAGACGGGGTCACCCACTACCCCGAGGGCCTGGACTACAGTTGTGAAATTGATGTGTGGCTTTTAAAAAGTTAATACAAAAAACCTGCAAATAACATCAGTGAAGTAAGAACTATCCTGAAGATTTAAATGAAGGAGCCAAATTCCATCTGACTTATTTCAAGAAATTGGCAAAAATGGGATGTCTCAGAAGTGAGAGAGGGGTAGATTATAAGAAATCCAAGCAAAAGTGCATGTAGGAGCAAAAGCACTGTCTAGGAAAGTCCAAAGCGGAGTCTGTACTAGTAGAAAAAAAAATTTGGCTCTGTTTTTAAAAGTATGTATAAAGTTCGTAATCAGAAATATTTGGGTAAATGATTAGGGTAATAGATTTAAGCTATTGGTGGAGGCTTTGAATGACAGACTGTCCTCAGTGTTACTACTTAATTGAATAAGAAATGGGAAATCTTACAATTTCTTAAAAAAAAAGGAGGTGTGCTAATAAGATGCTGTCAAAAATAAACACTAGGCAAACGAAACTAAAGGAACAGGGTTATTTTGTGTCTAAGAAACAAATTTCTCAAATCAAATCAAATCATCAAATCAAACAAAAACCTCAGCTGTCTGAGTCTGTCCATTCACTCACCCTCTGATCCAACTCCCAACCCACATCATTCACCCATATTGCCCCCCAGGGAGAACACCTGGGCCCTGAGCCTAGATCAACCTCTGATTTATACACATGTCCGATTGGCAGGAATATTCCTGATTTCATAATATCAAAGTTTCTCCAATAAAATACATCAATTTGGAATTTTAAAAAATAACTACACAGTAATTCATGTTTGTTTTCTCTGCAAAAATTTGGGATCAGTAGGTACAAAGTAAGGGCCATAGACAAGGTGCAATTAATACAAATTTGAACGTACAACAAAATGTCTAGGAGATACAGGTATAAATTAGGTTAGATTTGATACAGATGGCTGTGAAGGAGTTCTAGTTTAGTTAGAAAGTAATGAAGAATTATCAAAAGTCATTACCCATACGAAGTCTAAAAATAATTGTCAAACCTGAAGATATTTTTATCTGCACAACATTAGCTTTCTGGCTCTTTGAACATCACTGAATAACTAACCAATTTAAAAGAAAAAAAAATGCTTTTATCCAGCTTTGTCCTACAAAACAAAAATAAGCAAATTACCTGCAGCCCTTGATGATGTTGTGTTTGCTTATAGAATTCTTGGTGTAATAGAACAAATGAGGTGTCTCTTTATCCTACTTTATGATAATATCCTCACACTGTTAATGTACTAACATTTAGGCTAGCTGGATTGAAGTTGCCTCTCTTGGTTTTTAACACCCTAGAAATCTGGAGTTCTTTCTCCATCAGAAGTGTCTGTGATGTAAGCAAGCAATTCTGTTGCTCCAGCCTTATCCTTTTCTACCCTAAACCATTCTCTGTCCCTTTCTCTCAGACAAATGTGTGCCTTCCCCAAACCCTATCCTTTCCGGAAGAAAATGAATATAAGAGACTAGAGCTATTCCCCCTGGGGCTCCACATGCCTGATTTCCATAGGAAACAATCAACCGGACTCCACCCGATTGTTTGGGTGTAGAGGCTGGGTGAGAGGGCGGTGGAGGTGGCCAGGAAGGGGGCTGCCCACCACTGTAATAAGAGTCAGGTCTGCGGCCGGAATCCTGACAGATGGGTTATGAATACCAGACTGGCACCTTGAAAAAGTCTCTCATGAGCACACAGAGGGATGGGCGGGGAGGGGAGTCCAGGTCTAGGGACAGAACTCCCTCAACGGGCCATCTCTGCCTCTAATCCACCCCTCATTCATCAGTGAGGCCCTCAGGGATCTGTCTCCCTAAATCCGACTCAGAGAAAATATACCATACCATCCTAACAGACAACGAAAATCCCACCAGGATACGTTGGTTTGTTAAGCATACTTCTCCAAAATAAACCAATCCTAGAACCAGGATACCAGGATACTGACTTTGAATCCTGCCACTTCTCTGTGTAAAAAATGCCAGTGTCTGCCTATCATTGGTAAGATCAGAATGGCATTATTTAGTTATGGCTTATCTGAACTCATCCTTAACCGACCCCCTCCACACACATCACCAACCACCAGCACTCCCCAGTGAGCAGAACATCCCTTATTCCCAGCACACCTCGGTTATTCTCAAGCTTGTCTTTTGCCCTGGCATCCCCGTTGCTTGGAATGCTTCTCTCTACTTTTATCCTTTAATGCATAACTTAATCGTCTAACAGCCTCTGTCTTCTCTCTATACAAATTTCCTTCTCCTGTGTCATGTAGTACTTGATCGATACTTTCATAGTGGCAAACATCATATATTTTGTGGCAGTGTAATATCTGTCTCTGCCTAGGCATCAATGCCCTTGAAGAATGGATCAGCAACTTATGCTTTTTATCCCAGCATGAAATCCTGGAGGGGGTGTGTGTATATGTATGTGTGTGTGTGTGTGTGTGTGTGTGTGTGTGCGCGCGCGCTCAGTCACTCAGTCATGTCCAGCTCTTTGCAATCCCATGGACTGTAGCCCGCCAGGCTCCGCTGTGGAATTCTCCAGGCAAGAATACTGGAGTGGGTCGCCATGCCCTTCTCCGGGAGAGCTTCCTGACCCAGGGATCAAACCAGTGTCTCCTGCGTCTCCTGCATTGCAGGTGGATTCTTTACCACTGAACCAGCAGGGAAGCCTGAAGATACTTCTAAAATACGTCTGTGAGGACCTCCTTGATGGTCTTGTGGTTAAGACTCTGTGCTTCCACTGCAGGGGGTGCAGTTTTTTTTAATTTATTTATTTTTTAATTGAAAGATAATTGCTTTACAGAATTTTGTTGATTTCTGTTTTACTTTCAACACCGTTGTCATATCTAGCTCTGAAGCTTGCTCTGTCTCTTTAAATTGAGGGTTATTTTTTACCTTTTTGGTATGCCTTGCAATTTCTTCTTAATAACCAGACGTATCATAATGGGTAAATGGAACTGTTACAAATAGACATTTTGTGATGTGGTTGTGAGGTGCGTGAAGAAGAGAAGCCTCTATAGTCCTACAGTCAGGGTCTCTGTCTCCTAAGGAGCCTGTGCCTTGGGACTGAGCATCACAAGGACCTCCCAGTTCTCTCCTCTCCACCTTAGGGGACACGACAGCTAGAGGTGGCTGGCATGGGGCGTTCCCACCAGCTAGTCAGTCAGGCTCCGGTGACGTTTCTGCAGAAGGCAGGCCTTGTTAAGAATAGAGTGCTCCAAAGTATTTCAAAACTATGTGATACATATATACAATGGTATTATTACTCAGCCATAAAAAAGGAACAAAACTGAGTCTTTTGTAGAGATATGAATGGACCTACAAGCTGTCACATGGAGCAAAGTAAGTTTGGAAGAGGAAAAAATATGGTATATTAACACATGAATGTCGGATCTAGAAAGATGGAACAGATGAGCCTATTTCCAGGGCAGGAATAGACATGCAGATGTAGAGAGCAGGCGTGTGGTCACAGGGTGGAAGGAGAGGGTGCAATGAATTTGGAGACAAGACTTAACATAAATACACCACCATGTGTAAACTAGATAGCTAGTGGGAACTTGCTATATGTATAGAACAGGGAGCCCAGCTCAGGTCTCTGTGATGACCTAGACGGGTGGGGTGGGGAGGGGAGGTGGAAGGAAGGTCCCAGAGGCAGAGGACACATGTATATATACAGCTTATTCACTTCGTTGTTCCACAGAAACTAACACAATATTGTAAAGCAATAATACGCCAAGTAAAAAACAAAAACAAAAAGCTGTTTCTTTCCCTCCAACTGCCTGAAGCATCCAGTGATTTTTCTGTTATTTGCTGTGAGAACCTGGTTGAGCTCCCACAGGTAAATCACAAAACTGTGCATCCCTGCTCCTCATGATGGGATCCCCTGGAGTTTCACTCTCAGAGGTGTCCGCACTGAGCCTCCAGCAATTCATCTACAGCACAGGTGCCTGGCCTTTAGCGGTGTCACTTGTGAGCCTCTGCTCTGGTGAATTGGATCACCCGTGTTCTCCTGCCTGTCTCTTCAATCTCGGGGATAATGGTTTGCCTTGCATCCTCCCCTCTCTTGTGAATCCAAGAAGAGTTGTTGGTTTTTCAGTCTTCTCAGCTTTTACTTGCTAGGACAGAAAGGGAACTTGCAAGCCCCTTACCTGTGGAATCAGAAACTAGAATTCTGTCTATGAGCTGGCAGTTTGGGATTTCAGCCATTTCTTTGGATTATTGATGTCTTTGGGCCATAAACTCTGTTTTGTTCTCCTCCTTTAAAATTCCCTTTGTCTCCATGCCAAGTCTACAAAGCATAAGACAATTTAAGAAATATTTTTGCTTACAGACTGCTATTTGGTTGGTGCCGGCTTTCCTGGTGGCTCAGTTGGTAAAGAATCTGCCTGCGATGCAGGAGACCCCGGTTTGGGAAGATGCCCTGGAGAAGAGAAAGGCTACCCACTCCAATATCCTGGCCTGGAGGATTTCATGGCATATTCAGCCCGTGGGATCACAAAGAGTCAGACATGACTGAGTGACTTCCATTTGCACTTTTTTCACTTCCATGTGTCGGTTTAAGTGTGTGTGTTCTCAGTCGCTCAGTCGTGTCTGACTCTTTGTGACCTCATGAACTGCAGCCCGCCAGGCTCCTCTGTCCATGGGATTCTTCAGGCAAGAATAATGGAGTGGGTTGCCATTTCCTCCTCCAGGGATCTTCCTGATCGTCTCTTGCGTCTTCTGCATTGGCAGGTGGATTCTTTACCGCTGAGCCACCTGGGAACCCTCAACATACAGTGCATATAATTGAATCTTACAGAGAATCTTGCCCACTGCCACACAAGTAATAAATATTAAAAGCATCATTAGTCTAAGAACGTCTATGCATCTTATTAGCTTGAAGATTTACTAAGAAATTGGTTCTGTATGGTTTGCTGTTGTGCTTTTCATATGCCTCAGAGAAAAATGTAGGAAATAGGAGCATTTCATAGAAATGTTTGATCCCTTTGGTTAATGTGTAATGCAAATTTGAGGGAGAAAATAAATGAGGACAAAATATTCCACTTTCAGATGAATCTCAATTGCTGCAGATAAGTTGTAAGAATTGCAACTTTATGAGATGTTGAAAAAAATAGTAGAGGGAAACAGAAAAATGAAATATAATGACCCTTAAGTAACATGGATTTGAACTGTGCAGATCTAATTATACCTGGATTTTTTTTTTTTCCAATGGATAAATTGGAAAACTTTTGGGGAATTGCAGCAATTTGAAAAATCTTACAAACTGCATAGCCTATAAATATAAAAAAATTAAACTAGATGTTTCATGAATGCATAAAATATATGTAGATATACATAGAACCTACAAAATATATTAGTGGACTATTTATGTTATTGATAAGGCTTTCAGTCAACAGTAGGCTTTTAGCAATTAAGTTCGGGGAAAGTCAAAAGTTATATATGTATTTTTTACTACACCAGGGTCAGCACCCCTAAGTCCAGCATTGTTCAAGGGTCAGCTATGGTTGTACATCAGGAATATAGTGAAAAGAACACTGTTATGAAAGTGAATGATCCTGGATATGGCTTTGTCATCCAATATCTAGACCTGGGGTCACGAACACCTTCCAAAATATCTCATAAATTTATCTTACTCATCAGGAAAATTGAAGGAAGTAAACCAAATGAATTAGCAATTAATCTAGATGTATAATTACATTAGGTTCTAGTCTATTTTGTCCTAGTGTTTTCCATTATATTATAATTATTTAGACAGGGAGCTTAGAAAACCCTGACTTTGTATTAAGCACTATGCAGATAAATTTTGAGAGACTGAAAGCAAAGGTAGCAACATTAACAACTGTTTCAAATGCACTGAGGGGGCTAGAAAATAAGGACTTATTTTACTGATTCCTTTCAGACTCAAGAGGAATAAAGGAACTAATTCCAATTAAAATATTTGAGGTTAGGCATCTAGGTGGAGAGAATGGATAAAAGGTAACTGTGCAGAAATAACAGAGGCCCAAAAGAAAGAGAGGAAGTCTGGATTTAAGGAAAGTCAGTTTATTTCAGATTTGTCCAATACCTGTAGATCCAACATATCTGTCCCCACCCTGGCTCCTCTGGATGAAAAAATGTCACAGTATGAAAAGAGAGAGAAACCCCCTCACTCGTGGAGCTTTTGAAAAACAAACATAAATAAAGGAGGTTAGATCCTCATCTGAGTCCGATTTTCTGCAAAGCTGACTGCATCAAATGCTAATCCTTCAGGCCTTAGGGGGCTGCCCCACTCAGTCTATGACCCCTAATCCCCTCTTATAGGTCCCCTAGAGTAAGTGATACTGTGCTAAGTGCCCGGATGGGACCCTGGCCACATCTGGTCCCAAGACCCTCTGCTCTGCATTGAAATAGAAGGATGGATAAACAATTTGGACTTTGTCTTGCTCTCTCTTTGAAGGATGCAACCTTATTACCCAAAGTGCTGAGCTCCTGACTCAATTAGTCTGCTAATGTGATTATATGCTAATCTGGGTTTTATTTTGCATCTGATTTTCATGTTATTTGCTTGATTTTAAAATAGAAGCCCTCCTGTGTGTGGTTCCCACTCCCTAATACAGCACACGAATTCTTACGCCCTGCATGAGCCGGGTGTTCTACAGTTCATCAGACTGGTCTAATGTGAGAGCCTCTGTAAAGACGTAGGTCCAGCTCTCTTTTTCAACATTTTATAAATTCTCAAAATATTAACGGTTCGGTCGCTAACACAAATGAGTCCACTGAAAGATGAAAGAAAAGTTTTAGCCACTTAAAAAAATTTCTCCAAAGCAATCAAGATACATGATAGTGAATTATGAGTGACTTTCATAGAGTTTTTAAAAATTTTGCTTCTCTATTTTTAATTATTTTGACTGTAAAAGTAACAAACACAGCAAATATTTAATTATCACTTGCTTTACAAGACAACATTTGCACAAAAGATCTTTGAGGAAGGTACAATTATCATACTTGCTTTAAAAATAAGGAAACTGAGGCACAGAGAAGTTTTGTGTGCCCAATATCATAATACTAGTATGAGACAGAACTAGGATAAAGTATGCTTTTATTACTTGCTTAATTAAAGGTAAAAATAAAATATCTATATGTAAAGAATATTGCCACATTGCCTTATAGACAGATGAATATTGAAACCATCTTAAGTTCACATGGAATTTCAGGAAAGCCATATATTGTAGTGGGACTCTACAAACTTATACTTTAAATTATAACTTTTCAGGTTAGAATAATTATAATTGGGTCAAGGAACAAGGGTCTTCTCTTCCATGCTAATAGCATGGGGAAAAAAAATTTGCTTTTTAAAATTCACTTTATTTTTTAACTGGCTTGCTCAGTGTTCCCTTTGAAAAAGGAAATAAAGCAAAGCAAGAAAGTAGGGTAGCAAAGAGATAAAAGAGAACAGCCGAGACGATCTTTCTCAAGTTTGTATTTATTCTCTCATAAGCTTGTATTTAATGAACATTATACACTAATTAACAATGGGCTCAGGGCAAAGGATATAGAGATTAGTGGAGGGGGGAGTCCCTGAAATCAAAGAGATTTATCACAGTAAAGATGATAAGAAAAATGAGTGAAAATAAGAACACAAATGTCTCTAATGCAAGGCAAAATAGAATAGATTTGCCTGGGAGAGTTGTATAGAGGAATGCAAGTTTAGGAGAGAAAAAAATCCCATCTCTCTGAGATCTCTCTGAGGGTACATCCTTAGGAAATTCCAGAAAGCTGTACTTTGAAAGATGGGTATAATTTTGGACTACAGAAATAAAGGAAGAATGACTATCTCTAAGGCTCTTTGGCAGAATTTTTGGATTTCCAGAGAATGAGATGTTTCCTGAAACCCAAAGGACAGCTTATCCCATTGCCTAATGCTTTACCATTTAGAAAGAGGGGAGAGTGTGAGAGGTGAGGCTCTAGGAGTCCTCAAGAGGAAAGAGTGAAAGCCATAAAGATGGGGTATGCCTGGGCTCTAGCCAAAAAATTAGGGTAAGAAAATCAAGGAAATCTTTCCTTACTCTGGTCCTGTCCTGAAAAAAAGACGAAATCTAAAAATACTTTTATCCCTTTGAAAAAATCACTGGTGGGAGTTCGGCTCTTCTCTCATTGTGTTCAGTCGGGTTCTGCCCAGCCCCTAACGGCAGACCCGGCTTGCACAGATGGGGCCTTTCAACCTAGCCTGAGTTTCTATTCTCTGGCTAGCACCAGACTCCAGCCAACACAAAACTCCCCTCTAATTGTAATTGAATCCACACTTTTATAGTTCATTACCTCTCTGATAGATTAGATTAGGTCAGGCTGAAGCTGTGGCCAGTTCAGACATTGCCCAGGTTGGAGCACAAAGACTGGAAAAGGGGAAGGGCTGAGGCAGAAAGAAGATACCTTAAGAAATGATCTAGCTTTCCTCCCAGCTGTTAACACATTTCTCTCTGCTCCAACCTTCCCCAGCCCATGACCCTGCCCGACATATACACACATTCACCCTTTACAAGGTTGAGACTGTAAAATCAGAGATGGAAGGAAGTACATGGAACCTAAAGGGCAACTAGCTATAGCCATTTTGCTCTACAAATGAGGAAACTGAAGCCCAAGTTGGGAAGGAAATTACTCAAGCCAAACAACAGAACCCAGGTGTAGCGGCCTTGGAAATGGGCTACTGGGATCTTCTGAAAATGAGCCCATGGTAGAGGGCATCATTGACTCTAGATCCGTCACCATGGATGCCATGTGACTTGTGTGGTGCTCCTAGTGAATGACTAAGCACAAGACAGGCCCTGCAGCATGCAGGATTGCTCCAACAGGCCATCTGGGCTCGGGGATTCATGACTGACACAGCCAAAACTTTCTCATGACTACGCTGCACTCAGAGTCTCTTCCTGCACAAGCCTGCTTCCTTCCCCTCTCCTGTCATAGGTATCAGACCTGCATTACAGTCTGAGGGATGTCCCTTCCTACATATGTTCCCTCCCCTTAATCTTTCAGAGGCATCTCTCTCTGCCCCCAACTCTCTTGCTTGTTTAATATAATATTGGCATCTGCTTTTGAAAGATCTCAAATGAACATGTGTGGTCTCTTGGCTTACAGTTGATTGATACTGTCTTCCCCACAGAAATATGATTATGTATTTACTCTATGGCACTGTCATAAGAAGTTTCCCCTATCGACTTGTTTGAAAATAATCTTTTCTTATTTTATGGGTTCTTTTTTGGAGTAAAATTCTCTAGAGAGTCATGAGGGTCTTTAGTTTTTTCTCATTTTCCAGGGTCACATGAGGCATAACTGCACACAAGTCTCCCCTAGACACAGGTGGAAGGACAGTAATTGTTACACCCCTTCCACCATGGCCACCTTAAATTATGCAAGAGTATTAATCAGAGATTTCATTGGGCTCTTTTCTGGGACTATTTCAGTCGGCCAATTTCATCCCTTTAAACTCCATATTAACACACTACCTTCCAAAGAGCACTGCCCTGATTGCAATTATTGGAGGGATTGGGCCAGAATTTAAAGAAAGGATTATTCCTGGACAAATTCTGATTAAAATGGGCTCCCTCAACCTCAGCTGAAAAGATTAATAACTGTCCAATCTCCTACAGCCAGCAAGTCTTCGTCAATAACTCCCAATCTCTCTACTGTGAGTTTATCTGCCGAGGATTAAACTGAAAGGCTGCTCCCAAAACCAGTATTAAAATTACCGCAAAATATAGCCCTCTGGTTCCTGGCAGCTGTTGAGTTCAAAGTGAGGGAGCTAGAAATCTCTCTCCAGCTGGGTCTGGAGGGATGGGAGTGGGAGGTGTGGGGTAGGGAGGAAAGTAAAAGGGATAGTCTGAATTAGGTGTCTGGAGGGACAGAAGTTGTCATTACTTACTGGAAACAATCAGAAAGGTCAGAAAATCTCCATCTGCATGTTGTTTTAAATGGAAAATATCCCAGTCTAGTGGAAAGAATAGGAACGTGCTTGCTCAGTCACTTCAGTCATGCTGGACCCTGCGGCTCCATGGACTGTAGCATGCCAGGTTCCTCTGTCCGTGGGATTTCCCAGGCAAGAATACTTAAGTGAGTTCTTCCCGACCCAGGGATCAAATCCATGTCTATTATGTCTCCTGCATTGGCGGGCAGGTTGTCATTATAGATTTGTCTGAGTTCAAAGTCAACATCGGCCACTTGTCACTTATGCCTAGTTTTTCATCTAAAAGGGAAATAATACTGACCATGTTACTTGTCTCACACTGAGAAGAAAATATGATTCACTTGCTGTGTTTTAAGATCTGTAACCTGCTTGTGGGGAAAAATGGGACACTGAAATTTACCAATATCTGCTTTTTTGTCCTCACCTGTAATGTAAGGTGAAGCTGGGTGTACAATAGCTTAGCATCCCTCACAGCTATGCATGGTTAGGCAACCAAGTTCAGGTCACTGGTGTATGTACTCCAAGAGCAAGTTTGTATCCACCTTTTCTTCTCTCTCCACACACTCCCTTCCCCATCACCTATCCTTGCTTCTGGCTGGAATGTGACTGTGATGGCCGGAGCCAGAGTAACCATCTTAGAAATGAATGAAAGCTGAATGTTTAGAGATTCACAAACATAGAGAACAGATTTGTGTTTGCCAAGGGGGAAGAGGGGTGGGGGGGATGGATCAAGAATTTGAGGTTAGCAAGAGTACTGGTTGGGTTGCCATATCCTTCTCCAGGGGATCTTCCCAACCCAGGGAGTGAACCCCGGTCTCCCACATTGCAGGCAGAGACTTTACCATCTGAGCCTCCAGGAAAACTTGAGATTAGCAGATGCAAAATATTATATACATATATAACTGAATCACTTTGCTACATACCAGAAGCTAACACAATATTTTAAATCAACTATATTCAAGAAAAAAAATTTTTTAAGCTGCATTTTTGGATGGCAGAAAAACAAAAGAGAAGATCCTGAGTCCTTGAAACTGTGCAGTTACGTTACTATTCCTGGTCACATCTCCTAGACATTTTGTAAAGGAAAAATAGCCTTCTATATTAAGTCACCAATATTTTGAACTTACTTGGTACAGTAAAAACTGATATCCTAATCATTATACCACTCTATAAATACAAATTATTATTACTTTGTCATTACTATTCCAGTAGCCTCATCTGAGCATGCGTATCTCAAAGCCCTATGATCTACATGGCCCTGAAGTAGAGTCCCAAGTTTTAGGCTCTAAGCTCAACATCTTCCATCAGCCAGAACTGTTTTCATTTTAATTCTAGTTTGATCCAAAGAAACCACTAACAGTATTATTTTGAAATGGTTCTGCATCCTAAGTATATTCACTTAGGTGAGGACGAAGGTGAGGACTGCCAAATTCCTCCACTTCAGTCTTCATCTTACTTAAGCTCTCCAGGGCTTCCTATTTTCAGAAATGGTTGAACCCTTTAATTCACAAAATTCTCTTCTTTCTTCTCTCCTCCTTCCTCTATCCTCCATTAGCAACAAGGCTTGCAAATATTTCTCCATTTTCTTCTCCCTCAAGGCATTTTTTTAACCTGCTAAATAGCCTAGGGTCTAAAACCCTAGAAAATATTCTTCAACTTTATCATCATTGTTGTTCTTACCAAAACTGCACCTTCCAGAGTAGTCATGCCTACTAAATAAGAATTTAAGGTCTTTGCCCTAAATTCTGCATATTAGCTAGCTCTCCTGCCCTTCCCTCCAACTGAAGCACATACCAAGCAAATCTGATGTGTACTAAAATTTAAGCTCTACTAAGCTCTCTGAAAAATCTCCACAAAGTACTTCCCATTTTCCAGCATCTAAAATAAATATTCTACTGAACAATCATAGGGGGAAATTATTGCAGTATTATGGCAGGAAAGAGAGTACGAGAAAAGAATACGGAGTGGAGAAGCAGGTTCAATTATGAACAAATCTGAAATTTTTGAGCTCATTGAGTCATATCTAATAACCCTTACATTAAAAAAGTCCCTCCTCCCACCCAACTTTACTGACTCCTTTGGGAGATTAAACTTGTTCCTTTGCTGTAGCTGTTAGAACATACAGAACAACAGGTTACTCTTTGGGCCTTAAATGAGCAAAGAGTGGCTTTCAGACCAAGGGGTGCAATGCACAGAGAGTAAGGATGCCTCCTGGACCTGTCCTCAGAGGCAGATGCTATTTCCTCTGGAAGTATAGCACGTTTGCTGGCGGAGGAAATCTCCCTCCAGGGCAGGCAAGGAAGGACAATAGAGCCACGTCACCACCCACCATCTGTCGTGAAAACAGACACCAGCTGACAGAGAGGGAAGCTCAAAATCCTGCTCCCACCCCCACGCCATCGTCAGCACCCCACTGCCTGACCTCCTAAGGTGGGGGCTGGGAAAGACGAGGTAGGGATTAGCCTGCTGCGCCTGCAGGGATCAAGTTCGGGGTCACCCTGCCCAGATCACTGCAATTCTCTCGTCAGCCCCTTCAAATCATCAAATTGTCACTCTCCTCTGGGAGAGAAAGGGGAAAACCATGGCAGATAAGCAGAGATCAGTGTCCCAGAGCCCAGAAGAGCGGTCTTGTTTCTGTGTGGCCAGTCTGCCCTGGCTTTCGATATCCAAGGCCCCAGGGGGACACAGAGACATGGGAAAGGCAACCTTGGATAACTGACAACAGAAACAATTTAACACTGCCAGAGCAGCAATCAGAGGAAGAGTGGAGTGGAATATAAACAGAAGTCCCAGGGTAGAGGTGGCTTCCTAGTGGGGGGCATCCAGAGCTGCTTCTGAAGAAAGCTTGATTTTTCCGTGAATATTTTATGCATTGCTGTGCAGTGACTAGAGCCAGGAGTCCTAGGTTCTGCTATGACTTAGGTATGGTCAAAATCGAGTTCCTTCCTTGTTAAAGAACTAGGTCTCCACTACAATAAAATTATGAGGTCGGACAAGAAAAACTCAAGGTGACTTCTCTGATTCATGAGTGACACAGGCAAAAGCTCAGGTAGAAGTTGCCATAATGTAGAATACACAGTTGAGGGCGCTGAGATAGGGCCTCTGAGAGGCCGAGTCTTAAGAAAATGGGATAATTCCAGTCCCCTCCTCCCGGTACAACAGTGCTGTGCCGTGCTAAAGTCACTCAGTTGTGTCCAACTCTTTGCAACCCCATAGACTATAGCCACCAGGCTCCTCTGTCCATGGGGGTTCTCCAGGCAAGAACACTGGAGTGGGTTGTCATGCCTTCCTCCTGGGGATCTTCCCAACCCAGGGATTGAACCCAGCTCTTCCGCATTGCAGGCGGGTTCTTTACCAATTGAACCACCAGGGAAGCAACTGTGCAACACTTTAATTGACAAAGCATTCTCTGATCCGATGAGATTAGATCCTGCACTGAGGTAGGAGATGGATGGGCTCCAGGATGGACAAATTTACAATCAGCCAGCCTCCTCTTTGCATTTCCTGAATCAAGAATAGGTGGGCTCCAGTTAAGGAATTTATAACCAGCTTCCTGTTTGCTCTCCAAAATGGAAGTAACAACAGAAACAGGGTAAATAGTCAGTCTTTGTCTCTTGTAAACATCTCAAGGGCATAATCATGGCAAGGACAAAAAGAGGCAAAAACCTCTGTGAGTAAAGGATAAGGGAGACACTACACATGTGCAGAAAGACACTATGCATGTAACAGGAAGAAGGAGTCCAGTAAATGTAGACAGACACATGGGCAGACTCAGGGAGAGTCGCTGAGTTGCACTCTCCTCCTGCGTTGCAGGCATCTTCCTTACTGTCCAAGCCGCCGAGGAAGCCCATACACATATGGAGCATTTCTTCCAGATGTTTTTTGGCCCATCATTTTGATTTTCCTGGTTCAGAGTCCATATCTGATATATCTCAGGATCCTCCCATGTGCGCATGGGCATCTCTTAGCGGAATTCTACTGAATTCTACTGAAGAGGCCTACTGGCAGTGGCATCAGCTAGCATCACTCCCTTTTCCACTGCCAAGAAGCTTTTCTGTGTGTGCGCAGTGCGTGTATAGTCCAGGAGGTCTCCTGACTTTGAGAATGAGGAACATGTGGTTTCTTATCATCTATCTGGGCGGGGCCCAGCATCCTCTCTCAATTGCCCTGCTGCTGAAACTCCAGTAGCTTTACCCTGAGGGGGCCATCTACCTCTTGCCTCACTAAAGAGGGCTTTTGTTGTTGTTCCGTCTCTCAGTCGAGTCTGATTCTTTGTGACCCCGTGGACTGCAGCACATCAGGCTTCCCTGTCCATCACCATCTCCCAGAGCTTGCTCAAACTCACGTCCATTGGTGATTCCATCGAACCATCTCGTCCTCTGTCATCCCCTTCTCCTCCTGCCCTCAATCTTTCCCAGCGTCAGGGTCTTTTCCAGTGATTTGGCTCTTCACACCAGGTGGCCGAAGTTTCAGCTTCAGCATCAGTTCTTCCAATGAACACCCAAGACTGATTTCCTTTAGGATGGACTGGTTGGATCTCCTTGCAGTCCAAGGGACTCTCAAGAGTCTTCTCCAACACCACAGTTCAAAAGCATCAATTCTTCAGTGCTCAGCTTTCTTTATAGCCCAACTCTCACATCCATACATGACTACTGGAAAAACCATAGATTGGAATAGACTGGCCTTTGTTGGCAAAGTAATGTCTCTGCTTTTTAATACAATTTATATTAAAAATGAATCATACAAGGTAACAAAATGTTTATAAAAATGAATTATGCAAGGTAACAAAAATGCACTGAGCTAGTGCTATTATTATCAGAATAAATTTGGAAAAATATGGCCCCTTTCTGGGATTCAGCACTGTAATCTGTAAAATAAAGGAGTTTATAATTAGCTGCTAACATTCCAAGAGAATTAGGATAAATACTCTTTTATTTTGTTCACCACCACTGTGAGTCAAAGCAGCAACAGATCACCAACTATCTGTTACACACATTAGTTAAATTAATTGCAATAATAGCCTTCTGACAGAGGTACTGATATTGTACCTGTTTTAAAGATGAGAAAATTGACAGAAACGTCATGTATCATGCTTAAGGTCCCAGAGGAAACAGTCAACAACATATCTAGGATTCAAATCCAAGAGTTCTGATGACAGAACCAATGACAGTGCTCCAAAGTTGATCTCACATAAATGAACATCCCTCTGCCTCCTAATTTTCTGGTTTTACTAGGTTTTCTGCCTGAATGTAATTGACCAAAAACATTCACCATGAGTCTAGGATGGTCTACTTTGATGTATGTAGCATAAGACATGCCTCATGGCTTCACCATGACAGCAGTCACACCTGATCTCGCCTCCTCTATGACTGTTCAGTCTTAAAGTCTGGTGTGGTCCTTTCTGTTTGTCAGAGAACTTGGTTATCTGCTTCATGATTTTATGCTAGTCCTTGCCATGAAATGCGTGCATGTTCACAAGCACGTGCGTGCCCAAACCCACATACACACACACACATTTTAAAAGGGAAATACATTTTATAGAAGTGAAGCATGTTGAAATTCCTAAATTAAAATATCTCAGTCAACATGTGAGAACCAAAGATAAATGTGAGAGAAGACACCTAGCACACAGGCTCTGTTAGTAACTGCAGTGCATCCTTGCTGCCCACAGATACTCGGGATCAGCAGGGCCTGCATGGGAAGAATCCTGGAACCTTCAGTCTGCACCCCGCTCTCCCACTCCTAACGTCCGTGACCCTTAATTTATCAATTATCACCTCAACTCTCTGTGTCTTTTTCATCCCTAAGATATCCCCTGACCCTAAACCACTTGAGACATCCAATATATTCCTTCATGGGAACCCCTTGAAGGAAATGGGAGTTGAGGTTTTATGGCCTGGGGGAAGTTATTGTCATATCAGACCTGTGACATATCAGATCTGTGGGGCAGTGGCTTGTCCATACGAGGAGAGAGATCTAGGACTGAACCCTTAGGCATGGTCAAAGAGAGCTAGAGACCAGGAAAAGATCACCATGGGCCAGAGAGCCCAAAGTCTCCAGCCAAAGTTGAATTAGCAATCCTAAACTAGGTAAACTAATAGAAGTTAAAGGAAAATAATTATTTACAGTAGGTAAAGCGGAGAAGAGAAGAAAGATGATTGTAAGTATGCATAAGACAAAATGACTCCAAAAAACAAACAAAAGGTATCCTGAAACCATCATTAGAAACAAAGAAGTAATACATAGTTTCCTTAAATACTAGACCATTATGTGAAGATTGCTTTTGATTTCACACACACACACACACACACACACGTTATCTGCAATCAGCATTGTTTTTCTTTTTACATTGTACATTTCTGTATTTGAACTGTTTACAATAAAGTGTAATGTCCTAGACCCTAGAAGACCACACAGTTGTAAGAAAACTTTAAAGTGAGCTCAAATCATCACAGTATCAAAAAGAAAACAAAGTGCATGCTAAGTCGCTTCAGCCGTGTCCAACTCTTTGCGACTGTATGGACTGTAGCCCGCCAGACTCCTCTGTCCATCGGATTCTCCAGGCAAGAATACTGAAATGGGTTGCCATGCCCTCCTCCAGGGGATCTTCCCAACCCAGGGACTGAGCCAACATCTCATATCTCCTGCATTGGCAGGCAGATTCTTTACCAACAGTGCCATGGGAAACTTAAAGATTGAACTGATATTCAAATGTCCAATGATTCGATCAAGATTATAGACCTAAAATGTATCATAACCAGTATTAATTCTAATGGTACAAACCTCAATTCTACTTCTCCAGTTTTACAAAAAAATGATATAATGATAAGAATCCTTTGAAAAATGTCAATTCAAAAGAAATACACATGTCATCTGGAATAAAGCCCCTATAGTTAAGCTTATTCAGAAAAGAATGAAGTAAAGTGAAGTGAAAGTCATTCAGTCATATCCAACTCTGTGCGACCCCATGAACTGTAACCCGCCAGGCTCCTCTGTCCATGGAATTCTCCAGGCTAGAATACTGGGGTGAGTAACCATTCCCTTCTCCAGGGGATCTTCCCAACCCAGGGATCAAACTCAGGTCTCCCACACTGCAGGTGGATTCGTTACCATCTGATCCACCAGGGCAGCCACAGATATAGACCAGGAAAGAGGAAGCTGAGAATGAAAGAAAGTTTGAGAAAGAATATAAATAGAAAGGAGAAGGAATGGCAACCCACTCCAGTGTTCTTGCCTGGAGAATCCCAGGGACGGGGGAGCCTGATGGGCTGCCGTCTATGGGGCCGCACAGAGTCGGACGCGACTGAAGCGACTTAGCAGCAGCAGCAGCGTAAATAGAGAGGGGTAAGCCACTGCTTGGTGAAGACATAGTAATAATGACAATTATCAGAGTGAAGACAGAACGCCACTCCTGATGGCATGGAAAATATGGAAAAATAAAAATGCTGAAGGTTAAAGTTCATAATAGAAGAAGAGACTGAGAGAGCACTAGCTTGTGTTAAATGAACTTGAGCCTCCAGACCTAGACAAATGGTCCCATCATGGAACCAAATAAAGTGCAAAATATGATCGGGGAACTGTTGTTTACTATATTTAAGGAACTTTGGCTATGAGATGATGTTACCACAGTCTTCAAAAGAAGAAAAAATGTCTGCCATCCACAGCTTGTGAATCTGCCTTTATCTAGAGTAATGTTGAAAAATGGACAGCATGGCTCACAGCTCCCTTTTTTTCTTACCCTGTCTGATTCAATATATTTCTTGGGGCAACAGCTGAAGAAACCATTATGCTGGATTCAAATAGGCAATAACCACTTTTTGTTTTACTAGCCCACTTTTATTTTACTTCAAAGAGAATAAAATACAGCCAGATCTCTGAGGACATTTTTTTTCCTAATAGAGAAGTCTACATAATATAAATAGAAATGGGTCAAATTAACACAGCTTATTAAAATTTATGTATAAAAAATTCCTAAGTGAAAAAATTAATTCCTTTGATAAAATGAACAACTTACTATAGAAATAAATTGGGAGTTTGGGATTAATATAAACACACTACTGTATATAAAATAGATAAACAACAAGGCCTACAGTATAGCACAGGGAACTCTATTCAACATCTTTTAATAACCTATAATGGACAATAATCTGAAAAAGAATATATATACATATATGTGTGTGTATTTCTTTGAGCCCCTTTTGAGAGGGGGGTGGGGGCAAGAATACTGGAGTGGGTTACCATCCCCTTCTTCAGGAGATCTTCCTGACTAGTAAAGTAATGCTCAAAATTCTCCAAGCCAGCCTTCAGCAATACGTGAACCATGAACTTCCAGATGTTCAAGCTGGTTTTAGAAAAGGCAGAGGAACCACAGATCAAATTGCCAATATCTGCTGGATCATCGAAAAAGCAAGAGAGCACCAGGAAAACATCTATTTCTGCTTTATTGACTATGCCAAAGCCTTTGACTGTGTGGATCACAATAAACTGTGGAAAATTCTGAATGAGATGGAAATACCAGACCACCTGAACCACCTCTTGAGAAACCTGTATGCAGGTCAGGAAGCAACAGTTAGAACTGGACATGGACCAACAGACTGGTTCCAAATAGGAAAAGGAGTATGTCAAGGCTGTATATTGTCAGCCTGCTTATTTAACTCATATGCAGAGTACATCATGAGAAACACTGGGCTGGAGGAAGCACAAGCTGGAATCAAGATTGCCGGGAGAAATATCAATAACCTCAGATATGCAGATGACAACACGCTTATGGCAGAAAGTGAAGAGGAACTAAAAAGCCTCTTGATGAAAGTGAAAGAGGAGAGTGAAAAAGTTGGCTTAAAGCTCAACATTCAGAAAACTAAGATCATGGCATCTGGTCCCATCACCTCATGGGAAATAGATGGGGAGACAGTGGAAACAGTGTCAGACTTTTTTTGGGGGGGTGGGGGGCTCCAAAATCACTGCAGATGGTGACTGCAGCCATGAAATTAAAAGACGTTTACTCTTGGAAGGAAAGTTATGACAAACCTAGACAGCATATTAAAAAGCAAAGACATTACTTTGCCAACAAAGGTCCGCCTGGTCAAGGCTATGGTTTTTCCAGTGGTCATGTATGGATGTAAGAGTTGGACTGTGAAGAAAGATGAGCGCTGAAAAATTGATGCTTTTGCACTGTGGTGTTGGAGAAGACTCTTGAGAGCCCCTTGGACTGCAAGGAGATCCAACCAGTCCATCCTAAAGGAGATCAGTCCTGGGTGTTCATTGGAAGGACTGATGCTGGAACTGAAACTCCAGTACTTTGGCCACCTGATTCAGAGAGCTGACTCACTTGAAAAGACCCTGATGCTGGGAGGGATTGGGGGCAGGAGGAGAAGGGGAAGACAGAGGATGAGATGGCTGGATGGCATCACTGACTCAATGGACATGAGTTTGAGTAAACTCCGGGAGTTGGTGATGGACAGGGAGGCCTGGCGTGCTGTGATTTGTGGGGTCGCACAGAGTCGGACATGACTGAGGACTGAACTGACTAATGTGTGTGTATATGTGTGTGTGTATGTGTGTGTGTATGTGTGTGTGTGTGGGTGTGTGTGTGTATGTGTATATACGTGTATGTGTAACTATATCACTTTGCTGCACACCTGAAACTAACACAACTTTATAAATTAACTATAACAAAAAAAATAAATGAACAGCTTACTGTACTTTATAAACTATGAATTCATCACAAACTTTGGATGAATGTTACTTTAGCAGATATTTTTGGCTGTCTACTCAATCTTTACTCCTGTTTCCCTGGTTCCCCATCATGTGAGTCGCCTCAAGGGACACAGAGGAAGAAATACAAGGGACTGGTCACTCTTCCAGCTCGGGATGAGTAAATCATCCAGTTCAAGCCAATGAAACATAAAAGGAATTCTACCAGGCAGATTCCTGGATAATTTTTTTTTTTTTACTCATTAAAAGAGAAAAAGAAAGTAAAGAAGAGCATTGTACCCCACTGACACCCCATTGCCTTCTAGATTTTGGGTGCCAGCCATCCTTTGATCATCTTAATAAGAGCAGCAAAGTTTTGATGAAGATGGACTGCATGCCGGACATTTCCATTATTGGAGATTAGAGAAGGAGTAGGCCACAGGGGATAGTGGTTCATTAGTAACAAGGAAACGATCAATGTTTGCGTAAACCTAAAGCCTCATGTGAAGAGCTGACTCATTGGAAAAGACCCTGATGCTGGGAGGGATTGGGGGCAGGAGGCGAAGGGGACAACAGATGATGAGATGGCTGGATGGCATCACCAACTCGATGGACATGAGTTTGAGTAAACTCCGGGAGTTGGTGATGGACAGGGAGGCCTGGCGCGCTGCGATTCATGGGTTCGCAAACAGTCGGACACAACTGAGCGACTGAAGTGAGTGAGTGAAAGCCTTATAGCGTTCATGAGATGGCTAAACATAAAAATAAAGAGCAAGTTTCGCATATGCTTCAGGGAAAAAGAATCACAGCTTGTTGAGTCAGAAGTTTTCAAATCTGTCTGAAGAAAAGAAGGTCTCCATATTAGAGCACTTAGAAGAGGAGGATCTATACTGCCTTTGAGAGGACAAATGTAGCCTGTAACCCTTTCATAAGAAATCAGTTTTTCTAGTCCTTACTTAAATGCTTCCCCAGAAGTTTCTCACTTATTTCGCCCCCCCAAAAAAAATGTAGATAGAAGTAGCTTATGTCTTGTAAAATAAATGTGGACAGGATATGAAGTCGTTTATGTCTTATAAAGCAAACTCTATAAAAACTCCACAAAGCAAATCAATAGCAAACCTTTCTGGAGAATAGTTCTGTCATCGGGCATGGTAATCTCTAGGGGTTGCCCACCACATTTCTCTCCCTCTGCCAAGGCCATGGAAGGTGCCCCTCTCTCCAGGAAATGAGCTTATAAACTAGGAACATTGAGAAAAGGGCCTTTGGTGACATGCTTTGGAGTATTCTTCCCGTGGCTCACTCATTTGTAGAGGATAATTTCCACTTTTTCTTTAATATTGTATTGATCTTAATTTCCCTAAGTCTTCAAGAGATGGCTTTAGGAGAAAGATATTCAAGAGTAGAAGAGATTGAAGCCTGTGACACATATAACTGCCCTCTGATATCAGTCTGGAGGAACAACATCAGGTTGTATCCATGAGTCCATGAAATGAGAGATGCTGCATTGTAAAACTGGAATGAGCGGGGACGAGAACATAATCCTGAGGAATAATATCTAATAGGATGGTTGAAGAAGGATGTGAAGTAATATCCTCTGCCTTCATTTCGTATATGTCCTAGAGGGAAAAAAGAAGCATTTTAGGGGGAAAAATCTGGCACTTCAGTGATGCTATTGGTTTGATCATCTCACACACTAAGCTCTGCCATCCAGGATAGAAAAGAGGTAATCTTACCAGAAGAACCATGTACCAGGCCATACTCAGGGCTGACAGTAGGATAGCTCATATCCATCACTTATCTTTCAGAGTTATTATGAGGGTAAAATAAATAGAAAAAGAGAAATTATTGCATCACTGAAAAATGTATTTGAGTGGAACTAAAAGTTAACCCTACCATTCATTCAACAAAAATTATTGAGCACCTAATAGATAGCAAATATTATAAAAGTGACTGGTAATATCATACACTGCTGTTAGTTGTTGCTTTATATTAATTAACATAGATCATAAGAAGCCATCTCTTGTATGCTTAGAGATCAAAATGTAATATGAATATTATGGCTATAGGTGAGCAGGTTGTTTGGAAGCTGATAGGTGATTGGAAACAGTACCACCATCTTTTCTTTGAATCTCAGACATTTTCCCTGATCAAACTAGCTGTATCCCAAATATAAAGATCATCCCTGACCACCTAGAAAAACATCCTTCCCCTCCTCTGGAAAAATTCACAATGATTATCAGACTAGTCTTCTTTGGTTTGGAAGAACAGAGACTCATTCCTCCACCTTCTCTATTTTCTAATATGGAAACTGAGCCTTTGGAAAATAGTGTGTGTACAACCACCATCACCAACTGTTGACAACAGAATTTTTTAAAATTAGAAAGCTATTGTCAAAGTAGTTACACATACACAGGTCTGTCTCATTTTAAGAAAGCCCCAACATATAATTACTCTTAAGAAAAGAAAAAGAGGATAATAAGGAAGCCTGGCTTTAGAAGAGTCTTCATTTAAAAATTTTCCCAATATGTTAGTCACTCAAGTGACAAATTAACTGCCACTTATTAAAAACAGATATTTGGTTTACAGAACTACAGTGCGCTTGTGCTTGAATAGGGAATATCTGTGTGGAGAGCTGTCCTTGGAGACTCAAGACACTGCCAGGGGAGAAGCTCCTAGCTATAAAAAGGTTGTGTGTCCTCTTGACCAGAATCACTAGCTTCCAGCTATTATCTATCTTTAAAAACCTATTCTCTAGCCCCAGGGATTCAACAAGTTGTCTATTTCTCAGCTCTGGGTACAATTCAAATGCAAAAGTGGAATCTGAAGATTTAATAGTGTAAGCCCCAAGTGAGGCAGCAGCCTTCCCCAGAGAACATATTGAGGAATTACCGTATTAACTCGAAGAAGGAAATGCAACCCACTCCAGTACTCTTGCCTGGAAAATCCCATGGATGGAGGAAGCTTGTGGGCTACAGTCCACGGGGTCGCGAAGAGTCGGACACGACTGAGCGACTTCACTTTCACTTTTCACTTTCGTGCATTGGAGAAGGAAATGGCAGCCCACTCTGGTGTTCTTGCCTGGAGAATCCCAGGGACGGGGGAGCCTGGTGGGCTGCCATCTATGGGGTCGCACAGAGTCGGACACGACTGATGTGACTTAGCAGCAGCAGCAGCAGCCCTATTAATTGCATGGCTGCCTCCTTGAGCCAACATGAATATGCAGGTCAGACTAAGACCCCACAGTCCTCTCTGCTGGGAACTAGAAGAGAACGATCAAGCTCAATGTCTCATCTTCATTTCCAGCAGAAACCCCCGTTGCTCACATGCTCTATACCTTAAGGAATCAGCCAGGATGAAAGAGTGAGGCAAGGAGAAAGAAGACTAAGTCTCCAGACAAGACTCAGAGTTTAGAGCTGAATTCTGACTAAAGAGCTTAACCACACACATTAGTGCCTTGAGGAGGCTTGGTGTTGTGTGTGCAAGCTCAGGAGTGTCTGACTCTTTGGTGCCCTATGGACTATAGCCCACCAAGCTCTTCTGTCCATGAGATTTTTCAGGCAAGAATACTGGAGTAGGTTGACATTCCCTTCTTCAGGGGGTCTTCCTGACCCAGGGATCAAACCTGTGTCCCCTGCATCTCCTGCATTGCAGGTGGATTCTTTACCTCTTGAGCTATTGGGTCTTCCCAAGAAGGCTTGGAGTGAATAGCTTATAAACCAGACCCATTCAAGGATTAAACCCATGATACTGAGTATGACTTTTGCCAAATAAGAAGGCCTATGAACTTTAAAGTGCAGGCCATTAATGGTGACATGAAGGTAGGACAAAATAAAGTTCACAGACTCTCTATTTAACTGAAAAACTCTCTTGCTGAGTATAAGCATCATTTATTATACTTGGCATTGGCATTGGTGTCATTGGTGGTGAGGATAAGACATTGTTGTGAAGAGTTTAAATGAAGAAGTGAAAGAATTTTAAAACTGATCTTTCCATACATCTCTACTTTCTTAGATGTCTACTTAATACATACCCATGCAAATATGCAAATAGGGGTTTCCTTTTCCTTTCTTGGAATTCAGGACTATAAATAGTGTTCCCTCTTAAAATTTGGAAAATTCTTCCTAATATCTGAATCTCTCCATTCTCCCATTCAGTTTTTGTCCCTTGCATCTGTGTTATCACTAGAACTTAACCATTAAATCAGCAAAATTTAATTGAATATTTAATAAACTTACATGTAATGAATTTTACATGTAATGTAAAACGGCAAAAACCAAGTCTTGGTTCTACCACCAATAGGCTATATACCTCTGGGCAATAATAAGTGCAGAGTCTCAGTTTCCTAATCTGGAAAATGGGAACGATAATATCCTGGTAATCAGTATTGTGAGGCTCAATCTAAATGAAGTTATGAGGGTAAGCTTCTTGAACAATAACTAGCACATAGCATTTCATTCCTAGGTGTCAATCACTGAACTAGGTTTATTGGATATACCCCAATACCACTATCTACAGAGCTTTCCTGGTGGCTTAACAGGTAGAGAATCCTCCTGCAAAGAAGACATAAGAGACAAGTGTTCGATCCCTGGGTCAGGAAGATCCCCTGAAGCAGGAAAATGGCAACCCACTCCAGCATTCTTCCCTGGAAAAATCCATGACAGAAGAGCCTGGAGGGCTGCAGTCCATGGGGTTGCAAAGAGTCAGATATGACTGACTGACTAATAATTCACTTCAGACTTCAGTTAATAGTACATAGGCTATTAATTAATTATAGCACACTAATTAATAGCACAGAGGAGATCTGACTAAGTACAGATATGCACAGGAGTGCAAATAGCCCAGAGGACAGACCTGAAGTTTCCTCAGAGAAAAGATCAAAGCATTTTCTTTGGTGCAGACTCTACCCAGCCACGCCGACCATTCAGACGCTAACAGGTCCTGAGAAAGGGGGTTGGAGACGTTGGGAGGGGGCAGGGGACCTACACAAGAGGATGGGGGTGGTGACATCAGGCCGGCTGTCGAGTGTTCCAGCACCTGCCAGGGATGCCCCAGGGACGCCAGGTCTGCCCTGCTGGGGCCCAGCTGCCCCCGGGGCCCTCCTGACATTCGACAATGGGCGGCTGAGAGGTCAGGAGGAATAGGGCAGGCATGACAATGAGATTCCGATGCTATAGAAAGAGGAACAATTGGGGCGGAGGGAGAGAGAAGCCAAGTGTTTTGGAGCTGTGCAGGATTGGGGGTGGGGAGAGGGGAGACAAATGTGAGGATAAAATTAGAATGACTGGAATTTTATGGGGGTGTCAGGGAATGAGAAGGAGAGAGACTGTCCTTGATTATTCTGTTCAGAACAGAAAAGGTCAGCCTGGCCGGGGAACAGGCTCCCTTGCTCCTGACCGTGGGGTTGGACTGTCAGTAACACTGATCCGGTCTGCCACACGAGCTGGATCCTGTCTCCAGCTCAGTCATTTATTCTTCTGTCCACTCAATGAATATGCATTAAACCCTTGCCATATATCAAGCTTTTTGCAAGGTACTAGGGACAGAGGTTTGTAATTTATCTTCCCACTATTGATGAACCGACAGTCTTCAGTGGAGATGGATTTAGGAGCACAGGAGCATAGCAGTTAGATGCTCTGTAGAGGTGCGAAGAGGACACTCTTGGGACATGAGCAGAGGAGCCATTAGCTCACAGAGCAAGGGAACCTCATCCAACCTGGGAGATGAGTGTGTGTCGGGAACAGGACCAAAAAAGGGCAAGTGACCTTGAACTGCGTCTTGAGATGTGAGTAGGAGTTTGGCAGGTGAAAGGCCAAGGGAAGGCAGGGGACCTGGAAGATCATTCTACAGAGAGAGAATGAGTTAGGAATCAACTAGGAAAATACCTGCCAAAATAAGGCCTTGGAGTTTCCAGAGGCTTAGACTGATGCCAAGGATAGGTTATTCAGGTGATTTCAAGGCTCAGACCAAAAATTCTAGTTTGAGAATTCTCTGGAGAGCTGTTAATTCCCTTGTGTTTACAAGAAACAGTATCCTCTTTGTCTCTAATCTACTCATCTCTTTCTTGTGTACAAAGATACACTATGGATGCTGGTAGAAGACTTCTTCAGCAATATATTTAGGAAAAAAATGTTCCTTTGTCTCTATTCCTATTTGCTGATAATAGAATAGACATCTAGTGCAACACTGACTTGGCTCTTTAGAGAAAACCAGTTAAACCTCGCATACACTGCAAATGATGAAAAGTGAAAGTGAAAGTCCCTCACTCGTGTCCAATTCTTTGTGATCCCATGGGCTATACAGTCAACAGAATTCTCCAGGGAAGAATACTGAAGTGGGTAACCATTCCCTCTCCAGAGAATCTTCCCAACCCGAACCCAGGTCTCCCACATTGCAGGTGAATTCTTTACCAGCTGAGCCACCGGGGAAGCCCAAGAATACTGGAATGGGTAGCCTTTCCTTCTCCAGTGGATCTTTCCAACCCTGGAATCGAACCAGGGTCTCCTATGTTGCACACAACTTCTTTACCAGCTGAGATAAGGAGCCCCCCAGATTTAGGCTTAAGGGAAGGGAGAGATATGCTGTGAGTGAAAAGCAACTTGGTGGGGCTACCACTGACAATGAGGAAAGAAACCAGTGTTGGTAGAATGCAAAGAGCTAGAAGAAACATCTCCTTTCCCTTCAATGCCTAAACCTTGGAGCTGTTTAGGGTCCAGAGATGAATATCACTTTCTTCTCAAATGAAGAATCTAAGTCAGCCACTGCCTAGAGTTTTGTTGTGATGAATTCTGAGGAAGGTCCGGGCTCAGTAGGAAAGACAGTCCTGCTTGATTAATGATGTCCATACATGCAGGCATGGAGGAAATGATAGAAATCACTGCACATGTTTTTCATCCCCATGTGAAAACCCTCAATTTTAGATGGAAAAAATAATAACTGAAAGTGATAGAGATCTGTCTCTTTAGAGAGATAGTATAAATTTTCCTATCTGTTGTACAACACCTAAGCATATGATGCTATTTAAATTTAAATTAATTAGACTTCAATAAATTTAAAATTTTAGTACCAAGCTCAGCTCTGTGCTTTGGGGTGACCTAGATAGGTGGGATGGAGTGATGGGGGTGGGAAGGAGGTCCAGGAGGAAGGGGATATATGTACACATACAACTGATTCACTTTACTGTATAGCAGAAACTAACACAAAATCATAAAGCAACAATACCTCCAATCAAATAAATAAATAATATATTTCCTTCGTTACACTAGCCACATTTTAAGTGCTTGATATCATAGAACCTTTCCATCATTGCAGACAGTTTTACTGGACAGAACTGGTAGAGAGTGATGGATAAAAATGCAAGCTCAGGTGCCAAACTGTTTAGATCAAATCTCAGATCTGTCGCTTGCTTGTTATGTGACCCAGTGGAGCTGCCTTATCCCTCTGTGTGTCCGATTCTCATCTGTGAAATGCAATGCGAGCACCAATTTCAAGGTACCATACTAAGAATCACATTATTTCATATATGGAAAAACTAAAGGACATTGCCTGGCACCTGGTTAGCACTCAGTTAGTACTGGCTGTTGTGATTATCTTCTGCCCATGTTTATGTGGCAATCTAGGAGCAGAAACGTCTAGAAAGTTCTTGAGCCCCGACCTAAGTCTCTCCACTGAGCCTGCTGTCAACACCGAGCATCATTTCACCCTCAGAGCGCCCTCTCCCTGCCGCCGCAGCCCCTCACTTCTGTGCAGCGGAATCCCCCGTCCTGGGAGCCCGGGCACTGCCCCGGCTTGTCTCCCCCTCCCCTTTGCTCCGCCCGATGCCCGCGTTCCCTGGAACCCAGGCCGCTGAGAACAGCTGCAGCTGCGCTCCCCGCTCGCAGCTGCCGCTCAGAATCAGGGCAGCAGGGTTCAGCGGCGCTCCCTCTCAGGGCTGCTTTTTCCCACTTACCCTTGAAAATTCTGTTGGGCTGTGCCAACTGCGGGCATGGTGTCAGCTGCCCCCGTGTGTCCCTGATGCTTCTGCTTAGGGACCCTTTGTCCTCAGGCTCCAGCTGAGTCACACAGTCCAGACTGCAAGCCAGTAATTCCTTCTGATGACTTTAGTCATCTTCCAATGCTGCTTGTGCCCTCCATGGGTCCCTTTTTCTCATTTCTCTTCCTCTTCTTTGATCTCTTTCAATTGCGTGCGTGCTGTTGTTTCCGTCGTGATCAACTCGTTGTGGCCCTATGGTCTGTAGCCCTGCAGACTCCTCTGCCCATGGGATTTTCCAGGCAAGAACACTGGAGTAGGCTGCCATGCCCTCCACCAGGGGCTTTTCCCAACCCAGGGGTCAAACTTGGATCTCTTATGTCTCCTGCATTGGCAGGTGGGTAATTTACCACTAGCACCTCCTTAGAAGTCCCTCTTTCAATTAGTCCAATGGAGTTCTCACTCACATGGGAGGAAATGATGCTGATGATGACAATGACAATGCCCAAGTACTACTTATTGATCACTAATAAAGTGCAGGCCTCATGATACATGTATAGTAATCCTTATATTTAATGTCACAGAAGTCCTATAAGGTATTGTCATCATTTTGTTGATAAAGGTTTTAAAGTCCTAGGAATTCATAAATCATGTCCAAAATCAATGACAATACATGGTAAACCAAGAGTTCACATAGAACTTGTCCAGATCACAAACCCAAAACAAATCAAGAGACCTCAGTGTCTCTATGAGCTGAGAAATTGATCTGTCCACATCATGGGTAAAGCATTTTTTGTTTGTGGTACCTTTTCATTAAAGGATATATATCCAGAGACCAAATGAAAGCCTTCATGTTAAGGTATAAGTCTTCTGGTGGATGGGGTGACTTGGGAGAACTATAGTCTTTGTTCTTCTCCAAAACAATTTATGGTGGTGATGTTTCTATTGCTCTGAAGACAGATAACCACTGATGATCTTCGAGGAGTCTTGATGGGAGCACACTGGAGCCCAGCCTTTTGTGTGGCAGTAATAAATATATGAGGCTCCTGCCTGAAGCACAACAGAGGCGGCAGCTGCCTATTTCATCAAGTGTACCTACCTACCCCACTCGCATGGAGCCCCAGGTCCTCTGAGACAGTATCTAAAATATTTGAGATGTTGTCCCGCTTGCAGAAGTGGTGCCCGTGCTCCTTTTTTCTTGCTTTATTCTGTTCAGTGCTCCTCTCTCTCCTTCCCTTGTCTCAGTCTCAGCCTTTACACTGGCTCTTTGTCTGTTCCTCTGATTTTATTTGTTTCTAAAACTCTGCTCCTTCAATAGATTCTATTTGTCTCTGTATTTAACTCTGTATAATTTCACCCAGCCTGTCTGGCTTTGTCTAAATAAATTTTTGACGGTCAACATTTCGTTCTGTTGAGCAGCATAGTGGACACTGGGGAGACTGATGAAACATATACAGTCTTTTTCATTCATACATATATTAAAGTAAAAATCACTCTGACAAGTCATCACTCGACTTGAATATTATCTGAACCTCCTTTCAGTCATCTGTAAAATGGAAAAAACTTTTTCCCAAAGTTGTATGAATTCATGGGAAGGTAAAATTAACTTTGCAATTCCCAGCACATGTTCAAGTGCTCTGAAAAAAAAATTGCTCTATCTTCCCCTTACTATGTGGAAAGGACTCCACTGGAAGCTGTTACTATAGAAAAAGGATAAAACAGCCTCTCTTCTCTAGCTTATAAATAGTAGAGGAGACACAGATGGAAATAGTAACTAAACTTCTAGGATCAGCTATTATGACTCCCTAAATTTCAAAAAGATGGAGGCAATAATATAAATAAAATAAACATATGTAAATGAATTTTTAAAGTGATCATAATTATTCTATTATAGGATTATTCAGTAAAGACTTTAGTGAGGACAAATTTCAATTAGGCTTTGAAGGATAAATACAATTTCATCAAGTGAAGACAGAGAGAGAGAGCATTCCAGAGAAAGGCATTGAGAGGAACAGAGGCAAGTGAGCAATCTCGCTTCATGTTGATTAAGGAGCAGTGACCTAGAGGCGACTCTGATGGACAGTGAAGTGAGAGCCGCTCAGTCATGTCCGACTCTTTGCAACCCCATCTACTATACAGTCCATGGAATTCTCCAGGCCAGAATACTGGAGTTGGGTAGCCTTTCTTTTCTTCAGGGGATCTTCCCAACCCAGGGATCAAACTGAGGTCTCCCGCATTGAGGGCGGATTCTTTACCAGCTGAGCCACAAGGGAAGCCCATATATATAAATGTAGACCAAGACCAATTATGGTGCTTTGTTTTTTGGTTTTTTTTTTTTAATTTTTTTTTTTAATTTTAATTTTTATTTTTTTTTTCCATTTATTTTTATTAGTTGGAGGCTGGTGCTTGGGTTTTAAATGTTATGCTGAAAAGTTTAGACTTCATTCCATAGTAGTGGAAGAATCAGTGCAGGGTTTTGACCAAAGAAACGATGTGGTCCATGGCTTTGCTTTAAGATGGTCAATCAATCAGGATGGACTCATGAAGAAAGAAACATTGCATGCAAAAAGATGGGCAGTTTGAAAGAACACTATGACATTTGTCCACACAGGGAGAATCTGAGGACCTCACACAGGGAAGCGATGATGTGCAGCCTGAGGGGAAGAGGAAGAAGAAGGAAGGGAGGCCGTGAGCACGCGCACTGCTGCCTTGATCTCTGCATCTCTGACTGTCCCGACGGGCCTTCCTGGAGTTCTGACTCTCTCGGATTTTGTGTCTTCCCCTACCCATCTTTACTTCCCTTTCCTTGTGGAAACCCAGACAGAGGGCCAATGCCCTTTCTCAGAGTATTTGCCAGCAGTGAGGGGAAGGTCAAGGTTCTTTCTTTCAGAGCTTCTCTTCAGGTGAGAAGTCAGCTTGCCTGGGAGCTGCTTGGAGACAGGGAGACTTTCGAACCAACTTTGAAGCCTGGCCTGTTAGCCAGACCTCTCTCAGAGTTTGTCTCCTCTTCTCCTCCAGTACTAAACAGAGCTGAATCCCCCTGGTCCTCCATCTGTCTGCATGTGTCCTAGATCTCCCTGGGCAGGGATTAGGTAATTGTGCCATTCCCATCAGCATGCCCAGGGGTCTGGCAGGAGGAAGCTGCCGGCTGGCAGCAATGCGCTGAGCAGGAGCCAGGGGAGCGTCTGCTCCAGGAGTCCCCTGAGCAGCTTGCGGCTGTGCCTGGCCCTCTGTGGGACAGCCATGTGTCCGCCTGCCCTGGATCTGCCTCGGCTCGGAGGCCAGCTCTCAGAGGAGGAGACGGCGCTTACCTTTATCCGGCTGCCTCTCCAGGTCCAGCCCAGTGAGGACCACAAGACCCTCCCCAGCTTCCTCCCCGCCTCTGGCCTCCTCCTCCTCCTTTCTCCTCTAGCTCAGTTAGTAACATTATGATAATAAAGGAAAGAAATCAGGCTACAGACTTGCCAAAAATTAAATGATCCAAAAAGTGTTTCCATTTAACTTTAGGAGTACAAATAAGTGAGTGTATGTGTGTGTGTCCATTTTCGGTATGTACCAATATGTCTATGTTAAATATACATACCTTTGTAGGTGGGGATAGTAGGAATTTGGGATTAACATATATACACTACTATATATAAAATAGATAAACAGCAAGAACCTACTGTATAGCACAGGGGACTATATTCAATATCTTCTAATCACTTATAATGGAAAAGAATAAGTGTGTATATATATATATATATATATATGTATAAAACTGAATCACTTTTCTATATACCTGAAACTAACACAACATTGTAAATCAACTATACTTCAATTAAAAATATATATATACACATACCTTCAAATATATACACACATACAAATCTTGGTATGCTTGTATATAGATATATTAATATGTGCCTGTACCTACACCACACATACACACACACACAACACACCAAAAACGAGGAATATAGTAACTGGCATGGAGAAACAAGCTTCATATGAAATGTTTTTCATCTGTCAACTACAACCTGAATTATTCATATAGGTAACAGAGAACATGCTATATTTGCAATCAAGTAAAAAACATAATCATCATCTTCCTTATTGTTTCTTACTTTAAGAGGAGAGGCAGGGGGAAGAGCACACTTCTAGTAATAACATGATTTCTCAATCTGACCTTTGATAAGTTTACTTTGCTCAGTGTAGATTATGAACCTTTTAGTTGCTAAACATGCTGCAGTGGCTGTCGCTAGAGAATGAAGTTCATTGCCTAGAAAATTACAGTCTAAATTGAAAGGCACCCAGTTCCTTAAGATCACTGACTAGTAATTATTAAACCACACACAGCACACCCTTGACTTTAAGGTTTTGTGGTCCGTTCTTTCTTCATGTATTAGCTTTTACTCGATCACCATTCACTCTTTTTTTATATATATGTGTGTAATCTGTCAGAGAAAAGGGACATTTGCTGCCCGTGAAAATATTAAGATGAGAGAAACTCCAAGTATACAATGGTACAACCATCTCATCTTATAGATGAGAAAACAAAACTCAGTTTATGTAACTTGCCATGGTCTCATATTTATTTATACATTTCTACATAGGTTTCTGTAATCTGGAACCCTCCTTCAAATGGTTTGTTTTGAAGCCTGGCTAATACTGAGAACTTAACTTTGTGAATTTTACCTGATTTAGATGCCCACTAAACAGCAACTTCCTCTTCCTTTCCTTGAGTCTTTAGCCATTATTTTCTAAAAATTTCTTCAGATCACACTTAGCAAGTTAATTCATTTACTCACACACATATGAGGTATTGACCAAACATTTTATTTTCTTGTCCATGATGACAGCCTTAATGGGGTTCCTTTGATTTTATGATGAACTGCCTCCCTGGTTACTATGCATCTGAACCTGACCTTGGCCACGATTTGTTTTGCTTTATGTAATATTTGCAGTAATTCATTTTAGCCTTTTTAGCAGGGTGTGAAGCTTTGAAAGGGTTAATTAATTTAGCCAAGGTTATCCAACCAGTAAGTTATACAGGATTGTTGTAGTAATCCATTAACCTCATCCCAGAAAATGTTTTATTTAACCACAAATAAAGCAGACTTTACTCATCTGAAACAAGCAAACAAAACATTGTAACAGCTAGCCTCTGACTTAACTTCTGACTAATTGCTTGATCTAGCTAATCAGTATATGTCTCTGAAAATCAGCCTTCTCCTCTGTTAAACAGTATCTGTGATACTCGAACTTATTGCCTCACACTGCAGTCAATATTGCGTGATAACTGGGTAGAATGCTTTATTAATTCATACTCTGTCAAACTATAAACTTACAAAGCATGGTCATATATTCATTTGTCTGTTCCCAGCACTTGGCTTAGAGCCTGCCCCATAAGAAGTGCTCAGTAACTATTTGCAAAGCTGAATTGAAAAGAAATATATGGTACTAAGTATTTGTGAGATAATAGAAGTTCTTTCCTACATAGTCTTAGTTCAGATGACAGCAAAAGCTACCACCAGGCTTCTTTGAGCTCCATGCCAATTTCTAGGAAAAAAGAAAAATACAGTGCTTCCTATTTCCCAAATTCTGGAAATTTGCCATTGAGGATTCTGTTTATGATATCTCTATGAAGAATAAGAAAATAGCATATTCCAACATACAGAGTACTAGTCAAAAGGCTTGGATTTTTATATCGGCCCTAATAAATGATTAACTGTATAAATTCAAAGGATCTTCTCTCATTCTCAATTTCCTTATCTCTTCCCATCCACTCCTAATAATAAAACTAACAATAATAAGGGACTTCCCTCGTGGTCCGGTGGTTAAGACTTCACCTTCCAATGCAGGAGGTGAGCATTTGATCCCTGGTCAGGGAGCTAAGATCCTACATACCTCTTGGCCAGAAAACCAAAACATGAAACAGAAGCAACACTGTAACAAATTCAATAAAGACTTAATAATAATAGTAGATTGCTTTGCTTGTGCCAGAACCTGAGATAATCACATCACTGGCATTATCATCACTTCTAATTCTTATATCAACTCTATGGATTTGGTGGAATTTTTGTGCCCTTTATGTTAAGAAGGAAATTGAGACATAGAGTTGGTAAATAAATTGCCTCATTAGCTTTGAATCCAGCCAGTTAGCTTCAAACCCGAGTCTGTCTGATTCAATTTTCTTAACCTAAACTCTATGGATACCCTAAGTAAGCCTGCTGTAATCAGCATCAGCACTCCCCAGTCATATATTAGAGATGAATGAGAGTTAATATATGAATGAGGGAGTCATATATTAGAGATGAATTAGAGTTAATCATAAAATGATGACTTTATGGTAACATGGATGGTAATAAATGCCGTGTATTAAATACTATGTACTGTGGACATATTTCCTCAATAAATTCCTCAGAATGACCCTCTGAGAAAGTCATTGCTATTATTGCCATTAAATTTGAAGGAACTGAGGCTTTGCAGGGTTAATCAATTTAATAAAGGTTATTCAATGAGAAGGAAATGGCAACCCACTCCAGCATTCTTGCCTGGGGAATCCCATGGACAGAGGAGCCCGGCAGGCTTCAGTCCATGGGGCTGCAAAGAGTCGGACACGACTGAGCAACTAACACACTGCATTCAACTAGTAAGATAATAGCTAAAATAGCACCTATTAGATCCTGAAGCCAATGCTTGCAATTAATGTATGAAGCTGTACACTGAAGACAGCTCGGTGCATTAATAGACAGACAGAAAAAAATAATCTTGAAGATAGTCTGCTCCTATGTTGCAAACGATTTCATTATTTTAATAGCTGTATTTTCTTGCTAAAACTTTTTTCTAAAATTTTAAAGGTATGTAAGCTGACCAGCCATGAAATGGATTTAACCTGTCAGAAAGATGCAGAGTTTCAATAAATGAAGCGTTGATCTGTGAGCTAGCCTCTATTTACATAGTCTACATAGGCAGCATACAATTGAAAGTTGAGTATTTGTCGGTGGAAAGAAAGCCTTTTCTCAGGTTCTGTTTCAGAGCTTGGGTATGGGCCAGCCTGGTTCATAGATATAACAGGGTGCCATATGTCATATGGACAATTTGAGAAGTACCAAAAAAATCCCTCCTCTTCCACGAGCTCTAACCTTCTGTAGATATGACATCCTTATGTACCTACTAGCCAACCAGCCAAACAACCAAACCTTTTGGATAAATCATCTAGTTCAAATCCTGGCTCTACCATTCACTAGCTGTGTGAGCTTGAACAGGTTACTCTATGCCTTTGTTTATAATTTGTAAAATGAGGGTGATAATAATGTCTCCCTTATAGGAATTGTTTTAGATTAAATGAATATTATACAATTCACCTAGAAAAGTGACAGTACATATTAAGCATTCCTAACAGCTAGATGTGATTATCATTGATATCTGTAAGTTTATTCGTATTCCTCTAGAATAGTCTTTGCTAAATATTCTCTTAATAATCATCAGATGACAGACCATTTTATAAGACTATCTTGCACTAGTGTGTGGGTGCTTAGTCATGACCGACTCTTGCAACCCCACAGATTTATAGCCTGCCAGGCTCCTCTGTCCATGGAGTTTTCCAGTCAAAATCACTGGAGTGGATTGACACTTCCTTCCTACTCCAGGGGATCTTGCCAACCCAGGGAATGAACCCACGTCTCTTGCATCTCCTGTATTGGCAGTTGGATCCCTTACCACTATACAAATTGGGAAGCCCATCAAATGACATGTACATTACTATCCACTTAATATTGCAAAAGACTGGAAAAATCCAAATTTTGTAATTTAATTTAATCGCATATTATGGGTTTTGCCATGAAATGTTAACCAGCTATAACAAGAAATTGAGATTTTTACGACATATGAAAGAAACGTGATACGCTACCAATAATGGAAAAAAGAGGATAAACTAACAATATTTGTACCTAATGTACCTAATATCTGCTTACATACTCATAAAAGATCTCTGATAACTAGTAAATTAAAAATTAAAAATTGATTTCTAGTTGGAAAGTGAGTACTGGACAAATGGAGATTGGGGGTAGGAGGATGACTTTCATTTTCTTTTGTTTCTTAAATATTTTAAATCATTTCTCTCCCTTGATTAACCAATAATATTTTATTAAAGTTCATTTTTATCATCATCATCATTATTATTTCTTTGTCATCTGCAGTTATGTATGTAGAAGGGACCCTGGAAAATTTTAACTGGAGAAATCTGAAAGAAAAAAATCTTGAGAAGGAGCTGTTAAGAGGCAGTTGCCAAAAAACATGCCTCATAATTTTTTGAAGAGTTGGTAGGCCCAGCTAAATTTTGGATAATAGTTTATCTTCCTGTGGTCCACTTCATCTAAGTCATCGCTTTGATGGCTTAGAATGCTCAAAGCCATAGATTTCTATAAATGGGGAGTTTTTTTTTTTTTTTTCTCAATTGCACATGGTTGATTATGTGAGTGGCAGAGTGCATCTAGGCTTCTAACTACTTGGTTTAGACCTTTCAAATCTTTTGGAAAGATCAGTTGAAATATGGGATGTATAAATCCTCCAGACGGGCCAGCAATCCTGCTGTTGCTTGTAGGATTTAGAGTCCAAGAAAATTAATAGCTGAGAATGAAGAAAACGTTTGAAGACTGAAAATGCAAATGCAACACAATGTCTATTAAGACTCACAGCTTTATTTCTGCTAGAAAAAGAGGAAATTGTTTTGTTTTGTTTTGTTTTACAAAATGTTTAAACAATTGTTTTGCATTAATTGGATAAAATCTCCAGAAGAAAAAGACCATCCAGGGTTGAAGAGTAAGTTCTTTCCAATTACAAGGCATTTACAAATTATATTCAATTATGAAATCTCTGAACAATCCCACACTGGTTCACAGATACCATAGTCCCTAAAATCATAAACAATGAACCAAAATGATTGGCTCATCCTTGAGTGAAGAAAAAAAAAATCTAAGAAATATTAACTTGCATAGCCATTCAAATTATTGCTGCTTTTTATAAAATTCTTACAGGTAAATTTGCACTAACTTCCTCCTTTGCCCTCACCCCAAAACTCAGGAATTCCTAGCAAAATTTTGAGCTACTTTCCAAATGAAGTCTTGGGGAGAGTTTGTAAGCACATGTATAGAACCTAAGGAATTTGCATGAAAATGAGAAATAAATTAAATAAATAATATCTAATAAATAACTCAAACAACATTCATTATCTACAAACTTAAATGCCACAAAATGCTAACTTCAAGGATAGCTTCCCCCACCCCCATAACCTCTCAGGAAGGTAAGAACCAGTATAGACTCGGAAAGCACATAGGATGGCTTCATAAATCATTTTACTTGTCTATTCCCTCTAGGGCAAATCATGGTGAGGGGAACCACTTTGGTGGCTGATGGGGTTTAGGATCTCTCTTCAAGGGTACTTTCAAGTAGATTTACAAATTAAGGGTGCAAAAAAATGTAGGGTTAGTGTTGCAAGCAAAATGGAAAGAAAATGACTTCAGCTATAATGAGATAATAAGTAAAAGGTGAAAAAAAGGTTGATACACAAATAGTTTGGCAGGTTTTAGGGGTTAGCTGAGCTGTAGAAAATCACATACTAATCTGCCTTATCAATTTTATTCATTGGCCCTATTTGTGTACCCTGCCTGCTTCCTAAACTTATCCTCTCTGGCAGGAGCAGGATATGATCCACTATCATGTAAACCATGTAGGGTTTTGGTTTGTTTTAAATAATTGCTCTGGCAGATTGAACAGGACAGTGAAACTTCTCAGATCACATTTCTCTGGGAAAAAATAAACTTGACGAGATGACTGCTAATATAAAGGAAAGAAGAGTTACATGAAGAAAATAAACATCCTGCAAATCAGGATAAATCTGTGATGAAGACGTAAATTGGTAAAATCATTTGCTGACCTTGGATTTGATCTCTACATCCCTAAGTTTGGTCACTTGAAATGTTATCTACAATATGTAATAACATATTTTAAAAGTGAAGAAGAGGTAACAATTAGTGGGAAAAGAGATAAGGAATTATATATGTCGGAAAAATTCAAGTTTGGTCAATAAATTGACTGGTGCTTGTACTTCGAGAAAATAGGTGTGGGCAGATGTTAGTGGTTTTTAGCCATGCTTTCTTTAACCAAATGAAATTCATCTTGCCAAAGAAAACCTAGTGGTTTTCCTATGGACAGGTTGAGAGACCCAAAATGATGGTTAGTTAGTATCCAATGGCCATTTTATTGCTCTTGAATGTGACCTGGGTTGTTTGCTGATTCCAATAGCAGTACCTGAACATTGTCAGAATTTCCATGCCTCTCTGGTTATGAAGGTCATGAAATTATTCTCCAAGTCCTGTTGGCTTGGAGGAGTCTAAGGTTTCAGTGTCTTGTTTGCCCCATTTCGAGTACTGAGAAAAGTGCTTTTGAAATGTTATCAAGAATCAAGTTGGTACGAGATCTCTATTATGGTTCTCAAATTACTAAGGAAGATATGTTCAGCTTTCAGCCCCATAAGAAATAGAGCTAATCTCTTAAAGAACATTATTCACAGTGACAGTCAAGGTAGAATGTCAGCCTCTGGAAGCTATTTTTAAATGGATGCAAAGAAGTCCTTTCATCAAGTCTGAAAGACAAGCACCTACTGCTACTTTGGCAATCCCATCCGATCACTCCACACATAGTGTCCACTTCCTATCACTCCTCAAGACTTCCACCATTAGAAGTTTGTAGGAATGATCCCCAAAGTCATAGAGTTTCATAACTGTGAAGAACTTTAGAAATTATTTAAACTTAGAACAATTGCCTGATTTACCAGTAAGTAAACAGAGGTCAGAAATGAAAAATGAATTGGCATAGACCATCCAATAAGTTTTGGCACCACTAGGATAAGACCCAGGGTTTCTGATCTATTTTCACAAGATTGTAAACAATCAAATAATTTCTTGTGAGGACCCAAAATAAAGGAATCAATACAATATGAGAAATTGATGAGAAAGGAGGGTGACAGGTTAGGGAGACCCAAAGAGCCTAGGACTATTGTGTTTGATATATATCTATAGGGTCCCATTAAGGTCATTGAATCCTCAGCTCAATGACTTGAGCTATGGAAAATGTCTCCAGACATCTTCCTCTGAAATGCTGGTCTGACTGCCCTAGTCAGTGAAAATTGTATTGAGTTGGGCCCCAATGCTATGGTGGGGGTAAGAATCATAGGACATATCTATGGGAACATCATAGCGGGGGGTGCCAGCCTGAAAAGGAGTTGAATGCACATGCCCTGAGCTTAGGCTTGCAGAGGGGTAATGTGGCATGAAAGTGTAGGATTTATCCAGGTCAGGGGAGACGTCTTGCTTCAAGGAGAAGTTCCCACTGATGCTCAGGGGTGGTGTGAGTGGGCCCTCGTAAGGTGGGGTGCTGCAGTCAGGCGGCTGGCTCCCAAAAGATGACTCTCCCAAACTCTTGAATACCGGGGGTTTGAGATTAATAAGATGCGTTTCCATATGGCCATAAGGAGGGCTCGGGAGGCCGGGAGACTGATAGTTGAAGTTGTGGACAGAGATGGCAGAGTCACAAACAGATTTCTCCTCACGCTTTTCCAGGAGGATGGACTGAGAGCCCAACTGGAGGCAGCCAGCCACCAGGTTGCTTGTAGGCTGAGAGAGCCCTTTACAGAGCATCTCCACAAAGCCCTTCCCTTCAGGTGTCTGTCCAGTTTCTAGGACCTCAGACAAAGCCCAAATATAATTCCTGGCCAGTCTAAGAGTCTCTATCTTGGAGAGCTTTTGGGTCTTAGAGTAGCACGGCATGACCTTCCTCAGATTGTCCAGGGCATCGTTCAGGCCGTGCATCCGGGTCCGTTCCCTAGCATTAGCCTTGACCCTTCGAGCCCTGAATCTCTCAAGGCGAGCTTTTGTCATCTTCTTTTTCTTGGGACCTCTTCTTTTAGGCTTCTCCCCATCTTCTTCCTCCTCTTCTTCCTCCTCAATACTGTCATGATCTTCAGTTAAGCTGCCAAGCATTCCATAAGCTGCTGGTCTTCGCTCCTCCTCCTTCACCTCATTCTGAGAGGCCAGACCTTTGTCCATCCAAGAGGGTGTGTTGACCAACTCTGTCATCTCCTTGGGTTTCACATAAGCTTTTGCCATCTCCAGACTCTGGAAAAGAAGAGCAATGGTTAGTGCCTGGGAACATTTGACTTGATTTAAAATTAAACTTTCTTTTTACATCTTAGATGTAAAGCACAAAATTTGTATTAAAATTCAACTTATGATTATCTATCCCAAACCTTCCACTCTAAATAACAAATCTAAACTCAAGTAAATGCCCAGCACACTCCTTTAACTGTAGTATTTATAAGAAAGTCAACTATAGAAAAAGGAAATTGACCTGATTATTCATTTCAGTCACTACCTCTTTTTATTCTCCAGTTCTTCATCTTATGGATATTTTATTCAAAAATAGCTGATATATCACTTAAAACATGTTTTTCTTTCTTCCCAGAATCAGATCATAAAAGAAAATAGCTAAGGTGGGCATATAAATTATTATCCAAATACAGAAATTTCTGAAAGGGAAAGAAGATGCTGAAGTAGTTATAATTAGATAATATGTAAACAATAATTGTAATTATCACAAAATGTTAAAGCATATCAAGTGATAATATTAATAAATTGTTCTATATTTACATCACAAAGTAAATGAGAAACCATACTGAGATCATTCAGACTTTGTTCATGTTCTACAAAGGACTGCTCAATCTCTATTTAGAGACATATCACATACATCTAACCCCAACATCCCTTGTTTCCCACTGACTCTGTTGGTGCACCATATGATCATGAAATATTTCTCTCACCATGGCCAAAAGAGCACTTAGTTTTTCAGTAAGCACCTTGTGGTCTGTCTAACATTAGTGGTGTTAGAGATGTTAGTCACATGGTGTCTAGAAAGAATCAGGAAAACAGAGGAGGTTACCACTGATTATCTTTCAAATCCACCCATATGTTGAAAGTGAGAACTCTTCATTGAACATGTATCTCACACCACCAGACAAGAAAATGGCAGCAGCTAGAATTACAAGCCAGAGTTCTACCAAATCTATTTAAGATTATCTTCGTGCAACTATTATAATAAGATTTCATTAAAAATGAAAAATCTGGGACAGATTTTACACTTCACCAAACAGTGACTGCAAACTTAGTAAAGACTATTTCAGGCAAACATGCAAATAGTCTAACTATTTAACTCACTTGCCTAACAGACACTGTTTAGTCAGAATTTTCTATGAAAAATAGTAAAACTTATTTGAAAACCAGAAGAGACTGGTTGTTTAGTCAACATTTAGCATTCAATTCTGGAAGAGCCTGAATTGTTTTGAGATTTGTTGAGAGATTTGTAGGTATATAATTTACTAAATAAAAGTATCTGATAAACTCCTTTGGGCCATCCCAGTTCACCAGCTAGTTTTTGAGATGTTAAACCCTCCATCACCTTCGTATACCAGGAAGGGGAAAACATGATAAGTGTTTTTTGATCCTTGAGGCTTGAGCCTCAAATCAATGAATGCAGGAATTAGTATGTAGCTTTTAAAAGTATAAATATATGGTTTGATTTGTTTCTGGTAATCTGAGCTTGTTTTCCTTGTAACCTCATTTACCTCCTATAAATAATTAATGTGACTGCATGGCAAAAACAGCCTAAGTTTCATGTTAATCAGCATGGAAATCATGTCAGCTTGACTTACTCACTTAATAAGGCTTCCTGGGTAAGCAGCTTTATTGAAAACACACGTTCAAACCTATTGGTCAACTGGCTGCCCAGGCCAAATCAGAAAATCCCACTTTTAATATGGATGATGGAGCTTGTGTGCTGAGCTGCACTTCTAACACAGGCAAATATCTAGAGGGAGGGTGAAAGACCTAATTAACTTTCTGTTAAAGTAACACAGACCTTTCAGAGGCAGGTGCACTCTGAGGCCAGAGAGGACGGAGTGGGCTTGGGAAACCTAATGTTCCACACATCACTGTAATACCATTTGTATAGTCTTAGAGCAAAATGTTGAGGGAAAAGGGGACTCTGATGCTCACTTTATAGTTGAGGTCACTGTAGGTCAGGTAGATTAAGTAATGGAAATGTGAAGACTTAGAGCAGGTAGAGGAAGACATAGCACGAGTTCTTCTGATTCCAAATACTAGGTTTTATGCTTTTTTTTTCCATTTTATTATCATCACAGCTACCAGAAGAAACAAGGAGACTTTGACTTCAGGAGATGTGGGTCAGTAGAGCTAAGTCAATAGGAAATGATACTCATCCAAAAGGAGGCCTGTTTAAGAGTTCTCTGCTTTCTAAACTCTCATATTCCAGGACTCCTTCCTCTTCCAAGCTAGATTCTTGTTGTTTTTCCTCATTTATTCTCCCCTCCTTTTTAAAAAACAAACTCTGTTTCCTTCTCCTTTGCCACTTTCTTCTCTTTCTCTCATCTCCTTTTCATTGTCATCATTAGCACTGGGTGGTACATACATGCATGAAAAGGAGAGAAGGAAGATGCAGGAAAGGAGAGTTTCCTCAATTGTCCTAAAACCAAATACTATCCTAGCCTCTGCATTTGAGTTTTTTTGTCATCCCTACCTCTGTGCCTCTGGACACTAGCCAATTGCTATCTACCCTAACACCCAACACGATATGGGATTAGATCAGAACAGACTACATTTTGCCTTTAACATAATCAGATGGTTTCTGTAAGAGTCAAAGAGCTGCTTTCAAATCAGATTTACAGCAGATATAAAGGAAAAGAGCCAAAAGACTGACTAAATCAATTAAAAGGGCAATAAGTTTTCATCTTTGTTCTCTTACTGACCATAGAAAGGATATAGACAGCTCCAGTTTAACTTTCTCTATTCCCATAAATACTGGTCCATAAGCTCTGAGAGAATCCCATGAACATATAGTGTGGTTTCAAAACATCGAACCTGGAATAACACACAGTCTAGCCCCAACTCATAATTCCTGGTAATTGTTCTCAAACACAGTACATAAGCTCTCTGATCTTTCACCTCCTCTTTGATAAAGTGAGGATAAGATATATTCTATGTGGTTTTGCAAGACAAAAAATATGAGAAAGGATTTTGTAAACTTTTAATGATATAAAACATTGTCCATATATTTATTTATTTTCTGTTTATTCTGGGATTTTCTTATCAAATTCATTCACACATCTGCTTATTCAGAAATACAAATTATTCCTCATGGGTGAATAGTAAAAGGAAACTGTATTAATTACTGTGACCCTTATTATCTGGATGGAACCTCCTCTGATTGGCTCAGAAGATCATCTGACAATTGCCTAATAATGTTCCCTTTTACCCAATATGGCTAGACAGCACAAACTCTGGAGTCAGATTGTCTATGTGTGCTCATTCACCCAGTCCCCTTGGCTCTTTGCATCCCCATGGACTGCAGCGTCTCCTGCATCTCCTGCATCGGCAGGCAGGAGCTGTACCACTGAGCCACTTTTCACTGAGCCACTGAAATCTGAGTTCAGATTTCAGCCCAATTACTTACCAGATATGTGGTCTTAAGCAAGTTTCATAATCTTTCTGTCCAGTCTTCTCCTTAAAATAGGCATAATCATGGCCCTACCTCACTAATTTGTTGTGAGCATAAATACATTTAAAGACTTTGAATAGTGCCAGATATTGTAAATGCCACGTAATTGTGAGGAATTTTGTTCTTAAAGTTCACCATGAGTTTTTCTGGCCACAGGGACAAAATAGGTGTAACTACAGCCTATGCTTAATGTTGATTTTATGCCAGCAAAAGCCAATGGCTCCATCTCAACACCAATTTCAAAAACTTCCCTGATAAACCCTCTCCCCCAACTTCCTAATGAAATGAAATTTCAAAGCTCTTATTCTTTTACAAAGGATGAGGGAACAGAACTCTATCCTCTGCCTCTGTTGGGTTGACTAAAACTCTTCCACCATGTTCCAGGAGGAAGTTAATCTCTTTTATCCTGTTTTATAACTCCAAGACAGCAATTGGCTGGACTCTTCCTCAGTCACATGAATTTTCAGGGTCATAAAGTTTCTGGTGGAATACAGACCACCCTTAGCACTTAGACATTTTTCCTTTGTCTCAGATTAAACAACATTTGGGATAAGACTTTCCTACCAGAATCAAGGGCCAGACCACTGAGGAGAAAAATCAAGAGTCTCTCAAATAGAAGTAAAAGCCAGGACTCCCCAAAGATACAGTCCTTTGACTTTTTTCACCTAAATATCTTCAATGCATCAAGAGATCAGCAGGGGAAAAAAGATAAACATCCAGTTTTTTATTTGAGAGTTGAAAACCTATGTGATGCACTTCTGAATTTCAATCAAGGAAACCAGCTTAGCTGTGTCCAGAACAGGTAACTAATTCTACCATGGTTCTCAGTCTGAACCAGCTCCGAAGTGTATCGAAAAAAGCATGAAATCAAAACTGTGTTCCATCACTCTCTTACTACATAAGAGCAAAAAATATTATGATTCTTTTACCCTTGGGGCAAAATGGACATAATATTTTTGTCTTTCATATCTCATTTGAAGCTTTGATAAAAGCAAGTACTTTGCAAAGTTATTATGCAAATGTTAAGATAAAAGCTGTATGGAAAAATCTATACCACTATTGCACAAAGTTCTGTGATGCACAATTTTTAGGTTTCCCCAATTCCTAGAAAAGAAATTAGCTCTCAAAGTTTACAAGAAGCAGACTCAAATAAGACAAAAATCAATGACTACTGGTTCTGGAGGCACAATACAGGCTCCCCTGTGCCCCCAAATACATTCTGATCTTTTAAAGCTCATTTTATCTTTTAATCTTAGAATTTGGATTTCCTTATGCATCTACACTTTATACAGAATTTTTCCCTTTCTTCAGGATTCTTCTGTGAAATTTCAAGTTTGGACAATTCTCTCAAAGTCAATTTTTTCCTACTTTTTTTCATTTTAAAAAATCTGTTCTGTAAAACAAAAAGTTTTGCTTAGGCAATGATTATGATGACCCAATACTTTCATCCTTGGCGAAGGGAATGGAAACCCACTCCAGTATTCTTGCCTAGAAAATTCCATGGACAGAGCAGCCTGAAAGGCTGCAGTCTGTGGTATCCTAGAGAGTTGGACTCGAGGAGGAAATGGCAACCCACTCCAGTATTCTTGCCTGGAGAATCCCATGGACAGAGGAGCCTGGCAGGCTACAGTCTATGTTCGAAAGAGTTGGACACGACTGAGCGACTAAGCACACACAATACTTTCATCACTGGGGCTGAGGCCTTTGGGCATTACTGTCATGTGGGACTGTCCTGGAACTCATCCTGCACGTTTACTATTTTTGAGTTGTAAAGAAGTTTCAGTTGATGACTAGGTGAGCAAGGAGCACTTGCATGTGTGTCTGTGGTGATTAGATGGTGTCTTTCCTCTTAAAAGCGGATTGTACTAACTTCACCTTCTGATCCTATGACTAAATCCTAAATACAAAAAGGACAGGGACTACTCAGTCCAGTTCCTTGTGAATGTAAGGATCAGAGAGACTAATGTCTTGCTGGGATTTACAGAGTCTTTGTACTGACAACAGGATGCGAACCAGGGTGCTCATAAGCCGAGCTGCCTGGAAACAGCCAGTAGGCTGTTTTGCACTCTTCCTATTCAACCTTTTGGGCTCCCCTGGTGGCCCACTGGTAAAGAATCTGCCTGCAATGCAGGAGACCTGGGTTCAATCCCTGGGTCAGGAAGACTCCCTGGAGAAGGGAATGGCTACCCACCCCAGTCTTCTTGCCTGGAGAATTCCACGGACAGAGGATCCTGGTGGGCTATACAGTCCACGGGTTGCCAAGAGTCAGACACAACTGAGTGACTAACACTATTCAACCTTTACACACTCCCACTTTCCTACTTGATTGATACTTGTACACACACACACACACACACACCCCTTATCCAGCATAGCCACATCATACTTTAGTTTTCATAGCCTCAGATCCTGATGGTGAACTTTGCCAACATAAATTACTCAGTCCTTCAGTTTTCCCTCCTTGTTCTTCAGCATTTCATCTCTGGTCCCTCTGTCAAGATGAGGGAGGCATTTTACATATATTATTATTTTTCTGAACATATTTCTAGGGGTAGGTGAATGATAAAAGACAGGGGAGGCAAAACTATACATGGACAATCTTTCTTTTCTGATTTCCCATCTGAAAGAGCTTGAGGAAGAGGAAATGTTTCCCTGCGATGCCAACAGTCTAAGGACTTTTAGCCAAGCAAAGGGGTGCCAAAGGGCAAAACATATGCCTTGGCTTGACAGCATCTTCTCTCCTTCCCTTTTCCATTTTCATCCCCCTACCCCATTCCCTTCACTCCTTGCATAGTCAAAAATGCTGTGAACTGAATGGTGGGTTGGGTGAGTTCTTTCAACATATCTGGTAACCCACCTCAGGAAAGCAGTTCAATTCTTTGGCCCTTTTCTTCTGCATCAATAAAATGGAAAAATGTGTTTGATAGGAATGGTGGATAATTTATAATCCCTATTTTATAAAAGTGATAGAGCATATCTGAGTTTCACTTTGAGGGACAGATGCTTGGGAATTAGTGAAATTATTACAACTTTAATATCTGTCCACAAGAGTTCTTTCTCTGCTTCTCCATTCAAGTTTCCTAAAGCCTCCTTCCTTCTTACTTAGCCCAGAAGAGACTTGACCTCACCCCAATTGCTTCTCTGGGTCCACAGGAACTACCCACAGAAACTTCAGTAATCCCCGTACCACCCCATCGCTGGCTCACCTCTGTCAGTAGCAATCCCTGGTGCGAACTCTGTGAATCTGTGTCCTGGAGGAGACTTAGAGAAGCCAAGTCTCCCTGACCATCCAGAGCATAGGAGGAGGTGCTTTTAGCGATCCATGTTAAACCCGGCCACTGCCTCTTAGAATTGCCCCCGGATCTCCTCTCCCTGGCTGCTACTTATCCTGCTCCTTCCTTGGAGTTCTAGATGCTCCTTCTGGACGCCTTTAGGCTGATGCAGCTGGTTTAGCCGGTCTTCAGTACCTCCTCTCCCTGGCTAGTTCCCTGGAGTGGAGCTTTCAGGACCACAGCCTCTGGGCAGCTCCTGCGCTCTGGCTGGAGCCTCAGAGTTGCAGCAGTTTTGATTGCTTTCCCAGCTGTCCAGGGAGGGGTGATGCTGCCTGCAATCTAACTCCTCCCCTTCCCCAGCTGAGAGGCACGCCCACTTCAAAGGGCTCCTCTGGTCAAGTCCAGCTGAGCCATTCGTTTGTTTGTTTAAATGGGGATAGAGGTTAGTAGGAGGGGAATATGAGAGAAGAGCTGCTGAATTGAGAGGTAAAGAAAAAGAGGACAGGACTGGAAATTTTTTTAGTTAAAAAGATAAGAAGTGGGACTTGACCAAAGGGCAATACAGGGAAAGAAAATTGGTGGTAAACTTGGATAAAGGGCTACTAAGGGCAAATAAAATATATTGGCCCATGTCTGAAAAGTTAAAAAAAAAAAAAAACTGAGAAAGATGCACGCCCAGGGCACAGCATCAATGACTGTTATCTTACACATGTGGATTGGTGTCTTTGGCTTTAAAACTTCCAAACTCTAAAAGTAGAAGAATCATCTTCCTCTCCCTTTTTTCAAACTTGTCAAACTTATTCCCATTTAAAAACCTTTCTTTTAGTGAATATAGACAAAGCTACATCTATATTTACTATCCTGTTCTTTCAACTTTTCTGTTTGTTTGAAATTTTAAAAACAAAAAGCAAATGAATTAAATATTTCATTCTGAGGACACTTAACTCCTCAAATTACAAAAGAGGATCCAGTATTGTTTTTCAAAACTAAATCATCAAGCATTCAGGTAGAAAAAGTTCGCCTGAGGGGTAATGAATTTGGAAGGAAAGAAAGGTCAAGTAATTCCTAAAATTCCTGTGGCATTTTGAAGTTAGATTCACTAGAAATCACTAGAAGAGAAAAAAAGAAAATTACGACTGTAAAGATTTAAAGAAAATACATGTATATGCTTTGTGACAGAGAGCTATCTGTGGACCAGACTACCAAGTCAAAGTGTGGACTCTTCATGGTTCAGATTATCAGATTTGGAATACTATCTGTTGTAAAAAATTTTACCAAGATCAAATAAATAATTGTGAGTTCCTTGTAAGGTATAAAGGATTTTACAATCTTCTAGTCATTCTGAGGAGGAAATGGTTGCATGAACTTTAATAGTTTGACTTCATTTCTGGCATCAGTTTTCACATCTGTAAAATGATCTAATCACTTAAGTGTTTTCTAGCAGTAGCAAGATAGGATTCTCAACCTCTTTTTGAAATTGATTTGAAGGCAATTCTCCAGGCTTTTTGGAAATCACTTGCTTTATACCAATGTAACAAGCACATGTTTGTGACAGAGATGAAGAGTTATGTCTTGTTGTAAGGAAAAGTGCAAAAGTTTAAAAGAAAACATAGTTTTACTCCCAATAAAGTTGAAAGAAATACCGTAGGTTTGACATTGTTAAATTTTTTCTTATTCTAATATAGATGTCATGTGACTCCTGTCCTTCCCCAAAAGCTAGAAAATAGAAATTAATACTTTGGGTTATAGGAAGTTGTTCATAGGAAAATTTCAATGCTCTTACTAATCTTTTTTACATCACTTTATCCAGGAAATATCTGCTCAGTAAAATAAACTTCATTTTCAGAGTCATTAAATAACACATGCTAGGAATGGTGAGCTTCTAAAAACAGAATCAGAATCTACTCCTCAGCCAGAGGAAATTCATCTATGGAGGAATTTGTGTTTAAGAGTACAGCTGCAATGAGCACGTATAGGATGGATTGATCTCGTCTGGGTCTTCCGAGCCATCCCCTTAGATGTTTGAGAGCTGATGATACCAGTGGTGTTAGGATCCTGCCCCTGAAATGTTCAGTGGGCAGGGAGGAGATTAGCAGAAAGGTGAACATATTGAGACAAAGATGAGGGTGGGGACAGAACATTCTGTGGGGCTCCTTGCTTTAGCTGACAGATGTGAGGAACTGGACACAATAGGATTAGCCCCAAAACACGTTCAATTGTGTGTTCTTGTGTGTGCCTGCGCGTGCAGCCTTGGTAGGGAGTCGAGGAGAGTACTGAGTTTTCTTTAAGAGCTGCCTTTTTCAGAGGGAAGGGTGGGATCTGTTTCATCAGGGCGCCCCTCATCACAGCTCCTGGACGGTTAGACACTTGGCTATTCAACTCAGAGGGAGCAGGAAGGCGCGGGTGGGGGCGGGGATGCAGGCGGGAGCCGCAGGGGGGTGGTGGCTGAAGCGGGGGAGTCGTACTCAGTCTCCTCCCCCAACACGGCTTCTGGGCCAGAGGGCCAATCCCCAGCCCTTCCTTCTTTCTCTGCTGCTTTTTGTAAAGCTCTGAGCTAACCTGTTAGAACCATCTGCTGGGCGGGGGGGAAAACGCGACCAGCGCTCAGTGGCCTGCCCACAGGCCTGGCGGCCAGGAGCCATTGAAACGGAGAGGAGGGAGGCAACAGGCAGATTTATGGGCAGCAATCTGTTACCAACCCCCGCCCGCAAGGCCCTTCTGCCAGGAGACAGCTTGATAATCCATCAACCCCACTAATGAATTAATTAGTATTCCCAGTAATCCCGACCCCCAAAGGGAACTGGCCCGCGGGCCCCTAAGAGCCCTGGAAACTGCCTTCCTCGACCAGACACTGAGGACCAGGGACCAGCGCCTGACATCGGTCCCCAGGCTGCGGAGCTGCAAGCCGCAGAGCCTGTTGGGAAAGGTCCCCAGATGTCCGCCTTCTCACCTTCCCTCGGGAGATGGCTGGCGTTTGCTGAATTAAAACCAAATGGAGTCCCAGAGCCATAAATTAGGGACTGGAGAGTAGGACGGTGAACTTCCAGAAAGTGAGAATTCCAGCTGCCCGTATTCCGGATAAAACTTGAGCAGTTCTTCAAGATATTCTCCTAAGACTAGTACAGGGTTGAGGTGGGCCAGCGATGGGGGCAGAAGCTCAGTACTCCGGGCAGGAAATAGTACAGGGCCAAAGATAATTATGAAACAGATTGGAGCAAAATGACATGAACTGAACTGAACTGAAGTAGCTCAGTCGTGTCGACTCTTTGCGACCCGGTGGACTGTAGCCCACCAGGCTCCTCCATCCATGGGATTCTCCAGGCAAGAATACTGGAGTGGGTTGCCATTTTCTTCTCCAGGGGATCTTCCCAGCCCAGGGATCAAACCCAGGTTTCCCACACTCTACGCAGATGCTTTAACCTCTGAGCCAGCAGGGAAGCCCCAAATGACATGAATCCCTACTGAATAAGAAGACTGGAGTGGCACAGAGGTGTCAGTTGAGTTTCTGAGCAGTGTGGAAACTGAGAGTTTCAATAACGCTCCCTTACAACTTCAAAGTCCTGCTTTCTTTCACTCTGTGATGCAGTGGGGTGAGAAAAGCTTGGGAGTAAGGAAAGCTTTGTTCTTAAACCTGTGTCTGCCCCTGATTGTGTGGCTGTAATGAGTGATCTAAGCTCTCTGGGTCTCACGTCACCAGTCAATAACCAGGTTGGATTATGATCTCTTGGGTTCCTTCAGGCTCTACCATTCAACAATGATGACATAGTTAAATGTTACAGTGCCCCTTTGAGGGCAATTAACACTAGCCCATTCAAAAGCCTTAGGTCTGAGTTCCCAAATTTGAATAGGTAACAAATGAAGTTAGTGACAAAAAAGAGTCTAGAAACTAGGTAATAGTCTTGGGTGTATCCTCTTCTTGGGAATCCCCAGATTCCTTGTCTGGGGAAGAACATTTGATTCAACCTTCTCTTGCGCCATTCACTCAAGGCCTGTACATTTGCGCATTCACTGGCCATAAAGAATGACTCATTCCAGCTACAAAAAAATACTACCATTTATTGAAATCTGTTGGGAAATGTCTGCACCTTTGAATGCTCTGTATTCTCTGCCTCCCGCATCATTTTCTCTACATCGTCACCAACATTTGTTATTTGTAGACTTTTTTTTTGATAATTTGTCATTGTGGCTTTAATTTGCATTTCCCTAATAGTTAGTGATGTTGAACATCTTTTCACATACCTATTGGCCATCTGTAGGTCATGTATGGATGTGAGAGTTGGACTGTGAAGAAAGCTGAGCGCCGAAAAATGGATGCTTTTAAACTGTGGTGTTAGAGAAGAGTCTTGAGGGTCCCTTGGACTGCAAGGAGATCCAACCAGTCCATCCTAAAGGAAATCAGTCCTGGGTATTCATTGGAAGGACTGATGCTGAAGGTGAAACTCCAGTACTTTGGCCACCTCATGCGAAGAGTTGACTCATTGGAAAAGACCCTGATGCTGGGAGAGACTGGGGGCAGGAAGAGAAGGGGACGACAGAGGATGAGATGGCTGGATGGCATCCCAGACTCGATGGACATGAGTTTGGGTAAACTCCAGGGGTTGGTGATGGACAGGGAGGCCTGGTGTGCTGCAATTCATGGGGTCGCAAAGAGTTGGACACAACTGAGTAACTGAACTGAACTGAATAGTTAGTGATGTTGAACATCTTTTCACATACGTATTGGCCATCTGTATATCTTCTTCAGAAAAATGTCTATTCACCTCCTCCCCCATTTCTTAATCTTTATTTATTTATTTATTTTGCTGTTGTTGAGTTATATAAGTTCTTGGTGTATTTTTGGGTGTTATCAGATTATCAGATATATCATTTGCAAATATCGTCTCCCATTAGGTAGACTGTCTTTTTGCTTTGTTGATGGTTTCCTGTGCTGTGCAGAAGTGTTTTTTTGTTTGTTTGTTTGATTTAGTCACATTTGTTTTTTTGTTTCCCTTGCCTAAGGAGACTTATGAGTTAAGTTACCGCTAAGACCAATGTCAAAGAGCAGTCTATGCTTCCTTCTAAGAGTTTTACGGTGTTGGGTCTTACATTCAAGTCTTTAATCCATTCTGAGTTAATTTTTGTGTATGATGTGAGATATTGGTCTACTTTCTTTTTCTTTTCTTTTTTTTTTTTGCATGTCAGTTGCTCAGTCATGTCCGACTCTTTGTGATCCCATGAACTGCAGCACGCCAGGCCTCCCTGTCCATCACCAACTCCTGGAGCTTGCCCAAACTCATTCCATTGAGTAGTGATGCCATCCAAACATCTCATCCTCTGACATCCCCTTTTCCTCCTGCCTTCAATGTTTCCCAGCATCAGGGTCTTTTCTAGGGAGTCAGTTCTTTGCATCAGGTGGCCAAAGTATTGGAGTTTCAGCTTCAGCATCAGGCCTTCCAATGAATATTCAGGACTGATTTCCTTTTAAGATGGACTGGTTTGATCTCCTTGCAGTCCAAGGGACTCTCAAGACTATTCTCCAAAACCACAGTTCAAAAACAATTCTTCGGCACTCAGCTTTCTTTATAGTCCAGCTCTCACATCCATATATGACTACTGGAAAAACCAGAGCTTTGACTAGACAGAACTTTGTAGGCAAAGTAGTATCTCTGTTTTTTAATATGTTGGCTAGGTTGTTCATAGCTTTTCTTCCAAGGAGCAAGCGTCTTTTAATTTCATGACTGCAATCACCATCTGCAGTGATTTTGGAGCCCAAGAATATATAGTCTGTCACTGTTTCCATTGTTCCCCAATGTTTTTGTATGTGGCTGTCCATTTTTCCCAATACAGCTTATTGAAGAGACTATCATTTCCCCATTTTATGCTCATTGCTTCTTTGTCATAAATTAGCTGTCGATATATATATATATGTGGGTTTATTTCTGGGCTCTCAATTCTGAACTAGACTATCTCACTTTTAACCAACTTTCAATATCCAGAAAATCAAATTACAGAAATATATATTTCAAACCTCCACTTCTTCATGTCTTTTATATATATATATATTTATATAATATATAAATTGTAATATATAATATATAATTTAATATATATTTATATATATATATTCTACTTTTATTTATTTTATTCTTCTATTATTTGGGGGGAGCTGTACCACATGGCTTGTGCTATTTTAATTCCTCAACTGGGGATTGAACCCAGGCCTTCAGTACTGAGAGGTCAGAGTCTTAACCATTGGACCACCAGGGAATCCCTCTCCATGTCTAACATAATTATGTATGTGCCATGGAACCATGTATGGACCAGAGGTGTTCATTGCAGTATTGTTTTTAATACAAAAATAATTTTTGAATATATTACATAACCAATGGGTTAGCCAAATAATAGAATACTTTCTGATTTGCATGAGTTGGTATATATATCCTTAAAAGAAAGGTACTTTATGTATTAATATGCTGTGGGGGAAAATATAAAATGATTTTAGAAATACAGGTTCAACATGATACAGTTAACTTTTAACATGTACACATATACATTAAATAATAGATACACACTACAAACTGAAAACAGTGAGTCTTCAGAATATCTCAGGACTGAGATATAAAGTAGATTGAGATCAGGCGGGTATTAAAAAGAGATTGTTTATATGACAAGTATCAAATATTCATATATAAGTTTTGAAAGTAAAATTGATGTTAAAATATGCTGTCTTTAAAATCTCTTTCCCCACTAATAGCCAAACTTATTTTTCTGAAGGATCTTATAGCTCCTTCCAACCCCAGACTCTGGAGTATATGGTGGTATGACTCTTCCATGAAAAGATTGCTTTACTAGCTCCCATTAAGTCTACCCTCATACACTCAGCCCCAGGAGCATTTGCCTGATCTTAGTAGAAAACTTTGGGTTGAATTTAAGAGGCTTCAATTAAGCCCTGAGAAATATCTGGTAGGGATAGTGGAGGTTTCCTAAGCATCCAGCCTTAATTTATACTACTGGAAGAAAATTAGGGTAATGAGATGAATAACACCAAGTCTCCTGGGAGGACCAAGCAAAGCATTGCCCTTGGCAGTCTCAGATCACAGCCAAAGCTCAATTACTCTAAGTGGACCCTGCACTGTTTGCTTGCATCCAAAGGAGCTTTCAGTGGTCTGCTCCACAAGGCCAGTTGCTCCAACCATGTCACCTCTCCCAAGCATTCATTGATTGAGTGAGGCAGAAGTCAATGAGAGGAAACTAATTATTAACTGTAGTCATTATAGCTAGGCCCTACAAAACATTTAGCATCTGTTAGAGACTAAGTGCTTTGCATGTATTATTTTTATCATCATAACAGCCTTATGAGGTAAGTATTATTATTATTATCATGATCATTATTATTACTATTATGTCTGTTTTACAAATAAATTGATCAAATACAGAAAGGTTAAAGCAATTGCCCAAGGTCACACAGGAAGTTTTGGTATACTAAATGATGATCCTGGCATTTGGACACAAATAGCCCACTACCCCATATTGCCTTCCTAAAGCAGACAATTGGTAGTTAACTGTATGTGCAGAATCTATCCCCTGGATGCTCCGGAGTGGGGATGTGGGGGTGGGGGGGTGGGGGGTGGTGCGGGGAATGACACAAAGTAAAATGATGAACAGTGGCCTCTCTGCTACCTCAGCCTGAAGCACCTGGCTGGTTGGCATTCTCATCTGGTTCCCCATTGTTCAGAAAATGTTCAGAAGAATCATGTTTTGCCCACAATACAGTTGCATGAGATTCAATTTCAGGAGACTTTTTACCACTACAACTGATGATGCAATATGAGGAGGTGGTCACATCATGGTCCGTAGAATAGCTCCTGCAACACATGAGATACTCTCCACTCATCTGGCCTCTCCTGAGCCCCACTCTGTCTCAGACCTCATGCTCTCAGAGAGTGTTTGATGAATCCAGAGCAGAGAGAATAGCCTCCCTTATGAAAATGAAACATAAAAGCTTTGGGCCAACCAGAGTATTGTAAGAAGACCATTGTGGGTGCTACCTACAGCAGCAGGCTGGGTACTCACCAGCGTGGAACTCATCTTCCAAATGGGGTTTTCTCCCACTAATCTTAAGGGAAAATAACAAAATAATATAAGAAATAATCACATAGCCCAGCTCCCAAACTCTGACATTCTGCTTCTACAATAAACAGTTTTCAACCACAAAGGTCTGGTTGAGCCTCTCAGACATTCTCCCCTTCCTCCTGCTCTTCTATTCTCTCATCAAGAAAGACCTTTATTTCTCGACACCTCAATTCCTGGTATGAGCTAGGAAGACAGGGAATCAGGCAACAGAGAAGGCAAGACTGCTCTGGCCCTTTGGGGTTGAAAGGTAAGTATTTTAAAATTCCATAATTACAATGTGGGGAAAAGGTAGGGATCAAGGAGGAAACTGACATTTGCAAGGTATTTGCACCATACAGTCACATTAATCGTCTGCATACATTATCTCCATTAGAAATACTTACAGCCAACGTTTCCTGAATGTCCACATTGAATTCAGAGTTTTACCTGCATTACTTCCTTTAATTGCCATTACTCTTTGATGTAGGAGCTATTGTTATCACTTTTTTAACAGAGAAGGAAAACAAGGTCCCTTAATTTATGTCTTCAATAAATATTTGACTGCTTCTTACATGCAGCAGACCCTGGAAATATATCAGCAAACAAGACAGAAAGAACAAGGAAGTTGCCCAAGATCACACAGCTAGGAAATGAATGCTGTACTTTGAAAGTCTGCTTACTCTTATGTTGCTTTTATTGATTTATATTATTATTTTATCCTTTTAATACATAAACACTAGGAGGATAGATTTAAATGAAAATTTAATAGGTTAATACTTCACCTCCTCCTCCCTGGGTCGGGAAGATCCTCTGGAGAAGGAAATGGCAACCTACTCCAGTATTCTTGCCTGGAGAATCCCATGGACAGAGGAACCTGGCAGGCTATAGTCCATGGGCTCGCAAAGAAACGGACACGACTTAGCATCTAAACCACTCACCTCTTTTAAGGAGTCATACTGTTACGTAAAAGGAAGTGGTGGTCCTAGGTAGTTATCAGAAAGAAACTCTCTGTGACAAGTGGAATAGTTTTTTTTTTTTGTTTTTTCTGGGGGGCGGGGGTTGATAAATTTTATTTGAGAACTTATGCAAATATTCCCATTTGAGTTTTATTCTTCATCTTCTTCCTCTTCTTCATCTTGATTAATCTGGCAGTAACACAATTCCTAACTTTCTTTGCTGTTAGCGACTATGCGTAACCAATCTCGTAGATTATTACTTCTTCAAATATTTTTTGGTAAGATATTTCAAATACCTTTTGGAAAAGGGCACCTCGGAAGTTACAGTAATCTTGCTCTTGCTTCTTTCGATTGTTACAACACTGCCACCCAGGTTGCCAGGTTTTCCATTCACCTTGATCCTCTCCTGAAGAAACTGCTCAAAATTGGCGGCATCCATGATTCCATCTTCTACAGAGTGGGTACAGTCCAGAGTGAATTTTAGGACTTGCTTCTTTTTTTTTTGCCCCCCCTTCGCCGCAAGCTTTTTCACAGGCGCCATGGCGGCAGCGGAGGCAGAAAGGGCTGGAATCGTTTTTGTGTCTGTGCTCTAGTCACTCAGCCATGTCTGACTCTGCGACCCCATGAACGGTAGCCTGTCAGGTGTCCTTGGGATTTTCCAGGCAAGAATACTGGAGTAGGTTGTCATTTCTACTCCAGGGGATCATCCTGACCAGGGATTGAACCCACGTCTCTTGCGTCTCCTGCATCCATAGGCAGATGCTTTACCACCGCGCCTCCTGGGGAGACTTGCCCTCCCTTCAAACACACACACACACTTACACACACACACACTCACACAGAGTCAATACACAGCTATAGGGTTACATGCCAATTTATTCCTATCCAGAGTGACTAAGCTCTAGCTTTCTTAGTACAGTGGCAGTTTGCACCTGATGTAGAACACTTAATGCCTGTTAATTATTTTTAAAGCCCTTTCCACTTTTAAAACTATCCCAGCTTTAATGTACATTGTTGGATAACCCTACTTACACTCTACATTGAAGCTTCAAACTTTCTCATTCCCAGTTAGGACCTTAGCTCTCTGTTCATTTTCCTTTCCTCCACCGTTAAAGGGGTAAAGCCTCCCACACTTTCCCTAAGCCCCAAAGGATCATAATGAGGGGAGTTGGAAGGGTGTGGAGATATGGGAGGGTGAGGGCTTTATAAATGAACTGTGACAGGTGAATGGAGAAAGTGAGAAAAGAGAGGTTCAAAAGCAAAGACAAAGGCGAAACCTTTCTCTACCCCATCCAGTAACCCTTGTGAAAAAATATTCCCAGGTGCAGCTCATCCTCCAGACAGCCATCCCCCACTCCTCCCAACTTACACCCAGATGAATCTAGGAGTTAGAAGCCCAAATCCCGCTTTAAGGGTGGGAGCTGTTTATTCCCCTAGGCTAGAAGGGATTTAAGGTCTTTAAAGGCTAAATTAAGGCTCTGAATATTTTCTGTGGGTACCAGCTGAGGCCAGGCTAAAACCACTCTGCTGTCCTCTTGGAACCTCCCACTATAATTCATGGGAAGGGTTGCTACCTACTACTAAGGAGGCTGATGCGGTCTTTCTCTAGATATTGTTTCCCACCCAACCGCCTACCCATTTATTGGTGGTATTGAAAATTTAGTTTTGCCTAAGTTATTTTTTCCTTGTGAGTTATCCCTTTTATTTTCTTTAACAGCTACTGAATTAACTAATTTTAAACCCTTTTTACTTTGTGTTGGGCTACAGCTGATTAACAAACAACGTTGTGATGGTTTCGGGTGAGCAGCATAGGTACTCAGCCATGTATGCATGAATACATTCTCCCCACAAACTTCCCTCCCATCCAGACTGCCTCATAACACTGCACAGAGTTCCCTGTGCTATACAGTAGGTCCTTGATGGTTATCAATTATTAAATAAAGCAGTGTGTACATGTCCATCCCAGCTCCCTAACTATCCCTTTCCCCCACATCCCACATTTGAGAATAATTGGAATACCCATCCAAGTTCCCCAAGGTTTTGGGATATAATGAGTGTCTGAGCCTCCCTGTATCTTTCCCCTTACTCCCCGACTGTTCTGAAAAACATTAGCCTCCCAAGATGTGGCTTTCTTTTCCTTTTTCTCTGCCTAACTAACTCTGCACTCTCTTCTTCAGGCTCCAAGGCGGTCCCCATCCCACTCTCTGAGTCCCCTCTCTACTGTGGGCCCTTTTCCCCCTCCCATCTTTCCCCTTCTTTAGTGCACATGTTCCTCAATTTGATTTACTTCTGTACATTGTGTAGCTTTGCAACGGTTGGTCCTTAGAGAGTCCTCAAAGAGAGCACTCCATCTGTCAGCCTCTCACTATCCCCTCCCTGGCCTCCAGCCATCGTCCCCCTCCCCCTCCCCCTTCCCAGGGGCAATTTCTTTGGGAGCTGTGAAAGATTTAGGCAAACTTCCTCCCGTCCTCCACCTCTTCCCACCTCAGCCCACACTTGAGAGTTTTCTTTTGCCTGCTTTCTGCCCACTCTCAGTCTGATTCCTGCCATTCTCTTAAGGAAAGCCTTTGAAGTCACAGAAATCAGTGAGAAAATGCGGTCCAGTTAAGTCACCTTGCACCCTGTCTCTTACTGGGATGCCTGATGCTGTATAATTAAGCCTTGCTGATCTAACGCTACATTGGGTTATCCATAGGTTCAGGATTAGGCACTTGGACAGTAGGGAGAAATGGTACGGAAAATCCCAAGCTGGAGATAATTCAAAATTATATCTCATTCAACAAATATCTACTTGTTCAAATCCTGGAAGGTGCTGGAGACACAAATGTGAACAAAATTGGAACACTCCAGGGATTCATAATCCAAGGGAGGCTATTCACACGTATGAATAACTTTAATCAGGGAAAAGGATGATGCGTGCAACATAGGCCCTAGGACTCTAGAAGGTGTCTTATGGCTCAGGGAATGCTTCTAGTAGGAGATGGAATTTGAGCTGTGCCTTGAGACAGACAGACAGACATGGCTTCTGTGTGTATTCCCATTAATGCAGCAGCAAGTGGAAACTGGGCATCTGTGTGCATTTGTCTCTAAATAGTGTATATTTTTCCCATAATTTTTATTTTTACTGTGTATAAGTGACTGTGTATAATAATCAACCTCTCAAGGGGGTATATTTGTTTAAGGTGACACCCTTATATGTTTTGTTTTGTTTGTGACTGCTGAGGAAAATCAGCAGATTTACTTACTTTATCACTTTTGACTAGGATTGATAATTCAATTAACTTGTTTCTGGGAAATGTGTTGCACGATTGTACTAGCTTTCAAGATTCTGACAGTTTTGAGCCATAGAGAATAACTAGCAAGTTCATATATACAGAGCATTTTAGATATCTGCCTAATTTTTTCCTCCCTTGGGCAGAAAAATCTAAATTATTTTGTGCATGGAAAAAAAAGATAAAACATCAATAGGGAGAGTGAACTTGAATGAGGTTACCCACTGAGATGGCTTGATGACATGATGGGAGTTTATCTGAAAACAACCACAACAAAACCGAAAGTCACTTGTGTGTTAAGATGAGACTACAATTGCTTACATAGTTTCACCTCAAATGATCTAAACAAAACAACCTCAAATCAGAAGTATCCGTGTGTATAAGTAAATTCATCCCTGTGCTGTCTATTTAAGTTAAATTAGGAAATAACTCAATTGGGCTCAGCAGAATAATTAATTCAATTTAGGTAAATTTGTGAAATAAAACTTTGCAGCTTTTACCCTGTGTTTACCACAGATTTTGAAGACATCTAAAAATGGCAGAAAGTAAATAAAAAGCACAAACGTGTTCAGTTGCTCAGTTGTGTCCAACTCTTTGTTACCCCTTGAACTGTAGCCTGCCAGGCTCCTCTGTCCATCAAAATTTTCAGGCAAGAATACTGGAGTGGGTTGCCATTTTCCTCCTCCAGGGGATCTTCTCTACCCAGGGATCAATCCTGTGGCCCAGGAAAATTTTGAACACAATGTGACCTCAATTGTCTGCAATGTGTGCTAAGAACTGACAACTCTCTACCCCGTACAGCTTGCTGTTTACATTAACCTGACTTCCATATTCAAGATGCTCTTGCCCATGAGGAAAATTATTTCAAATGCTTTACTGTTTATTTTAGGAATGTTGCTGAAAGAAAGGGGGAAAAAAAAGTTTAAATGAATATTGAATGATAGCATCAAGTGACTCCTTACCATCTAAGACTCTTCAAAATTCTCACTTCATAATCCTTGCCTTGCTCTCTTTGTTAATCCTAAACGGTTACATCATTATCTTTATCCTGTTATCTTCACATCTCACACTGAAACACTCTTCTTAAACTACACCTTCACATTATAAATATCCCAACCCCCTCCCAGTCCCTCTAAAAAAAACAAAAAACAAAATAAAACACACCTAAGATTCTGACAAGGCAACGATCTCCCTAGCAGTAGAAAGCAAAAAATTAAACTTTGCCTTATAAACAGCTTATTTTGGTAGAATTTTGGAAGAATCCAGCATTTTCAAATATTCAGAGGAAAAAAAGGAGGAAAGAAACACAACAGACTTCAGTTATTCCTTAGGCAGTAAAATATGTTTGATTTTTTTTTTCTTTATTTTTATAGTAAAATGTTGTTTTACCAGTTTAAAATAAGTTGTTCGTCAAATGTGTAAGAGTTTCTTCGGGTTTCTTGAGATACATTTCACATCACTAGGACACAGAGAACTTACAATACCTGAAAGCCATCCAACATGGTGACTCAAAACACAGACTTTGAAATCCCAATACTTTCTAACTTCCTTCTAAAACTTACCTTTCTGAGTCTATACTAACTCTACTGATACTAATTTCCTGCATCTAATTCTTTATGATTCTATTCTAAAGCCATCTTTGCTGTAAGTGTTCATGCCCAAGTATGTATCTTCAGTCCAGACCACCCCCTGGATGCCAGACCCATATATTCAACAGCCAACTACCAAGCTATGACCCAGAGACATCTCAAGCTAAACTTGTCTAAAGCTGAGTCCTTATCTCTCTAAATCTTATCCTCCTCCAGGCTTCTACCTCTCAGTTACCACTGACAAAATCCCTCTCTCTAGGGGCTCTGGCCAAAGAGCTTGAGATCATTCCTGTGCACTCTGTCTTACTCTTCCAGTCAACAAACTTTGGTTGGTCCAACCTTCCAAGCATATTCAGAATCCCACCAGTTCTGCTATGACCCTGGTCTGAATCATCATCATCTTTACCTGGGTGATTGTCATAGTCTCTGGACTGGTCCTCTTCTTTACATCCCTAATTTTTACAAGTCTGTTCTCAGCCTAGCATTGAAGAGAGAACTATCTCCACTGTTTGCTCAAAAGCTTCTAACAGCCTCACACTTTCCTCACAAAGTCCTTCCAGTGATTTATACATCTTTCCTTCTTCTGACTGGACCTTGGGTCCCCTTTACCTTGCCCACTGTCCTCCAGGATCCCTGGCTTCTTTGCATGTCTCAAATACTCTGATCTCCTCATGCTACCTCCTTCATCTCCTACAACCATTATTCTTATCCAAATTATATTCAGATTAGATTATTTTGCCTCCCAACAAATAATTTCCATTCTCTGTTAAAAACCCATTCATTTTTCTAGTGCATGTCACCTTTTTAATGAGCCTATCCTTCCAGTCATTGAAAGAAACCCCCATTTTTTTACCTCTACCGTAGCAGTACTATTATGTGCTAAATGATCACAATTCGTTCTCTTTGTTCATGTCTCCTACGGAATGAGTGCTCTCCTCATGTCAAAATTTGTCTTTTATTCAATGTCATTTCTGTAGCACAAAATGTACTATGTTTACTACATGTGTTGAACTGAACTGTGGGAGTGGATCTCAAGAATTCCACATCAGGGACTTGCCTGGAGGTCCAGTGGTTAAGAATTTACTTGCAATGCAGGAGACATGGGTTTGATCTGTAGTTGGGAAACTAAGAAGTCACATGCTGTGAAGCAATTAAACCCACTCACCACAACAGCAGAGCCTGCATGCACAACTAGAGAGTCTGCCCCGAACAAAAAAATCCCACATGAGGCAACGAGAATCCCATTCTGAGTGCCGCAACTGAGACCCGACCAGTCTAAATAAATAAATAAATAATGCTCAACAAAAAACAGTCCCACATCACTGGCAGGATGACCTGGCGATCATTACATAAACTTTTTCTAAGCACCTAGGTTGGCCACAGTTTTAGGCACTAGGGATCTAGTGGAGAATTGAGTTGACAAGTTTCTTGTCAACTTTCTTTCAATAATACATGATATTATTGTTGCAGGAAGGGGGACCCCTTCCAGGGCCCAAAACTGGGCTCTTGTCTAACACTCGGAAATGAATTGTCCAAGGAGACACATGTGCTGACAAAGCAAGAGATTTTATTGGGAAGGGCTCCCGGGTGGAGAGCGGGAGGGTCAGGGAGCCCAGGAGGACTGCTCTGCTGCAGTCCCGGGTTTTATGGTGATGGGACTAGTTTCCGGGTGGTCTTTGGCCAATCATTCTAGTTCAGAGTCTTTCCTGGTAGCTCACACATTGCTCAGCCAAGATGGATGCTAGCGAGAGGGATTCTGGGAAGTGGACGGACACGCAGTGTCATCTTTCAACCTTTCCCGAACTCTTCCCGTTGGTGGTGGCTTATTAGTCCCGTATTCCTTATCAGGACCTCCTGTCATAAAACAACTCATGCAAATGGTTACTATGGTGCCTGGCCAGGGTGGGCGGTTTCAATCTGTGTGCTTCCCCTAACATCATTGTTTACATAAAAATGAGAAAAATCATTTAAACACTAGAAAATTTAATTTCACAAGTGTCCTCAGGAATAATCTCCTGACATTTAAACTCAGGATATTCGATCTTGCCTTCAACCTGTCCTATTTTCCCTCTGCTGTCAACAGAAATCCTATTTTTGTCTTTCAGTGAAAAGTTCTTGTTGAAAATTCATTACTCAAAACAAATATCTTTGTTCCAGGCCTCAAGGAGTTTATGCTTTTAAAATGCTTATAACACTGTATAAGGAATTGAATTAAATATGTTGTAAAATGTCCACGTGTATGGCAAGAGTAAAGACTAAAATGAAATGTTAAATGTTTGTTTTGAATGCAAAAAGGAGAAAGAAAAAATGGGTCAAAATAGGGAAGAAAAGTTGGTGAAGTAGGTCCTTGCCTCTCTGTCTTTTCTAGAAGCATTCCAACCAGTGCACTTGGCTTATCCAGGATATTTTCCTCTCTTAGGAACCAAACTAGCCCAAGATCTAGGTATCTCTCTGGTGCCCAAAGTATGCTCCATAACAAATGTATGTGTCTATGTGTCTTTGTATCTTTGTGTCTGTGTGTCTGTGTGTATAAGATACAGGAACAGAGGCAGAGAAAGAGAGGATGTGTGTTTACAGGACTTTGGCCTGAAAGAGTTCCTATCCCTATTCATGGAGCTTATAGGGAGTGAAACTCTTAAAGAAATGGGAATGCCAACCATCTTACCTCTCGCCTGAGAAACCTGTATGCAGGTCAAGAAGCAACAGTTAGAAACCTCCTGTGTGGAACAACTAACTGGTTCAGGATTGAGAAAGGAGTACTATGAGGCTGTTTGTTGTCACCCTGTTTATTTAACTTTTACCCTGAACACATCATGAGAAATGCCGGGCTGGAAGCATTCACAAGCTGGAACCAAGACTGGCGGGAGAAACATCAGCAACCTCAGATATGCAGATGATACCACTCTAATGGCAGAAAATGAAGAGGAACTAAAGAGCCTCTTGATGGGGGTAAAGGAAGAAAGTGAAAAAGGCAGCGTAAAACTAAATATTAAACTAAGATCATGGCATCCAGCCCCATCACTTCGTGGCAAATAGAAGGGGGAAAGGTGGAAGCAGTGACAGATTTGCTCTTCTTGGGCTCTAAATTCACTGTGAATGGTAATTGCAGCCATGAAATTAGAAGACCACTGCTTCTTGGCAGAAAAGCTATGACAAATCTAGACAGAGTGTTGAAAAGCAGAGACATCATTTTACCAACAAAGGTCCATGTAGTCAACGCTATGGTCTTTCCAGTAGTCATGTATGGTTGTGAGAGCTGAAGACTGGCTGCTGAAAAATTTATACTCTCAAACTGTGGTGCTGCAGAAGACTCTTGAAAGTCCCTTAGACAGCAAGGAGATCAAACTAGTCTTAAAGGAAATCAACCGTGAATACTCATTGGAAGGACTGATGCTGAAGCATAAGCTCCAATATTCAGCCTTCTGATGAGAAGAACTGACTCCATGGAAAAGACTCTGATGCTGGGAAAGATTGAGGGCAAAAGTAGAAATGGGCATCAGAAGATGAGATGGCTGGATGGTATCACTGATGCCATGGACATGAACTTGGGCAAACACCTGGAGATGGTGAGGGACAGAGAGGCCTGGTGTGCTGCAGTTCATGGGGTCATGAAGAGTCGGACACGACTGGGTGACTGAACCACAAGAACAACATAGGGAGTGAGGACAGAAGCTCCCTAAAGAACAGGAATACCTTAAAGTAAATTATGAAAGAAAAGCAGGCCTTCAGTAAAGTAGATTCACTCCTTAACATGTATCATGCTTAATTATTAGCAGTCCCTCCTTTTCATTCTCGAAAGTGTCTCAGTTTGGAAAATACACATAAGATTATCCTACTTTTCATGAAGTTTTAGAGGAAAAGTAGAACAGAAAGAGGCAATATTTGCTTTCAAACCTAATGTTAGTCACTCAGTTGTGTCTGGCTCTTTACAACTCCATGGACTGTAGCCCACTAGGCTCCTCTGTTCATAGAATTCTCCAGGCAAGAATACTAGAGTGGATTGCCATCCCCTTCTCCAGGGCATCTTCCCAACCCAGGGACTGAACCTGGGTCTCATGCATTGCAGGCAGACTCTTTACCACCTAATCCCCCAGGAAAGCCTATTTGTTTTGCTTTCATAGCAGTCTCAATTTAACAGGAGAAATAGCCAAACAAACATAGGCAAAGCAGTGTGTCCACAGTTCAAACAGGAAAAAAAAAAAATACACTGGCTGGAAGGTAAATGATTTGGGTTTCAGTTCTGAATTTGTCAATAACTCACCTTGTTACTTCTAGAAATTATAACACCTCTGTGAACTCTGTGATCACTATTTTCCCATTTCAGATTTAACTTGCTAAGATCACATTGAAAGGACACTGAATAAAGACAAATATCATATGATATCACATATATGTGGAACTTAAAAATATGATACAATGATTTTAATGATTTTTAATAATTTTAAAAAGAGAAACAGATTCATAGATGTAAAGAACAAATTTATGGTTACCAAAGGGGAAGGAGGGGTAGGGAAGGGATAAATTCAGAGCTTGGGCTTAACATACACACACTACTATATATATAAAAAAATAAGCAATAAGAGCCTACTGTATAACACAGGGAACTATATTCAATATCTGGTGATAACCTATAATGGAAAAGAATCTAAAAAAGAATATATATATGTCTGTATATATACACACACATACATATGCATTAACTGAATCACTTTGCTGTACACAAAAACATTGTAAATCAACTACTCTTCAATTAAAAAATTATGAGCTTCATTATGAAGCCAGACTTCTTGGAAGAGGAGATGCGGCAGATTTAACAACCGAGAAGGTTAACCTCCTTTTAGACTCCTCCTCCACACTGCGTGCTCTTGGCTAAGACATTCTTTGGCTGGGAGATATGTTGGGGGGAAGTGGCCGAGAAGATCAGTGGAGGGATAAAAAGGGCCCTGACAAAGCAGCTGGTCTAGTAAACTGCAGAGGCCTACAGCACTTTCAAAATTAAGAAAAAACAAATTATGTGTTCCTCTCCCATATTCTGAAGGCAGTGCCAGTTAACTGAACACTTAATAAATTTTGTATTGTTTTGCAATTGTCTCTCAGTGTTGTTGTAAGTAGCTGCAATATTCATTAGCACTTTGTAAGATTTTTTTTCTTGAACTACTTTTAGTTCGTTTATAAGCAAACTTTGGGTGTCTCTCTGATCCAGATCCTGGGAAAACAGTTACAGTGAACTCTTGTGAATCATCTATGAGCTAAAGGAAATGAGAAAGAAAAGTAACATATCCCTAGGTGGCCCTAGGGTAAAGAACCCACCTGCCAATGCAGGAGACACAGGTTTGATCCCTGGGTCAGGAAGATGCCCTGGAGGAGGGCACCGCAACCCACTCCAGTATTCTTGCCTGGAGAATCCCACGGACAGAGGAGCCTGGCAGGCTACAGTCCACAGGGTCACAGAGTCGGACATAACTGAAGCAACTTAGCATGCATCCAGTCAATTTCACACCATTTTTTAGTTTAAAATTTGTGATGCTTAATTTTATGTGTCAACTTGACTGGGCTACGGGATACCCAGATAACCTGCAAAACTTTCCTGGGTGTGTCTGTGAGGGTGTTTCTGGGAAATGTTTGCATTTGGATAGGAGACTAAGTAAAGATCACCCTCACCAGGGCAGGTATACGTCACCCAACGTGCTGGGCCCCTGAACAGAATAAAACGGTGTAGGAAGGGCCAGTCTGTGCTCCCTGCCTGAGAGACATCCATTTTCTCCTGCCCTCAGATGTGGATGCTCCCGCTTCCTGGGCCTTTAGACTGGGACTCGGCAGGCCCCTGGTCCTCAGGCCTTCAGACTTGGACTGAATTGCATTATCTTCCTTCCGGATCTCCAGTGTGCAGTCAACAGGTTGTAGGACTTCTTGGCCTCCAAAATCAAGTGAACCAATCCCTACAATAAATAAATACATATAATTGGTTTTGTTTCCCTGGAGGACTTTGACTGATACAATACTCCCCAAGAAACTACAAAGAAACATGATTTTGTCTTTTGCAGATAAGGACTGAGCAGCTAAGAAAAAGTATGTAACCAAACAATGTGTGCGCCTGTTCAGTGGCGGGACTCTCACCCACACTTACCTAACTGCCGGGTTCATAATCTTTCTATCACCCAGTGTCACTGGGGAGGAAGACAAGGCCCAGGTGTGAAGAGAAGCATGAAAGGCAGCCTATAAAAATATGAATAAACCCATACAAGGCACGAGCTGATGAAGAGGCAGAATCCTGAAGGCCTATGAAAATTCAGACCCAGATCATCTCATTCCAATACACTCAATTGCTTACTCTGAAGAAGGGTCTTAAAAACAAGTGTCTGGCAGTCCAGTCATTGCCTTGGCCAGAAGTGGACACGCAAGTCGCTGCCAGCTCGGATTTGTCCTTTAGCCAGCACTACAAGTAACCGTACGTCATGTTACCCAGAGAACTTTTCAAATACCCACACCCATCTGATGTTTGAAAAAGGGTGGAGGAGACTGGGTGTCCAGAACGTCCAGGCTGGGGTCATTACATGATTCGTGAGCCGAAACCACCTGTTCTTTGGAACCACTCCTCCAAAAGATCAACTATAAAGAAGTGTATCTCAGGGTAAGCAGTTAAATCTTTTTCACATTTAGTGTACAAGTATATCTAAGGCAGTATTCAGTGAATACCCGAAAAATGTAAAAATTATTCATCTATACCTGTGTGTGAGCTGTATGCTTCCCAGCAACAGAACTCAGCTAAATTCAAGTAGGTTACTATACAGTGTTCAAGATAAATTTTCTTCTAGCCAATTTTTCTCTTCATATAAATTGGACTTAATATAAAGCCTGTTTGACTTTACCGCTTACTTTTATTAAATAAAATTTGTACATTGTATTTATTTTGGTGTCTGTTTGGTCCACTGTGCCTTACTGAGGATGGTGGCTCATTCTCCCTAAAGTTATCATTTAGGCTTTGTCTAAATATTGGCAGCACAACATTGGAGCTGACTGCACGCAAGGTCAGAGGCAAACCTTGTGTAGGTCATATGTGAAGGACATGCATCCCCTCTGGAGGGCCCGGGGCAAAACCCCAGGGGGACATTTCATTTTGGATATTGGTGAAGAGACCTCATCAGATCCTCTCCTGGAAGTGCAAACTTAGGGACACACAGATGGTGAGTTAGGAGAGCTCAGTTTGTTTCCTTAATCATCCCTTTCTCTCTCTCTGGGCATCACCGTCCTGGCATTCCTGCTGCCATGTGGTCTCCTGCTCTGTTCCTTCCCCACGTAGCCTGATAGTAGACCTGAACTACTGAAGGCACAGCTTTACAAGTGTAGACCAATCATGAGTTCCTGCTCTTCTTCAGAGCAGGAATTATGCCTTTACATGCTTTCATGTGGGCTTCCCTGATAGCTCAGTTGGTAAAGAATCTGCCTGCAATGCAGGAGACTCCAGGTTTGATTCCTGGGTTGGGAAGATCCACTGGAAAAGGGATAGGCTACCCATTCCCATATTCTTGGGCTTCCCTTGTGGCTCAACTGGTAAAGAATCCACCTGCAATGCAGGAGACCTGGGTTTGATCCCTGGGTTGGGAAGATCCCCTGGAGAAGGGAAAGGCTACCCACTCCAGTATTCTGGCCTGGAGAATTCCTCGGACTGTATAGTCCATGGGGTCGCAAAGAGTCGGACATGACTGAGGGACTTTCACTTTCATACTTTCACATCTACCTCACTATGGGATGTATGGTAAGCGCACAACCAATATTAATGGAATGAAGAAATGAAGGACTGGCAAGCTTTGTCTCTAGGCAATTTGAGATATCAATTATGTTCCAGTAGTAAAGGCAAGGCTCCCGAGGTGGCTCAGCTGTAAGGAACATGCCTGCCAAGGCAGGAGACATAGGAGACGTGGGTTTGATCCTGGGTCGGGAAGATCCCCTGGAGAAGGGAATGGTAACCCACTCCAGTATTCTTGCCTGGAGAATCCCATGGACAGAGGACTCGCAGGCTACACTCCATGGGGTCGCAAAGCGTTGAACACGACTGACTAAAACAACATGAAGGCAAAGGCTGGAGGACAAGCCATAAAACAGAATTCTGTAAGGAAAGTAACCTTCTTTTTCACTTCAGATAGAGGTAGAAGAAAAGACCCTGATGCCAGGAAAGATTGAGGGCAGGTGGTGAACGGGGCAACAGAGGATGAGATGGTTTGATGACATCACCAAATCAATGGACATGAGTTTGAACAAACTCCAGGAGATAGTGAAGGACAGGAAAGGCTGGTGCGCTGCCATCCAGGGGGTCGCAGAGTTGGACACAACTTAACAGCTGAACAACAACAACACTGAAGGATAAGTGGCAATGAATATTTGGAGAAAAGACTTGGGAGCCAGGAAGAGAGGAAGGGCTCAGAAAAGCAGGAGTAGAATCTCAGTTTTGAGAAAGAGCTCTGTGCCGTTCTTTCTCCCTTGGCCTGATGAGAGTGGCCAGGCACAGCTGGTAGAAGGATGGATGGGATTTAGGTAGGTCCTTTGAGCAAAAGTCTCTTCTCTCTTTCTGATCTAATCGAATTCCAGGGGCCCAGATTGGTTGGGGAAGACAAAACCACCCAGGCAAGAAGAGTCAAATGTCCTCAGCAAATATTGGCAGTGTTCATTTACTTCTCATAGGCCCCGTACCCCAACGGTGGGGGAAGAAAACTCCAGGCTAAAAATATAATTAGTCAGCCTGCTGGTTTGGGCTCTAATTTAATCTGGGCAGCTGTGTCAGGAGCCTGTATTAGCATGACACTGGGAGGCGGAGAATATAATTACGGAGCAATAGAGTAGGGGAGGAGAAGTGGGATGGTGACCGGTTTGTGCTTCTGTGAGAGGATGGGGGGTGGAGGGTGATGTCAATGAAAAGTGAGGATTCTCCCGGGAGAAGGCACTAGGAAAGAGGCTTCTCTTCGTGGATGGACGGTGACTTTAATTTGGCTTTTGAGAAATGATGTGTGTGTTGCGCGGGATGTGTGCGCCTGTGTTGGTGGTGGGGTGGGGTGGGGGGGCAGCAGCTAGCAGCTAGTCCACTCTGCATGACAAAGGTGAGCTTGAGAGTTGATAGATGAGCATTGTTGGCTAGTGTGGAGAAAAGGGGATGGAAGGGACAGGAGTGAAGGAGCAGGTTATGGTTCGATTCTGAACAAATATCCACTTTTTCAGTGGATCTAAGTGGGGAAACAGAAGAAGGATTTTAAATGTGCATGCTCATTATCTCCTTTTTGTCTTAGGCAAAAGAAATGTGATTGGAAAAATATTTTGTAGGTAATTTCACTTAGACCAAAAAGCTACCAACTACCAATTTCACTTTGAAGATGCCTACTTTGTGCAGAGCTCTGGGTTAAGCAGCTAATACTTTAATGTCCTCAATGGTCCTTTGAAAGTTCAACAAGATATATGGTACGATAACCCCCAATTAACAATGGAGGAAACTGAAGTTCAGTGGTGTTAACTACAATACTCAGAGTCAGACAGCTAGTAAGTTTGAAGTTATCATTTAAATCCAGGCCTATCTGACTCAAAACACTATGCTATTAACTAGCAACCCAAAAGAGGTGCTGTCCTCCATGTGCGAGGCTTATCTGGTGACTCAGACAGTAAAGAATCTACCTGCAGTGTGGGAGTCTTGGATTCCATTCCTGGGTCAGGAAGATCCCCTGGAGAAGGGAATGGCTACCCACTCCAGTATTATTGCCTGGAGAATTCCATGGACAGAGGAGCCTGGCAGGCTACAGTCTATGGGGTCACAGAGAGTCAGACTTGACTAAGCAACTAACACTTTCACTTTCTCCCTGTATATTTGGGGGAACTGAGTCTCAGAGGAGTGACGTAATTTGCATTAGCTCAAAACATGACTTAGTATCACAACTGGAAACAGATCTTAGATCTTATCCAATAGTGTCTTTTTACATAAAGGGCATGTAGGGGAAAGAAGATATGGTTTACCAAGAAGAGAACTAGATATCTTGAAAGATATAGAAATACAAGAATGGTTTTCCTCACCCTCAACCCAGCACTTTTCATTATAACTAAAAAGTGTGATAACAAACAGCTAAATTTTTTGCTCACTTGTTATATACTAGGTGATATACTAAACTTTATACACCCTCTCATTTCACTCCCACAGCACCAGAGATGGGCATTATTATTATCCCATGTTACATGAGAGGATAAGGCTTCAAGGCTACACAGCTTGCCCAGACTCACATAGCTGATTAGTGATAAAGCAGTGATTCAAATCCGGACAGCCCGCCTCTCTCTTCATTACCATCTCCCTGTGACATACTCTGGTCCTTCAAGCATCAGCCCATCCTTCCTTCAATATCCAAGAGGGATCTGCCAGGTTTATCTACCCCCTTAAAGTGACATAAAACTTAACAAAATTCCACAGAAACCTTCCTTTATTTCAACCCTAGGCCAGTCCCCCTCACATTTCAGCCTATTATTTTGGGGAGTGGGCAAACATATAGATATTTATTGGGGATCTTTTTCTTTACTCTCAAAGCTATCTTTCTCTGTAGTTTTTAACCTTTACCCGCCCAGGCAAGGCCTTGCAAATTTGTTCTCTGTCTTCTGTCCTAGGGGTCTCTTGTCTTTTACGCAAAAGTCAGAGGAGAAGCCTGGTTCTTCTATCGCTGTTGTCCTTTAGAGGTTCCATCCGCCCTTCAGCTCTCTTTTTCCCAGGCAAATATCTCTCGGGGGCCTAGAGAGCCACTGGGAGTGAGAAGGGGGAGAGGTCGGCTCTCGGCCTCCCGAGGGGAGGGGGAGCCCGGGGCGAAGTTGTGCTCCAGGGCTTCTGGAGAGCTGGTTTGCTGGAGGAGATGGCCCATCCAGCCTGCCTGCCTAGTCCACTTGCTCAGCTGCTCAGCGTCTGCCCCCAAGAGACGAGTGGGTCTTCTCTAGGGTCCCTGCCAATCTCCTGGGCGCTGGCAAAAGGAGCCAAGAAGGGCGCAGATGTGTCCTTCATCCCGAAGCCCGCAGGCACCGCTGGGCGGCTCAGCAGCCCATACCCGGGAAGCCAGAAGAGGCATCGGGATTTCACAGGCCTCCCTACCCCTGACATCCTCCACCCCCCGACAGTGTTTGATCCCTATGTCTTCCCCCTCAGGCCCCCACATCCTCTCCTCCATCCTCAGACGAAAGCATAGGCTATAATTAGAAAATGCTTCTGACTGAAAGTCAAAAAAGGTTACTTTCGTCACTAGCCACTAAGATCCCACAAACTGCGAAGCGTGACCTAAGTAAATAAATAAAGTTGATTCAAAAGAAAGAGACTGGTTATATCAGTTACCAAAGCAATGACAAGGGGCGCTCCTAGTACGGCCATCAGAATGAGTGGATTGCCAGCAGCAGTGATAGAGTTTTCATAATCAGACAGAGCAGAGATGAAATCCTGGCCTTCTTCTGAGACTGCTGGAGCTCATTTTCTAACGTCTAACCCAAAGTCAGTCACAGGCAACTGCAAACAAACCAACCTGGGGACACTCTCCACAAAGGAAGAACAATACTCTTCCAAGACGTCCAGGTCACGAGAGAGAAAGGGAAATTGAAGGCAATTCCAGATGAAAGGAGATAAAATGGACATGAAATCTATGTGCTGTGTGTGATTCTGTACTTCATGGAGGAAAAAATGCAATTTGAATAACATCTATCTTAGATGATAATGTGTCATTGTCAGATTTCCTAATTTTGATCATTGTACTAGACGTGTGAAAATTAGTAGCTTTGTTTTAAGGTAAAGGATAAAGGGACATGACATCTGCAAATTATTCTTAAATATGAGAAAAAAGAGACTGTGTGATATAGCAAAATATTAACCATTGTCAGTCAATGTGACAGGTGTCCTGGGGTTCTCTTTACTCTGCTTACAATTCCTCCATAAATTTGAAATTATTTCAAAAGAAAAATTTACAAAATAAAACAAAGTTCAAACCCTGAACCATGACATCCAAGGAATTCCTTCAAATTTCTAGACTCAAACTATCAACAATTTTATGTTCCTCTCTTTCTTTATCATACAACTTACCTGGCATTACTCGAGTTTTCCCAAGCATACCGTGTATTTTCCACCTTGGTACTTCTGCTCACTCACATATGCCAGTATAGCCTTTTATTCCTTCAGTTCAGTTCAGTCACTCAGTCGTGTCCGACTCTTTGAAACCCCATGGACTGCAGCATGCCAGGCCTCCCTGTCCATCACCAACACCTGGAGTTTACTCAAACTCATGTCCATTGAGATGGTGATGCCATCCAACCGTCTCATCCTCTGTCGTCCCCTTCTCCTGCCTTCAATCTTTCCCAGCATCAGAATCTTTTCAAATGAGTCAGCTTTTTGCATCAGGTGGCCAAAGTATGGGAGTTTCAGCTTCAACATCAGTCCCTCCAATGAATATTAAGGACTGATTTCCTTTAGGATAGACTGGTTGGATCTCCTTAAAGTCCAAGGGACTCTCAAGAGTTTTCAACACCACAGTTTAAAAGCATCAATTCTTCGGCACTCAGCTTTCTTTGCAGTCCAACTCTCACATCCATACATGACTACTGGAAAAACCATAGCTTTGACTAGATGGACCTTAGCTGGCAAAGCAAGGTCTCTGCTTTTTAATATGCTGTCTAGGTTGGTCATAGCTTTTCTGTCAAGGAGCAAGCATCTTTTAATTTCATGGCTGCAGTCACCATCTGCAGTGATTTTGGAGCCCCAAAAAATAAAGTCAGCCACTGTTCCCATTGTTTCCCCATCTATTTGCCATGATGTGATGGGACCAGATGCCATGATCTTAGTTTTCTGAATGTTGAGTTTTAAGCCAACTTTTTCACTCTCCTCATTCGCTTTCACCAAGACGCTCTTTAGTTCTTCTTCACTTTCCGCCATATATCTGAGGTTATTGATATTTCTCCTGACCATCTTGATTCCAGCTTGTGCTTCATCCAGCCTGGCACTTCTTATGATGTACTCTGCATATAAATTAAATAAGCAGGGTGACAATATATAGCCTTGATGTGTTCCTTTCCCGATTTGAAGCCAGTCTGTTTTTCCATGTCCAGTTCTAACTGTTGCTTCCCAACCTGCATACAGATTTCTTGGAAGGCAGGTCAGGTGATCTGGTATTCCCCTCTCTTTCAGAATTTTCCACAGTTTGTTGTGATCTACACAGTCAAAGACTTTGGCATAGTCAGTAAAACAGAAATAGATGTTTTTCTGGAACTCTCTTGCTTTTTTGATGATCCAACGAACACTGGCAATTTGATCTCTGATTCCTCTGCCTTTTCTAAATCCAGCTTGAACATCTGGAAGTTCACAGTTCATGTACTGTTGAAGTCTGGCTCAGAGAATTTTGAGCATTACTTTACTAACATGTGAGATGAGTACAACTGTGCGGTAGTTTGAGCATTCTTTGGCATTGCCTTTCTTTGGGATTGGAATGAAAACTGACCTTTTCTAGTCCTGTGGCCACTGCTGAGTTTTCCAGATTTGCTGGCATATCAGGTGCAGCACTTTCATAGCATCATCTTTTAGGATTTGAAATAGCTCAACTGGAATTCCATCGCCTCTGCTAGCTTTGTTCCTAATGATGTTTCCTAAGGCCATCTTGACTTCACATTCCAGGATGTCTGGCTCTAAGTGAGTGATCACACCATCGTGATTATCTGGGTTGTAAAGATCTTTTTTGTACAATTCTTCTGTGTATTCTTGCCACCTCTTCTTAATATCTTCTGCTTTTGTTAGGTCCATACTATTTCTGTCCTGTATTGTGCCCATCTTTGCACATGAACATGAAATGTTCCCTTGGTATCTCTAGTTTTCCTGAAGAGATCTCTAGTCTTTCCCTTTCTATTGTTTTCCTCTACTTCTTTGCATTTATCACTGAGGAAGGCTTTCTTATCTCTCCTTGCTATTCTTTGGAACTCCGCATTCAAATGGAGTATATCTTTCCTTTTCTCTTTTGCCTTTAGCTTCTCTTCTTTTCACAGCTATTTGTAAGGTCTCCTCAGACAACCAGTTTGCCTTTCTGCATTTCTTTTTCTTGGGGATGGTCTTGAACACTGCCTCCTTATAACGTCACGAACCTCTGTCCATAGTTCTTCAGGCACACTGTCTATCAGATCTAAACCTTTGAATCTGTTTGTCACTTCCACTGTATAAACATAAGAGATTTGATTAAGGTCATACCTGAATGATTTTCCCTACTTTCTCTGCTTTCTTCAATTTAAGTCTGAATTTGGCAATAAGGAGTTCATGATCTGAGCCACAGTCAGCTCCCAGTCTTGTTTTTGCTGACTGTATAGAGCTTCTCCATCTTTGGCTGCAAAGAATATAATCAATCTGATTTTGGTATTGACCATCTGGTGAGGTCCATGCGTAGTCTTTTCTTGTATTGTTGGAAGAGGGTGTTTGCTATGACCAGTGTGTTCTCTTGGCAAAACTCTATTAGCCTTTGCCCTGCTTCATTCTGTACTCCAAGGCCAAATTTGCCTGTTACTCCAGGTGTTTCTTGATTTCCTACTTTTGCATTCCAGTCCCCTATAATGAAAAGGACAGTTTTTTGGGGTGTTCTAGATGGTTTTGTAGGTCCTCATAGAACCTTTCGAAATCCTATTCAACTTTGACTCAAATAAATATTTACACAATCTTAGGAATAAACCCTCTTTTAACCCTTAAATCCATCCTGTCTCTTGAGATAATTCATCAGTTTGGGTTATGTCAACCTTTTCAACTGTGGCCTGGTAGTTGATGCCACCTACTACCTTAGACAAAGCAGAACTCAGAGAATACGTATAGGCTGCCACCTGGTGGCCTTTAAAGAAAATTACTTGAAAAATTCATCTGCACACAGAAGTTGCAGAATAGGAAACACCAGGACACAGAGATTCTGCTTAAAGTCTCATTTAATTTGTCTGTGGGTTATAAAGTCCACTCTGTGGAAGTGAATTTTGAAGTCTAGAGTCAAGATATATTCACTGTTTTCCCCAGAGTATTTACTCAATAAATGGTAACTAGAATTACTAGAAACATAAAATATTATATTGGAAAAAAAACTTGAAGACCATTTATTTTTATCTAATTTTATAATTAAGAAACCTTGGGACTTCCCTGGTGATCCAGTGGTTAAGAATCTGCCTTGAAATGCAGGGGATTCGGGTTTGATCCCTGATCAAGGAACTAAAATCCCACATACTCTGCCAAAAAACAATTAAAAAAAAAAGGGGGGGGAGCCCTAAAATCCAGAAAAGATGCAGATCAAAGTCTAAAGGACAGGCTTTTGACTCCTCGCTTTTACCAAACATATTTCAGAAGGAACCCGTTCATCCTGAGTGCAGCAAAAATGACGGTACGTGACTACAGAAGACTTGAGTCTAAATCTCATCCACACCCACCCTCTCATTCACTTCTGCCTTCTAAGGTGAGCCTGGCCGCTGCCAGCTCCAAGTAAGTAAGGGTAGGAGGGGGCCCCAGAAGAGGGAACTGTCCCCTCGGTGAAGGAGGAGGACAGTCGTGGCCGAGCAGGTACCTGCAAGAGATGAGATGTTTATATGAGGTCAGTCGGCCAAAGCAAATTGCCTTTCGAAGCTGGGGTGGTTTTCCACTCCAGTTTTACTTTCTCTTGTGTGTGGATCACTTCCTTTCAGATTCTCTCTCTGCTCTTGTCTCGGTTTCCGTCTCTCTTCTTCTCCTCCCTTCTTCCTCTTTCTCTCTAACCCTAAACAAAGAGAACTCTCCTTGGAGCTGAGACTCCTGCACAGACCAGTAGCTGCGGTGGACCCTACACCATCTCTCCCTCTGCAACTCACCCTCTGATCAGAAGGTGACGGCTATCGCACTTCCTCTGATTAACTGACACATCACTGATGAAACTTTGCAATGTCTTTCCAGAAACCCTGGTTTGTTGATCTCCACCCATCAGTGGGTTCTGCCCCACATCCTCTCCTGCCTCCATATCTGCTCTGCTCCCCATGTTCTCTGGTCCACTGTGGCTGGGAAGAACAGGCTAACTTCAGTGGAATGGCCTCAGTTTCAGGACTTCTCTCTGTAGAGATGAGAGGAGAATGTGGGCTTAGAAAAGAGCCCTCCCCGTCTTCCTGCAATCTGCTCCTCCCACCCCATCCTCATCAGAACCCAAGCTCTCATGTTCTGCCCCTAAATCCTAAACCCCACACCCAAACACTACATTTCCCCTTATATCAGATCTAAAGCAGCTGTCAAATTCTGCCTGCTATTGTGGCTTTTAATCCCCATCCTTTGAAAGACTTTAGAGTGCTGGACCTAAAGACCACAGCTTTAGATGTTTCCCAAGTCCATGGGGTCGCTGCGTGCCTCCTGGCACCTGATGCATAGTTACTCAAAGGTTCGCCTCACCTTAGATGTGCTTTGGCCCAAACATTTCGACAGCTTTTCTATCATTCCCTCATTGTTTTCTTACCACCAGTTATACCATTGCTATGAGTGTTGCCTTTGTACCAGCTTCCTGTTAGAAAGAGGAACCATCCTAGAAGCCGTCCTTTCTTCTAGCTAGGGAGACCAAGCCGAAAGTTTTTCCACATTTCTTGTTCCTCAAGTACACAGGGTTGTCCCAGCTCCCAAAGTCCCCTGACTCCCGTCCTGTGAATCCCGAGATCCCTCCTCTTTCACTGCACTTACATTCACAACCTGTGGGCCCCAGACTCTGTCCTCCTCAAAGGGCTCTGAGAGCCGAGCTTACTGCCTGAGCCACACCTGAGACCCCACGAGGCCTCTAGGTCAAGTGACATACTTCTAAATCAAACAGGCCTAATCAGAAGCGAGGTAGGACATACGCTTACCAGACAATCTCTGTTCAAACCATCTGAGCATGATGAAAGACATGAGCAGTGTTTTTTAATCTAGAGAGGGCAGAACAGAATTGACTGTAGTGGAGGACAACTTTCCTATGAGTGATTTTTGGGGGATGTTCCTCAAAAAAAAAAAAGAGAGAGAGAGAGAGACTAAGACATTTGAGAAATAGAAACCCCTAAGAGAGTCACAACTGATGTCAGCTTGTTAAAATCTTCAAGAAGTTGTGCCTTAAAGAATCAGATTTTTTCTCGTGTTAGCCATGTATTTCCTTCAAATTATTTAACCACACAAGAGCGTAAGCCTTCTAAGGGATAGCACTTTATATTGTCTATCTTTGTACCCCCCTGGATCTAGTTTTTCTCTGGAACTTAGATGGCAGACAACTAAATACATTTCAAATAGAATTATCACATCAGATCCCCACAGGAATGACCTCTGCAGAGGCTTGTGACATACTGCTCTTTAACTCTGCTGAATTTATAACAGGGAAGAGATAGCAAAACAGAACAAAGAACTTCACTGCAGCTAAGTTGAGTGATTCAGGGCACTGGGTGTATTAGGAAATAATAGCAAATCCCATTTCTTTGAATCTTGCACTGTCAAGCACAGAAGCAAAGAAAAGGACAAGATGACCCTCTGGAGGTCTGAATTTCTCATGAAGTTCAGAAAACTCTTCATGAGTCGAGCCCCTGCTTTCTCCCCTAGAGCACTACCCATGCTCTCTCCCCACTTTTTAAAAAAATTTTTGGCTATGTGGGCTCATAGTTCCCTGACTAGGGATTGAACCTGCACCCCCTGCACAGAAGCAGAGTCTTAACCACTAGACCACCAGGGAAGTCCCTCTCTCCCCCACTTTTGAGCCTTTGGTATAGGAAGGGGACAAATGCATTCAAACTCCCACATCAGTGATTTGCAGAAACAGACCCAGTGGAAAATGGGTGCTCGCAAACCCCACAGTCTGAAAACAGAGAAAGCTGAGAACTGAGATGGAAGCAACTGGCTTGCATCTGGGCTGGGGCAGAGGGGTCCAGCTGCTTGGCCCAGAGCAGCGGCTGTGAGCAGCAGCTTGTCCATCTTGGGACAGTCTTGCTGGGCAGCTGTCCTGGCTCTGCCCCAGGTCTGGCTGGGCTGTCTGCCAACTAGCTCTCAATCTGGCAGCTTCAGAACTTTTTCCCAACCCCGCTCAGCTGTTTGATGGACACCTCAGTGCTAGGAAACTGTTCTTACTTCTCAGTGTTATCAGGTTACATGTCTGGAGGACAATATCATTCAAAGGCCATTTTTACTTAGCTTTGTAATGGATAATGTTTTGTTCCCTAACACATTATCTCTTGCCTTTCTAAGATTTCTTACCAAAGATCTCTCACTTAATATTTTCATTTTCTGTAAGAAACCACACATAGGTACATGCTGCTGCTGCTGCTGTCGCTTCAGTCGTGTCTGACTCTGTGTGATCCCATAGACGGCAGCCCACCAGGCTCCCCCGTCCCTGGGATTCTCCAGGCAAGAACACTGGACTGGGTTGCCATCCTTCTCCAATGCATGAAAGTGAAAAGTGAAAGTGAAGTCGCTCAGTCGTGCCCGACTCCTAGCGACCCCATTGACTGCAGCCCACCAGGCTCCTCCGTCCATGGGATTTCCCAGCAAGAGTACCGGAGTGCGCTGCCGTTGCCTTCTCCATATAGGTACATGAGAGGAGAGTAAAAGTATCTGTAGATTTCTAGAGCCAAGAGAATCTTACAACATCTTTCTCTATTTGTCGAAAAGGAAGCTGATAGCCAGAGAAACTGAGAAACCATCATATAGCTAGTGTTAAAGCCAGATGGCTTTTTTACTCCCAGTTCAGTGTTTTTGCTAAGTTTCATAAAGCATAAGGGAGGTCACCCTAGAATGACAAGTTGGCCATGTGATGAGGCGTTAAACTACTGAATCGCATGGGCAGTAGAGAGATAAGTCCACATATCAGATAGTTTAAGGGTTTTTATTTTTAACCAGGAGGGCGGAAAAAAAAAAGAAGAGAAAAATCTCCTAAAAACCTCCTGAAAGCTTGAACTACGTCTAGGCAGAAAAAGGACAATTGGTCAACGTTTCAGGAAGCCCATGGAATATATGATGAGAGAACTTGACAGAGTCAAGATATAGAGGCTCCATCCCTGGATGGGGAAGCTCCCCTGGAGAAGAAAATGACTACCAACTCCGGTATTCTGCCCTGGAGAATTCCATGGAGAGAGGAACCCGGTGGGCTACGGTCCAAGGGGTCGCAAAGAGTCGGACACAACTGAAAGACTGAACACACACACACACACACACAATTTTATCAGAGGACATAGGAAGGGTAGATGAGAGGGAGAGAAAGAAATACTCTACAATTGAGGAAGAAGACAAACATAGAATACTCTGGACTTCTTTGTCTTCCTAGGGATCATACAGCAGCATCTTTGTCTTTCAGCAATTGCTTTTAAAGAAGAAAACATTTATTTAAAAAATCACAGACCTGTTTTTAATTAACAAAAAAAAACTCTCAAAATTTGCTTGTGAAATGAATTTTTGTGAAATGAAAATTTGCTTCTTTAATACTCATTAATACTCATAATACTCATAATTTAATACAATACTCATAATTTAATACTCATAATATTCAAGGTCACTTTGGTGGCTGCAGGGACTAGAGTTTTCCTAGAGTTTTGCAACTAGTCCTTAGGAAGAGTATCTTCATTTTGCAGATAGGAAGTTGAGGCCTGGCGGTGTTAGTTAATGTGTTCAGGGCTTCCCTGGTGGCTGAGTAGTAGAGAATCTGCCTGCAGTGCAAGAGACTCGGGTTCCATCCCTGGGTCGGGAAGACTGGAGAAGGGCATGGCAACCCACTCCAGTGTTCTTGCCTGGAGAGTCCCATGGACAGAGGAGCCTGGTGGGCTACAGTCCATGCGGGTCGCAAAAGAGTTGGACGTGACTCACTGACTAAACATCAACAGACAACATAGAAGTGGTACTTTCCCTGTCCCCAACATGTTGGAAATAACAGTTAGGGGAAGTCGTGAATTTTGGAAACTTGAGGTTAAAAACAATTTTAAGACTTCCATTAGTTTTTGTAGTTAATTTGTTCAGGGGGGAAAGAAATAGTGTTAAAGAGACCAAGGGATTGCTAGATTTGGTTTTTGTGGATTTTGTGTTAATTCTCTGAAAGGTTTATACTTAGCATCTGCTATATACTGGGGACGGAGAAGGCAATGGCAACCCACTCTAGTACTCTTGCCTGGAAAATCCCATGGACGGTGAAGCCTAGTGGGCTGCAGTCCATGGGGCCTCTATGAGTCAGACACGACTGAGCAACTTCACTTTCATGCATTGGAGAAGGAAATGGCAGCCCACTCCAGTGTTCTTGCCTGGAGAATCCCATGGACAGGGAAGCCTGGTGGGCTGCCGTCTATGGGGTCACACAGAGTCGGACACGACTGAAGAGACTTAGCAGCAGCAGCAGCGTATACTGGGGAAAGAGGTTAGACATTTTTATCCCTACATGTATATGAATGTATTGTGTATGTCTGTGTGTATTAAACAGAGAGAGAGAATTATTATTTTAATCCTACTTATCTTTGAAGAAAATAATATTTAGAGAAGTTAATTTGCTGAGCAGAAACTTAGGCTTCTTTCTATGACATTATAACTATATTGTGAATATCCAATGAAGCTGTCCCACTGGCAATTAGAAATAAAGTTTGGCAACATGGGAAAAAGAAATCCAGCTGTATTTATAGCCATAAAATTGGGAAGAAAAGAATGAACACATGAAAGTCAGTCCTAGCAGTACCTCAAAGGTGTGTCTCATATGATAAACATTATGATAAATATCTGTAAGTAAATGACACAGGAAAGGAAAAGAATCAGGACCGGAAAGAGAAATAGGAGATAACTTGGTACAACTTCAAAGAAGAAAGAGTACCAGGAGATATTGCAGAGATGGGGTGAGGGATCATCAAAGATAATGAATGCTGGTCAGAAGTGAAAGCGACAGAGGTATGGAAGAAAATCTAGAGTCTAATAAGTGTTCTTGAAACTGAAAGCCAGTAAATAGAAGACATTTCCAGGGTGTGACAGATTTGGGGGTGAGAAATCAATCAGTTATTTAACAAGAAACACTTTGAATTTGTTTGAGCAAAAAATAAAACATTAAGAAGTCAACACAGAGAAACAGTTTCTTAACAATGGTGCAGTATTTGAAAACAAGCTTCTGGGGACTTCATGAGCATGTGAGTTATGAAAACAGATGCACTCTGGCTTAGAGCCCTCTTCAGTTTGTGATGGGGCTGTAAGCATCTTCTCAGAAATAAAAGAGATCATTTTGGGGAGAGAGCATTACCATTTTTAGACACTTCTGCTGAGGACAGAAGCTTTATGTGAGGCAACAGAATTATTTGAGGCAGTTACATGATTAGAAGACTTTTCCTATACACATCCTTCAGTGCGCTGTACCTTCCCCTTAATAAGAAAAGATCTCCTGTTGTCTCGGAAAAGACCAACGCAGCTCTTGACGGGAAGGGCTCCTTAGTGGTGAGCTCCGGAGATCTCAGATATTTTGTTCTACTGTCAGTCTGCCGAGCTAACCAGAGGATGTGGCTGGGGTAGGAGGCGGGGACTATGCATATGTGTGTGTGTGTGTATGTGTGTATGAGTGTTTTCTCATTTCCGCTTCCCCTTTCAAACTGGCAAAAGCAGTTTCATGAAGACAGAGAGAAAGGTGCGATATGCAATATGATACCTTCTCCCTGTCCTCACCTCCGTCCCAAAACGGGGGAAGGGCAGTGCCCAGCACTGAAAGCTGCATTGCCTCAAACTCAGCTCCCAACCAGTGGACAGGTGAGTACAGCTTCCACCTCAGTTTTAAGATTGTGCTGACTTAGAATGGTGCCAGGAGATAGGGAACTTCCCTGGTGGTTCAGCGGTAAAGAATCCATCTACAATAAAGGAGACTGGGTTCGATCCCTGAGTCAGGAATATCCCCTGGAGTAGGAAATGACAACCCACTCCAGTATTTTTACCTAGAAAATTCCATGAACAGAGAAGCCTGGAGGGCTACTGTTCATGGGGTCGCAAAAGAGTCAGACATAGCTTAGCGACTAAACAGTAACAGGAGAGAGGGGGAAACAAGTCAGAGAAAAATCAGGCTGCAGAGAAAAGGGAAACATCAGGAGAAAAACTCCCACATCCCTGACTTCAACCTTAAGAAATGCATCACTGTGCCTCCTAGAACATGGTCTCTTTGCTTTTTTTTTTTCCTTCCTATTGTCAGAGAGGTACTCTTGGCAGGGTCATAAAACACGGGTTCCTTTGATGACCTGGATTAATATTTAGGAATTCTTTCTCACCTGAGAAATTCTGTGTTCTGGTGTCCTTACTTTTGCTTCATTTCAGTCTGATTCTAGCTTTAAAAAGTTCTCAAGGAGAAAATTTCTTCACTTCATCCACTCTAGTGTTCATAACTCTGACTCGCGAGAGTACCTAGCCTAAGTCGATTTTGCTTTTTGTGGCTATATCCTCTTTCTTCAAAAGCTGCAGAAGGAGATTGGTGAGGAGATAAGCTATAGCAATATATGCTTGGGTGAGAGGAGAATTTATACAACTGGACAACACTGGACCAAATCTACTGGGAGGCCCAAGATCGATAACCACCTCTCAGGTTGGTGTTCAAGCCGTACACCTCAGAGACGGACTGATGAATATATTGATCCCTTAATGATCTATGTAATCCTGAGTGAGGAGGGGGTCTGCTCTTCCGATACATCTGGTCTCAGCAGTAGCCAGGCTGAGCACATCACCACCTGCATGAGTTTGGGGGAAGGTGGAGGAGTGGGCTGGGGTTTTCCCATGCCTTGCTTGCTACTGAATCCACCAGTGGGTGGAGGAGCAGAGGTGGATCCCCCGTGCAGAACAAGGACAAGATGAAAGAGCCCCCCAGAAGGGATTTGAGGAGACCATGAGGGTTTGGATGAGAGCCTCAGTGACTCTGTCTACCACAAATGGCCCTGAATAGAGAGAAAAGAGAACTTTCTCGACTTCTAGACAATACACGGTGGTACCCAGGTAGGAGATTGGCAGTTGCAGGATTTAAACTTTTTTGTCTAAGCTTGTTAATAGGCTTGAGTGATTAGACCTAAAGATCTGGTATAATTTTCCTATCACTTGAAGCATTATTATGAGGAGGGTAAGTCAGGTTTATTATCTATCTCTACTGAGAATATCATCAGAGATAACCAGCTGAAGCTATCACAAGAGGGATAGAAAGAGGTTTTACAAATGGTTACTTATTCACAGACACCCCAAGGAGTTCAGAAATTCTTTCCAACTGTACTAATAACTTTTTCTCATAACTCCTTTGCTCCACTGAAACTTAGATGGAGTCCAGTGATTAAACATAATGTAGTGGCCATGGAGACCCAACAGAGTCATTTTGATTCATGATTCATATTCTATTAGAAAAAGGAGAGGAAACTTATTCTCAGCCCAGATCATGATTCACACAATAAGAGAAAAAGATCCGACATCTATCTCCACTTGATAACTGCGAAATGTTTACTGCCTAAAGGACAAGACCAAGGTTGGTATTCCAGTACCCATGGTACTACTGTGGGTCTGGCCCATACCTGGGCCTACTGCAAAAAGCTTGAACACAGATTTTGAGATGATGAAGAGAGGGTGTAGATATTGTGAAAGAAAAAGAAGAGTAAATGTGAGTACCTGAAGGACAGAGTTTCATTACCAAGGAAATAATATTGAGGCATTAAAGATTGTAATTCACAGAACTAAGTTGATGATCAAGACATCTGTTCATTCTCACTCCTGTTTCTAGACTGAACTACCTGTAAACCAGTCTAAATGAACTGACGTCTCTTATTCTTGATGCCTGATGATAACCCATCCAGAGGAAAGAAATTAGTGTCTCTCAACATGAACAGCTCAAGATTTCTTTTTTCCAAAAGTACAACTTTAGCAAAGAAGAGAGAAAAAGAGTCTGTAGATGGTCTTCTTTCAGGATGCATTCAACTAAGCTTATTTGTGGGTGGGGGGGAGGAGGAAATGAGAAAAGAAGGGGAGAAGAGTTCTAAAAGTGAATAGGCATTTTTCTTGGTTTTATTTATCAAATAGCATCCTTCTTCTCTCCTTGAATAGATTGAACTGCTGCCTTAGACCACAAGAAGTCTCAAATGCAAAAATCCTGCACTCAGGGTAATTTTTGTTCTGATGGTCTTCAAACAGCAGTGACATGGGAAAGGGTTACAGATTGGGAAGGCACTGCCTGCCTGTGAAGGAACATGAAAGCCTGTGGCGGGGGTTGGGGTATGGAGAATGGCGGGCTGTCAGCCTGGCTTGAGGTGGAGTTTGTCCTATTCAAAAACTGAGAAATTGGCTGTCCTGGGATTTCCCACAATCCCTTACAACAGTGGTGATGTCTGTCTTGGCTGTGACCGGAGATAAGATGTACCCATTGTGGAAGGTCTTACAGGCCCCATCATGGAAACTCCGTTTCCTTTTTCTCTCCTCCCACGCTTGTTTTCACTCTCAGTCCAATTCACAGGCACTGCTCGGGGTGTAGGCACAATTCAGATAGAAGAGAAGAAAGGCCTGTCTGATACTGTCCCAGGAGGAGCCCCAGAGTGCTGAAGAGAAAACCCGGGCTGGGCCTTAGAAACCAAGAGTGGAGGCGGAGGGCTGTGCAATGCGAGGGAGACGCTCACACCTGGGGCTCAGGGCTCCTGTCTGTTCCGCTGCTAACAGTCGCTGCTCTGGGTGACTCCAAATAAGCCTCTCTCTCTCTGTGTCAGTTTCCTTGACTACAAAATGAGGGATCAGGATTATATGGTCTCTCTGATCCCGATGAGTAGTAAGTAAGAACAAAGAACCTGTTTGCTGCTTATTTTTCATCTCTTCTTAACAGCATCGTCTTCCTTTCCTCCTCTGGATTTGACACGCTCTTCTGTACCCTGCCCCCTGGAGGAGGAAATCGCAACCCACTACAGTATTCTTAACCTGAGAACCCCATGGACAGAGGAGCCTAGCGGGCTATAGACTGTGGGGTCGCAAAGAGTCAGGAATGACTGATCACAAACACATCTCTACCCTACTGCCCGCTTCTTGTTCCTTCTTTCCTTATTCCTGAAAATGTCCCAACTTTAGTGAATGATTTAGACCGAGGGAAAATTAATAATAATAATAACTATATTTATTAAGCACCTCCTTTATACATCAGGGACTTAATATGCATTATCTGATTTTTAAATCCCAATAACCCAACAAGTCTGGCACTCTGTCTGTTTTATATATGAAAAAATTTAGGCTTAGAGAGAACAAGGAATTTCACCAAGGACACATACACAGTAAGTAGACAGAACTGTGATTTCAAACAAGGTTTATTCTGACTTCACAGCACACATTCTTTCTACAGTTTTCCTTCTCAAGACTTGACCATTCTTCCTAAACCCCTTCAAAACATCCCCATAGTAAGATATAACTGGAGCTGATATTTGGCAGGTTCAGATTGGTAGGCTATAATGGTTGTTAAAATATTAAAATATGTTCATATCAAATTTTGATAAATATTCATTGTTTCAAGCCCTCTGAATGCCCATCACTAACTCAGCTATCCCAGTGCTTCCTACAAGACTCCCCAGATGGCACCAAAAATTCAGTGCCATGCTAGCCATGGCACTTGTGGGACCCAGTCCAAGGACTCCGACTGGTGTCACCTCTGATTTTCCTGTGCTGCTAAATGTTCTGAATGCTACAACCATCTAAAAGTCATGTGAGATTTCAGGCAAACTCTCCTCTAAAGTAGAACCTAGGGTCTTGACTGCTATTAACCAAAGTCACTCTTCTTTTGCTAAGATGATAACAAAGTTGAGCCGAAATTACTTTTGGTTTATCTGCCTCCTCAGTACTAGATTATCAGATGGAGAGTTTATGTAGCATGATGTGGAATAGAATATTTACTAACATAGTTTCTCTTTTCTTTTATCCTAAATTGCATTTACTGCTGACATCTACATGGTGATCTTAGGTTATTCTCATATTCTATTACCAGTGCAAAGATGATACAACTAGAGTTAGATCAATGTGAGTTTAAATCTCAGTACGACAAGATCTTAAATATATGACCTTGGATCACTCACATATCACTCTGAGCTTCAGATAATAATAATTAGCTCCAAGGAGATTGTTAGTAGTTTGTGGGGAAGTTTTAGGGGTAAATATAAGGAATTCTGTACATCTCAGTTATTATGAATACCTATTGCTTTGACTTTGCCCATGTTAATATTAGGTGAATCTCAGACTATATCCCTTAGAAAAGAGATACTGGAAGTAAGTGATGATCTCAGTGTAGTAAAAATCACATACCCATAAAAGATTTTCTCTGCTACAAAAGTTACTGCTTCTGCTGATGATTTTGGTTGGGAGATATTCCTTTCAAAGATTTTAAACAACTCCCTAGTCTTAAACCACGAATGGTTATTCTTCTTGTCTAACTTCAATCCTATCTGCTGAAATTTTTTCTTTTAACTATAACATCCTCAGAACAAAGAGAATTTACTTCTTCTCTGTTTGGTTGTAGTCAGTTTCCGGAACACTCAACAGATGATGGTGAAATATTTGAGGAGTAAACCTCTAGAGAAATGTAGGGAAGGTAAAGACAAAAGACTGAAAATGGTAGCAGAAAGGGAAAGAAGACTTTGGAGTGATTTAGGCAAGTAGCAATAAAATCAGTGTGGCATTTTTGTTGTTTTGGGGGGTGGGGGTGGGGGGAGATGATTAATGGAAATGTCAGAGAAAATTTATCAGACATCCATCCTTACAGAAGATAGATTAAATATAACATTATAATATAAACCAGCATTAAGAAAGATGGTACTCTGATCCCAAAGGAACTTTTGACCAAGGAGTAAAAATTTAAAATGAAAAATTCTGGAAGACAGTTTTTTTGTGTGTGTTTTTGTTTCTGCTTTTTAAGATAGGAGGATTTGAGAGATTCAGCTTATAAATTCAGTAAGACTTGTGTGGCCCTACGTTCTAACAACAAAGCCTTGGTGTGACTATGCCCCAAGCCTTCTTCCTCTTCATTACAAGGCAGATAAAACATATACTGATACACTAGAATTTGAGACCATGTGGAGTCCCTGTCCTAGGACACACACTAGGTGAGGATAAATTTTCAGCCCCGGTGCGATTCTTGCTTCTCTGCAGGTACAGTGTCTGCTGAGCCCTTCTGTTGTGAGGTACTGTGCAATGTCCTGAGTAAGATTTAGGGGAGAGGTTCAAGCATTGGTGGATAATGACAGGAAATGTAGGCACATACATCTTGCTGAATGTGGTATAGGCCCATGTGCTGGGTGCTAGAGGTGGGCAAGAGAACAGAGACAACTTGAGGAGGCCTTCAAAGGATAGACAGCATATGGTTGGGTAGAGAGGAAGGTGGATGAGACTGTATAAACTAAGGCAAAGGATCAGAGAAGCTCAAGAAGCGCCAGGGGCCCGTGAGCTCTCCTGACTGAGTCACACTCCTCTGGTCTCCTTCGTTCAGCCTCCCTCATCCAGGCTTACCACTTTGCTAGGTCACTAGGAAGTTTTAAGTCTGGAACCGCAGGAAAGTGAAGTGTTAGACACTCAATCATGTCTGTCTCTTTGCAACCTCATGGACCGTAGCCCACCAGGCTCCTCTGTCCATGGAATCCTCCAGGCAAGGATACTGGAGTGGGCAGTCACTCCCTTCTCCAGGGGACCTCCCCGACCCAGGGATCAAACCCAAGTCCCCTGCACGGGCGGCAGATTCTTTACTGTCTGAGTCACCAGGGAAACCCTCATAAATCAGTGTTAATTGAAAGGAACTTTGTTAAGTAGGAAGTAGCTCCCGAGGCCACTGGACCATTCTCTTACAGGAAAAACTACACAAATGCTTCTTTTGTACAGTATTATTCCTACAAATATTTCAAATTCAACTAGAATAAATTCATAAATGTTATTATTAGAGGCAAACTCTACAACATTCATTGCCACCAATCACCTTCCAGAGAACAAAGTCAATATCCAAGCAGAAAATCTGATTGACTTACCGGAAGTCAGTTAACAGGACAGCAAGTTTGGAAGAATGACCAAGTCTCCCAACTCCCGGTCACTGTTTGCTGCACCAAACTCCACTGCACACAGGTGTGTGTTTCTGCACGACTTGTTTGGAGGAAATACCTCCATACCTTCTCTCTGTTACAAGGTACCGCCCTGACAGCTGTGTGCATGCATCCCTCGGTGCTAACACTCTCACTGTTGATGTGCTTGTCTGATAATCATCTGCCACTTCCTCCAGATTTCCACGAAGAACACCCCGTTTCTTATCTTCCAGCAACACAGCTTCCTTCTGCTACCACTGACCAGACAATTCTATTTCTTTGTGCCTCGGAATATTGCTCTGCTTTTAGTGTTCCCACAATTATAGAGATTATAACCGTCTCTATAATCCAGGTGTGGCACAGATTGGAGAAAACCAGTTAGATTCTGTTTAGGCATCAGGAGCATAGCAGTGAACAACCCAGAGAAAAATCTCTGTCTTGGTGGAGCTTCTATTTTAATCAGAAGAGTAAATAATGAATTAGATTAACAAGCAAAATATAATGTTAGTGATAAGAACAATGAAGAAGGGAAGGAGCTACATGGAAGTGACTATTGCCTGGAGGCTGTGGAGGCCAGGACTGGCTTCCCAGAGAAATTTCTTGAGAGCTGGGCTTTGCAGGTTGAGTGGGTCAAAGGCTGAGGTGGGGGGAAGACAGGGGAAAACAATGTGTGAAGAGCCTGGGGTTAAACGAGAGATAAGCATTTTCAGGGGGCAGAGAGGAAATGAGTCTATATGAGTGTGATGTATTTTCCAAGAAGTAGGAGGAGTGCAGGATAGATGCACATCCTGGAGGATGTTGAAACCCAAGTAGAGGCCTCCATCACTCATCTCAGTTAGTGAGATTCTGACACAGTGCTTGGCTATAGCGTCCTCACTGGGAAAACAAGCCCAGAGAAAGGGGGTGAATTTGCCGAGGGGACGACAGAGGATGAGATGGTTGGATGGCATCACCGACTCAATGGACGTGAGTTTGGGTAGGTTCCGAGAGTTGGTGTTGAACAGGGAGGCCTGGCGTGTTGCGGCTCATGGGGTCGCAAAGAGGTGGACACGACTGAGCAATTCAACTGAACTGATACTATTAGCAAGTGGCTGAATGTGGGAATCCATGTTCCTTCCTTCTTTCCCTCCTTTCCTCACTTCTTCTTCCCTCCCTTCCCAACTTCCTTCTCTCACTTCTTTCCCTCTTTCTTTCCTTCCTCTCCAACTGCATTTCTGACTTCCTTTTAAATTCCCCTCATCCCCAAATAAGTTTTGGTGAGCTGAAGATTTCTTATGATTTAGGTGAGGTTCATTTGCTCTGGAAATTAAAGACAACAGGCAAGTCAACCTTTGATATTTTCTTCCCCAGTCTGACTGATGCCAACCTATTAAATGCTTTGGATGGTAGTGCAGGACCAGGTAGATGCAGGCTAAGACGCCTTTTTTGACTCTCTCCCTAAATTCTTTACAGTGGCAGTTTCATCCTTGTTTTATCACCTCACAGCAGCTTTAGCCAAAGGACAACAAATTCTCTCTGCTACCGCTCTTTGCGGCTTCACTCTGCATCAGAGTGATGCATCTAATTTCCCCTCAAAGGCAATGACTGTGGACAAAGAGGCCAGTGTCCAGGGTTAATAATGTTGTATAGTGCCAACTGCTGTCTCTCCCTGGGGGGAAACATATGCCTTAGGCTGGACCTGAAGTAAAAGAATTTAGATCAGACAGCAGTAATTATATATACTTTTCCTCTGAAAATACTTTGTCTGTAACAAACAGAAGCATCCAAAACAATTTTATTGCCCTAGGAAGGCTTTCATATTTAGGATGTTCTTTTCAAAAATAGCTATGTTAGTGCCTAAATTAATGCTTCACTGATGGGTTTGTGTTTAAGAGTCTGAAAAGCAGGAGTCTCTGGCAACTGGCTCTCTTCTTGTTTTCCCCTTTTATTTTTCCTAACTCTAACAGATAAAGGTGTGGCTATGAGGATGGAGTGTTTATGGCAGCTCCAGGGATGAGGGCTGGTCCCACCTCCACCTGTTCACTGTGGAAGTTGTGAGTGCAGCTGGTGAAGAGGCAGAAGGACAGAGTATAAGCAAATTACAGTATATTTGCCTCAAATCTTTTAAGCTCTATTTGTACAAGTGAGTGATTTCCCTCTGTTTTCCTCTTCGAATAAGTGGCTCGTGCTATCGGAATGCATCACTTGAAAGAATACACAAGTGTTGATCAGGCAGTGTTAAATGAAATATTAGCACTCTGATGAACTTGGGAATTAACTCAGAGCCAGGGAGAAACCCAAGATGACAAATTAGAAGGTGATGATTCTCAAGGTGGTAACTGCTAATTGATCCAGAAATTCCAGAAAAGAAACATCTACATCTGCTTCATCAGCTGTACTAAAGCCTTTGACTGTGTGGATCACAACAAACTGGAAAATTCTTAGAGATGGGAGTACCAGAACACTTCACCTGTCTCCTAAGAAACCTGTATGCAGGTCAAGAAGCAACCATTAGAAGCAGACATGGAACAACTGATTGGTTCAAAATTGGGCAAAGAATATGACAAAACTGTATGTTGTCACCCCGTTTATTTAACTCATATGCGGAGTACATCATGCAAAATGCTGGACTGGATGAATCACAAGTGGGAACCAAGACTGCCAGCAGAAATATCAATAACCTCAGATATGCAGAAGATAGCACTGTAATGGCAGACATTGAAGAAAAACTAAACAGCCTCCTGATGATGGTGAAAGAGGAGCGTGAAAAAGCTGGCTTGAAATTTAACCTTAAAAAAACTAAGATCATGGCATCTGGTCCCATCACTTCTTGGCAAATAGAAGGGGGAAAAGTGAAAGCATTGACGGATTTTATGTTTGGGAGCTCCGAAATCACTGCAGATGGTGACTGCAGCCGTGAAATTAAAAGAGGCTTGCTCCTTGGAAGGAAAGCTATGACAAACCTAGATAGTATATTAAAAAGCAGAGACATCACTTTTATGCTAACAGAGGTCCATATAGTCAAAGCTATGGTTTTTCCAGTAGTCATGGGTGTGAGTTGGACCATGAAGAAGGCTGTGCACCAAAGAACCGATGCTTTTGAACCATGGTGCTGTAGAAGAGCTTTGAGAGTCTCTTGGACTGCAAGGAGATCAAACCGGTCAACACTAAAGGAAATCAACCTTGAATATTCATTGAAAGAACTGATGCTGAAGTTGAAGCTCCAGTACTTTGGCCACTTGATGCGAAGAGCCAACTCAATAGAAAAGACCCTGATGCTGGGAAAGGTTGAAGGCAAAAGGAGAAGAGGGCAACAGTGGATGAGATAACTGGGCTGAATCACCAACTCAATGGACATGAATTTGAGCAAACTACAGGAGACAGTGAAGGACAGGGAAGCCTGGTGCGCTACAATCCATGGGGTCACAAAGAGTTGGACACTACTTAGTAACTGAACAACAACAATAACAGTGTCTCCATGTTGTTTTTATTATGGGCTTCTCCCACCCCATTTCCCCCAGAGAAATCCTATGTTAAACAGGAAACAAAACAAGCCCAGAATGGCTGTAGTTAGAATGACATCCTGGTTGTGAGACCTTTAGAAAATTGGTTTAACCTTTGAGATCTAATCTTTCCCCTTTCATATATCTTTATGAAGATCAAATAAAATGAAATTTACACATTGCAAATTTAAAGATATTTTCATTTAATGGAATATTCTGGGAGACAAAATTCTTAAGAATTAAAATGTTTTCTAATATGACATCTCACCTATCATGAGAGGCAGCCCTTTCTCGTTGTACCTTAAATCATACAATGTTTCAATCTTCCAGATTTGAAAGCCTTGCCCTGGTGTTTAGGTTGTTCAGAGCATTCCTTTTTTTTTTTCTTTTAAGAACCAGACATCTCCTCCCAGCTCTTGAATAGGCCGAGGGTTATGCTCCTTTGTGCAGAGCTGGGAGAATGTGGGGGCAACCGCGGGGGTGGTGGATTCTGAACACAGGATGACGGTGTATCGCTGTGATCCAACTCTCAGGATAGCATCCCTGTGGCCAGAGGCCCTGAAGTCTGAAGCGGCGCCATGGAGGGCTCCGTGCTGAGCCCCACATCCTGGGAGAGACGCAGGGCCTGGCTCCGTCAGAGCCGGCACTGGCAGACCCAGGTCCTGGAGGAAGAGGCTGCAGCGGCCCTGCAGAATGTCCCAGATGCCGAGCCCTCTGGCCTGGATGACGTTTTCCAGGAAGGTAAGGAGGCCAAACAGAGGCACCTTGTCTTGTGATAGGGAATATGTGGCAGATGCTCAGGTCTGCCGTGCGGGCAGAGAGTCCCCGGTTTCTTCCCTGATAGCTCCTGGCGGTAAAGAATCCGCCAGCGATTCAGGAGACCCCGGTTCGATTCCTGGGTTGGGAAGATCGCCTGGAGATGGGAGAGGCTCCCTACTCCAGTATTCCTGGGCTTCCCTTGTAGCTCAGCTGATGAATCTGCCCGCAGTGCGGGAGACCTGGGTTTGATCCCTGGGTTAGGCAGATCCCTGGAGAAGGAAAAGGCTTCCCACTCCAGTGTTCTGGCCTGGAGAATTCCACGGACTGTATAGTCCATGGAGTCGAACACGACCGAGCAGCTTTCTCTCTCCCTCTGCGTGGCTCATTTTGACTGGGATAAACGAGCTCAAGGGAAGACCGGAAAGACAGTAACACAAGGCGTGAATTGTGTAGGAAAGAAAGGGCCTAAGACTGAGGAAGAGGAAGGGGCACACTTCTGCATCGCCCCGCTAGCTGTGAGGACCCCAGGCCGGGAGCTCTGTGAATGCTGGGGTGTGCCTTTGTCGTCCGTGTGACAAAGCCACACTCAGCCTTGATGCCTGGACTCTGGCTGCGGCTCACTTGCTGACGTGACCTTTGGCAGGTCATTCACGCCTCTAGAACATACTTGTCTGATTGAAGTATTAGTACCTGAAATAGTAATAGTACCTTTTCCACATGCCTCTCAGAACTTCTTGGAGGTTCAAATGATGCTACAGACATGATTGAAAAATAAAAAATAAATCTTATGTAAATAAGCCTACCCTTGCTTATTTGACAGGAAACAAAAAGAACAAAAGCAAAATTGTGCTGGTTTTTCTTGTTTTTTCTTTCTTTTTTCTTTAAACAGAAGAATCTACCCCTGTTCCCAAACCTTGGGGTATTTTCCAACTTTCTGGGAGAAGGGGGGCACAGAGGCCAAGAGAAAAGAGACGTCCACTGTTTTTTAACATGGGTATATCACTCTTGTACCGTAAGGGAAAGTTTTATGGGAATAAAAAGGGTTCATGAGGTGGCTTGAATAAGGATAAATTTGTGGAATAGGCTGAGTTCCAGGGGGGAAGTCTGATCTCCTTTGGTCCCCACAGTGACCCGATATCTGACTTTTCTAGGAAATCCAATCAACAAGATTGAAGACTGGCTGCAAGATTGCGGGTAAGTGCCGGCAAAGTGGTGGTGAGCATGGCTGGTGGTTGGGCGTGCTGCCGCTGGAGGACTCAGGGACAGGGGCGTAAGTTTTAACTGGGCCTCGTAGTTATAAGTGAGGTTGAAATGAGTGAGACGGTCTGTAAAGAAATGGGTGAGTGTGGGGGTTAGGGCTGTGAGTCAAGTGCCTTTCTGGGCTGAGACCAAGTTAGGGCGAAGGTCTGGAAACAGACTGGATCTGGTCTAAAACCAAGAAGGACAGAAACTGGTAACCACAGTGAATGACTGGGCTAAACTCCAGTCCCTGTCCCGTTGTTTTTCCCTTTGGATCAGAGTCTTACACTGCAGACAGAAGAGGAGTTAAAAACCTAACTGTACTTACGACCAGAGTAATTCATCATTATGAATCATTATATTGCTTATTTCTACAAGGACTAAGCGTTTACCCTAGTTATTCAAAGCACTGACTAAGTGGAACAGGTACTTCAAGGCAGATTGTAGTATTTCTTTTTTCCTGAGAAACTCTTAAAATTTGAGGCCCCACACCCCCAACAGGCTGTCCCATTTTAGGCTCAGTCTGCTCAGACACGGAGGGAAAGCTTTGTGACCTGTTTAAGTGTGATCACTTGTGTGATAATGAATTCTCAGAACTTAAAAACTTCTGCCTGCTCTTTATTTCCTCTCCAGAAATGTCCCCAGCTTGATATAGCCTTTCATCTAAACTCGTTTATTAACATAAAAATAAACCCATCCTGGTTTATTTAGTAGGAAATAAATAGCACTGCATAATCCAAGGTTGTTTATTTTAACTCTGCCCTGGGAGGGAAGGCCAGGAAGGATTTATTTTGGTTTGTTGTTGTTGTTGTTGTTTATAAAACGTATTGTCTTTATTGATTGTCATAATCTGGTTCAAATTTTTTTTACTTCAAAAGTCAATTAAGGGTAATCAAAATACAGGGAATTAAAGGGATGATGTTAATGGGAATGCTTGCAGGTTTGGGTGTGTAAGAACTGCCCCAGGATTTAAAATGCTTCCCACAGTTCAATACTCCGTTGTACTCTTTGTTTATGAGTTTATGAGTTTAGGAAGAGCAGTAACTTGGCCCTTCTATGTCAGAATGAAACGATGCTAAGGGACCTTTCAATGCAAATATGGAGAGGAGCAAGCTCTGGATCTAGTCTCTAGTCATTGATTTTATGTCCTAAGCAATAACTCATGAAAGGCCTGGGACTTGGATGAGGGCTGTGAAATGTCAGACCATCATTCTCAGTGAGAAGACATCAACACATCCAGGCTTTTGTCCATATTTCTGTTGTGTGTCCCACATACACATAGAAAAGCAAGGGTCAGCCTGAGCTGGTCCTCGTATATAGACTATAGAAATGCCTGCTAGAGCACAACTAGAAAATAGAAACAAAGGATGCACACCCAGCAAATCTTGTATTACCAAATCTTGTTTTGGACAAATAAGGAATTTTATCAGTGGTATTTTAATGTAAATTTTATTAAAGTATAGTATACACATCAGTAGAATTTTTCTTTTTAATATAAATTGTTCAACTCAGTGAATGTAAATTACAGCTGTATCAGATGAATACATTCCCGCAACGAGTGCTGACCACGTGGTGCCTGTAGTTAACACTGCGGCATTGGGCACTTCAAAACTTGTTTAGAGGGTAGATCTCACGTTACGTGTTCTTATTTCAAAAAAAAAAGTCAAAGGGAAATGAAGATACCCTGGGAATTGTTGGATATGTCTGTTTCCTCGATTGGTGATGGATGGTATCACAAGTGTTTACATATGTCCAGGCTTATCAAGTTACACATGTTAAATATGTGCTGTTCCTTGTATATCAATTGTACCTCAAAAAAAAAAACCTGTTAAAATAAGAGCAATATAAATCACATTGAAGTATAAAATATTTACTGAAAAATAAGTGAGGATTAAGTATATGGTTCAGTGAATTTTCTCAAAGGGAATAGAGTGATGAAATCTGACAAATCTAACGTGAAACATTGCCCGCACTCCAGAAGCCCCTTATGTCCCCTCCCGTTCACTGCCCTACTTCCAAGGGTAAGCAGTACCCTGACTTGTAGCATCATAGATAAGTTTTGTACTTTTTAAACTTTATATACATGGAATCATACCATATGCACTTTTTTATACACGCTTCTTTTGTTCAGCCTTAAGTTTGTGATGTTCATCGACGCATTTTCATCCAGCAATAGGTCCTTCTTTTTCATTGTGTAGCCCTGGTTGTCTATCCATCGTGCAATTTATCTGCTTTACAATAACTAGAGATTTGGGAGTCTCCTGATTCTGGGTTATTATATATATTATTTCTTTTGGTGACTATATACAGGCATTTCCATTGATGGCATACCTAGAAATGCAACAGTAGTGTGTTTTATTGTAGTCATATTAGTAGTGGGCTTTAGTAGTTGCATTTCTGTGTACTGACACCACAAGTATTAAATGCAACAGCAGATCTTGTCATTCTAGTATTTGACTGCATTAGCTATCATAATGTCTTTTAATAGTAGTAGGAAATATTAATTTATACTAATATTTGTGATGTTCTATGTACTAACACATGTTTGTTGTATTATAACATATGCTTTTATGCAATTATATATTAGGAAGAAAAGTATATATTTGTAGTTCTAATTGTGTTTATTAGAATTACCCATTCTTAATTACCTTGAGTATAATTCTACATTTTATAACACACATTGATGTTTTTCTTATGAGGACAGGTAAAAATCCAGATTTTAGAAAATATTGTTGATTTTTTCACTATTTAAAGGAAAGTACCAGTAATATATAGTGATGTATTTTGAAAAATTAAGCTCAGTTTGTTCTACAGTGTCTGTAAGCCCATTTTCATTATGAAACATTTCATGAACTGATACTCTGATAGCCTGAGAGTTGCCTGGATCACTGAATAAAGGAGAAGACTTGTTTAAGAACAGCTCCGATGGCTGCTTTCCAGTCAGTTTCCCTGTTAACTCGCTTTAGCAACTCTTCTCTGTTCAAGTCTCCATTTGAGATTATATGCAAAGCATCATGTGCAACTTCCATTTTTAAAACTTTCAGGAAAGCCAACTATAAAACTCACAACACATTGGTGCTCAAAGGGAACTTAGACAATGATAATATCTAGGCATCTAAATCCCCTTACTTAATATATTTGAGAACATAGCAGCAGCAAGGTGCCAGGACTACAATCCAGATACTCTGTTCCCCATTCAAAACTTTTTTCATAGACAACTTCATTCACTTGTTTCCGACAGTGAATTTCTTCCTTGTTTAAGTTGTTTCTCACTACTGTGTATGCTGACTTCCATCTGTTCTTGTGGAGATAGTGAATGTTTGATAAAGCACATATTTCAAAATGTAGAAATATAATCTTCAACCAAAATGCCGTTCCTACTGCTTCCTGAAAGACATGATATTCACCAAGAATGGAGCTAAGAGGAAAGAAAGGAAGGGTGGGTAGATAAGATGACCTCCTAAAAGATTTTTTCTTAGTCTCAATATTTGCATTTGTAATGGCAAGTTTATGGTACCCAAACCCCTGCTTCTATAAATAGATTTCTCCAGTTTTGTGTCCATATTCTTTTCTTCCTATTTCCTAGCTTCTGAAGAATTATTGCTAAGCTGACTTGGGGCACTGTGGTAAGCATGATGGCAGCCCAATTTAAAATATGGGGCCCTCTGACTGCCTCTATGGATTTGTCAGTCAAATCATCACTCTCCATTTTCTTCAACATAAAAGCGATTTAAATACTACTGACTCTCATTAGAAAATTACACAAACTTGTGGGAGATAGTTGAAGAAAAGCCCCTTTGAAAATGTAGTGATTTAAACCTGTGAGTTTCTCTTTGGTTTTTAGATACTCTGAAGAAGGGTTTTTTGAGGAAGCAGGACAGTCGAACTACAATGGTAAGTAGAGGCTCTGTTCTTTCTTCTCCTGTTCATCCACCTTAAACGGTGACATCACTCTGTGTGTGTGTACATGCACACGCATATGAGTGCATGAGAATGCTATCTTTTCACTGCCTGCGGAACACCTATTAATGGTCATAAGGCAATCCAGGAGGCCCAGAAGATAGTGTTGGCTGAGAGCCCACAGGCCGACTAGTCCTCAAAGGTTATCTTCTGTTAGTGGTTGCTCAGCTAATAATCGCTGCTATGGACAAAGAGCTTTATAAAATGTGTGTGTCTGTGTATGTATGTTTATGAGTATGAGTGTATGCCCCCATGTGCTAATTCTTTGGCAAAGGACTGTGTATATGACTATGTGATTTGGGGACAGATTAATTATAGGTAATATTATAAAACAACAAAAATTTTTACTTGATTCTTTTTAATCAGAATTATGAATGTGATTTTAGTATATGTATGGCTGGGGTTGTTTTGCAGATGTGTGGATGTGTGATGTGACTGTGTGATTGTAGATGTGTATATAAGTGTGTGAGCATGTGTGTGAGTCCAAGCCTGATTTTCTACAGCCCTTGCCTCATTATTTGACAGGGTGCCCCAGCCATGGAACCAGCTTTGAAGATGACTTGAGCCTTGGAGCAGAGGGTAAGTGGCACAGCTCTCTGAGGTTGGGATTGAGGAAGCTGCTATCCACCGGATGAATGAAGATAGACTGGAAGGGGAGAACTGCAGAAAGAAGCAGCACATCCATGGCGTCTTCTCTGCAGGGAAAGAGCAATCCCATATTATCTAATGGAAAAGCATCACATGCCCAGAAATGTCTGCTCACCAGCCTATCAAGACATTTACTGGTTCATCATTGGAGCTTTCCTTTGGCCCCTGGGAAGATAATACATAAAATCACCATAAAGTTGGCTGCCCAGACATCTTTGAAATGGTTTTCTATATAGAAGCCCCAAGCAGCCTGAGTACTGGGTGTAAGAGAGAGATTACCTTGGAGGAAGATAAAGGCTGAAATGAAGGATGGAGATACAGCAACCCGCCTGTGTCTTCTGGGACCCTTAGAGACACATGTGGTGAAGCAGGAACGCTAGCCTGGTGGCCTGAATGACTGTCCTCCTCAGGACAGAGAAACTCTTGTCTGGACACCAGGCATGGTTCAGAAGCTCAAAGGCTCGGGGCCAGTTTTTCCTCTGCCATGTTTGTCCCCCTTCCAGGTCTATGTTTGATAATCTTCATATACTTTCCTAAAGAACAGGGTTCATAGGGTTTACGGGCCTGCAGTAGTAGCAGAGAGGAGCAGAAGGGGCTGAGGTTTAAGTTCAGAGGGGCAGCTCAGATGATTTTCATTTTCCCTTCTAACTGTGTCTTTCTATTACTTGTCCAGCCACACTTTTGGCCGCCAGCAGCAAACTCTACTCCAGGTAAGTGTTAGTTTCATCCAGGCTGAGTGATGTCTCTTTCAGGAGCTACTGAATTGGGGTGGGCATCAGAGTCCAAGAGATTAAAAACAAAGACCTGCAGTTTCATAATAGAGAGTGAAATTTCCAACCAGAAATGAGACCATAGATTCAGTTTTTATAGTAGATGGTTCAAACATACCCAGCAGGGAGTGACTGTGCCCGCAGGGCATGTCTGGAAGCCAGAGTGCAGACTGATTGCTCACAAGATTAGTGTGACTTCAGCATTGATTCCTGCAGGAGCTTCCTGGAGACATCCCGGCCCGGACAGCTACTAGATCTTGGCTGCAGTTTGGCTTCCAGCAGCATGACTGGTGGGACCAACAAGACTAGTTCAAGGTAGGTACCAAGTTTGGCAGGGTATAAGGTCAGGGAAGATGAAAGGCAGAAGAGACTGGAACTGAGAACCATTGCCAGTTTTTTTCTGGGATATATTACTAGCGCTTCTATGCAGTCACACACTTGACAAGGGTGACAGTGTATTTCAAGAATAGCAGGGATGCACAGATATCTACTACTCAGAGCTGGTTGCTGTGTGTAAAGTACAGGTGTCTCCTCCCCTGGACTTTGTACACCAGGAAATGTAATATTGGTCCCATCACATTTCCAGGACTTATAATAAGTTCTCAGCAAACAATCAGTTGGATATCAGTTTCAGCAAACTGCCAGAGATAGTGAAGGACAGGGAAACCTGGCATGCTGCAGTCCATGGGTCACAAAGATTTGGACATGACTTAATGACTGAACAACAACAGAACAATCAATAAATGTATCCATTAATTGATTGATTGAGGTGATAAAATATTGATTCATTCAAGCAATTTTGTATCTCCAAATGCAGAGCAGGCAATGACTGTATGCAACTTGAAAATTAAGCAGATAAAAAGTTTGCCTGCAGGAGCTCAACAGTTCTATAGGGTGAAAAAAAAATACACACCAATAACTCTAAAACAAGGTGGAAGATGATGAGAACTAGTGTGCTATTATAAAAATTGTTTGGAATTTGGAGTCAAAGTTTGAATATCAAACCTGGTTCTCAGACTTATTAGCTTATTTACTATTTTTAGTGATTTGTACTTACTGAGCCGTACACCCCAATTCAGTTAACACATAGAATCTCTGGGGGCGAGACTCAAATGTCTGCACTTAAAAGAAAACTTTTGTTGAAGTGCATTTGATTTACAACGCTTCAAATGTACAGCAAAGTGATTCAAATATATATATATATATTCTTATTCAGATTATTTTCTATTATAGGTTATTACAAAATATTGAGTATAGTTTCCCGTGTTGTATAGTAGGTCCTTATTGTTTACCCATTTTATATATGGTAGTGTATATGTGTTAATCCCAAACTCCTAATTTATCTCTCATCCCCTGCTATCCCCTTTGGGAACCATAAGCTTGCTTTCTGTGTCTGTGAGTCTATTTCTATTTTGTAAATAAGTTCATTTGTATCTTTTTTTATTCCATGTGTAAGTAATATCATATGATATTTATCTTTCTCTGACTTACTTCACTTAGTATAATAATTTCCAGATCTGTGTGGCTGCAAATGGTATTATTTCATTCTTTTTTATGTCTGATATATACCGCATCTTTTTTCCCTTGATTTTCCTGTTTTTAATTTATTCATTCTTAGTTAGAGAATAATTGCTTTACAATATTGTGTTGGTTTCTGCCACACATCAGCATGAATCGGCCATTGGTATATAACCCCTCCCTGTGGAACCTGCCTCCCACCTCCCATCCCATCCCACCCCTCTAAGATGTCACAGAGCACCAGGCTTGAGCGCCTTTTGGTTTATAGAGCAAATCGCCGGCTGTTTTACATGTGGTAATGCATGTATTTCCACGCCACTCTCTCAGCTCGTCCGGCCCTCTCCTTGTCCCTGTGTCCCCAGTCTGTTCCGTGTCTACGTCTCCACTGCTGTTCTGCCAGTAGGTTCCATATGTGTGTGTGTGTGTGTTAATATGATATTTGTTTTTCTCTTTCTGATTTACTTTACTCTGTATAGTAGGCTTCAGGTTCATCCACTTCATTAGAACTGACTCAAATGTATTCCTTTTTTATGGCTGAGTAATATTCCACTAATGATGACCATATTTTCATGGGGTCTATTGGCCATCTATATGTCTTTTTTGGGAAAATATCTATTCAGGTCTTCTGCCCATTTTCTAATTGGTTTATTTTTTTATATGAGTTATATGAGCTATGTACTCATTTTATATTAACTCATTATCAGTCATATCATTTGAAAATATTTTTTCCCGTCCAGTAGGTTGTCTTTTCATTTTGTAAATGGTTTCCTTTGTTGTGCAAAATGTTTTAAGTTTAGTCAGGTCCCATTTGTTCACTTTTGCTTTTGTTTCCTTTGCCTTATGAGACAGATCGAAAAAAGCTTTGCTATGATTTATGTTCAAGAGTGATGTGGCTGTATTTTCTTCTAGGAGTTTTATGGTTTCTATTCTTATGGAACTATCTTTATCCATTTGAGTTTATTTTTTTATGGGGTAGGAAAATGTTCTAATTTCATTCTTTTACATGCAGCTATCCAGTTTTCCCAGCACCATTTCTTGAACTGTCTTTTATTCCATTGTATATTCTTTCCCCCTATATCATAGATTACTAGACTATACATGCATGGGTGTATTTCTGGGCTCTGTTCTGTGCCGTTGATCCATGTGTCTCTTTTTGTGCCAGTAGCATACTGCTTTGATGACTGTAGCTTTATAAAAGAGCTGTATCTGAAATGAGCACAAGTCACATTTGAGCTCCTTTTGATTTAGAGCAAATTCTCATTGGCTATTTTATATATACTATCACCTTAGTGGAAAGTGCAGCTAGAGATGGGGGGTGAGGGTGTTGGTTAGAGCCAGAGTTAGATGTGAGCCAGGGCTTCTGGCTCGGTGACTGACAGTTCTCTATCCAGGGCAAGGCTGTGTCCTACGTTTTTGGGGCAGGATTCCCGAGGGTCAGGTCTGAGCTGGCTCCCTTCCCTTTTAGTGGGTGCACTCCCCCATCCCAGCATTGCTACCTTCGCCCCGGAGGGGAGCAGTGCTAGAGCCAGAAGGGCAGAGCAGGTACCTGGTGCAGGCTCGGGCCCACTCTGGAAAAGTTCTGGCACATTCAGTTAGAGTTTCAGCCCGTTCCTGATCTGCTTCCTCCCGGAGCGACAGTAACACCTGCCATCGCCCTTTTCAGATCTGTGCCGGGTCCAAGCCAGTTGCACACCCCACAGCTCCAGTTTTCACAGATGGGCCTCCACCCTAGCGGAGCGCCGCACTAGCGAGTGAGAAGAGCTGGCGTGATGCTCAGTGTAGATTGCAGGAAGCTGGCCAGAGTCCCAGACACTGAATCTGCTTCCTCATCCCTGTTTCAGGAGTAAGCAAGTGTGTGCATAATCTTTGCGAGCACGGTTCTTACCGCCCTCCTGTTAGTCCTACTGGTTTTCAAGCTAGCGAATGGGACGCCTCTGCCCAGCATCAGACTCGAGGGCTATGGTGCCCAATTTGTGGTTTGAACCATCCATTCCCCAGGGAGGCTTTCTGAGCCTCTGGGACCCTCCTCCTCCTCTGTGTCCCCTCCTAGGGATGCAGATCCTGATCCGATCGTTTCTCTTCTCTTCCTACCCACTTCCGTGTAGATCATTCTTGATAGCCTTAGTTGTCAAAGAGTCTTTCTGCCAGTCTCCATCCAGTCTGATTTCAGCAAGAACTGCTCCGCGTGTGGATGTATATTTTGGTGTGTTCACTGAGGGCAGTGAACTCAGCATCTTCCTTTTCTGCCACCTTGATATCCTGCCTCCTCAGGGATCTAGTCTTATGACCGCAATTCAGATAAGGAAACGGGATCATGGAGATGAAATTAGCAGTGAGGAGGAACGCACAAGAATAGAACCAGGGATTCCAATTATCCAGCTTTTACTTAAACAAGAGTGTTTACTTAAACAGTTTGGAGCACCTGGCATCCTTTCCGAAGAGATTAACAGTGATTAGTCGAAGCCTCAAATAATTGACAGTTCCCCTGCTCTCACTGATGTTTGGAATGCACTGTTAGCAAGCTTCTGTGTCAGCAGCCTGGTGCTGCAACGATTTGCACATAGAGGTATGTTGGAGACAGAAAGTGTTTGATCTACAGATGCAGGGCTTCTATCCTGAAATTGTGCTACAAACAGGCCTACCTAACACAGCTGTATTGATATAATTTTATCCTCAGGGTGAGAAGAAAATGAGTTCTGTGTTGCTTACACACTCATTGCCTGGTTGGTCCACCCACTACTGGTGCAAGCTGGTGCAAGTTACAAAGCACTTGGCAAAAGCCAGCTCTATCATATAGCAAATGGGAACTGGCTGGTTAATAACACAACCACAAAGCATTTTGCAACTACACTGATTTTGATTTTTCGGATCCCTCTCATAGCAAATTTTCATTCATCTGTCATCATTTTAATCAGTTGTTTGAAGTACTCTAATAGAATCATGTTCAATTTTTAAACCAAGGCCAGATTGTAATTCCCAGGTTCCAGACAGAGAATTTAGATTCAGAGAAGTGAAAGCTTTTCTGGGCTGCAGTGGTAGACAGAGAAATGGCCAGAAAGGTATCTCAGTGTCCTCACACTTTTATTAGATGGTCTGGATTACCCTGTTTCTCAAAGCTTCCTGTGTTTACCCGAACCCCCACTTTTCAGCATCTCAGAGATTCTGGACAAGGTGCAAGAAGATGCAGAAGATGTCCTTTTCAGCCTGGGCTTTGGTCAGGAGGACCACAAAGACACTTCTCGAATCCCTGCTCGATTTTTCACCACCCCCTCTCAAGCCAAAGGCATTGATTTCCAGCTCTTCCTGAAGTCCCAAGTGCGGAGGATTGAGATGGAGGACCCTTGCCTCATGCTGGCCAGTGAGTGTTAGCACAGACCCGTGCTCTACGCCTTTCTCAGCCTCCAGACAGTCATAACAGGGATCAGTGGCTCTAAATCCTACTTTCTCTTGGTTAGCTTCTCTTGACCCTTTGCCTGTTGTGTCTGTTTCTTCCTCTGTTGTCTTCAGTGAATGGAGAACTTTGAGTTCTGCTTCTCTCTCTTGAAGAGTTTTCAAGAGACCTGGTATCCCAGTGACTTTCTTTTAGATCTTCTCTCTTTTCACTGAATCAAATTGGACTGATGTCTTTAAATCTTGTCACCATTTTCTATTTCTCAGTTGGAATTAGTGAGTGTTCCCCATTTATAGCCATTACATTAATACAAGTTCCATTTAGGACAGCAGTTCTGTTAATTATGTTAAATTGTGCAGGAGTTTATAAAGCATTCATATTCATTGGCTTTTCTTCCAGAGAAGGAAGGGCTCAGGAATATTTAAGTAAGCACACCAATGATCCTTATGTGTAATCTTACCACATCTAGGGAAACAATGATTTAAGTTGTCCCAATTCCATACTGAAGAAGGATATGAGAGGGCCTCTCTACTTTGATGAGGGATGAAAGACTATTTTATTCTATATGTTAGAATATGTTTCAAATAATATTCTTTTACAGTCCACGCTACCCCCCATCATAGTGGTGTTCCTGATAGTGTTGTTTCAGATCCTTTGTATAGATTCAGCTTTAAAATTTGGTCAAATTATACTCCTGAGCTCCACTTGCTGACATAAGGATTTTCAGTGGAAGTATTTCACAAGCACTTTATATGATTCATACGCACCCTAAAGATTGAGGATGTTTTTGTTGAATGTATTTTATGTGCCAGGTAGAGATGTTAAATTCTGGAAGAATAGCAGCTAGGCAAGAGGAACATGATCTTGCCTTTAGGACTCTTACAGTTTAATGGGTAAATGGTTTATCACATGCTTTTCAAACATGGATGTGCATATGAATTATGAAAGGATATTGTTAAGATGCATGGGATACAGTCTGAGATTCTGTATTAACCTAAGTTCCCAAGTAATGCCAATGCTACTGAACTACTGACCACATGTTGAGAAGCAAAGTCTATTAGAAATAATATAGACCATCTAGATTTCTCTACCCTTGTCCATTGCCTAGTAATTGCTATCTCTCAAATTTGCTTCTATCAAAGAAGATTTCCATAACCCTAAAGTTTTCTTACTAAGAATACAATGTTAGTTTTGCCCTTTTTAGTCACATTTGCCATCTAAAGCAGGGGTCCCCAACCTCTGAGATCTAATGCCTGATTATCTAAGGTGGAGTTAACATAATAATAATAAAAACAAAGCATACTTTGTAATGCGCTTGAATCATGCTGAAGCCATCCCTCTAACCCAAGTCCATGGAAAAAATGGTCTTCCATGGAACTGGTCTCTGGTCCCAAAAAGGTTGGGAACTACCGAAGCAAACATAGTGATAGAGGTCATTGTATATTGACAGCAGAAAGGATATGCTAAATCAAGATATGGAAAAGTTTTTCATCCTGTATAGAATTAATTTCTAGACTACTGGGGATAAAGAGTCAAAAAATCAAGAAGATCAAGAAAGGAAATCCTAGGTCTAAGAAATCTAAATGGGAGAAATGTTGGTAGAGAAATTGGCCTCTTCTTTCTGAACTTTGAGTTTTAGGAAAGCTATTGAAGGGAAAAATTCAAGAAGTAATTTTCTGATGACTCCTAGACTCACCATCTTCACCCCTTGCACTCAGGCAGGTTTAAGCAAGTGCAAACACTGGCCGTCACCGCAGATGCCTTCTTCTGTCTCTACTCCTACGTGTCTAAGACACCTGTCCAAAAGTTCACACCATCCCACATGTTCTGGAATTGCAACCCAGCTGACATGCCATCCATCAAGATTCTGTCCCCAGAGCCTGAACCTCACTCACCCAGAGAGCGCCTCCGGAAAGCCATCTCCAAAATGTGCCTGTACACGTGCCCACGAGATAGACTGTCCCCACCCGACCACACTCCCAAAAGGAACAGTTTGGACCAGGTGGTGTGGGAGGTGATGGACAGAGTGAGAGGAGAGAAGCTGGTCCTCCAGCAAGACTCTGGGTTTGGACCAAGCCCACGGGGAGATCCCCTGCCCCCTACCAAGGGCACAAAACTGCCTACTTCTTACTGCCCATGTGTCCTCTGCCTTAAAGAAGAAACACAGCAGGGGATGTCCACATGGCAAGAACCTTCAGAAACTCTGGGTTCTGACCTCAGGATACCATGTTGCTCACATCCTCTGCCCAGAGCAGATCTGCAGTGGAGCACAGACCCTGTGCAGGAACAGAGAGAGCTGTGGGGGCTGCAGGCCAGCAGTAAGGAGGCCCCCTCGGTCCAGGAAGGTGCCTTCTGGACAAGAAAGAGCAGAGCACGAAAGAGTCTGTTTCAGAAGAATCCCACGGGCAAGAAGGTTAACTCACTGGACCTGTCCATCATCCAGCAGAAATGGAAACAGAGTCAAGAGGGAACAGAAATGCACCGATCCCTAACTGAGCAGTGGCAGGACACTTGGGACTTGGAGGTGAGCGGGTTGAAAGTAAGGGAGAGGTTGGCATTCCTGCTCTTGAATTCTGGATTCTTGCCCTTGGGTTAAAATATATCCTCCTTGTCAGATATACCAAGTCTTGAATTACATTCAGAAACCTTTGAAAGTGGGACCCCTGGTGGCTCAGATGGTTAACAGTCTGCCTACAATGCTGGAGTCCCAGGTTTGATCCCTGGGTCGGGAAGATCCCCTGGAAAAGGGAATGGCTACCCACTCCAGTATTCTTGCCTGGAGAATTCCATGGACAGAGGAGCCTGGAGGGCTATAGTCCATGAGGTTACAAAGAGTCGGATACAGCTGATCAACCAAAATTAATATAGAAGAAAGGGGAAAGAGAAATAGACCCAGTTTCTTAAGAGCACCCAGTTTTTGTCACGATTTTGCTAATTCCTCTTCCAGGCTGATCTTCACTAAAATTTCCCATCAAACACACCTACCCCTATCATTTGTGGGATACACACGAGTACAGATAGAGGTCAGTTACACACTCGACTAAACATGATTATATAAAATCTCTTCTACCTTGGCAAGTATATAACCACGAAGACCTAGAAATTCAGATTCAAATCTAGAATTCTCCCTCTTAGAACTTCACTGCTAGAATATGGCAGTGTGGGCAGAGCCATCCTAGCCCTTCCCTTCCCTATCTCCTTCTCTTCCCATACCCACGTCTGTCCTGCACCATAAGGGATTTTGCACACCATATGTGAACACCCCAGCTGGCATATTCAAATGCCACAAACCCCTGCATGTGTGCATGCATGCTAAGTCACTTCAGTCATGTCCGACTCTGCGACCCTATGGACTGTAGCCTACCCAGGCTCTTCTGTCCGTGGGATTCTCTAGGCAAGAATACTGGAGTGGATTGCCATGCCCTCCTCCAGGGGATTTTCCTGACCTGGGGCTTGAACCTGCATCTCTCACATCTGCTGCATTGGCAGCTGGGTTCTTTACCACTAGCACCACCTGGGAAGCCCCCACAACCCCCCCCCCACCAACCCATATAACCATCTACCAGTCATCGTTCAGGCCTAGGAGTGCATACCCTAGGAAAAAGGCCGGCCTTGAGAGAACAGACACCAGGCAAAACCAATGCATTTCCCTGAAATAGGCTTGGGGCCATTTGAGTTGCATTTGGGGAGGGGATTGTGGGCATCCAGAGCATGGTCTAGAAGGGCTAGTGCAAAATCAAAGTGGACACATTCTCTCGGTCCACTGACTCATCATCCCATGAGCTCTGTAAAACCCAGGATTGCTCTTGCCTGGGGCTATAGACAGTGCTACAACCAAGTGCCAGAGTCTTGAGGAAAATCTGTCAAACCCTTGACACAAAGAGAAGCCATGATGGTCCGCAGTCTTATTTGCATGTGTGCCAGCCCTCATTGAATGCAGAGATGGCCCTGCCTTCCTCACTGCCGGGCTCCTACCGCAAGAGACGAGGCCAGGTTACTCAAGTACACTCAGCCTCTTTCCCCTATGTCGCCTGCCATCCTGCACGTTTCCCCACCACTGGTGCTGACTGAGTTCTGGGGGGACCTTGGTTACAGGTGCAAAGCAACAGTGAGGAGGAGGACAGCCACTGGCCCAGCAGACCTGGACATCACCACCTCTACCAGACTTTTGCTGGCGAAGACTCCAGAAGTAAGTGAGTGGATCTCTCGTCTCTCTTTGTCTCTGTCTCTGTCTCTCTCTCTCTGTCTCTCTTGGTTCTCAAACTGGGCCGCACATTGCAAGCACATGTTGAGATTTTTACAAATACTCACAATGAAGTGTCCCACATCCTGCCTGCTAGTGGAGCCCAGGGACTGCTTTTTTTTTTTAAGCTCTTAGGTAGGGTGATTTTATTATGGCTGGATAAATACTTCTCTAAATCAGTGACTCTTAGACTTTAGCATCAAAATCCCCTGGAAGGCTTGAGGCACTACGGATGCCTGGGTCCTCACTGCCAGAGTTTCTGATTGAATAGGTCTGGACAGGGCCTGGGAATCTGCATCTCTAACATGTTCTCAAGTGATGTTGATGTCATTGTTTTGGTGATCACAGTCTGAAAACTGTTATTTGGGGAGAAAATTCTGTATTACCTTAATATTCAAAATATAGTCTGCAGAATAGCAGTATTAGCATCACTTGGGATATCATTAGAAATGTGAGATCCAAGCCCTTCCCCGTCCCATATCTGATGAATCAAATTTTGCTAAGATCCTTAGGTGATTTGCTTGTACATTGAAGTTTAAGAAGCATTGTAGTTTTGCAACAGGTGAAAACCAACTATGGAGATTTATACCCTCGCACCTGCTTTTAGCTGCTTTGTAATCAGCCTAAATCATAGGACTTAGGCAAAATTCTTTAATGCATCTTACAGCTGTGTTCATTTAAGCTCTGAGGTCTGTCCTGCAGCTTGGGTTTGATATACATAAGCTTTCCTTCCCTCCTCAAAGAAGGACCATGACTATTATGTAGGTAATTACTGCAGCTAAAATCTTTCCTCTAGATATGAATTTCAAGCATTAATTCTTTCAGAGGTATTTTTTATTCTTTTTAATTCTTGCTAAAGATTTATATTTAAACTAAGCAGAAATTAGTCTCCTGATGCTACAACTGCCTGTTCCCTAGGACCACAGAGAATAAGAATTCCCTGTGAGAAGAGAGAGAGTTCTTACAAGAGAGTAAGAACTGAAATCTTTCTTGAATTAAGTAAATGAATCATCTTGCTTAGGGTTCCCTCCATTTTGGATGTCTTATTATTATTTACTGCACTTCCTAGTCCGATATTAATGAAATTGTTGATTGTTAACCAGTTGTTAACCAAAATTTTAATTAACATGAAATTTCATTGTTACTGGTCCTGAATCACAAAGGTCTTTATGAGTCTAAATTCTTTAATTCTAAATTATCTGTGGTTTTAGTCACTTTATTTTCTCTCATGCCCATTACCTTCATCTCCAGGTATATAACTAGTAGGTATCAGTCACTCACAGAAGAGGTAAATATCAGAAGCAGCAATCTACTATGTGTAGTTGAAAAAATTTAGGATATGAAGTCAAATAACCTACCTCCTACTAGCTCAGTAATCTTGCAGAAATCAACTTTTGTTTGTTCCTATGAAACCTTACAAGGAGTATGTGAAAGAAATGTGAATTATTGGAATGACTGTTATGATGCTGCTGCTGTAGATGATGATGAGATTTTAGAAAAAGTAATTATGGGCATAAAATATTTAGATCAGTGATTCCCAATCATGCAAGCTTTTTAAAAATATATATTTTATTTCCTGGATTCCACCTAATAGAACTAAATATAAATCTCTTAGATTTGAACTTGGGCATTATTATTGTTCATTCTTCTTAAGTTTTCCTAATGATATCAATCATCTATTGCTGTATAATAAACCACCCAAAACATAGTGACTTAAAGAAAAACTTACTTATTATTCTATTTTGTGGGTTTGCTGGGGGGATTCTTCTGCTTGTCTTATCTGGTTTCATTTAGGCAATTGCTTTTGGCTAGTTGGCTGGGCTGGACCTGGTCAAAAGTGGGCTCACCCTAATGGTGCTGACCTTGGTACTGAATCTTGGTGCTCACTGTCAGCCAGGTACTCTCATGGGAGTTGAGTCATTCTTCAGTAATATTAATGAAGAATGTTCAGCAAAAACTGAAGTTGCAATGTCTCTTTTTAAGGATATGTTGTAAGTTGTACAATGCCTCTTCAACCACGTTATTGCTCAAATTAAATTGCAAAGCCAATCTAGATTCAAAAGGAAGGGAAACATGCTTTACTTTTTTAATAGGAGTGGCAAAGTCACACTGTGAAAAGGCATGTGGAATGGGAGGGTTGTTGTGGCCATGTTTATAAACCGTCTATCACACACAGTGATTCTGGCACCTGGTGAGGGTTAAGAACAACTAGTTTAATGAAAGGGCTTTATCCTCACATATTAAAGATGCCCCAAAGACGAGCTCTCATTCTAAAGCTCACTGAGACTCAACCACAGCATACAAAATTTGAAAAGAAAATTAACTGCCAAACTTGCCAAATTCAAATAGAAAACATGGAGTATATGCACCACAGCTAAGCTTCACTGCCAAAAATTTTAATTTACTCTAAAATACAAAGCTCTGATCAAGTGTTACTTGTCCAGCAGATGTCAGCCTCACACAAGAAAAAAATAATGCCAAGATGTCCAGCAAAGCAGGCTGTGCAGAGTCTATATGACTATAATTTTCTACACAATTCATGAAACACCCAGCACATCAGTTCCTCTCTCAAACATGTCCCATCTTTGCCTAGAAGTCAGGTATACAGAAAGATTGGAATTGCTCTGCCAGAGAGGAAGTTTCCGTGAGTTACACATTTCAAATGAGTAATAGATTCTATTTCCTGCTAGGGTGATAGAATTTCATTACAGGAGGAGTTATTGTGGTTAGAGATGCTGTATTTCACTTATTCTAAGATGTGCATTTTTCTGTATTTGTATATGTCTGAAATAGAATGCATCTAGCAATTGACATTGTCAGCCAATGTAATTGTAAGATATACAGTTCTGTCATACACACACACACACACACACACACACACTTGCCTCCTTGAAAACAATCATAAGCCTTACAAACAATAGTTTATCAGACTCAATGAAACACAGTAACTTTAGAAAGGAAATCAACCCTGAATATTCATTGGAAGAACTGATGCTGAAGCTGAAACTCCAATACTTTGGCCACCTGATGCAAAGAGCTGACTCATTAGAAAAGACCCTGATGCTGGGAAAGATTGAGGGCAGGAGGAGACGGGGATGACAGAGGATGAGATGGTTGGATGTCATCACTGACTCACTGGACATGAGTTTGAACAAGCTCCAGGAAATGGTGAAGGACAGGGAAGCCTGGCGTGCTGAAGTCCATAGGGCCACAAAACGTTGGACACGACTGAGCGACTGAACAACAACAAAAATAATGTTTCAAGAAGGGGGATGTAAGGGCTTCCCTGGTGGCTCAGAGGGTAAAGAAGGGGGATGTAGTGTTCAGTAACATATGTCGTAAAATATCCAGTAGGAAAGACAGTGCAATTAGACCACTAGATTTTCCACTAGAAAATGATTAGGAAACTTGATAAGAGTATTTTTATTTGTGTGACAGGGCTTTATAATATTAATGTGAAAAATGAATAGGAAATTATGCAAGCAAAGTAGGTAAGAGGGTCAAGAGTCTCTAAGGAGTGTTTTGTGTTTTTTTCCCTAGGATGATGAAGTTTTAAGCATGTATTTTTGCTGGAGGAAAAGAATCAATAGAGTGCAGGGGACCGTGGTTCAGAAGGGTAGGGAAATGACGATGTGAGGTCAGTGGAGAGTGGGAATGAGCTGAGATCCAAAGCACTTTTGGAGGGTTTAGCCAGGGACTAAGGTACAGATCTCTGAGATGAGAGGAAATGAAAAAGGACGGGTGTGACTAGTTACATTGGTCATCTGGAGAGGAGGTCAAAAAATGTGTGCTTACTCTTTTCTCCCTTTTTCCTGTCAGGTCATCATTAAAAGTGTGAGGCGGGAAATCTGAGGAGGATCATAAAGGTTTAAGATCACCACTATGGAGAAAGGACAAAAATAATAGAAACATATCTCAGTAGTCGAATTGGTGAATAATGTTAGGGCTCAACTCAAATTGCAGAACATGGATTGGCAATGGTTTTGTCATTTTCTCAGCAGTGCTCAGTAATCTATACAAAAGAATAAGACTAGAAGTACAGGTGAACTGTTTATAACTCTAAACATTGAGCTGAATAGAAAGTCTAAGTCACATGACTCTTTGATGTCACTGCTACTGCTGAAAATAACTTTAAAGATCACTTGTAGTAGCATGAAACATTTCCCCAGGTAGGGTATGGAAGTTTCTACCAACCCAGTACCTACAGTTGTCTCAAAGATGCATGATGTGACAAACAACCCAATCAAAAATGAGCAGAAGACCTAAATAGACATTTCTCCAAAGACATAAAAAGCTGCTCAACATTGCTAAGTTTTAGGGAAATGCAAATCAAAACCACAGTGAGATATAACCTCACATGGGTCAGAATGGCCACCATCAAAAAGTACAAATAAGTGCTGGAGAGGGTGTGGATAAGAGGGAACCCTCCTACACTGTTGATGGGAATGCAAATTGGTGCAGCTGCTATAGAAAACAATAACGAGGTTCCTTTAAAAACTAAAAATAGTGTTACCATATGATCAAGCAGTCCTACTTCTGGGCATATACCCAGAGAAAACTCTAATTCAAGACAATACATGCACCCCAATGGCACTATTTACAATAGCCAAAACACGCATACCTGCTAAGTTACTTCAGTTGTGTCTGACTCTCTGCGATACTCTGCACCGTAGCCAGGCTCCTCTGTCCATGGGATTCTCCAGGCAAGAATACTGGAGTGTGTTGCCATTTCCTTCTCCAGGGGATCTTCCTGACCTGGGGATTGAACCTGCATCTTTTATGTCTCCTGCATTGGCAGGCAGGTTCTTTACCACTAGCGCCACATGGGAAGCCGAAACATGAAAGCAGTCTAAATATCCATGGACAGATGAATAAATTAAAAAGATATGGTATATATACACAGTGAAATATTACTCAGCCACTAAAAAGAATGGAATAATGACATTTGTAGCAACATGGATGGATCTAGAAATTATCATACTAACTGAAATAAGTCAGAAAGACAAATATCATATGATATCACTTATTTGTGGAATCTTAAATGTGATACAAATAAACTTAATTACAAAACAGAAACAAACTCACAGACACAGAAAGTGATCTTATGGTTCCCGCAGGGAGCTGTGGAGGAGCAGGCAGGACTTTAGGAGTCTAGGGTTAACAGACACACACTGTGTGTGTGTGCTCAGGTGCTCAGTTTTGACTTTGCAGTCTCATGGACTGGAGCCCACCAAGTTCCTCTGTCTATGGAATTTTCCAGGCAAGAATACTGGAATAGGTTGTCATTTCCTACTTCAAGGGATCTTCCCGACCCAGGAACTGAACCAGTTCTTGCGTCTCCTGCACTGGCAGGCAAATTCTTTACCACTAGCACCACCTGGGAAGCCCAATACACACTATACTATATATAAAACAGATAAACAACAAGGTCTTGTTGTATAGTGCAGAGAAATATAAACAATATCTTGTAATAACCTATAATGTAAAAGAATAAAAAGAATTCATCTGTGTGGGCTTCCCTGGTGATTCAGTGGTAAAGAATTCTCCTGCAAGGCAGGAGGCCTGGGTTCAATCCCTGGGTTGGGAAGATCCCCTGGCGGAGGGCATGGCAACCCACTCCAGTATTCTTGCCTGGAGAATCCCCGTGAATAGATAGAGGAGCCTGGACGGCTACAGTCCATGGGGTTGCAAAGAGTCGTACACAACTAAGTGACTAAGCGCACTTATATAATTGCATTACTCTGGTGTACACCTGAGGCTAACACAACATTTGTAAATTAGCTATACTTCAGTTTTTTTAAAAAAGCTTGATGTGTTTCTTTTATTTTTATTTTATTTTATTTTATTTTTTGATGTGTTTCTTTTAAATTTCCATTGCAGGCTTTCACCACCACCACAACCACAGCACATGCTCTGACAGCAGCGACTTCACACAAGAGCCTAATTCCCACCTCTTCTCACAGGAGGCTCTATAGCCTCCAACATCCAGCTCCTGCTCCCTGGCCCTGCAAACTGCTGACCTCAATAAGAGAAAAGCAAGATGGTGCACCAGACAGAAGACCAGAGTGAGAGACTTGGAATCTCCATCCTGATGCTGTCATGAAGAGTATGCACAGAGATAGACCTTAAACAGTCACTTCATTTCTCTGCACTTTGGTTTTTCTATGTGGGTATTAGAATACATGATATATATGATATGGACAGTGGTAACCTAGACAAAGAATTTTCTCTCAAGCTTCGACACTGCCCAGGGCAGTTAGTAGATTGAAGGATAATCAAATTTGAGAAACAAGGGTGCTACTGGAATACTCTCAAGCTAAATGAGGAAAGACAATTCCCACTTTCAGGCTCTGAAACCTTGGTGCAATCTACAGTGGGATTCCCTCGGAGCCTCTTCTCATCCCTCTGTGCTCCCAATTAAATTCCAGGAAGTCTTCCACCGTACCAATTTCCTGTTTTTCTTTTTTTTTTATTTTTAGTTTTTTTTTTAATTGGAGGATAATTGCTTCACAGTGTTGTGGTGTTCTCTGCCACATATCAATGAAAATTAGTCACGGTTTTATATATATATATATCCCCTCCCTGTTTATCCTCCCCAACTCCGTTCCTCTCCTCTAGGTCGTCGCAGAGCAACAGGCTGGGCTCCCTATATTATACAGCAGCATCCTGCTAGTTATCTATTTTACACATGATAGTGTGTGTATGTATATACATATATATGTATATATGATACTTTCTCAATTTGTCCTACCCTGCCCTTCCCCCGCTGTGTCCACCAGTCCATTCTGCTCTGCATCTCCATTTGTTCTCTGTAAATATGTTCATCACTACTAGATTCTATATATACATGTTAATATACTATATTTGTTTTTATCTTTCTGATTTACTTCACTCTTTATAAGAGGCTCTAGGTTCATCCACCTCACTATAACTCACTCAAATTTGTTCCTTTTATGGCTGAGTAATACTCCATTGTATATATGTACCATTTATATCTTCTTTATCCATTCAGCTGTCAATGGGACTTCTAGGTTGCTTTCATGTCCTTGCTATTGTAAATAGTCTGCAGTGAACATTGGGGTACATGTATCTTTTTTAGTTGTGGTTTTCTCAGGTATATGCACAGTAGTGGGATTCCTGGGTCATATGGTTGTTTTATCCCTGTTTTGTTTTTCTTCTTGAGGCCCCGTCTGAGGAGATCCACTTGGAGCCTCTCTTCCACCCCCACTAAACCAGCTTCCTCCTGTATCCCAAATTTTGGATCTTCATAGGAAAAGAGATGAGTGGGATTCAGAATCCTTCCTCTTGGCCATTGCAAAAAATGTGCAGTATTTTTTTGCTGGCAGAAAACAATACATATAAAAATGTTTATTTTTTTAATTGGAGCATAGTTGCTTTACAATGTGTAGGTCTACTGCACAGTGGCTTGGCCAAATGTAGACACACGTGCCCTCCCTCTGAGCCTCCGCCCCCCAGCCCCAGCACTGGGTCCCTACAGCGCTCCCTGTGCTGCCCGGCTGGCTCCCACGAGCTGTCTGCTTTACACAGGCCAGTGCACATGGCGACCCCAGCCTCCCAATGCATGGCGCTGCCCCTGCCTGCCTCGTGTCTGCATGTCCATTCTCTATGACTGTGACTCTATTCCTACACTATAAATAGGGTCATCTGTACCACTGTTCTAGATTCCACATACATGCATTAACATAGGATATTTGCTTTTCTCTTTTGTTAAAAGATATTTATTTGTTGCATTGGTCTTTGTTGCTGCACTTGGGCTTTCTCTAGTTGTGGCAAGTGGGGCTACTCTCTAGTTTTTGTGTGTGGGCTTCTCATTGTGGTGGCTTCTCTTGTTGCAGATCATAAAGTCTAGGATACATGGGCTTCAGTAGTTGTGACTCACAGGCTTAATTGCCTCTCAGCATGTGGGATCTTCCTGGACCCGGGATCTAACCCTGTCTCCAGCATTGGCAGGCGGATTCTTAACCACTGGACCACCAGGGAAGTCCCCTGTTTTTCTCTTTCTGACTTACTTCACATACAGAGTGAAGTAAGTAAAAATATGTTTTTTAAACCTTGCCATTTTAAAAAGATAATTAACAGTTGCGGTTTGTATAAGACATAAAGTGTTTGTCAATAAACAGAGCCTGAGCACTGACAGGGTTCTCCCAGGCAATCTATGGTAGAGAGTATTCTTCCCAAAGAAAATTTCAGTCCAGTGAGAGAGGTCTCACACACACACACACACACACACACACACACACAGAGGTTTACAGTAATGTATCACTTGGTTGCCTAATACACCACAAGATAACAAAGACCAGGAAAGAGGGATTCAAAAGAAAACATAACCATGAGTGTTAAACAATCAATCGTACCAGATATGACAAGCAAACAGAGCTTTATTTTATTTAGCTACTGTTGCTGGAAATAGACCAGTCTTGTTGCCCAGCTAGGTGGAAACAAAGGGCTGAAGAGTTCTTAAGAGCTGGAGTGGCAGGCATCTTAGACCATCAGTATTTGCTAATTGGCCTTACCCAAAGGAAAAGTCCCCTGGAGAAGGGAATGGCAACCTACTCCAGTATTCTTGCCTGGAGAATCCCATGGATAGAGGAGCCTGGCGGGCTACAGTCCATGGGGTTGCAAAGAGTCAGACACGACTGAGCGACTAACACACTACACTACACACTAAAGGAAAAGTAAACTTTCTGGTATCTTCTTGAAGGAGGTAGTTTGGCAACTTGGAACTAGCCTTCCTCCCCCTCAGCCCTAAGTCAGGCTCTTACCCTCCGAGAAACTGGGTGATATTTTCCTCAATATTTACATTTCAGAGAAATGACTCTTAGGTCAAAGAGAAAGACTTTCCAGGAATGAAGCTGAGAGAAGATTTACATCTCAAATGGACAGAGATAAGATTTACAGTAGCAAGCTTTCTAAAGTAAATGCTCAAAAGAAAAGAGGAGTCAGAACCTAGAGTCTGGAAGATACCCATCCAAAATTGAGTCAAGCTGCTCAAAGGCCCAGTGGCTTAGTCATGTCCAACTCTTTGTGACCCCACGGATGTAGCTTACCAGGCTCCTCTGTCCATGGGATTTGCCAGGCAAGAATACTAGAACAGGTTGCCATTTTCTCCTCCAGGGGATCTTCCCGACCCAGGGATCCAACTGGCATCTCTTGCGTCTCCTACACTGGCAAGCAGATTCTTTACCACTGCACCAAAGCTGAGGGGAACTTTAAAGCCATCATGATCAAGGAGACTGGAAGTATCTGAGATTATTTCAGAGTTTGAGAGGCTAACAGCCTATATGACCACATCCTTGAAGGAATAACTTGGGACTGTAGAACCAGACAATCCACTATTAGATGCAGGAATTAAAGTGAAAGTCGCTCAGTCATGTCCGACTCTTTGCGACCCCATGGACTTAGTCCATGGAATTCTCCAGGCCAGAATACTGGAGTGGGTAGCCTTTCTCTTCTCCAGGGTATCTGTCCAACTCAGGAATCAAACCGGGGCCTCCTGTGTTGCAGGCAGATTCTTTACCAACTGAACTATGAGGGAAGCCCCAGTGAATAACAAGACTTTTTAGAGACCTCATCTGGAGGGAAGTGGAGGCAGGATTCTGGAGGAAGGGGTATGCAAGGATAAGCTTCTCTGTTCCCTAGTTGCTTCCTGGGGTGCTGTTCCCTCAGGCCAGGGAGCTTGGAATAACCAATGGATCTGCACCAGAAGCAATATAAGAAAGGGAGGAAAAGTAGTCTGTCTCCCCTTTCCCTCCCTGGCAAGATTCTGAAGAACTCGGAAGGTGAATAAGTCATTTGCAGAAGATTCTGTTACTGGCCCTGGGAACAAAAGCTTCCTCTGGTCTCTATCCTCCCCTTACGTCCGCCAGCATCTGCCTGGGCTGCACCTGCTCAACCTCCTGAGTGGTTAGAGGGGCAGGGTGTGAAAGGCAGGGCCAGTGCAGCATTTTGGAAAAAGGGATTAAAGGTGCGGTAATTCCGTGGCTTGTTAACTGGAGTCCAGCCACGGGAGTCCCACAGTCCCACAGCTCTCCCAGATCCGAGTTGCGCTCATCTACACAAGCTGTTCCACCCATCAGAAATCCCAGCTGCTACATCCTTGTGGGCCCAGGGGAAAGGGGGTTAATATCTCCCTCCACTCCCGCTGAGAAAACTGAGTCATAGAATGTCACAGTTTGAAGGAACTAGCCTAGTCAGTTACCTGACTGTAAAAAAAAAAAAAAGGAAAGGATCATGTTATACTGCCAGCCAGTGCTAGAATTTGGATCCTCTGATAGTTAGTGGGGGGTACTTTTTTCTATTAAATCTATTTTCTGTATTGTCCACACATTTTCACACAATCCTCTTTAAACAACGCCCTTTTTAAATGTATTTTTACAAAACTTTTACTGGAGTATAGTTGATTTACAATGTGGTGTTAGTTTCAAGTACACAGCAAAGTGAATCAGTTACGCATACATCCACTTTTTTAGATTCTTTTCCCTTATAGGTCATTACAGAGTATTGAGCAGAGTTCCCTGTGTTATGCAGTAGGTCTTTATTAGTCTTTCTGAAAGTGTGAAAGTCGGTCAGTTGTGTCCGACTCTGCAACCCCATGGACTGTAGCCCGCCAGGCTCCTCTGTCCATGGAATTCTCCAGGCAAGAATACTGGAGTGGGTAGCCATTCCCTTCTCCAGTGGATCTTCCCCACTCAGGGATTGATCCCAGATCTCCTCCATTGCAGGCTCGGGCCACTTCAGATCACATTCTCTTGTTCTTTATGTTGGAGAACAATGGAAAATTAACCCACAATTTACACAAACCCATGACAGAGAATTCATGTTCTCTAATAATGTATGAGAAATAAGCAGATTTTCAATATTGACGATGGACAATACAATCAGGAATATGGCTTTCTCAGGCTTGTGCTCAGGATTCCTTATAACCTCTCCCCCAGTGGAAGTTTTGACATGAGACTGGGATAGAAAACAGTCATTGCACGAATGAAGCGCAAGTGCAGACTCATCAGGAGAGCTGTCAGGTGGAGTAGCTGTTGCATCATGTGAAAGAGAAAAATGAAATAGAGGGTATGAGCTGAACACCAGTTTGGGGTGTGAAAAGAAGAATATGGACAACGATGCAGGTTTCCACAGATAAATAACTTCAGTCTTTGGTGCACACGTTGAGGGGGGAAAAGAATCACAGATAATATAAAACCTGACAAAACATAATATGTTGCCATTTTGCTTTCCTGAATAAAGCTCTGATTTACATTCTTATACAGATTCTAAAGCTGGGTTCAGAACTGACTAAAGATCTAATCATAAGGAATTGAAGTTCATGGACTTGGCCTGAAAGTGGTAAAGTCCTATTTCTATGCTAATTTTACAACCCCACCCCCACTCCGCATTACTCGCAGGATTTGACAATTAAGGCTTGAAAATGGCGAAAGGTATTTGAGGATAAAGCGACTCTTTAAAATCTTATTTTTTAACTTCAAAATTAAGACTGCAAAAAATTATCCGGTTACCCGAAGAATTATCAACTCAAACACGCAGTTTAAACAATTACCATGTTTCACTTTCTTTTTTTATTTCGGGGGTAGGCGGAGACAGCGAGTTCAATCTCTTAAACTTGAGCAGTCATTTTTTCCTCCCTATGTTGACACACTTCTTTAGGCGTCCCAAGTTCAGTTCAGTCGCTCAGTCGTGTCAGACTCTTTGCAACCCCATGAATCGCAGCACACCAGGCCTCCCTGTCCATCACCAACTCCCAGAGTTTACTCAAACTCATGTCCATTGAGTCGGTGATGCCATCCAACCATCTCATCCTGTCGTCCTCTTCTCCTCCTGCCCCCAATCCCTCCCAGCGTCAGGGTCTTTTCTAATGAGTCAGCTCTTCACATGAGGTGGCCAAAGTATTGGAGTTTCAGCTTCAGCATCAGTCCTTCCAATGAACACCCAGGACTGATCACCTTTAGGATGGACTGGTTGGATCTCCTTGCAGCCCAAGGGACTCTCAAGAGTCTTCTCCAACACCACAGTTCAAAAGCATCCATTCTTCGGCGCTCAGCTTTCTTCACCGTCCAACTCTCACATCCATACATGACTACTGGAAAAACCATAGCCTTGACTAGATAGACCTGTGTTGGCAAAGTACTGTCTCTGCTTTTTAATATGCTATCTAGGTTGGTCATAACTTTCCTTCCAAGGAGTAAGCGTCTTTTAATTTCATGGCTGCAATCACCATCTGCAGTGATTTGGGAGCCCCCCCCCCCCAAAAAAAAAAAACAAAGTCTGACACTGTTTCCCCATCTATTTGCCATGAAGTGATGGGACCAGATGCCATGATCTTAGTTTTCTGAATGTTGAGCTTTAAGCCAAGTGTAGCCTATTAGCATTCCTTTTTCCGGAAGGCCAGCGGGAAGGGTTTAGGAAGCTGGTATTCAAAAGTCGTTTACTGTCTCTAAGTAGCAGCAGGTGCTGGCAAGTGCCCGGACGGATCAATGCAGGGAAGGCAAGACATTCCTTATAAAAGAAGGACTAGAACGGCCCTTCCAAAGCATGCCAGAGGCGCTTTGAGCATCACCTAGCGGCAATCAAAGCCAGGAGCAGGATGAGGCTTTATCTCTAGAGCGCCAGCTCCTCAGAGGGAGCCGCCGGCATCAGAGACGGTTACATCTTCTCCACACTGCATCCCCTTCAAGTCCCCGTTTCTCTACTTCTCCCAACTCGCCCACAGCCCAGTCCTCGCCGGAGAGGCCGTCTTGGCGCTCATCTCCCGGCCCCTCCCTGCCTGCTCCCCGACCCCTCCCGCTCCCCCGCCCCGGTCCCCCGTACCGCGCGGCGGCTGCGGCGTTACGTCAGTGTTGACGCCGCGGCCGTCCCCCCCACCCCGCCCAGCCTTTCGAGCGCCTGAGGGGGGCGGCCGCTCGGCGCGGCGACCTTGGACCTGTGGCTTGGCGGCCTGAGGGAGGAACCCGGCGCCCGGGCTCCACCTGGGCGTCTGGGGACGGGCGCTCCGCCTGCGGCTCAGCGGAGGCGGCAGAAGCTCCTCCTGGGCGGGTTTCCGCCTGTCGTAGCTGTCGGGGCCTGGGAAGGGGCATCCAGTGTTAACTCCAAGCTGCTGAGATGCAAAATAATCCACGGGCGTCCTTACCCCTTCATAGAATTTCTGCCACTCAGCGTCTAATGGGGTGACAGAAACGTGCGCTTATCTTGTTAGCTTCAGAATCTGCCCGTATTGACTGGCGTAGAAAGTTTTCCAGAAAACATTTCCTTTCTGAGGAGGCAGCCAGGTGTGAGTGAGCTCAGGTGGCAGTGAGTGCTTTGAATTTGGCTTCCTCAGACAGCAAATAAGTTTCCAGAATGGGAAACAAGATGTAAGGGAAACGAAAGTCGCTTCTGTTCAAAATTACTTTGCCTGAAACTGCCAATTTAAGGTAATGAAGTAGTTTCCGGAAAGAAACTAAAGGAAGAGACTCGGGGAGAAAAATCTGGAGCAAAGTCAAGCCTACAGGTACAGAAAGATTAATCCACTAGTATTTATTGAGCTTTTATTTATACTTTGTGTTCGACTCAGCCATTTGTGCTCCATTTCCCCGTGGGGAAGATGGAAAATGGAAAGAACCAGCGAGACAGACGTGCAAAGTTAATAACATGTCAGTGGAGTACAGTATCTTGCAATATAGGACAAGTAATACAATTGTTCGTATCTCTTAAAACAACAGTTCCACTCTGGGAAATAGCTTTCAATGGCGTGACTTTTAAAAAATGAGTGCACCAAGGTATTCATCTGGTATTATCCAAAATTATCCCAAAGACAAAAATTTGAAGGGAGAAAAAAATTCTAACTAAAGGGGAAAGGCTAATTAACTTCTGGCATACTGACCTTAGGAATTCTTGCGCAGATCACAAAATGGCAGTAGACTTGTCGATTAATAGTTGAAAAATACAAACATGTACCTGCAGGCTCAACTGCGTAAAATGTAGTTATGCATATAAAGGTTAAAGATAAGGAATGAATTTGCATAGCTTAATGTGCCTTTCATTCCTTTTTCAATATGCTTGCGTGCATAATAACTTTCCAATTCAAGTCCGTCTCCAGTGCATTCCTCCTCCTCAAAACACAAACTGCTGTTTTGTAATCTTCCCTACCACCTTCATTCCGAAAATGTACTAAATTCATTACATAAGAACATCTCTTAAGAGCAAATATTTCTTCTAATTAAGTATTTCTAGCTTACGGTATAGATTTCCCTGTGGTTCCTAAAAAGCAAAATATAGCAAATTAAAATCCTTGCTCCTATTTTAATGTCATAAAACCCTTGGAAGTTCGTTTGGCAAACACTATCAAGAGTGCCACCTCTGATGTAGTAATTCAGCTTTTAGAAATCAAGAGTTTTTACTTGAGACTCAAGCAATTTAGCAGGCTACTCATCTCACTATTATTTATAATAGTGGAAATCAGAAACATGCTAACTGTTCATCACTGTTGGAACAGTTAGGTACATCTGGAATGTTCACAGGACGGAAAATTATATAGTCATCAAAAATCTTATTTTCAAAAAGTAAGAAATGAAGGAATATAGATCAAGACAACTGTGTATGCCATTCCCTTTCCTCTAAGAGGAACTTCATAAGTTCTGTTATGGTAGACATGACTCCTCCCTCTTTGCAACATTTTGTGGACTGGCATGGACACTAGACCCAAGGGTAAAAGGTCTGTTAGAAACTTGTTAAAGCTCTACCCAAACACTGTAAGGAGAAAGAGAGGCTGAGGTGGTTTGAAAAATGGTTTAAAGGTGCATTGAGTAGGCAGTTGGTGGATGCCAGACAGCAAAAACCACAGGGAGCAGAAGTCACGAATAATCAGAGGTTACAGAGAGTACAGGCTGAGTTACAGAGAGGCAGCAGTAGCAGGGATCTTAGCAAGATTCTGAGTAGAACCGCTTGAATTCCAGGAGCCTCCAAAATAACTATGGAAATGAAAACTAAAAGCAAGATGCAAAGATGTATATACTGAGAGGGAGGGGACATATGTATACCTATGTCTGATTCATGTCGATGTATGATAGAAACCAAGACAACATTGTAAAGCAACTGTCCTCCCATTAAAAATAAGTTAAAAGGACTAGGCCTAAAATATGGCATGTCTAGCTTGTCTGCTGAATTCCAGGATCTCTCTATTGCAGTCTGATATTTTAACTGTATTTTAAAATATGTGAAGATTATTCACATTTTACAGTATTTGGAAGGAATGCATTAGTATTTTAATAATGGTGGCAAGATTACAAGTGATTTTATTTTCTACAACAATCATGATTTTTAAAAACTTGAGCATTAACTAGCATGAATACCATCAGTAGTCAAAAATTCTAATAATTTTGAAAGTAAGTTCTATGTTGTCATTGGGTGGTTAAGGTGACTAGCAGACAGAATTTCAGAAAATTTTCTGAGATGATTAATGCCTTAAGGTCTTACAAGGACTAAAATCATTTGATGGAAAGATGAATGGAATGATGAAGTAAAGGCAGACTGAGTAAGGCATAGGTGGAGAGTACTAAAAAGGATGTCTTGAATAAAATGTCTTTGATACAAAGATGTAAACTAGGGAGAGGTGCTCCATGGGAATGGGGAACTGGAGATAAATTATCTGGAGATAATTGTTAATTAGGTTAATAATTAAAGAATAGGAATGGGATGGGCTTCCCTGCTAGCTCAGGTGGTAAAGAATCTGCCTGCAATGTGGGAGAACTGGGTTTGATCCCTGGGTTGGGAAGATTCCCCTTGAAGGAGGACATGGCAACCCACTCCACTATTCTTGTCTGGAGAATCCCCAGGGACAGAGGACCCTGGTGGGCTATAGTCCATGGGTAGCAAAAAGTTGGACACAACTGAGCAACTAAGTACAATAGGAGTGGGATGGTGTGTAGCATAGCCTTTGCTTTATTGTTTTTATCTTAATTCAACTTTGAAATTTTGTCAGCTACCATTTTATTTCAGGTCTTAACAACCTAGGCCTAAAATATGGCATGTCTAGCTTGTCTTCGGAGAAGGAAATGGCAACCCACTCCAGTGTTCTTGCCTGGAGAATCCCAGGGACGGCAGAGCTGGTGGGCTGCTGTCTATGGGGTCTCACAGAGTCGGACACGACTGAAGCCACTTAGCAGCAGCAGCAGCAGCTTGTCTACTGAGCTCGATTGCAGTCTGATTTTTACAGAACTATCATAAAAATCATTCTTCTCAGGTAATTTCCCTATTTGTTTTTTACCCACCATATCAAATCTAAGCTTTTAAATAACAACCACAACAAAAATCTCCATCCCTTCCCCCTTTATCACCTGACTTCCCCAAACTTACCAATTGCATTCTCAAAATCAGTCAGTCAGTTCAGTCACTCAGTCGTGTCCGACTTTGCAACCCCATGAACTGCAGCACGCCAGGCCTCCCTGTCCATCACCAACTCCCAGAGCTTACTCAAACTCATGTCCATTGAGTCGGTGATACCATCCAACCATCTCATCCTCTGTCATCCCCTTCTCTTCCTGCCTTCAATCTTTTCCAGCATCAGAGTCTTTTCAAATGAGTCAGTTCTTCAGATCAGGTGGCCAAAGTATTGAAGTTTCAGCTTCAGGATCAGTCCTTCCAATGAATATTCAGGACTGATTTCTCTTAGGATGAGATAACCTCACTTTCTTGGTTATGGAAAGTCCGATTGGATCTCCTTGCAGTCCAAGGGACTCTCAAGAGTCTTCTCCAACAACACAGTTCAAAAGCATCAATTCTTCAGTGCTCAGCTTTCTTTATAGTCCAGCTATCCCATACATGACTACTGGAAAGACCATAGCCTTGACTAGATGGACCTTAGTTGGCAAAGTAATGTCTCTGCTTTTTAATATGCTGTCTAGGTTGGTCATAGCTTTACTTCCAAGGAGCAAGCATCTCTTAATTTCATGACTGCAGTCACCATCTGCAGTGATTTTGGAGCCCCCAAAAATAAAGTCTGCCATTGTTTCCACTGTTTTCCCCATCTATGTGCCATGAAGTGATGGGACCAGATGCCATGATCTTAGTTTTCTGAATGTTGAGTTTTAAGGCAACTTTTCACTATTCTCTTTCATTTTCATCAAGAGGCTCTTTAGTTCTTTGCTTTCTGCCAGAAGGGTGGTGTTATCTGCATATCTGAGGTTATTGAGGTTATCTCAAAATCAGTCCCTTCCCCAAATCTGACTTTTGACTGCTAGGAAGTCAATCTTCTCAGCATCTGCTACACTTCAGGCTCTTACCACCTCTAAATCAGGGCTCTTTATCTTCTAAATCGAAGACTGTTTAACTTTCACTCCTGCGAATCATTACAAGCAGGCCTAAAAACTCTCACCTCCTGGAAACCACTCTCCTAGTAACCACTGGGCTTCCAGATGCCCCACCCTCCCACCAATACATTATTATGTGGTCACAGCTTTTGTTCTGAATTCTGCCTGGTTCTCTCTCTAGACATTATAACTTCTTTAGGGGCAAGGACTGTGCACTTGCTACATTTGCATATCTCACTTAGTACAGTGCTAGCCAAAAATACTCTTAAAATGTTTGATGAATTAACAATCAGAAATTCCCTAGCATAATATGAGATTGTGGAAAAGATGTGCAGGTGTTTCCCCGTTTCCACCATTTCCATATGGGGAGAAATGGCAACTTGCCCTTTACCCAAAATAAGCTGACTGTTTCCTAAACAAGATTAAAATTTAATGACTCTAATACTCAATTCTGAGGCCATATCCAGCTTCTTCTGAAGTGTTTGCAACACAAGTGTTTTGTTTCTGTATCCTGAAAAGAAGATATGAATGAATTAAAGGAAGACAAAATACATTGCAGATTTGCAAACATTAGAGTTGCTTTTTATGCTTTGACTTTTAGAATTTTCTAGTCCAGTTTTTCATGAATGAATTTTTGAGCTGTTAACTTTGAGGAAACTGCTTCCGAGGATTTACATACTGAATGTTCCTGACTGTAAAGTTACATAAAGTTATTACAAATATTTTTGAGTACATATATGCCTGGTACCATGCCTGGTATCTGGTACCATGAAATGTCCCTAGCCTTCATTTAAATGTTACAGGAAGATGGAGGATTGAATGAAGGAAGTCAGTAAGAAGAATACTAAAGAACTCAGACCTGAAGTTTTATTTAGTTGCAGCAACACAGTGCAGTGCAGAAATTTTGTTTTTCATGAGTGACCCAAGGAACGTTAGATTTGTGGCAAATAAGTAAGAAGGAAGTTGAGAAAGCAGTGTTGAAAATGGAACAGCAGATGGCAAGATTTGGCCTGAATAAGTGAATAGAGAGGCAAGAACAGGAAATGAAAAGAAAAAGGCTTGTTTTTTGGTTTTATTTTTTCAGTTCTAGGAAAGAACAAGGCTTTGGCAGATAGGGGAAATAAATGCAAGTTGAAAAGTAGATGGTACCAAGTTAATTAAATTTAAATATTAATCGCTCAGTTGTGTCCAACTCTTTGCAACTCCATGGACTATAGCCTGCCAAGCTCCTCTGTCCATGGAATTCTCCAGGCAGGAATACTGGTGTGGGTTGCCATTACCTTCACCAGGGGATCTTCCTGACCCAAGGATCAAACCAAGGTCTCCTGCATTTCAGCTGGATTCTTTACTGACTGAGTCACCAGGGAAGCTCAGGTGGTAGCAAAGCTGATTTAATTTTAAAGGACCATTAAGTGTTTATTTAGAGGTCTGTGAGGTAAACTTAAATTGAAGAAAGTAAGGGAAATCACTAGACCATTCAGGTATGACCTAAATCAAATCCCTTACGATTATACAGTGGAAGTGAGAAATAGATTTAAGGGACTAGATCTGATAGACAGAGTGCCTGATGAACTGTGGATGGAGGTTCCTGACAACAGGAAGCCATCTCCAAGAAAAAGAGATGCAAAAAAGCAAAAATGGCTGTCTGAGGAGGCCTTACAAATAGCTGTGAAAAGAAGAGAAGCCAAAAGCAAAGGAGAAAAGGAAAGATATACCTATTTGAATGCAGAGTTCCAAAGAATAGCAAGGAGAGATAAGAAAGCCTTCCTTAGTGATCTCTGCAAAGAAATAGAGGAAAACAGTAGAATGGGAAAGACTAGAGATCTGTTCAAGAAAATCAGAGATACCAAGGGAACATTACATGCAAAGATGGGCTCAATAAAGGACCGAAGTGGAAAGGACCTAACAGAAGCAGAAGCTATTAAGAAGAGGTGGCAAGAAGACACAAAAGAACTATACAGAAAAGATCTTCACGACCCAGATAATCATGATGGTGTGATCACTCACCTAGAGCCAGACATCCTGGAATGTGAAGTCAGGTGGGCCTTAGGAAGCATCACTACGAACAAAGCTAGTGGAGGTGATGGAATTCCAGTTGAGCTATTTCAAATCCTAAAAGATGATGCTGTGAAAGTGCTGCATGCAAGATGCCAGCAAATCTGGAAAACCCAGCAGTGGTCACAGGACTGAATCCCAAAGAAAGGCAATGCCAAAGAATGCTCAAACTACCACACAATTGCACTCATCTCACGTGCTAGCAAAATAATGCTCAAAATTCTCCAAGCCAGGCTTCAGCAATATGTGAACTGTGAACTTGCAGATGTTTAAGCTGGTTTTAGAAAAGGCAGAGGAACCAGAGATCAAATTGCCAACATCCGCTGGATCATCGAAAAAGCAAGAGAGTTCCAGAAAAATATCTATTTTCTATAAATATTTAAATAAATATTTAAAATATTAAACAAATATTTCTGCTTTATTGACTGTGCCAAAGCCTTTGACCATGTGGATCACAATAAACTGTGGAAAATTCTGGAAGAGATGGGAATACCAGACTACCTAACCTGCTCTTGAGAAATATGTGTGCAGGTCAGGAAGCAACAGTTAAAACTGGACATGGAACAACAGACTGGTTCCAAATAGGAAAAGGAGTATGTCAAAGCTGTATATTGTCACCCTGCTTATTTACCTTATATGCAGAATACATCATAAGAAACACTGGGCTGGATGAAGTGCAAGCTGGAATCAAGATTGCCAGGAGAAATAATAATAACCTCAGATATGCAGATGACACCACCCTTATGGCAGAAAGTGAAGAACAATTATAGAGCCTCTTGATGAAAGTGAAAGAGGAGAGTGAAAAAGTTGGCTTAAAGCTCAACATTCAGAAAACAAAGATCGTGGCATCCAGTCCTTTCACTGCATGGCAAATAGATGGGGAAATGGTGGCAGACTTTATTTTGGGGGGCTCCCAAATCACTGCAGATGGTAACTGCCGCTATGAAATAAAAAAATGCTTACTCCTTGGAAGAAAAGTTATGACCACTTAGCATAATAAAAAGCAGAAACTTTACTTTGCCAACTAAGGTCTGTCTAGTCAAGGCTGTGGTTTTTCCCGTAGTCATGTATGGATGTGAGAGTTGGACTATAAAGAAAGCTGAGCGCCAAAGAATTGATGCTTTTGAACTGTGGTGTTGGAGAAGACTCTTGAGAGTCCCTTGGACTTCAAGGAGATCCAACCAGTCCATCCTAAAGGAAATCAGTCCTTAATATTCATTGGAAGGACTGATGTTGAAGTTGAAACTCCAGTACTTTGCCCACCTGCTGTGAAGAGCTGACTCATTTGAAAAGACCCCAAGGCTGGGAAAGATTGAAGGCAGGAGGAGAAGGGGACAACAGAGGATGAGATGGTTGAATGCCATCCCCGACTCAATGGACGTGAGCTTGAGTAAACTCTGGGAGTTGGTGATGGGCAGGGAGTCCATGGCCTCCTGTTGCAAAGAGTTGGACATGACTGAGCGACTGAACTGAACTGAGGTTAACTTACATCTTGGAGGTGAATTACCAATATAGGCCTACTGGAAACTGCAGCTGATGCCAGGGTTTGTGTTTAGTGGAAACAAAATTGGGAAACCAGTGAATCCGTGTCTGCTTTAGCATGCCTCTCCTCTCACTGCCTCTGCCTCGCTCAGTTTTGCAGGTTCTCAGGCTGCTCGTGCCCAGGGCTTTACCTCGATCATCAAGACCTTTCTGTCTTTCCTTCCATTCAGCCTTTCCCGTTTGTTCTAGGACTATAATCCCAACCTTCCGTTTTTCTAAGGAACCCACTTATCATGACTGAACTGATCCACTTGTAAATTATTAGCATTCAATAATTTTTTTTTTTTGCATTTTAGGCCTATATTCTAATGGAACTTCTTGTAGATACCCAAGTATGGACTTCCTAAAATGAATTTTAAGCATTGTAGCAGATTAGTGGAATAAATATTTTCAGAAGCTAAGACACCCTTCCAAGGATAAGCTATGGGTGTATGTGGTGTATATAGAGCTGACCCTTGAAAAAAACTTGGGGTGCAGTTGATCCCTCCTCCAAGTCAGAAATCCAAGTATATCGTTACAGTCAGTGCTCCATATCCTGCGTTTCCTCCGCATCTGCAGATTCAACCAACCACAGTTCCTATAGTACAGCAGTACTTATTTACTGAAAAAGAAAATCCATGTGTAAGTGGACTTATGTAGTTCAAACTCATGTTGATCAAAAGTCAACACATATGGACACATAGATAACTATATAACATGTTTAGTTATAATTACAATGTATGAGTTTATCTAGTTGTTTTTACCTTTTTAAATATGTTGACTATTTTATCTCCATCTCCTCTGTTATGTTGGGAAAATAGTATCTGTCCTGTCTTTCCTACGAGAATGCTTTAAAGATCAAATGAAGTTTTGCATGTGTAAACCCTTCCTTAAGTATAAAGAGGGAAGTAAATATATTTATTGTTATTATTTCTGTTAGGATAATTACCACCCTGTAAAGTTCCCTGAGGTCGAGAACTGAATTTTATTCATATTTATAGTCCTTTAAGTTGAGTTTTACTTCTGTACTAAAGGAATAGTTGCAGGGTTTCCATTTCTTACAACAGGAGGGAAGAGGGTCTGGAAAAGCAGAGAGAGAAAGGAAAGGAAAAGCATGACGGGTGGAAATTTTAACTTTTAAAGCTTTAGTAAGCTGTGCCAAAAAGATACTAGTCCTCTTTCTTGAGGGAAGGTCATTGAGGTACCTAAGTTTTATTTTATATCCTGTACATGTCTTTAAGTTCACATATTTTTTTTAAAAAGGTAGAATAAGGAAACATAGGTGGTTAACTATAGCTGTTTGTATAATTATTTACATCTTCCCAAACCATTTGAAAATTGAAATTCTGCAGTGTTGCTCCTGGATTGTTAAAAACAAGAATAGAAAACAGCAGTCAGTGCAGTAGGTACTTACTTCATCATCGGAAACCATGTACTATAGATTCAGAATGTATGTATGCAATTAAAAAGCTATCAATTCTTCATGTGCAAGAACTAGGATGATCACCCTGCTTTTCACTGCCATCTTAAGATCGCTTGCTTTCAAGTCAAAGGCCCTCTTGGTAATAACAGTTGGTTCAACCATCTGTAAGCAGTGTCTGTAAGCCCTTTCCTCAGCTAACTAGAGATTAATGAAGTCCTAGAAAATCACATTTCCACAGGACATTCTTAAGGGACAAGGAGATTGTAAAGTGGATAGTCCCATTTATTTCATTTTATCTTTGATCCTGGAACTAGTACTTACAGAACTAAGCAAAACAGATATTTCACACAATTTCTTAGTTTGAAAAACTATATGGCTCCTGATCTTTAGAAGAAAATAATGAAGAATAAGTCAGTCAGAAAAAAAAATGTGACATGAAGTTTTTTTTTTTTTAACATGTATCAGGTTTTCTTTGTTTTGTCTGTTTGTCTAAAATACCTCAGGAATGATCATAGGAACTTTGTATAAATTCACCATTCAACACTTATTAAATTATCCCTTCTTTTCTTAAAAATCAATGATAGTATTAAAGGATGACCCAAACATTTTAACTTACTTACTTATGGCTGTCACATTTTATTGAGTTAAGATGAAATCTGGTCTTAACACTATCATTGTGGGGCTTCCCTGGTGGTTCAGATGGTAAAGAATCTGCCTATAATACGGGAGACCCAGATTCGATCCCTGGGTTGGTCATTAGCCAATCACAGAATTAAACTGTACAAAATGATTATAATTTTAACTGGTCTTATTGTGAACATTTTCCCCTTATTATTTTGTTTAATATGATCTGTTACTAGTCCTGCCCACTGTCAACGAGCAACCCTTAGTTGTCCTGCTCAGCTATTGGTCAGTGCCACAGTGGGCCCTGCCCGCTGGCATGTCAGTGAGGGACCGTTGGGGAAATGCTTCAATCAGGGCTCAGTGGTGTGGTGGTCATCAGGTGGAGTGAAGTAAGAGGAGAAGGCAGATTCAGGCCTTCTCCTGGAGGCCCTCCAGCTTACCCAGCGTTGGGCCAGTGAGATTGAAATAAAGATACAAAACAAGTTCATATTGGTGTTTTCATTACCTTTACCTTATAGTGTATGCTTTGGGGCTTGTGATCTATTGTTTATTCCCAGATCCAGTTGGTACAGTTTTCTACCAGTGAGAAAGGACTTGTGATTCATCCACTTTTCCCAAAGAATAGATGTTGTCATTGATTCTGGAGAGGGCAGACTTAGAAGCAAATTGGGAGACATTGCCTAGAGGTAGAGTATAAGGAAATACTTTCATCACTAGAACTGTCCAATAATATACTAATTTCTTTTGTCCTCTCTTGGTTATTTGTTCAAGCTTCACCAGATTATTAGTTTCCTTAGGGAAAGTGTGTCATTCACTTTTATATTTTCTTTCCTCTGTCCCTACCAGCCTAGTGCCTAACAACACGTTAAACACTCAATATGTTGAAATGAATTGCCTATGAAGTCATATGTGCTCTGAAATAATGTTATTAGGCAGAGGTTGATGACCGTTTGCCAAGCACCTTACAGTGGGTGACACAGGCCTTCTCCATCATGGTCTGTTAGAGAATGTGGACTGTGCGGTTAGAGTTCAAATCTAGGCTTTTATATTAGTTGTGTGATCATAAAAAAAATCACTTTTCTGTGCCTCGGTTTGTGAATGGGATTGCATACCCCGTCTATTCAAGTACACTGTAATCCTCCTCCCTCTCTTCTACGTGATCAATTTTCTTTTTTGCTGGATTATTACTGATACCATAGAAACATGCTGTTACTTCTCCTATCTTAAAGACACCATCTTTTAACTCCACTAACTATTGCTCCATTCCCCTGTTCTCTTAATAGCAAAGGTCCTTTCTTCCCATTATCTTTTAAACTCATTCCAATCAAGTTTTCATCTCCATCATTCCATAGAAGCAGCTCTTGTTAAGTTTCTGATAACAGCAATTTCTAAATTGTTAAGTATAGTGGTCAGTTTTTAGTTTTCATCATTATGGCCATCAACACAATTGATCTCTTCCTGGAAATACTGTCTTCCCTTTGCCTCCCAAGAATTCCACACACTCTTGTTTTTTTTTCCTCCTTCACTGGTTGTTCCTTTTTAGTCTCCTTTGCTGAATCCTTTTTTTCCCACCTTTTTCACTGGAGAGCACCATTTCTTGGTCCTTATCTCTTTCTCACTCTCTTGGTGATTTCTTCTATGACTGTGGTTTTAAATGCCATCTAAATTAATACAATTCCCAGATTTTCCAACCCAGACTTCTGTTAATTTCTGACCCCACATCTGCCTATTCAGTGTCTCTGCATGGATGTTGAATAGATAGCTGAACTTGACATTTGCAAAACAGAATTCAAAGTCTTCAAATCTGCTCTGTTGTTGTTCAGTCACTAGGTCATGTCTGACTCTTTATTACACCATAGACTGCAGCACACCGGGCTTCCCAGTCCTTCACTATCTCCCAGAGTTTGCTCAAATTCATGTCCATTGAATTGGTGATGCTATTCAACCATCTAGTCCTCTGCCACCCCCTTATCCTTTTGCCTTCACTCTTTCCCGGCATCAGGGTCTTTTTCAGTGAGTCGGCTCTTTGCATCAGGTGGCCAAAGTATTGGAGCTTCAGCTTCAGCATCAGGCCTTCCAATGAATATTCAAAATTGATTTCCTTTAGGACTGATTGGCTTGATCTTCTTGGTGTCCAAGGGACTCTCAAAAGTCTTCCCCACAATTCAAAAGCATCAATTTCTCAGTGTTTAGTCTTTTTTATGGCCCAACTCTCAAAACTGTACATGACTACTAGAAAAATTGTGGCCTTAACTATATGAACCTTTGATGGCTTTTTCTGATGTTTAATGTAAGATCATAGAGATTTATTCTTTACATACAGAACATTTAAAAAGTCTAAATAATGGGTTAAAAAACAACAGGAGACAGAAGTTACATGTGAGTATCCTGTCATGCTAAATTATTATAAACATTTGCTTGTTTATATTACTAATTAATGAGTTATTAATTAATATTAATAATTATTCAGAATTTTTCATGTCCTGTCTTTCCAACTGCAGCAAGAACCCTCCAGAGAACCATATTTATAGCTGTAGTCATTCACCATCTTAACAATAAGGATCAATGATCCTGTTCAGTAAATAACAAGTCGGAGGGTGTTCATAACATGAATGGGCTCTGAAGCTGGCATCCAAGAGAAGTTCAGAGATTAGTGTGTATGAATGGTTTAATGAAAGATGACATGTCACAGAATACTTCAAGTCCAGCTGGTGGTATAAGAATTCATCTGGGAATTAAGCTTATCAGGAGTATAAAAACTGGGTCTGTTTAGGTTTGCCATGATTGAATGAAGCTAAAGTTTAGGGTTCTATGTTCTTCTAGCATGAAAAATTAATTTTTGAAGTAGTAAATGAACCTACTTATAAAGTGAACTGAGACTATTCTTTTGAGTGCCAGGGGGATTTCTAATTTCCCATCAAAAAAAGAAAAAAGATCTTATGAGTGGAAAAGCAGTATCTACCTGTTTATGTTGCAGATTTAAAGCACTTGACTTTTCCTGTGGAAGACCTTTCCTTAGTGAATTTAGCCATAAGGGGGTGCTCTGGGATAATACTGTTTGGCAAAGCCTCTGTCTTTTCTACTTGGTTACCTGAAAAAAAGCAAACTTGTAGATTTGGTAATTCTACTTCTCATCCAGACTCACTAACCTTTGAAAGGTGTCAGTTTAAATTAAAACAATCAAAACTAGTGAAAACTATTTAAAATAACAAGTGTCATTTTGTTAGACCTTTGTTTCCTTTTCAAAGAAATAACAAACATAATAAGCCAAAATTACACTTGAATTCTGTTGACTTTGGAGCTAAATCCGTATTGAGGAACTAGTATTTACTCTTTTCCTTTAGTTCCCTTTTGTGGCTTTACTTTCACTATGTCATTGTTTTTGGCCAATGCTTTGGGGATGCATTGTAGTTGAAACTGCTTTTCGCCAGTGTTTCTGTAACCGCTACTGTTAACCTCTGCCACATTTATTGACAAATTCTTGCCTCCCTAAGTGTGGCAAGTGACATAGTGGGGAGGAAACTCAGTTCTCTTTTTATAGCCTGGAAGGGAGAATGAGAGGCATTCATAGTATTCCAGGCACAGAATGCCGTGAAGGACAACTAAGTAGTCAAGATCACTAACAGGACATTGAATGAAATGGCTACAACATCTGATGGCTAGAACAGAGGGTCCTCTTTGCTTTGGGCACAAGAACTCTCTGGGTTCTACCTCAGGATGTGTTGGCTCAACTGCCTGTAAATAGCCCTGGTATTTAGTAGAGGGATAGAGGGAAATGTTATACCTCTGCTTATAAAAGAGTAACTCTCTCTGTATGTTTCCTAAACTCATCTCCTCAGGCCTAACCGGTGAGGCTTCTTTAGTCAGCTTATATACCAGAGGGACATTGACTGAGGGTGTACATGGCGTGACTTGGGAGGGTGCGCTATGACTGGAGCATCGCAGCTTCACCATGCTGTGCTAGTTCCTGCTGCACAGCAAAGCGAGTCAGCCACACGCGCACACACATCCCCTCCTGCTTGGGGTCACCACAGAGCACTGCGCTCCTCGCGCTCCACAGTCACTTCTCATTCGTCATCTATTTTATACGTAGTAATGTATACATGCCAGTCCAACCTGGGGGACTTGTAGAATAATGTATCTTCACCCATCTTTAGTGTCCTTTTTTCCATGGCATTAACTTAAAAAATAAGATATATCCACATCAATATATATATTTTAAAAATACATTTTTCTTAAATATATGTTGGGTTCCACTCCTTAGAATTGGTTACCTTTAAGCTTTTTTTTTTTTTTTTAAGAGATGATGCAGAGAAATGAGGGTGAGAAAGAGTTATGGGTAAAGGAAAATGTATATAAGTTTTTTCCTCCTTATTTTTAAGGTTTAAACTAGTATTTTCCTTGTTCTTTCCACTTGTGGGGAAAAAAAATCCAAACTTTTATTAGATTCCTAAGGAAAAGACTTTTTTTAAGAATCTAGTATTAGAAACCCTAAAAGGTTATCAAATGTCAAAGAACTAAAACAAAGAAAGAAAATGTTCTGTTTTTTCTTGCTGCTTTCCCATCTATTTAAGATGGAAACTTTAGAAAAAATTTTAAATAAGCCACAAACTGTACGTGTCTGATGGTTGCCTCAAGAGTTTTGTGGGCTGATCAAGCACCAGAAGGGAGATGTACAGTTACTAAACTGGCTCCTGACCTGCACACACATTTTTTTCTCATTAATCCTTTGCACAGAACAGATGCTCTGGGTGTAGCTTTAGGCCAGAAGAATGTCCAAGATATGTGGGTGTGAATTTGGCCAAAGGGTTAGCTGAATGTGGAGCTCAGATACCAACCTGGTAACAGGCCACATTTTAATGAAAAACGCACAATCAGCATGGCATTGTGTTTTTCAAAGAGGTAATTCCCAGCCATGGAGAATACAAGGGAGAAACAGGCAATCATGTGGAACTGCTTTAAAACAAAGTTCTTGTGTATCCTGGCTGGTGGGGCAGGGCTCTCTTGTAGCCCTTGGGAAATGAAATAATGGAATTTTGCTAGTCATAATTGAATTTTTTGGATCATCAGTCATAATTCTTCAAAAAGAAAAACCCTCTACAATTGAATAAAGAAAAGACCTCAAAATTATAATTGGCTATGCTAGAAAAAAACTTTCTAAGAGGGGCAAAGATATTGTCTCATTCACATGCTGATAACTGTGAATAAGCACATAAACAGAATTTTCCTTGTTCCACCTAAGAAAAGGAAAAAAAATAGTGAAGAAAACAAAGTGATCAAAAATTCTTTACCTTTACATAAAGAGTGAAATTCTTGTGCTTCCCTGTGTCTCAGCTGGTAAAGAATCCGCCTGCCATGCAGGAGACCTGGGTTCAATCACTGGGTTGGGAAGATCCCCTTGAAGAAGGGAAAGGCTACCTCACTCCAGTACTCTGGCCTAGAGAATTCCATGAATTATATAGTCCATGGGGTCCTGACAGAGAGTCAGGCATGACTGAGCAGCTTTCACTTCACTTCACTTCAAAGAGTGAAATATAAGTCTCTTAGATACATGTTGTACTAGAAATGGTTCTGTTTCCTCTCAGACAGCATGTATGTGTTTTAAACCATTTGGGATCATCTATAAGTACATAAGCGGCTTCCCAGATGGCGCTGGTGATAAAGAGCCCACCTGCCACTGAAGGAGATGTAAGAGACATGGGTTTGATCCCTGGGTCAGGAAGATTCCCTGGAAGAGGGCATGGCAACCCAATCCAGTGTTCTTGCCTGGAGAATCCCATGGACAGAGGAGCCTGGAGGGCTACAGTCCGTAGCATCACAGAGTCAGACCTGACTGAATCAACTTAGTGCACACACACATAAGTACATAAGAAACATAACTGAGGTTATCTTTTAAGAATGAGAGAAATGTAGGAACAGTAGACTCATTCACTTTAAAAAATTTTATTTACTTATTTATTTTGGCCCCACCATATGGCTTATAGGATCTTCATTCCCTGTCCAGGGATTGAGCCTGTGCCCTCTGCAGCAGAAGCATGAAGTCTTAACCCACTGGACCTCCAGGGATGTTCCATTCATGTTTTAAATAGGAACTTAATGCTATTTGATAGTGTTAACAAATAAACATTTCATTTTATGTCACTATTATGGTTAATTGTATGCAGCATACAAAAGCAGCAGTAGAAAGTGGCTTCGGAAAAGGAAACACATTAATAAAGGTAATATGTGTAAGGTGAAGAAGTTGAGAGTTTATTCTACATTCTGCTAGTCAATTTTATGTTCAGAACCTTCCTTCAGAATAGCTAGGGTACTGAGAGGAGATGACATTAGGACAACAAGGAAGAGTGAAAGGATCTTAGTGTTGTTTAGTCTGAAGAAGGCAAGACTAGAAGAGTCAGGAGGAAGAAGGATCAGACTTCTTCTGGAAGGACCTTGTCATGTTGAATCTTGTTCAGTGAATGGAAAAAGTAGGTATTTCTCAAATTTTGGCTTAGTAGTGAGCTCTTCAGGAGCCTCCCAGGTGGTGCTGGTGGTAAAGAACCCACCTGCCAATGCAGCAGACAAGAGAGGATGGCTTGATTCCTGGGCTGGCAAAATCCCCTGGAGGAGAGCATGACAGCCCACCCCAGTGTTCTTGCCTGGAGAATCCCATGGACAGAGGAGCCTGGCAGGCTACAGTCCATAGGATCACAAAGAGTTGGACAAGACTGAAGCAACTTAGCATGCACGCACACATGCAAATGATTACAACTAACAATATAAAGAAAACTCTTTTGAGTTTTAACAACTATTGAAATAAGTTGAACCCCTTCTTGTTAGCTTCTCTGTGAGATGAAAGCAGTTGTCAAGGGCTAGAGATTTCCTACACTTGGATTAAAAGAAAAGAAAAACAACTCAGAAGACTCTCTTGTTCTGGAGGATCAGTGCTGGAACAGCTGAGTGTCTTTATGGGAAAAAAAGAAATCGACTTCTATCTCATACCATAGACAAGCAAGCTCAGGGCATGAAGCAGGGCCAAAGCCAAGTGCTCTGGGACAACCCAGAGGGATAGGGTGGGGAGGGAGGTGGGAGAGGGGTTCAGGATCGGGGGGACACATGTACACCCATGGCTGATTCATGTTGATGTATGGCAAAAAACACCACAATATTGTAAAGTAATTATCCGCCAAGTAAAATTAATTAATTAAAAAAATCAATACCAGGTAGATTTTTGACTTAAATATAAAAGGCAAAACTATAAAGCTATTAGAAATATAGGAAAATACCTCAAGGTTTAAGTGATATTAAACAAGTTACAAAAATCACTAAACACAAAGGGAAAAATTGACTACATTAAAGTTACGTCAAAAGACAACTTAAAAAGACAGAAAAGAAATGACAGAATGGAAGATTTTTGCAACCTGTAGGATCAATCAAGTATTTATCAGTACTCAGAATAAAAAGCTCCTTTTTTAAAAACAAAAACAAAAAGACAATCTATAGAAACAGAGCAAAACATGTGAGGGACTTTCCACCACTTCACAGTAAAGGATATCCAGATGGCTGGTAAAACTTATGAAAAAGGTACTCAACCTCATTTCTAATGAAAGCTGTGTAGATTAGTGGGATACCTTTACAAACCCAGCAGATTTGCAAAAATTAGTACATCTGACAATATCAAAGGTTGGCCAGGATAAAAAGCAGCTGGAGTTCTTATAGATTTCTAGTTGCAGTGTAATTGGGCACAATTGCTTTGGAAATTAGTTCACATTATCAGGTAAAATTGAAGATATTCATATCCTGTGATATAAGAATTCCCATCTTAGGAATATACTGTGTGCTTATGTTTATCACAGTTCATGTTTAACAGCATTAATAGCAACATTATTGTTTGTAGTCCTCAAATTGAAAGATCATAAATGTTTATTAGCTGTACAATGGAGAAATAAAAAGATATTTAGAAATGGAAAATTAGACAGAAGTAAAAATGAACAAGTATAGCCATAAGCAACAGTATGGAGCAAAAGAGAATATATATAGTATGATTCAACTTTTATGAAGTTCAAAAATAGGCAAAATTAAATTATATTATTTAAGGATACATATATGGGTGGTGAAACTAAAGGAAGCAAGGATATGACTCTGATCAAAGTAAAGATAATGACTAACTTTAAGGGGATCGGAGAATAACAGAAGATCCATTCTCCAGAGTTAGTAAGTATAGATGATTTCTAGAAGGAACAAGATATAGAAAGTTCATGAGTTAAAAACAAAGTGTGCAAGATCCTCTCTGACCCACCTCCCAGAATATTGGAAATAAAAACAAAAATAAACAAATGGGACCTAATGAAACTTAAAAGCTTTTGCACAACAAAGGAAACTATAAGCAAGGTGAAAAGACAGCCCTCAGATTGGGAGAAAATAATAGGAAACGAAGCAACAGACAAAGGATTAATCTCAAAAATATACAAGCAACTTCTGCAGCTCAATTCCAGAAAAATAAATGACCCAATCAAAAAATGGGCCAAAGAACTAAACAGACATTTCTCCAAAGAAGACATACAGATGGCTAACAAACCCATGAAAAGATACTCAACATCACTCATTATCAGAGAAATGCAAATCAAAACCATAATGAGGTACCATTACATGCCAGTCAGAATAGCTGCTATCCAAAAGTCTACAAGCAATAAATGCTGGAGAGGGTGTGGAGAAAAGGGAACTCTCTTACACTGTTGGTGGGAATGCAAACTAGTATGGTTTGCACTATGGAGAACAGTGTGGAGATTCCTTAAAAAACTGGAAATAGAACTGCCATATGACCCAGCAATCCCACTCCTGGGCATACACATCAAGGAACCAGACTGAAGGAGGCACATGTACCCCAATGTTCATCGCAGCACTGTTTATAATAGCCAGGACATGGAAGCAACCCAGATGCCCATCAGCAGATAAATGGGTATGAAAGCTGTGGTACATATACACCATGGAATATTACTCAGCCACTAAAAAGAATACATTTGAATCAGTTCTAATGAGATGGATGAAACTGAAGCCCATTATACAGAGTGAAGTAAGCCAGAAAGATAAACACCAATGCAGTATACTAACGCATATATATGGAATTTAGAAAGATGGTAACAATAACCCTATATGCAAGACAGAAAAAGAGACACAGATGTATAAAACAGACTTTTGGACTCTGTGGGAGAAGGTGAGGGTGGGATGATCTGAGAGAATAGCATCGAAACATGTATATTATCAAGTGTGAAACATATTGCCAGCCCAGGTTGGATGCATGAGACAAATTCTTAGGGCTGGTGCACTGGGATGACCCAGAGGGATGAGATGGGGAGGAAGGTGGGAGGGGGGATCGGGATGGGGAGCACATGTAAATCCATGGCTGATTCATGTCAATGTATGGCAAAAACCACTACAATATTGTAAAGTAATTAGCCTCCAACTAATAAAAATAAATGAAAGAAAAAGAAAACAAAGTGTGTCTAAAAGAGCTATCTATAAATAAGGTATCATCTAATTTTGAAATATCTTAGAAGATAAATTCACATCCAAACCTAACTAAGTTAATATGGGCTTATTTTACCTGAAATCTTATGAGGGTAGATTATTGGTAAAATTGTAGAATAGGCCAAAAATTTTCTTTGGCTGTCTGGTGAGCTCCTTTCATCTCATTTCTAAGTTACTTAATGAAAATGATAGCTGCCCTCTTGGCTTAAGGGATTAACTCTCCCAGGAATTTGTATTTTAAGAGATTTTTTTAAAGAAGACTGAAAGGTTTTTAAAGACTTCTAATAAAATCTCAGATAGTGGAATTTAAGCTATTTTTTTAAAATGTGGAGCAATTTTTCACAAGAGGACTTTTTGCAAGTAACAATCAGTCTCTGCTTATAGAAGGCCCAGCAAAGAAGAGAGCCCTGTCTAACTTGGAGGTTGGTTTCTTTTGAAATCAGCAAAGATTTAAAACACTTTACCTGAAGCTTTTGCTCTGTAAGAGGTGAAATCTCTACTAACTCAACGATTTGTAAGTAGAGATGCACATTTTAGTTGTTCATATATGAGATGGCTTTTTTCAGTTTAGTGAAATGAAATATAAGCAGCCACCAAAGTATGAAACATATATCCTTTATAAAAGAAACTGAAAGCTTATACTCTTGGTTAGAATGGAATGAATTTCTTTGATTTACAAAGTATAAATTGTTAAGATCATTGGTTTGGCAAAGTTAGAAAGGATGTATTACTATGCATGAGTATAAGACTTCTGTTGAATTTGAAATGCATTCTTTAAGTAATTATCCCCAAGATTGAATCAGCTCTCAGGATAAAAGCAATCATCAGAAAGCACTAAATACCTAACTGATCAAGTAGGTAATTTGTGGAGCTATGCTTGCAATGAACAAAAGAATTTAAATAAGTTGGACTATATCCTAACTGTTGAATACCCCCAAATTCATTGAGTGGCAATAATTGCTAATTCAACTCAAAATTGTAGGTGAAAATACTCTTGTATTGGTTAAAATGTTAGCTCAATAATATAAAGAGTACAGTACAGTTGACTCTTGAATAGCAATAGGTTTGAACTCCTCAGGTCTACTTATCTGTGGATTTTTTCAATAGTAAAATAATACAGTACTATATGACCCAAGGTTTCGTGAACCCTCAGATGCTGAACCATGGGTACAGAGAAACTTAGGATATTGAGGGATTACTGAAATTTATATGCAACTTTTCTACTGCTCAGAGAGTGCGTGTTCAAGGGTCAACACACACTAACACACACACACACTCTCTTGAGAATTTCATTAGATTCTTTTCTGAGTAGTCAAGGACACCTGTAATAGATTTCAAAATGGGTATTGTTTCGGAGAAGCCAATCTAGTTGCTACAGTTAATATTTTATTTTCTACTTCTATTACCTGATTTTTATGAAAATCTCACAGATGCACAAGGATATAAGTGTGTGTGTGTTATATATATATATATATATATATATATATATATATATATATATATCTCCCAGAACATTTTTTACGTTTAATTTTTATTTTATATTAGAGTGTAGCTGATTCACAATGTTGTGTTAATTTTAGATGTACAAAGAAGTGATTCAGTTATACATATATCCATTCTCTTTCAGATTCTTTTCCCACATAGATTATTACAGAATACTGAATAGAGTTCCCTGTGCTATATAGTAAGTCCTTGTTGATTACTCTATATATAGTATTATATATCTTTAAATCCCAAACTCCTGATTTATCCTTCCCTCAGCCTTTTCCCTTTGGTAACTATAAATTTGTTTTCTATGTCCATGAATCTCTTACTGTTTTGTGAATAAGTTCATTTGTATCATTTTTTTAGATCCCATATATAAATGATATCATATGGCATTTGCATTTTTATACACCAACAATGAAAGATCAGAAAGAGATATTCCATTAAACATTGCATAAAAAGCAATAAAACACCGGACTTCCCTAGTGGTCCAGTGGTTAAGAATCTGCCTGCCAATGCAGGAGACATGAGTTCGATCACTGGCCTGGGAGGATTCCACATGCCATGTGGCAACCAAGCCCATGAACCACAACTACTGAAGCCCACACCAGAGACGGTACTCTGCAACAGGAGAAGCTGCTGCAATGAGAAGCCCTCGCACCATAACTAGTGAGTAGTCCCCACTTGTTGAAACTAGAGAAAGCCTATGCGCAGCAACAAAGAACCAGTGCAGTCAAAAAAAAAAAAAAGAATAAAATACCTACCTAAGAATAAACCTACCTAAGGAGGCAAAAAACCCTGTACTCTGAAAATTATGAGATGCTGATAAATTAAAGATGACACAAACAGATGAAAAGATAAAATATCATGTTCTTGGATTGGAAGAATCAATATTGTAAAAATGACTATACTACTTAAGGCAATCTACAGATTCAGTGCAGTCCCTACTAAATTCCCTGGACCATTCTTTTTAAAGGGAAAAAAAATTGAAGACAAGCTATAAACTCATTACAGTGGAATGGTTGTATTATGGTATGATGATAAAATGGGATACAATAATAAAAATGAATGAGCTAGATTTATAGTATAAATGTAAAAGGATTCCTGCTCCTGCAACATTGGCTTCTTTCTCCCAGCCTGTGCCTGTGGTCTCATTGGGAGTTGCCTACAATCAGTTGATAGGGGAAAAGAAATCTTAGGCCTGGTTTATAGATGATTCTGTGCAACATGCAGACACTACTTGAAAATGGACAGCTATGGCACTACAACCCCTTTCTGGGACATCTCTGAAGGATGGTGATGAAAGGAAATCCTCCCAGTAGGTAGAATGTCAAGCAGCACACCTGCTTGCTCATTTTTCTTGGAAGGGAAAATGACAAGCTGTGTGATTATATACTGATTCATGGGCTGTGGCCAGTAGTTTGGCTGGAAGGTCAGACACTTGGAAGAAGCCTGACTGGGAAAACTGGTAACAAAGAAATTTGGGGAAGAAGTATATGAATACACCTCTCTGAATAAGTGAAAATGTGAAGTTATCTGTGTCTCATATGAGTGTTCACAAAAGTATGTCCTCAGTAGAGGAGGATTTTAATAATGCAGTGGATAGGATGACCCATTCTGGGGATACCAGTCACCTCTTTCCCCAGCCACCTCTACCACTGCCCAGTGGGCTCCTGAGCAAAGTGCCATAGTGGCAGGGCTGGAGGCTATGCCTGGGCTCAGTGAGATGGACTCACACTCACCACAGCTGACCTGGTTGTGGCCACTGCTGAGTGCTCAGTCTGCTATCTACACTGAGTCTCTAATATGGCATCCTTCCCCAGGGTGATCAGCCAACTACCAGCTGACAGGTTGATTACACTGGACCACTTCCATAGTGGAGGGGGCGGCATTTTCTTCTTATTGGAATAGACACTCTAGATATTAATTTACCTTCCCTGCATGCAGTGCTTCAGCCAAAAATACCATTTGTAGACATATAGAATGCTTTATCCACTATTAGGCTATTCCACACAGCAATACTTCTGATCAGAGAACTCAATTTACAACAAATAAAGTCTGACTATGGACCATGCTCAGGGAACTCGTTGGTCTTACCATGTCTCCCATCATCCAGAGGCATCTGGCTTCATAGAATGGTGGAAAGGCCTCTTGAAGACTCATTTATAGTGCCAGCTAGGTGGCAACATCTTGTGGGCGTAGGACAAGATTGGCCAGGAGGTTTTACGTACTCTGTACTTTCTGCTGCTCTCCTGTAGCCAGGATTCATGAGTCCAGGAATCAAACAGTGGAAATGGGAGCAGCACCATTCACTATTTTCCCTACTGATCCACTATCAAATTTTTTTCTTTCTGTCCTCATAAACTCATATTCTGCTGGCCTAAAAGTCTTAGTGTTAAATGGAAGAATGCCTTTTTCCAGGAAACACAAAATGGTTTGGAAGTTAAGACTGCCACCCCACCACGTTGGGCTCCTTATACCCCTAAATGGACAAAGAATAGAGTTACTATGTTGGCTGGGATGACTGATCTTGATAACCAAGGGGAAATTGGTCTACGACTTCACAGTGGAGGTAAGGAAGGCCATGTCTGTTAGGGTGTCTCTTTATTATTACCATGCTCTGTAATCAAAGATGATGGAAAGTTACAACAACCTAATTCAGGCAGGACTGGTAATAACCTAGACCTTCTAGGAATGAAAGTTTGAGTTATCTACGTGGTAAAGAACCACAACCAGCTGAGGTGCTTGCTGAGCAAAAGGGGAAATACAGAATATGGAGTGGAAGAATGTATTGTAAATACCAGCTGTGACCATATGACCAGTAGTAATAACTGTTGGTGAGGGACAGGTAAGCCTAGCATGTTAAGGTCCTTGGGGTTGCAAAGAGTCGGACACAACTGAGCGACTGAACTGTACTGTAACAACTGTAATTATCATGAGTATTTCATCCTTATTTTGTTATGAATGTCTGTATGTGTGTATTCTTAGCAAGTATCTTTGTTTTCTTCTTTTTTTGATCCTCTTATATAACATAAGGTGCATTAACTTTATAATATTTAAGTTGTATGGTAAGAAGAGTGAACATCACCCAAGAACTTTATATCTTCTTTTGGAGAAAGGGTTAGTGCTTTTTCAGTTGTACAAAGGATAGGTGGAAATAAAATCTTATTGTTATGGACAGAATGTTTGTGTCTTTCCAAAATTAATATGCTGAAACTCCACCCCCACAGTGTTATGGTATTAAGAGATGGGGTCTTTGGGATTAGGATAAGATGGGGTCATGATGATAAAACCCTCAGGAATGGGATTAATGCCCTTATCAGACCTACAAGAGAGTTTCCTATCCCTTCCTGCTTTCTGCCATGTGATACAAGAAATCAGCAGTCAGTAACTGGAAGAGTTTCTGGAAGAACTTGGCCAGAACTTCACCAGAACTTGACCGTGCTGGCACCCTGACCTCAGACTTCCAAGCTTTAGAAAATACATTTCTGTTATTTATAAGTCACCCAGTCTATGATACTTCACTATAGCAGCCTGATCTAAGACACTTGTTATTATCTTTATTTAGATATTAAGTATGATTTTTAAAGTGCCAAATTGACAAAGGGTGTACTGTGATGATTAATCTTATGTATCAGCTTGGCTTGTCTGTCGTGCCCAGATGTTTGGTTAAATTCCAATTTAGATGTTGTCAAGGTAGTTTTTAGATATGATTAACATTTAAATCAGTAGTTTGAGTAAAGCAGATTATCTTCTATAATGTGGGTTGCTGAGCAGCACATAGAATAAATTCCATTTTTATTAAAAATTCATATTCAAACATATGCATACCTATAAGTAGTCATAGAAAAAGTTCTGGCAACAATGCGCATCCAACCAACAGAGATTACCACTGGGGAATGGGAAAGGGGTTGAGGTGAGGAAAGAGGTGGATCATTCCTTTTTGATCTTATAAACTTTCTGTAATTAAAAGTTCACCAATCAGAATGTATTTCTTACATTTGTACTATATTCCATAAGAAGATTCTACTTTTCTTTATTTATTTTTTATTTTGGTTAAGAGGATCAGTTATCAGACTGACAAACTATTCCCCCACATTCACCTACAACTATCTGCTGGAACTAGTGCTAAGTGTTTCCAAAGCACAGCTACACCATGACCATCTTCCCTCCAACCTGCAGGCTGTATAAATGTGCATAATAAGACAAGGAATACTGTAACTTGTTTGAGATTCCTTTTTTTCCCGATAACTACATTTAGTGTCATGAATTATTAAAAATGTGAGATATTTTGAGTGAGTAAAGATGGCCTTTTTTTGGTAATGTACTTGCAGTGTTGCAAGTTGGGTTTCCCAGGCAGCAGACTCTGAGACACAGCTTCGCATGCAGGATGTTTATTAAGCAGTTGCCCTTGGGATTAAAACTTGTTTGAAACTTGGGGAAGGAAGCAGAGGGATAAATCCAGCTGTGATGCACACCAACCACCATCTCAGCTGACCCCACAAAGAGCTCTGAAACTAGAGTGGCCATTTGGGGTTCTCCTAAGTTGGCCCTAGATGGCTAAGTCTTTATACTTCTGCATCAGCCAGTCATTGGATAGGGGCCCCTCTGGAAAGGGCATAGTTTGGGGCAAGGTTTCCCTCGTAGCTCAGTCAGTAAAGAATCCGCCTGCAATACAGGAGACCCCAGTTCAATTCCTGGATCAGGAAGATTCCCTGGAGAAGGGGTAGGCTACCCACTCCAGTATTCTTGGGCTTCCCTTATGGCTCAGCTGGTAAAGAATCCACCTATAATGCGGGAGACCTGGGTTCGATCCCTGGGTTGGGAAGATTCCCTGGAGAAGGGAAAGGCTACCCACTCCAGTATTCTGGCCTGGAGAATTCCATGGATTGTATAGTCCATGGAGTCACAAAGAGTCGGACAAGACTGAGTGACTTTCACACACACTTCAGGCAAAAGTGTCTGCTTCTGAGGCAGTCCTGGAAGGGTCTGGCTGACAGCAGAAACCTGATTGAGATAGTTGCTGAAAGGTGTTAACATAGGGCAAGACTGTCTGCCAACAATGTTCTTAGCTGAGGCAGCGTCTGTCAGAGAAGAGGAATCTGGGTGGTGCAGCACAATGTCTACTCATGCACCCTTCTTAGTCTTCGGATCAACTTCTCAAAACCATTCATATGTCTTTTTTTGTATGTAATTATATTATGTAATCATAGCAGGATTAATTCAATGAGATAAGTCATGTGAAATACTTATGATGCCTATTAAGTGCTCTCATTATCATAATTATTAATACCATTGTTATTATTCTCACCTAGTTGGCAGATGTCTTGGAAAAAAAGAAACAGTATAATTTCCCAAGCTGTGTTTTTATTAAGCATGGAGAAGAGCTAGTATAAGTGGAAAGGAAAATTATAACATTTCTGTTGAGCATACATTATATTGTTTAACCTGAGAAAGTTTCAAAGTTTAGGTTGTTTTCTTGTGGTGTGAGTGTTAATTCCTTTCACATGACAAAGGGAATTTTATTCTTCCCTTTTTATTTTATAAGATATAATTCAGTGTTATCTGATGATTCCTAAGGAACTCTCTTTCCTGGTTTATTGAGAAAAGAGTTAGGCCCAGATTTTAAAGTCATACCCTTGACAAATGTAATCCCATCATAAATCACAATAAATGAAAAGCTGGCTTTTGCGCTTGGAAAAAATAGTCATGTGACACTATTGTGTTAATGCATTGACATTTGGTTTTGTACATTTGACTGCTATGCTGATGAAAAATACCTGTTAACCAGGGGGAAAAAGAAGCTCACACTTACTGAGTACTCTTCTTTCAACTGGATTTATCCCTCTTCTTTGCCTTATTTCATATGTCAATCTTCTGAGATAGATACTATTCTTGTCTCTTTTACAGATGATGAAAGTGAGGTTTGATTAAGGTCAAACGTGTAGTTAGAGGCAGCACAGGAATTAGGGCCTAGGATTTTTGGACTGCAAGATTCATATCATTCCTCTCTACTAACATTAAGAACTGATTTGGGTCCATTTCTCTGTTAATTAATTGTTTATTAAAAACATACTATGAGCCCAGCACAGCCCAGGATTGGAAAGATTTCAAGATAATCAAGGGAAGTGTTCCCTACACCTTAATTATTCATTTACTACTTTTCTTTGTTGTCATGTGGTCCACATGAAGTATTCCCCCTCTCTGAACTCTTTTGTTTCCAAAACTTGACTTGTAAACTCAATTCTCCCAACTGTGTTTAAAAAAGAAACCTTAGCCAAAGAAATAGTTTTTCTTTTATCTTTCATATTTTCTTGAAAGATAATTCAATACTTTGTTTAGGACAATAAGAAACTGAAGAATGATGTAATAGTGGTGATTTATTTTACTACTGCAAATACTTCTGGTAAGTTAATACTTCTATTTTCTTATTATCTTATTCTTTGAAAATCATAGTTGAGAATAATTGATAAGTACTAATGAACCAATTTCAAGGATGATGGCATAGCAAAATAATTGAATATATGAGAAAAATAAGGTTACTAAAATCCCAAATGTTAGATTTTGAAGAGTTCATTGGACCTGTGTGGCAATTGCAAAATAATAATAGTTTAAGCCTAAAAAATAAAAACGCGAAATTTCTCTTTTTTTTTTTACAATCTCTAAAATAAGTCAATCTTCTCAGATGCAGACCTCTATGAAAAGTTAATCTTTACAAATAGAACTGCTCAAAAAAGAAATTCAAAAATCAGAAAGGAGTCCAGTGGACACTGACATTATACCAAGGTAACATTTTGAAACAATTTTATGAGATAGATTCTATTATTTCCACTTTACAGACCAAAATATTCAGTGTTTAAGAAACTTGCAATCAGTCCAGCCTTACAACCTGTGCTCATATATATGCTTACTATTCTATAATAATTCTCCTAACCTCTCATGTTTTAGTTTTCCTTCAAAAACTATACATACATACAGCTTCTTACTTTAAGGACAGAAAGCATGTTTTGCTGACCTCAGTTTATGACTGCTTATAGTGTAGTGCCTGGCACAGAATCAATGCACAGTTAGTATCAATCAAATTGAATAAACAGACAATTATTTAGTCATTGTGCTTAGCACCTAATCAGTTAACATAGGCAAAGGTATCTAAACACTTTATATATTAAACACATATTCTGTTAAGAGCAAGTTGTAGACTCTGGGAAAAGAAGATCAAGACATAATCCCTGCCCTCAAGGAACCTTTGATATAGATGGGATGTAGGGCCTGGAGCAAAGATAGAGGCATAAAGGGTTAATAATAATGCAGGTGGGAAGGTATAGACAATTAGTCTATATAGGGCATCACCCTCCCTAGGAGTTTCTCAGCTTCACATGAGGGAGTCATCATGAGGGTTCCATTTTGTCCAGGACAGAGGAAAATTTTCCCATATAAAAAGAGAAACTTCTGCCTCCTTTTTCAAATCCATGGTCTCTTCCAGGAAGTTATTTCAACCTATATCTTATACGCTCAGTTTAAACAGACATCATCTTTTCCTCTTAGAGACAGGAACTGGTGGTGAATGTCCATATACAGACTTGGAGGATCATTTACTAAGTCACTCTCCAGTCTTCTTTTCTCCAGGCATATAATTTTTAAAAGCTTTCATCATAAGTTTTATTTTCCTGTCCTCCAGTTATAATTACTGCTTCCCTTAGACTTACCTGCAAATTTTCCAGGTTTATTTTAAGTTGTGAAGTTGAGATTTGAACATGGCCCTTACAGTCACTTCAGTTCAGTTGCTCAGTCATATCCGACTTTTTGTGACCCCATGGCCTGCACCATGCCAGGCTTCCCTGTCCATCACCAATTCCCAGAGCCTACCCAAACTAATGTCCATTGAGTCAGTGATGCCATCCAACCATCTCAACTGTCCCCTTCTCCTCCCGCCTTCAATCTTTTCCAGCATCAGGGTCTTTTCCAATGAGATGGTTCTTCACACCAGGTGGCCAAAGTATTGGAGTTTCAGCTTCAGTTCTTCTGATGAATATTCAGGACTGATTTCCTTTAGGATGGACTGGTTGGATCTCCTTGCAGTTCAAGGAACTCTCAAGAGTCTTCTCCAACACCACAAGTTCAAAAGCATCAATTCTTCAGTGCTCAGCTTTCTTTATAGTCCAACTCTCACATCCATATATGACTACTGGAAAAACCATAGCCCTTATAGTAGAATCATTATTTACCTATTTCTGCCTATTTTCCTCTTTCTTATTTTTTTCTTTTCTTTTTCTTTTTTTCCTGTGTTGGCCATGCCAAACAGTAATTTTTTCCCCATGCTATGTTTTATTATACAGACATATTAGAGTCAAATTTTACTGATAGTAGCATACTGTTAACTTTACCCAAGCCACAGCTCCACTGTGGTAAATTGAACTATGCCTTCTGTTATTCAGGCCCCTGTGTTATGTTCTCCTCTTGATTGTGGGCTGGCCCTGAGAATCTGCTGTAACTAACAGAATACTGAGAAAGTGACACTGTGCTCATTCCAGGCTTAAGCCTCAAGGAGACCTAGCAGCTTTCTGGGGTAAAGTCAGCCACTGTGTAACATTTCCACCCTGAGACTGCCATGCCGTGAACAGTTGTGCTCCACATCGCCTTTCCACAAGCCCAACCTAGCCACATGGAGAGGCCATGTGGAGAAGACCAACCCCTGGCCAGCAGCCCTTGCTGATCTAACTGACCATGACACCTACTGCAGCTTGACTGCCCATCAGGGAGGCCATCATGGAAGTAGATGGAATTCTCTAATCATAGACATGGCACACCATCTGAAGCCATGTGGAGTGATGACAAACTATCCTTGCCCAGCCTTACCCAAATTACAGAATTAGAGGCAAATAAATGGCTTTTTAAAGCTGCTGTCTTTCAGGTTAATTTGTTAAGTAGCAAGAGAATTGAAACACATTCTCTGTGCAAGATGTTTTTCATCTGTAAGATGAATTAGTTGGACAAGATAATTTCCATATAGCATAAACTCTCAGAAGTTGCTACTCAACTTCTGTCTGCAGCCTTATGTTGGTCCTACAGATTCTTCATATCAATTTGTGACTGATCTTGTTGAAATTTTTTCTTTTCTTTTTTTTATCTTTGACACAAGTCTCTAACTTTCCAAAGTCATTCTAAATACTGATTTTTATCCTCCAGTGTGCTCATGCCTCTCTCAGCTTCGTGGTGTGTCCATTTTATGACCTTACTTTCTACTTCATCGTTTCCTTCAGCAATCTCACAGCTGCATTCTCACAGCTGGACTGGCTGATTCACTGTCTTTCTTGGCCCTCAGAAAATCTTACTGGCATAGTTTCTAGGATTCTGAATCCTGCAGCTCAAACTTCCCACCATTTTGCTGTTTCTGGCTCAAGAATACTCCTAAATGGGTCATTTTTCCAAGACATAGCATGTCCATTCCTGTGAATTTCTTATGAGTAATATGTGCTATTAGAAAGTTAATGAGAAAAATACTTCCCTTTTTTGGTGGTGTCTTGGCTCAGAATATTTCTGAAGCAATCATCAATTAATTATGCCTCAGGACTTCTGTGATATTGATGTGAAACAAGTAATTTTTTCTCACATCATGTCTCAGAATACTACAGCACATCTGCTCTCCTTGAGCTGAATTCTTTCCAGAAAGAACATGTTTCTCAGTACATATCATCTAGTCATTTCTGAAGGAACTTTAAGCTTAGAGAATATTAAAGTAATTGATTCTCAGCATTTTTAAAACTACTTTCAATTTTAGCCACTGCCGACCATCTGTTTATTCACTTCAGAAAGAGTTCCAAACATAGCCTAGAGTCATCATGAGTAATCTTAACAGGCTCACTGGAGCATATGCTATAACCCCCATCTTCCCAGGATTTCAAAGTGCTTTAGAAAAAAGACTGCATGCCATGTTAGGATCCACTTATGCTGTCTCACAGATGATATATTCAGAATATCTAGGAGCTAAACGTGTTAACTGAGGTAAAAACAAAATAGAAGAGTTGATCTATGGGACAACTGTAAGGTTGTAAGGTTAACTCAACACAAATTCCCATGATGTTAGGTTACTAGTTCCAGGGCGGAAGGTCACTGCTTTCCCTCCTCACTAAACCTTTCAACTTGGAAAGCACTAATTGCCATAGGCTCCTTAAATACATGCATAAAAATGTTCTGGAGTAATACAATTTACCAAACATTCAGCTTTCCTCCTGCACTGGACTCTTTTTTTTTTTTTTTCCCCTATCTAGCATCCTTTCTTTACAGGAACTGCCTCTCCTCTACTTCCTGTGATTCTTACAGGCTGCATTTCCCAGGTTCTCACTAATTTGGCAACAGTAATGGCACATGAACCAGGCTTGGCCATTCATAGTAACCTCTTCTTCTAAACATAGTGATTGACTCAGGAGACTTTCATTGAATTGATGGATGGTGGTAAAAAGGACTCCTTCTGCAAAGCTGCCAGATTAGGATATAGCATGAAGCCTCACAGAGTAATCTTCTCAGGCCTCATGGAGTCTGTCTTATACTAAGAGAAAACTAACACACAGGAGCAGAGTGGAGAAACAGAGAAAATGAAAGTTGCCAATATTGGTCTGGTTCCTGGATATCATTGTATTTAAACTTTTCCAGACAACCTAGTCATTTGCTCTTTTTCTTAAACTCATTTAAATTGTGTTTGTCTCATTTTTAATTGAGTCATAATTAATAGCAACCTATTCTTTAAGGATCTTCTAGAACTGACCTGAAAAACAGATGTCCTTTTCATCACAGGGGACTGGAATGCAAAAGTAGGAAGTCAAGAGATACCTGGAGTAACAGGCAAGTTTGGCCTTGGAGTACAAAATGAAGCAGGGCAAAGGCCAGCCAGGTTTTGCCAAGAGAATGCACTGATCATAGCAAATACCCTCTTCCAGCAACACAGGAGACAACTCTACACGTGGAATCACCAGATGGTCAATACTGAAATAAGATTGATTATATTCTTTGCAGCCAAAGATGGAGAAGCTCTATACAGTCAGCAAAAACAAGACGTGGAGCTGATGGTGGGTCAGATCATGAGCTCCTTATTGCCAAATTCAGACTTAAATTGAAGAAAGTAGGGAAAACCACTAGGCCATTCAGGTATGACCTTAATCAAATCCCTTACAATTATACACTGGAAGTGACAAATAGATTCAAGGGATTAGATCTTATAGACAGAGTGCCTGAAGAACTATGGACAGAGTTTGTAACACTGTACAGGAGTCAGTGATCAAAACCATCGCCAAGAAAAACAAATGCAAAAAGGCAAAATGGCTGTCTGAGGAGGCCTTACAAATAGCTGTGAAAAGCAGAGAAGCTAAAGGCAGAGGAGAAAAGGAAAGATATACCTATCTAAATACAGAATTCCAAGTAGAAAGGAGAGATAAGAAAGCCTTCCTAAGTGAACAATGCAAAGAAATAGAGGAAAACAATAGAATGGGAAAGACTAGAGATCTCTTCACGAAAATTAGAGATAGTAAGGGAACATTTCATGCAAAGAAAGGCACAATAAAGGACAGAAATGGTATGGACCTAACAGAAGCAGAAGATGTTAAGAGAGGGTAAGAATGCATTGAAGAACTATACAAAAAAAAAAAAAATCTTAATGACCTGGATAACTATGATGGTGTGATCAGTCACCTGGAGCCAGACATCCAGGAGTGTGAAGTCAAGTGGGCCTTAGGAAGCATCACTACAAACAAAGCTAGTGGAGGTGATAGAATTCCAGCTGAGCTATCTCAAATCCTAAAAGATGATGCTGTGAAAGTAGTGTACTCAATATGCCAGCAAATCTGGAAAACTCAGCAGTGGTCACAGGACTGGAAAAGGTCAGTTTTCATTCCAATCCCAAAGAAGGGCAATGCCACAGAATGTTCAAACTACCATACAATTGCACTCATTTCACACACTAACAAGGTCATGCTCAAAATCCTCCATGCCAGGCTTCAATTGTATGTGAACTGTGAATTTCCAGATGTACAAGCTGGATTTAGAAAAGGCAGAGGAACCAGAAATCAAATTGCCAACATCCATTGGATCATCAAAAAAGTGTGAGAATTCCAGAAAAACATCTACTTCCACTTCATTGACTACACTAAAGCCTTTGACTATGTGGATCACAATAAACTGTGGAAAATTCTTCAAGAGATGGGACTACCAGACCACCTTACCTGCCTCATTAGAAACCTGTGTGCAGCTCAAGAAGCAATGGTTAGAACCAAACATGAACAATAGACTACCTCAAAATTGAGAAAGGAGTGCGTCAAGTCTGTATATTGTCACCCTGTTTATTTAACTTACATGCAGAGTACATCATGGTAAATGTCAGGCTGGAAGAAGCACAACCTGGAATCAAGATTTCTGGGAGAAATATCAACTTTAGATATGCAGATGACACCACCCTTATGGAAGAAAAGGCAGAGGAACTAAAGAGTCTCTTGATGAAGGTGAAAAAGGAGAGTGAAAACACTGGCTTAAAACTCAACATTCTTAAAATGAAGATCATGGCGTCCCATCATTTCATGGCAAATAGATGGGGGAAATGGAGAAGGCAATGGCACCCCGCTCCAGTTCTCTTGCCTGGAAAATCCCATGGATGAAGGAGCCTGGTAGGCTGCAGTTCCATGGGGTTGTGAAGAGTCAAACATGACTGAGCTGCTTCACTTTCACTTTTCACTTTCATGAAGTGGAGAAGGAAATGGCGACCCACTCCAGTATTCTTGCCTGGAGAATCCCAGGGATGGGGGAGCCTAGGGGGCTGGCCTTTATGGGGTCACACAGAGTCGGACACGACTGAAGTGACTTAGCAGCAGCAGCAGCAGATGGGGAAACAGTGGAAACAGTGACAGACTTTATTTTCTTGGGCTCCAAAATCATTGCATATGGTGACAGCAGTCATGAAATTAAAAGACATTTGCTCCTTGGAAGAAAAGCTTTGACAAATCTAGACAGTGTATTAAAAGCATAGACATTACTTTGCTGGCACAGGTCCATCTAGTCAAAGTCTATGGTTTTTGCAGTAGTAATGGATGGATGTGAGAGTTGGACCATAAAGAAGGCTGAGCATTGAAGAATTGTTGCTTTTGAACTGTGGTGTTGGAGAAGACTCTTGAGAGTCCCTAGGACCTCAAGGAGACCCAGCCAGTCAATCCTAAAGTAAATGAACCATGAATATTCATTGGAAGGACTGATACTGAAGCTGAAGCTCCAATATTTTGGCCACCTGATGCAAATAGCTGACTCATTAGAAAAGACCCTGATGCTGGGAAAGATGGAAGGCAGGAGGAAAGGGGGAGAAGGAGATTGTTGGATAGCATCAGTGACTCAATAGATATGAGTTTGTGCAAGCTCTGGGAGATGGTGATGGACGGGGTAGCCTGGCATGCTGAGGTCCATGGGATCACAAAGAGTCAGACATGACTGAGGAGTTTAACAACAAAATTCTTTAAGGAAAGTCTATGCAACCATAAAAGTTGACTTCCTATCCAGTAATCCCACTTTTTGGTATATATATTCAAAGGAAATGCAGCCATTATCTTGAAGCAATATCTGTACTCTTATGTTCACTGCAGCACTGTTCACAATAGCAGTGGTATGGAAACAACCTAAGGTCCATGAGGGCTTCCCAGGCAGCACTAGTGGTAAAGAGCCTGCCTGCCGATGCAGGTGACATTAAGACACCAGGGTCCGATCCTTGGGTGGGGAAGATCTTCTGGAGGAGGCCATAGCAACCCACTCCAGTATTCTTGCCTGGAGAATCCCATGAAGAGAGGAGCCTGATGGGCTACCATCCATAGGGTCTAAAGCAACTTAGCATGCATGCATCCATTAACAGATGTGTGGATCAAAAAAATCTCTTCATCTATCTGCACACACAGACATGGACACACACACAGGAATATTAGTCAGCCTTAAAACAGAAGGAAGTCCTGTCATTTGGGACAATGTGGCTGAACCCGAAGGGCATTATGCTAGGTGAAAAAAGCCAGACAGAAAAAGACAAGTATTACCTGGTTGGGCTACAGTCCATAGGGTCGCAACGAGTCAGACACAATGGAAGTGACTTAGCACACACACACACACCGTGTACCTGTGGAATCTTAAAAAAAAGTTCAAACTCAAAGTAACAGAGTAGATTGGTAGCTACCAGAGTCTAGAAGATGGGGGGAAAGGGGAGATATTAATCAAAGAGTGCAAACTTTCAGTTATAAGATGATTAATTTCTGAAGACCTAGTGTACAGCATGATGACGACGGTAGCTAGTAGTAATGTATTGCATACTTGAAATTTGCTAAACGAGTATATCTCAAGTGTTCTTACCGCCCCCCCCACCCACACACACACACACACACACTACACATAAGGTAACTACGGGAGGTGATGGATATGTGAATTACTTTGATTGTGGTAATCATTCCACTATATACATATATTTATATATATATATATATATACAACATCATGTTGTACACCTTAAGTATATACAATTTTTATCTGTCATACATAAAAATTCGGACACAGTTTAAGCTGAAAATTACTAATCAAAGTAAACAGACAAAATTCCACTTTAAAAAAACATGGGGAGGGAAGAAGTAGAAAGGAGGAGGCATTCGTTTTTTCGTTTTTTTTTTTTTGGGAGGAGGCATTCTGAAGCTTGGAAAATCTTGGAGAATTATGCCAGTTTTCTTTATAAAGGTAAAAACATTTAATTACAAAGACTGCAGTTAAGATGAAGTAAAAACAGTTTACTGATCATCTTTGCTTAGAAGTGTCCTTTTTCCATCTCCTGACACATCCATCAGAAAATACTTATGTTCTGTGGACTCTACATCATGATCACATCTTGAAATCAGTACCCCCTGTCCCCCCATCCCTAAAGAGGCACATACCAGAGTTCCTTAATTCTGATTATTTTTCTGGGTTCTCAATTTCTCATATTTCAGGCTAAAGAGATGCTGCAACTATATTCCTTGAGCTAAAACCTACCAGTAGGTAAAAATACATTTTTTTGAAAGAAGATTAGGATGGAGAATCTTATCAAACAAGGCTCTACCTGCCTGGATTTAGGATGCCACTTCTAGCTCTGGCACTCTTGCCTTCTGAAAAATTAGCAAATTCTATGAAAATTCTGTTCTAAAATTTTAACACCTGTCATTTACATTTCCAAAAAGAAGACTATTATTTATTTATTTTGGCCATGTCTTGCAGGATCTTAGCTCCCCAACCAGGAATTGAACTCCATGTTTCTTTGAACTGTACATTTTATGGTGGAATTGACAGTTGCTGTGAACCAGTGACTACTGTGTATTTCCCATTTTTCCCTTTTCTGACCTGGAGTTTTTATTGTGGTTATCTTATCTTTGTCATACTACATATTGGAATGGAATATGTATAAACATTATACATATACATATACATATATATATATACACCACATTTTCTTTATTTTTCTTTATCCATTCATCTGTTGAGGGATACTGAAGTTGTCTTCATACCTTGGCTATTATGAATAATGCTGCATTAAACATGGGAGTAAAGATATCTGTTCAAAATGTAACTATTTCCTTTAGATATGTACCCAGAAGTGGGATTGATGAATCTTATGGTATTTCTATTTATAATTTTTTTGAGGAACCTCCAAACAATTTTCCATAATGGCACATGGGTTCCCTATCTACACATCCTCACCAACAAATGTTACCTTTTGACTTTTTTGATAGTAGCCATTCTAACAGGTTTGAAGTGATATCTCCCACATTGTGGTTTTGATTTGCATTTCCCTGATAATTAGTGATAATTAGCATCTCTCATATACCTGTTGGCCATTTTTATGTCTTCTTTGGAAAAATGCCTGTCCAAATGTGTTTGTGTTTTATATTTTAAAGTACCTTAAACACATTTTAGAAGGATAATAAATGCACATATATGCATACAAAATAAAGCTAGAGACTTCTGACAAGATTGGAGGAAATAGTAATAGAAACATACTTTGAATTTGGACTCAATATTATCCTCTAAAAAATTAATTAGCACACTAGAGAACCTAGTAAAAATGGTACTCTTGATAAGTACTTAAGCTGAAGTAATCAAATATTTTTGAACACCGTGTACAAGAAATCATGCCAAATACTGAGAATGAAAAGATGGAAATAATTTAATTCTTCACCCTTAGGAATTTAGTAAGGGGGGTAGATTTGATTTCCCAAAGAAGCCGGACTAATACTTCTTCCATTAGGCTCTTATTGTAACTATCTCTATTACAGCACATATTATAATTATTTCTTTAAGTATCCATGTCCTTTTTTTTTTTTTTTAATTTTGGCTATGCTGGGTCTTCACTGTGGCACGTAGGCTCTTTGTTGCAGCCTGCAGAGTTCTCTAGATGCAGTGCATGGGCTTCTCTAATTATGGCCTGCGGGCTTAGATGTCCTGAGCCATGTGGGATCTTAGTTTCTTACCAAGAATTGAACCCACATCCCCTGCTTTTAAAAGATGGATTCTTAACCACTGGACCATGTCCCTCCATGTCCTCTTTTAGAATAAAAATTCTACAGTGGGCCAGTTGACTGTCTTCAGTTTTATACTTTCAGTGTCAAAATCTGTCCCTGGTACAGTAGATACTTAACAGAAACTTGATGATGCAACTCATGAAATATGTAACTCAAGCTGACTTAAAAATGAGGAAGTGTGTTAGTTCACATAAGGGGAACTCCAGTGTTAGGGTGGATCCAGCAGTCCCAATATGTCGTCAAAGACAGAGTCATTCTGTTGCTGTGTTCTGTTTCAATCTGCAGACAGATTTCTTTTGGTGTTGAAGGATGGTTACTAGAACAATTAGGGTGCAGGCAAACTTGGCATGTGATAGTATACAGAGACAGACAGAGAAGGAGGAAGTCACACATCCACACATACACACACACTCTGAGGCTTCTTTCTTTTTTTTTTTCCCAATTATTTTTATTAGTTGGAGGCCAATTACTTTACAATATTGTAGTGGTTTTTGCCATACACTGACCTGAATCAGCCATGGATTTACATGTGTTCCCCATCCTGAACCCCCCTCCCACCTCCGTCCCCATCCCATCCCTCTGGGTCATCCCAGTGCACCAGGCCCGAGCACTTGTCTCATGCATCCAACCTGGACTGGCGATCTGTTTCACACTTGATAATATACATGTTTCAATGTTGTTCTCTCAGATCATCACACCCTTGCCTTCTGTCCAAAAGTCTGTTCTATATATCTGTGTCTCTTTTTCTGTCTCTTTCTTAAGAGAGATGAGCAGTTTTCCCAGAACATCTAGAAAACCTCTTCTTGTTGGTTGGACTTGGGTCATGTCATCATTCTTTCTCATCAGAGGGATGGATTAGGGCTTCTCAGCCTTGACACTGTTGGCATTGGGCTGGGCCAGTCTTTGTTGTGGAGGACTGTCCTGCACATTATCAGTCATCTGGCAGCACCCCAGGCCTTTACCCCCTAGATGCCAGGAGCATCCCCCAGCCAGTTGCAACAACCAGAATGTCTCTAGATATTGCCAAATGTCCCCCAGAGGCAGAATCACCCTGAATGAAAACCACTGGTTTAGATAATTCAGGATTACTCCAGAAACTGATGGCAGGTCAGCTTTGTGTAAGGCAGATGGGAATAGACTTAAACTCGTCAGGGTGCTGTCAGGAAGGTAATGGATCTGCTTAGGTAACTGACAGTGTGTACTATGCTTCTTGGACATAGAGACATGACAACTTCAGTGCCCAATTTAAAATTTTAGTTTTCTTCCATCTCATATGTCCTCAAAACCAATTTCTGCACAGTTTGGTGAAATTCAGTTCAGTTCAGTCACTCAGTCGTGTCTGACTCTTTGCGACCTTATGAATCACAGCATGCCAGGCCTCCCTGTCCATCACCAACTCCTGGAGTCTCTCCAAACCCATATCCATCTAGTCAGTGATGCCATCCAGCCATCTCATCCTCTGTCGTCCCCTTCTCCTGCCCCCAATCCCTCCTAGCATCAGGGTCTTTTCCAATGAGTCAACTCTTCACATGAGGTGACCGAAGTATTGGAGTTTCAGCTTCATCAGTCCTTCCAATGAACACCCAGGACTGATCTCCTTTAGGATGGACTGGTTGGATATCCTTGCAGTCCAAGGGACTCTCAAGAGTCTTCTCCAACACCACAGTTCAAAAGCATCAACTCTTTGGTGCTCAGCTTTCTTTATAGTCCAACTCTCACATCCATACATGACCACTGGAAAAACCACAGCCTTGACTAGATGGACCTCTGTTGGCAAAGTAATGTCTCTGCTTTTTAATATGCTGTCTAGGCTGGTCATAACTTCCCTTCCAAAGAGTAAGCGTCTTTTAATTTCATGGCTGCAACCACCATCTACAGAGATCTTGGAGCCCACCCCCCAAAAAAAGTCTGACACTGTTTCCCCATATATTTCCCATGAAGTGAGAAGTGAGAAAATGAATTTGTGTTAGAATGGTTATTGTCTCTAAGCAATTTCTTACAAAAGTAAAATTGAGTCAGGCCACTTTAAGTTGGAAGTTACAGAAACACAATCCAAACTGTTTATGCAAAAATGGAACTCACTGGCTCATAATAATAATCACAGCCAAATTTTATCAAGTGCTTCCCCTTAACAAGAATTGCTCTGAATGCTTTCCATGTGTCAACAGATCTAATTCTCATAATAATTCTGTAAGATCTTTGCTATTATGTCCATAAGGAAACCAAAGCACAGAGGAGGTAAGTAACCAGCAACCAGCCAGTAAATGATCGACAATTTGTAAGTGCTGTTGGAGCCCTAAGGAGGAATTGATTAATTCTGACCTGGGTATACTAAGGAGATCTTATAGAGAAGGGGCATTTTTACTTTGCTTGGAAGGAAGAGTAAACTATTTATATGGTTAGGATGACATTGTGTTGAAGGTTGAATAGAGAGAAGAAAATGTTCCCTCCTACTGTGTAATGCTCACTCAGGGGTGTACTTTGGCAAAAACTCTGGATCCTAAAAGGTAGAGTTCTGCTCAGTTTACAAGTCCCCACTATTTCCTGCATAGGCACACTCAGAGCTCTGATGTGGTTGGTTCAGATGGTTTCTGATATTAACTGCAAAGTACTTGGAAGCAGCACTCTTTCAACCCTTCTTGGGAAGCTTGGCTCATGAATCTAGACTCCTGTCTTCACAGTGAGTGTCTTCTAAAGGATTCCTTGTCCTTTCCTATAATTTGACCTCACTCAGGACTGGGACTATCACAAATACCCTTGCAGTTTGTGTACTATACAATTCCAGGTGCGTCACTCACAGAAAACTATTAAATGTTTGGAAGAAACCATAAACCTATGCTTTTTCATACCCCAATACAACACTGGGGCCCACACCAGCAGGAAACAGACAGAAAATTTCAAGTCTCCAAGAAGGACATAGTTTCTAATACCAACTTCAGAGGTGGTTACAGGGGATATTGGTGAAAGAACCCCATATAGCAGAAGTGGGGTGATCAGAAGAGCCAACCAAGGGACTTAGTCTTTGCGGGGTCAGGGAATCTTTGCAGTTTTTCTCATTAGGAATTGACAGTTGCTATGGACTAGTGACTACAACCATATTTCCCATTTTTCTCTTTTCTGGCTTGGAGTTTTTATTGTGGTTATCTTACCTTTGTCATACCACTACATATTGGCTGTCTTATGAAAAGAAGCCACATCCAGAGATGATGGAAAAGACTGCTTAGTGCTCACAGAACTTGGACTCCAAGATGGATGTGGTAATTGGGTGGGATGTTGGATGGGTTCCCATGGGAAGGAAGTGAATGTGCTCCTATGTATCAGAAGGGTATGTGTCAATACTAGGGTGGCCAGAGAGGTAGTCTGTAGGAAAGCCTACTAATTGACCTCTGGTAATTATTCTGTCAGTCTTTTTTTTTTTAATTAATAGAAGCTCCAGTTGTTAGTTGGGAAAATGATTATCAAGCTAGAAACAGCATTTTCCAGCTTTCTCTGAATGTAGCCTGTGTAACTAAGTTCTGGCCAATGGGATGTGAAAGGGATTGTCACTCTTAAGGAAACATCTTTAGTTCTCTTTATACCCTTTCACACAAGCTGCAGGGTGGTGGTGAACCAGCTTTGACTTTGCAGCAGAGAACTTCATTTAACATTTTTCTTTGCAGAGGTTGGCAAATTTTCTTAAAGGACCTGATAGGAAATATTTTGACTTATAGGCCATAGGGCCTTTGTCACAACTCAGTTCTGCTGTCATACGTTAAAAGCAGCCATAACCAAAACTTACACACTTGAGTGTGGCTATGTTCTAATAAAACTTTTTTTTTTTTTTTACAAAAGTAAGCGATCACCCTACTGATTAGTTTCTCTATCCCTGCTCTTGTGGAACAATAACATAGGTAAAATCTGGGTCCTTGGGTGACTTCATGGAAGATAGCCACCCTACACTCAGCGTCATCTACCTACTCAGACTTTTATGTGAAGGAGAAATAATTCTTTATTCTTATTTAAATCACTGTTATGTTAGATTCTGTTAAGTGTTCAGACCAATGTCTTAATGCAGCCATATCTTATTGTGAGAAATTCCTAAATATATGTAATCATGATCCACTAGAAGTATTATTGCTTTATTTTAATCACTAATCTATTTCTAGAAAAAAGAACATTGATTTGGGAGTGACTTTCTCAAAATTCCATGGCAAGTCTGCGATGATACTGAGAAATTCTCATTTCCCTTGATTTTGAAGATGTCAATCAGGCATAGCAACTAAAGTTTTTCGGTTTTGTTTTTAACTTGAAATCATTGTGAAAATTCTTGGAAAATGCCAAATGACCTCTGAGCCACTTATTTATTGGTAAGGATACAATGAATAACTTTTCGTTAAATGCACATTAGTTGCAAGTTCTTACATGAAATTCTGGTTAAACATAAGTATTTTAAAGGTACATGTTGGTAAAGGAAATTCCAATATGTTGCATTAAATTTACATTTTATCCATCATTCAAAGCCTTGTATGCACTATTAACTTCTCTAACCACCCTCTTTATTTATAATCAATATAAAATTGAAAGGAACTTCCTCTGCTGTTGTTGATAGCTTGATGTTTTCTGAAGAGCAAGATAATCAAAACAAAAGAACAGGTCACGTTGAAAAAGAAAATTTACTGAATGAAGCAGGTAGTTGGAGGGAAGGGGTTATAATTATTTTTGAGAAAAGTTGCATAGATTGTTCATTTTATAAGATCTTCAGAGTATTCTTTTTATTTGCTCTTTTTAGTGAAGGCATCGGTGTATGCTGTTTAATGTTCTCTTCTCTATAGTAAATGGCACATTCATTCACTTACCTAAAATTTCATCTTTTGGCTTCATAGTTTTAAAAGTACCAAGTGATATTTATATTACCAGTTTGGATTTTTGCAGCAGTAGGTGTGGTTGCCTTATAAAAAGCTCTTTTATTTGATATAGCGAATGTCATGTTCCTTATTTGTGTATTATTTGCTAAACATATTCAAGGCAGCACCCCCTGAGACAGCTGTGACAATAATGCCCCACCATGACAACAGAGGAACAGTGCCAAAGCTCAGCAAAACAAAATTTACTTGGCAGGGAAGAGAGAATAGAGGCTTTCACTGCTCTTTGGAAATGCTAATAAGGTCTCAACCTTGAACCATGCTCACTTTTTATCTTGGAAACCCTTTCCAGTTATGATACAATCTGTATAAGTAGAAGGAAGAGATTCCAAGTTGGGAGTTTATACAGCAGCAGATTTATGAGAAGGGTTAGTCCAAAATCCAGGTGCTCTCATCTGGGAGAAGGTACACATGGGGCCATTTTAAAGTCCATAGTCAACTTCTTTGGGCCCTTAAAACTTGACAGTCTCCAGCTTGGCAGGCATCATCACCAAGGGTGGTGTTGTGTTAAACTGGATGAAATACGTTTGCATTGTGTAAACAGTTGACTCAGAGCTCAGATTTTGTTCTGATGAATAGCTCTTTTAAGTTTACCTGCCCATTTTGTCCTACATTGCATAGTTGAAGAAAAATATTATTATTTCATGGCTGAATTTAAAGATCCACACTAAGTCAACTAAATTCAGCCTTCACACTCACATACTTCCCCCGATGTGTGGCTGTAATCTTTTAAATAAGAGATCAGAGAAACACTGTTTTATGGGTGTGTGAAAACTGGTCACTGTTATGTCTCAACAGCTCACGAGGACTTGAAGCTGGGTTACTGGATGAAAACTTTTCCTTCTCTTTATCTGCTGTATCCTCTTTGGAATAATTAGATGGATGGTGCTTTCCTTCTGTGATTTATCTGTGTTTTCAATGGCATAAATCCCATGAAGAGATGGGCTATTAAGAATCACAAAGGTCAACACTTTTAAATATCTGTTTGAAATTTTTATTTCTTTTTTACTGTTTCTAAAAGACTAAGAATCTTGATAAATAAGCTGTAGCTCTCTTGTTGATCATTTTTAGTAATTTAAAGCCCCCACCCAATTATATAAACTGACACTGTTTAGTATAAAAACAGATAATACAGGATCCTGGGAAACCCAAGTTGTATGATTGCAGAGCAGAAGTCAACAATTGGTTATGATTAACTGTCTTAAAATTTATCTCTTCCTACAGAAGGGACAGTATTATTATTAACAGGCCCCTTTGGATCCTTATTGCTGTTTGTCTTTAGTACTGGATGTCAAGTGATATTTTTCTCTGTATTTTCATGTGTGCTTTAATAAGGGACTTCCTTAGTGGCTCAGATGGCAAAGAATCTGCCTCCAATGCAGGAGGCCCAGGTTCCTCTAGGGAAGATCCCCTGGAGAAGGGAATGGCAACCCACTCCAGTATTCTTGCCTGGAAAATTACATGGACAGAGGAAGTTGGTGGTCTGTAGTCCACGGGGTCGTGAAGAGTCGGACATGACTAACGGACTAACACACATACTTTAATAAGAAAAGCAGATGAGATAAAAACAACATAGGAATATTATGTCTATCTATGTAAATGAATAAGGCTTAAGTAAATATTTTATGGCAATTAAATTAGCAATATGAATAATAATATGTAATCACTGAGTGGTCTCCATAATAAAATGTTGGAAGTTATATTTAAGTAGTTTTCAAATTAAGATGATTTAGGGACCAAAGCATACTTTCATAATAAAATAATTTTTCAGTGTTTCTACAAACCAAAATATATGTATATATCTGTATATAAGAAAAGAATGCTTGTAGAAAATTTGGAAAAATTTTGCCTAAGATTTTAAAGAGATAAAAACAAATACTCTGTTACATCTTTGTAGTCTTTTTCAAAAATGGACACAAGCATTTTCTTTTTTACAAGACTGAAATAAAAATCTATATAAATCTAACAGTGCTTCATTATCTGCTTTTGCTTTCACCATGTGATATTTTATACATTTTACCATTTCTTTCAATTTATTTGGTAACATGACTTTAAATCTTAATCAGAGAAACATATCACAATTTATTTAACAAAGTAATGCTGGTCATTTAGATTGGGCTAAATTTTTCCTTTTTATGGTAACATTCAGCATAATACTACTGAACATAAATCTTTGGATGCATCTTGATTATTTCTTAGGATAAGTTCCTAAGTCTAACATTAGTGACTCCAAAGTTACAGTCTCCTCAGCTTTAATGGGCGAAATAATTTAAAAAGTTATTTTCAAGTCAATAGTTTCCTTTAATTTCTATATGTGAGAAATAAGTTCTCTAACAAAATAACCTTTTTCCTTTTAAAGGTAAAGATAGTTTGGCTTATCCAACAAATGAAATTTTATGTCAGTGTATATGTGATTTTGTAAGCATTGTAAAACATATTTGGGGAACAAATTGCCCGGAGCCCCCCTTCTGCACGAGTGCCCCATTGCTTCATTTACAGCAATCCATTTGCAGCTGTTATTACCACCCCTGTCATTTGGGAGGGTGGAGGTAGAGACAAAGACTGATGATCAAAGATGGATCAGGAATTAATACCAAATCAGACAAGAAGGACATAAGTAAATGGTGAGAACTGCTCAGATAGTTCTGAGAACCAGAGTAAATAATTTAATCGATTTTGATGCATGCTAATCAGCTGCCTTAGTGACAGTCTTGCCTTAATATGCAAAAATACAATGGCTTATGCAAACATTTGAGTATTGGATACAGTTTAGTTATTAATACGTGGCCCTAGGAACAGATTACATAGTTGTATTCTTCCTCAATCATTTACCTTTCCCAAACATGCCCCAAAATGCAGCTATGTGAATCAAAACAACTGTTGAAAAATATTTATTTCAGAAGTGTAGTGTTTTGAGTGAAAATGTAGTCCAAATGTTGTAGACAAGAAATAACTAATTTTTTATAAATAATTTTTATTCATGGAACAAAGCCAGAAGGTTTGAAAGCTATTTTGTGGTTGCACTGCTACTATGAACAGTGAGGAACTTTCTTAAATAGGAATAGAGGACCAGACGCTCAGGAAAGTTGTTGCTACCTAGGACAGTCTTCGTTCGATCTAAAACTAAAAAGCAAGCTTAAATAATCCCTCCTTCCAAATTAAAGCAGAGGTAAGAGGGATAATTGAAATCTTGTGAGTCAGAATTTACCAGAGAGATGATATGGTCAGACAGGGAGAGGTGATGTTAGAAACAAACAGATGTGATCACCGCTGTCACTGCGACTGTGTCCTCTGGCCAGGGTTGGATCTCTTAGAGCCGTGGTTTCCGCGTCTGAGCATCAGCTACAACTGAGGCATTGACATGTTCTAACTCAGAACCTTTGGCGGGAAGGGCTTGAGATTCTATCTTTTAAAAAAGTTTCCAACTCTGTCAGGCTAGGAGCTACTGTCTTAATTTAAAGCTTTATCATTTTAAAATGTGACCGTGGGCTCTGGCCATCAGACCTAGTAAGAGTTTCTTAAAGTTATATAGTCTCCAAAGTAGGGATGTTGGAAAAATATTAGAAATGCCGTTATTTTTAAAATCTCATTTAAAACATTGTACATTTTTCATGCTTTATGAAATACATGATACAGGAGTATGTATTATATAATATGATTTATAACTCAGGAGGCTCAGTGGTTAAGAATTTGCCTACCAATGCAGGAGGCACAGGAGACACGGGTTTGATCCCTGGGTCAGGAAGATCTCCTCAAAGAGGATGTGGCAACCCACTCCAGTATTGTTGCCTAAAAAATCCTGTAGACAGGGGAGCCTGGTGGGCCACAGTCCATGGGGTCACAGAGAATCGGACACCACTGAGTGAGTGAGCACAGACAAACATGCATACAGTGGAACTTGTGCTCAAACTGATCGAGTTGAGTAGTTAAAACAGAATTTGGCAACCACTGTTTTTAGATAACCAGGAAAATTAAAACTTACACGAAAGGGGCAGATACGTATCCAGAAAGACTATTCGGCCTTCAGAAGCAGGTATAATGGGCACCACACTTCTAGCATCACTGTATCGTAGAAAATGAATGATCCAGACAGGACAAGGGTAAAATACAAGGAAAAGGAGAAACCAGGGCAGGAACTGCGGTTCAAGAGGGGGCATGACATAGCAAAAAAAGGGTAGACTTAGGAGTCAGGGGTTTGACTGAAACTTTGAGTTCTGCCACCTCACAGCTGTGGAGGTCAGTGTTTGGTGTCACATATCATGCTGTCTATAAGAAGTGATTTAGAAGTTTATAAATTTAAAAAGTCTCAGACTTTTGTAATATCATATAATAAAGTAGAATAATTATATGGATAAATATATACTATTTGTCAGTGAGTAAAACATTTTTGTGTACATTTAAAACATTGTTCCATTTTCATGCTCTTTTTACTATACAGATTTTCAATGCTACATTAAAATGTAATCTTGAAATTATTTTAAGTGACATTAAATATAAATTTTAATATTTATGAGAGTATGCAAGTAACTGATAAAACCTGCATTTGCTGATGTTCTGTCTGAGAATCGATAGCATTTTAGAATCAAAGAATTTGAAATGTCTCTTTTCTAGGTATAGAGCAAGACTCCTCTGTCTGTTACCTCTTTTTCTTGGGGAGATCTGTTGTATTCTAGTTAAGCAAGATTAATCACATAGTCCAAGCCAGGACCAAGAGAACTCCAGGAAAGGGATATAGGCACTATCTTTATCTTAGAACAGAGGAGAGACTATAAAAAGAGCTGTACTGGACTTGGTGAACTCAGCTTGGACTGTTAATGCCTGAGTTCTGGTGTTATTTGGAAAAGGAATGACCCTGGGCTTTTGGAAGTATATTGAAGTGATTATCTCTGAGACTCTCAGAGTAAGGCCATACCTTGGTGGGTTTTGGATGGTGGTCTTTATGATGACAGTGGAAATTTTTCATCTTGAAAGAAGCAGTTCCTGGGACAGGAAATAAAATAGAATTTGGGTGAGCCTTAGACCAGATGAGAGAACTCTGCTCTCACTGGACCTTTTGGCATTTTGCCTGGGTTTTGCTACATGGACATTCCAGTACACTATTAGTGGTCAGGCTGAGCCAATGTCTACCACATGAATGCAGGTTGAAAATTAGACATGGATGTGCGCTGAGGGTTCCTCATATTGGCTGCTGATCTTCTGGGCTCTGAAAGAAGGCATATCTTATAGCAGTTGTAAATTACTTCCCATGCCAGTGATTCAAATATTGGTGTGCATGTATACCTTCTGGGGAGATCATTATCATATCTGAGTCCCACTTCCAGAAATTCTAACTAAGGGCAAAGTGGGGCCCTTAACCTTGTTTGTTAACAAACACTTCAGATCATTCTAATGCATGTAGTTCAGAGTTTATCAGATAATCTTAAGGTCTCTTCTGGTTTGTTACTTTTGATCCTTTGTTGAAGCCTTGTTATGGTATAGTCTGCCATGATGAATTATTATAAAGGCCTGTTGCATGCTTGAAAAGATGTGGCAAAGAGGAGAATGATGCCACATCTCTAGGGCCAGCGAACTGGGAGCAGTGGTGGTGACCGAGCTGAAGAAACTGTGCTTAATAAAGTAACGACCTCACCAGAGACGTCGTGACAGGCAGCAGCCTTATTCAGGCTGCTGCGGAGGTGGCAAAGTTGGTTTGCAAGGGTTTCTCAGGAGAAGAAATAAGAGGAAGTAACTTGGAGTCAAGGATCTAGGTAATTTAGATAAAAGGCATCAAAATTATAGAGTGGTTTCCAAAAGAAGGAAAGGCCACCCTTTCTCCCCGATATTCCATCCCCAGATATATATATATATATAGCCAGGAAAGGTTGACTTCAGTTTCCCTCAAGGGTGGCAAACAGGAAGAGAAGACATCGACACTGCTGCTCTCGGGAGCCGTTCTTATCAGCGGGGCTTCCTTGGACGCTCCCAATGGCACTGCTGTTCTCGGGGACTTCCTCCAGTCTGTGTGTTTGGTAACTATCGTGCGTGTGTGTGTGTGTGTGTGTGTGTGAGAGAGAGAGAGAGAGAGAGAGAGAGAGACTGCGCGCGCAGTCTCTCAACCTTGTCAACTCTATGCGACCTACGGACTGTAGTCCGCCAGGCTCCTCTGTTCACGGAATTCTCCATACAAGAATACTGGAGCGGGTTGCCGTTTCCTCCTCCAGGGGATCTTCCCGATCCAGGGATCGAACCTGTGTCTCCTGCACTGCAGGTGGATTCTTTTCCGCTGAGCCAATGGAGGAAGCCCAGAGAAGGCCTGGTGGCGGTGATGGTTTAGCCACTAACCCGTGTCCAGCTCTTGCAACCCCATGGACTGTAGCTAGCCAGGCTCCTCTGCCCATGGGATTCTCCAGGTAAGAATACTGGAGTGGGGAGAAGCCCTGACCCCTTCCCCAGTATCCTTAGGCCGCGCAGTGACTAGAAACCGCAGTATCGCCTCTAGAGGGCGCCTGGATCTCTCCCAAAGCCGTCAGTGGCCTGACTAATCTGAGATTTCCACTCATCTTTTAAGAAATTCCTTTTCTAAGGTTACACAAGAGAGGGAGGCCTGTGGGGTCCTAACCGATGTCCCGTGTTCTCTGTCTTCTTCAGTGCCACGCTGGGGGCCGGGTTCCTCTCTCCCCTGGCTCAGGACTCATTCTTGAACTTTGCGTTAGGTCCCCTCTTCCCAGTGCTGCGCTCCTCCTGCACGGCAGGGTGTTGATACCCCTTTCTCCTGACAGATCCACTCTCAGGAGTCGTGTGGTCTTGCAACAGCCCTAATGACCTCCTTCTGTGTTGCCCCAAGTAGGATGCAGGGCCACAGAGGCAGACTGGGCTCAGGAATTGATCACAGAGAACCCTAAGGTAGATTTGCAAGCTAGACTCTGAAAGTCAGCCCCAGGAAGCCCTGATCATATCAATTTCCAGGCAAGAACAAGTGACAAGAAGTCCTCTGTCAACCCCAAAGAAAAGCAGTTTTGACCTCTTTGTCCTCAATAGATTGTTTGCTCACAGCAAAAAATGTTCACATGGAATCGCTGCCATTAATATGGGTGACCTAAAGGTTAATACAGCCCAGGGAATGCTTTTCATTGTGCTGTATTGTTTGTTTCCCTTTTGTGAGCTTGTGGCCAGGGAACTGCATCGTTCCAGTCTGCGGCCCAGTAGCACATTACTAATTGCATTCTTTAAAATACAGATTTATGTTGATTTGTTTGGCCATACCAGGAGAGAAACCAGTGCAGGGGGTTATAAAGCGTCAAGGTTATAAACTTCATGGGGCTTTCAGGCAAATGAGGAATTTTTATTAATTCTTTAAATGCAAATGTCTAGTAATGTCCTCACTTGTCACACCCCCTGCAGCGCTCCAGTCAGGAAAGGATGGCAACCCGCTAAGTTGGGGGCCAAGTGGAGAAAGAAAATCTGATTATTCAATGGCTCTCCGTTGTTGAAGTGCATAACTGAATTTAAAAACTCCCCTTCTCCTCTAACTCCTCTCCTAAAAAACCGTGTGTCCCCGGAGGAATCCCTCTCATTTGTAGCCCCTGACAGGACACATTTTAGAATGAAATCAGCAAGTACTTGGCAGGCACCGAAGGTATCAGGTAAATTGTTAACTATCTGACTGTTCTTTTACAACCCTCAAATTGAGAGTGATGTTAAAGCAAAACCTCTTTATTTTAAACTAGTTGTTCAAGATCCTATTGTAGATGTCTCTAAATAATCCTTCTTAGGAACTTAAAAAAGTGTGCTTTTCTTTTTTCTCTTTCATACTATAGCAATGAAAGTCCAAACTTATAATAACAAATCAACATGTATCAATCACCTTCATATTCCTGTCAAGGGCATATTGGATTACCATGAAAAAGATCCTAAATGTGTCTTCTTGTTTCCAAGTTAGCGTGGGATGAACTTTTCACACTTTAACATATTATTATCTGTAGCCATGTGTTGTTGCTGACCTGTGTTTTTGTTTACAATGCATGCAGTAGAGATTTGATGGTTACAGGAGGAGGAGATTGCTTTATATTGCTAGTTCTCAACACGTGACAGTGGGGAATTAGAGACAGGGTTCTCTAAGCAGCATGTGACACAGCACTGTGTGTGGATCGTAAATAACAAGTCTTGGGATGGGGTGGGAGATAGGAGGAAGGTTGAAGAGGGAAGGGACAAATGTACACCTGTGACCGATTCATGCTGATGCATGCAGAAACCAACACAGTATTGTAAAGCAATTATTCTTCAATTAAAAATGAAGTAATTTCATTTAAATGTCTTACATATATATGTATGTGCTTTATGAAATCAGGTGCCGTATTGGTCTTTTACTCACTTCTGTACCTTCAGTGCCTGCCTTGGTACCTGGGATATATTATGCATTCCATAAACAAATAAACAACTATAGGAAATAATGAACATGGTTTTCCTAACATATGTAAATGCCATAAAAATACAAATTTTTTTAAAGTTTTTTTAAATTTTTTTTATTGAAGGATAATTGCTTTACAGAATTTTGTTGTTTAAAAGCATCACTAAATTCATATTTTGTCATCCTGATTTTTTTATTGTAGTAAACTACTCATAACATTAAATTTATCATTTTAACCATTTTTAACTGGATAATTCTGTGGCATTAGTCATCACAGTTTCTTAATACCAGGAGTTCAAATACTAACTTGATGAATTCAAAGGGGACCTTGTACTTACAAACGTTGGAGACCCATTTTACTGATGGGAAGTCATCCAATATTGACTATTTCCAGTATCATAGATCTCATCATTTTGAAGGGGTGGCATGTTTCATGATTGGGCCATAAAAGTGTTAAAAAGTTATTATTTGTATCAAATTGAAATCTGTCTCCTGGTATCTTCCCATCTGTCTTACTGATCTTAGCTGGAAGAAACAGCATTAATATACATTATGCTTTCTTCCAAGGGACAGCCCTTATTAAATGCCAGCTTTTAATTTTTTTTTCCTTTTAAAGCAACTTGTTAGAAAGTCTTAATTAAATCTAACCAAAATTCCTCCCATTTAAATGTAAAGACTTTAAAAATTTTCTGCTTTCTATCAATTCTGGTTAGTAATATAAAAAGCATATGTAGTTTGGGTAGGCCAGGTATGTCTCTCTCACACCTCAGAGACCAAGTCCTTGTAGGACAGCTCAGGTTTTTTCCTGCGCAGGGAAGGCCTTGTCCAAGACAGAGCCTCACTTGTCTTCTTTTTGTTATTTCTGATGAACCACGCAGTGGGCTATGCTTGACCTCTCCTGCTCTTCCCCATAGCCAGTCCAGCACAGAAGAGACTTGATGTTCCCCTTCCACAATCCTATATGTGCCAACTTTAAGAACACCTTTGAATCCAAAGTTATCACTTTCTTTTCCCACACCCCCCACCCCGATCTTCTGTTATCCTTTTCGTCAGATGTTTGGGGTATTTTTTTTTAGAAATGTTCTTCTTTCTCCTGTCTATTTTCTTCTCCTGTCTTTCTATTTTCTCTCTACTGTTCTGCCTTGTGTCCTATAGACCACTGCTTCCCTTCTGTGATTTGTTTGGCAACAATAATCTCTGAGTTACTCATCTCAATTAAGAGTGAATGTCAGTGTCAAACCAGACTCCCGGCTTCATGTTTTGATGAAGAATTACTACACTCAGAAAACAGTGGGCCTAGTGCTAGGTCACACTCCAATGAATGTTGAAGGAAGGTTGACTATTGAGTGAAAGACAAAATAACAAAACAAGCTAGTTGGAGCTGCCAGTCTATACTTGGCTGCCTCTTGTGTTTCCCTGATTACCAGAGCCAAAATTAGCTATGAGTGGGAGATCATGCGTTCTTTTTCCAACTCCCACCCCATGTTGACTCACATGGACATTTCAAAGGATCCTCAAGTCCAAAATAATTTGTCACAAGTACAAATACTTCATTTCTAATTCTGGCCTTTAATTAAGGTCTATAAAGGAAGTTTGTACTTAATGGTTAAATAAAGTGTATGGGAACCAATATCTAAATTTAAGTTTTTTACTTCCTTCTAGAAGTTATTTCCTGGACAAGTTCTTGACAGTTTAGCTTCTAGGTAGTTATTTCCACAAATAAGCCTTTGGCAAAACTTACATAAAATGATATGGAATCAATAGTGGCTACCTTTACCTGGTTTTCTTTTCTCCCAGCTGAAAAAACCACTTAGGCCCCGTCAGAATTTTTCAGCACCCCTTTAATTCTTTTGGGTGTTGTTCTAGAGAATTACTTGAAAGAACTAGTGAAAGTCAGCTAGCTCTAGCTATGATTTCAGGATTGAATTTAGCTAAGCCAACCCAATTGGACCATAAGTTCTAAGAGCAATATAGGCCTTCCATGGTAATAACTGACCTGTTCTCTTTTCGACTAGGACAGGAAGTAATCTTGTCATTTCTTCCCAACAAGGAAAACTTCTGATTGCTCTTTAATGTAAAACAGAAATTCTGTTGGTCATTATCCCATGGTGATCCTCTGAATACATATCTATTGATGGGTTTCAGAGGATTCTAGGACTGCAAGGAAGCACTCAGGTAATATGGTACATTTCCACAGTAGTTCTTTATGTCCATGTTAAAGAGTGTCAGTCTGCTCTTGGTCATTTCCTCACCATGTTAAATGACATTATCTCCACAAGACTTGCTAGTGTCAGTTTACTCTCTTGGAAGAAGGAAACATCCCTTTTTCTGTCTGAAGGCATTTGTCATGTGTCTACAGTACAATACAGTATAGAGTTTTTTTATCCTTTGCAAATGGAGGAAACATTGTTAACATGCCGTTAACAGAGCATATTCTTCAAGTGACAGTTTCTTCAAAAACAGACATCATAGGGGGAAAAGAAGAAGGAGGTACCATTACAAATAAAAGGAAACTTGAGCGCCCTATCAGTCACCAAAATCTATGGGCCTGGTTTAGATTCTGATTTGACCAAAACAAATTGTAAAAATGATACTTTTGACACAGCTGGGAAATTTGATCATAGAGTGCATACTAGATGATATTAAGCAACAATTGTTTTAAGAAAGAAATGATTGTTAGCTTTGTTATGTATGATCATTACATTGAAGTTATGTTAAAAAGAAGTTCTTTCTGTTAGGGATTCAAACGGAAGTATTTATAGTTGAGATGATAATATATTTGGTATTAGCTTTAAAACATTCTGGGAAAATAAGGAAATAAATAAAACAATTTAGAAAGTAAATAAAACAATCTAGAAAAATAAGATGAAATAAGATTGAATAAATGCTAATTATTGGTACTGTGTAAATGGAGATTCATTAGATTAGTTGCTTTAATTTTGTATATGTTTGGAAATTTCCCAAAATAGAAAGTTTTTTTTTTTTTAAGGAGAAAGAGCAATTCCTTTATTTTTCCAACTATTAATTTGTTATTGTTATTATTCTAGAAGCAGATAAGAAATATTATTTAATCTGGGTCTTACCTGTATTATTTGTACTAATGATAAAATAATCCAAAATTTAGTCACTAAATTAAATAACTACACTGGCTGATTTTTTTTCCCAGAGCTAACCACTATATTTCAAGTGCTTTATAAATATCTCATTTAATTAATTGCTCTGTAGTAGATTATGTTATTCTCCTTTTACAGTTGAGGAAATTGTACTTCAGGGAGCTTAAATAACTAGTGTAGGGTTAATAAAGTAACAGACGACTGAGCCTAAGTTTTGGACCCAGAACTACCTCGTTCCAAAGCCATGCTCTTTGCACTACCACCCTACCTCTCATTCTATGTGTAGTCTGAGGCCTTGTTGACTAGAGGAAGCCAAGTCAGTAGGTTAATTAATTGTGATTCTCCTAAAACGTAATCCAGAGTCCATCATTCCTCAGTTGAAAACCCCCCAAAGAATTTCCATCTCCCATAGTGAAATTCAGAACGCTTTCAGAATCTACCAGGATCTTAGTCATCTTCCCCCCGCCACCCATTCCACCTCATCTCTTTGCACTCTCGCCTTTGCTTACCCTGCTGTAGCCACACTGGCAACTTCAGTGTTTTTCCTGAAATGTACAGAACATCCTTTTGTACAAGGCCCTTCACTTGGTGTTCCTTCTGCCTGGAGTGCTCTTTCCGTGGACATCACATGGTTCACTTTCTTCTCCCTTCCCTGAGTTCCTTCAGTCTTTGCTCAGATGTCTTCTTATGAGAGAGGACTTCCCTGGCCATCTAAATTGAATAGCCCCCCCACTGAAGTTTTCTCTTTTCCTCCTTAACCTTCTTTATTTTTCTTCATAGTGCTTATCCCTACTTGACATCATTATGTACTTAGTTGTCTGTTTCCCCTTGCGTATTCAGTCACTTCAGTCATGTCCAACTCTTTTTGACTCCATGGACCTGGCAAGCTCCTCTATCCACAGGATTCTCCTGTCAAGAATACTGGAGTGGATTGCCATGCCCTCCTCCAGGGGATCTTCCCAACCCAAGGATCAAACCTGAGGCTCCTGCATCTCTATCATTACAGACAGATTCTTAACTGCTGGGAAGGCCTGTTTCCCCTTATTAGAATGTAAACCCAGCGAGGACAGGGACTTAGTCTGTTGATTCACTGCTGTCTCTCTTATACCTAGGGCAGTGCCTGGCAGACAGTAGTTTCTCAGCAATATGGGTTACAACTGAGTGACTGTGGGCCTCATCAGCACCCTGAGCTGAGTCATCAGCCACCAGGTGACATGTGGGACTAACATGGGTCACTGATAGAGACCCGCAGCACCTGCTGACGTTGTCTTATGATGGTGGACATTGTGGAAAGATGATCGTTCCAGATCTATCATTTCCCAGCTGCCTGTAAGGACACTTCTCAACTCTTTTTAGTCTTACTTCTTTAAATGAGACAATAAGGTAAAAGATGAGATAATAATTATTAATTACATGATTATTAGATACTCATGTAGAATACTGAGCAAGTTGTACAGTCCAAACCTTCTCTTTATGGCATATCAGATGGTCCTCCTTTAGCTCCAAACACTTCCTTTCATAGATCTAGACATCTGATCAGGCAGCCAAGAACTCTGAAAGGCCCTTGGCTGGAAACTGAGGATTTACTAAACCCCATGTGCTCTCCCTCTTGTTTGAGCATGTAGATGACATGGAATAACCCCTCTGATTTATGGAATTGGCTTTTCCAGGGTTGTTTATATTGCCAGATGATCACTTCCCATTTTGATAAAGATCACTTCATAAGGGGGATTAGATGGTGCAAAAATGACAGTGGTCTCTGCTGGATCTGTCAGTCTTATTTTTAGCCAAAAATCTCCAACATGCAAAAACTGCACAAAGACTTATTGTTGTACAAGTTTCCAGGACTTAATAAATTACCCATTGTTATGAGATAACCTCAAAACATTAAAAGACCCTGGCTAGGAGGCAATAAAATAATTTAAAAATGGAGTAGAAGTATGGATGCATCAGTTAAAAAAAAGCTTTAATCCCAGATAGTATATTTTTTTTCAAGTTTGAGTGGAAAGTAGTGTAACCACAGGAATGTACATTAACAAAAAAAAATAAGCTAATTAAATAACACACAACTGTTTTATTGTCTGGGTATTAATGCTTAAAGGTCATGTCTTAGTTTACAATGGTGAAGGGAATTTATTAAGGGAGGGTTATTTGACAGGAATCTTTTTGTCCTACAAGTTATGTGGAGGTTAAGATAATTAACAGTTCTTTCTTATTTATTTTTTCCTATGAGTGGACATAGAGAAGAGAAGTCTCTGCAACATACATGTCTTGTTTGTTACATTATGGTGTTTGGCTCACGGGATCTTGGGAAGAGGAGAAATAAAAAGAGGAGAGGAGAGGAGAAAACTCTCTTGGGCATAAAGCTGGGGGCTAGTGTTCTAGTAAGGGGCACTGAGTCTTGCACAAGTTTCTGGGATTTAATACCTAACAGAGCAGGAAGCAAATGAGCCCTGAGCAATGTGGCACCGTTTTCCTGTCATCTCTAAATAAAGAGAGCAAACATCCAAAAGCACAAAGGTGGGCCCGGCACATGCAGCTGGGTTTCCTGGTGACATTATCTCTGTCTTGGCACTTGGTCTGTGTTTACAGTCTGAGTAACAGATATGAGGTAATGAAGCAAAGGAGGGAAGTGCTAAATAATGACCTAACACAGAGGTGCTGTTTACTCGGAGCCTTTTGGAGGTGGGCTGGAGAACTCAGCTGTACTTGAGTCTGTCCGCCGTCCGTCTGTGGCCCAGGCTTGCTCCAGTCAACAGTCCACAGTCACCCAGGACTGCGCCATAGCTCCTGGAGGGCAGTGAGGGCTGTGAAAAGCATGTGACATAATGACGCTTTCAGGGAAAACTGTTGGGACTAGCGACAATAACTGGGTGCCAAGAACTTGGTGCTGGGCATAAAGAAGGTTCTCAATAAGTACTTGAGGTGACTTGACCCTGACACAGGCTCTAGTCAGAGACTCGCCTCCTTTACTAGTGTAACCTAGGCTGTTGTGGGTCTGCGTGGGGGAACTGAGAAATACTCAAGGCTTGTTTTGCTCAGGTGTCCCTGTTTCACCTGGGAGTGGCAGAAGTGCTTGTAGTCATGGAGGAAGGGCCAAAACTACACACAAAGACATGGGCTAAAAGACAGTCGGTGGGTCCATGCCCTGCTTCAGAGACTCAAATGTTAGTCAAGAGGCAGTCTTGAGTGTGACTGCGGTGTGTTCCCTTAGCTTCCCTACTCTAATTTTTTTAGGGCCGTATGCAAGTTTGATTCCAAAAGGTTTGGGGGGATGAACTAGGAGACATGATCTATGCAGGCAATATATATATTCAGTGGAGAGACTGCTCTGAGCCACTCTTTGACAGAAGTATTGCAGAGTCCCTTTAAGAAGTGTAACCGGAGCTTCCCTGGCGGTCAGATCCCTGGTTGGAGAACTAAGGTCCCATATGCTGCAAGGATGCAGTCAAAAACAAACAGAAAGTTTAACCACCTCCTGAGGCAACAAGGGGCATCGGCGTGTGCAGGAACTTTGCCACTAGGGGGAGCCATGGCTGAAGGGAGTAACAAGGAGCCTGAGACAAAGAGACTCTGGCCCCCACCAGACAAAAGTAATTCAGTCTGGGTATGACAAACTCTGAAATAAATCAAATAATGAAATAGTCTTGGAGCAGAGACCAGAGTTAAAGCTGCTTCTGAAGATGCCTGAAATAATGTGATAACAGGCAGCTCTGAGTGGCTCTGTCATCAGGAGGGCAGCATAGTTACTCCACCTTGTTTGCAGGGCAAAGAACGAAGGAAGAGGCAGAGACCACAAAATGATTTTGTGGCAGCGAGATGTAACTAGAACCCAGGAGTGGTGAAATCTGAGGGAGTTTCATGGGTCACTGGAAATTTCCCAGTTAGCACCACGGCCAGATGAAGTACTGTTGGGTTCAGGGAAATAAATTTTCACTAAATGACACTGACCAAGCAGAGTTAGCAGTTTCCAGCCTTGCCAGATTCAGTGCTTTGTTACCACCGCAAGCCAGAGTTAAAGCAGAATACAGTGGGCCCTGCCTGTCTGTGGTTTCGTGTCTGCGGGTTCAACCGAGGATCAAAAGTGTTAGAAAAATAAGTTTCAAAAAGTAAAACTTGTATTTGCTGTAAACTGGCAACTGTCTACATAGCATTTACATTGTATTTACAACAATTTACATAGCATTTACTTTGTATTAGGTGTACAAGTAATCTAGAGATGGTTTAAAATATACAGGAGGATGGGAAGATATCCATAGGTTTTGTGCAAACACCATGCCACTTTGAGCATCTGTGGGTTTTGGTATCTGGAACAGGAGGGGGTTTCCTGGAACTAGTCCCTGCATATACCAAAGGACTACAGTATTTGTTTCCATATTGTCTTTTGTGATTTGAACACTGATGTCATTACTTCCTAATCTCCAGTTTTATGATTTTCTCCATACCTCACTAGGACCAGTCAATGAAAGAATATTTAGCTGCCAGGCAACAGGAAAATACCATGCATAGTACCTGAAGATGTATGAGTTTAGAAAAACATGATGGCCTCAGAAAACCAACAAGGAAAATCCTAGCATATATCCTCCAATAATGACTTATTTTAAACTATAGCTCATTTCAAGTAATCCTTCTGTTCCAGGAAAAAAGCACCTGTTCATTGCAATTCCTGGCATGAGACTGTAGGAAAAGTTCTCCAAGCCAAACTACTGTGTAATACAAATAATAATATTTCATTATGTGAGATATTTGTTGGTGCCTTTTAGGCTTCTTGGAAAATGCTGCAGATTAAGCCATGTAGAAGACAGAATGTCTGCTCTTTGAGATCATTACTTGCTCACACGCCCTTCCCACCTCAACCCTCTGCTAAGAGTCCCTAGGACAGACAAGTGGGACTCGAAGTAAGGTAAGCATTTGTGCAAGGTGGAAATCCTTAATATGTCAAGCCTGAGGTGAGGAGGACTAGAAGAGAAAGACAAGAGCCTGTGCTAGCAAGATGAAGGCCATGACCATGTTCTGAACTCCATGAGCGTTCCATGTGTGGTGAGCTGTCTGGGAGGACAGACAGGGTTGGGCTTAGGGAAGGAAAGCAGCAGGGACTGGGGGATGTCTGAACTGCAGCTAAAATTGTGAGCCTGGCCTACCCACCATTCTACTCTCTATTTTTATGAGTTTGGCTTTTTTAGATTACACAGATGATATAAAATGTCTTTGGATTATCTCACTAAGCCTAATGCTCTCAAGGTCCATCTGTGTTGTGCAAGTTCCTTCTTTCTCATGGCTGAATAATATTTCAATATTTATCATAGAATATTAAATATATATGTACATATCATATCTTCTGTATCCATTCATCCACTGGTGGACATTTAGGTGTTTCTGCATCTTGCCTGCTGTGAATATAGTAAGCATGGGAGTGCAGATATTTTTTTCTCATTCTGTTTTTATTTCCTGGGCCTGTCTCAAGGCCTCGCATGTTTCTTCTTGTTCTCTTGAGTCTCTGACACTGTCTTTGCTTGGCTGGCCTGCTGGTCCTAGGAGGATGAGAGACATAGAGTATAGCTACCTGTCTGACACACAGACCTGCAGATAACAGCAGAGATGCTTAGATTAAACCACAGACAATTTACAGATGTGAGCAAAAATACATTATTGTTGTTTTATGCCACTGAGTATTGGGAATTGTCATGTGCCAATAGCTTCCCAGGTAGTGCTAATGGTAAAGAATCCTGCCAACACAGGAGATGCAAGAGACGTGAGTTTGATCCCTGGGTCAGGAAGACAAGGTTACCTTGAGAAGGAACCCAGTCCAGTATTCTTGCCTGGAAAATTCCATGGGCAAAGAAGCCTCATGGGGCTATAGGCCGTGGAGCTGCAGGGAGTCGGTCACGACTGAGTAAGCACACACATGTGGCAATAGCAGCATTTGTTTACCTTTCCAAACATAAATCTTTGGCCTTTGGTGTCTCTTCTTTTGTGCTCTAGACTTGTATATCCAATTGACTACTTGACATCTCCACTGTGTCTAGTGGGCATCTCAAATGAAAAAATCCAAAGTAGACTCTTTATTTTCAACCCTAAATCTGCCTTTTACCATCTCAGTGGATACCACCATTCTTCCAGTCGTTCAAGCCAAAAAACCTAGGAGTCATTCTGGAGTCTCTTTTTCACTTTCCACATTTAATCCTTTAACAACCCTGTGGGGTTTCCTGCTAAGTACTACATGTAAATGCAGCCACTTTTCTCAAGTTCATCAACATACCAGCTGCTGCTGCTGCTGATGCTAAGTCGCTTCAGTCGTGTCTGTCTCTGTGCGATCCCCTAGACAGCAGCCCACCAGGCTCCTCCGTCCCTGGGATTCTCCAGGCAAGAACACTGGAGTGGGTTGCCATTTCCTTCTCCAATGCATGAAAATGAAAAGTGAAAGGGAAGTCGCTCAGTCGTGTCCAACTCTTAGCGACCCCATGGACTGCAGCCCACCAGGCTCCTCCATCCATGGGATTTTCCAGGCAAGAGCACTGGAGTGGGGTGCCATTGCCTTCTCCACAACATACCAGCGCTTGCTAGGAAAACTTCAATAACCTTTTAGTTGGTCTTTCTGTCTTCACTTGTATTCTTTCTTTAATCTATTCCCAAAATACCAGCCAGAGGGATCTTTTTAAAAAGTAAAACAGATCCTGCCTCTTTACTCCAATTGCTCCTCATCATTATCTAGAATAAAATCCAAACTCTTCCAAGGTTCTCATGCTCTGGCCCCTGCCTGCCTCTTCAGATCTCATTTTATACCTCTCCACCCTGACTGGCTGTTTGAACTTTGAACACTCCCAACTTGTTCTGTTCTGGGGGACACTGTTCTGACTATTTCCTTTAATAAGAATGCTTTCTCCTCTCTATTTTATGGCCACCACTTCCTCACTGTAGAGTTACCAGCTTAAACATCACCTCCTCGACAAGGCCTTCCGTGCCCACGTTTCCAGGCAGTGGCCCGTCCCCTCCGTCATGTCTTCTGGGTGGAATGCACACGGTGTGGTGTCCTGTCTGCCTTCCGTGGCCGCAGGCAGCCCCTTTAGGAAGGCCTTCAGCTGCAGAGACCACGGTCACGCCCCTTCCTAGGGTAGCCCACGTCCACAGAGGTATCTGAAAGCCTGTGAACCTCAGCCCCACTCAGCACAGCCTGAAGTTCACTCTGCTCCAGCTGTCCTCATGGCGTGGGCTGGGGCTACGGTCGGGCCTGCTTTGTGCGCAGCTCCTCTGATTTATTCTGCTTCCATCTCCTCCCTTCCACAGAGGCTGATCTCTCCTTAGTAAACATTCTAAATCCCACCTCAGTGCTCATTTCGCAAGTGGCACTAGTGATAAAGAACCTGCCCGCCAGTGCAGGAGATGTAAGAGACACAGGTTCCATCCCTGCGTCTGGAAGACCCCTGGAAGAGGGCATGGCAACTCACTCCAGTATTCTTGCCTGGAGAATCCCACGGACAGAGGAGCCTGGCAGGCTACAGTCCATAGGATCACACAGAGCTGGACACAAGTGAAGCGACTTAGCACACACACACACTCATTTCCCAATACCAGGAAAGTGTCATTTCCTTCATAGTGTTTAAAACTAGTTGAAATTGTTTCACTGACTGGTTTATAAGTTTATTGTTTGTTTCTCCCACTAGAATGTAAGTTATATGTACACAGGGACCTATCTGACTTTTTCACTAATGTACCCCCGGTGCTCTGAAGCTTCGAACATCATCATCATCTTCATCATAGCAAACACCTACTGTTTATTATATGACAGGTGCTGTTTTATTTATTTGTTTATTGGCTGCATCACTTGACATGCAGGATCTTAGTTCCCTGGCCAGGAATTTAACCCATGACCGCTGTATTGAGAACATAGATTCTTAACCACTGGACCACCAGGGGAATCCCCAGGTGCTGTTCTAAGAACTTTACCTATGTTAATTCACTTCTTCCTTACAAAAGTCCTGTGAGGTTGGGCCATTACTTGCCCCATTTTACAGATTGGGAACATAAAATACAGAAAGGTTAGTTGGTTGGCCCAGGTCCACAGAGCTGAGAAGCAACAGAACCAATATTTGAATCTAGGCAATCAGAGTTTACATTCTGTGTTCTTAAACACTCTGTTAAGCTATTTCCTTTAGTAACTGCTGTTCAATTAATTTTGAGTAATTAAATATATAAAGAAAAGGGAATAGTTGAATATGTTTTGGGGATATATCACCTATTTATTCATTTGACAAATATTTTCTGAATACCTGCTATATACCAGGCACTCTGGTATGCATAAGAGATATAATGTGAAGAAAATAGATATAGTGGGTCCCCTACATATGAACCTTCAGGTTGTAACCTTTCAAAGATGAGAACCCTGAAAGGAGTGAAGACTTCTTTAAAAAGCCATAAGTAGTCATAGATGTGGATTTCCAAAGCTTAAGGAAAAGCTACTCCGCAAAAATCAGATCACAAACAATGTCTTAGTGCTCTGGGATAGCAATGCTTTATGTTAAAAAATCTTCAAAGCTCTGAAATGTCATTGCCCAAAGCCTAAGGATAATTCACCAAATCCCAGATTGACCTCCTTATAGAATCAGCTTGTGGTTCATGATGAAAAAACAGCAGGGAGAGAACCTATAGAGTTAATGACTAAACTTTGGTCTATTAAATGTACAAAGCATACAAGGATGGTGCTGAAGCTTTGACGTAAGTGGAGGAATGTGAATTCTTTTGCAGCTGGAATGTGCTGGAACTTCCCAACAGCTTGAAAGAATGCCTAGTATTTCTTTTTCTATTATGATCACTGTTATTTCTCACAGGGGCAAGTGAATCTTCCCAAACTCTCGTGACTGGAGTTGACGAGACCCCAGTAAACTTGTGTGGGGAGCAGAGCCAGCCAGCGCACCAAGGCTTGGGCACCTGCAATCCCTGTGTTTCCCATGCACGTGTCACACAGAGCTGTTGTACATCTCTGAAGCCAACAGGAAGGCTAACGAGCACCCGCACGGAGTCAGTTCCGTATTGGGTGGTGGGAGGCAAATTCTGCTGCTTCCCACCCCCACCCCCCAGGCATTTAGTGTAACTCAAAAATGTCTGCTCTGTGACCATTAGCCAATTTTAACAGCTTTCCACTCTGAAGAATTTAATCATTTATTGCTTTCAGTTCATCTGGGAGAAAATAGTGTTCAATGCAACCAAGATGACAGGGTTCATTGCATGAATTTTCCCTTTAGTGATGAAAAGAGAATATTCCTCTTGAATCATTTAGGGCCAGGGAGCGCTCCATAAATAGTCCCTGCAGCGTGGATATAGAGTAGGGCTTAGTATATGTATCTTATGAACGGCCTCTCAATACGGTGTAAGCACCATGAGAGTAGGGATTTTGTTTCATTGACCACTGTATCCCCAGGACCCAGAACAATGCCCACCGCATAGGAAGTCATTAGAAATACCTGTATTCAAGACGTTGTTCTGAGGATCAATTGAGATGAAAATTGGGATGATGTTTGACACTCTGAAAATGCTGATTCTACCCCTGCCTCCTAAAAAGCATGTTGTTTCCATCAGGAATTTACATAATGGATGACCTACTCAGTGGGAGACTAGACAAGGCAGGCATCTCTTTACTGCCTTACTCTTCATGTTGCAGGATGCTTACTCTTCTTTTTTTTAATAAGTGTTATTTTTCTTTTCTACTTAGAAATGGAAAGCACATTTTGTAAAGATACTGAATCAGAATCCTGAAAAATCAACCGTGGCCTATATGAGGCTTTAAAACACCATTTCTCAAATAGCTTTTACCTAATCCTAGTTGGATAACATTTAGGGTCAAGCAAAAACTTGGAGGGATCTTTCCTAAAGTTAGCTTTCTTTCCTGAGACATTTGGTGAAACTTGTAAAATTCTGGAGGATGCAAATTAAGTATACTTGAAAATACTGCATTAAAACAATGTATTCACTGTGTTTTTGCTTCAAACTACTTAGTACAACATTTATCAAAGGCAAAGAACACTGATAAAAATATCCAGTTGTGTATTCTCAATTATTAAAAAAGCTCTCAAGGTTACTAAGGTCACTGCTGGCCAAGTCTCTATGTGTAAGAGGTTGGAGCTTGTATGTGTATATAACAAGTATTATTGAAGTTAAGGAATTCTATTTGCTGTGATACAAATTGTGTACATTTTCTCGATTTTTCTGCCCATGTGTATCAAGGAAAATGTTATCCTAGACTTTACTTCTCATTTACAGGAATGAGAAAGAAAAATGTGAAGTCTGTGCAGACAATTATTTGTGGCATGAATCCTTATTTCTGAGAGAGGGTAAGTTAGGGTTCTCAATGCTTTCCTTTCCCAATGTCACTGCTTTTTATCTTTCTCCTTACTTCTTAAGCTTCTGAGTGGGTAGCTTACACTCACAATTGAGTGTGTGAATAGGACTGGCGCTGCCTAAAGGGAAATCAGGAAGCTGCCTAAGCCGCCTGATTTATGAGGCATTGAAAAGCACAACTGACCAAAAATATCTCCTCCACTGGCCTGCCATCAGTGCCTGAAATTCCCATGATAAGAATCACCCATTAAAAGTTTTCTGCAGACACGCATGGTTTATTTGGGTCAATAAAACACTGTGTTCAGGAAAAAGAAGAGAGTGAGAAAATGGGAAGGCATCACATCACGATGGCTTCTTTTACCTTATCAGTTTATGAGTCTCTCAGTAAAGAGCAGCATCTTGACAGGTAGGTACAGTACACTGTTTAAGGCTGGAGGGAAAGTTGGGAGTTCAGACTTTCATGTAGCATCTTCATGTAGACTCTGAGCAGTATGACGGCAATAAGTGCTTGGGAGAAGATTGCCCAAATGGACCAAGGAGCTAAGATATCGAAGACAAATTCAAATATTTCACAGTTCTGTTTCAGGCCAGGTTAAGAAGTAGGGTACATAATAGTTGGAGGAATCTGCTTTCAACTCCCTTTCCACTGTCTTTGTTGTTCAGTGCAACCCCATGGACTGCAGCACACCAGGCTTCCCTGTCCTTCATGATCTCCCTGAATTTGTGCAAACTCCTGTCCATTGAGTCAGTGACGCCATCCGACCATCTCACCCTCTGCTGCCCACTTCTCACAATCTTAGTTCTTGGATAACCCTAACAGGACTAATGATTTGGTTATTCATAAAATAATATTCATGATGAAGGCCAAGTGGATTTATGACCAGAGGGACATAACATTTGTAGAAGCAGAACTAATGATCATTCTGAGCTTGTTGAGACTATTCTGTAAAAGTGTCTAGGGCAGTTGTATCTGAATCACCACACAGATTTAATTGTCTCTCCCCGGTTCCCACCCAGAGTCTCTGAAACAGATGTTCTGAGATGGGATCTGGGACTCTGCATTTTAACAAATATGTCTGTTGATTCTTATGCACATTATTTGAGAATTATTGGTTTCAGAGAATTGGAGGTTTCAGTAGATTATAGAGGTTTAAAATATGGGTTCTAAAGGTAGGTAGGTCAGGGTTCACATCCCACTTCAGCTGCTTGCTTGTTTGGTGACCTTGGACAAGCAACCGTCTAGCCCTCAGTTTCTGCCTAATAAGAATACTAACTTCACAAGATTTTTAAGTGAGGTCTGAGGAGCTAAGCTGTATAAAGTTTAGCAGAGCATCTGGCACTTAATAAGGGCAAAAGTGATATCATTATTAGGATGAGTATATTTATTGGAAAAGACTCAGGCAGGACTAATACTTAGGTATTAAATATTTTGATGACCATGTACTTTGTAAAAGATAATTTCAAAATTCTATTGCAATATATGGTAAAAACCAATTGGTTTCCTAATTATTGTTCCCTAAGGTTTTTCTGTTGCTGTATCTTCTTTAGCTTTTCTGACTCCTCAAACATACCTAATAGCGAAAGAGTTGGATGGAATATTTTGTAATAAATGTTTGGAACAATCTCACCTATATCATGGTATCTAGCAATGGAAGAATTGATTATGTTCTACTTTGAAATATTTTGCATATTCTTACTAGAACAGACCACCTGGTTTCTTTTCCAGCTGTCACTTTCCTTTTTTTCTCTTGTATCTTTACCCCTTGTTCTTACCTTTTTCTCTCTCTCCTTGGTCAACATAGTGCCTACATTCTTTATTTTCTTCTGTTTTCTTGTCTCTCTGGTGTAATTCCTTCTCATTCATCTTGCAAGCAGAATTGCTTACATAGCAAAATTTAAAGCCAAGAGAATGATTGAAATTTTATTAAACTGCATAGTAACTTATTCAGGGTCATTACTGATAAATGCAAAAGTGGACCTTATACCTAAATAGATCTCAGAAAATCAAACCAAGAGGAAAAGAGCAAAGATAAAAATGGACTCATTGTTTCATCTTAGTGTAAACTATGGTAAACAGTTTTATGCTAATGGCAATGTAATAATGAGAAAGAAAATTATGTAATCACAGAATAATGGGATACATTATAATTTGGAGGGTAGAGAAGGAAAACTGGGAGAAATGCTGAACTTTAGTGCTCTTCCTTCAACTGCAATCCAAAAGAAACAGCATGTGGAATCTAAAATATCACACAAATGACCTTATCTACAGAACAGAAACACTCACAGACATAGAAAGCAGACTTGTGGTTGCCAAGAAGGGTGGAGTGAGGAAGGGTCAGAGCTGACGTTTGGGGACTAGCAGATGAAAACTATCACATATAGGATGGATAACAACAAAGTTCTATTGTATTGCCACGGGAACTATATTCAGCATCCTGTAATAAATCATAATGAAAAAGAATATGAAAAATATATATTAATATATATATAACTGAATCACTTTGCTGTACATCAGAAACTGACACAATGTTGTAAATCAACTATACTTCAATAAATAAATAAAAGAACCAGCCAATGAAAAAAATGGTGCTGTTGGCATCATCTCACATGAATTCCTCTCTGAATACTAGGATCTCATTTTAGTGGTTGAAATATGAACTCTGGCAGCTAGAATGCTTGGGTTCAAACCCAGGCTCCACAATTATTGGCTGAGTGTCCTTGAACAATTTAGTCTCACTGTGCCTCAGTTTCCTTGTCTGGGAATGGAGATAATAATAGCATGTCCTTTAAGGGTGCTTAGGAGGGTCAAATGAGAATAACATGTGTAAAGCACTGAGAGAAGTGCCTTCTTTGTAGCAAACTCTTAAGTACTGATTGCTATTGATGTATTATCTTTCTTATTGTTCATTCACCAAGTCTGGAATCCCCAGTGGCGTCCTGGGTGAGGAGGAAGTGTCCAGGGAGTTTCTAGACAGACCATTTTGCTCGCTCACATTGTGAAAATTTGCTGACAGTGGTTATTTTTCTTTCTGGGAAGCAAGGTTCCTTGCCTGGCTGCCATTCCCCTTTATTCAGATAAATGCACTATGATTTGCTCATCCCCAATAAACCTTGGATAGTTTTAGATTTATAAATTAACTCGTTATTTAATGATCACACTTTGGAACACAATCACCCATCTGTGACCACATATTAAAAAACTAGAGGTGTATTCAGTATTTACTAAAACTCTCTCTTAACAGAACATGCATCTTAATTCTGGAAATATCTATTTGGCCCAATGCATATTTCTTTCTCTCTCGTAACTAATACTGCTTTTTTGTCTTTCAGCATATATAAACAGGCTAATAATAAAGCTGAGAATTTGTCATTTAAAATATTGTAGGTCTCAAACACAGTCAGTAATGTTCAAAAAGTAGAGAAACGTTTAAATCTCTTTGGCAGAAGTGTAGGAAAGCAGGAACAAGGGCATCATTTTTCAGAAAGTATTCTCAGACAAATCATTCTCTGAGAGATTAAAAAAAAATCAGTCATGCAAGGCACACCCCTTTGCTTCTATTCCACTTTTATCATGGCAATCTCCCCTACAAAATTGAGGTTGTTCGTAAATATTTTCCTTCCAAACTGTGGGAAATAAATCATGAGTAACTTTGGATCTTTGATAAAGTTAGGTTAGGGGACTGCTTATCATTGAAACAATGAACACAAAGGCAATTCAGTCCTGGGGCCTCTGACAAAACTCTTAACAGCTGAGGCAGTGCTCACGCTCCTTGTTCTCAAGCATTCCAGGGGAGTGGCAAGGGGACAGCCAGCACAAGGAATTTTCAAGGTTCTTTTTCCCACCCTTCAGAGCTGATAAGTCTCTACTCATTTAGAAAGGGATTTGTTCTGCAAGAACCCTAAGTATCCCAAAGAACTATATTTACCCTTAACAGGCCTTGCTCTCTGTTTAATCTAGCCAGATGGACACTGCTTTTTGGACTCACAGTCATATCCCTACAGATTTGACCTCATTTAGCAGACACTATTAAAAGATTATCCTATGATTGAGAATTTCCATTGCATCAAATACTAAATATTAGTAACATTCCTCTGTGGGGAAAGTGATGTAATAAAAGGGCATAGACTGAGTTGACCTCAAACAAATTATGCAAATAGGTATGTGGAGATTATGCAACTAATCTGCTGGCCAATAAAGCCCAGTGTTTCAGGGAGCAAAGCTCTGGGGGCAGAGACTTTCCCACCAGCTCTCGAAGGAAGTGTTCATCTGCAGCCACAGATGGAAGCTGTATGTGATTCTGTTGCCTTGGTACCGTGATGGTTATTTTGAAAGATGCCAAGGGTGAGAAAGTATACAGAAGTGTGGCAGAATGATGGAACGGTGGGATGGGAGTGGGGTCATGAGGCGGCTTCCCCACATTTCATTTTGCTATTTACTTTACAAGTGGGGAACATGAGGCTTCTTGGCCCCCACCTCCGCCACGCCTTTGGAAGCCAACAGTGCTCGTAGGAAATTCAAACCGCAGTAAAGGAGCTACAAACAGTATGAAAACCTAGACATTGAGAAATGACTGTTGACAGGGGCCTGTGTTTAGAATGTTCCCAGAAAAGGTGTTGAAGAGTACCTAGTGAAGATTCTAATCATAAGGACTGGATTCTGATCAAAGACATCTTTTACAAGTTGCTTGTAAACAGAAAGCCACATAGAGGGGCCCAGCAACGGGGTAAACTAGCTAAATTAAATTTTTGCTATGATTTTGCTTGGACATACTTTAAAAACAATTGATTAAATCTTAATTGTTTAAAAAATAAGTTACAAGACCAGTACCTAATCAAGAAAATAAAGTCAAGCAATGCAGACATATGCAAAATAAAAGGTGAAAGCCTCCCTCCTTCTTTCCCCTGCAGGGGCAACTACTACTATTATATAATCTATCTGTCAGACCTTTTGAAACACTGTATATTTATAAATGTGTTTTAGGGGTGGGAGCTAATACTGTATGTATTGTTCTGTTATTTTCTTTTACTGAATATTATTAGCATCTTTGTACTCTTAAAAAATAGACATCATTTATATTCTTCTTTCCAATGGTTTATTTTATGTAAAGTGAAATGGAAATGAAGGCAACCTGGCAATTCTGAAACTTAAGAAAATCATATACTTGATATATTTAAAATATTTTTCTTGATACAATGTACTTACCACTATGTTTTGTAAGTTGCTTGTAAATTATACCTAGTAGGTAGATAGCAATCCATCTACCAGGATAAGATAGGAATAGGGAAGACACTGAGACCTATGCTACAGGTTATAAAAGCAGATTTCCTAAGAGTATGTATAGTATAATTCCAGTTCTATAAAAGATATTTATATGCATAGAAAGCATTCTAGCAGCATCTACACTGAAATGCTAATAGTTGTTATCACAGGATTGTTGGAGTATAGCCATATTTTTCTCTCATTATGGTTTTCTGTATTTTCAACAATGAAATTTTACTGCTTTTAAAATTACTTAAAAAGTAAATGTAATATAAAATGCAATGCATCTGATGAAAAAAAGCTCACATTCAACAGCTACAGAAAGTAAACCCTTCTGAATTAGCTTCCACTCCATTCCCAAACCCCATGATATTTGATTTTCTTAATTTAAGGGATTAGAGTTGAGCTCCTAGATTGAGAAAAAAGCAATCTTGAGCATCAGTGAAAGAGTTGATCAGAAAACGAGGCAAAAATAAGGAGATCATATTCCTTTATTATATATATGAAGTATAAAAAACTTAACAGAGCAATATATATATATATATTTTTGCTAGTCCACAGGACCTCAGGAAAAAAATATGTTCTGTATGTGAAGTTAATCTTATGGCACTGTGGTTCACGTTTTCTATATTCAAGTACAGAAGAAATGGTATGTATAGTGGTATGATGGATACAGAAGATGAATAATAATGAAAAACTGTAATTTGGTGAACTATCACATACATTGCATCCAAAAATAAGTGAATAGAATGACCATATACTGTTAATAAAGACAAGGAGGAAACTGTCTCAATATTCAGATTTAAATACTAAACACAAAAAACAAATTCTGTGTCTACAATAATCTTTGAAGTGTATACAAGTGCATTGCAAATAAATGGGCTTTTTAAAATTTAAGTCCATTTCCTCTTTATTCAAACATTTTCTATACTTAGGACTCCTTTCTCTTATTTTAGAATCTCTTCTTGTTTAGTTTTTTTATTTTTCAAAGTTTCATCATGGCTGGTATCTGTAGAATCTAACCTCTAGCCCAAAGCTGAGACTTCATGCAAACATATTCTGCTTTCAGGTTGCATCTTCACATAGTCTCTCTAAGTGTTCAAGGTTAAAAAGTACAGCTTCCTGTACGTGGCCACTTTTTCCATACGCAGTGGCAGTGCTTCTGTTTCTGCAGGTTTTCTTACACGCCTTTTTCTCTTTTTTTCTGTCAACAGCAGTCTCCAAACTTTCAGAACACAAGTGGTAGGTAGTAAAGTGCTTTATACAATGAAATACTATATACACGTGGAGAGGATCCATTTAACACCCCACAGACCAAAGTTCACACACATCACGCAAGAGAAGGCTCTTTTTAAGAAACACCTTTTCTGATAGTAGGGTTGGGAATTCCTTAAAATCTCATTAATTACTTCAAGTAGCACAAATGTAAGTAACATATCTGAAGATGGGAAGAATCCTTGTTAGGTGCATTGGCCTTAATAGATTACTGCTAAATGTCATATTGCTATTAAAATATCCTTAATAGTTATGAATTTCAGAATCAGTCCCATAGAAAGTAGGTATCAGTATTAGGATTTTTCATTCTTCTTTATGAAACAAACTGCATTTAACCATGGGCCCAAAAGAGATACATTAGATAGGTCCATGCATTGGAACATTTCTACATATTTTGGCACTTAAAAAAATTTCCAGTTTCATTTTTGAGGTCTCCTTTCCATTAAGCTTGTCTTTTGTATGTAGAGACGTGCCATTAAGTGCTACACACCTTTACTGTTCCTTGCACTCTCTTTTCAAAATATCCATGACTTTTCTTCCAAGAGATGGTTTCCAGTGCTGGACAAAACTTTTCATATTCACGACTAGTTTGCCTGTTCTTACATCCTCGTGTCCTGCCACAAGGTACTCCAAACCTAAAAGAGAACAATATTAGGGGCTATGTAGTATCATAATTTATTGAAGGGAGAGATATGACTTTAGCAGTTTTATATATACATGGTTCAAGGTTTTATCAATTCACAGTTGAAATAGGGAGTCACAGGCAATAATTTGGTAAATATTTTTTGTGTGCTAAATGCTTTAAATGTATTATCTTATTTAACCTTAAAAATAACCCTTTGAAGTAGGTATCACTTTTCTTCTTTCCTCGTTTTACAAATGAGGACACTGAGGCTTGGCAAGATTAAGAAACAGTGTCCCCAGTAAGTAGTAGCTCTTTGACTCAAGCTCAGCCCTGTGTGATGGTAGACGTTTTACTCTCTGCTATATACTACAGTCCATAGTGAAGGAGTGAGGATTCTGTGGGTACTTAACATGCTGCTATAAATCAACAGTTCTTGGAGACTCACTATATATGGTAGTATATGTTAAGGAGGATTTTATAAAAGTGAAACAACGATTTGGGAAAACATATTGAAAGAAAGAGAAGCCCTGATGGCTCAGCAGTAAGGCATCCACCTGCAACGCAAGAGATGCTGCAGGCGTGGGCTCGATCCCTTGGTTGGGAAGGTTCCCTGGAGAAGGAAATGGCAACCCATTCCAGTCTTCTTGCTGGAAAAGCTCATGGACAGAGAGGAGCCTGGCGGGGTACAGTCCATGGGCTCACAGAGTCAGACACAACTGAGCAACTGAACAACAACAACATTGGAAGAGAAACATGGATTATACAAAAGAGCACATATCTCCTAGATAAAGTATTTTTGGAATATAGAATGTTTGTTTGACATACTTTTAAAAAATGATGAGACTTGACAGACCCATTGCTGATTTTATAATTCAAAATTCTTTTCAGGCTTCAAGTAAAATTTTTTTGGCTAACAAATACAAAAAACCAAAAGGACAATCTCATTATCTATACATTAATAAATAGAAATATGATAATCTCCCTCAGCAGATGTCTTTAGTAATATTAATATTGGTATTTTGAAAGTTTTTTGTAATATTATAGGGTAGAACAAATAAGTAATTACATTCATAGAATAAAACTGTCCAATATAAGATAAAGAGACATATACTTTAAAGCTCAAGGGAAAACACAAGGTATTAAAATTCAATTGGAAATATCCATTTAAGCTCCTGATTGTATATATAGTCTGTTCATTCACTGAAGTGAAAGTCAAAGTGCTGGCCTCTCAGTCCTGTCCGACTCTTGGTGACCCCATGCACTGTAGCCCACCAGGCTCCTTCGTCCATGAATTCTTCAAGCAAGAATCCTGTAGTGGGTTGCCATTTTCTTCTCCAGGGGATATTCCCAACCCGGGGATCAAACTCAGGTCTCCTGCATTGCAGGAAGATTCTTTACGGCCTGAGCCACCAGGGAAGCCCCATTTCATTCTCTGAAATGGTTTTTAAAAATGTCATTCTAACGGTAAGGGTTACCTATTACAAACATAACGTGGTCTCTAATAACAAGTATCACTAAAAACAACACAAAACAAAGCTTCTCGAAGAAATGCTTTTTCTACAAGGCAGAAAGATACAGGTACGCATGGGACTTATGCCAAAAAGGCTCGTGGGCATCATTTTAAAAGGGCACAGTAAAGGAGTCAGTGAAGGAGGGTTATAACCTGTCAAAGTTATGATAATCTGAGCACCAAGAGCATCGTCATTGTGTGTTAACAAACTGGATCAACAAAAATCCATAATTCCAAAGTGGTACTCAAAAAAGAGAAATCCAGAGAGAAATTCACTTGCCATCTTGACAGTTGTTAAAACCATTCCTTACTTTGGAAAATGGAGATTAAAGGGAAGAATTTAGCCTTTATCCTGCTTTTATAATACAAACTATATTTCATGGTAACCTAATAGACCACCATGGGAGAGGAAGTCCTCTTACAGAATAATGTCATGTAATAAATGAAGGGAATTAGACAAAATTAGAAAAAGCATTTCTCAAACTCAAATTACATTATTCATCCAAGAAGGGACTGCCAATTGTGTGACAAAATCATTAAGTGAATAGTTGATGGGGAACTGGATGTTTGCACAGTGACTAAACAACTCACATTCACTGTTTCCTAGTCTCAAAAGGGAAAACAAAACTCCCCAATGGAGAAATCAGACTGTTCAGTTCGAGCAACCCAGAAGTTTAGACCCACAATGGTGGGTCATCCAGGTACTATGTATCCTGTGACGTGATTTAATATGAAACAACAAAACAATATCTATAACAAGTGCTAGCCAAAATGCTTATCTTGAGTCTATCAAGATAGACTGTAGAGATTACAAGAAAAATAGGAAGTAGAGAGACAAGCTAAATGACACTACAAAGAACAAACCAAATACAGAAGGCAGGATAATCTACAGAACACCTGGCCTAGTTTTTTCAACAATAATTTCTAAAGCACTATAAAGAAACTCTTCATAAATCAAAGATATTTGAGGGACTTAAAAACTAGATACAATTTGTGATTCTGGATAGAATACTGGCAAGGACAAGCCCTAAAGAACATTTTGGGATCAGTTGGGAAATTGGAATATGATCTCAGTATTAGAGTATATAAAAATAAACTAAAATTTAAGGTAAAGATTGTTAACTGAATAAAGTAGGTTGCAGAATGAAGTGTATATTATGACTTCATTTTGGTTAGAAATATAATGTATACATATATAGAGAAATATCTGGAAGGATTCACAGTAGGATGTTAACAGAGATGATCTTTGGAGGACAGAAGTGTAAAATTTAAAAATTTCCCCTAAATTTCTATAATGTACATGTGTTGCTTCTATAATAATAAAAAGGTTATTTAAATTATTAAAAGAAATCAAGATTATTAAAAGAAATTAAGTCTAGGACTTAAAAGCTTTAAGTCCTAAACTTAAAAATAGCTATGATGATTTTTCCAAAAAGAAAAGAGAGACAAAAGAAAAAGGGAAATAATGACATAGGTTTCAGACACCAGAGAGCAGAAATGTAAGGTGGATTATAAGGTATTTAAATTCCTTAAAGGGTAACCTTAGCTTCTTCAAGAAAAAGAATCCTAGTATTTAATTGACAGACTAGTTGAAACATAATGGTTGTGATATTGTTTTTATCATCCCTAAAATAATAAAATCCTCTTTAAAAATACAATAAATAATTTTTAGGAAACTTTCAGTGTTAAGTCTAGTATTTAGATGAATTTACTTTGAAAGTATAAATAAAACAAATATTATAAGAGTTTGCCATTATGTCAAAGTATAAATATAAATTAAACTATGAAAATGATGCTGAATAAATCTGTAAATTATGGAACAGCATCATACCAAAAGTTAGCATGGAAAACACCTTTATCTGTTGTATCACTTATTAGCATTTACATTTAATTTTGATATCTCTTTGCTTTTGACATCTACCTTGCTACAAGTTTGAGGGCATAAAGTTTACTTTGTATCCACAGAAAAAGAAAATATAATATTTTAGTGCTAGTCTTGACATTCTAAAATATTCAATAGATGAATGAGTAAATATATGTATGAAAGTAGGAATGAGTGAACTTTTAGGGATGCCAACTAGATTACTCCTTTTCAAAAGCAGCAAAGGAAACAAGTTGGCGTGTACGGTTTCAGAGTTTTCTTATCAGCTTTCTTTGGCCTTAGCTATTAAACTTGTAAAAATGGAAAAACAAAGTGAAAGAGTGTCTGGTTTTGCTTTGGCAAAGTCTTTTCATCAAAGTGAATAAACATGTTTTCAAGAATTCTTTGAATAATTGTGCTTATGTTTTCTATTGTGATGAATTCAGTTGATTCTTTCACTCTGTTTGGCAGAAACCTGATGAGGAAGTATAGTTCACTTCCTGGAGGGTGGCTCAGATGGTCAAAGCTTTTGTTTTTAATGTCTTACTAAAAAATGGGGTGGGTTTACTAGTTTTTTTTTCTTTTGCCAGTTTAGTTGAAAGTGCTTATAGGAAGAGCCCCTATGCAGAGATCATTGGGAAATAGAACTTAATGACTCAGTCTCCAGTATTCAAAATCTAAGATTCTGATTAGTTCATTTGTTCTTTGGAAACATATTTATATTAAAATGTCTTTTAAATTTTCCTCATTAAAATTTAGATTAATTCAAATAAAATATGAAGAGCTATAAAAAGGGTGTGAGATGTTACTCAACAAAGTCAACAGTTATATCACTGTTTAGATTGGGGGATATTTTATTGATAGTTTTTCTCTCTCTCTCACTCAGTTATCTGTTTCTCTCAAATTTATTAACCAAAGACCATAAATGACTTCTTAACATAACTGTTCTTTCCTGGACTTAACTTTGAAAAGAATTAGATCCAGAACACAAATTATGCACCTGTTTCAGCAGTGTCACTAAGATAAAATGGCAACTTTGTAAACAGGGAAGTACAGAAGATTTAGAAAATACATTATTTGTTTTGCTAGAATTCATTGTCTGTGTACTGCAGTACTATTATCTAGGAAATAATGGTAGATCCTGGAGACAGTATGGTCAAAAACCTAAATCCCATCCTCAAATTTAATGAGAGAAACAGAGAAATAAGCAGGTTATGACACAGTGTGAAGAGTGTGCTTATATAAGGTAAACAGATCAGAATCCCACGCTTACTTGCTTGCCTCTGCGTCTGCCATATTATTTTAAGGTGTAAATTTCCCTCCATTCCGAGTTTCTCTAAGATTCTGTAGTTTTGCTGCTGTTTGTTTATTTCTACTGTTCTTGATTTGAAACCAGAATGATCATTTAATGAAAAAGATGATGAAAACTTGAGAGTTGTTTTCTATCCAGAAGAAACAGATGCTTCCCATGCAATAGTAAAAATGAATTCAATATTATTTGCACAGATGGAATTTTGCCTTTGAATTTCCTTTGGGAGCAAGTTCTAACCAGGGCATTGTAATAGGACCTAGCTTTCCAGTACAGTATTAGTGGCAGAGGAATTCATGAAAATGTTTTCTTTGCTACTGCCACTGGAACCAATCTGAGACTTCTCTTCAAGACAGAAAATATTACATTGCTGGATTTAAAATATTTTACTGTTATAGAGCATGTGAAAGAGAAAAAAATTTTTGATACCAGTTCAAAGAATTTCGTTTGGACTTTCCCCAGAATTCATTGGTGAAAAGGAGAGATGCTCTTGCTGAGTTTATTTAGATTGCGATTCAGAGAATGTAAGACAAGCAGCAAATCAGCAGAGACGGTAGGGATCCAGCTAGTAACGTCTAATGCTCACCAGGATTGAGGATCGGACAAGTGCAGCCTCTGTTCGTCCATGATTCTGGATACAGTGTTCGCTTTCCTCGTAAAATTTTCAGTTTGGTGGATTTTAAGACTTTTTTAATCTTCACGTTGACCTCAGCATGAGATCCTTTATCATGAGCCGATAAGATCTTTATTTTTAGCACTGTAGGAACACAATTCCAAAAGTCAAAATGAATAGAATTTCATACTACCCTTTGAACTTTGAACAACTTAGATATGCATTTCAGAGTATAATGGAAAAGTGAACTAGTGATTACAATGTGGAAATATGCTTTAAAAATCATTAGGGATTAAGAGGTACACATTTCTATGTATAAAATAAACAAGTTACAACACAGGGAATATAACCAATATTTTGTAACAACTGTAAATGGAATGTAACCTTTAAAAATTGTGAATCACTACCTGTACTCCTGAAGCACAATATTATATATTAACTATATATCTCAATAAAAGAAAATCATTAGGCTCATTGATTTTACACTAACTTCATCCAGTGTATCTATATTAACTATACTCTTCCTTCTTAGACATTTTCAACTGCTACTTCTTTCCATATCACTATGTTAAGAGAATATCAACCATTTGTCTACTGCAAATAAATCTTAAGCACATTCAGCTACCAAATATAAAAAGAAAAAAGATGCACAGGAAATAGAATTGTTATCCTGGCTTTTATTTAGATTCTGACTATATTATACTCTATGGCTGGCTTTGTGTAATGTTATGACAAAGAGCAAAATGTTATTGCCAGGACATATTTTACATAGTCTAAAGAGATTAAATATTACTGGTTACTTAATTTTCCTCCCTGGTGTAAAATTCAAGCTGACTGGGATTAGGAAGCTGTCCTGGGTGATGGTAGAGCTCCAGTTTCATGATTCTATTATGCTCTTCCACTTATGAAATGGATGTGGATGGGGATTATGTATATTTTGGGCTATATAAGTTATGGAATTATAAAAGACTCAGACACTAGTCAATGATATGTCAGCAAGATAAGGCATCTTTAATATATGGAAAGTGAAAGCGTTAGTTGCTCAGTCATGTCCAATTCTTTGCAACGCCATGGACTGTAGGGACTGTAGCCCACCAGGCTCCTTTGGGCATGGAATTCTCCAGGCAAGAATACTGGAGCAGGTTGCCATTTCCTCTTCTCCGGGGGATCTTCCCAACCCAGAGATTGAACCAGTGTCTCCGGCATAGTGGGTCAATTCTTTACCATCTGAGCTACCTATACTTATTTAATAAGAATAAAGCCATTTAGAATTTAAAGATAGTAACAGTCTTTACTTAGGGCAATGACATTTTCCTTTGTCCATACACTTTATTTTCAGGGTATTTGAAAGGTAGAGGAGTAGACAGAGATGGCAGGTAAGAGAGTCAGGCAGAGAGGTAGTCTCAATGCCTTTCCAGTATATTTCTCCTTCCCTCCTACCACTTACTGAGCATCTAGTATGTGCAAGGAAATGTGCTGTATGGTTTTCAAAAATCTCATTTCATGGGGAAGATGGCATCATCCCTGTTTTACAGATGAAGAAGTTTGGAGATGTTAAGTTACCCACCCAATAAACCAGAAATAAAACCCACGTAGGTCTGAATCCAAAGCCTGAGCTTTTAATCACTGTGAATACACTGCTTTAAACTGATTTCTGCTTAGTAGTACTACTGGCCAAGGAATCAGTGAAGTGGCTAGAGACCTTCCTTTTCGATTACTAAAACAAGAATCTTTCATGGGAAAGGACTACATGTCAAGATTTTGTTGTCGTCTGCCTCTTTTCCACACAGTAGGAGAACCTTGCTTTTGCTCTAAAAGCGTCCTACTCTCACTAAGACACTCAAAACCATCTCTCTTAGGAAAATCTAGGTCAAGACAAGAATACTATATTTACTACTCTTATATAAGACTAATGCTTTGATTTATTGAGAATGTCATAAACCAAGCCACTCATTTCCTTCAACACTTTTTGTACAGGTAGTTTGAATAGATCCTTGGAAGCACTCATGGACTTCAGACTCACCATATGAGTATTTCATTCCACAGAATGCCTTGGAGTTTCCTAACACCTGTTCCTTACATTCACATTTACCTGAAGAAAGTAAATAAACATGGTGTTGGTAATTTGAAAACAAAGTAAAAAGAAAAAAATCAGCAAGTAAATCCAAGTGGCATAACCTTTTAAGACTTAAGTGATCCGTACAATATAATCCATAAGAAACCATGAAAAGTCTCTCAAAAGAAAACTATTTTAATTGAATTAGTTATCACCCATAAAGTATTGACCTAAGAGAAATATAGAAATGTAGAAACAATGATATATTTTAATGCTTGTAATTGATGTAGGTAGATACAGAGATGTGAGAAACATTGACATATTGGCTCTAGCTAAATTTCTTGAGAAATCAGAGCACAAGATTTGCAAGCTGAAAATCACAATGGGATTAAATAGTGGGAAAGATAAATCAAAGGTGCTTAAAATGAGCTGTTGTGATTTGTTCAATAATATTGCTTATCATCTATAACAAAGTAGAGGATTGCTCATGCAGAAATTGTAGCAACCTGAGTGGATACCTCATGGCCTTTGATGATTCTACCAAAGAAGGAGAGTATGGTAACTACCATGTTAATTGAACTCCAAATGCTAAATGAACTCCAAAACCTATTTGAACTCCAAATGGCATATCTTTTTAAAAAAATTATTTATTTAGTTATTTGGCTGTACTGGGTCTTTTTCACAGTTGGCTTAAATCTCAACATTCAGAAAACTAATATCATGGCATCTGGTCCCATCACTTCATGGCAAATAGATGGGAAAACAATCGAAACAGTGACAGACTAGTTTTGAGGGCTCCAAAATCACTGCAGATGGTGACTGCAGCCATGAAATTAAAAGACGCTTGCTCCTTGGGAGAAAAGCTATGACCAACCTAGACAGCATATTAAAAAGCAGAGACATGACTTTGCCAACAAAGGTCCATCGAGTCAAAGTAATGGTTTTTCCAGTAGTCATGTATGGATGTGAGAGATGGACTATAAAGAAAGCTGACCACCAAAGAATGGATGCTTTGAACTGTGGTATTGGAGAAGACTTTTCAGAGTTCCTTGGACTTCAAGGAGATCCAACCAGTCCATCCTTAAGGAAATCAATCCTGAATATTCATTGGAAGGACTGATGCTGAAGTTGAAATTCCAATACTTTGGCCACCTGATGCAAAGAACTGACTCGTTTGAAAAACCCTGATGCTGGGAAAGATTGAAGGCAGGAGGAGAAGCGAACGACAGAGGATGAGATGGTTGGATGGCATCACCAACTCAATGGACATGAGTTTGAGTAAACTCTGGGAGTTGGAGATGGACAGGGAGGCCTGGCGTGCTGCAGTCCATGGGGTCGCAAAAAGTCAGACACAACTGAGCAACTGAACTGAACTGGGTTTAGTTGCAACACGTAGGATCTTTGCTGGGGCATGTGGGATCTTTCAGTTACGACATGTGAACTCTTAGTTGTGGCATGTGGGACCGAGTTCCCTGACCAGGGATCTAGCCTGGGCCCACGGCATTGGGAGCACAGAACCTCAGCCACTGGACCTCCAGGCACGTGCCCTCCTGCCACCAACAGCACATCTTATTCCTCAGTGTAATGCTCCTTCAGCCACAAGGACATGAGCGAGGAGGGACAACACAGGGGTGGGGGGGCGGGAGGTACAACCTGCTGAGTGAGAGGCTCAAGGGTGTTCTGTACAACGTGGGGAATAGAGGGGATATTCTGCAGTAACTGTGAACGGAAAGTAACCTTTAAAAATTGTATGAAAATAAAAAAGGGGAAAAAAGAAAAAAAATTTTTAAAGAACTTGAATAGGTCTGTTATTTGAAAACCTTTTCTTGGCTGCTTTCCAATACTCCCTTTTCATATGCTAAGAAATCAGACATTAAAATTTGAATAAATCTTTCTTGATTAGGCCTCAGCCCAGATGTGTTTTCTTAAAAGAAATCTGGAAGAGGAGGAAAACTTATTTAGTTATACTGGGTTGTTAGAATGTTTCAAAAAAGAAGTATTATTTATAGTGCTGTTGTACTAGTTAAAGCCAGTTAAGTGACATTTTCATCTGATATTCTCCATCTCACAAGACATGGTAGAAATTAAGAGTATCTTCATGTAGTGCATTATATTCCTAGTATGGAAACATGGCAGATAAATAGATAGGTAAGCAAAGTTGGAGAATTTGAAAAACCATTAGAAAAATAGAAGAAATCTTTCAAAAGCAATTGTTCAAACATAAAATTCAGACTAAGTAGCATTAAGGCACAAAATTAATGGGAAAGATTTTTCCTTTTCAAATGCTAAAAAGATACATACAACAACTTCGTATTATCTAATCTTTCCTACCTTCTTTCCTGTTGTAAATTAAAGTGACACCAATTAAGAAAATGATCTTAAGATTAAGTGAAAAAAAAATCATGATACAAAATTGCTGATATTGGGTGTTCTTGATTCTTGAAAGATCCATAATTTTCTATGAGAATACATTAAAACTGTGGTTTCTTAACTCTGCTCCAGCCACACTTGCCTCCTTGCTGTTTCTTAAACAAGCCAGGCCTAGGCTTCCCAGGTGGTGCTAGTGGTAAAGAACTGCCCGCGAATGCAGGAGGCGTAAGAGACTTGGGTTTGGTCCCTGAGTTGGGAAGATCCCCTGGAGGAGGGCATGGCACTCCAGCATTCTTCCCTGGAGAAACCCCACCGACAGAGGAGCCTGGTGGGCTAAATAAAGTCTCTAGGGCTGCAAAGAGTCAGACACTGCAGCGACTGAGCTGGCACGCAGACAGTCTCGGCTCAGGGCTGCTGAACTTGCTTTACCTAAACGCTTTCCTCTTGTATCTATATAGCTCATTCCCTTACCTTTGTCAGGTTTTTTTTCCCTCAAAAGTCCTTTCATAGGACTTTTCTGATCACCCTATTTAGAAGTATGTCCCTCTCAAGTCCTTCTTTTCCTCCATCCCTGCTTTATTTCTCTATTATACTAAACATCATTAAATATTTCATTTATTTATTAGCTATCTTCCTCTGCATGAATGTAACCTCCTTAGAGACTGAGATTTTTGTCTGTTCAATTACTCTATTTGCAGCACTGGCACATAGCATAGGCTACTCAATAAATATCTGCTAAAAGAATGAGTTTATAAAGAACACTTACATATTAGTAAGAAAATTACAAACAGGAAATTCACAGAAAAAGAAACCTGAATGTCCCAGAAGTCATGAAAAATTACTAATCAGGAAAATGCAATTAAAATGGCAAGCTCCCATTTCACACCCTTTAGATTGGCAAAAATGTAGAGGTTTGATAACATTAATTTTAGAAGTCCAATAAATATTAACTGAGTTAATCTGCCTGAGTGAATGAGTTATGATAGTGCTTGGCCCCGTGTATATGCTGTATAGATATTTGTGAAATACATACAAAGTATTAGTGAGGATGAACAACAGAATGTCATTTTTGCTGGTGGAATGCAAATGGATACAACCACTTGAGAGAGCTATTTGGCAGTAAATGATAAATTTGACAGTAAGTACTCTTGCAACCCAACAAAATTCCAGTTGAGCTATTTCAAATCCTGAAAGATGATGCTGTGAAAGTGCTGCACTCAATATGCCAGCAAATCTGGAAAACTCAGCAGTGGCCACAGGACTGGAAAAGGTCAGTTTTCATTCCAATCCCAAAATAGGCAATGCCAAAGAATGCTCAAACTGTGCAATTACACTCATCTCACATGCTAGTAAAGTAATGCTCAAAATTCTCCAAGCCAGGCTTCAACAGTACATGAAATGTGAACTTCCAGATGTTCAAGCTGGTTTTAGAAAAGGCAGAGGAACCAGAGATAAAATTGCCAATATCCGTTGGATCATCAAAAAAGCTAGAGAGTTCCAGAAAAACATCAATTTCTGCTTTATTGACTATGCCAAAGCCTTTGACTGTGTGGGTTACAACAAAAACTGTGGAAAATTCTTAAAGAAATGGGAATACCAGACCACCTGACCTGCCTCTTGAGAAACCTATATGCAGGTCAGGAAGCAACAGTTAGAACTGGACATGGAACAACAGACTGGTTCCAAATCGGGAAAGGAGTACATCAAGGCTGTATATTGTCACCATGCTTATTCACCTTCTAAAGAGAGTACATCATGAGAAACGCTGGGCTGAATGAGACACAAGCTGGAATCAAGACTGCCAGGAGAAATATCAATAACCTCAGATATGCAGATGACACCACCCTTATGGCAGAAGGTGAAGAACTAAAGAGCCTCTTGATGAAAGTGGAAGAGGAGAGTGAAAAAGTTGACTTAAAACTCAACATTCAGAAAACTAAGATCATGATATCTGGTCCCATCACTGCATGACAAATAGATGGGGAAACAGGGGAAACAGTGAGAGACTTAATTTTGGGGGGCTCCAAAATCACTGCAGATGGTGACTGCCACCATGAAATTAAAAGATACTTGCTCCTTGGAGGAAAAGTTATGACCAACCTAGACAGCATATTAAAATGCAGAGACATTACTTTGCTAACAAAGGTCCATCTAGTCAAGGCTATGGTTTTTCCATTAGTCATGTATGGGTGTGAGAGCTGGACCATAACAAAGGCTGAGCATTGAAGAATTGATGCTTTTGAACTGTGGTGTTGGAGAAAACTCTTGAGAGTCCCTTGGACTGCAAGGAGATCCAACCAGTCCATCCTAAAGGAAATCAGTCCTAAATATTCATTGGAAGGACTGATGCTGAAGCTGAAATTCCAATACTTTGGCCACCTAATGAGAAGAACTTACTCATTGGAAAAGACCCTGATGCTGGGAAAGATTGAAGGTGGGAGGAAAAGGGGATGACAGAGGATGAGATGGTTGGATGGCATCACTGACTCAATGGACATGAATTTGAGTAAACTCTGGCAATTGGTGATGGACAGGGAGGCCTGGTGAGCTGCAGTCCATGGGGTCACAAAGAGTCAGCCACGACTGAGTGACTGAACTGAATGGAACTGAACACTTGTGACCCAACAAAATGAGACTGTATCTTAGAATAAGGATCAGCAAACATTTTCTATAAGGATCAGATAATAACATTATAGAGTTTGTGAGCCACAGGGAAAAATTAAAGATTTTATGTAGGTATTTATGTAACCACATAAAGTGCAACTGTTTAAACCTTAGAGCAGTTAGCTTTAGCCTGCAGAAAAGTATAAGGCAGGCCAGATTTGGCCTGAGGGCTGTAGTTTGCCAGCCCCTGATCTAGTGAAACTCCTTCTCAAGTACACAATATGACATATATAGGAAAACATTCATGGTAGCACTATATATAATTGTGGAAAATTGGAAATTAGAGATAACCTAAATGGGAGAATAAAAATGGATAAATCTAAAAAAAAAGTATACACTTAAGTAAAAATAATTTTAAGGGGTAGGTAAGTTATCATGTACATAAAATTTTAAAAATATTAAATAATATACTAATTATATACTATTTACTATATATATAGTAAAATAGTAAAAATATGAAAGTGAATGGTGAACACCAAAATTCACGTTAGCAGTTATTCTGTGGCATAAAGAAGGCTAATTGAGTTTGTAGATTGGTACACCTAGGGCTTCAAATGTATCTGTAATATCTTATAATTTAAATGAAAATATGGCTTCCCAGGTGGCACTAGTGGTAAAGAACCCACCTGCCAATGCATGAGACACAAGAGATGTGGGTTCCATCCCTGAGTCAGGAAGAACCCCTGGAGGAGGACATGGCAGCCCACTCTAGTATTCTTGCCTGGAGAATCCCTGGTGGGCTAAGTCCATAGGGTTGCAACGAGATGGACACAACTGAAGTGACTTAGCACATGAGACAATTATTGCAAAGTTAAGATTTGATAGCATTACAAGGTGTTCATATAGGTGTTCATAATTGCTGTTTGTGATGCTTAATAATAAAAATATTTTAAAACTTATTTTAGGTTTTATTTGGATGATTTGGTGATCACTTTACAGCCAAATGCTGACAAAATTTTTTGTACACATTTGCATTTTTGATAAGAATAAGTTGGTGCTAAATAGAAACACTTGGTTTTCTATCAGAAAAGAATACAGACAGGATGAACCCAGAAATTATGTATTCACACCAATATCCAAGCATGCCCCTCAAATGACAGAGCAGATAAATATCAGAGCAAAACTGAATCAGAAGAAAGAGCAGCATAGACTTGATGAGCTCGAAGAATCATCTTTATGTAGTAAACAGTGTTTTGACTTCAGTAAAAATCATTTTTTATATTCAGTTAATGTTGTTAATATGAATTTTATTAGTTTTATTTGGCTTATATTTAGTTTATAAAATTACTTTTGTTTTAGAGTTGTAACAAAACTATAAACATAAGGCGTTCACAGCTAGTTTTTGCTTTGTACATACTGAGTTACACTAGGTCTATAGGAATATTTTTCCTTTAAATGGATCTGTACATTTCCATCAAAACAGTATATTTTAGAGAGAAGTAAACACACCAAAGTACTAAGAGTGGGATAGTGAGATTTGGGTATTTTTTTTTACTTTGATATTTTGTGTTTTCCAATTTTTTACTCTAATTATATGTTATTCTACCAATAAGAAAATTTAAAAAGCTTGTTAAATACCATTAGTTATATTTAATAGTTTTATACTTATGGGGTTCACCACCTGGTTAACCTCAGAACTAAAGCATTCCCCTTATAATATCCAAAATCTGTTCTCTGGTTTGTCATGGATCACTGCTACTCGAGACCAGACCCAGAAATATTGTCTCCAATTATACCTCATGTCCCACCTGAATGTCGAAGTGCAGAAAATCCTTGCTCATCCTTCCACTCCCAGGCTGGCTCACTCTCATTGTGCATGGAATGGAAGTCAGGAACTTCATGATACCAGTCTATGTCTGTGCTGCTAATAAAACAGAAAATGAGGAAGAACGTATTAAGGAATTTCTTGGAACTTGAATGAAATGACTATATTTATAGAGATTTAAACCTTGTCAGCTACGTTCCTATCTTTTCACTTTTCAGAAATAAATAGTATCATAAAGGGCCTATTGTTAAAAAGAATAATTCATCTTGCAAAATGAACCAGACCATCTCTAGAATCTTGCAAGCACAATTTACTTGACTCTGCAATTTGACAAAAATTCTTTAAAGAGATGTGAAACTACATCTCTGCTCCTCCAGTGGCATGCAAGGTTTTCCAGATCACCATCAGATCTTCAAAAGAATCTGAAAGACACAGAGATGAGAGCAAGAGCCATGCTTGTTCACCTGCTGAGGCAGTCTCCTGTATGAGGGTCGCAGCTCCCCGCACAGTCACAAGGCCGGCAGCCGTAGTCTCCGAAGCCCCAGTACCCCACCATGCACCTCTCACAATGTGGCCCTGCCACCCCAGGCTTGCAAGGGCAGTCACCATTGCTGGGGTCACAGAAGGTCACCGAGCTGAAAGGAAGGACAGCTGATCCAACTGGATGACAGGAACACACTACAGCAGAGAAGACACGGGAGCAGCAGTGAGTGAACCAGCTATCTGCAGAGACTGGTCCCCAACTGTTTCCTCCCACCACACAGCACATCTCTGAGGCCTCTCCTTTACTCACTTAATGTATGCTCAGCGAGTGAAAGCTAATTAAACTGCAGCTAAGAAGAATCATCAGAAAAGCACATCTGCTGCTAAGCCACCTAATTTATCCTAAAAGTAAAGGCATTAATATGAATGGCTTTTTGTCTGGGGTGATGAGGATGAATAAGCAAAGAAGACCAAAAAAAGCAGTTAGCGAGAAAGAAAAAAATCATGAGTGCATGGTGTCCTGGAAGCCAAAGCTTCAAGGAGGTGGGCAACATCTACTGTTAAATGCTGTAAATGCAAGCAGATGAGGGGCAGGAATGGATCACTGCACCTCACAGCATGAAGACCACTGGTGTCCATGACAGGAACAGTTTCAGTGTAACAGTGAGTAGTGAGCCTCATTGAAGAAAACTCAGGAGAGAATAGGAGTAGAGGAATTTGAGCATGAAAACAGACAGCGCTGTTGAGAGCTTTTCTATAAGGGCACAGAAATGGGGTGGTAGCTTAAACTGGAGATAGGAACTGGAGTGAAGGTTTCAGTTTTTGTCTGTTTCGTTTGTTTTAAGACGGGGGAAATTACAGCATGCTTGATGTTGGTGGACAAGATCCAGTATAAAGGGGAAGACTGATGAGTAAAAGAGAGATGGGAGAATTTTTAAAGGGATATTTGGGCATACTTGGGTAAGGATAAAAGGATGGGATTTGGTGTAGAAGAGGAGGTGTTGGCTTTGGGCAGGAGCATAATTAGTTCATAGTAATAAGATGCAAGGCAGAGCATGTGGATACAAGTGCAGGGAAGTGGATAAATGCCATGGTGGGAGCTGGGACTTTTCTTCTGACTGCTTGTTTTCTGGATGAAATAGAAAGCTATGTCATCAGGTGAGAGAGATGATGAAGAATGGGAGTGGGAAAGTGACTGAGAGACTTAGGAAGTGAAGTATAATTGCCAGCAGCATAAAGGGCACCTTTTGAGATTAGCAGTCGTGAATTCATAGTGACTGGACAAAATGATTGGTTGCTTCTTCAGTTCTGCACGACTGGGGGAGTTCAGATGTGGCACAGGAGGAAAGCTGGATTTGACTTGCTGATTGTTTGTGTCCTTCCCACTACATTTGCATCTTGAAGCCTAATCCCCACTGTGATGGTATTAAGAGGGGGGAGGCCTTTGGGAGGTTTGGATACAGCTGAGGGGAGATGAGCCTGGAGCCCTTATAAGGGACAAAGAGTGCAGAGTTCTCTTCCTTGTGAAGGGTGTGAGGCAACAACAGAAGGAGGCAGTCTGCAACGCAGAAGACAGCTCTCACCAGAACCGGGCCATTGCTGGCATCATGCTGCAGACTTAGACCTCCAGAACTGTGAGAAATACAGGTTTCTGTTTAAGCCACCTGCCTGCCTGTCTGCTAAGTCGCTTCAGTCGTATCCAACTCTTTGCAGCCCTGTGGACTGTAGCCCGCCAGACTCCTCTCTCCTGAGATTCTCCAGCCAAGAATCCTGGAGTGTGTTGCCACTTCTTCCTCCAGGGGATCTTCCCCACCCGGGGACTGAACACGTGTACCCTGTGGCTCCTGCTTTGGCCAACGGATTCCTTGCCACTGAACCACATGGAAAAACCTTAAGCCACCTAGTCTATGATATTTTGTTATAACAGCCTGTACAGGCTAAGACGGCTCCTCAGAATAGAATCTATAATCACCATTTCTGCAAGCTCTTTATATGAATCAAGAGTCCTGCTCCTCAGCCCTGTGGACAGAGGAGCTGGTGGGCACGACTTGGCACATATGCAGCAGCCGACCAACAGTGCTGTGACAGTTTCAGCTTGCTTGTTTCACGCCTTCCAGATAGTTAACCACTCTCGCTTCTACGCTGCTTCTGTTCTTTACCTGTATTTCTATTTTGTGTGTATCACAGTGCATCATTATTATTTGTTTATGTGCCTGTCTCCCTTATTACTAGACTCTGAACTCTCTGACAGAAGTGTCTTTATCTTCTTATTTTGGCTTTCTATACCCCAAGACAGAGTCTGGAATACAGTAGATGCCCAAATAAGAATTTATGGAGTTGACCTGAAGGTCATTCCAGGCTGTGGGAGTCGTATGTGGAAGTGCCTGTTTGGGGAATGCGAGAAGGTTAGTGTGTTTAGAGTGTCCATTTAGGGGAAAGCAGTTGGAACTGATACCATTGCTGTTGTTTAGTCTCTCAGTCATGTATGACTCTTTGAGACTCCATGGATTATAGCCTGCCAGGTTTCTCTGTCCATGGGATTTTTCCAGGCAAGAATACTGGAGTGGGTTGTCAATTCCTTCTCCAGGGGATCTTCCCAACTGATGAAGCAGAAGAAAAAGTGTAGTTAGATTTGGAGTCAGACCATGGCGGAACCTAACCTGAGAAGTTGAATTTTGTCTTAGGGGTATAAAGAATCATAGGAAGGAAACTGTTTAAAAAAAAAAAGCAGAATCATGACATGGTTAGAATTTAATTTTGACAGTTACTTTGGTGACATCCTAAAGAGACTACCGTAGGGAGGGCCTGAGGTCAGGGAAACCAAACAAATGAGAGAGAACAAGGAGCTGAACTAAGACAGCAGGGGAAGGAACAGGAGAAAAGGCCGGATGTGAAAAGCATTTTAAATATTGAATGGATGGGATTCAGGGGCTGGATGATGAGGAAGAATGCATTGTTGAGGGACAGCAGAAACTGAGGAAGATTTTAAGGTTTCTAGTTTATGAAAGTGAATAGAGCAGGTTGGGGTAGGTGAATCCATGTTGGGGTGGAGATAAGGAAGAGAGGGAGAAAAATATGAGTTCAGGGTTAGACATATTGAGATGTCTGAAGAATACAATAATAAGTTATACTGTGTATGTATGCGCTTAGCTGCTCAGTCATGTCCAAATCTCTGCGACCCCGTGGACTGTAGCCCACCAGGTTCCTCTGTTCATGGGTATTCTCCAGGCAGGAACACTGGAGTGAATTGCCATGCCCTCCTTCAGGGCATCTTCCCAACTCAGTGATTGAACCCAGGTCTCCTGCATTGCAGGTGGAATCTTCACCATCTGAGCCACCGGGGAAGCCCAATAAGTTATACCAAGCAACTGGAAATAATACTCTGAAGTGTAACAGAAGGCTGGAGTCACAAATACAGTTTTGAGAATTGTCAGCAGATGGGAATTGAAACTAGGACTACTGGGTGAGTAGTATTTCCCAGAGATAGTACACAGAGTAAGAAGATAACCAAAGTGGAACACTGGTGAACACCCACATAGTCCAGGCAGTGGGAGAAGCAGTAACTTGTGAAGCAGATAAGGACCAGATAGAAAAGGAGAAGAATCAAGTAGGTGTTGTTATGAAAACCAAGTGATTAACAATGTCAAACAAAGCAGAATGTGTAAGTCACATAAGATACATAGTAGGCCAGTAACGCTGTCACACAGGAGGGCATCGGTGACTTGGAGGAACAGGATCTGAAGAAATGGAGGTATTAATGGTATAGTATTCTGTTTAGATCTCCCTCACTTTGTTAAGCCTATAATCATTAGGGTAATAGTTTTCAAACCAGCAGGAATGTGAGAAGTCTGTAAAAGTTCTATACATGTTATATCTGTGAAACATACCTTTCCTTTCCTCTCTTATGCTCCCATTGGTTGAGAACCACTAAAATAAGAACATGGAATATTGCTCTTTTTAGAAACAAAAGGTATAAATTACCTTCTTGGGACTATTCATTTATTTGCTTACTCAACCAACATGTGTTAGTTAATAATTCTAATGTTTATGAGGCATTTGTAGTTTACAAAACACAACTACCCCTTAGTCAAATATTTAAGGTCCTTCATACTATGGCCCTAGCCCACTTTTCTACTTTAACTTCTCATTACTCTCTTGCGCACAGCCCTTATTCTAATTGAATGCCATGAATTCTTGCAATTAGGCTTTATTCAAATTAAGTGGAACCCCAATCTTTCCTACTTTTTGTACCTTCATGAGTCCCAACAGGGAAATCTTTTCTCCTACATCTATCTTTCAAAATTCTACACATCCTTTAAGATCTATTCAAGTGTCGATCCTTAAGGTTGTCTCTGGAAGGCCATGGTCAAAATGATTCAATGATTTGGAGTAGTGGAAATGCTCATGGTAGAAGCCCTATTTGCATCTTTCTTATAAAGACAGAACCTCACGGTTGAAATTCAGTGATATTCAGAAAAGATGCATCACCCTTCCCGCTGCAACCCCCTCCCACCCCACCAAGTATGAAGCCCAAAGCAGCCATTCCATTTATCCATCTAATGGGCAAGTTTACCTTAGAAATCATTCCCTATTTCAACATAGTTGAATATGATTTCATCCTTTGTTTGAAACCCCTTAGTGCTTTAAAAATAGCATTTTTTGTTATAGCTCTGCTCACTTCTACTTTGCATTTCAGACAGTCAGGTGTCTACTTTTCTCTGACCAACCAGTATGTAAATTCCCTGAAGGTGAGCATGGGTTTCACTCACCTACCCCCTGAACTCTTCAGTGGAGACTTGAGTTTGACTCCAAGCTAAATTTTTTATCTTTATGAGCCTCACGTTTCTATTTTACCAGGTTGTATTAAGAATAAAATGAGTCATATTGTATGTCCCTAGGACTTAACAGGCAACTAGCAGATAGCAGATTCTGGCTACTCAATAGAAGACTGTTTATTTGAATTAAAAGGCAGTGATGAAAGCGCTATTTACAAAGAGCAGCAGAGGAAAACACCGTAACAGACATTGCTTGAAAAGATAAGTGTGTGTGTTTGTTTAAGGCAGCTTTTATCTGTTCACTTATTCAGTAGGCATTTAATGAGCACTTACTACGTGTTAAATACTGAACAAACTCCCAGGCACCAATTTGATATTTTTGGCTTTTAAAGATATCCAGAATTTAGCAAAATAATTATAAAAAACTTATCTAATGCAAGGAGAAAAGTAAACATTCTGCCTCTAAATCACTGAGTTTTTCAGGAGACCAACTTTATTTCAGTTCATACAGTTATGGTGATTGCTGACATTAAATCCCTTGATTTTTTTCTTTTGGTTGGGTTTTGTTATGAAAACATTAGGCATTTTCTCTTGATAGCAAAGTATTTTTGATTTTTCATTTGTTTTTAATTAAATAATTTGGACAGATTATATAGTATGTAACATGAATGTGTCAAAATGCTATGTGAAGACTTTTCAATTAAATTAAATCCCATAATCCAATAGAAACATTTCATCATTTTGAGGTGACTAAACCAATAGTTGCTGTATCACTCAGTTAAGTCAAGGTAGTTCTTGACAGCAGACAGGGGACCAGAAGACAGACAAGGTAGGACTCATCTACCGTATCACATGGCATTCCACCACTACCGCCACCATCTTTCACTCTTACTTTGGAAAAATCCAATCCTTTCTAGGGTTTGATCTCTCTGTACTGCCACGTATTTTAAAACCTACACACATTTCAGAAATGGCCAGAGAAGAATGTGATTCTACTACATGTGCTAGTGGATTTCTGTCAATGTGCCTTTGCACATAATTAAAAGATAAAAATACCATTTGGAAACTCTGCAGAATTAGCACCAGGCAAAAGCCCCTGACATCTTTCAGGGCATACTTTTTCAGACTGCACACTGAGGCTCACTTTGCATACCTATCTCCTGAAGTTTCTATAGCAAGCAATATCTGTTACATACATAATCTACATTTCTTATTTTCTTCCAAAATGGAAGTATATTTTCTCCTTGTTTGGGAGGAGGAGGGAAGGTTCTTCTTAGCTGGTTCAGGTTATGATCTTCCAACATAAACAGTAAGTGCTTGGGTTGAATTGTAGAATCAATAATTTACTAATTGTTGTGAATCAATAACTTACTAATTGTTGACTCTAAAATTCAACCCAAACACTTACATTTTATGCATTCATTATGGTGAGTTTCAAATTAAAACCAAGGGGGCTTTCCTGGTGGTTCAGTGGTAAAGAATCCACCGCCAATACTGAAGACGTGTGTTTGATCACTGGTCTGGGAAGACCCCACATGCTGCAACTAAGAGTTCACATGCCACAACTAAAGATCCCGTATGCCACAAGTAAGACCTGGTGCAGCCAAATAAATAAATTTTTCAAAAAACAAGAACCCAGGGTGACATAAACCCTTGACTTCAGTTTCATCTTCTCCTTGTTAGACATAAAACCCAATAGTAGAGATTGAACTAACATCATATACTATTATTCTAAACTTAATTATTAGTTTCATTATCATTTGGGGGGTATTCAGGTGTGGTAAATTGTTCTCAACGGCCAACATGGTGCTTTGAGTAGTAACCAGATACACTGGGTTGGCCAAAGTTCGTTCAGGTTTTTCTGTAACATCTTATACAAAACCCTGAATGAACTTTTTGGTCAACCCAATATTTAGAGGCTGTGTGGCCTATCTATGTAGCAAATTATCACTGGAGTAATTATTAATACCACTACCTCCCAAAAGAAAATTCACCCTAGGCTGCTCTCATACAACCATATTGATAAAGCAAAATTATTTTAAAATGTCATTTTAATTCCTCATTATTGTCACAAGATTTCTTTAGTAATGAAAAGAACTTATTTTAAACAATATGTTCTGTCTGGTATGTCCTGTTATAAAAAAAAATGACACAGTAACACAAAACTTCCAGAACAGATGAGACAGAGGAAACGAGTACTTCACAAAAGATTTCACAACAATTTCCCCTCAAATAATGAATTTAGATAATTGCTAAATGTTGTACAGATCTTATTTATAGATACGTATTAGTAGCATTACATCTATTTTGTAATGTATTGTCCCTCCATAGAGCATGTACAGACAAGAGTGAGGACATAAGGCCGTTTTTTTCTTAGAAAAGGTAACTACAAATAGAACAACAGATGAACACTTTTTAAATAACCTTGTGTATATATAAGGCTCTGAAACTAATAACTGTTGTGATCACAAAGACTGATGATAAATACAACTGTTAGGAAAGTACCTGTAATGTCTCAGGAAAACATTACCTACAATACAAAGACAATCTAATAGAGCTGGTAAGGGCAAAAACTTGAAGAGTCAGACTAAGAGTTCAAATTCTGGTTATGTGGCTTACCCCTTATATAACTGTGAAATTAAACCCCTCAAGTCTCAGTTTTCTCATTCATGAAAGAAGAGTAATAATACCTATGCTACAGAGGTGTTTCTTTGAGGATTAAATGAGATAATGTATATATGTAGCAATGTCTCAGGCATTTAGTGGCACCGTATGCTTAGATAATCACTGTTATTGTTATCTGCATGAAACATACTAGCTTTAAATGTCCACCATTTATTCATTTATTCATCAAACCTTTACCAAAGAGTTATTCAGCTTTGGTGTTAACATGAACCACGCTAGGAGATGAAGATACAAAGACAAATAGAGAGCCATGTCTCTTCAGAGAGATATGCAAATAAAATTGTTGTTGTTTAGTCACTAAGTCGTTTCCAACTTTGAGACCCGACGGACTGTAGCCCTTGAGGCTCCTCTGTCCGTGGGATTTCCCAAACAAGAATAAAGAAAAAAAAAGAATACTGGAGTGGGTTGCCAGTTCGTGCTCCAGGGGATCTTCCCACGTCCCCTGCGCTACAGGTGGGTCCTTCGCACTGAGCCAGCAGGGCAGTAGGCGTTAGAACAGAGCTGGACCAGGGGGCATGGGACACAGAGGAAAGAATAAAAACTGCCTCATTAAAGATATGAGTTTTTAAGGAAATTAATTATCTAACTGGCTTTCAAAACAGGCTGAAATTCCTTGCTTTGCACCTGGGAGGGATCGGTGGCAAACAGCTTTTTTGACTAATCTAAGTCCTATAGAATTCATCTAAGTCCTATAGAGAGACAAGCTACCCCACGCCCGAGGTTAGGGGTGGTGGCCGGGAGGAGCTACCCCACATCCAAAGAGTGGCGGCTGCATGGGCGCAGGAGGGCCAAGAGCAGCTACTCCACGTTCAAGGTCAGGAGGGGCGGCCGTGAGGAGTTACCCCTCGTCCAAGGTAAGGAGCAGTGGCTGCACTTTGCTGGAGCAGCCTTAAAGAGATACCCCACATCCACGGTAAGAGAAACCTAAGTAAGAGGGTAGGTGTTGTGAGAGGGCATCAGAGGGCAGACACACTAAAACCATAATCACAGAAAACCAGCCAATCTCATCACAGGACCACAGCCGTGTCTAACTCAGTGAAACTAAGCCCTGCCGTGTGGGGTCACCCAAGACAGACGGGTCATGGTGGAGAGGTCAGACAGAATGTGGTCCCCTGGAGAAGGGAATGGCAAACCACTTCCGTATTCTTGCCTTGAGAACCCCATGAACAGTATGAAAAGGCAAAATGATAGGATACTGAAAGAAGAATTCCCCAGGTCGGTAGGTGCCCAATATGCTACTGGAGATCAGTGGAGAAATAACTCCAGAAAGAATGAAAGAATGGAGCCAAAGCAAAAACAATACCCAGTTGTGGATGTGACTGGTGATAGAAGCAAGGTCTGATGCTGTAAAGAGCAGTATCGCATAGGAGCCTGGAATGTTAAGTCCATGAATCAAGGCAAATTAGAAGTGGTCAAACAGGAGAGGCAAGAGTGAATGTTGACATTCTCAGAATCAGCAAACTGAAATGGACAGGAATCGGTGAATTTAACTCAGATGACCATTATATCTACTACTGTGGGCAGGAATCTCTTAGAAGAAATGGAGTAGCCATCATAGTCCACAAAAGAGTCCAAAATGCAGTACTTGGATGCAATCTCAAAAATGACAGAATGATCTCTGTTCGTTTCCAAGGCAAACCATTCAATATCACGGTAATCCAAGTCTATTCCCCAGCCAGTAACGCTGAAGAAGCTGAAGTTGAACGGTTCTATGAAGACCTACAAGACCTTTTAGAACTAACACCCCAAAAAGATGTCCTTTTCATTATAGGGGACTGGAATGCAAAAGTAGGAAGTCAAGAAACACCTGGAGTAACAGGCAAATTTGACCTTGGAGTACGGAATGAAGCAGGGCAAAGGCTAATAGAGTCTTTCCAAGAGAACACACTGGTCCTAGAAAACACCCTCTTCCAACAACACAAGAGAAGACTCTACAGACGGACATCACCGGATGGTCAACACCAAAATCAGCTTGATTATAATCTTTGCGGCCAAAGATGGAGAAGCTCTACAGAATCAGCAAAAACAAGACCGGGAGTTGACTGTGGCTCAGATCATGAATTCCTTATTGCCAAATTCAGACTTAAATTGAAGAAAGTAGGAAAAGTAGAAATTGAAGAAAGTAGACCATTCAGGTATGACCTAAATCAAATCCCTTATGACTATATAGTGGAAGTGAGAAATAGATTTAAGGGACTAGATCTGATAGACAGGGTGCCTGATGAACTATGGATGGAGGTTCATGACATTGTACAGGAGACAGGGATCAAGACCATCCCCATGGAAAAGAAATGCAAAAAGGCAAAATGGTTGTCTGAGGAGGCCTTACAAATAGCTGTGAAAAGAAGAGAAGAGAAAAGCAAAGGAGAAAAGGAAAGATACTCCCATTTGAATGCAGAGTTCCAAAGAATAGCCAGGAGAGATAAGAAAGCCTTCCTCAGTGATCAATGCAAAGAAATAGAGGAAAACAACAGAGTGGGAAAGACTAGAGATCGCTTCAAGAAAATTAGAGATACCAATGGAACATTTCATGCAAAGATGGGTTTGATAAAGGACAGAAATGGTATGGACCTAACAGAAGCAGAAGATATTAAGAAGAGGTGGCAAGAATACACAGAAGGACTGTACAAAAAAGATCTTCACGACCCAGATAATCACGATGGTGTGATCACTCGCCTAGAGCCAGACATCCTGGAATGTGAAGTCAAGTAGGCCTTAGAAAGCATCACTATGAACAAAGATAGTGGAGGTGATGGAATTCCAGTTGAGCTATTTCAAATCCTTAAAGATGATGCTGTGAAGGTGCTGCACTCAATATGCCAGCAAATTTGGAAAACTCAGCAGTGGCCACAGGACTGGAAAAGGTCAGTTTTCATTCCAGTCCCAAAGAAAGGCAATCCCAAAGAATGCTCAAACTACTGCACAATTGCATTCATGTCACACGCTAGTAAAGTAATGCTCAAAATTCTCCAAGCCAGGCTTCAGCAATACGTGAACTGTGAACTTCCAGATGTTCAAGCTGGTTTTAGAAAAGGCAGAGGAACCAGAGATCAAATTGCCAACATCTGCTGGATCATCAAAAAGGCAAGAGAGTTACAGAAATACATCTATATCTGCTTCATTGACTATTCCAAAGCCTTTGACTGTGTGGATCACATTAAACTGGAAAATTTTGAAAGAGATGGGAATACCAGACCACCTGATCTGCCTCTTGAGAAACCTATATGCAGGTCAGGAAGCAACAGTTAAAATTGGACATGGAATAACAGACTGGTTCCAAATAGGAAAAGGAGTACGTCAAGGCTGTATATTGTCATCCTGTTTATTTAACTTATATGCAGAGTACATCATGAGAAACGCTGGACTGGAAGAAGCACAAGCTGGAATCAAGATTGCCAAGAGAAATCTCAATAACCTCAGATATGACACCACCCTTATGGCATAAAGTGAAGAGGAACTAAAAAGCCTCTTGATGAAAGTGAAAGAGGAAAGCTAAAAAGTTGGTTTAAAGCTCAACATTCAGAAAACTAAGATCATGGCATCTGGTCCCATCACTTCATGGAAAATAGATGGGGAGACAGTGGAAACAGTGTCAGACTTCATTTTGGGGGGCTCCAAAATCGCTGCAGATGGTGACTGCAGCCATGAAATTAAAAGACACTTACTCCTTGAAAGAAAAGTTATGACCAATCTAGATAGTATATTAAAACACAGAGACATTACTTTGCCAACAAAAGTCCGTCTAGTCAAGGCTATGGTTTTTCCATTGGTCATGTATGGATATGAGAGTTGGACTGTGAAGAAAGCTGAGGGCGGAAAAATTGATGCTTTTGAAGTGTGGTGTTGGAGAAGACTCTTGAGAGTCCCTTGGACTGCAAGGAGATCCAACCAGTCCATCCTAGAGGAGACCAGTCCTGGGTGTTCATTGGAAGGACTGATGCTAAAGCTGAAACTCCAGTACTTTGGCCACCTCATGGAAAGAGTTGACTCATTGGAAAAGACCCTGATGCTAGGAGGAATTGGGGGCAGAAGGAGAAGGGGATGACAGAGGATGAGATGGCTGGATGGCATCACCAACTCAATGGACATGAGTTTGAGTAAACTTCGAGAGTTGGTGATGGACAGGGAGGTCTGGCGTGCTGCAATTCATGTGGTCGCAAAGAGTCGGACATGACTGAGCGACTGAACTGAACTGAAGTCCTATAGAATTAATCTAAGCCCTATAGGTTACTCGCCCTGTTACATGTTCCCTTCTCTGCTTAAAAGGAAATTAATCAGCTATTACTCTTATTTTGTGGATCAAAGTATGTTGAGAAAAAGTAGGGTATTATCTACGGTCCTGCTGCTTATAGGGAGATACCCTGCAATGGAATGTAGGACAAGAGTCACAGCTGTCAATCTGCATGAACATAATAAGCATGTCAACATGGATACAAAATGGCCAGGAACATAATGGAAGAGCTATGGCTTCCTTTATTCTGATGGGATTGCTAAAGCCTTTGGTGGCGGAGACCACTGCTGCCTTTTCATCTTTATTCCCACCTTCACTGCAGCTCAATGAGTCTGCATATCATTCACTCAAAGAGTGATCCAGGATGCCAAGTGTGGGAACGACCTTGGGAACCACAGAAACCACCTGCTGAGTTTAGCATCTCACTTTTTTTTAAATTTTCAGGACTTCTTAGTATTACCTGATGGTTCTAGCTTTTGGTTAGTAAAAGCTACACTGGGAGCAAAATATCCTGGAAGTATTTGCTCCTGATTTAGCTTTTCTAAAAACAGAACTCCAAGGTCAAGGCTCTCAGCTGGGAAAGAAGCTGCTCATGGAGCCTTTTCACCACTGCTCAGCAACCATGCCTTCAGCAGCACCTTCTAGTCTCCCAACATTGTTTTCTCCTGAAAAGGCCAAGGCCCTACAGAATTTCTGATGGGGAATTTCTAATATCAAAGCCATTTCAAAAGTTGCCCAGCTTCCTGCCAAGGTTCTTAGAAGGAACAGGAAATGACTTTGAGATGCAGCTCCAAACAGGAGACAGTATGAACTGTCATTACTATATTAAGTGTGAAGTTAAGCGTTAGATAAAATGAAGTTGTCTGGTTTTTCTACATTCTTTTCTCCTTTCCTTCTACTATCAACTATTTTTTTTTTTGCTAGTGGATGGATAGCTATAAAAAATAAACAAAAAAATTGCACATGAACTTTACTCAAAGAAAATATGTTTTACCCCTTTGTTCTCCTAAGGAGCATGTTTCTATTCACTTTTTAAGTGTTATACACATTGTATTCAAAGATGGCTAGTTCCACAGTATTCAAGGTATATGTTAATTTAAAAAATTACTCTAGAATAAACTTAATAAGAAAATAATCTAAATTAAGATTTGCCTATCAGTTACTAAAATGCAATGTCTCTGGAATTGTACATCCCACACAAAAGATAGAGATTCATGTATGCCTGAGATCTATCCATTCTTGCTTCTATTGAATGGTTTTTAAAAATAAATCGAAGGTATTTAAGTATATTTCCTATCTGTCTTCTATAAGCTTTTAAATGGGTAATGCAAATAAATACAAAAGTCATGCCCTTTATTTATTTTTGGAATTGAATTGTTTGGATATAATCCCACTGAATTCTTATTTTATTTATTTATGTGTATTTATTTTTGGCCATGCTTTGCAGTATTCGGGATCTTAGTTCCCCCACCAAGGGTCAGTCTGTACCCCCTGTAATGCCCTCTGCAGAATCTTAACCACTGGACTGCCAGAGAAGTCCCCAGGCTGTTTATTTGTAATGCTTTACTAGATGACCACTGCTCAGACCCTCAGTTTGATTTCTGTATCATTCCTTTCCTGTTTACTAGTTGTAACTGAGCCAGTTCCTATTTATTTCTGGGTATATCTAAGAGATCTTAGAGAACTAAATAGCTGATTTTATATTCCTGGGTTGCTATTTTCGTTAAAATTGGAGGAAGTACTTCTGGGTGTATAGACAAATTTTACTGTGGCAAAACTTTTTGGTACAGTTTTGGACACTGTATTTGGAGAATTTGGTTAGATTATACGCCATTATCTTTTTGTTGAAGACAGCCTTCTGTATTCCCAGTCCACTCAGGTACCATCCACTTAGTCATCTCTAATTCCTTTTTCCTTTGAAGAAAGAGTCCCTATGGACTCCATTTATAGCCCCTGCTAGACTGTCATGGTACCCCTTCCTTCTTAATACTTAATGTGGTTTTTTTCCTTAGTGCGGTTTTTAATTTACACATTTACTTGGTAAATTTATTTATAGCTTGTTCACATGGAGTTAGGGACTCTTGTTTTGTTGTTTGTACCATGAATAGGATAGACCAGTCATATGTTAGGCACTGGGTAAATCTGTGTTGGGTTTTTTAAAAATGGGTTAATTATAGTCAGCTAATAAATGTTTCCTTATGATTGATGGTCTTCTGGCCTCCAGTGTAATTTCATTATGATTTTTCATCTCACTGCCATCTCTATAGGATATTGTGAAGGCCTAGAAGGTAGAAGCCATGTCTTTTTATCTCTTTATTCCCCAAAACCTAGGACCATGACTGACCCATTTTTAGGACTTAATCAATCTCTATTGAATGAATGTGCCTCTCAGTGAGCAACAACTAGGAGATTATTTTATGTTTTCAAGAACCTCCTAAAAGGCTCATACTATTTCTTTTACAGGTTTTAGTAACACTAAGATATTAGAAAGAGAACAAGCAGAACAAATTCATAAAAAATGGAAATGGCCAAATAGAAGAGAATCTTCCTAGAGCAAGGCTGTTCCCTGCATGAGTGCGACTGCTTCCTGCACTTAATGAGTCACTCAGTCAAGTAATATTTATTATTTGTAACAAAAGTTCTTTATTCTAACTCTGTGGGAGACATTCCCTACCCATAAATCCTCTCACTGGCAGCAAAACTTTTTTTTCACATTAATCAATCTGAAATTCCTTTCCTCACTTTCAACCAATTATATCTAATTATGACTCTTTGTTCTAGGAAATTCAGTTCTTTTTTGCCATTCCCTATGAAAGCTGGTAAAGAATCCACCTGCAATGTGGGAGACCTGGGTTCGATCCCTGGGTTGGGAAGATCCCCTGGAGAAGGGAAAGGCTACCCACTCTAGTATTCTGGGCTGGAGAATTCCATAGATGATATAGTACATGAGGTCGCAAAGAGTCTGGACATGACTGAGCCAGTTGCACTTATGTACCTTTATACTTTTCAAGTATATGGAAAAAGCTGTTGAATTCTCCCTGAGCAGTTTCCTCATTGATCTGAGAATATTTATTCTCTTCCATGTTTATTTATTAGTATCTCTTTTCCTGATTCTTTTGTTGGTCTATTTGAAGCTCTCTCCATTTACCTTCACCTTTGTTATACTAAGTTTAAGATAAATACAGTTCTTAAGGTCCAAGAATATAAGTATACATACATAGTTTGTGATTCTATCTGCCTTTGTTTGCTCCTTTTGTTTTCATCAACTAGGTCACAATGTGGTGTGGAATCAAGTTCTTTGGATCTTAACAGGTCTTTGGATCAAAGTCTTCGGGACCAGATAAACCTGAGTTCAAATCTCTGTGCTGATCAGTTGTGTGAACGTAAGACAAATTATATAGTCAATTTAAGCTTGATATGCTCATTTATGAAATACAATAGATACCATCCAACTCATAAAGGTGGCTAAGTGGGGAAACTTAAGTAAACTGCCCCGCACAGTGTCTGACCTATAGTAGCCACTCAACAAATGCTAGCTCTCTTCTTTATAGCCTCTCTAATTTTGTCTAGGTTTTCTGAGAGTTTAAATATTTTATCATTGCTTGCTTGATTATTTAATGCTTCTTCTCATCAATTGCAAAATAGCATACTATTCATTTATTCAGTGAATTGTCCTATAGACATTTTAGAGAACAATGGACTGGTTCCAAATTGGGAAAGGAGTACATCAAGGCTGTATATTGTCACCCTGCTTATTTAACTTATATGTAGAGTACATCATGCAAAATGCTGGACTGGATGAAGCACAAGCTAGATTCAAGATTTCCAGGAGAAATATCAATAACCTCAGATATGTAGATGACACCACCCTTATGACAGAAAGCGAAGAACTAAAGAAGCCTCTTGATGAAAGTGAAAGAAGAGAGTGAAATAGCTGGCTTAAAACTCAACATTCAAAAAACTAAGATAATGGCATCTGATCCCATCATTTCATGGCAAATAGATGAGGAAACAATGAAAACAGTGACAGACTTTATTTTCTTGGGCTCCAAGCTCACTGCAGATGGTGACCGCAGCCATGAAATTAAAAGACGCTTGCTCCTTGGAAGGAAAGCCATGGTAAACCTAGACAGCACATTGAAAAGCAGAGACATGACTTTGCCAACAAAGGTCTGTCTAGTCAAGGCTATGGCTTTTCCAGTGGTCATGTATGGGTGTGAGAGTTGGACCATAAAGAAGGCTGAGCATTGGAGAATTGATGCTTTTGAACTGTGGTGTTGGAGAAGACTCTTGAGAGTCCCTTGGACTGCAAGGAGATCCAGCCAGTCCATCCTAAAGGAGATCAGTCCTGAATGTTCATTGGAAGGACTGATGCTGAAGCTGCAGCTGCAATACTTTGTCCACCTGATGCTAAGAGCTGACTCATTAGGAAAGACCCTGAGGCTGGGAAAGATGGAAGGCAGGAGGAGAAGGGGATGATAGAGGAAGAGATGGTTGGACGGCATCACCAACTCAATGTACATGGGTTTGAGCAAGCTCTGGGCAATGGTGTGAAGGACAGCAAGGCTTGGTGTGCTGCAGTCCATGGGGTCGCAAAGAGTTGGACCTGACTGAGTGACTGAACAACAACAAATAACCTCTCCCATTTCTCTTCCCAAATTTGACTGACTTTTGTATTTATCAGTTCATAAAATAGCTCCTTTTGACAGTGAATTTTAATGTTATTTAATCTTTTAAAGGATAGTCCTAGTATAATTATTACTATATATATATATATATATATATATATATATATATATGCATTTCATCTATCTCTGACTACTTAACATTCTGGTTTTACATCCTAGATTTTTTTAAAACTGAGATTAAAGTTTCTCAACTCTTATTGCCAAGTCACTGTTCTATTTAAAGTTTCATTTTCAAAAACAGTTGCTTCATATTGATTCTACGGTAGAATCATTCACAGTTGCTTCCAAAATAAAACAAAGATGTCTGTGTTGTTTATACAACATAAGATAAACTCATGTGGCTTTGCTAAAACTACAATTTCAAAGAAAAAACCGACTAAGCTACTCCTGGAATCTATGTCAGTACCCTTGGGGAACAATTCTTTTCTGAGATGGACTGAAGGAATACAGTCACAAGAATGAAAAATGGAAGGTAATACTGTGGTAAGGTAGTCTGGATTTGATTAACAGTTTTACTTCAAAGACAATTTGAAGGTAAAGAATAACTATGCCAGAGGTAGAATGCAATACTTGTTAAATAGGGGTACAAGCAGAGATTGATTCTTATGAATCTTCTTGGGACCATGATGAGAAGGTGATGTCTGAGTAGGACTGTGAAGGATGGAAAGATGATCTGTAGCAAGATAGTTCCCATTCAAGGCACTTGTATTTCTATCAGCTGAACAGTTTTCATCTAAGCCAGAAGCAAGCAAAAAAAAAAAAAAAAGGCAAGAAGAAACAAAAGAGAGATTTGAATGGATGATAAAACTTATTCTTTACAAAGATAGTTGGCTACATAGGGTGATGGTAACCAAGTAACCAGACAGTATCTCGGTAAACATTTGGCTTGGGGTTTAGGGCAGAGGGACTAAGTTTATTTTTATTCACTCTCTGCTAAAGGCTGTTGACTACATTTATTTTGTCCCACCAGGGAGGAAGGAAGGGCATGTCAGTTTTTCAAGCGGTTGTTTAGTTTGACAGAGAATGAGTTCTACTTTCTTTTCCACTCACTGATTTTTCTTTAAAGGTGGAAAGAGAGTGTGCAATAGGTAAAAATATATCTTGACATAAAAGTCAATTCATTTATTGTTAAGTAACTGTTTCCCAAAAAGAGAACTAATGCTGTTCTACAAAGCATTTCTTCAAACATCTGTTTTAAACCACATGTCCCACTAAAGTAAGGGAAATTTTCTATAGAAAAATGTCATGGACTAGCTGTCAGTCCACATGTCAGATTCCACATGTAATCAATTTCCCATTCATCAAACATTTACCATATCTTGTGGTGTTAAAAGAACAGAGAAGGGGGAAGGATGGGACTTCATGAAGTACTGGATTCAGTAATCATTTAAATACCAACATACTGTACTTATAATAGTTTAATGCTACTTCTGGAATATGTAATATAGAAGTAAACGTAAATTGTCAATGTGGTGGTTAATGAATTTTATTATAAATTCCAGTCTCATTACAAGAATTTACTTTAAAGTATGAGGTACTTATGATAAATAAATCTGTATACTATGATTGGGGGGGGGTGTCTGAATGGAATTGCTAGGTATTTATTTTGAAATTGTTATATGAAAAATAGACATCCTAGAATTCTGCCAGAAATTTTCTTGGAGAAAGACAGAGATTCTGAGTTAGACATTCTTAAGTGGGAGAAAATAACTGAAAGAGTGCTTATCAGCATTCATATCTATCATTGAGTTAGGCAAACATGTCTAGTCAGAGTTTTAGTAATCCTTTAGAATTTTCCACCAGAGATATAGCTAATTCAGTGAGCAGACTAAGTTATAATTAGGTCAAAACCTTTGGTCCAAGAATGAAAGTGAATAGAGTTCATCCTAGAAATAGGAATAGCATGTGCAGTGCTATCACATGCTAACCTGGAGACCAGAAGGCTGAATTAGAATCACCAATGATGCCACAAATTTCTGTTGCCACTCCTGTTGGAGATTCTGACTCAATAGACCTAGGGCAGGACTCTGGGATTTCATATTTCAACAAGCCTTCGCAAGTGATTCTTTTTTTAAATTTCTGATGAATTTTTGTTGGGGTATATAGTTGCTCTACAATGCTGTGTTGGTTTCTATTGTACAGAAAAACAAATCAGCTCTAAAGTATATATGTATCTCCTTCCCCCCATACCTCCCGCCAAGTGATTCTGATCCACATCCAGGTTTGGGAACCAGTGACAGACAGCAACAGTGCTAGAGATGAGATGAGGGTACTGTGGGAGCGGAGGCAAGACTTTGTTCCAAGGGAAGAAACCGTCCTACTTTTGGTTTAGCATCTGAGTTTCTGACTTTAAAAAAAAGCCTGGTAGCTTGAAATTGGTCACCGTGGGAATATTTAAATCGTAGAAACTGACCAGCGCTGCAAATCAGGGCTTCCTCCCTGCTAAAAAGCCAGCACAACCGCTACCTAGTAGGGTTATTCTCATATTTTTAATAGGCCTGCCATAGGAAAATCTATCGAGGTTACAGGCTACCAAAGGCACATTAGTGTCTTTAAGGATTTCAAGTGAGTTACTCTAGAAGACACTGCTGTTTTAGAACAAAGACAGAATTCCTCCCCCATGTCTCAGTACACAGTGATAGATTTCTCCTGTATCTTAACAACTAGTTTGTGTCTCCATTTTGTTCTCAACCGTAAATTCAGCTGGAGAGATTCAGTGTCCCTTGTGTTTGCAGACCTTAAATGCACAGTCCTTAAATAAATTTTTTTTTCTAAGTTGTAGAAATAAATTCAGTTTCAATGATCCCTTCTAGTTTTAAAAAAAACAAAAAATCTCTCTAAAATCCTCAGAAGTGATTTCTTGGCTATGAAAACATGTTGTTGATTATTTGGGTCCCACAGGTGACTCTAGTTAAGGTTAAAATAAAGAGGAAGTGAGACTTGAGATGATTTAATTTCTCACAGGAATAAATCTATTGGCTAGTAGAGCTGGCTCGGGGCCCTGTTTATTCAGGTTTGGTGAATTTATGGCCAGTAACTAAAAGTGTACACACAAGGACCATAGTGTTTAGCATGGTGTTTGTTAGGAGGGAAAAAAAGCCTAGAACATCCATGGGACCAGTAAGTCCTTGGCTTATCTGGCAGGGAACTAGTTACCTAACTGTGAATAGAGTCCCAAGAGCAACATTACCATTATTTGTTGAATGAACTAATGTGCCAGGTAAATGTTCTATTAAACATACAGTAGATTCTGTGAGGAGGAATAACATCAATTCATTACCTTTTCCAGATCACCTCATTAAAGGCAACAGAGGCAATCACTGATTAGAAAGTAGGACAAACTTTGTGTTTTGGCCACTTTAAGAGGGAAAAATAAAAACAGTCACCAAAGAAATATTGAAGACATATCTTAAAGGAAGTCTCCCCTTATGCCCTCACACCACCCTCAAACTCTCCTTAAGGCACTTCATGTATCACTTTCATTGCATTTTCTTCATATAATAGGGGACAATAATATTACCTACATGAAAGTGTTTTTGTGAAAGATAAATGAGTTAATACTTATACAACCCTTTGAACAGTGAACAGAAAAGAGCAGGCACTCAAACGTCAGCTACTACTATTACATCATCACCGCACCACAGTGTACTGAAATGATCTATTATAATAAATTTCTCCCCATCGAGGATATAAGATCCTTTAGGGAAGACCTCTTCATCTTTAAAGATCCAGTGCTTACCACAGTGCCTACTGTAGGGGAGACACTCAATGAGTGTTTCTTCGGCTAAACCACACTCTGATTTTTATAGTTCTAATAAACTTTGGCCTGCTGTTTCAGGTTTTCAACTCCTGAAAAGACATAAGCTGGGAAATACAGGACAGAAGCATTTTGATACATCATTGATGGCCATCCAATTAATATTAAAGAGCAATACTGTATAGTAACCTGAAATGTTAGGTCCATGAATCAAGGCAAATTAGAAGTGGTCAAACAGGAGATGGCAAGAGTGACCATCAACATTTTAGGAATCAGCAAACTAAAATGGACTGTAATGGGTGAATTTAACTCAGATGACCCTTATATCTACTACTGTGGTCAAGAATTCCTTAGAAGAAATGGAATAGCCATCACAGTCAACAAAAGAGTCTGAAATACAGTACTTGGATGCAATCTCAAAAATGACAGAATGATCTCTGATCACTTCCAAGGCAAACCTTTCAATATCACGGTAATACAAGTCTATGCCACAACCAGTACTGCTGAAGAAGCTGAAGTTGAATGGTTTTATGAAGACCTACAAAACCTTTTAGAACTAACAGCCAAAAAAAATGTCCTTTTCATTACAGGGGACTGGAATGCAAAAGTAGGAAATCAAGAGATACCTGGAGTAGCAGGCAAATTTGGCCTTGGAGTACAGAAGGAAGCGCGGCAAAGGCTAATAGAGTTTTGCCAAGAAAATGCACTGGTCATAGCAAACACCATCTTCTAACAACACAAGAGAAGACTCTACATATGTACATCACCAGATGGTTAACACTGAAATCAGATTGATTATATTCTTTGCAGCCAAAGATGGAGAAGCTCTATACAGTCAGCAAAAACAAGACCAGGAGCTGACTGTGGCTCAGATCATGAACTCCTTATTGCCAAATTCAGACTTAAACTGAAGAAAGTAGGGAAAACCACTAGACCATTCAGGTATGACCTAAATCAAATCCCTTAAGATAATACAGTGGAAGTGAGAACTAGATTCAAGGGATTAGATCTGACAGAGAGCCTGAAGAACTATGGACAGAGGTTTGTGACATTGTACAGGAGGCCGTGATCAAGACCATCCCCAAGAAAAAGAAATGCAAAAAGGTGAAAAGGTTGTCTGAGGAGGCCTTACAAATAGCTGAGAAAAGAAGAGAAGCTAAAGGCAAAGGAGAAAAGGAAAGATATACCCATTTGAATGCAGAGTTCCAAAGAATAGCAAGGAAAGATAAGAAAGCCTTCCTCAGTGATCAATGCAAAGAAATAAAGGGAAACAATAGAATGGGAAAGACTAGAGATCCCTGCAAGAAAATTAGAGATACCAAGGGAACATTTCGTGCAAAGATGGGCTCAATAAAGGACAGAAATGGCAAGGATCTAACAGAAACAGAAGAGATTAAGAAGAGGCAGTAAGAATACACAGAACTGTACAAAGAAGGTCTTAATGACCCAGATAATCATGATGGTGTGATCACTCACCTGGAGAAAGACATCCTGGAATGTGAAGTCAAGTGAGCCTTAGAAAGCATCACTATGAACAGAGCTAGTGGAGGTGATGGAATTCCAGTTGAGCTATTTCAAATCCTGAAAGATGATGCTGTGAAAGTGCTGCTCTCAATATGCCAGCAAATTTGGAAAACTCAGCAGTGGCCACAGGACTGGAAAAGGTCAGTTTTCATTCCAATCCCAAAGAAAAGTAATGCCAAAGAATGCTCAAACTACCACACAATTGCACTCATCTCACACACTAGCAAAGTGATTCTCAAAATTCTCCAAGCCAGACTTCAACAGTATATGAACTGTGAACTTCCAGATGTTTAAGCTGAATTTAGAAAAGGCGGAGGAACCAGAGATCAAATTGCCAAAACCCATCGGATCATAGAAAAAGCAAGAGAGTTCCAGAAAAACATCTATTTCTGCTTTATTGAATACACCAAAGCCTTTGACACTGTGATCACAACAAACTCTGGAAAATTATTAAAGAGATGGGAATACCTGACCTGCCTCTTGAGAAATCTATATGCAAGTCAGGAAGAAACACTTAGAACTGGACATGGAACAACAGACTGGTTCCAAATAGGGAAAGGAGTGCATCAAGGCTGTATATTGTCACCCTGCTATTTAACTTATATGCAGAGTACATCATGAAACTGCTGGGCTGGATGAAGCACAAGGTGGAATCAAGAGTGCCGGGAAAAATATCACTAACCTCAGATATGCAGACGACACCACCGTTATGGCAGAAAGCAAAGAATAAACAGCCTCTTGATGAAAGGGAAAGAGGAGAGTGAAAAAGTTGGCTTAAAACTCAACATTCAGAAAACTAAGATCATGGCATCTGGTACCATAACTTCATGGCAAATAGATGGGGAAACAGTGGAAACAGGGAGAGGCTTTATTTTGGGGGCGCTCCAAAATCACTGCCGATGGTGACTGCAGCCATGAAATTAAAAGACGCTTACTCCTTGGAAGAAAAGTTATGACCAACCTAGACAGCATCTTAAAGAGCAGAGACATTACTTTGCCATCAAAGGTCCATCTAGAGTCAAGGCTATGGTTTTCCAGTCATGTATAGATGTGAGAGTTGGACTGTAAAGAAAGCTAACTGCCAAAGAATTGATGCTTTTGAACTGTGGTGTTGGAGAAGACTCTTGAGAGTCCTTTGGACTTCAAGGAGATCCAACTAGTCCATCCTAAAGGAAATCAGTCCTGAATTTTCATTGGAAGGACTGATGCTAAAGCTGAAACTCCAATACTCTGGCCACCTGATGCGAAGAACTGACTCATTTGAAAATACCGTGATGCTGGGAAAGATTGAAGGCAGGAGGAGAAGGGGACAACAGAGGATGAGATGGTTGGATGGCATCACAGACTCAATGGACATGAGCTGGTGATGGAGGGGGAGGCCTGGTGTGCTGCAGTCCATGGGGTCTCAAAGAATCAGACACAACCAAGCGAATGAACTGAACTGAACTTGTGATCATTTCACTGCTAGAAATATAAAGTTTATTTTCTCCTTAACATACAGGTGAAGGCTCTGGCTCTAGCACTTGAAAATGAGGAACAAACATAGAGAAGGAATCTTCTAGGATATATCTTTGTAAGTGGCTCTTCATATAGATAAGGCCACTATACAATGCAATATTTCCAGTGTGTTCTTAGAACACTTGTCCTGAAAGAGACTCCATAAGAAAAGCATTCTCTGGTTAAATTTGGGAGACATACTTCAAAGCTATATAGGAGTTTTATCATGAACACTGTCATTTAAAGGCTCTGAGAAACCTTTAAGTAAAGAAACCTTTGACTAATTCATCATTTCCTGAATCTGAAGGCTGTAGAAAAATTTCTCTAGATCTAATTTCTATTAACATCTTATGGAGTTAGTGTTTCATGAATCAAACTTTGGAAAATGCCAAATCATAGAAACACATGTATCCAGATTTCCATTCTTTTCATCAGTAAACCTCTATGTAATTCATTAAAAATCTAAGTCTATATGCATACAAAGAGAGATGCAAGCTTTGGTTAATTTGAATGCTCAGGAATCATAGCTAACTAAAAAAAAATAACTGTAGAATAAGTGCTAAATGCATTTAACCCTTGATGAAAAGTATTTTCCCCACTCTCAAACTTGAAATATAATCACCTGAGAGTTTTGGTAAAGTGCGTGTTGGATTCAGTAGGTCTGGGGTGGGGATCAGAGGTTCATCAGCAACTGGATGATCCCAATGCAGCTGGTCTTTGGACCACACACTGAGCATCAGGTTACTTTTCTGGTTTGGAAAGCACAGTAGAATAAGTACATTGTTATTTTGAATAACACTATACATGTTGATGAAGCCACACACTGAGATAGTTTAATTTTTTTTTTCAAATGTCCACTTGTTTTCTTGATATGACCTTCCTCATATAAAAGTAAAGTGGGACACACTGGGCAGAAAAGTTTTAGCCATAATGATTCTCTATCAGCACTTAGCATGAGATACGGTGCACTGTGCTGTGTGTGTGAAGTCCCTTCAGTCGTGTCTGGCTTTTTGTGACCCCGTGGACTGTAGCTCTCCAGGCTCCTCTGCCCATAGATTCTCCAGACAAGAATACTGGAGTGGGCTGTGCCCTCCTTCAGGGGATCTTCCCAACTCAGGGGTCAAACTTGCATCTCTTATGTCTCCTGCCTTGGCAGGCAGGTTCTTTACCACAGAGCCGCTTGGGAAGTTTGTGATGCACTGCAGGTACTTGATAAATGTTAGGTACGTTAGCATATTTGTCATAAGCTTAATTCTCAGCCTTGGGAAATCTAAAGGTGATATAGAGACACATCTGCTAAAGAGGGAGTTAATAATATGAAATATTACTAAACAAAAATGAAAATGTTTCCAAACATGTTGCCAACCAAACAGCATGTTATGGAAAATACTTGAAAGGGAGAAAAATAGGATGTGCTAATAACTGGTGGAGTCTACTCCTGACTCAGAAAAGGGAAAGGAAGAACTAGTGTCGTAACCTGGAAGAAGGTGCCAGTTAAGAAAAGCCATGCTTGGGAAGTGCACACAGGCATCTGTGTCCCTAACATATGCTGGAACAGTCATAACACGAATGGAGATATGCCTTCCTCAGGCAGTCTACCCAGGATCGAAGGCATGTCTGGAGAAGGAAGAAAGGAAATATAGATCTTCCATACTAATCCATTTAACTCCTACAAATTATACTAAAAGGACTAAATTGGTCCCTATTATTTTCATAATCCCCCTATTCATTGCACCATACTTATATGGTGTAAATATTTTGAATTAGGAGTGATTAGCAGTATGAATTATTATGGTAGTTTCTAGCTTCAAGTCATTCAGGACTCCAGATGTAAGAGAATACTATGATAATTTAAGGGGTTCAGAAACTAATCCAGAAAAATGTGTTACAATCATCTTACAATGTTTTGTTCTGGAATGTCATTACTGTGCTGTTCATGGAAGTTTCATTGAAATAGCTTTGGTACCTTTAGTCTTCTGACACTTTGGCATTGCCTATAAATATCCATTGGTAGGGTCCAGTAATTATATTAAATGGTACTTATTGACTGACTATCACCTGCTTGTGGATAGTTGAACCCACACCATCCCACTAATGGAAGTATCCAAGATGAGGGCACCTCCAGCCAACCACCATCTTCTCTACTTCTCTTCTGTCATCCTCATGCTCCTCTACCAGGCTCCCCCTCTTTTTTTCCCTCTGTAAGGTCCATGGAGTCAAGGCTATGGTTTTTCCAGTGGTCATGTATGGATGTGAGAGTTGGACTATAAAGAAAGCTGAGCACCGAAGAATCGATGCTTTTGAACTGTGGTGTTGGAGAAGACTCTTGAGAGTCCCTTGGACTGCAAGGAGATCCAACCAGTCCATCCTAAAGGAGATCAGTCCTGGGTGTTCATTGGAAGGACTGATGCTGAAGCTGAAACTCCAATACTTTGGCCACCTCATGTGAAGAGCTGACTCATTTGAAAAGACCCTGATGCTGAGAAAGATTGAGGGCAGAAGGAGAAGGGGACGACAGAGGATGAGATGGATGGCATCACCAACTCAATGGACATGGGTTTGGGTGAACTCTGGGAGTTTGTGATGGACAGGGAGGCCTGCTGTGCTGTGGTTCATGGGGTCGCAAAGAGTCGGACATGGCTGAGCGACTGAACTGAACTGAACTGAAGTATTCTAAAATTTTTCCAGTTCTTTGAATATGCTATAGTCTTTCTTCCTTCTGTTCCTTTTCAGCACTGGTGGTTCTCACTGCTGGGAATATCCTTTATCCATGTTATATTGATTCCTATTAAACTTCAGGTCTTAGATCTTAAGTCAAAAAATCAACTCTTGTTCATTGCACCTCCTATGATCTCTCCTGTATACTCTAAACAGTACTGGCCACACTGATGTGATTTAACACACACATATATATCACTAGTTGCCTATACACACACACATACATACATATATATTTATGCACACATAAGCTCTGTGAAAAGACTGTGTCTCCAAAAAAAAAAAAAAAAGACCGTCTCTCTTGCTCACTGTTATAATTTCTAGTAATGAGCACACTTAGCACATAGTAATACTCAATAAGAATTTGTTGAATAAAAGGGAAAGTTTTTTAAATGTTCTAATTTTGCTTCAAGTCTATTGACCTTGGAAATCAAACAGTATATTATGGAAAATATTGTCTCTATAGACATTTTCATAGACTAAAAAATAATAAAAAGTTATGTGTTTTGTTAGTTTTAGCTACATTCTCACATTTTGCTGATGTTTCTATAGAACTGTAACTTGGAGACCAAAACCTATAAAGCCTTTTTGGCAAAGGTCCCCAGAAGAGCTATATAAGTAGTGGGATAACTTTTTAAATAATCTTCTCTTTCATGATCTCTTTATAAAACTCTGAAACCATGAGCCCTCTAGTATTTAAAGAGCTAGAGCTGGCACAACCTTTTTACATTTTGTAAGAATATGAGCAGTAGCTTGAACACAGAACAGTAACAAAACAAAAGGTGTTTATTTTGGCTCCAAGTTGGCCAATAAGCCTTTTCTATTTCTCTTTTTATTGGTAAGACTTCAGTTCAGTTCAGTCACTCAGTTGTGTCCGACTCTATGCGGTAAGACTTAGACATTAAAAAAAATTATCTGTTTCAATCTTTTAAACAGTTACTCATCTTACAGTTTTGAAAAGCTGAAGAATTTAAATTATGACTAGTAAAGTAAAATGCAATTAAAAATACGCAGTGCTTTCAAATTAATCTGAACATTATATTAGTAAAATACATTGGAAATATATGAAACTTTCCAGATTAATCACTGCAATGGCTCCCAGTACCCTAGAAAATTAATACCCAAAATTTTTAGGCTAGCATACAAGGCCCTCTAAAATCTAGTCCTAATCAATGTTTCAAAGTTTTCTTTCTCTCTTCTTACAGATCTTCGGCTCGTTACTCTAATGAAAGTGACTAGCCATTCGCTGTACCAGAACATGTGCATGCATGCTCATTCAGTCGGGTCTGATCTTTTGCAATGCCATGGACTGTAGCCCACCAGGCTCCTACATCCATGGAATTTTCCAGGCAAGAATACTGGAGTGGGTTGCCATTTCCTACTCCAGGAGAATCTTCCCAACCCAGGAATCAAACCCATGTCTCCTGTGTCTCTTGCATTGACAGATGGATTCTTAACCACTGAGCCACCTGGGAAGCCATACTAGAACAGTGAAAGTGAAGTCGCTCAGTCATGTCCAACTCTTTGCAACCCCATGGACGGTAGCCTACCAGGCTCCACGGTCCATGGGATTTTCCAGGCAAGAGTACTGGAGTGGGCCACCATTTCCTTCTCCAGGGGATCAGAGTAGATGCTTAAATGTTAGTTAGATATTAGAAACTAGGTTTGTTTTAATCAATGTAAGTAAAATTTGCAGAGTCTTCATCTAGACCAGTGTTTCTCAAACTGCTTGTGTCAGAATCACCTGGCAGGCTTGTAAAATTCAGATTTCTGGCCTCCACCCCAAGATCTGATGCAGCTGGCTTGGGTTGCAGTCTGAGAACTTGCATTTCTAACACATTCCCAGATGATGCTGATGGTCCAGGAACCAGACATTTTGAGAATCACTGGTTTGCTTGTTGACTGCAACTAAACTTGAATTGAGCTGCCTCTGTTCAACACAAGAATGAATCTTTGAAAAGTAAGTCATATTATACCACTTTTCTGTTCAAATATCTGCGCTGGTTCATCATTTCACTCCAAGTAATAGCTGCCGTGCTTTCAGTGGCCTATAGGCCCACATTATTTGCCTCATACCTCTGGTCTTATCGCCTGCTTCCCCCCAAATCCCATTCTGATGCAGCCACACTGACCTCCTTGTTTGCATTTTGACACATTAAGCACCTTCCTGTCTGAGGACATTCACTCTGGGTATTCCATCTACTTACATTTTCTTCTGCATTTAAATATTTGGCCAACTTTTTTACTATCTTCCGTTCTTTGCTCAAGTCTCACCTTCTTAGTGATGAGGCCTATCCTCATTCAATACTGCATCTTTTCTATGTTCTCACTTGTATCAGTGAGAAGCTGAAAAACCAAACTTACAGGAGTAGAGAACAGACTGGTGGTTTCTAGAGGTGGGAAATGAGGGGTTGTTAGGGCAAAACAGGTGAAGATGGCAAAAAACAAAAAAGCAACAACAACAAACTTCCAGTTATAAGATAAGTAAGTTTTGGGGATATAGTGTACAACATAACTACAGTTAATACCATACTGTATATGTGAAAGTTGCTAAGAGAGTAGATTATAAAATTTTCATCGTAAGGAAAAAGTTATAATTATGTGAGGTGATAGACTGTGGTGATCATTTCACAAGTATACATATACCAAATGATTATGCTGTACATCTTAAACTCATATAGTGCTATATGCCAATTATTTCTTAAATAATGAAAGTGAAAAATAATACTGCATCTTGTCACTCCTCTTCTCATTCCAAACCCCTGGCACCTCGGATCCTTCTCAACTTGTTTGATTTATACTTCTTTGGTGATATTATTAATAGCACTTACCATCTTCTAACATATATACTATATACTTCATTTATTAATTTTATTTATTTTTTATTAGTTTTTATTGGAGCATAGTTGCTTTACAATGTTGTGTTAGTTCCGCTGTACAGCAAAGTGGATCAGCTATACATATACAGAGCCCCTCTGGTTTGGGACTTCCTCCCCATTTAGGCCACCACAGAGCACTGGGTAGTGTTCCCTGTGCTATAAAATGTTCTCATTATTTATGTGTTTTATATATAGTATTAACAGTGTATATATGTCGGTCCCAGCCTCCCAGTTCATCCCACCCTCTTCCCCCTTTGGAATCCATACATTTGTTCTCTATGTCTATGTCTCTATTTCTGCTTTGCAAATAAGATCATCTATACCATTTTTCTAGATTCCACATATATGTGTTAATATACAATATCTGCTTTTCTCTGACTGACTGACTTTACTCTATATGACAGTCTCTAGGTTCATCCACATCTCTCCAAATGACCCAATTTCATTCCTTTTGATGACTGAGTAACATTTCATTGTATATATGTACCTCATCTCCTTTATCCATTCCTCTGTTGGTAGATGTTTGGGTTGTTTCCATGTCCCGGCTATTGTGAATAATGCTGCAGTGAATATTGGGGTGCCCATGTCTTTTTGAATTATGGTTTTCTTTGGGTAGATGCCCAGGAGTAGAACTGCTGGGTCATATGGTAGTTCTATGTTTAGTTTTTTAAGGAACCTTCATAATGTTCTTCATAGTGACTGTATCAATTTACATTCCCACCAATAGTGCAAAAAGCTATACAAGTTGAAAAATAAGTAAAAATGTCACTGTTTGCAGATAACATGATACTATACATAGAAAATCCTAAAGCTACTACCAGAAAACTACTAGAGCTAATTAATGAATTTGGTAAAGTTGCAGGATACAAAATTAATGCACAGAAATCTTTTGCATTCCTACACACTAACAGTAAAAGATCACAAAGACAAATTAAGGAAACAATCTCATTTACCATTGCATCAAAAAGAATAAAATACCTAGGAATAAACCTACCTAAAGAAGTAAAGGACCTATACTCAGAAAACTATAAGACACTGGTGAAAGAAACCAAAGATGACACAGAAGGAGAGATATACTGTGTTTTGGGGTGGGAAGAATCAATACTGTGAAAATGACTATACTACCCAAAGCAATCTACATATTCAATGCAATCCCTATAACAGTATCTTTCTGAAAATGTTGCCCATTGCCATGCAAGGCAGTAAACTAATTTCCTGTTTTATCTACTTGTTAGTCCATACATTCTTACTTTTAGACATTTTTACTAGTGGTCTGAAGATGTGAAATACCCCCATACACATATCTATTTAAATATATCCTATACAAAATGGTGTTAGAGCTGAATATGTTCTAGACTGAAAAATTTCATAAGCAGACCCTTCAGTGAGCACACAGAGTTAAGGAAACTACATGTTAGTCCCTAAGGTACTATGGATTTTAAAGAAGTAATTATTTTTGATACAAGGTATTTTTAGTCAATAAAGAGTAGATCTTATAGGACAACAGTTTATACTAGTTTTTCATTTCTTCAGGACTTACTGTACAACAAGCAACCTGCTAAACCCCACATATTTTAGGTTATAAAGTTCTCATTACAGCCTTGTGAGTAGAAAGACATTGGCGTCCAAAGATGGTCAACAACCGACATTGGGCTACACAACTGTAGGGGCAGGTAAGTCTCTATTCTACATCTGTTTGAATCCTACTAAAATGAAAGGCTGATGGTTGGGGCATGTAGAAGGGAGGCTCAAGTATATGTGTATACTTATAGCTAATTCACTATATTACAGCAGAAACCAACACAATGTTGTTAAGCAATTATCCTCCAAACAAAATAAATAAGTGAAAGTCTGAGTACAGAAATAGCATTTAGAATCAAATTCCATACCAGCCAGAGACACTCAGAGGGCTCAAACATACCTTGTCTGCACCAGGACCCAGAGACCCCAGGAGACTGAGACAGAACTGTGTTTAGATGTCTCCTGAGAAGGTACAGGTCGGCAGCGGATTGCTGCAGGGACAGGGGCTCTGGATGCAGTAGAGCTGGGTATGGCATAAGCCCTCTTGGAGGAGGTTGCCATTAACCCACCATAGAGTCGCTAGAACTTACACAGGACTGGGGAAACAGACACTCGAAGGGCACAAACAGAATCTTGTGTGGACCCAGGAGAAAGGAGCAGTGACCCCACAAGAGACTAACCCAGACTTGCCCATAAGTGTCCAGGAGTCTCTGGTGGAGGCATGGGTCGGCGGTGGCCTGCTGCAGGGTTCACGGCACTGAGTATAGCAGTGCATGCATGGGACCTTTTCATTACCTCCACCACAGTTTGGCCTCAGGTCAAATAAACCAACAAAGGTCCGTCTAGTCAAGGCTATGGTTTTTCCAGGAGTCGTGGATGGATGTGAGAGTTGGACTATAAAGAAAGCTGAGCACCCAAGAATTGATGCTTTTGAACTGTGGTGTTGGAGAAGACTCTTGAGAGTCCCTTGGGTTTCAAGGAGATACAACCAATCTATCCTAAAGGAAATCAGTCCTGAATATTCATTGGAAGGACTGATGCTGAAGCTGAAACTCCAATACTTTGGCCACCTGATGTGAAGAACTGACTCATTTGAAAAGACCCTGATGCTGGGAAAGATTGAAGGCAGGAAGAGAAGGGGACAACAGAGGATGAGATGGTTGGATGGCATCACCGACTCAAGGGACATGAATTTCAGTAAACTCCAGGAGTTGGTGAGGGACAGGGAAGCCTGGCGAGCTGCAGTCCATGGGTTCTCAAAGAGTCAGACACGACTGAGCGACTGAACTGAACTGAACTGAGTACAGAAAGAAGCAGGAGTAAAACAATTCTTGGAGAAATATTGTGATGTAAATCAAAATTTGGGGCTCAATGTTGGAAGTGAGCTGTTCCACGTCCTACCTTCATTATCTAAGAGAAAAAGCCTGTAACAAGTAAGCCCACTCATATTTCATGTAAATATCTCCTGCCTTATGTCAAAACTGTTTCTTCAAGAGCAACAGAATTTTTCCTTTAAATTAAAAACAAACTCAAGATTTTAAATGATTGTTTCCCATTGTACTGTTCCTTTCCTGTCTCTGTTTTTTGACCTAGAATGTAGAGTCCTTAGTGGGAAAAGGAAGGGCATGATCATTCATCTCCATTAACAGTCTTGAGTGGTTTCTGTGATCTAATCATCTCTGAGTCAATAGACATGTAAATGCTCATGTAGTTAGAGGAACTATTCATCCACACTGGACTTTTACGTAAGTTCTGTCTACATTCTTCATAGTCATGTTTCAGAGAATGTCTCATTAACTGGGCAGATCTTTGAAAATTATACTCTTTCTTTGAAAAAAAACCTCTTATTGGATTTATGCCAACAAAAAGCAGAACCCATTCTTTAATAATTTAGTATTTTGGGGGAACATAAGGGATTATTGTTATGTTCTAAATTCATTTATGATATCATGGTACCTTAGAGCAGAGTCAAACAGATTGCATTCACAGTGGAACCAAAACCTGTCATTTTTCAGATGTTCAAGTTCACTGCAGAGATGAAAACAAGAATGACACAAGTGCAGATAACCACTCTTTATTTCATCAGTTTGAGTCCATTATTGTCTGCATCCTACTCATATATTTGGTCTTAAGATAATCTGAGCGCCAAAGAATTAATGCTTTTGAACTGTGGTGGTGGAGAAGCCTCTTGAGAGTCCCTTGGACTGCAAGGAGATCAAATTAGTCAATCCTAAAGGAAATCAGTCCTGAATGTTCATTGGAAGGACTGATGCTGAAGCTGAAACTCCAATACTTTGGCCACCTAGTGAGAAGAGCTGACTCATTGGAAAAGACCCTGATGCTGGGAAAGATTGAAGACAGGAGGAAAAGGGGAAGACAGAGGATGAGATGGTTGGATGGCATCACCAAGTTGATGGACAGAAGTTTAAGCAAGCTCTGGGAGTTGGTAATGGACAGGGAAACCTGGCATGCTGCAGTTCATGGGGTCGCAAAGAGTTGGACACGACTGACTGACTGAACTGAGCTGAAGACAATCTTAAATATAGCTTCCACTTCATCCCTCTTTTTTCTCCGTTATTAGTCACCTTGTTTTCCAAAATATGGTGCTATAGGAGACAATTTTACTTCATGGAGAGTGAGTAAGGAGATTGTTTTTATGACTATTGTACTGTGCCCACCTGACAATTTTTACCCCTTATCAATGAAGTTAACTGATGTGTATGAGTGAATTGTCTGGGAATTTCATGACCTCTCTCCCTTGGGTGAGCAAATGAAGGATGGAGTGTCATCTCTTTTGTAAATCAAACTTTTCCCCCATAAACATGAGTTTACTTACATTTGCAAGCATCTGGGGCAGAGAAAGGTCTTCGGAGGTCCCGGTAGAAGCCTGGCTTACATCGCTGGCAGTGCTGACCTTCTGTGTTGTGCTGACAGTCATTGCAGACACCACCACTACGATTCCCTGATGCCTCCCACACATTAATGTCAAAGTGACAGGTGTCAGCATGTCCATTGCACTTGCAGGCTGGGGGAAAGAAGGATCAGAGAAAAACAAAGAATTAAAAGTAAAATGACAGTTTCTCTAGTGTTCAGGCAGTTACCAGTAGGGTAAGCTGACTGTTAATTTTTTTAAAAAATTTGGTTTTTCAGATTCGTAAGTGGAAAACAGACTCGTGGTTGCCCAGGGGGTGCGAGGGTGGAGATAGGATAGACGGGGGTTTGCGGTGAGCAGATGCAAACTATTACATGTAGGATGGAGAAACAATGAGGTGCTACTGTAATAGCACAGGGAACTGCATTCAGTAAACTCTGATAAGCCATAATGGAAAAGAATATGGAAAAAAGAATGCATGCGTGGTGTGTGTGTATGTGTGAAGTTGCTTCAGTTGTGTCCGACTCTTTCGTCCCTTAAAGACTGTAGCCCGCCAGGTTCCTCTGTCCATGGGATTCCCCAGGTAAGAAGACGGGGATAGGTTGCCATTCCCTCCTCCAGGGGATCTTCCCGACACAGGGATCAAACCTGTTTCTCTTATGCACTGGCAGAGTTCTTTACCACTAATGCCACCTGGGAAGCCCTATGTATGTATAATTGAATCACTCTGCAGAAATTAACACAACATTGTAAATCAACTGCACTTCATTGTTTTAAAATTTAGTTTTTTGAATAGTATGCCTTTTCACAATACAGGAGTCAAAACAGTGTAAGAAGGTTTATATATTAAGAACTCTAGTCTCCCCATCCCTATTCACCCTGTTTCCTCTGGCCCTCAGTAGTTTCTTTCCTTTCTTCCTTCTCTTTCATCCTTCTCTCCCTCCCACCTTCCTTCAAACCTAGAAGGAAACTTCTGGTGAACAGGGGTTAGTAACTTGGCAGACAGATTGATTTGCCTTTCATGAAGTACCGTTCTTCAGTTATTGTACTGCTGAGTATGACACGGTCCCCTAAGGAGACCTTAATTTTCTTATTGGAGAGGCTTGCAAAGTGTCTTATGTAACAGATTCTCAGAGTCATGTCTAAGATTATAGTCAGTAGCACCAAGAGACAAGTCTCTGTGTTCTATATGTAATTAGATATGCAGCTGGTTTCTGTGGAAAGGGCCATAATGGCACTCTAGGAATTTGGGAGAAATTCTTTAGATTATCTTGATTGATTTAGAATAAGGATCTGGACTTTTTCCTGGAGGTCAGCTGTATTTGAAAATGTTTTTGCTATTGTTTTTCATTGTTTCCTTGATGTGTTATGATATTTTGACCAGATTCATAGTCTTTAAAAAGCATGCTATAAGATAATTTAAGATTTATGCTTAGAGGAAATCCTGTACATTTCCGTGAAACTAAAATAAATCAGTTATGATTCCAAACTACATATGGGAAGAGACCTCTCACAATTTTACCCACTGTATTTGCCTTTAAACCCTAGTAGAATTGAAGTTTGTCAGTATAAACACTGCTATGGGCATGTGCATTTCTCTGTGCATGTATATTTCTATTTCATGTGTGCTTCCAAAGAAAAAAATAGTTCACATTGCCATATTTTTTACTCTTCTATCTAACCTCAAACCTCAAACCCAAGGTTAGCCATGACAGTGTTAGTCTCATTCTTGGTGAACTGGCATAGTTTCAAATCTAATTTGTTTTTAAAAGTATAAGTGAAGAGACAGGCATTATGGTATTCCAGAAAAAAAGTATTTAATTTGGAGTCTGAAAACTAGGGATCAAGTCCTGACTCTATCATTTACTAACTTTGGCAAGATACTTAAAATTTTATTGGACCTCAGTTTACTGATCTCTAATATGGGATTAATACCACCGACTTTATAGGGTTGTTTTGAGAACTGAATTCAAGATACCTATTTTCATTATTATAATTCAGTATCTGTGAACTCTAAACCTCAGTTGCTCTGTGTCTGGCCATGTTTTATTATGCCAAACTCTCAAGACTGGTTCTCAGGTTCAACATAGAGTCCCAGCAAATGAGCAACACATTCTTGGCAAAACAGCCACATCAGTGACTTTGCAATCAGTAATTGTTTCCAATGGCTGAAGTCACAGTGGGCAGTGATATGGGCTACATTTGTTAGCATCTGTCACCTATCACTTAATATTGTGTTTCTCAAGACAACAAAAGAGAAGTCTACAGATGTTTACTTAACAAAGAAGGCTTTTGAGTCCGTGGACTTTGCACTTACTTCTGCACTCATTTGGAGACCCTGTTTTTCCATCAGCTGCCTCCCAGGGGCGGTCGTTATATAAAGGTGCACAGTGTTGGCAGTGGGTGCCCACTGTGTTGTGCTTACACATACATTTTCCATGGACCTGCAAAGAAAAGTAAGAGCTAAGAGCACAAACAATGCTAGGAAAGAACATTCTTCCCACAGCCTCATCTCGTTGATTGGCTTTAGCCACATGACATTCATTCACTTGAAGACATTAGTCGTCAAGATGAGAGAGACTTTCTTTGGTTTGTCTCTGCTGTTAATTCAAAAAACTACAAAATATATATTTTCTTGACAGCAGGATACATGACCCAAATAAGCAATTCTGAGATAATTGCTAGGCATTTATTTAATTTTTAATACTTCAAATTTTTTTTATTCTTTACACAAAAGTAATACATCTTCAATACAGAAAATTTAGATCTTTCCATGTCATTAAATGTTTTTGTACAACACCCATTTTAATTATTTCCTTGTACAATATACAGTTTATTTGACCAATCACCTAATTTTGGTTATTTAGTCTTTTAAATATTTTTATACAGTATATTTTAATTCTATAATTAATATCCTGGTAGCTATTGTGTACATCTTCATTTATTTGGAATGTGTTTTCTAGAAGTTGAACAGTCATCATCTGTATATTTTTAAGGCGTTGAAGAGATTTTGTCATAATTACTGGGCATTTTCTTTTAATCCCATAATTCAGAGTAGCTGAGGGTTTTTAAAATAGTATTTCTCACAAGGAGAAACACTTTAGTGGAATTGTTGCAGGAAGGGGGACCCCTTCCAGGACCCAAAACTGGGCTCTTGTCTAACACTCGGAAATGAACTGTCTGAGGAGACACATGTGCTGACAAAGCAAGAGATTTTCTTGGGAAGGGCACCCGGGTGGAGAGCAGGAGGGCTAGGGAACCCAGGAGAACTGCTCTGCCGTGTGGCTTGCAGTCATGGTGATGGGATTAGTTTCCGGGTTGTCTTTAGCCAGTCATTCTGACTCAGAGTCCTTCCTGGTGGTGCGCGCCTTGTTCAGCCAAGATGGATGCCAGAGAGAAGGATTCTGGGAGGTGGTCGAACATGTAGTGTCTCCTTTTGACCTTCCCAAACTCTTCCAGTTGGTGAAGGCTTATTAGTTCTGTGTTCCTTACCAGGACCTCCTGTTGTAAAACAACTTATGCAAATGGTTACTATGGTGCCTGGCCAGGTGGAATGTTTCAATCAGTATGCTTCCCCTAACAGAATTATTTGGGATCTGAGCATTTTATGAGAATTTTAATATTTTGTATTATCTCATCAATAATTTCTAAAAATTAGTATTTGGAATCATCTGGAATACTTCCTGATAACTAAGTTTGCCATGAATTCCAGTACCAAAATGAATTTATTGACACATGATGTCATGACTGTACAAACGAACGTTTTTTGAAGTAGCTCAGAGACAGAGTCCCAAACTTGGATCTATTAAGTGTTGCTTGTTTTTTCTTGAGAAACAGTATAAAAGATAAATCAATGCAGAGGTAATAAGTTATATCAACCATTTACAATCATTTAATGAATATCTACTAGAGAAAGTTGCTATATTAGGCAATGTTTGATACACAAAGCATTACAAAACATGATTTCTGTCTTCAAGCACAGTAAAATGTAGCTGGATAAAAAAGATTTACATAGAAAAAAATTATGCATAAACAAGACAATAAATAAATACCAAAGAAAGAAAATTATGTTGGAATTTAAAAGATGCAGAAATCACCAGAGATTAACAGTGACTGAGGACTTTATGAGAGAGACCGGCTTTAGAGATGGGTGTTGAAGTTGGGCAGCATTTCTGACAGGCAGAAGGGAAGAGACTCCCCAGGAAGAGGGAAACAAAATTAACCGAGCTGTGGTTCTAGGAGGTTAGGGAAAACCTATGAACAAAGTTTATTTCAGTACATCTGAAATATTCTGACTGCGATGATAAAGGAACTACTAAAAATGAGACGTATTTAGACTGTCCAGAAATAAAATAAACCTTCAGTTCAGTTCAGTCGCATAGTCGTGTCCGACTCTTTGCAACCCCATGAATCGCAGCACGCCAGGCCTCCCTGTCCATCACAAACTCCCAGAGTTTACTCAAACTCATGCCCAGCGAGTCGGTGATGCCATCCAGCCATCTCATCCTCTGTCATCCCCTTCTCCTCCTGCCCCCAATCCCTCCCAGCATCAGGATCTTTTCCAATGAGTCAGCTCTTCTCATGAGGTGGCCAAAGTATTGGAGTTTCAGCTTCAGCATCAGTCCTTCCTAAAAACACCCAGGACTTATCTCCTTCAGGATGGACTGGCTGGATCTCCTTGCAGTCCAAGGGACTCTCAAGAGTCTTCTCCAACACCACAGTTCAAAAGCATCAATTTTTCAGCGCTCAGCTTTCTTCACAGTCCAACTCTCACATCCATACATAACCATTGGAAAAACCATAGCCTTGACCAGACGGACCTTTGTTGGCAAAGTAATGTCTCTGCTTTTTAATACACTATCTAGGTTGGCCATAACTTTCCTTCCAAGGAGTAAGCGTCTTTTAATTTCATGGCTGCAATCACCATCTGCAGTGATTTTGGAGCCCCAAAAAATAAAGTTTGACAGTGTTTCCACTGTCTCCCCATCTATTTCCCATGAGGTGATGGGACCAGATGCCATAATCTTAGTTTTCTGAATGTTCAGCTTTAAACCAACTTTTTCACTCTCCTCTTTCACTTTCATCAAGAGGCTTTTTAGTTTCTCTTCACTTTCTGCCATAAGTGTGGTGTCATTTGCATATCTGAGATTACTGATATTTTTCCCAGCAATCTTGATTAAAGCTTATCTCAAAAATGACAGAATGATCTCTGTTCATTTTCAAGGCAAACCATACAGTATCACGGTAATCCAAGCCTATGCCCCAACCAGTAATGCTGAAGAAGCTGAAGTTGAATGGTTCTATGAAGACCTACAAGACCTTTTAGAACTAACACCCAAGAAAGATGTCCTTTTCATTATAGGGGACTGTAATGCAAAGTAGGAAGTCAAGAAACACCTGGAGTAACAGGCAAATTTGGCCTTGGAGTACGGAATGAAGCAGGGCAAAGGCTAATAGAGTTTTTCCAAGAGAATGCACTGGTCATAGCAAACACCCTCTTCCAACAACACAAGAGAAGACTCTACACATGGACATCACCAGATGGTCAACACCGAAATCAGATTGATTATATTCTTTGCAGCCAAAGATGGAGAAGCTCTATAGAGCCAGCAAAAACAAGACCGGGAGCTGACTGTGGCTCAGATCATGAACTCCTTATTGCCAAACTCAGACTTAAACTGAAGAGAGTAGGGATAACCACTAGACCAAATAAATCATAGGGTTCAACAAATGTGGAAATAGCTACAACCAATACATTGAGGTACTACTGCTCGACCTAACACTTGAGAAAGTCATGTTTTCTACCCAAGATCTCCTTTTTCTTCTCGTTCTCTTGGAATGTATTTCCTCAGCTCCACGGGTAGAGGCACTCTGGGAATCGCATGTGCATCATCCAAGTGTGTTAGGTGACCACTGTGGACCTTTATGCACAAATAAAATTCAAGTAAAGGAATTATTCAGGGCTTGGAGTTCCACAGGCTACTTGTGAATGAATCACATGAGACCTAAGGAGCCATCTTGCTAAATTTAGTTTCTATGTATTATAAACTAAGGTTTTTGTGCTTAATGAAAATGAACTATAGCTGTCCTTTTAGTTCTTAGGGATTAGCTAGGATATAGATTTTTTTAATGGTAGAATTGACTCAGAGTACAATATGTTACAAAAATTTTTGTTGATTTTCTTTATAGAAACTCAGCTAATATTATAGCTTCAATGTATTGGTTTTGTTCTTGGAATGCCCAAGCATGAGGGGAATTATAGTTACCTTTCTTCTTGGGCTTTTCTTTGTGAAAAGACTTGTTTAAACAACAAAGCTAGGACTTGTTTATACATAAAGTCCCATGGAGTTGTTAAGAGTTTACTATACATAACTATTCACACATCCAGGTAAGAGCTAAAGACAACTTTGCACTTATATTTAGAGAGCTGCAGGAATTCAATTTTCACTCACTACCCTATAAGAATGAGGTGTTTTCATACTAGCTCCTGAGTATCTAATTTTTCATATATTCTGGTAGAAATACTCCAGTCCAATGCTTTTTATTAAATCTTTTAAATTCAACATTCTTATCATCATGAAAAAAATAGAAATTCTATCAAATAACTTCCACAAGGTAAGATTCTTTTTCTTAATTGAAATATAGTTGATTTACAATGTTGTATTACTTTCTGCTATACAGCAAAGTAGTTCAGTTATGCATATATATATACATATATACCTTCTTTTTCATACTCTGTTCCATTATGATTTATCACAGGACCATGAATATAGTGCCCAGTGCTATAAAGTAGCTTGTTGTTTATCCATCCCATATATAATAGCTTGTATCTGCTAGCCCCAAACTCTCACTCCTTCCCTCCTTCACACCCCCTTGGCATCCACAAGTCTGTTCTCTACATCTGTGAGTCTGTTTCTGTTTCATACATAAGTTCATTTGTGTCATTTTTTTTTAACTAAAAAGTTTTTACTGGAGTATAGTTGATTTACAACATTGTGTTTCAAAATGAATCAGTTATATATAGGTATATATATATATCAGTTACATATAGTATTTATATACAGTATACAGGTATATATATAGTTATATATAGTATACAGTAACTGTGTATATATATACAGTTGTATACAGTATACATATATATGTTATGTCAGTTATATATATAATCAGTTATACACAGCAAAATGATTCAGTTTTACATATATATATGTGTATGTGTGTGTATATATATATATATATATATATATATCCAGCATATATATGTGTTTGTGTGAGTGTGTGTGTGTGTGTGTGTGTGTGTGTATATATATATATATATATATATATTTACATATACCTCCAGCATTGCAGGCGGATTCTGCTGCAAATTATTGCTACTTTTCTTTAGAGGAACTAAACTATCATTATAAGTCAGTTTATCAGGTTTGGTCTTGGAATGCTCAAGGCCTATATGTAATTTCACACAACTCAGGTTAGTCCTGGTCCACAAATTCCAGGACTCAGGAAACCAAAGGCACTTAGGGAACCTCATCAAACATTCACATGCATCACAAGATGATGTGGACCGGTCAGTTCCCTCTGGAGTAAGAATCTTAGAGCACTTCCTTGCACCCACATGCAAGGATTGGGATGAACCTCCCAGGGTCTGAAAGATGCCAGCCCAGCAAATATTTCTGCACACAGAAAAAGTCAAGGAACTGTCATTTTGAGAATTACTAAAAATAGTTGTAAATCATTACCTAGACCATTTGAAACAAGAAATCCTTTCTCAGCGATACAACTGTTACTGTTCAAGCTTGAAAGATCACCCACTATTTGATGCTTGTGAAAAATGTGCAAGTGAAACTAGGTCTTCATTGGGGGAAAGAAAACAGAAAAAGGAAACTTTAGCAACAAGTTAAACAAAGCCCTTGCTTGGTACACAAACATAAACTAGATAAAGAGCAGGAAAATGGGATTATGTATTTAAGGCTTAGTTGAAGAAGAGTGGTGTCTGGCTGTGTAACTGGGAAATGAGAAATCAACTTTAACAACAAATCTACAAACCCTAATTATAAAAGAGTTATACCTTGGCATTTTGGATATTCTATGAATTTCATAAACCCATCCATTATACTGAGAGTACATTTCTCTGTTAATGTCATAAGTTTCTTACTATATCCCATACAGGGAGGGAATCATACAAACTTTGAATAAGAAATTTAAGGGATTACTAAAACAGTTTGCTCATGAATACCTGTGTACTTTGGTGACAAATATGATATATTAGAGGTAAACAGACATGGAAGAGAAAATATTGCTCCTTCATATGTATGGCTATAAGAATCTATGTGGGAACAAAATGAGGAAATTATCTTTCAAATTTGTCATTGTAAGATACACATCTTGCTTAGAAAAGCTCATTTTTAATTGTTCTTTGGGGACAGAAAGCCCTCTAGTAGTCAGCAAACGTAGACTTCAGGAAATTGGCCATAGCAGGAGGTTGTAAGAATCTGGCCATTGGCAATGTTAAACATAAGAGTTGGACAATCGCTTATCAAGATAGTGTAGAATATTTAAACATTAAATGGAAGATTGGCTTTGACAAATTTTAAGGTCCTTCTAGTCTTAGGGTTCTATGATTCCTTTTTTTTTTTTTTTTAGGTTTTATGATTCTAAGGCTTGCCTCTGTGTATTGGGGATGCTGCCTGGTTGGAGGCAACTACCCATAATCCTTTCTGAGCTACCAAATAAGCCTTAAATGTCATACGGCAGGGTCCTATTACCATTTCACCAAGAGTGTTTCCAAATGATGTGAAAGTCAAATAAGGGAGAGTTAGGAGAATATCTCTCCTTTTCAGCAGGCACTACCTGATGTGGCAGAAATGAAAAAGTAAATGTTAATAGTCTCTGAAGATGGATTTGCATATGTCGATAATGACTATACCAAAACTAAAATAAGTTTCATTCTTTCTGATTTTTCTCCTACTGTTTTCCTGCTTCTGTAGTGAATTTTCCTCATTGCTTATGAGAAAAGGAATCACAGACTGTCATTCTAGCACCTGCCTTCCAAATAAAGGTATATTTCATCATCCACAAATAATCCACAAATTTTTTCCACAAATACCAAATAATAAATATAGTTAAAGCTTTGGAAGACTCAAATTAACCAAATTCTTTTATGAATGTCTGATAAAATTTGCTTCCCAGCTGCTCTCCAAGAAAGAAAGAACCAACTATTGTTCACGTCCTACTAACATTTATAATGAAAGTTAGGAAAAAAGATTTTACAGCCAAGTATTCAGAAATTCTTGAATTTCATCAGCTGGGTACTTTCCTTGAGCTCCTGTGCCCTTATTGTTTACATAGATATGAATTTATTTTCTTTCTTTACCATTCAACTTTGAATTTCAATGGAAAATGAATATCCTTTCATACCATCATTGGAACCTTAAAAAATGTTTGTGAAAAGAGAATACAAACAGCGCCTATTCTATGATCCTAAGAAAATTGCCCACTTAAAAGCAGCTATGGCAATTCACAGACCTTCATTTAGCTCTGATAAATGAATTACAAAAGTGGAACAATGCTTTGCAGCAACTTTAGACAAGATGTAAAGGAAAAAAACTGATTTAATTTCTAAAGAGACAGTATGTCCCTTTTAGAGAAAAGGATTAGCTTCCAAATGAATGAACTTCTTATGTATGAAAAGAGATAAATTCTAATAACGGACTAGCCTGCTAGAACCTGCTCCTCTTAAGCAGGACAAAAACAGGCACAACAATGCTCCAGCACAAACCTTTGAATAGAAAGCACTGTGAGGAAAACGTGTCTTTTCATTAACAAATAAAATCTTTCCCTACCCCTATTAAAGGTATGCATATTTCAATTTAACAGAAGTGGGAGTTCTATGGTGAATATGTAGCACAATAATTGAGTTTGGTAAAAGGAGGCTTGAAACATAGTGTCAGAACAGAGTAAAATAAGCTGAAGACTGAATATTTCAAACCCTTGCCCAATAATATATATATTGCAGGATGGCAAGCAGTGGAAAAGTTCTACAGTCTATTCTTTGGTCTATACTTGAACACTAGAGAAAACAGGTCTTGTAAGAAAGCATGAACAATAAAATAGATAGGTATAGAGCAGAAACAATTATGATTAAAGAATGAAAATCAGCCACAGGAGACTTCTCTTCCCAGTCAGGCTGTTGCCTGAAATTCTTCCTATCAGGACTCATTCCTTTAGCCCCTGAATATCGTTTTAGGTTCAAGAGCTCCCTACAAAAAGGGACTTAAGCTCAGAACGCGTAAATCCTTAAATTATTAGCAGCAAACATATCAGCAGGGATTATAACCATCTGTTCTCAATCCTAGAATTGTACTCAGAGCTGCCTAAAGAAGGAAGTAGCTTTCTGGTGGAGGGAAAGGGAATGTCTAAAGAAGAGAGGGGAGGAGCCAAAGATAAACTGTGCCTACTTCACTAAGGTGCCAAGAACCTTGCTCTGGCAGACAAACCTGGAAAAAATTCATGGAGCCAATGCAAATTTCATAACAAAACTGCATTTAAGTAACTGTATGGTAATCATGTGTTCATATACATCTCTCTGATAGATTGTAAGCTCTTGCAGGGAAGAAACTATGGCTTAAATTTCTTTGAATCCCCATTAACTGGCATATAGTAGGTTTTCAATTGATATGTGTTAATTTTTTTCATTCAGCCAATATATATTCAATGGAACATGGAGAACCTTAGTTATTGAGTTTAGTTCCATTTTCAAAACTTCCCAAGAAGAGATGGTGCTAATTATTCATTGGAAGTGGGAATGGGATACTTTTGTTTGTCACCGAGCAGGATTTGGGGCAGAACAGGGTTGAAAGATATTCAGCTTTGTCCAGAGCACTTTTGGACAAGTCACACTGGTAAATATGATGCTATGTAGAGAGTTACTGTAAGCCGAAGGCATAAGGTTAGTCAGGGAGGGAAATGAGAACAATAAAGATGAAGATGATGATGATAAATAATAAAAATAATAGTAGTAGTTAATATTGATTAGCAATTACTATGTACCCAGGTGCTGTTCTAGGCATTGTATAAATATTAATTCATTGGATTTACACAAGAACCCATAGTATTTTATTTGCTAAGACGTGTCGGACTCTTGCGACCCCAAGGACTATAGCCCACCAGGATCCTCTGACCATGGGATTTCCCAGGCAAGAGTACTGGAGTGGGTCGCCAGTTCCTTCTCCAGGGGATCTTGCCAACCCAGGGATCAAACCCAGGTCTCCTATATTACAGGCAGCCTCCTGCATTGCAGGTGGATTCTTTACCAACTGTGCCACCAAGGAAGGCCCACAAGAACCCTATAAGGTAGGTATAATTATTGCTGTCATTTTACAAATTAGAAAACTGAAGCTGAAAGAATTTAAGTAATTTACCCAAGAATTCTATAGCAGTCTGACTCCAGAGTCACCATCTTAACCCTTAAATGACCTGGGGGAGGATGATTTTTGAGAGATCTGCTTTGGCCAAATATCTTCAATGTGTTACTTAAATAATATTGATGCTTCAAATCAATTTGTCTGTCCTTGAAGAGCTCCTCAGGATGAAGGTGGGTATGGACTCAAAGTGAGTCATTTCAAGGGTATTCTGTTCTTGAATGGATTATTTGTCCTCTTCTTCTGTGAGAAGCCTAGCAGTTTTGGCAATGGGTGAATATAGGAAGACTGAATATAGGAAGACTGGCCCCATTTCCCACACTGGGCATCAATAAGTTCAGGGCATGTAGAGAATATTTTTAGATTCTTATTGGTGCAGTGTAAAATCTGTCTGTACCTTGGAAATTCTGATGCCTCCTAGGGGTATTTCTGGGCCACTGCAGGTGTTAACAAGTATTAACTTAGAAGTGAAAGTCGCTCAATCCTGTCCAACTCTTTGTGACTCCATGGGCTATAACCCATGGAATTAGCCAGGCCAGAATTCTGGAGTGGGTAGCCTTTCCCTTCTCCAGGAGATCTCCCCAACCCAGGGATTGAACCCAGATCTCCCGCATTGCAGGTGGATTCTTTACCAGCTGAGCTATAAGGGAAGCCCAAGAATATGGAAGTGGGTAGCCTATCCCTTCTCTAGGGGATCTTCCCAACTCAGGAATCAAACCTGGAGTCTCCTGCATTGCAGGCGGATTCTTTACTTTTCCTTTGGTAACTATAACTCATATGCCTATGAGTCTGTTTCTGTTTTGTGAATAAGTTCATTTGTATCTTTTTTTATATTCCACATATAAGCAATATTATATTGTATTTGTCTTTTTCTGACTTAGTATGATAATCTCTAGGTCCATCCATGTTGCTGCAAATGGCATCATCTTATTCTTTTTTATGACTGAGTAATATTCCATTGTGCATATATACACACACACACACACACACACACACACACACACACACACATATACACGCCACATCTTTATCCATTCATCGGTTGATGGACATTTAGGTTGCTTCCATCTCTTGACTGTTGTAAATACTGCAGCTATGAACACTGGGGCACATGTTTCTTTTTGAATTAGAGTTTTCATCTTTTTTGGATATATGCCCAGAAATGGGGTTACTGGTTCATATGGTAAGTATATTTTTAGTTTTTTAATGAACCTCCATACTGTTTTCTATAGTAGCTGCACCAATTTACATTCCCACCAACAGTGTAGGAGGGTTCCCTTTTCTCCACATCCTCTCCAGCATTTATTGCAGACATTTTTTTTTGCAGACATTTTAATGACGGCCATTCTAATGCTGTGAGGTAATACCTCGTTGCAGTTTGATTTGCATTCTCTAATAATTACTGATGCTGAGCATCTTTTCATGTGCCTGTTGGCCATCTGTATGATTTCTTTGGAGAAATGTCTACTTAGATCTTCTGTCCATATCTGCATTTTATTACCTCTGAACTATTTCACAACTCCATAAGCTGTAGAAAATTAATTATAGTGCAAATAGTTCTTCTCCACAGAAATGCAAGTCAGTTGTGTCTGACAGTGCAGTTGAACATTTCTTATCATATTGACCAGTTTTGCACCTCTTTGTAAATATATTTATTTGCCAATGTATGTGTGGTTTTTTAAATTTTTCTTTGAAGCAGTAGTAAGGTCTTACTGGCCCCTTATTAAGTACTGAGTTAAGTAAAATTGTTGACACATATTTATATCTGTGTGAATCATGACTTTACTCTTTAAAAGAATATCCTTTAATATTGCCATTTCTTATCCTCCACATGTTATCTAAATTTCTTCTATGCAGACTACTTAAGAATATACTTCTAAAAGTGGAATTTCAACATGCTATATGTGGTTATCTTTACAAGATTAATTCTACTAGCTTTGTTTTTTCCATTTCATCAGGCACTTCATCTCTCCTGTGGAGACTGTAATAAATATCTCAGCCATAAAAGTGCAAATAGCATTAAACTAAAAACTGTGATGCCTAGGAGGCTTACGAAGATTTACATTTAGATAAAATCAAACTATTGCCAATTTAGGTGATTTTTTTTTTCTATACTTACTTCATTACATAGAACTATCTCTTATTTGCTTTTTGTTTCCAATGAGCTTTGTGTATTATTTCTGACTACGGGCTTTTAAAAATGATGTCTGTCCAACAGACTTATTTGGATAAATCCTACAAATGAATATGTAGGTTATATGCATAATCTGGTTTCAGATTTGCATGTGTACAATGGAAACAAAGCAAGGCACTCTGATTTTAAGACATTTATTTTGGTGTATCTATGGGATTACCTCAAAATGCCAAGTTAGGTCCCTTTCTACAGTTACAATTTCTTCAAGGTACAAAGCAAGAGAAGATTGACAAATACCATTAGATTCTTGCTGCAGTTCTTGTTTATAGGCAGACTTTGACTTTACTAAAAGACTATATACGAAACCATCTTAGTATACAGATTCGACATTTGAAATCTGTTTCAAGCCAGATTGCTACCTGGTTACTGTGTTGAGTTACTGGAACAGTTGCTACATAGCCCTGTGACCCACTTCATCTCTCTTCTTCATTTGATCTCAGTTAAGTCCTGTTTTCATAAGTTCACTTTGCACTTATCTTTTTATATTTAAGCTTTTCCAGGGTCACAAGGCAAGTCAGTGGCAAAACAGGGAACAAAACTCCCAAGAGAATCCAAAAATATTAGAGGCTTCCATCTTAGAACAGTGATGTCATCAGAAAGATTTTTTTTTTCCTTCCCACAAACACCTAAAATAACTTCTTAGGATAAACTTTCTTGAGAGGAAAAAAGGATAATTTCAAATTTTTATCTATTTAATTTGAATAATTTTAGAAAGAAAGAGCAGAAATGGATTTAACAATATATAACTTCTGTGCTGTTAAAACTATTAACACAACTATCAGACAAGAACCTGAGAAACAAGTGAAGGCAAATACTAGGACTCATTCTGTAAGCAACTTATCTGTGAAGCAGCATTGAAACAAGAATGAAGGAAGGTCTTGTGGGGTTTTTGTTCAGTGTCTTTTAGGATTTAGATGGGTTTTTATAATTAGTAGAAGACCAGGTGAATTCTATTAGAAATGCTGTGGGGGATCATTAAGTACTTTTCACTTGCTTAATGTGTTCACATAGCTTCTGGTTATTTTAAAGAAAATTCCTTGTCACAGACTATTTTGCATTCTCATACAATTTTAATTCATTCTACTTCACATTTCTCACTGTTTTCCTCTTTTCTTGACAGTTCGTTTAACTGTCACTCACTATTCTACACAGTGCAGAGGGTGTTATAAAAGTTGACTTGTTTAAGATAAATGAGCCCCTGACTGTCATACAAGAAGCCAATTGCTAGGGCATGTTTTCTTCCATAGCCTTTTTTTTATTAAATTAATTCATTCAGATGCTTCTTTTCACATTGGAAAATTGCTTGTTTCTAGGTGAACCTTGGAAAACATAGTCTTCATTACCGAATATGTTCATGTGAATGATCAAGGTGAAAATATTGATATATTAAAACTTATGCTTATTTGATAACTCTATCAGAATGTCATTACCAAATCTATGATCATTTGCACACATTCAAAAACAACAACTGCAGCTACTGAAAGAACTGGTTTTCTTCAATACCCATCCATCCAAAGCTATTGCTTTTTAAAACAGTCCCAGCTAATGACTGGGACTTGAAAAGAAATATATTCATTTTGTAAAGTTCCTTTATAACCAGCCATAGGTTGGTTTGTTTTTTAGCTTTTGATTTTTCTGAGATTATATTCACATAGCATAAAATACGTCGTTTCAACTATTTTAAAGTATATAATTCAGTAGTTTCTAGTATATCCAAAAAAATTATGCAATCATTGCCATTATCTCATTCCAAGGCATTCCCATTACTCCAAAAAGAAAATCTATGTCCATTAAGCAGTTATTGCCCATTCCTCCCTAAGCTCCAACTCCTAGCAACCACTAACCTACTTTGTCTTCATGGATTTGTCTTTCCTGGACATTTCATATAAAAGGAATAATACAGTATCGGGCCTTTTGTGTCTGGCTTCTCTCACTCAGCATAATGTTTTCAAGGTTCATTCTTGTTGTAGCATGTATCAGTACTGCATTCCTTTTTATGGCTGGATAATACTCTGTTGTATGGATATACCACATTTTGTTTATTCATTCATCAGTTGATGAACACTGTGTTGTTTCCACCTTTTGGCAAGAATAATGCAACTATGAATATTCATGTACAAGGTTTTGTGTAGACATTTCTTTTCCATTCACTTGGGCAGATAGATACTAAAGAGTAGAACTGCTGGGTCATAAAATAATTCTATGTTAAGCTATTTGAGGACCTGCCAGACAGCAGCAGCACCATTTTACATTCCTACCAGCACTGTGTGACGGTTCCAATTTCTCTGCAGCCTCATCAAAACTCGTTATTATCTGTCCTTTTTGTTATAGTCATTTTAATAGATGTGAAGAAGTATTTCATTGTAGTTTTGATTTGCATTTCCGGTGTTCATTGGAAGGACTGATATTGAAGCTGAAACTCCAATATTTTAACCACCTCATGCGAAGAGTTGACTCACTGGAAAAGACCCTGATGCTGGGAGGGATTGGGGGCAGGAGGAGAAGGGGATGACAGAGGATGAGATGGCTGGATGGCATCACCGACTCGATAGACATGAGTTTGAGTAAACTCCGGGAGTTGGTGATGGACAGGGAGGCCTGGCGTGCTGCGATTCATGGGGTCGCAAAGACTCGGACATGACTGAGCAACTGAACTGAACTGAATGACTAAGAATTTCAAACATCTTTTCATGGGCTTATTAGGCATTTTCATATCTTCTTTGGAAAAATATCTGTTTAAACCTTTGCCCATTTTTAAACTGGGTTCTTTTCTTAGCATTATGTGGATAAATGTGACATAAAGAGAATAAACTTTGGAATTAGATACATGGGGTCTCCAAGCCCTGCTCTCAATAACCTTGGATAAATTCCTTAATAACAAGCCACAGTGTCCTACCTATAAATAGTATTGGCTCCATGTATTTGAGAATTAAAAAAGAAAATGTGTGTAGATGTGTGACACAATCAATCAAGAGCAATCATTATTATTGATAATTTTTACCATCTGAAATGAATCCCTTATTTTTAAAATGCTATTGTTAATTCATTCATATATTAACTGGTGATATTTTGAACCCACTATGTGTTAGACATTTTGATTATTCCATCATCTGACATTAAAGAATCAGAGAGTTTAGCAGACAGGAAAAGCTGAATATGTAAGCAAATGATATAGTGAGGTAAATATTTTAATTGCGAGAGGTACAGGGAACTCTTGGAGGTCTGAGGAATGATTGGGGCTTTGTGTCTAGGCCACTAATAACCTATTTGTTTGACAAAATAGGTTGTAATTCTTTGCTTCACATGTTAGTGAAGTTAAGTGCCAAAACAGAACCCCACAGACTGAAATTCCCTTTTTATTACCTATGAGAACTGAATTAAGTTGCAAATGAGAATTAGAGACTAAATATACTACAGTTATGATCTTTAGCCCTTATTCAGAATAATGGAAATACTAGGATCCCATGTTTTCTTTAATCTTAACGCCTACTCAGGCCTTATCTGGGAAACAATGAAACCAGTGCCCTTCAGGAATCCTGAGAGCTGAGTGAGCCAGCTAAGTTACTCGTGCCCCTAGAGATGCAAAAACAGAAGGCCAGGGATACTCGGTCAGTGTTTACTTTCACAAATTCAATCATCGTGTGTATGTATAAAATATTTACTAGTGGAAAAGTGATCATTTTCCCATTTCCACATATATTGTAGTTTTTGAAACCATAATTTTCTCTGCTTTTTCTATCTAGAGAGCTAGAGCAAAGAGTTTAAAAGATACCAAAATTTCATATGATTAATCATATGACTAAAAAATCTTATTAAGAATTAACTATTATTGTAAAGTAATTAGCCTCCAACTAATAAAAATAAATGGAAAAAAAAAGAATTAACTAACACTATACTGTTTCTATACCCCCACACATGTACTATTCCACTAAATATTTACATTGCTAAGATATATGACTGTAGTTCGTTATAGTATTAAGGTTTTGAATGCCAAGACTAAGACAATTTGCTTTTCTCACTATTTGAAATGACTCTGAAGTTTCTCCACCTTGTGGAATAATTATTATATATATTATATACCCATATATATATAAACACATACATACACACACGTGTGTGTGTATATTTTAACTTTGTGTGTTTGGTCACTAAAATTCACCTCATAAGAGGGAACAGGAGTTAAATTACAACTTATCTTCTACTGAATGTAATTGTTTTAAGACAAATTGAAGTACATTTCCAGCTCTTACAAAATTGGCAAGACACAAGCGAAATACCACAGAGATATGAAGCCTGGGGTTGTGAACCAGATGTTAGATATCAGTAACTTCAGCTTCTTTCCATGTAGCTTCGCCCTCCACTCACTCCATAATATTAACAATTGAACAGGGAGACTAGGCTTCTAGACACACAGATCTGATCTAGGCTTCCAACTATCTATGAGATAGCATTTGGACCTTCCAAATGCTATAGCACTGAAAAGGAATTAGTCTTAAGAAAATTTGCAAAGTGATATGTTAAACTCATTTTTGCACCTTTACAATACTCAAAATTTGACCTAAATACACATGTGATTCACTTTCTGCAAAGCATGTTCATGAAAAGTTGAATATACAAAATATACTATTTGGAGAATCAACCTTATTTTCCTGTTGGCCTGTATTTTATTTTCAGAGATGTCAGCTCTCACACTAACATCTTAGCTTTCCAGTATTTTTATCCTTTAACCTCTCTGTTAAGCAGTCCAAAAGCCCATAAACAAATACTTAAATGTTCTGGGGAATCTTGGAAAGGAACTTCACAGGGAATTGCTTTCCTGAGTGCAAAAATTATTTTATAACACCTCTAGTTCTTAAGTCTTCTGGTTTCCTAATCATCAAGTAAAAAGAGTAATCTTAGGCAACTTCTGCCATTAAAAGAGAATATGTCTTACTGTTTAGAGGGAAAATAAGGCTAGATTCATTTGCAGTCTTATGGTCAAAACACCAGCAATCTCCAACATGAACATATTTTCCTGACTTGTCCTGTTTCCTAGTAAGCAGGTAGTAATGGAGTATGGAGAACATTCTGACACCTTCTATTATTATATCCATAGTTACTCATTGCCAAGCGACTACTGGCAAAGCTATACCATGCTAACATAGGAACACTGAAATAAGAACACTAAGATTTTGAAATGAGTTGAGAACAGTCTCACACTAACTGGGTCAGGTTGGCAGTTTCTATTTTGTTAACATTAGGAACAACACTGTGTCCGCGTTGGTGATAGGATTACCCACTCCTCCATGTGACACATCAAATGCCTGATGATGCTGATGCCTTTCATTAGCTGTGAAAATGATTTAGGGCTGGAAATGGAAGTAAAGAATGGTAGGTCCAGAAATCCCTCTTTCTAGTATAACCAAAGATACTCATCAAAGATGATTCACACTCTCCAAAAGACAGGTACTTCTAAATTATTTTCTTTGTAGATTTTCTAGACTTGATTTTACTCTTTCTTCCCTTCGGACCATTTCACTAATGAACAGAAGAGAAGAGAAAACCAATGATAATTTCAGGTTCAACATTAAAATGCAGATGATTTGGATAGATTACCTATTCCTTTGAAAAGAGTCTCTTTAGTGAGAGTTTTTCTTGGTAGGCATATTGAGGGTAGAGGTAGGGTACAGTAACAAGAACTCTGAATGTACAAATTACTATCACTGCGACTATAAGCAGGTAAATTAATCTCTCTGTACCTCAGTTTCCCTTATCTGTGAAACAGTATTGAAAATGCTCATCTTCCAGGATTGTAGTAAGGATCAAGGGGAAAAAAATGCTTGGGAACAGGCTTTATAAAATGTAAAACTGAAGAGCTTTTGGTGGTGGAAATAGTCTTTGCTCTCTTGTGTCCTCATTGCTCAGTTTATTTATTTTTTGGCCACGCCACACTGACCTGCGTCTTCTGCAATAAAAGCGCGGAGTCCTCACCACCAGACCACTAGAGAATTCCCTCTGCTCGGTTCAGAGCCCACAATCCATGATGACTATTAATTACTGGAGTCTACCTCCACCTCTCTTGCCCTCATGCCCTTTCTACGCTCTTTTTCACTCTGTTCTTGACACAGTATCAACCCTGTATAGATTAAATTTTCACAGTACAACAACAGTAAAAAGGGATGGGCAATGAATTTAACCTGAGCTCTACTCTTCATTAACTTCTGGGAAGTCAGCTGGCATTCCCAAGCCTCAGTTCCTCATCTAAGAAAGAAAGTGATGATGACACTTCACCCAGCTGTTGTGAAGATTCAGTTCAGTAACGCCTGTAACATGCCAGCACAGAACCTGGCACAGTGAGTGGTAACTATTATTAGTAGTTTTTATAATCCGTGACAATTACTTTTTTCTCTGCTGAGAACTCAGACCTGACACTAATTTGCAAATGTTCATTTCCAAATATACGTGTATGTTTGCTATAAAAATATTTTTAAATTTTTAATATTCCCATTTAATAACCTTATTGTTTTTAAACCCTATGTTCTTTTCCTTAATACCTTGAAGAGTCAAGAGCTTTCAAATTAATACATATTCACAGTACAGCAAAGAATTTTTAAAAAGAACATAAAACTATGGCCTTAAATCTGTCCTGAATTTATAAAACATGTCATATAAGATGTACAAATATAAATATGTGAATAAAAGTATTCATATTCGGAGGAGAACAGTGTTTGTAATGACACTATATGAATGATTCTGCTACCTGCCTTACACAGCTAGTAGCTAAGTAATATCTTCCTCAAACCTCACTCTGGTTCCACAAGTTTTGATGTTTACCTTCAGATTTAGAACACATTAGTCAAAACACTGTCACTCTTTTATAGGAGTTTCTGGCTACAAAAGAAAAATCCACCTTAACCTTAGACTAACTCAAGGCATTTAAACAATTCTCCATGGCATTCTAAGGCCTCTGTGTTACCCAATGAATGGTATTTTAGTAAAACAATGAAACCTTCCATGTTCCTTCTTATTACCATCCATCATCCCACAGCTGTAAAATCGCCAACTGCTGGGGAAAAGGGAACTAAATCAGTCCTCCCCGGCTGCACAGAGAAAAAGCTTAAGCTCTCCCTGCCACATCATTTCTGGGATCCCAGCAGGCAGGAATCAAAGTACCATTTTCCTTGACACAACACCCCTAGCTAGTCTTATAAACATGTCAAAAAGCACCTACTCTATGATTTATTCTTGTTATTATTGGGAAAGAAGTGTCTGTGAGAGAAGTGGTAGAAAAGACAATGCGAGATAACAATAGTGATGTAAATAGTGGCTACCGAATGGAAGGCAGTGGCTGCCTGTTTTTAAGCCTCACAATAACTGTGACATTGATCTCATTTCCTTAGTGAAAATTTTCTTGCTCCAGTGGTGGCAGACTCGCTGTTTTTCATCGAACATGATTTCTATAATACGATCTATTGATAAAACCCCTCAGCTATGGGAAGACAAACAGGCTGACCATTAATGTCAGAACTAGGGCTTCTCACGAAGCCTCTAATATGGGCTATTTCTCGTGCCGGATCCACAAAGGAACCCCCAACACCATACAGTGCTTCCTTTAAAGCTTCCACAATATTACAGTGGAGTGATGGGCAGGTTTTGGGAGGCTCTGACTTTCTTACACATGTAAATTCTTAGAGAAAGGCTGTAAATATAAGGATGGGGAAGAATTTAGAGCCACAAAGCCACCAATGTTTCTGCCCCCATTTCACTATATGTTCTTTTTTGAAAAACACTGCTGAGTGTTAGCACTGTGGTTGAAAGAAATGATTCACTTACCACCATCCACCCTCCTTTATCCCCCTTGTGAATCTCATAAGCTCCAAGGCTGAAGACAAGAAGGTTTTCTCTGTTCTCTCTCATCAGGAAACTCACTGAATGACCTGGTGGCTGTCATGAGAGAGGCAGCCAGTTGCCTGTGTCCCCTGCCACGGAGGTGTGGCTGATTCTGTCATGTAGACGGAGAATTCCTTGGTTGGCCACTCCACCTGCTTAGGTGGGTGTTAGACCTGTGAAATGAAACTTGCCAGTTTGGTCATGTGCCGCCCTTTGTGGGAGAAGCCCTCTTTCTTGAGGCTAGAGGCAAGTTGAATCTGAGCACTGATGACACAGTTGGCCATGCCTTTCATTTCTTGCAACCATTGTTTTTTGCAAATCTGGGCTGGTCTCAGGGATTAAGGCAACCAGGACCCCACTAGAATACATGTGATGGACCAAGATCTACAAGAGCAATTTCACCCTTTTGGCGCATCAGCCTCTCTGCAGAACCACAGTGGAGGCTCCCACATGCTCACATGTACGCACAGGACTGGCAGAGACAAACACCAATGCCCTCTTTAATGAAGTGTTGCACGGCCCAGACACCCCTGTTACCATCACCACTGGCAAAGCCCTTGATCATCTGGCTGAAGACTATACAGAATGGTTGTATTTTAAGACTTCTGCCATCAGCAGACCATGTCAGAAAGGGGCACGGGGTGGCTCTGCCTTGCTGCTGGTACCGATAACACCTCACTTCAAATCTGGGTATCGAGGCCTGCAGGGGCACTGGGGCAGCAGCGGCTGAGGCTGAAGCACTGGGAACTGATGATGTCCCTACCAGCTAGTATATAAAGATGCTTGCTTTTATTGAGGGGCCACAGCTAGGCCTGGCTGTCCTTGTCCTCAGAAGCACAGAGGGATCCCTCTGGAGAGTCACAATGGTCACGTAGCCTGGGGGGGTGGTATGATTGGTCTTCAGTTTGCAGCTTACCAGGCTTCATATCTTGACCAGCTTGTCCCAGGCACAGGAGGCAGTGACGGAATTGCTGCTATTGAGTGAGAAGCATATGCAAGACACCCCTCTCAGTGGCTTTCAGTGGCTCTCACTCTGGACAGTGTATTTGCAAATATCCAGAATATATAATAAAAACTTCTGGGATTTTCTCCTCAGCCTTAGAAAGTGTTGCTAGAATTGGCAAAGGATTGGCAGAGATAATCTGCCAACTTGAAAGTTTATATTCAGAAGATTTACTTAAAAAAAAAAAAAGAAAGAAGCTATTGCTTTTAAATGCATACCCATGAATGCTTTATAAGGCTCTTGAGAATTCTGGTAATTTAGTTTGGTTGATCAGTCATTCAGGTTGTCTCACAGGTCATGAGACAAATCAAATGTCCTATTCTGTGCCACTCATGTTTTGGAAGCCTCTAAGCTTGTATCCATCCTCAGGACTCTACCCTGAAATTATCCTGTAAGGCTCAGGTTACAAGAGACAGTTGAAGAAACAAGAGGCCAGTATTGTCGTCTGTTTGCGCTGCTAGAAGAAAGTACTATAGACTGGGTGGATTATAAAGGACAGAGATTTACTTCTCAGAGTTTTGAAGGCTGAACGTCTGAGATCCGGGTGTCAGCCTGGTCAGGTACTGGTCAGGTACTGGAAGAAAGCCTTCTTCTAGGTCGCAGACCACTCGCTGTGTCCTCATAGGATACAAGGAGAGCTAGCAAGCTGTCTGGCCTCTCCTTTTCAGAGCACTAGACCCATTCATGAGGGCTCCACTCTCGTGATCTAATCACGTCCCAAAGGCTCCATCTCCATGTACCATCACACTGGGACTACGGGCTCAACAGAAAAATTTGGGGGTGGGGACACAAACATTCAGTACATTGCAGCCTGCAGGCTCTCCTTTCACTAATGCACCTAAATATAATGGCAGAAAGTTATTAACATCTTACCTTATACAAACTTGTTTTCAGTCCAGTTGGCTGACATGTCTCTAGAATATCTAGGTTACTTTCTATTTGACTAATACCTGAACCCAATAACTTAGGTATAAAAAATTATTTCATCATTTATTTGAAACAATATTGAATCAAAAACCCCATTAATGAGTAGAAACTAGTAGATGTTTGTTGAATGAATATTGCACTTTCTTCCACTTGGGAGCCCCAGCTTCACTTCGAAGTAATAGCATTATTTCTATACTTGTTACTTCCTGGCTGCTGTCCTAATCATTTCAGTTACCCCAATGCCACTCTGCACCCCGCTAACTCAGCCGAACTAACAAGATTATCAGGCTGGCTAACTGGTTCATGGTCCCTGGTGGCCCTATCCAGAAAAAAGACAAATGTGGAAAAAAAAAAAAAAAGACAAATGTGTATGTCAGCTCTTTAGGTAACAAAGTAAGGATAATCTGGAGCCTTTTAAATTTATTTATTTTTGATTTGGTTTGATTAGAAGTATCAGAAGAAAATGTAGAAAGACTCAGAATGCTCTCCTATCTCCCTATTCTCCATCCATACCTCCACATGAATCCCAACATGGTACTTGCTGTCTGAGACACTCTGTGCCCTTTTTGGAAGAAGATGAGGTGAGGACAAACGGTGACAGTAATTTACATCCTCTCCCTAGTCCTGTGTTGCTATCATTCAACCAAATACCTGCTGAACACCTTCTTCTGGCTCAGGTAACACACTAGATCCTGAGGAGACACAGATCACACAGTGTCTGTCCTCCTGGGAGATGCAAATAAGTAAAAGTTCACAATGAGAACTGTGAGAGAATGAGAAGTGTGAGCCTAGAGGAAAGGGCATTTAAATCTGCCTTAGGGTGAGAGGCCACTCTTAAGAGAGGAAAATTATCCGTTCTACTGGCTGGCAAGCAGAAGATACCAGGAATTAAACTAAGGTTCTTGGTTTTTACACTCTAAAATCTATTCAACAATAGTGCCCATTTACTGTCAAAGCTGGTTTCTATGTGATAACGCCACAAATATGATTATGCTAACCTCTCCTACTGCTCACCTTACATTTTATATATGAAGGTCACGGCACTAAAATCTGGCATGAATGTTTTCCAAGGAACCTGGTTATCATGCTGGACTATTTATAATTCAAAAATGGAAGATTAAAAAAAAAAAAAACAAGTTAATAGGCACATCCTGGGATGGCCATGGCGTTGGAGGAGTGAATCATCAGAGAAAGAAAGCAGCACTATGTAAGCACGGACTCACGGTAAGAGAACTTAGACTGTCTAAGGGCTTTCTTCCTGAGTAAGGACTTGTTTTACATACCACGTGGAATGCGCCTGGGGCCTTGACAGGTCTGAAGCCATCAACAGGTATGCACTGGTCAGCATGGCCGTTACAGAAGCAGCTGCCCTTAACAATGAAGTCATAGACTGCATAGTGTGTAAAATGCTGAGGCTTTGCATTCAGGTGGTTTCTCTGACAGGGACAAGACTGTCGTTTCAGCAGCTGCACACGGAGGTTGGTGATCTTCAGCTGCTCCTGCACCTTGGCACTGTAAGGGTTCTCATCATTCGGTGGTGACAAAGCTCTGAAAATAACCTGTAAAGAAAAAGAAAACGCGGTGCATATACAGGACTGTGTGCAAACCCTGAAGTCTTTGGCCCTGTGTAGTCCTGCTTTGCTTTATACCTTTTGTCATCTACAAATGATAAGGTAAGAGGGTTTCAGACCTTGATCCCATCTGGGGAAGAGCTGCCCTATTATTCCAAGGAACAGATGTGCTGCCTGTTTGGATGCAGAAGTATAAACTTAGTAATAGCAGAAACCCGACTCTTGGGATAAAGGCAGCCATACAAAGATCTTGGGAGAAGAGCTTTCCAGGCAGAAGGAACAGCAGTTTAAAGGCCTTTAAGTAGAATCAAGCTTGGCTTATTCAAGGAAGAACAACAAGATCAGTGTGACCAGGGTCCAGGGGACAAGGGGACAGTGTTCGGAGAGGAGGACAGAGCTGTTGTATGACAGATTATGAATAGAGTGCCCTTTAAAGGCCACGGTAGAGTCATTCTAATCGTAGTGGGAAGCCACTGGAAGGTAATAGGCAGAGAAGTGATGTGATCTGATTTGCATTTCTAAAACAGGGAACTTACTTTTGTGAGGAGGGTAGATTACAAAGAGTAAAGAACAGAAGCAAGACCAGTTAGGGAGAGACTGCAAAATAATAAAGATCCAGGCACTTATATTTCTAAATGAGGTATGACCCTTTCAAAGGCTCATCAGTTATTAACTGAGGCCACTTCCACTAGAAATATTTTTGGTCCTCCTTTTCTGGATCCGCCTGGCAAGCTTGTGGCATTTATATATTTGGAATATTTTTGTGTGTTAGTCACTCAATGATGTTCAACTCTGCAACCCCATGGACTAGAGCCCACCAGGCTCCTCTGTGCATGGAATTCTCCAGGCAAGAATGTAGGAGTGAGTTGCCATTTCCTTCTCCAGGGAATCTTCCCAACCCAGGGACTGAACTCAGGTCTCCTGCATTGCAGGCAGATGCTTTGCCATCTGAACTTCTAGGGAAGCCCGAAAGTGAAGTCACTCAGTTGTGTCTGACTCTCTATGATCTCATGGATTGTAGCCTTCCAGGCTCCTCCATCCATGGGATTTTCCAAACAAGAATACTGGAGTGGGTTGCCATTTCTTTCTCCAGGGGATCTTCCCAACCCAGGGATCAGACTCAGGTCTCCCCTCATTGCAGGCAGACTCTTTACCATCTAAGCCACCAGAGAAGCCACAATATTTTTACTGGTAGTAAATATACAACCCTTTGAGAATGGATCTGATTTCTGAAATTAGTCAAAAGTCATTTAAATCCGAGGAAGGCAATGGCAACCTACTCCAGTACACTTGCCTGGAAAATCCCATGGACGGAGGAGCGTGGTAGGCTGCAGTCCATGGGGTGGCTAGGAGTCGGACACGACTGAGCAACTTCACTTTCACTTTTCACTTTCACTCATTGGAGAAGGAAATGGCAACCCACTCCAGTGTTCTTGCCTGGAGAATCCCAGGGACGGGGGGAGCCTGTGGGCTGCTGTTTACGGGGTCGCACAGAGTCGGACACGACTGAAGCAACTTAGCAGCAGAAGCAGCATTTAAATCCAATGCAGTAAGTAATAAACCTGATTGAGTTAGTTAACAGCACTTTTTGTGAAAAGCAAAATATAATTAAGTAATGATTTTTTTTTGTTTGTTTAGGTTGTCGATAGATTTTATAGGCAATTTAAGTTGTTAGGAGGGAGGGAGGAAAACCAGAGGGAGGAAGGCTCAAAAGGGCATGTGAAGGAGTCTATACCATATACGGGGGTAATAACATGGGCCTTGGGGTGGGGTGGTGTAAAATTCTCTAGTGGACCTGTTACTTTGAAGTAGAGACTGGTGGAGAAGGAAATCACTGCCTGTTGAAAACAGTGAATATAAATATAACATAACATGAAGCATTATTAGAAGGAAGGCAACACTCATGCATGAGTTGCCTCAACACTCATGATGTGTTACACCTCATCATGCAGTTAAACAAAACAGACAAACCTCAATTAATCTCATTGATTTATATAGTAAGAAACAGGAAGCTCCTTTGAAAAATTCTTAAGCATCTCTTGGCTTTAAAAGAAAAATGTGAAAACCCTATTTACAAGAAAACAGAAATATTTTGATAACCACATACAGCCATCCCTTGGTATTCAAGAGGACTGGTTCCAGCACTGCCCCCGCCCCAATACCAAACTCTGCAAATGCTCAAGTCCCTTAGTTGGTCCTCCAGATCCACAGATATGAAGCCTGTGGATACAGAGAGCTGACTGTAGTATGAAAGAAATAATTAAAAAGTAAGCTTTGGATAAACTCTCATTTAAAGTTTATCTCATTTAGAATGTGTGTAAAAGTGACTTCCCAGGAAAAAAAAATTTCCTCGAGGAATACTTTATAGAAAAATTTCATTTTACAAATCTATTTTGCATGGAAAGTATGAAAAGACAAGACTCTACTGTGTAGGATCAGATTTTCAGGTCTACTGGTACAGAACTGTACTCAGTGAAATATAACTTAAGGCAAGGTTCAATGGACGCTAGGCGTCCTTTAGCCAATTCTCCATCCAGCATCCAGAGTGATTCTTCATTAACAGAAATTGGGCCATGTCCCTTGCTTAAATCCACACCCACCCAGGGACCTCCCATTTCTATCAGAATAAAATACAAAATCCTTATAATGGCCCTGCTTTATTTTTTATCCTAGTGCTATTATTACCTGCACATTATAGTTGTTTAATGTTTTACTAGTAGTCTTCCCAATATAGAATATAAACTTTTGGGGGGGGGGGGGGCTGCTCCACAAAGCATACAGAATTTTAGTTCCCTGACCAGGGATCAAACCCATGCCCCCTGCAGTGGTAGGGCGGAGTCTTAACCACTGGACTGCCAGGGAATTCCAGTTCCCTGGAATGTGAACTTCTTGAGGGGAGTCACTGATGTATCTCAGGACAGTGCCTGGCACAGAACAGGCCTGCTATTCAATAAATTTTTGGTAACTGAATTGATTAATTATAACATTGTTCTCAGCATTCAAATAACAGGTGAGAATTCCAAATAACTTCCTTTTATAGGGTCGTAAAGAATTCATGTCACAGCACCATAAGGGAACAGGTAAGTTATATTAAAGCAATAGTTATAAATAATGAATTATGAACCAGTATGTAGCTAATTTTGAACTTGCAAAACTTAAGAAACCTGTGTCTTAAACAAGTCTGTCCCCTTCATTCACATGTAAGGTGGCAGAAAGCAACATAAAGTTTTTCAACAAATAATATGTCACCTATTTGAAAGTCAACATAGAACAAATGTATTTTGAGACTTCCCTAGTGGTCCAGTGGGTAAGACTCGTGCTCCCAACGCACGGGGCCTGGTTCCCTTCCTGATCAGGGAATAGGATCCCACATGCCCCAACTGAAGTTCTTGCACGTCACAATATGTGCCGCAACTAAGACCAGCCACAGCCAAGTAAATAAATATTTTTTTAAAAGAATGAATGTCTTTTTCTTTGAACAACAGACTAAACAGAACATGATTTTATATTTCCAATGATTAAAAATTTTTAAAAAGCAGTGACTTCATTGTGAGATTTACATAGGGTTTATTTTCCACATGACTCTCAAACACTGGCATTGTTAGACACTTGTGAAGAACTCTTGCTCTAAATAAGATCAGTGACGTGGCTACCTCCCAATTTATTAACCAGTGGTGCAAGGACATGGAAAAGGGTGACCAATGCTAAGTAATGTGTTCCACTGAAAAGTCTTTGCATACTACACTGTCACCCACCCATCCTTCTCCTCAACATTGGTGGCCACTGTTTGCTGTCTCTGCTCCTGGCACATTTTCACCCTTGACATTTACCCTAGCTCCCTCCCTCTCCCTCCCCGTGAGAATTGTTCAGCACATGCAGGCTACAGGAAGATCTGTCAAGGTTTGCAGGAACTCAGAGGCTCTGTGGCTTCCTGAAGCCAGCCTGTGGACGCTGAATGGTGGCTCTGTGCTTGGTGTGCATGACACCCCAGCTGGCACGCTGATATCAGCAGGGAACGGGCACTGTGACCCCGAGGCTACGTGCTGGAGAGGAGACAGAGTGCCACAGACACAAAGTGGACGGGAATTTAAACCATGAAATCTTTTTTTCCAGAAAGGAGACGCCTTAATCTGATACCCTGGGAAATGGATCTGCCCTGCACCAGGAAACAAAGAGTGTGCCAATCCAGATGCTTCAAACTTCTGGCAGGTCGCCTTTTGGGTCCCACCCAGTTTTTCTTCAAACATCCACAGAAGAAGCCTGTATGGCACTACTAAAACGAAGGAAGGAACAGTGCAGAAGCTCTCCATATAACATCAGCCTCTGTGTCTTTCTTCCCATCAGGAACTGGGTGTACACAGGGGCCATCGCTGTTCCTCTGTCTGTGATTGCTTCTGAAGATGCACTCCTAACAAGACATCGTTAAAAAGCCAGAGGGGGATGAGGATCCAGCCCATTTCGATGTTTCCAGCTTGTTAGTGATACTGGCCAGGACTTCATGATCTTAGCTTCCCAGCTGATTCAGATGGTAAAGAATCTGCCTGCAATGCAGGAGACCCTGGTTCTATCCCTGGGTTGGGAAGATCCCCTGGAGAAGGGAATGGCTACCCACTCCAGTATTTTGCCTGGAGAATTCCATGGACAAAGGAGCCTGGCCAGTTACAGTCCATGGGGTTACAAAGAGTTGACACAACTGCACTCATGATCTTATCTTTTTAACTAAGAAATTTGATTATGTTTTAGTGATTAAACTATGCTTATTACAGGAAAATCTGCCACTCAAAGTGTAGAAAACATTAAAAACCTACAATTTGATCCACCTGGAAGACAGCCAGGGATGCCAACTTGATAATATTTCTCCATGTGAACTTCTATATGTATACATACAGAACATAATGTACAAACTTTGGCTCAATTTAGCAATACCTTGTGAACATTCTTCCAAATCATTAAAAATAACTCTACATCAGTTGTTCTCAAAGTGTGGCCTCCTAGACCACTATCATCAGTAACAACCTAGGAACTTGTTCAAAATGCAAATTCTTGGGCCCTACACCAGATTGACAAATCAAAAACTCTGGAGATGGAGCCCAGCAATTTGTGTTTCAACAAGCCTTCCAGGTGATTTTGGAGCACAATAACATTTGAGAATCACTGCCACATAATTTAAAAACCTGCTTAGCATTCCATTGTGTGAATATGACATAATTTATTCAGCCAGGCTGCTCTCATTAGGCATCTAAATTGTTTCCAGCTTTTCAGTATAACTAATTACAAAGTACAATGTTATAGCTAGAATATGGGAGTTTATAATAATATCTTGACACATTTCCAAATGTGAAAATCAAAAGTTATAGTTTCAAAACCTATCTGAGCTTCTTGAACGAAACATGTACCCTTTCTTACCCAATCTTTGGAATCCACATTTCTCAGGCTTGCCTCACTTCTCTAAGCCTGGAATGCCTCAGACTTTGCCTACGGATCTAGATTCTTGGCTTAGGATCTGCCATTTCTCATGCCCTACGAAAACAAAGAGATCTTTAAAAAAATTCTGAACAGGTTAGAATCACCTATATGTTCTTTCTTTTCTAGAATACTTACAAAAAACTCTCAATAATACTGAGAATTAGTTTTAAAATGGCATTCTATGTATTTACATAGCGTTTTATTTATACTCAAAAATTTCAACAGAGTACCAACACAGTGTGGACAAAATAAGAAGCAGAGTAATATTAGGTATATAATAGTCAAGGGATTCTTTCCATTTTAAACTCATAATTTACTTACTGTTTTATACCTGAAATTGTATTGCCTGTGTAGAATCATAATACTTCAAGAAACTTAGTTATCACATTAAAAACAAAAAAAACCAAAACTTTTTAGCTGCTAGTTTGAGGAAAATTTCAGGTCCGAGCTGATTACCCGTTCGATGGATTCCTCTGGCACTTGTTCTTTCCATGATGGCATTTTTACACCAGCACATTGTAATTGCTTATTTACTTGTCTGTATCCCACATTAGACTCTGCTCAGTGGGCAAGGATCTTGTTTGTCTGGTTAACAGCTGTGTCCCCCAGCATGTGTCACAGTCTTTGGCAAATTGTAGCATTTCATAATTAAGTTGAATGAATAAATGAATGACTGATTTCTCCAAATAGCATTTTTTAAAAAGGAGAAGCCAAATAGGGAATAGGGTTTAGAAAAACAAAGAAAGCAAGATGGTCTTACAACAAGTTCTGCACTCCTGATGAGGGGTATGTGAACACACATATTTGTATAAATACCTATGTAAAAATACAGGTAGTACATTTCAAGTGGTTTCATAGATTATTTCCCTTCAGTAGCACACAAGACCTTTCATGTTTTCAGAAAACAAATCAGGCAGGCATGAGCAAGGACCCAAACACATACAAATACTAGATATTTCTCATGGTTTCTGGTCTAGTTTTTTTTTTATCTGCCAAAACTAGAAGCTTTAGGATCATAACTGTAACTGTTATTTAATGGTTTTTGAAAACCTAGATAGCTTCATGTTCTCAAAAGAGCTTTTGGTTTCAATGATTTTCTCTGTTTTTCTATTTCGTTTTTGCTTTTTAAAAAAAATCTTTTTAAATTTATTTCTGGCTGTGCTGGGGCTTCAGTGCTGCTCGGGCTTTTCTCTAGCTGTGGTGAGCGGGGGTCACTCTACTTGGCGTGGCTTCTCTTGCTGTGAAGCATGGGCTCCAGGTTGGGCAGGTTTTAGGAGCTGCAGCGCACAGGCTCAATAGTTGTAGTGGTTGGGCTTAGGTCTCCGAGGCATGTGGGATCTTTCCAGATCAGGGATCCAACCCATACCTTCTGCACTGGCAGGCGGATACTTTACCACTGAACCGCCAGGGAATGAATCCCCTTATTTTTGCTTTTATCTTTATTACTTTCTTCTGCTTCCTTTGGGTTTCATTTTCTTTTACTAGTTTCTTGATAGAACTGTAGATCATTGTTTTGAGACCTTTTCCCCTAAGTGCTTCTTTAGTTGCAGCTCAGAAATTTTTCTATGCTGTATTTTCATTTATAATTTAGCAGATTCCATGGGTTATTCAAAAACGTGTAATTTCCAAATATTTGGGGATTTTTTCAGATACCTTCCTATTATTGATTTCTAAGTAATTCCTTTGTGATCAGAGAATAAACTTTGTATTATTTGAATATTTTTATATTTCTTGGCACCTGTCTTATGACCCAGTATATGACTTACCTTGATAAATGCCTTTGAAAAGATTTATATTCTACTGTTGTTGGTGAAGTGTTACATAAATGTTAATTACATCAAGTTGGTTGATAATGTAATTCAAATCATCTATATTCTTTTCCCTACTTGTTATATCATGATTTTCTCTACTTATATATCAATTCAGTGAGAAAGTTGTTGAAATCTCCAACTATAATGATCAGTTTATCTATTCCTTCTTGCAGTTTTTGCCACATTCATTTTGAAGCCTTTTTATTAGGTGCATAAACATTTAGGGTTGTTATGTTCTTTTGATGAACTGGCTCCTTAATCAGCATGAAATGTCCCTCTTTATCCCTGGCAATAGTCTTTGATCTGAAATTTACCTTGTCTGGTAATAATATAGCCACTATGAGAAGCTTTTGATTAGTCTCAACACTTATCTTTTTCCGCACTTCTCCCTTTAAATTATTTACATCTTAATATTTATAATGGATTTCTTATAAGTAGCATGATTGTGTCTTCTAAGAACTTTTATTCAGTCTCATAATCTCTGCCTTTAACTGGAGTGCCTTTAACTGGAGTGCCTTTGCAATGTAATGTGATACACGTCGTGTTTAATCTACCATCTCGGTTTTTGCTTTATATTCTGTCCCCCTTCTTTTTCTATTTTCCATTAGATTGAACATTTTAGGGTCCTTTATATTTCCATTGTTATTAGTTTTAACTCTTTTTTAAAAAATAGTAATTGCCTTAGGGTTTATAGTATAATCTTTAACTTAGCACAGCCTACCTTTAAGTATATTTACTTCCTCACCAACAGTGAGAGAAACTTGTAATACTGTACTCCCTTTCCTCCCCCCAACCTGTGTCACTGCTGTCATGCATTTTAAACTCCACCACATATTGTTAATACTTTTCCTGTAAAAACTCAATTATCTTTTAAAGAGATTTTAAAAATAAGAAAAAGGTATTTTACACGTAGCCACCTATTTTCCCTTTTTGATGACCTTCATTCCTCTACATAGATCTAGATATCCTTCTGCCTGAAGGATTTCTTTTTAAAATGTCCTGTAGCGCAGGTCTGCTGATTGCCTTTTCATGCCTGAAAAAGTCTATTTCTTCTTTTTTTTTTGAAAGATATTTTTTCTGGGTATAGAAGTCTAGGTTAACTTTTTTTTTTTTTTCCTGTCAGTACTTTCAGGATTCTGCTCAACTATCTTTTGGCTTGCATTGTTTCTGCACAAAAGCTGCCTTTCTTGTATCTGTTCTTTTGTACAGACTGTTATTTTTTTGTCCCCCTCTGGCTGCTTTTAAGTTTCTCTCTTTGCTGTTGGTTGTTAAACTATTTGATTATGATGTGCCCTGGGGCAGTTTTCTCCCAGCTCATGTGTCTAAGGTTTGTTATACTTGTTTGTTTAAGGTTTGTTGGATCTATGGATTTATAGTACAATCAAATTTAGAAAAACTTCATCCATTATTCCTTAAATTCTTTTCTGTTCCTCTCCTCTCTTTCTTTCTTTTTTTTTTTTTTATTTTTTTACTTATATCTTTTTTTTTCTTTTTTTTTTCTTTTTCTTTTTTATTTTTTTCCATTTATTTTTATTAGTTGGAGGCTAATTACTTTACATCATTGCAGTAGTTTTTGTCATACACTGAAATGAATTAGCCATGGAGTTACATGTATTCCCCATCCCGGTCCCCCCTCCCACCTCCCTCTCCACCCAATCCCTCTGGGTCTTCCCAGTGCACCAGGCCCGAGCACTTGTCTCATGCACCCAACCTGGGCTGGTGATCTGTTTCACCCTAGATAATATACATGTTTCGATGCTGTTCTCTTCAAACATCCCACCCTCGCCTTCTCCCAGAGTCCACAAGTCTGTTCTATACATCTGAGTCTCTTTTTCTGTTTTGCATATAGGGTTATCGTTACCATCTTTCTAAATTCCATATATATGCATTAGTATACTGTATTGGTCTTTATCTTTCTGGCTTACTTCACTCTGTATAATGGGCTCCAGTTTCATCCATCTCATTAGAACTGATTCAAATGAATTCTTTTTAATGGCTGAGTAATATTCCATGGTGTATATGTACCACAGCTTCCTCATCCATTCGTCTGCTGATGGGCATCTAGGTTGCTTCCATGTCCTGGCTATTATAAACAGTGCTGCGATGAACATTGGGGTGCACGTGTCTCTTTCAGATCTGGTTTCCTCGGTGTGTATGCCCAGAAGTGGGATTGCTGGGTCATATGGCAGTTCTCTTTCCAGCTTTTTAAGGAATCTCCACACTGTTCTCCATAGTGGCTGTACTAATTTGCATGCCCACCAACAGTGTAAGAGGGTTCCCTTTTCTCCACACCCTCTCCAGCATTTACTGCTTGTAGACTTTTGGATAGCAGCCATCCTGACTGGCATGTAATGGTACCTCATTGTGGTTTTGATTTGCATTTCTCTGATAATGAGTGATGTTGAGCATCTTTTCATGTGTTTGTTAGCCATCTGTAGGATCCTGTATGACCCACATCCCAGAATTTTAGAAATAAAAGCAAAAATAAACAAATGGGACCTAATGAAACTTAAAAGCTTTTGCACAACAAAGGAAACTATAAGCAAGGTGAAAAGACAGCCCTCAGATTGGGAGAAAATAATAGCAAACGAAGCAACAGACAAAGGATTAATCTCAAAAATATACAAGCAACTCCTCCAGCTCAACTCCAGAAAAATAAATGACCCAATCAAAAAATGGGCCAAAGAACTAAACAGACATTTCTCTCCTCTCTTTCATGGATACCAACTTATACATGTACTACAGCTCACTGATTTATTTTTTTAAATTGGTGATTTATTTATTTTTCTGCCTTTTGAAGTTGTTCCAGAGCTCACTGATTCATTTATTTAAACTGATGATTTATTTATCTGCCTTTTTTCTCCCTGTGTTTCATACTGGACCATTGCTACAGCTATGTATTGAACTTCACAAATCTACTCACCTGTAGTATCTAACCTACTAATCCCATTCCATGTATTTTTCATCTGAGACATTGTATTTTTCAACAGTGGATGTTGAATTGGGATTTCTGCCACATTTTCCATGCTCCACTTAACATGGTCAGTCTTTCCTCTACATTCTTAAACATTATGAATATAGTTATAATTGTATTAATATCCATGACTACTATGCCTGTCATTTATTTGTGTCACTTCTGGATCTGTTTCTGTTTACTTTTCTACTCATCATAGGTTGCATTTTCCTGCTTTTTTGCATGGCTTCATTGGCTGCAAGACATTGTGAATTTTACCTTATTGATGGCTGGGATTTTTTTTTTTTTTATTATTGAGCTCTTGTCTGGGGTGCAATTACTTGGAAATAACTTGAAGTTTAAATAGCTTAAAATTTTAAGTTTTGTTATGTGGGACCACTGCATTTTTTAGTATCAGGCTAGTTCTGTCCTTTCACTCAGGCAATACCCTTCTAATTACGCATTACCAGGTTGAATTATAAAGTTTTCCACTGTGGCTGACTAATCCTGGTCCTGTGTGATCTCTAAGGATTTGTTCCCTCTGTCCTTTAAGGTGGTTCTTTCTCTGGCCTCAAGTAGGTTTCTTAAACACATGTGTTGATTGGTACTCTGCTGAAGACTTGAGGGGGACCATTTGTAGATCCCTGGAAGTCTCCCCGCATGCAGCTGTTTTTGTTTTTTTGTTTTTTTCTGGTGCTCCACTCTGCAAACTCTAGCCACCTTGGTCTTCTCAGATTCTCAGCTGTTTAATTCAGGAAATCTATTAGGCTTCTCCTCAGTTGCTCTTCTCTGTCTCCCAGCCTGGAAACTCTAGGCAATAACCTAGGGCAATCATAGAGTTCACCTCATTTGCTACTGCTGTCTTCAGGGATCACTGGGATGTCCAATACCATCAAGGATCTGCTGCTTGATGTCCAATGCCTGAAAACATTTGTTTCATATATTTTGTCCATTTTTTTAGTGGTTTCAGGCAGCAGGATTAGTCTGATTCTTGTCAATGCATCTTAGCTGTGAGCTGAAGTCTAAAGAACCGAGAGAGTTTAATTGTATAAAATATAATTTAAAAAATTATCAGAGAAATGCAAATCAAAACCACAATGAGGTACCATTACACGCCAGTCAGGATGGCTGCTATCCAAAAGTCTACAAGCAATAAATGCTGGAGAGGGTGTGGAGAAAAGGGAACCCTCTTACACTGTTGGTGGGAATGCAAATTAGTACAGCCACTATGGAAAACAGTGTGGAGGTTTCTTAAAAAGCTGGAAATAGAACTGCCATATGACCCAGCAATCCCACTTCTGGGCATACATACTGAGGAAACCAGATCTGAAAGAGACACGTGCACCCCAATGTTCATCGCAGCACTGTTTATAATAGCCAGGACATGGAAGCAACCTAGATGCCCATCAGCAGACAAATGGATAAGGAAGCTGTGGTACATATACACCATGGAATATTACTCAGCCATTAAAAAGAATTCATTTGAATCAGTTCTAATGAGATGGATGAAACTGGAGCCCATTATACAGAGTGAAGTATGCCAGAAAGATAAAGACCAATACAGTAATGCATATATATGGAATTTAGAAAGATGCTAATGATAACCCTATATGCAAAACAGAAAAAGAGACACAGGTGTACAGAACAGACTTTTGGACTCTGTGGGAGAAGGCTAGGGTGGGATGTTTCAAGAGAACAGCATTGAAACATGTGTATTATCTAGGGTGAAACAGATCACCAGCCCAGGTTGGATGCATGAGACAAGTGCTCGGGCCTGGTGCACTGGGAAGACCCAGAGGGATCGGGTGGAGAGGGAGGTGGGAGGGGGGATCGGGATGGGGAATACATGTAAATCCATGGCTAATTCATTTCAGTGTATGACAAAAACCACTGCAATGTTGTAAAGTAATTAGCCTCCAACTAATAAAAATAAATGGAAAAAAAAATATATATATATATAATTTAAAAAATGGTAATTGAACTAAGTCTTTAGTTTTGTATAAAGTTATCATGGAAATATATTGACATTTTCATAATAAAGCTAAAAGTGTGGGAACCACACTTGGAACATTTAGTAGATAAAAAGGCTTGAAAAACAAATTAGTTTTTTTATTGGGCATATCAAACTAAGAAATACAAATAATAATTGAAAACATAAGCATCTGAACTTTGTAAGTGTATTCAGTAATTATGTTTTGGTAATTTTTATATTTTAATAGACAGGAAAATCCTAATTATAACATTCTTTACAGTTTATGTGACCTATTATAATCTTCTACTTTATATTTTTAAGTTTATATCATGCCTTGATGCATCTTTTTATTCCCATCTAATACTGTCTGATAGATTAATAATACTATTGAAATAGTGTGTTAATTAGAATCATGTTAAGACAGGCTTAAATTTTCTGATTTAAGAATAATAATATAGATATAATAAAATTTTGTTTATATAATGTGAATTTTATTCATAAAAGAACATACTAAGCACATAGTACTTCAGAAGAAAGTTTATCATCTTAAAAATATCTTAGTTGTTTGTCTTATACTACTTAAAAATTTTACTTTATTAAAAAAAGGATTTACTATAATCAATATTAAAATACTTTCTGAGTGCCAAATTTGAATAATGGATTTTCAGTAATAAATTTACATCCACTGCAAGAATGACAACACATTTAGAAAGGGAATCCCTGGTACTTTTGCCTAACACAATCTAATAAAAAGATAAAACACCTCTACTGTAAAAACTAACTATATATATTAGAAAAATAATCACACTTCGTCCCAACTCTCCAGCATGACATCTGTACTGAGAGATATTTCCAACTGCATTCTAAAGCATCTGTTTCATGTGTTTGCTTCAAGTTGTTTGTTTCATGTTCGCTGCTGCTGCTAAGTCGCTTCACCGTGCCCGACTCTGTGCGACCCCACAGACGGCAGCCCACCAGGCTCCCCCGTTCCTAGGATTCTCCAGGCAAGAACACTGGAGTGGGTTGCCATTTCCTCATGTTTACTAGTTCTTTACAAAGAGCATCTGGTTAATTCATTTGAATCTCATTACTACACATTGACAACTATTCCATTTATTGCTAGGTTGATGACACATCTTAAGATCTAAACATAGAAACTAATATATCTGTCTTCATTTCTGCTGTTTCTCAAGCTATCTTAAGATTGCAACTCTCCTCTTTGAAAAGTTCCTAGAATTTAGTGGGATTCACACACTCTAGTTTTGTATTGTCACCACACAAACAAGGAAGGCTTTATGTCATCTGGCTTCCGAAACTAGTTGCTGGCACCATGTAAGCTGACATTTTAGGAATCTGAGATGGAAAGCTGAAAGATTCTTTGAGTACCTGTACCCCAATATATTTTTGAAACCAGCTCTCTGTTGTCCTGGGTAGGTAATCTTTGGGAAAGTATGTGAAGTTTCAGGCCTCTTAAGGGTTGCAGTGAGTGGAGTTCTGGTTTCATGGGGAGAGAAGGCTGGACAAGGAGCAGACAGCATAATTAAGAGGTGGGCGTCTGTGGCAGAGCAGCTGGTTGGGTTAATTTTAGAACATTTGTCCTTGACTGTGCCACTTAAAGTGGAGCACCTACTTGTCTTAGAGAAGTGTGTCTGTCTTTGGACAGTGCCAAAATCCTTTTGCTTACACTCTGGAGCATTAAGCACCCTGTTTCATCAGATAGCCCACCTTTTAAAGTGGGAGGTTTTATCTACTAAACTAGTTCTTCTAAGATAGGCCAATATAACCTAATAAACCTCTCAGTGGAGCAAGCTGAGGAATGCAGTGCACTCAAGTGACTTACTTGTACGATAATAACCTCGATTTGTAAGTACACAAAAGCCTCTTTGCATGTTTCAAGGACATATTTACAGTTTTAAAATGATGAAAAGGCAGCTTCTTAAATATCTTCAGGGGGAAGGGAAATGACAGAACTGCAAGGAGAAACAAGAAACAAGACAGAAGATCAAAATAAAAATAAAGACTGGAGCTAAAAATAAATTTTAAAACATTCTCCAATACATTTGGAATGCTGGCTTTTCCTTTGCCCTCAATAGTTGGAGTCTTGGGATCTGAGTGTCAGGAGAGTCCTTAGCAACTCATGATCTAGTCTGACTAGAGGGAACTGAGGGGCAGACTGCTTAAAGTGATTTGCCAAAGGTCAGTAAACAGGTTTGTGACCAAGCTAAAACTAGCACCCAGTTTCCTGATTCCAGTCTCAGGAGTTTTCCAATATAGCCCACTTTATACTTGTTTGGCAGCCAGCCATTCCTGAATTAAAGTTAAATTTAAAACGCAGGATTAAGGAGAATTTTATATATGATTTATCCCACTTCCCACTTGTCATCCCCATAATGGATGGGACTGACTGTACCCTTCATAAAAGTAACAATACTCCTGTTTGGCTCACAGGGATGCAGAGGAGATTTTTAAAAAGATATCAGATATAGAAACATTTTGAAAAATCACTGCTCTTTATAAATAAATTGACTGGTGAGTAGCTTTTTATTAGGGGCCTGCCTTGTTTCTGCCCATCTCCCTTCTTTGGGACCCAGCAGCCCAGCGGCTAGGGTTCATGACAGGCCCTTCAGACGAGGGCTGTGTGTCCACCTGAGTAACTTCCCAGTCTTTCCCTCTGTTTCCTGGCAGCATGGTCAGTCTACAGTCTGGAATACCCTCTGCTCACCTTGGGTCATCGATGCCTTCTGTTTGCCTCACCTATGCGGGAAATTGCATGCATGACCTCTCTGCTTTCACTGCCTGTCCCTTCCAACTCTTGCTCCCTCTTTGTACTCAATTTTGTCTATTCCAATCATACTGAACTCCTTTCTGTTCCTAGAGAGCTCCATGGTCTCTCTCCCTTCCCCTTCCCAGATTTGGCCCATAAAATTCACTGCCTGGAATCCTTTTCACATTTTTTTGCGATCGTCACCCACTGCTTGACTCCCCTTCCTTCCTTGGCCAACTCATTACCTATATTTTAGGTGTCATCTTAGGTGTCTTTCTTCACCATCCCTCTCCACTGTAAGTTTCGATGAGATGTTCTCATATGCTACTTCAAGCACCTGTTAGTTCTTGCAGACTTCACACTACTGTGTCTATTTTAATTGCTTATATTACTCTCTAGACTGTGAGCCCCATGAGTGCAGAGGGCCTTGTTTGCTTCTCCACCAGTATATAGCCAATGCTTGCCACATATAAGTCACTCAGTCATGTCCGACTCTTTGTGACCCCATGGACTATAGCCTGCCAGGCACTGCTGCCCATGGAATTCTCCAGGCAAGAACACTGGAGTGGATAACCATTCCCTTCTCCAGGGGACCTTCCCAACCCAGGGATCGAACCCAGATCTCCCACATTGTAGGCATTTTATTTACCATTTGAGCTACCAGGGTCCCAAGAGTTAACACATATTTTTGGAAAGATGATACTCATGCTTAATAATAATTCACATGTCACACACTGCTTTCACCTTTATTTACCTCATTTCATCCTTGCAGTAAATCTATGGTTGGTATTATTCATTGCCATTTTTCAGACATAGAAATTGAGGTGTTAGTTGACATGTCCAAATTCACCTAGCTAGAAGTGGCAGAGCCAGTATTTGAACCCAGGTTGTTAGAGTCCAAGTTCAATGTTAATACTATACCATTACAACAAACTTTGTTTGGTTATAGAATAAATAAAAGTCTTAAGTAGGTGACCAAGGGAGAGACATAATTGGAGCTTCTCTACAGAAGAATAAATCTGGCAAAGAGAAGAGTCTGAACCATGGTGAAGGCAGTGGGGAAACGGTAGGGTAGAAAACCCATAGATAAGAGGCAAAAAAAAAAAAAAAAGAATATTAGAACAAAAACTAAGAACTAAAGGCTAAGCGTTAGGAGCCACTCATAGTTAAAGGCAGAAGAAAGGAGATGAGCCAGAAATAACACAAAAGAAGGGGCAGTGAGCAATGCATGAAAATATTAAAAATTCATTTTCCTATAAGCCAAGGGAAGTGAGAATGCTAAGAAAGAAAACTAGCTACTAGTGGTGAGCTGAGCACAAGGGGCAAGGAAGAAGACTGAGAAAAAAGGGTCGGGGTGGCTGACTGACAGAGGACTTCGGAGAGCCTAGACGGAATAAGGGACGGTTTGTAAAAATTTCAAGAAAGAACAAGGGACAAAGAAGTGGAAGCAAAAACCAAGTGACCGAAGAATTTTGGGAGTTTGTTTATTCATTAATCAGTTGTTAGACATTTGGGTTGTTTACAGATTTTGAATAAAAGTGCTATGACAGTCACACAGAAGCCATTGTGAGAACCTAAGTCACTTTTCCTGAGTATTTAGAAGAGGAAGTCCTAGGTGGTGTGATAAGACTGTGTTTCATTTTATTGGGAACTGCAAGTCTGTTTTCTAAGGTAATTATACGATTTTCCATTTCTCCTAGCAATATATGATGAAACTTTTAGTAGCTACACATTCTCACCAACACTTGGTATTGTCAGTCTTCTTAATTTTAGCCTTGATAGTGAATATGAATAGTCTCTCACTGTGGTTTTAATGTACATTTCCCTGCTGACTAATGGTGTTGGGCATCTTTTCATGTGTTTATTTGACATACATCTTCTTTGGTGAAGTATCTTTTCAAATCTCTTGCCCATTTTTATTCTTGTTGTTTTTCTTCTTGTAGAGTTGAGTTCTATATATATTCTGATATATAATATGTATGTGGTAAAGAATCCGCCTGCCAATGCAGGATACATGATTTGATCCTTGGGTGGGGAAGATCCCCTTGAGAAGGAAATGGCAACCCACTCCAGTATTCTTGCCTGGGAAATCCCATGGACAAAGGAGATTGGCGGGCTACAGTCCGTGGTGTCACAAAGAGTCAGACACGACTGAGCATGCATGCACACATATTCAGATATATTACTGGCAAGTATTTTTTCCCAGTCTGGTTTGTCTCTTCACTTTCTTAATAGTATCATAAAAGCAAAATTTTTTAATATTATGAAATTGAACTGTGGTGTTGGAGAAGACTCTTGAGAGTCCCTTGGACTGCAAGGAGATCCAACCAGTCCATCCTAAAGATCAGTCCTGGGTATTTATTGGAAGGTCTGATGTTGAAGCTGAAACTCCAATACTTTGGCCACCTGATGCGAAGAGCTGACTCATTTGAAAAGACCCTGATGCTGGGAAAGATTGAGGGCAGGAGGAGAAGGGGACGACAGAGGATGAGATGGCTGGATGGCATCACCGACTCAATGGACATGAGTTTGAGTAAACTCCGGGAGCTGGTGATGGACAGGGAGGCCTGGCGTGCTGCAGTCCATGGGGTCGCAGAGAGTCAGACACGACTGAGTGACTGAACTGAACTGAATGAAATTGAATTATCAATATTTTCATTTTATGCTTTGTGTTTTTTATGTCACACCTAAGAAATTTTTGTTTAACTCGAGCTTATAAATATTTTCTCCTATGTTTTCTTCTAGAAGTTTTATAGTTTTAGATCTTACATTTAGGTATACAGTCCATTTCAGGTTAATTTTCTCTATGGTGTGAACTAAGTGTTGAGAACTAAGTTGTGTTCTCTTTTTCCTTTTTGTTTCTTTCTTCTTCTCCTTCTCCCTTTTTGCATGTGGATATCCAATTACTCCAGCACTGCTTGTTGAAACACTACCTTTTCTTTATTGCATCACCTTGATAAGTTTGGTATATAGTTTTCTTTATGCTTCTTTTGCTTGAAGTTTACTGATATTATTAGATCTGTGGATTTATAGTTCCCATCAAGTTAGAAAAGATTTGCCTGTTATTCCTTTAAAAAAAAATGTATTTTGGTCCTCTGCTCCTCCTGTTTAAAAAATGTTATCTATTCATTAAATTTTTTAGTCATACCACACAGCATGCAGGATAGATCCCCAACCAGGGATTGAACCCATGCCCCATGCAGTGGAAACAGAGTCTTAACCACTGGACCACCATGGAAGTCCCTGCTTCTCCTTTTAGACTCCAGCTATATGAATGTAGATCACTCAATATTGTCACACAGCTAACACTGTTTTCATTCAATTCTCTTTTTTCTCTATGCCTCATTAATTTATAGTTTTCACTGCTATGCTCTCGGGTTCACCAATCTTTTCTTCTGCCCTATCCAACCTACTGTTAATCCTTTACAGTGTATTTCCACTTTCGATATTGTATTTTTCATCTTTAGAAGCTCCATTTGGATCTTCTTTATATCTTCTATCTCTGCATTCAATGTGTTTTCTGTATTCAGTGTCTCAAACATATGGAGTATATTTATAATGGTTGCTTTAATGCCTTTGTCTGCTCATTCTATCAGCTGTGTCATTTCTGGGTGTGTTTCTATTAACTGATTTTTCTTCTAGTCAGGAGTTATTTTCCCATGATTGTTAAATGTTTTTTATTTTTTAAAAGCTTTCTATTGGAGTACAGTTTACTTACACTGTTGTGTAAGCAAAGTGAATCAGTCAAACATACACATACACTCTTTACTCTTCTCTCTTTTGGGGGGAGGGGCACTTCCCTGGTGGCTCAGAGGGTAAAGCGTCTGCCTGCAATGCGGGAGACCCAGGTTCAATCCCCGGGTTGGGAAGATCCCCTGGAGAAGGAAATGGCAACCCACTCCAGTACTCTTGCCTGGAGAATTCCATGGACAGAGGAGCCTGCCTGGTAGGCTACAGTCCATGGGGTTGCAAAGAGTCGGACATGACTAAGCAACTTCACTTATACTTTATTTTTTCCCATGTGGCTCATTACAGAGTGTGGAGAAGAGCTCCCTGTGCTATACAGGAGGTCCTTATTATCTACTTTACATATATTACTGTGTTGTGTTTGTCAGTTGTATTTATTTTTGGCTGTGCTGTGTCTTCGTTGCTGCACAGGCTTTTCTCTACTTGCAGTGAGCAGGGCCGACTCTCCGGCCGGGGTGCAGGCTTCCCACTGCGGAGGCGTCTCTTGTTGCAGAGCATGGACTGTAGGCCGGGAGGGCTTCAGTAGTTGCAGCATGTGGGTTCAGTTGTTATGGCACAGGGGCTTAGCTGGTCTGCAGCATGTCGGATCTTCCTAGATCAGGAGGTGAACCCATGTCTCCTGCATTGGCAGGATTCTTTACCATGAGCCACCTGGGAAGCCCAAGTTTGTTCATCTTGATTGAACATTAGACATTGTAAACTTTATGCTGTCAGTTGCTGGATTTTGATGTACTTTTCTAAGAATGGTTAGACTTTGTTCTGCAGTCAATTTACTTGAAGTCAATTTAATCTTTTTAAAAACGAAAAGTGTTAGTTGCTCAGTCACGTCCAACTCTTTGCGACCCTGTGGACTGTAGCTCGCCAGGCTCCTCTCTCCATGGAATCCTCCAGGCAAGAATACTGGAGTGGGTAGTCTTTCCCTTTTCCAGGGTATCTTCCCAACCCAAGGATCAAACCTGGGTATCCTGAATTGCATGCAGATTATTTACTCTCTAAGCCACCAGGGAAGCCCAATCTCTTTGAGGTTTATTTTAATTTTTGTTAGGGTGAATCCAGTCTAGTCTTTATTCTCAAGCTAATTTAGCCCCACTATTAAGGCCTTCTGAGAACCCTTCCCGGTGCCTGTGAATTATGAGGTCTTTCCACTTTGGATGGTAGGACCATAAATTATTCTGAGCCTTGGGTGAATACTAGGAATTGTGCAGCTAGCCTCTACATTCTGCTGGTTCTTTCTCTACTCTCATAGAGTTTTAGTTCACACATAAGCAGCTCAGTATTCAGCCAAAGATTTGAGGGGACCTTTGGACAGATCTCTGGACTTCTCCATGCAGCTTCCTCTCCTTCAGGGTTCTTCCTCACAAACTGTAGCTGTCTTGGCCTCCTTGAGCAGTGATCTCCTGAAGTCAGTAAGATTGCTGGACTTCAGGTTCCCCTTCACCATGCCTTAGACATGCCCCATCAGTAAGCTGGACAGTCACAGGGCTTGTCATGTTTTGTTTCCCCTCTCAGAGATCAGTTTTATGCTGCCTATCGGCCAATGTCTGAAATAATTATACTGCATTTTTTTTTCCTGGTTTTCTAGTTTTTTAATGTAGGGAGGTAATTCCTACAGCAGCTAATTCTTCACAAGCAGAAGCAGAAATTCCATTTCAAATTGCTAATTTTTAAGATGCTGTAGGGCTTCCCAGGTGATACCAGTGGTAAAGAACCTGCCTGTTAATGCAGGAGATGCAAGACATGCAGGTTTGATCCCTGGGTCAGGAAGATCCCCTGGAGGAGGGAATGGCAAACTGCCTGGAGAATTCATGGGGTCACAAAGAGTCGGACACAACTGAAGTGACTTAGCACATACACATACACAAGATGTAACTTCTGGAGTGTCCGAAGTAAGACAAAAGGGAAATCCTATATGATTTAATACTTAAATGTAATTATTCCTTCTTTCTTATTTCTTCCCTACCCATATCCCTTTCCCTCCCTAAAAGATAGAGGGTTCTACTTGAGATTTTTCCCTTGAGAAAATGAAACTTGCAAATGAAATTGCTTTATATAATTTGTTGTATTTGGAGGTGTACTCAATATTTAAGAAGCAGAAACCATAGTGTTGCAGATACTTTTTTTTTCAAAGTAGGTGGTATTACAATAGCTCTGGGTTACTACTTCACTTACTGAACAAACAGTTCCTAGGATTTCACTTTGGCCCTGTTATCATTCATCAGGATCAGAACAAAGCTATTTACAGTCTTATATGCCTCCTCAGTCACTTAATTGTAATATCAAGTACTTGAACACAGAATGTAAAATTGTGCACATGGCAAAAGTGAATTTTCCTGCATCACAGTAATTGAGATATCCCTTTAAATGAAGTGACCTAAGAGGCATCCTTGGATCTCCAGTGTACTTGAAAAACATAGCTACATTTTAAAAAGATAAACCATGAACACTCAGTTATTAATGTCCAGAAGAATTCTTTATTAGAAGTCTATAATACAAGTCTACTATACCTACATTTCTATAAATACATCCTTCTCTTTAAGAGTAAGACAACTCTTAAACACTAACAGGACCAAATGCCAGTAAAACTGTCCATTGTAGCAAAAATTTTCAGCCATTTTTTCATGTTAAAGGCTTTAAAAATTTTATTCCTCTTTGTTTATCCCCTCAATTAATCTTCCTTATAAAAATGCATATATACATATAAGTTAAAAATAAACACTTTTCCTAACTGGCTACCATAGAAAACCACAGTCAGCAATTAGTTTGACTTTAAAACTAGCTTTCTTGTTGAACATTTGTGTGCCTATTGGAGGTTTTCCATAATGCAAACCTTTGCTAGAATGTGCTTTCAACTCTTCATTCAAGAGACTTAATCAGGAGCAACCAAAATGTCCTGCTAAGGGTTTAAAACATATATCAAACTTTAAACACTGTTACTCTGGTGGGGAGATCCTGGCTACCAAACAAATAGACTTCAAAGGGACTCCCTGGGTTTCCCTAAGCCACAGACAAATATTTGCTATTACTGTGGTAATAGATAGCATATGGTCACTTTGTCCTTCACCTGCAGGAGATCTTGAAGATGGCTGTTGATTGCCACAGTGAAGTTTTCCCAGTAGAGATGAATCTCATATACCTTTTTCCATTAAGTTCTAGTCTGACATACAATGACTAGTTGCAAGAGATTAAGGAATAGAGCTGAGAACTGTAATAGAAGGATAAATTTGCAGAAATAAAAGCCAATAAACTGGCTTAAAGATAAAAAAGATATTATTTTGTCTACTTCGACCTACATATAGTGAAGTACAAGCAGTTCAACTGAAAGACTGGTATCCCTCATTTATATGATTTGTAAAGAAAGAAAACAATAAATACTATAAAATCAGTGTAAATCTGCTTCTGCTCCAGAGTATAGATTTACAAAGAAGAACCAGAAGTACACAATTTTCAGGATGTTTAAGCCACTGAGCTTATAGAACAGGAAAGCCCATAGAAGAAATTCTGACCTCCAAAGAGAAGTAAATTAAATCTCATTTCCTGGTGGCTCAGACAGTAAAGAATCTGCCTGCCAATGCAGGAGACCCAGATTTGATCCTTGGGTCAGTAAGATCCCCTGGAGAAGGGAATAGCTACCCACTCCAGTATTCTTGCCTTGAGAATTCCATAGACAGAGAAACCTGGCGGGTTATAGTCCGCGGGGTCGCAAAGAGTCGGACATGACAGAGCAACTAACACTTTCACTTTCAGTTTCTAAAAGTGTTTCTCATAGTTTAGGTAAGAAAAAGACATTTCCAACCTGGATAGCTTTCAAGCTTGGCTAATATAAATCCTAATTGTGTCCCTTATCAGCAGTGTCATTTCTGAGTGATGACAGAGCCGTGATTAAGTAAGATAAAATCCCAGGTCTGTGTGACATTAAGCCTTTTTATAGAAGAAGCATTCACTTATTCATCCAATCATTATTTATTAAGGAGTACGTTGTATCAGGCACTGTGCTGGTACTCTGGATACAGAATTGAATAAGAAAAATCAATCATGCATAGGATTTCAGTTATTCCATTATTCTTGAAAATTGAGTGAGCTCTGTCAAAAGTGATGTTAGATGACCTAGAGGGGTGGGATGGGGGGAAGGGGAGGGAGGCTCAAAAGGGAGGAGATAAAAATATAATTATGATAGATTCACGTTGTTGAATGGCAGAAACCAACACAACATTGTAAAGCAATTTTCCATCAATTAAAAAATAATTCTTTTTTTTTAAATGGCATTAGAAAACAGCTCAAAAAAAGAAAAAGAAAACAGCTCAAAACATATATATTTTTTAAATCAGAAGAGCACATAAGGCCATTTAATCGAATTTCTCAGTGCTGGAAGTTCCTCTAGAATGGCTAATACCTGTTCATTCTCTACTAGATCCCACACCCTCATCGGGCAGCATGCTTCATTTTTAATGATTCTGATTATCAAACAGTTCCCTTGTGTTAAGCTAGGATCTGTTCTCTGTAACTTCTAATACTGATCTTGGAGCTACACAAAATAAGTCTATTTTATCTTCAACAGGAAGTCCTTCTGATACTTAAGGGCAGCCACCAACTTCACTTTCATTCTCTAGGTAAAATATTGACAGCATCTCATATCACATAGTTTTTAGACCATTTACTACCACTCTGGCTAGGTAACAAAAGACCACTGTTTTATTTACATATGTAAGCTACCAATGACACTCTTTTCCTCACATTTTCCCCCTCTAAGATTTCAAACAAATTCTAACCTCTACTGCTGGACATTATTTTCCCAGTTCTGTTTCAGTCCAAATGCATTTCAAAGGTTTTTCTGTAACCTAAGGAATATTCATAGGTTTTTTTTTTCTTTTTGTATTATTGTATTTTTTTTTTTTTTTTGTAGGAAAAGGAAAGAATAGCTTTATTACAGGCAAAGGGGGAACATAGTATGCTAGTGCCTCAAGAACTGTGCCTACCCCTGCCCAGAAATATTCAGATTTATTTAAAAGACCTATAGTATGTCAATACAGCTATTTGGAAAGGAATGGAGCTGATGACTGGAGACAGTGGTATTAAAGTGAACTCACTATGAGAATACTGTTTATGTGGCCTCCGAAGTACTCACCTACAATCATGGTCAAATAGGGAGGCAAGACTGCAGTAACGTCGTTATTTTGGGAGGTGGGGAAGGGAAGGAAAGAAAGTCACTCCTGTATATGAATAGAATGCTGTGAAATTATCTGCATATTTCCATAGCATTCCAATGATATATCTGTCATTGTATTATTTAGTTCTTGAGAAAATAATATTTCTGGTTATATGCCAATGAAACCAATAGGCAAGCTGGCAGGGAAAGCTAAGGTAACAAAGCTGGGTTGGGAGAGGTGGCAGCAGCCTCAATATTCAGTAACTACATACGAACAAATTGGTTCCCCGTCTCCATAAGTAGCTGAAGTGATGAAGGTGACTGACTGGTTGGAAACTGACCAGGAGATTAAAATGGCCTTTGAGAATGAAAGTACCAGGGGCCAGCTCCACAAGTAAACATCCTTCTGGTTATACTTACAGCACCTGCTGGGTCACCCAGAAGTAGCTAAATACTTTCAAGGGGGCTTTTTTAAAAAAAGGAGAACTAAAAAGGAGCAGAAATAATACATCACTGAACTCCTGGCCCATGAAGTTCCACGTGTGCCCAGTACATGTTTCATAAAGTTCTTGGAAAACAGGCATTTTCCACCTGTTCTGGTGACAGCATTTCAATTTGATAATCTTTTGAACATAACTCCCTAACTTGAAAAGGACTTCAAGAGAGACTTTTTCAAGCATATTGTTTTAAAAGACCATTAATTTTAGTGACAAACCAACAAAGTCATGAAGAGTATCTAATCTTAACCAAAGCATTAAGGCAAGTCCAAATACAGAATCCAGGCCAGGGCCAGGAACTGAACTTTGCTCGCTCACGTTGAGTTCACTACTGAGCAACCTCTTACTAGAATCACTCGAAAATTCCTCCTTGAGCCTGAAATATCAACAAGGTGTAGGTGGATACTTTTCAGTTTTGATAAGAAGTTTTACTTTAAGCTCATACTTGTGTCTTAACATAACTTTGCCATCTAAAAATATCTTTAAAAACGTACTTCCTTATCTCGTACTTGACATTCATAATATAGTTTTAAAAGAATTTGTAGAGTCACAATAGATATGTAGAACTAAATATGGAATGAAGACACATGGAATGTCCTTTGTACATGTGATGTGTTCATTTTTCTCTCCTACTCTGTTTGCCTGTTTGTGAAGATGACTGGGCTACTGCTTTAATAAAAAGTAGTTAATTCTTTATATTCACTTTATTTACTATAAAATGACTAAGGTACATGTGTTCTCTAAACTAAATACCTGTCCAAATTAAGAAAGAAATGTAGACCCTTGATGCTCTTGAAAAACACTGACAGTTAACCAATGATATTACAGGATGTCCTGAATTTGCAAGTGACTTGTGTTCTAAAAATTTATTTGTAAAGTCAGTTACTTGGGCTTTCTTTTTGTTTACTACTGTATCCCTACTTGGATAGGGCTAGACACACAGTGGGCATCCAAATATTTGCTGATTGACTGAATGAACTGGCCTAGAGTGGACTTCACTAATGATACAGTTGAATTATATTATTAGTAATAATTAGCATTTTTATAGTACTTAGACTTTATATGAGCCATATTTTACCCTTTCTCACATTGATTCAATTTACAAATGTAGCATCTACGCCCCCCAATTTTTTTTTAATTCTCATTTAGGATTTATTGTTAAAGTTGATTTGGATTATCATAATTATTACCATGGTTTGAGCTAAGTGGTATCTAACTCTTCGCAACCCCATGGGCTGTAGCATACCAGGCTCTTCTATCCGCCACTATCTCCTGGAGTTTGCTCAAGTTTATGTCCATTGAGTCGGTGATGCTATCTAACCATATTATCCTCTGGCACCTCCTTCTCCTTTGGCCTTCAATCTTTCCCAGCATCAGGGTCTTTTCCAGTGAGTCAGCTCTTCCCATTAGGTGACCAAAATACTGGAGCTTCAACTTTAGCATCAGTCCTTCCAATGAATATTCAGGGTTGATTTCCTTTGGGATTTACTGGTTTGATCTCCTTGCAGTCCAAAGGACTCACAAGAATCTTCTCTAGCACCATAATTCAAAAACATCAATTCTTCAGCACTCAGCCTTCTTTATGGTCCATCTCTCGTATCCATACATGACTACTAGAAGAACCATAGCTTTGACTATAGGGACCTTTGTTGGCAAAGTGATGGCTCTGCTTTTTAATATACTATCTAGGTTTGTCATAGCTTTCCTTCCAAGGGGCAAGCATCTTTCAATTTTATGGCTGCAGTCAACATCCACAGTGATTTTGGAGCCCATGAAAATGAAATCTGTCACTGCTTCGACTCTTCCCCCTTCTATTTGCCATAAACTGATGGGATCAGATGCCATGATCTTAGTTTTTTGAATGCTGAGTTTTAAGCCAGCTTTTTCAGTCTTTTCTTTCACTCTCATCTAGAGCCTCTTTAGTTCCTCTTTACTTTCTGCCATTAGAGTGGTATCATCTGCATATCTGAGGTTGTTGATATTTCTCCTAGCAATCTTGCTTCCAGTTTGTTATTCATACAGCCTGGCGTTTTGCATGATGAGCTCTGCATATAAGTTAAATAAGCAGGGTGACGATATACAGCCCTGTTGTACTCCGTTCCCTTTGGAACCAGTCAGTGTTCCATATCCGGTTCTAACCGTTGCTTCTTGACCCACATACAGGTTTCTCAGGAAAACAGGTAAGATGGTCTGGTACTCCCATATCTTGAAGAATTTTCCACAGTTTGTTGTGATCCACAAAGTCAAAGGCTTTTGCATAGTCAATGGAGCAGAAGTAGATGTTTTTCTGGAACTCTCTTGTTTTCTCTATGATCCAATGAATGTTGTCAATTTGATCTCTGGTTCCTCTGCCTCTTCAAAACCCAGTTTGTACATCTGGAAGATTTCAGTTCACATATTGCTGAAGCCTAGCTCAATAAAGTGTTGTCAAGAAACTGCAGGCATGATAGCCATACTTGACATAAACCAAGGCTGCTTGTAAGACCCCTAAATTAAAGAGAGAGCCATTTAAGTTACTTGAGAGGACTGGGTGTGAGATGAGGGAGCTTGAATCAACATGGTGACAGTGGAGGTGAGAACTAACTTAGAGAGAGAAACACCAGAACCTGGTGATGGACCTGATCTAGGCTCCAACTCCTGCACTTACGGTACCACACTGCAACTAGCAGTATAAGCTATAGATTTTACCTGATCTAGGCTCCAATTCCTGTACTTATGGTACCACACTGCATCTAGTAGTGTAAGCTACAGATTTTACCTGATCTAGGCTCCAACTCCTGCACTTACGGTACCACATTGCATCCAGTAGTATAAGCTATAGATAAAATATCATCTATTCATACAAAATAGAGACTCGGAGAGTAGAGACTCATTTCTTTTTCTCCTGTCACCCTTTTCTTTAGCAGTTAAGTGAGATCCTTATGTTCAGGGACTGAGAAGAGGGACCCTCTCACTTAGCAAGGAAAGAGATATCCCCAAAAAGATTAGACCAAAATTGAAGGCTCCTGTCTAGCTAGCAGGAGGACTGATGTGATTAGCTAAGCAGTCTGAACCTAAGACCCCTGCTATTGGAGTAGTTTGAATGTAAAGAATTCACTCACTCTATGGTATAACCCTTGTATTCAGAGGTGGATAAGATATTAAGGGGTCCTGAGACAAATCTTCGAATCTGCACACAAATCCTCTCCATAACATCTCTCACAGAGGCTCATTCAGGTTTTGCTGAAACACTTCATGGGATGAGAAACTCAAGGGGCCTCACGTTGTCTTTTGGATACATCCAGTTTTTAAGAAAGTCTTTCTTTGGGCAAACTCTTGCTTTCTGAAAAGCATCAGAGTCCATTTAATCCCTCTTCAAATATCTGAAGAATGCTAGCAATTCCTGAACATCCATAAATCCTCTCTCATAGGCAAAATATCCCAAGTTAATTGTTCATTATATAATGAGGTTTCTAATTGATCTCACAAGTTCTGCTCAGCCTTCTCTAAATAGGAATATCTTGACCTGAACATAATATTCGAGCTATGCTTTGACTAGAGAACACAACAGAAGGACTATTCTCTTTCGTTTGGAGCAGTACTCTCCTATTAATGCAGCCTTAGATTGCATTAGCTTTTTTGGCAGTCATGATGTTCTGTTGACTCACACTGAGATCACAGTCAACTGAAACCCTCAGGTCTTTTTCACATGAATGGCTGATAAGTCACACCTCTTTGGTGGTAGTGCAGCTGAGGTTTTAAAAGAGGAATTTACCACAATTAAGTTTAATGTCATAAATTTTACTCAAGACGCTTTCACACTGTTCCCTGAGCTGTTTTTCTTAAACAGCTCTGATTATGTTATCCTTACTCAGAACTGTTGATTGATCTCTGCCACCTATAGGATCAAGTCCAAAATACTTTGCATACTAGACACTGTATAATCCGACCTGAGCCTTCAGGGTCAGCCTCATCTCCCCCCAGCTCTCTCTCCTCTCCACCCCATTCCATACCAGACTCTCCAGTCATTCAAAGGGTTGAACTTTTTCATACATGTGCACTTTTCCATGCAATTCCCTTCTCCACCTTGCAATTATTACTTCTCTTCAAGAGACTACAATTTAAAAGTCCCAAGTAGGATGTGAACTCTCTGAAGGCAGGAATATACTACAGGAAAGTTCAGGTAATAGGAAATAGCTTCCCAGGTGGTGCTAGAGGTAAAGAACCCACCTGCCCATGTAGGAGACTCAGGTTTGATCACTGGACCAGGGAGATCCTCTGGAGCAGGGCATGACAACCCAGTCCAGCATTCTTCCCTGGAGAATCCCCATGGACAGAGGAGCCTGGTGGGCTACAGTCTATGAACCACTAAGTGCTGAAGACAACTGAAGCAGCTTAGTTTACAAGTTTTATATTTTTAAGTTGTTTTTTTTTTTTTTTTTAAGAAAATAATACTTCTTCAACAAAGGAGGCAAGAATATACAATGGAAAAAAGACAACCTCTTTAACAAGTGGTGCTGGGAAAACTGGTCAACCACCTGTAAAAGAATGAAACTAGAACACCTTCTAACACCATACACAAAAATAAACTCAAAATGGATTAAAGATCTAAATGTAAGACCAGAAACTATAAAACTCCTAGAGGAGAACATAGGCAAAACACTCTCCGACATAAATCACAGCAGGATCCTCTAGGACCCACCTCCCAGAATATTGGAAATAAAGCAAAAATAAACAAATGGGACCTAGTGAAACTTAAAAGTTTTTGCACAACAAAGGAAACTATAAGCAAGGTGAAAAGACAGCCCTCAGATTGGGAGAAAATAATAGCAAACGAAGCAACAGACAAAGGATTAATCTCAAAAATATACAAGCAACTCCTGCAGCTCAATTCCAGAAAAATAAATGACCCAATCAAAAAATGGGCCAAAGAACTAAACAGACATTTCTCCAAAGACGACATACAGATGGCTAACAAACACATGAAAAGATGCTCAACATCACTCATTATCAGAGAAATGCAAATCAAAACCACAATGAGGTACCATTATACGCCAGTCAGGATGGCTGCTATCCCAAAGTCTATAAGCAATAAATGCTGGAAAGGGTGCAGAGAAAAGGGAACCCTCTTACACTGCTGGTGGGAATGCAAATTAGTACAGCCACTATGGAAAACAGTGTGGAGATTCCTTAAGAAACTGGAATTAGAACTGCCATATGACCCAGCAATCCCACTTCTGGGCATACACACCGAGGAAACCAGATCTGAAAGAGACACGTGCACCCCAATGTTCATCGCAGCACTGTTTATAATTGCCAGGACATGGAAGCAACCTAGATGCCCATCAGCAGACAAATGGATGAGGAAGCTGTGGTACATATATGCCATGGAATATTACTCAGCCATTAAAAAGAATACATTTGAATCAGTTCTAATGAGATGGATGAAACTGGAGCCCATTATGCAGAGTGAAGTAAGCCAGAAAGATAAAGACCATTACAGCATACTAACACATATATATGGAATTTAGAAAGATGGTAACGATAACCCTATATGCAAAACAGAAAAAGAGACACAGATGTACAGAACAGACTTTTGGACTCTGTGGGAGAAGGTGAGGGTGGGATGTTTCGAGAGAACAGCATTGAAACAAGTATACTATCAAGGGTGAAACAGATCACCAGCCCAGGTTGGATGCATGAGACAAGTGCTTGGGCCTGGTACACTGGGAAGACCCAAAGGGATCCGGTGGAGAGGGAGGTGGGAGGGGGGATCGGGATGGGGAATACATGTAAATCCATGGCTGATTCATGTCAATGTATGACAAAAACCACTACAATATTGTAAAGTAATTAGCCTCCAACTAATAAAAATAAATGGAAAAAATTTAAAAAAAAAGAATACTTAAGCCTCTTTCTCCTCCCAACTCTAGAAATCCAGGTGAGTACCATTAGCTTCCTTGAAACAGTAATTCTGAGGGAGAGGGAGTAGCAAGCTTGGCAGTTTGCGTGAACCACACAGCTGCACAGGTTTGCCAAGGGGCAGTGGCATACTGCGGTTGTTTTCCAGAGTCACACACACACACACACACACAAAACCACCTTTGCACCCAGTGCAGCACTGTGAGAAGAAACCCAGTTGGAAGCACTGCAGAAGCAATCATTTCCAGTGATACTGATGAAAAACTAAACACAATCTCCCTGTTAACCTTTTCACACACCTTCTATTGTGTTCCAAGAGATGTTGATGGATTTGTACCTTTCCATCTAAACTGCTCTGTGTCGGGACTTTGCAGATTAGAAAGAGAGCCGGTAGTTTGGGTCTGTAGAGGGACAGAAGCTGAGACACTGTTCTTGTTCAGAAAGAGCACCAGTCAACTATCTGCCTTAGAATCCGTCATCCTAAATGGATGACTTAACAGGTACTTAGCAAGTCCTCTCTCAAACAGACTGTTTAGCGTACCTACACACCAGATGAATGTGAAAGTGTTAGTTATTCAGTCACGCTTGACTCTCTGTCTGCCATAAAGATGCTTTAAGCAACTAAAGGTAATAAATAGTCATTAACAATAATATTGGGCTTCCCAGGTGGCACTAGTGGTAAAGAATCTGCCTGCCAATGCAGGAGACCTAAGAAACACAGGTTCGATCCTTGGGTCAGGAAGATCCCCTGCAGGAGGGCACGGCAACCCACTCCAGTATTCTTGTCTGAGAAATCCCACAGACAGAGGAGCCTGGCGGGCTACAGTCCACAGAGTCACAAAGAGTCGGACACTACCGAAGCAACTAAGCATGCACACATGCATGCACCATAATATTAACAACGATATGCTCAGAACCAGAGATCAGATTGCAAACATCTGCTAGATCATCGAAAAAGCAAGGGAGTTCCAGAAAAACATCTGCTTTATTGACTACACCGAAGCCTTTGACTGTTTGGATCACAACAAACTGTGGAAAATCATTAAAGAGATGGGAATACCAGACAACCTGACCTGCCTCCTGAGAAACCTGTATGCAGGTCAAGAAGCAACAGTGAGAACTGGACATGGAACAACAGACTGGTTCCAAATAGGAAAAGGAGTACATCAAGGTTGTATATTGTCACCCTGCGTATTTAACTTCTGTGCAGAGTACATCATGAGAAAACACTGGGCTCAATGAAGCACAAGCTGGAATCAAGATTGCGGAGAGAAATATCAATAACTTCTGATATGCAGATGACACCACACTTAGGGCAGAAAGCGAAGAAGAGCTAAAGAGCTTCTTGATGAAAGTGAAAGAGGAGAGTGAAAAAGTTGGCTTAAAGCTCAACATTCAGAAAACTAAGATCATGGCATCTGGTCCCATCACTTCATGGCAAATAGATGGAGAAACAGTGAAAACAGTGAGAGACTTTATTTTGGGGGGGGGCTCCAAAATCACTGTCAATGGTGACTGCAGCCATGAAATTAAAAGATGCTTGCTCCTTGGAAGAAAAGTTATGACCAACCTAGACAGCATTTTAAAAGCAGAGACATTACTTTGCTAACAAAGGTCTGTCTAGTCAAAGCTATGGTTCTTCCAGTAGTCATGTATGATGTGAGAGTTGGACTAAAGAAAGCTGAGTGCCAAAGAATGGGTGCTTTTGAACTGTGGTGTTGGAGAAGACTCTTGAGAGTCCCTTGGACTGCAAGGAGATCCAAAAGGAAATCAGTCCTGAATATTCATTGGAAGAACTGATGCTAAAGCTGAAACTCCAATACTTTGGCCACCTGATGCAAAGAAGTGGCTCATTTGACAAGACCCTGATGCTGAGAAAGATTGAAGGCGGGAGGAGAAGGGGACGACAAAGGATGAGATGGTTGGATAACATCACCAACTCAATGGACATGAGTCTGAGTAAACTCTGGGAGTTGGTGATGGACAGGGAGGCCTGTCATGATGCAGTCCATGGGGTCGCCAAGAGTCGGACACAACTGAACAACTAAACTGAATGCCTCAGAATCCATGTATTTGATAAACAACTATTTATCAGGCAACATGTTAGATGCAAGGGTAGTGTTTCTCAAAGTGTGGTCTGGACTATCTTAAGGAACTCACAAAACAATGTGATAAATGCCATAACAGAGGTGAACATGTGCCAAGAGTGCACATGTGTGATGCACATACACTGTGCACCTAACCCACAATTTGGGGAAAAGGTGAAGACTAAGCCAAGTCCTTAAGGATGAGTAGGAATTATCCATTCTTTTATCTATCTGTCTCCCCAGAATATATGAGTGACAACGTAGCTAAATGGACAGAGGTAGGACTCAGGAAGAGGAGCATCTCAGGAACCAGAAGTATGCGTGCAAGGGTCACGGGATGAGAAGAGCACGGCACCTTGAGGAAACACAAGCAGTCCACACACAGAGCTGGAGGCTGGGGAGCAAGAGGCAGCGAGGAGGCTGAGGCAGCAGGCATTCAGAAAGGGCCTGCAGTCGGCAGTGCAGACAGCATGTGAGGAAACGAGTCAGTGAAGGGTTTTAAGCAGGGAAGTGACATCTTGGATTTCACAAAGATCCTTCAGGGTACGATATAAAGAATAGATTGGGGAGCAAGCAAGACCAAATAAAGTGAACTCTCAGGCAGAGGGAACACTCCTAGAAGACATAGAAATGGTCTGCACCACCACTGGTTGCTTAGGGATGGACAGAAGCATATGGACTCAAGAGAGGCTCCAGGAGCAGAATGGGATGGGCCCTGATGAATGTCTAAGGCTGGTGGTGGAGAGAAAGGATGGAACATGGGTCTCAGTTTTTGTCTTGATGGGCCTTTCTGGGTTAGACAGTAATACCATTCATTTCAGTTTTTATTTTCTCAGTGAGACAAGAGGCAAGCTCTGTGGCTGAGAGCAAGCAATGAGTGTGAGGAGGGGGGATACTCTTTCTACCCTCTTCTGATGTCTATGTCAGAAGCTTTCTCTATCTCCTTTATACTTTAATAAAACTTTATTGCACAAAAGCTCTGAGCAATCCAGCCTCGTCTCTGGCCCCAGATTGAATTCTTCTCCTCTGGAGGCCAAGAACCCTGGTGTCTTTGCATGATTCAGAAACAACCTTTCATCTTGGGGCCTCATCCAGGATCCTTCAGGACAAGATGGGCCTGATAATTTATGTGAGCCTACTTATGCTGACTCCAAAAATCCTGAGTCTGCCATTTGATCCTCAAGACAATGCCTTCCTGTCCTGGGCTCACTCCTACGCTGCATTCCACAATCGGTCTAACTGCCGGGTCTGTGGACCACTCCCTTCTTCATCAGTGGAAGGCTTCCCATGGCCGACATCTCCACTTCAAGGAAAGGACTTTCTCCAAGTCTGCAAATACCTTCAACAATTGCATGTGATGCCTCTTCTTAAACTGATGACATCTAACAACCCTAAAATGGACTGATGTAACTATGGACATAATGTGACTTTTCATTTTGATTGACTATTTTGCCTTACATCTGTAACTGTATAATGGGGCTTTCTAACCGTCTAAAAGCTTTTAATTTACAAATGGTTGTCTAAGCTCTTATGAGTGCCACAGCCTCCTCCAACTATTACTTGGGGCCCCTGGATGGGAGACCCTCAATATGAGGGTTAGGAGAATGTGTTGCCTCAACAATTTAGGGACTACGCCCCTAAACAGCAGGAAGTAGTTATGGAATGAAAACAATGCCCCTTTCCCTTGGCAACATAATTCTCCTAAAAGAAAAGGGGGGAATGAGAGAGTCATTTCCTAGGCAGGTTGATAAGAAGTCTAGGGGTCCCCAAGGAGAGAGAGGTCTGGAATATTCAAGGAGGAAGAAAGGACAAACTTTTTACTTTTTTTCCTCTACATTCCTTAGGATTATATGACAATAATGTATCCTGCCTGAGGACAGTCTTTGGATTAAACCTTCTGGCTAATTCTGTTATCTTAAAACATAAATTATGGGAGTAGGTCTGGTCTTTACAAGGATGTATCCTGCCTGAGGACAGTCTTTGGATTAAACCTTCTGGCCAACTCTGTTATCTTAAAATGTAAATTATGGGAGTAGGTCTGGTGAGGTCTTTACAACCTCCAGACATTCTTTGGATTCATTGGAGAGTATATAACTCCATTGCTAACACTAGCAAGGGGGTACTCTTTCTACCCCCTTCTGATGTCTATGTCAGAAGTTTTCTCTATCTCCTTTATACTTTAATAAAACTTTATTGCACACACACACAAAAAGAGTGTGAAGAGGGTTCTTAGGGAGAGGAGAAGACACTTTTGAAAGAATCACTACAGGAATGGAGAAGAGTTAAGGGAAAAAAGGATTTCCACAGTAATTTAAGGGCCAAATTCAGAGTGAGAGAAAAAACATGCAGAGGCATCTCTAAGCACAATTGTGTTATTATTTGACCATTAGAGTTCAGCTCTTTAGCTGAAGGAGTAAGAAGGTGAACAGTAGAATTGATCAGAACTGGGCTGAGATGGACAGACAAGGGGGCAATGGGTTTGAGCCAACTCATAGAAGATTCAAGAGAAAATCATGGAAACAAGCTAGGTATCATGCCCACTTTTGCAGACAAATAGCTATATGGAGGCCAGAGAGGAGAGAAAATTAGTGGTCTAATATGGCATAACTAGATTATTAAAAGGAAGAAATAAAAATTAGGAAAATGGCCAAAAGTAACAAATAGGAATTGATAAGGGAAGGAAGGGAGCTAGGGATTTGCAGAGGAGGAGTTGACAATTGCCTGTTTGTTTTTACAAACTACACTTCTTCACTACACCCCCTGTTCGAGGAAGGATCCCCTAGTGGACCTCAGTTCTTCTGAACTTTGATAATCATCAGAGGGGGAGCTATTGTTCCAACAGGGTGACTGTAGTGTCCTACCCCTTAAATGTGCTGGGAGGGGAAATGTGGGTTGTTGGAGATGAGGTGCCTAGTCCTCCTGGAAGAGCCAGATCACTGGTCCATGGGACCTGCATTTACCTTTGCTTCTTATTTGGAGGTAGGGGTAGAGTCAGAGGGCTATTCACTGGGATATAGGATACGAGAAAACTGCAGGAATCAACTACAAATGGAACTGATGGAAAACCTCAGAAACCTCAGAAAGGTCAGGTTGACTGACATAAAAAGAAACATAAATTCTTAATGGAGATTAAATAGTATAAGAGAGTGATTAAATTTTCTCTTTTCAATTTAATTTTAAAACATCAAAACCTTTTCCAGTAGCTGCTGAGAGATAGTGTTAGCATAGATGATGTCACCCAGAAAGCATCTGAATGTTTTTCATAATTTTTTTGTTTTGTTTTAGGAACTATGTGATTATGAAGTGTAAAGTAACGTCTGCAAACATAGCAGAGGCCTTGAAAGACTTCTGCTTCTCTCTGTTACGGGAAAGTTAGGAAGAGAAGAGAAATATGACACAGAAAGAGGATCAGTGTTTTCTTTTTGTTTGTTAATAAGACAAACCATCCAGGAAAAGAGCTTGTTTCTTAAAGTGAGATGTATACAAAATGCCCAACAGAGAAACTGGCACATTCTACTGTGATCTCTAAACAATACTTTTCTCTTCTCCTCCTTAAGAGAACAATTAAACATTCATTAAAGCAGTAACATTTTCCGAGACTGTGAAAATGTAAATACTTTTACATAAATGGGATTAATTGCACAGCACCCTTGCCTTAGGTAGATGTTCTCCATCACATTCTGCAAATTAAATTTCACAACTTGTTAAGCAGAAAAAAATGTGTACAATGCTCTATTTTAATTTCATTTCCAATGCTGTGACAGCTCATGGATATTAAAAATGACTTCTAAAAAATCATCCCCTCAAATTTCTCCTATAGCTGGAATTTAGGGTCAAAAAAGGATTAAAAGTTGGATGAGTTAAGATAAAAAGGAATGTGAGGCCCTTAAAATTTGAAAGCCCCTAAAATCAGCATTTCTCTTTCAGCATAATGCTTTCAAAGACGTCTTTCTCCTTCAATACTGTTCCCTTTCCCTTTTCTATCATCATTATCTGACCAGTGTTTCCTGTCTCTCTGTTTTAGTTCATCTTTCGAAAACCTAAAGTGGCAAATTTCACGCCTTCCCTCTCACTTTTCATTTTAGAATTTATACCCACTGTATTGACAGTGGCAAGTCAATGTTACTCAAATTCACAATGTTGCTTAATTAAACAGCCATTGAATCTGCAGGTTGGTAAGACTGGCTCTTGCATATGCCTGGGCAGTTGAAAGTGTTTTTGGCAATGTCAGAGTCAAGGGAATAACTCTGATCCTCCCCTGGGCTCCACTCTTGGACTTTCCTCTTTTCTGTCCACACCCGCTCCCTCGATGATCTCATCCAGTTTCACGTCATTAAATATCATCTCTGTGCAAATGACTCCCAAATGTATATATTTAGTTCAGACCTCTTCTTTGAGCTTTAAACTCCCAGAACCAATTGCCTACTCAGTATTTCCACTTGGATGTGTCACAGGCAACTCACACCTAATGTGTCCACGTATGAGTTCCTGACATTCCTTTCCAAATCTACTCCTTCTAGAGTCTTCTCCACCTCAGTAACTGGCTGTCCCATTCTTCAGGTGCTCAGGGTAGAAACATCCTTATTTGTTTCTTTCTCTCATACCTGTACCCAACCTGCCAACAAATGCTGTTGGCTTTATCCATAACATTGATCCAGAACTCAACTACTTTTCATCATTTCCACTGCAATGTTCTGTTCATGCGCCATCAGATCTAGCCTGAAATTACTGGCAATAGCCTTCTAGCTGGTCTCCTTGCTTCCCACTTCGGTCTTTCCTTAACCCACAAACCAGAGAAATCATTAAAAATAAATTGATCATATTACCCCTATGCTTAAAGCTATCATTCAGAGTAAAATTCAATGACTTTATAAAAATTTATTGTCCAGATGGGGACCTCTTTGAGTGTGAAAGGGAATACTATTAATAATTTAAGTGATCTCGGTGTAAATTTGGGCCATCCTGGACACCTGCTTATGAGGATCTGTATAATTTCCCACACCTTGCCATTATCTCTCTCGCCTGTTACACTACAGCTCAACTCTTCTGCCTCAGCATCAGCCTCCTCGCAGTCCTGACAGCAGGAGGCAGACTTCCTCAGGACCTTTGCCCTTCCCCTAGACATATCCATGACTCATTTCTGCTTCCCTTCATGTCCTTTTTCAAAAATCCCAGTAAGGCGTTCCCTGGAAGCTGTCCAAACATTTAAAACCCCCTTTCTACTTCCTAGTTCCCTTCTCTGCTTCTTTATTTTTTATAAAATTTACACTTATTACTATCAAACATCCCATATATTTTATTTACTTAACTTGTTCAGCACCTTACACTTAGAATGTAATCTCAAGGTCAGGAGTTTTTGACTTTTTGTTCTGTATCCCCCATTCCTAAAATAGCTGGCACATAGGAGACAGTATATAAATATTTGTAAGAAGAATGAATGAATCATGATTAGTTTGAAAGGATACTTAGGAGTTGTGTAACATCCGACATATTTAATAAACAGTATTATCATTTCACAGTTATTTTCATAGAATTCAATTCAGCACCAGCCTCCTCGCTGTCCTGAAGCACTGTCTGAACGTATTTGGACATATATGCCTTCTGGGGATGTGTGCTAGATGCAGCAGTTGGGGGTCTAGGAGCCACAGACTGAATACAATGAGAGAAGAGGCGAAGTTCTTCCAGAAGTGAGCACTGCAGGAGTAGAAGAGATAAGGGACAGGATACTATAGTTACATGTGAGTGACACAGAGTGCATGGGTGTGCAGAAGAGACACAGTTTACATTCAATGACTTTTCAGACACTTCTGACTACTGATCAGAAGCAATAACTTCCATATTCTCTGGAATGATTCATTTTCCTCATCTTCCAAACTGCCCAACCCCTAAGAACCCCTAAGCTGGTTTGCGTTCTCCATCCCTTAGTAGGAAGCTACCTTGTATGCCCTACCTGACCTTCAGGTGTCTGTTCCTCATTGTCTAGCCTTAATTTTTCAACATGAATCATCAGTTACTAACTCGGCATTTTGCAATCTGATCTCTCAAAGTTTCCACAATATTACAATGAAATACTGGCAAATATGAAGCAAACAGATGCTAAACAGATTTTTTTAATAGCTACAGAGAAAGTATTTGCAGAGGAAAAATCCACCCGTTGAAACCAATCAATCAAAGTTTATTGATTTAGTCTCTGGGTTTGTTCTAATTTTTAATGTAGTTTCTTCAAATAATTTTAATTGATAACCATCCTGTGGGTTTTCCTTAAACTAAAGGCAATTTTTTAAAATGTGCTTTTATAAGTCTCTTGCCCCACCCCTACAGGAAGGGAGTAGCCTAGCCCCAGGGTGTAGATAATCAAAGCACTCTAAACAAACAGATAAAACATTTATTTTCCAAAAACTTCAACAAAATTATAACTGAGAACATCTTCAAAGCATAACATTAATAACTTAGAAAAATTACTTAAAGCAGTTACCAACTAGATAAAAAGTATTTCCTCCCCCCCCTCAACAAACAAACCAATCAATAAAAAGTATGCTAAATGGTACTGAAGAACTGTTAATACTCATTCCCATATGGTTTATGCTAAATGATCTTGTGTTAGTTGCTCAGTCATGTCTGACTCTTTGTGACCCCGTGGACTATAGCCCGCCACGCACCTCTGTCCATGGAATTTTCCAGGTAAGAATACTGGAGTAGATTGCCATTCCCTTCTCCAGGGGATCTTCCCAACCCAGGGATCAAACCCAGGTCTCTTGTATGGCAGGCAGATTCTTCACCATCATCTTGGGTAACATTAAATGCAAAGAGTCTTTACCTATTATTTTTCTATCTAATGTAAAAAAAATATTAACTTTATTATACAAAGTTCACATGCATGCATGCAAAGTTGCTTCAGTCGTGTCTGACTCTTTGTGACCCCATGGACCATAGCCCACCAGGCTCCTCTGTCCCTGGGATTCTCCAGGTGAGAACCCCATGGTGGGTGGCCGTGCTCTCCTCACCCAGGAATTGTCTCTTATGTCTACCTGCAATGGCAGGTTGGTTCTTTTCCACACTAGTGCCACCTGGAAGCCCAAAGTTCACATAGCCATATTACAAATGATCAATTAAACTGTAAGTTTTACAGTTTAATAATTACCAGAGCAATTTAGTTTTGTTTTTAATTTTTGAGTTATAATAAAACCTAATCATATAAATAATTTTAAGGCAAGCTAGTCATCCCAGCTCCAGCATTGATTACTTCCTCTGACCAAGTTACCCTGACTCACTAAGTCTCAAGGACTTTATCTGTAAAATAGGGTTGATACTGAAACCCAACTAACAGCATTCTTTTGAAAATAAGGGATGTAGAGAACTCTACAGAATGCCTGGCACATGGGAAAGTCTCAGTAGATAAGCGCTGCCAGCATGACTCTCATGACATGCTGCTGAAAAAGCAGGCACGAGCATATTTCACTGACTGAAGAAAACAAGCAGCTAACCAGAGTGGTGTCTCGAAAGTATTCCTACTTGTGTATTACTTTATCTTTTCAGGTTAAAAATCCTAAATATTGCTGAGCACCTTATACATGTAAACACCTGTAAAACCCTGATTAATGTATCATTTTCTGCACATTTGTGCCACACTGACTTTATCACAATGTACTGAAATGTAATCCCCTTCAATAGCCTAAAGAGACAAACAAATACTCAAATCTTGAAAAGCATAGGACTTGCACAACATACTAGGGGAATTAATCATGCACTGTCTCATATTATTTAACAAATCAGTCCATTAATGATATTTAATCTTTTATGCACTGGACTGTAAGGACTACAAAGGAAAAGTAATGTATGTAATTTTTGCATCTTTCACACTACACAGCTTGACGCAAAGGAATTCCAAATGATTGGGCTGCCCAAAGTGTTCGCTCAGGTTTTTCCATAAGCTGTTACAGAAAAACCACAAATGAACTTTTTATCCAAGCCAATAGTACGTGGAGTTAGCACTAGGCGAGAAGTCAGGAAATACAAATTTCAGCTGAGTAATTGTAGACAAGACATTTATTCTCTTCAGGCTTCAGATTACTCATCAGTCATGTGCTTTTCCATCTATGGCATTCAGGTTCCTTTTCAAATGCTCTCATTCTAAAAAACACTAGCAAGAGGGATTTTTACCAATGTTTGTGATTTTAATACACAACTTCATTTTTCCATATCAAAAGATTGAAGGAAGCCTTAATTATAGATTTTGTTCACTCATGAAATCTTGCCAGGAACTCAGAGTTCTTATCACTGTCTGTTTCATCCAACACAAATCCTTCAATCTGTTATAAAAAGAGCAAGCCCTCCACTGCCAGCACTCCCACCGTCTGCGTGTTAGTCGCTCAGTCGAGTCCAGTTCTTTTCGACCCCATAGACTATATAGCCTGCCAGGCTCTGCTGTCCTCCGTCCATGGGATTCTCCAGTCAAGAACACTGGAGTGGGTAGCCATTCCCTTCTCCAGTGATCTTCCTGACCCAGGGATGGAACCGGGGTCTCCTGCATTGCGGGTGGATTACCTGAGCCACCAGGGAAGCCCTCCCCACATCCTCTAGCCTGTTTTATTTTCTCCTTAGAACTCATCACACTCTGGCATACTGTGTAACTTAGCTAATTTGTTTTGTTTTGTCTTCCCTACCCCCACGCTCACTACCATGCCAAGCACCAGGCTCATCTGTGCCTTTATAAAAAAAATGGAGGTATATTTGGAAATTAAGAATTATATGTATTTAAGGTTTACAATGAGATGGTTGGATGGCATCAGCGACACAATGGACATGGGTTTGGGTAGACTCCAGGAGTTGGTGATGGACAGGGAGGCCTGGCGTGCTGCAGTTCATGGGGTCGCAAAGTCAGACAAGACTGAGCAACTGAACTGAACTGAAGGTTTACAATTTGATGATTTGATACACATAAATATTGTCAAATAATCACCACATTTAAGCTAATTAACATTTCTGTCACTTCAGACAGTCACTACTTTTCAGCACATGTGGTGAGAATCCTTAAGATCCAGCCTTCTAGCAAATTTCAAGTACACAATAAAGTGTTGTTAACTACAGTCACGAATGCATGCATGCTTAGTCGCTCACTTGTGTCCAACTCTTTGCGACCCCATGGACTATAGCCTGCCAGGCTCTTCTGTCCATGGGATTCTCCAGGCAAAAATACTGGAGTGGGTTGCCATGCCCTTCTCCAACTATAGTCATAGTATGGTACATTAGCTCTCCAGAACTTGTTCACCTTGCGTAACTGAAACTCTGTGCCCCATAAACAACATCTCCTCCTGTCTGTGCCTTTCACCAGGATTTTGGGAGCACTTAATACCTCACCCCAGCATTTCCCAAGTTATGCTCTGAGGATCTCTAGAGTTCTAAAAGATAGGAATTGGAGTTCTGCAAAGACAGGATTGCATGGGCAAATAAGCTTGGGCATGTCCCATCCTACACCTCCCACTTGAAAATACAGGACACATAATGAGAATATTTATGTATTTATAAACGTCTCATTTTGTTAGACCCAGTCAGTGTCTCCCAACCTAGTCTGGCTATGGGAACTCTTATTCCCAGAACACCATTGACATTTCAGAGGACACTTCTGCTAAGGAGAAAGCTAGTTGGCAAATTCTTTTTTACCTTCATGTCACATCCAAATGAACAGAAAATGTGAGAGACTGAGCTAGGATTAAGGCAGATATCTCTTTGCTAGCAACTCTTAGAGGTCAGTAATGGCGAGAGAATGTGGTTTTATGAAACAAATACTATAAAGTCTTTGTGATTTAGTCCAAGCTCTGTCACATAACTAACTGTATGATAGTCGCTCAATCCTGTTGGACTCTTTGCAACCCCATGGGCTATAGCCCGCCAGGCTCCCCATCCATTGGATTCTCCAGGCAAGAAAACTGGAGTGGGTACCCATTCCCTTCTCTAGGGGATCTTCCTGACCCAGGGATCGAACCCAGGTCTCCTGCATTGCAGGCAGATTCTTTACCATCTGAGCCAACAGGGAAGTCCAACCAATTGTAAGCTGGACAAATCACCTTATCTCTGAGTCTCAATCTCCTCTCCTATAATGAGACACATTATAGGATAATCATATCCCATTCTTTGAAACTGCTGACCAGTTTAGAAGGTTTTGTGTAAACTTAAACTTGTATTTAAAAAGTATTCTTCTGTGTGGATTTTTGAGGCCTACATTTTTAAAGTCCTCTTTCAGATGGCTGGTGCCTTCCACTCTGAAGATGGACATATCTGATTTCTTAGACATGAAACGACAGGACTCTCTAAAGCCCTAAAAAGCCCAAAGAAGTATTTCAGAATAAACAATGGAAACAAATTAAGACTGGAATATATTTACGTTAGCCTAAGTAGTAGGATAATACCTAGAGAAGGCCTAAGAAGTCTTATGTAGAATGGAGGAACATATAGGTCTATAATATTATAAATAAGGAATGAAATCTAAGGCTGCTTATTTGATGCTAGATTAATTGGATTGTTTTTCTGCTCAGTTTTCAAAACCAGTGACTGATGCTACAGAGTTGTACTGAAAAATTAATTTGTAGCTCAGCACTAATTTATATTCCAAAGCAACAAAAGAGAGGCAGATAATGCCTATTTCCAAGGAGGCTTCCTCTGGTCCTTATCTTTGAGGAAAATTCTCTTCTAACTCAGGAGGGAAAGATTCATTCCCAAACCTGTCTCTAAGGGAAAGAAATTCTGTGATGGTTTAACTTACACTTGCAAGTCATGCTCTAGAGAGAACTAGATGGCATTTAATGTTTTTCCTGCCATTGGAATATGTCTGCTGAAATAACTACAACAAAAAAAAATTTTTAACTAGATATAAAAGGTAACTGCATACTGAAAGATCGATCTAACATAAGTTTTAGTCTCGACCTGCTTGAAATTTGATGTAAGCATTGATGACAATAAGTAGCTTGGCTTTAAAGAAAACAAAATTTTGCTCTGCAGTAGAGTAAATAGATGTTTAGTCATTACTTCAGTCATCTCTAAGTAATTTCTGGGCCATTGAAATACATTCAATAAGATATGTGCTAAGCAGGCATGCCTACCATCTGGTTACTGAAACTCTTATTTTTGCTACTTCATAGATAACATGACCCACTAGCACTGATGGAGGGAACTGATATGAGCCTGTGGATCAATTCCAAAGCAATTTGAGAGCTCAAGCAATTCATCTGTTTGCAACACAAAGTGTTCTCCACAGAAGGAAACAAAGAGTCTAACTTATCTGTCTCTTTCCTGGTATCTGGAAAAATGTCCACCGTGACAGGGTGCACACAGGTTTACAATACTAAGCCAGTTTAAGGAAGAATGGGCCGAAGAGTAGGAATGGAAAACCACCTGCGTGCAGCCTGTGCCGCAGCCTCCTTGATTCTGGGGCCAGCATCACTGCTCCAGGTCTGCAGCGCGCAGACAGAAACAGCAGCAGCCGGGCGACATGGCCAAGTCCACGCGTCTACGGCAGCAGCATGTGGGAGAAGCACCCAAACCAATCTTTCCATCAGTCCCTGGCAAGTACTCCTGGGCCCCAAGCCAAAGACAGAATTTGTAGCACTGCCTGACACATAGTAGGGACTCGATGAATATTTACTGAATATATCCACCTGGGAAGTCTAGGAATAGTAATATAAACACTGCTGGAAGAATGATTATCTTAGTCTCTGGATGTATGCTTAACACTTGGTCCAGATGTTCACAGCTTTGACAGCATTGACATTTTGAGCGAATAATTCCTTTCTGGGAACTGGAATGGGAGGAGGGCTATGTCGCACAGTGTAGGAGGCTGAGTGACGTCCCCAGCCTCCATCTACCAGACACCAGCCGTGTCACCCCCACCCCCAGCCAAAGTGTCTCCAGACATTGCCAAATATCCCCTGGACGGTGATGTTAACAAAGTCACCTCTAGTTGGGGACCACTTGCCTACTCTCTGTCTGTGTCACGTGCTACAACTAGAAATACTATATTCTCTCCTCTTTTTTTTCTATGTTGATATTTCTTGATCTATACGTTGAAGGTACCTTATTCTCTAAATCTGCTTTCACCCAAATGTCTCTAAACTCCATGTTTTCATACATCTCAGTGGGGGAGGGCTTTCTAGGTACATCCATACAAATTTTAAAAAAAAAAGGTCTCCCCCTTAAGAGATGGGAAATCTGAAGCAAAGAGTAAACATTCTGTACAGAAATCGGAGCAGTAGTTAAAGGGGCTGTTTTGCAGAGTGATATTGAGATGGTCTTGCACCCAGGATAGACCCAGGAGCCTGAGCTGCAACTGATGCATGTGTGCCCAGAAAGAGTTCCTGCATCTAAAAAGAAACTAGCTGCATTTGTTTGCCATGCAGTCTCTTAATCTTAACAATAAAACTCCTCTGTTATACAAAAGTACCCTCTGACAGAGTACTTTCCTCCCTTGGCTTTGTTTTTATTTACTTCCTATTTATGTTAACATTGCAGGAAGACAGGCATGGGCTCCAGGAGCAGGCAGTCTCAGTAAGGCTGGCCCCTGCACAGGCGCAGTAAGCAGTCCCGCTGACTGAAGGCATCAGTGGTCTTTTAAACCTCTAAGGTAAACTGATGATGGTGCCTATCTGCTCTTCCTTAAAATGAAAAAAAAATTAAAATCTTGGAATTCTGAGTTAAACCTAGCCAGTGGGCAACCCACTTGAAAATGATTCCACATGTGTGTCTCTGGGTGAGAAATAATTTATGACAAATAAAGCTCATGAAAAATTCTAATTTCATTCATGTTGCTACAAGTATACCTTCATGCTTTAAAAAAAATGTGGGCTGGTAGCATTTTTCTACCTTACTTACAGTGCAGAGTTAAGCTTGTGCCCTTACCTCTCCTCCAGTGCAGGGAAAAGGATTGGAGTATCTAGAAGTGCAAATAGCTCCCTTCTTGACAACATCGTCTTCCAGGCCAAATGTAGCCGAGCAGTTCGTTGCAAAGTACTTGTAAGGCTTCCATGTCTTTCCAAAGTCCTGGGACCGGTCCAGCACCATGGCTGCCGGCCGAGGAGACCTGAACACCATAATTAGATGAGTGAAGTAGAATTCGGCTTCCAGGTCTAGCTGGATCTTTTCTCTGTGTACCTCCTCAGCAGACTGCCACCACGTGCGAGGATGCCTGAAGGGGGAGTCTGCCATGGCAGCTGGGAGGTGAGCCAGGTGAGGCTGGGCAGCATTGCATTTGTCACATGTGGGCTGCTGACAAGTCAGATCAGTCTTCTCGCTGAAGAAGCAGTACAGTTCAGTGGCGTTCTGACCACAGGTGGTGTCTGTCCAGAGTCTTCTCCCTAAAGCCAGATTTCCCATCCGAGGGTTACAGGCTTTTTCACAGCGGGAACTCACTCCAGCCACTCCACTCAGTCCTAGAGATGGGAAAGCATATGTTATTCATGACAAACCCATCTGGAAAGCTCTTCTGTCCACCAGTCCATCTTCAACAGGTCCCATGTTGCCCTGAGACTTTCAGTAAAGAGGAAATTCTACCAAACGCAAATATGGAAGTGTGTGAACGTGCATGAATGTATGAGGATGTGCCTGCATGTGTGTTTCATGTTCCAATATACAATTCATATAAAAGAAAATAAAATCACTTTGGGTAAAGGGTGAGAGGAAGGAAAGTGGAAACACTGGGAAAAGATAATGGGCCTAAACCTTTTCAAATATTTTTCTTTCTAAACAGTCTCCATTTTTGAAACACACTCATTTGCTTCTGAAGCCATGACATAAATAATACCAAAACCCCAAAGTTTTTAAGATCACTCAGTTTAGCCTTTCAAATATAATTTGAGTCCTTAGCATTATCTAATATGTGGATGAGAATGCATTACAGAGGGAATGTAGAATTCTACCATGTTTTTAAGACAAACATATGAAGGGACAAATTCTCTAGGAAAATCAATATGAGATATTGGTATACAATGGGATCTCATTTAGGGAGTTCAGATGCGCAACATCTGTTTTAAGTACTGCATAAATGTAACTAAGAAAAAAACCCTCTAAACCACCAGATGCCAGAAAAGCTTATTTGATGTGCTCTCTCCCTCTTGACTCCTTCTCCCTATGACAGGTTATGTAGTAGTCACCTGTTTACCTACAGAATGGTTACAGTCTGGCAGCCACTAACAGCACCTTGAAACATAATCTGTGTACTAAAACACCTTCTTAAAGAAACATGTGCTTCCACCCAAACAAAGGCCTAGCAGACTTTAATGTTTCAAAATTACTTAAGATGATAAACATTATCCACCTATTAACATCCTGACTACATAATATAATCCTTTAATTTGGGCTTGTCATTTTAATTATGAATACCTTAAACAAAATTATCTATTTTAAAAGTTAAAACAGAGAGAGAAAGAAAGAAAAGGAAGTCAAACCCCAAATTCTGGCTAATTGAACATTTCTGCTTCTTAAGAGGGAGCACCTCTCAATTGTTATCACTATAAGCCAAATGACAACTTACACCAAAAGAGAGACATTTCATTCACTGACTATCAGGAGCCTCACATTGTCTTTGCAATCTTAAGAAAGAGCTTCCTCAGGCATAGTTTTTAAATCTCAGATTCAAGTGTGCCTTATGTCTGGACTCTGCTTGCCACTTTTCTGATTAGCTGGGGCAACAGCTGCTCGTGGCCAACATCACACGAACACACAACGTGCTATGACTCACCTGTAAAGCATTTCAGGGAAAATCATATACTGCCCGCACAAGTGTTTTTGACTTGAAACACTTGCCTTGTGATATTTATTTGCAACCTTTTGATTGCTTGCATGTTTCTGCCATAACATGGTTTGAAAGATTTATTAAAGTTCACTTTGTGGTTGGGGGAGCATACATAAGTGCACATAAGGGTGCTTAAGTAGCAATAATTAAAAGCTTAGACCCTTTAACAGTTCCTTGGGAAACGTGCTGAATAATTTTACAGCTCCACCCCCCCTCCACCTCCAAAAAAAAAAAACTAAGAAGCAATCAAGAGAAGACTGGAGTCAGATAAATAATCAGTGGACACAATACTTAGAGATCCCTAATGACCATCCAAATATAGCAAGGATGCTCCTAACAGCCCTACTGAGGTTTGGGATGCAGATTCTAAAGCCTGGCTTTTCTTCATGCTGGCATCTCTGGGGGCAGAGTAGATGAAACCGAAGGGAAGGGAGAAGTGTACCAGTACTCTCTCCCCACCCGTCAGTCCCTCCAGCCCACACTCTCCTTTCTGGAGCAAGCGAGAAGTTTTGAGAGACCGAAGCCAAATAGTTCCTCACTTTCTTTCCCCCTTACACCCTGAACTGCACTTGCGCCTAACTGGAAACCAGGTGACCTACAAGAGGACAGACAGGAGACTAAGGGGCTCCCAAATTTAGAAAGAGCAAGCTAGGAACTGGTGGCCAAAGGCAGCCCAAGGCAGCCGGGGTTGGGAGTGCAGGGCGAGCGCATTTGACGCCGCCGCTGCCCGGCGTCCAGTTACCCAGACAGGAAGCAGACCCGCCTCCGACCTCCCGCGGAGCCTCCGCCAGGGTACCAATTCCCCAGGGCGGCAAACCGGCTCCTTGCAACCCAGGGTGATCACCACCTACCGTCCCAGCCTGGGCTCTGAGTTCTAGCCACTGCCCCGGTGAGAGGGCACTCACCCAGCCCCAAGTGTCCCTACCTGGCTCCCCAGTACCCAGCAAGAGCTCGGGGACGGCGGCGATCGCCCTCAACAAGAGAGCGGCCCCGGCCCACGCGCGCCCAGGGTCGCCGGGCCACCCCTCCCCATCATTCCTCAGGCCATGTAGTGCCGGGGGATGGCGAGCCTGGTCCTTTGTTCCTTCACAAAGTGGAAAGGCAGTCTTTCACTAGTCCAAACCGAGGAGAAAACCAAGGTCGCACTATCTCAGGCAGGGCGTACCCAGGATATCGGGTTATCCAAGGGCGTGTGTATCGCAGTTGCAAAAAATAATATTTTAAACTGCGGAGACCCGGGGAAAAGGAGGCGGAACATGGCTACTCATTTCATCCTTGGGCGCTGAGCTCGGCGCTCTCAGCCTGCGCTCCCCTGTATCCCCAAGTCCCGAGATGGGGAACATACAGCGCGAAGGAAGGGGGGTGGGGGCCCGGCAGCGTCACCACCCACCTGCGGCCACCGCGGAGCAGCCCCAGAGCAGCAGCAGCCGCGCGCAGCTCCCCATGGCCGGGAGAAGCCGGGAGGACCCGGGCCGGGCGCGCGGGAGGGAGTCGAGCCCTCGCGGCTGTGGGATGAAGCGCCAACAAGTCCTCGGGAGGAACCACAGCTCTTTATTTCTTCCTCCTCCTGGGGCGCCTGGCTCGGTCAGTGGGCGCGGGCGCCGGGAAGCCGCGGGCTGGGGCCGCGCCGGGAGGTGGGGTGACCCTCGCGCACCGGCCTGGAGGGGCCCGGGCACCTCGGGGGCGGAAGAAACCCCGGGACCATAGCCTGCCCGGCCGCGCTGCCCAGCGGAGCAGTCCGCGGGCACCTCCGCGGCTAGCCCGGGGCTCAGCGCCCGCAGCAGCCGCTGAACTTTGCGAGACCTTTCACTTCCCGGCCGCCGCCGCCGCCTCCTGGGCGTCCTCCTCCGCTTTTACCACCTCCTCTGGCTGCGGCGTCTCCGTCCCCTGCTTCTCCATGGGCAGTTCCAGGGGATGCATTTTTATTGCACCGACACCGCGGCGCTCCGGTGCCAGCCCTCCTCCCCTCGCACCTCCACCCCTTCCTCCCTCCCGCCCCCCGCGCTTGCTTTGACAGCCGGGGCGCTGTAGCCTGTGAGGGCGAGTCGCCGCCGCAGCTCGGGGAGGGACGCCCCCCAACCCACCCCCCACAACCGGACCGGCCGCCCCCGATGCCTCGCGGCGCGCCTCCGCGCGCCCGTCACCCCGGGCCCCCAGCTCCGCTCGCGCCCCTCCCGGCGCCCGCCCGGCACGTCCCTGCCTGACCCCCGTGGTGCCCTGCAGCACCCCCAGGCCTCCTTTGGAAGCAGTCTCCCACCTTCTCCCGGAACATTCCACAGAGCAGTTGACTCCTTCTTGATCAGGCCAGGGCATGCCAAGGGGCTTAAAAAACCGCGAAATAGGCTAGCGCCTACTTCCCACAGCCCCCAGCAAGAAACAAACCCTCCCTCTTCTCCCAGTTTCACGACCGAGGGATGCAGCGCCCACTCACACACGCCCACCCAGTAGGGGTCATGGGCAGGAGAGCTCATTAACTGCAGTCGCCGCTTCCCTGCTGACCCTCAGCGGGTGGGGGAGGGCATCTTGGCCAAACAATCAATGCTTACTTTATCCGAGGTGTATCCGTTTTGATATAAAAAGTGTTCCCTAATTCAAACTCAGGGTGCTAAAAGCAAAGGGGCACAGTGGACTAGCCAGTGCCCAGTTTAAGAACATCCTAGTCTAGAGGCAGGGGCACGACGAAGAGAACCTCTTTGGTCCTTCCAAGCACTGTCGTTCCAGTTGTGCTGCGAAACAGTGAAGCTGTGAAATAACCTAAGGGAGAAGATTTAGTAGCAGCCGAAAGCAGCTAATTGTCGATGGCATTGTGCGGGGCTGCTGATTATGGAAGCCGGTTATGGAGCACTTGAATCTGGGACTTTCGCAAGTTCTGTGTAAATCTAGTTCTGTGTACACATCCAGGGAAACTGGCAAAAGTTAAGTAGAAAGTAGTTTTTGATTGCAGTGTTCATTTTGTGCCTTTAAATATTTTCCAGAAAAGTAACTGTTTTACAGATACAATTCAGGTGTGTGTGTTGCTGATGATGACAATTTAGAGCTTTGGGGCACATGTAGGTATTGTTTATGACTCAGCTGAGGCTATAGAAGAAGTTTATATCTCCCAGGAAGGACTGGGACCTGGTCAGCATCATCCATTTGGGAGACATTAAAATTATTCTGGCCAGCACTGGAAAGTGGCAAAAAATGTGGAATAGCAATTTATGTAACATTTCAGAAAACAAACCCTTTGGATTTTCAAATATTGGCAATGTTGGGGCTTTCTTCATATCTTATAGACATGCTTCCAATTGAGTCAATTGAACATCTCTCCAGATTATTCTTACCAAATAAATGACAGGAAATAATAACAATCCAAGGGCTCTTAACACCAATATTAACCTAATTTAAAAAGCAAACTTTTAAAAAAGAAAAAAAATGCACATTTATTATTAACTTCTGATTCTACCCTATTGAGGCAGAACTACTCCATTTCCCATTACAAATATTAAGGGCATTACTATCTGCACCAATCCTGCCTTGATAATATACTTCCTTGATTGCTCTGTAACCGGTTCCTACTTCCTTTAAGGAGACAGTGAGTTCCTTAATGGTCAAGCAGTCTGTTTTACTTAGTCTCAACAAAACATTATTATCATTTTCTTTTATTCTTAACTGAGAACACCTGCTAGATATATAATAAATTTTCATTAAACATTTTTGACTGAGTTATAGTAAAAAACGATTGCAGTATACTAAAGACCAGGGATTAAGAAGAAAACCAGTGAGATCAGAATGATTCCCCATATTCTAAAGAAATCTGTATGTTTATACCAATATTTTATATATGAAGCAGCTAAGAAGAGAATAGTAATTAGCTTTCTAATCAATTTCCTTTGGTTGCATAGTCTAATTTAGCTATAAATTCTACTTTCATCATTTAAAATTTTTTTTGTTTTGTTTCTTTTTTTTCTTTTTCTATTTTTATTTTGAAGATACTATACAGGGAAAGTTTACCTACCTAAGGAAAGTGTTGCTCAGTGATAATCAAGAGCATACACTGCCTATGATTAAGTGTTTTTGAAAATTTCAGTAATGAGTTTAGAATTTTTTTAAAAATTTATGTTAGTAGGAAGCTTAGCAAGCCTATGGAATTTTGATAACAAGTTTCCAGACACCATGTAATTGACAAATCTAGAATACTCCTGAGAATTTGAAAGAAAGCTAAAAAAGGCCTTCAAGAACTAAAATTGATGGCAAAAAGTTCATATACCAAAGACCTTATTCACAGGTGAGCTCTTTAGGTCTTCACTTAAATTATCCACTCAGTGTTAACAAATTTGGTTATGCTGTTATCTTAGACGACAGCATATTAGAAGTAAGAAAGTAGAATGAAGCAGGAGGCTGTTAAAACAAGGAATGAGTTGAGGCAACCTGGTAATAGAGGATGCATGCTGTGCATGCTAAGTCGCTTCAGTCATGACCGACTCTGCAACCCTGTAGCCTGCCAGGCTCCTCTGTCCATGGGATTCTCCAGGCAAGAATACTGGAGTGGGTTGCCCTTTCCTCCTCCAGGGGATCTTCCAGACCCAGGGATCGAACCCCCCCCTCCTCTTTTGTCTCCTGCATTGGCAGGTGGGTTCTTTACCAATAGCGCCATCTGGGAAGCATAAAGGGGATGGTAGAACTGTAAAAAGTAGCATAAGAACCAAAAACCCCATAGCAATCTGAGGCCTTTAATTCAGAGGCAAAGCATCCAAAAGCTGCAAGGTGTCACCCTATTATAACTTAGTACAGTAAGTGAAGTTTCCATTGGATCAGGGGGTTATTTAGCATCAAAAGGGACCTTCGGGTCCTTGAGGGCAACTTCTTACCTCATCAGATCCTCTCCCCAGAATCTCTGTCCAAGGGTTACCCAGTTTCTGTTGTAGAAATCTCAGTAAACAAAAGCCTCAAAAGCAGCCCTTTTCATTTTGGGTAATATTGTAATCTTTCTCCTTAAAATTCTACCTATGTTTATAGTTTAGTTGTCTGAACAATATAATAGGTCCAATCTTTTTCCGATAGGTATCTGAAGGTCTGAAGTAAAGTTTTATTGCTTCTCCTATTTTCTTCTCCAAGTGTTTAATTGCCTGTATAGCATGATTTCCAAATCTTTAACCATCTTAGTCACCCCTTTTCGTCAATGTTGCTCTTATACTGTGTGCCTAGAACTCAACTCTAGGTTTGTCTGAATTGATGTAGAATAAAACTGAACTAATAGTTCACTTCACTTAGGTCTAGGGCTTATATTTCATTAGCCTAAAAGTGTATTAGAAGTTTTATGATGTCAACTGATATTATGCTTGAAGCAAAGTAAAATCCCCTTTTTATATACTGATGTCTTAAGGACTCATTAATAAAAGGTAAACATATTTTGTTTAACCAGAAAGAAAGAGTTCCACTAAAATACATTGCAGATGGCAAGCATTCGATAAATATTAAGGAAAAAATCCCCAAATGCAAATTGTTAAATTTAAAATGATTAGATTTTTAAAGGAAACTATTAGTTCTGAATGGGATAAGTATTTTCTGAAAAAATAATCACTTTTATGGAAAATTTGATTCTTTAACAATACTGTATTCTGCTGTTGCTAAGCCGCTTCAGTTGTGTCTGATTCTGTGCGACCCCATAGACGGCAGCCCACCAGGCTCCTCTGTCCCTGGGATTCTCCAGGCAAGAATACCAAGAATTGGCTGCCAGTTTCTTCTCCTTAACAACACTGTATGCATTGATATTATACATTTCCAAGGAAAGGAGGAACTTTGAAATAGTGAAATAGTATCTTCCCTCCATGGAACTGTAAACACTATCTCAGTTATCCTGGAAGCATCAATGTGTGGGAAGGAACAGGAAAAATTTTTCACGTTTTCTGAGAGAGAAAGTGATATGAAAGACATAAATGCCAAATTTAGATCATCCAGTAAATATATACTAGAGCTAGGACATGGATTTCCAGATTTGTTTGTGTTTTAACCATTGCCTATCCATCAGTTTTCCATGAGTACAATCTTCTCTTTTTGAACTAGAAAGCCATTAGGAGAAATGAAATGGAGAATTATTTCCATTCAAAGAATCCTGTATTTTGTTGTCTACCTGGTCTGTTCCCTTTGAATGCCCTTTAAAAACACCATCTTGGTGGTAACGATAACCCTATACGCAAAACAGAAAAAGAGACACAGATGGGCAGAACAGAATTTTGGACTCTGTGGGAGAAGGCAAGGGTGGGATGTTTCAAGAGAACAGCATCGAAACATGTATATTCTCTATGGTGAAACAGATCACCAGCCCAGGTTGGATTCATGAGACAAGTGCTCAGGGCTGGTGCACTGGGAAGACCCAGAGGAATTGGGTGGAGAGGGAGGTGGGAGAGGGGATTGGGATGGGGAATACATGTAAATCCATGGCTGATTCATGTCAATGTATGACAATAACCACTACAATATTGTAAAGTAATTAGCCTCCAACTAATAAAAATAAATGGAAAATAAAAATAAAAACACCATCTTGGGAATTTCCTTATGCTTTCATCCAAGCCTCTTACCACTGGCACTGTATTTCTTATTTCATCTGCTTCCTGGCTATAACTGTTCATTCCTAGGAAGGGAGCAGGAACGTTTGAAAATATATTTGCTCTTCCAGGAAGGTAAGCAGTACTTTTCTTAAAAAAAAAAAAAATTCACGCTCTCTCATGTTCAGATTAATTATATGGAATCTAGAAAGTTCAAACAAACAAGAACAGTTCTGCTTTTACAGAGATAGCTCCTCTGGACAGCACCATACTGACACAAATTTTAAACACTTTCTCTTCAAAATACTTCTTAGCTAAAACTTTCTATACATATTGCTATTTCTGACATTAATGAAAAGATGCTCAGAGACAAACAACTATTTTTTTTAATGTAGGAAAATAGATTAAAAAAAAAACAGCTACCAAAGGCCTCATGGGGATGAAAGAATAGTAAGCAATGTAATTTCTCTTATTTATTTATGTCTTTTATATAGAAGTATAGTAACTAGGGGAGGAGGAAAAGGCAATGCACTCCAGTATTCTTGCCTGGAGAATCCCATGGACAGAGGAGTATAGTGGGCTACAGTCCATGGGGTTGCAAAGAGTCAGACACAACTGAAGCAATTTAGCACACACACATGCATAGTAATTAGGAGCATGGACTATGGGATATAATTCCATAGATTTGAAGCCTGGCTCTGCCACCTGCTAGCTGTGTGACTATGGGCAAGTTACTTAACCCCTTGATTCTATCATTTCCTTATTTGCTGTATGGGAATAATAATAGTATCTAATTAGTAAGGTTGTTATGCATATTAAGTGAGTTAATATTTATGAAAAGTTAGAAAAGAGCAAGATACATTGGAAGCACTTTGTTTTGTTGTGAAAGTCGCTTAGTCATGTCCAGCTGTTTGCAATCCCATGGACTATACAGACCATGGAATTCTCCAGGTCAGAATACTGGAGTGGGTAGCCTTTCTCTTCTCCAGGAGATCTTGCCAACCCAGGGATGGAAGCTAGGTCTCCCACATTGCAGGCGATTCTTCTGTTAAATACATAAAATAGTAATACACAAGTCCATCAAGTGCATACAATCTCCTTTGACCTGCCCTAGAATTCCATCTTCAAGTTATTGGGTTGACCAAAAAGTTCATTTGGGGTTTTCCGCAAAATGTTGTGGAAATATATATGGGTATTTAAAGGCAGAAACAAAAGAGTGCACTGACTTAATTTTACATGCTGTTTTAGCTGTATTAAAAGTTGCTACACAGGAGATGAAAGTATGAAGCAACAAATCTTTTCTAACTAGAGGGAGAAGGGAATTGGCACTGATGGAGCAACTACAATTTACCAGGCACGATACTGAATACCTTATAATTCTCATAGTAACTCTTTAAAGTTAGCTTGTTGGCCCCTTGTTGAAAAAACTGAAGCTCAGAGAAGTTAAATATCTGAGCCAGTTTCACACAGCTAAGTAAACTGACAAGGCAGGATTTGAACTGTGGCATGTCTGACTTTAAGCACAGTATTATTTCCATTTCTTCTTTCAAGAGAAATGGCATAGGAACGCAATTAAAGAAAGGGTTGGAGACTAGATTGCCAACTTTCTCATTAGCAAAGACACCCATAGAATAGTTGCTACCTTCACAATGTCCGTTTAACCCATTGAGCCTGGATTTATCCACCATCCTACTTTGTTTATTCCCAAATGTCACTCGTGAGCTTCAGGGCCATCAATGGACAGCTCCACTTAGACATCTTTAATTCAACATATTTAAATCTAAACTCAGTATCTTTCTCCTCTAACATGTTACTCCTCCTGTAGGAGAATGTCATAACTAAATCCATCTATTGAATCAACACAAGTAGTATTTTCCAAGCTTCTACAGAATACTCCTCTCGGTGAGATATACGAGGTGTTCTGAGGAAAAACAACTCTGTAGTCAGATGATATTAATATTAGATTAAACAAAGTTAGAGGACTTCTCAGAATCTTTCATATGTTAAGTCATTGCAAACCTTTAAAATACAGACATAATATTAGACAGGATTGTATTCAGAGGCAGTAGGTGGACAGTCCAGAACAGGAGTCACTAGAACTGATGTGGTTTCTTTCTCATGGTTGCAAGATGGCTGTGCCACCTCTAGGACTCATATCCCGCTTCTAGGCAAGAGAAATGGAAAAGAGAGAAGGGGGGAAAGATGCAAGCCAGCTGAGGCTTTAAAAGCTTCCCCAGCAGCCCCACACATCTGCTTATATCTAACTGGCCTGAGTTGGGTTATGTGGCCTCTTCAGACCATGAGGATGTCTGAGGAGGTGAATATTTTAACTGGGCACATTGCCACCCTTGAAAAATCAAACCTCTTCTATTAGAAAGAAGAGTAGGTTGAGTGTAAGTAGACATACTGTGTATGTCATCAAATGTTAACAGTGTCACCAGTGTATCTGGCCCAAGCACCTAGTAACATCTTTCATGGCTCCCCGTCACTGACAGATGGAGTCCATGCTGCTTGGCTTGGCACGCAGACCCGCCACGTACCAGTTCCCGCCGCAGGGGCGTTGGTTCCACCCACAGTGACTTCCTGCAGCCTCTGCGCCAACAGTGGGCTTCACGCTCCTCGTTTCTGCACCTCTCTCCCTCTGTCTCCTCTTTTGCTCCTGGCTAGCTCTGGCAGATCCTCGGAAATTCAATTCAGATATAACTGCTGTGACATCTTTCTTACTCTCTGCTCTTCCAATAGGATTAGTTGCCCCTCTGTCATCCCATAGATTACTTCATTATCCTCAATTACAGTGTTTTCCCTTATATATTGAGTGGGGGCAAAACATGAAGCAAAACTGTATCTATAACTTAGTTATCTACACCTATGGGAAACATACATATTAAAAAGGCATACAATATATTAAAAATACTAGAGATGACCATTTCTCTAGCTTTGAAATTTTCAGCAATACCATATAATTGTTATGATCACATTTTTATTGTAAAATTGTAACAACGTAAGGCTGAATATGATAAAAACAGTATCTGATTAATGACATATTAGTAGATGATTAGTAGTGGATGGAACACTGTGGGCTCAGAAGATTAGAAGAGATATCTGGAGGATGTGTACATATTTGAGCCCTATCATTTGAATTGGTTTAGATGGATTTGTGGCCAATGTGGGTGAGTCTTGCTTGTAACGAGCAGGAGTGAATATACAAGTTGTCTCCCGGGAGAGTGAGTGGTGTCTAACAGGAGAGGGGTCAGCAGATGGGGAAAAAGTATACTAGGCACAAATAGTTCAGGCTTTGGCGAGTCCAGCTGATCTGTGTTGAAAAGCCACATGATCACAGCTGTTGTTATCGCAATGTGACCTATAGCAGGGCTTCCCCAGTGGCTCAGTGCTAAAGAATCCTCCTGCAATTCAGGAGCCACAGAAGATGTGGGTCTGATCCCTGGGCTAGGAAGATCCCCTGGAAGAGGGCGTGGCAATCCACCCCAGTGTTTTTGCCTGGAGAATCGCATGAGGAGCCTGTCAGGCTACAGTCCACAGGGCTGCAAAGAGTGGGACATGATTGAAGTGACTTAGCACACACACAAGACCTATAATAAATTAGAAAAAAGAAGACCTAGAAGGAGATCTACAATATAATATTGGCATAGGAAAAGACTTTGGAAGTTATTAGGCCATCCCCTTTTTATGGCATGAGAAAACTGAAGTCTGCGGAGACTATACACTTAGAACCTTTTAGTCCATGAGCCCCAGTCTACTCAGGGTAATACAGCTAGTTAGGACTGGTGACTAAGTTGGGGTTGAGCCTTCTCTGTGCCTGGTACTCCTAAATCATCAATCTGGAGCACAAAGGAGACTTTTGAGAGTCCCTTGGACTGCAAGGAGATCCAACCAGTCCATCCTAAAGGAGATCAGTCCTAAGTGTTCATTGGTAGGACTTATGATGCAGCTGAAACTCCAATACTTTGGCCACCTAACGCGAAGAGCTGACTCATTAGAAAAGACCCTGATGCTGGGAAAGATTGAAGGCAGGAGAAGAAGGGGACGACAGAGGGTGAAATGGTTGGATGGCATCACTGACTCAATGGAGATGAGTTTGAGTAAACCGCGGGAGTTGGTGATGGACAGGGAGGCCTGGCGTGCTGCGGTCCATGGGGTCACGAAGAGTCAGACACGACTGAGCGAGCGAACTGAACTGAACTGAGAGCGCAAAGGTTCCACTCAGATTTTCTAGCTCTTCAGCTTAAAATCAAATAAACTATTCCCCAGCACACACAGCTTAGAAGGCCAACTCTAAGATGCCTATAGTCTCCTAAAGCAGCAATTTTTAACAATGTTATTCATGTTTAGTTGATTTACAATGGTGTGTAAATTTCTGCTTACAGAAAAGTGTGTTCTTTTCCATTTTGGTTTATCGCAGTTTATTGAATGTAGTTCCCTGTGCTATACAGTAGGACTTTGTTATTTATCCATTCTATATATAATAATTTGCTTCCTAAAGCAATAATTTGATACAAAAAAAAAACTTCTCAAGTGGGATTTCAAGATAAATAATATAGGACAATATATTCAAGTTGCTAATTAAGCTAGGTATGCTTCTAGTTTGGTTTTACCTCCAGATCTTAATTTCACTGGATAATTTTTAATCCTAAACTTGGGCTGTGATTTCAGACACAAGCACTTTTCTGAATGTTTTCATTTCAGGTCTCACAAGATTACCGTGCAATTTAGCAGGTAAATCTGTGACATAATTTGCTCTAACCCTAAACTGAGTATAATAGACCTCATCGTAGAACACAGATTCAGTTACCAGGAACATCAGAGAACCTCATTAAATAATGTCAAACCATACACCATCTTCAGAGATCAGGATAACAGCTTCAGAGCATTAATACACTTTGAAAGCCTGTCAGCTGAGTGGTAAAGAAAATGGAAGACCTTAGCCACCCAGGAGATCGGGGTATCCAAGGGCATGTGATTGCAGTTGCGAAAAAGCAGTATTAGAATTTATATTAGAAAAAAATTCCAAAGAAGTAGGAGATTTCTCAGTCTACTAATGACCCTTTAGGGCACTTTAAGGGAAAGTCCCTGTAGCTCAAATGGTAAAGAATCTGCCTGTGAGGCAGGAAACCAGGGTTTGATCCCTGGGTTGGGAAGTTCCTCTAGAGAAGGGAATGGCAACCCACTCTAGTATTCTTGCCTGTAGAATTCCATGGACAGAGAAGCTTAGTGGGCTACAGTCCATGGGGTCGCAAAGAGTTGGACACGACTGAGCGACTAGCACACACACTAATGACCCTGTAGGAAGTTGGCTCTGTGGAACTATCATTTTCTCTGGCTTCCTACCCATCCAACAGGGGTAAAGAAGGAGGTTCAGATTACTGTGTCTTACTCTGGAAAAAAAAATGTCAAAACCTGCAGACTTGAAGAAATAAGTAGCTAAATACACTAGCTTTGAATTATTTTCTCAGTCTCACTGGTGTGGTCTTGGGTATAGTACTTTTAAACACACAAGGAGAGCTGAATACACTTGTAATTTTCTAGTATGTGTTCTTTTTTGTATACAAAAGAATATTTAATCGCCCCTCTATGGACTCAGAATATTCTGCACTCAGTAAACAAATATCTTGGATATGCATGAAATCTAAAGGGATCAGTAAATAAAAATAAAAACCCCCTTTGAAAATTTGGGATGAACCTGTCCTAATGTGCTTACTCTCGACAGGACTTAAAAAAAAAACAAAACAAAACTACTGCAACCAGTAACAATAGCTAGTGTTTATTAGAGACTTACAGTGTGACAGACTCTGTGCTAAACATGTGACATGCATCACCTTCATTCCTCACAGCTAGGGTAGGGACAGACCTTCAGTCATCATCTTATTTGACAAATGTGAACTGAGGCTCCCACAGCAGGGTGGAGACAGTAACCCAAACCCCTGTTCTCTAAAGCCCATGATCAAAGCCTCTATGTCCATCATGGGTCTCTGGGAAATATGGAAAAGCAGTAGAAAGAGCAAACCCATTGTAATGAAAGGGCAAGTCAGCCAAGACGGCGGCTCAGGCTCTCTTGCCCCATGGCCTCTCACTCTGGCCCCGCATTCTGTAAGCAATGATCGCTAACAGCTGAGATCACCGACAGCTCTGTGTGTGAGCATCACAAGGCTCTCACTTGCTCACGAATGCTTGTTGAGGCACACTGCATGAGCGTCACCATGAAAGTCGGCTGCTGCTGCCCTGGGGCTGCACTGGAGCGACCTCATGATTACACTATATGAGGTTGTGATGTGGCTCTGTTAGGGTTATGTTGTGGGTGCCGCCACAGCGGCTGCATCAGGCAGGAGACAGGCTGTGTCTCTCCAGGAGAGAAGAAATGTGCCTTCCGTTCCTATGCGCCTCAAGTCTCCTTCCAGCCTTAGTCTGCCCCTTGCCCACCCTGGGTCCAGCGAACAGTGTGGACAGTGTGAATAGCAAGACAGTTGGCGTCACGAACAGGATGAACAGCAATACACCCATCATACCAAGAAAGAAGTTTACATTTTGGTATATACTTTTCTGATTGTATTTCTAACCATATAATTTTTTTTCATACTCTGACTTCTTATTATTGACTTATTACAAATTATTTCAAAATAAATCACCACGGCCAATAGCTATTCCAGTGATTGGATACTCCTTGTTCAACTTAATGCCACACTTGTTGGACATTTGGGCCATTTTCAGATTTTTCTGTAAATTATATTTGCATAGCTATTTATGTGAGCTAAATATTTTCTTAATCTGAGATTGTTTACAATCATTAAAATGGAAATACATTTAAAAGTCACATTAATTACATTTAAGGTCACATTGCACATTTCTTTTCAAAAAGGGTTATTTCAGTTTGTACAACTACCTCTAATATAGTGTCTATTTTACCTCACTCATACCAGGACTGGGTATGAGTGAAGTAAAATAGAAATATTTTAGAAATTTAAATATTTAAATATATAAATATTTAAATAAAATAGAAATACTTTAGAAATATAAATTTCCTAGTTCAGTATGTGAAAAGTGATTTTTTAAATTTGCATTTCTTTTCCTGGATTATATGTAAAATTAAACATTTATTATAAAATTTTCTATGCTTGCTAATCAGGTTTTCTTTAAATTTTTAATTTATTTCGGCCATGTTGGGCCTTTGTTGCTGTGAGCAGGCTTTCTCTAGCTGCGGCCAGCGGGGGCTTCTCTCTGCTTGCAGAACCTGCTTCTCATTGCAGTGGCTTCTTTCGTTGCGGAGAACGGACTCTAGCTCACCAGCCCAGTAGTTCTGGAACACTGGCTTAGTTGCGCTGCGGCCTGCAGTATCTCCCCAGACCAGGGATCAAACCCACGTCCCTGCATTGGCAGGCAGATTCTTAAGCCCTGGGCCACCAGGGAAGGCCACTAATTGGTTTTATTTCACCCTTTTTATTAGATTCCTAAGGTGGAAGCTTGGATTATTGACTTTAGTTCTTTTCTAACATATGCATTTAATCCTCTAAGCAAATTGATTTTGCTGTGTCCCACAAATTTTAACAAGTTGTACTTTTATTTTTCTTTAATTCTAAAAATCTTTAAATTCTTCTTGAGATTACTTCTTTGGCTTATGAGTTATTTAGAGGTATATTGTTTAATTTCCAGATATTTGGGGATTTTCCAATTATCTTTCTGTTACTTGCTTCTACTTAATTCACTGTGGTCTGAGAACATACCATGCTTGATTTCTGTTCTTTCAAGTTTATTAACATGTGTTTTATGGCCCAGTATATGGCCTGCCTTGGTATATATTTCTTGTGTGTCTGCCGTTGTTGGATAGAGTATTCTATAAATGTCAACTTGATCAAATTGACTGATCTGTTCAGGTCATCTATACCCTTACTGTTTTCACCTTTTTCAATTTATGCTCACTTTTTACAACTAGTGAACAAAACAACAGAAAAGCAAATAAAAAACTTTACACTTAAAGTTTATAATGGAGGAAACAGATTTCCATGCATGCTTTTCATGAAGTTTTTCATTTTTGCCTGTTACCTCATTCTAACAATGAAAAGGATGTATGAAAGGAAAAGGTGGGTGAGAGCATAAGCCAGAAACACAGAAGAAAGTGTTGAAAGGAAACACCAATTACGTCACTAGCCTGAGATTTTTCCATATTCTAAATGATGCTTTCACACCTATTTTAAAAAAAAAGCTTATTTTCTCTTTGTCTTCTTGAGAATTCATAATTTTTAATTAAAAAGTGATATTATAACTCTTAAAAAGAACATCTATAATCTTGTGATTTGAACTGACCTTGTTTTCACTGTAAAATATCACAAAATCACAGTTATAGAGTTGTAAAGTATGGAAAGTTTGGCTGATAACATAGATTATAGTTTTGAGAGCTCCTTCAGAAGCAATCAGACTATTTGGAAAACCTCTTTCATAATAAATGTCTTCTTCCTTTAAAATGTAATCGCCGAGCCAATCTCAGAAGCAAACACTGACTGCATACTTGTAGCAAGCCGATTGTTGTATTTTAGTTAGAACAATCCAGAAACGTGAACCATAGGTTTACTTTTTAACTCCAACCCTGTTCAAAGATCACTTATTGGCCTCTGAAGGAACAGGTGGCATGTCTGTTACAGTTTAACAAGTGGCCTTTGGGTGAGGTATAGTCGCTCAGATACCTCTGGATGCTTTGGACGCTCTCAAGTGTGGCAGGCTGCACTTGCTAAAACATTCTCCTCTCTAGAATTGGAAACCCAGAGTCTGTGTCTCAGGCATTGAGCTGGTATTCCAGACTTCCCTTCTGAGTCATAGATGAAAAATGCCATCTTGCAACTGAGGCAGCATTCCTTTGCTAAGAAACCACATTCCTAATTTCCCAATGTTGATATTAATGTCCAATTCTTGGTATATAAGATAACTTTTGTGTTTGCAGTATACATATATCTGAGCATTCATCTTTCTGATAACAAACTTCACAGGGACTTTTTTTTCCTACCATAGGTAACTTTAATTATATTAGACTCCCCCCAAATTCCAGACTCACTTCAGATACCAGCAACTCAATTATATTTCACTACTCATAGCTATTGAGTTGTGTTGAACTGGAATTGTATTATATATTCAAAGTTAATGTTAAGGTTATTTACTTTCTTCAGAAATTGAGTTCACGTTTTTATGAATATGGTATAACTCTTCATGTATTTAGGTCTGCTTTAAGATATTTCAATAGACTTTCATATTTTATTCATAAAAATATTGTCAATCTTTAGATTTATTCCTAGACACTATTTTATCTTTCTAAGTGTCTTTTTAAAAATAGCATTTTAAAAATCATTGTTGTTGGCATATTGGAACATAATTGATTTTTTTGTGTATTGATCTTATATCTAGCAACCTTACTAAATTCTTAGTTCTGATAATTTTTTGTTTTTTTGGACTTTTCTGTATAGACAGTCTTATCGTATGTGTATACCTTTGGTTTATTTCCAGTGCTTATAAATTTTATTTGTTTTTCCTTGATAGTTACACTGGCTAGAACACTTAGTATATTTTCAATAGTCACAATACTGGATGACTGATGAGCTCCTTATTTTGTGAGGTAAGCAAAGTGTGTGTGTGTGTGTGTGTGTGTGTGTGTTTTGGCCAGCTCCAGCTTGTAGGATCTTAGTCCTCTGACCAGGGATCAGACCGAGGCCCCCTGCCATGAAAGGGAGGAGTCCTAACCACTGGATTGCCAGAGAATTCTAAATAAAGTGTTTAAAAGTTTCATTTTTGTTTTTTGTTTTTTTTTAACCCAGCACTAGGTGTTTTGTACTGAGAGAAATCAAATTGTCTAATCTGCCCTATTGCTAGAGTCATAGCCTACCTTTAACCATTTCCCATACCTTTACCTACCTTTTCTACTAGGTAAATTGCTCTTTATACATTTTCTGAGTCCATGTTTCAAATTCACTTTTCTCATTTCCAATGGTGTATTTTTGTGAAATTGAATATTGATTGTGAAATCAATACCCTAGTGAGAAACTGTCTCTCTCTTTACATTCAAATTATTGATACTTCTTAATATTCATGGCTTCTAGGAAAAACTTAATTAAAAATGAATGTATTTTCAAAGCCAATGAGATGACTATGGGTCTACCTAGCACATCAGTGTCCTATGTATCTTCCTACAGTCTTTCTAGTGCTTCCAACATGCAGCTTGCTTTCTTGCACATCAGAGGCGCCATTTACATTTCTGTCTCTGTGAATGGCACTCCCTGAAATTCTGCAGCACACGACCTGCAAGGCTGATGTGGTGGCCTTGCCTATGTATTTCACTTTTCTGTCTAATTAGGACTCTGGAGTCTCTCTCAAGCAAGTAGTGATAATCTGCAAATGTCTGACTCCAGAAATAACCCTAAATGTGTTTCAAAAAGATTCTTTGGCTACAAGCAGAAAAATGCTGTCTAGGAGACATGTTATGATTATAATGTAGCTATAGTAGGGTAGCCTCCTTCTTCCACTCCAAGTCAGTGTTGATTAAATGTTCTTTAATTTTAGTATTATGTAATTAAGTAAATTGTCACTTCTGTTTATATAAACACACGATTAGGATGAGGTGAAAAAAAATGGAAAGGATTAAATGCATTGCTTGGGGGAAAGAGTCAATGTAAAACTATTAAATTAAAAATATCACCAGTAGTAGTAATAATATCCGTGATTAAATAATGGTAAGGTGCTAATGATAATAATGAGTCTTAGTTGTTTGGTTTAGTTTCATTTTTTTACCTGACGTATAGTTGATTTACAGTGTGGTGCCAAATGTCTGCTATACGGCAAAGTGACTCAGTTACACACAGATAGACACTCTTTTTTATCTTCTTTTCCATTATGGTTTATTACAGAATGTCAAATATAGCTCCCTGTTCTGTACAGTAGGACCTTGTTGTTTATCCTTCCTATATAGAATGATTTACATCTGCTAATCTCAAATTCCCAGTCCTTCCCTCTCTCACCCTCCCTCTCCTTGACAACAAGTCTGTTTTCTGTGTCTGTGAGTCTGTTTCTGTTTTGTAGATAGAATCATTTGTGCCATATTTTAGATTCCACGTATAAGTGGTATCATATGACTTTGATATCACTTTGATATCTCTTTCTAATTTACTTTACTTCGCATGATAATCTCTAGTTGTATCCATGTTGCTGAAAATGACATTATTTTGTTCTTTTTAATGGCTGAGTAGTATTCCATTGTATATATGTACCACACCTTTATCCATTCATCTGTGGATGGACATGTAGATTGTTTTGACTATTTTGAATAGTGCTGCTATGAACATAACGGTGCATGTATCTTTTTGAACTATATTTTGCCCAGGTATATGTCTAGGAGTGGGATTGTTGGATTGTATGGTAATTCAATTTTTTAACTTTCTGAGTAAACTCCATACTGTTTTCCATAGCAGCTGTACAACTTACATTCTCATCAACAGTGGAGGAGGGCTCCCTTTTCTCCATACTCTCTCCAGCATTTGTTATTTGTAGACTTGGCTTAGTTGCAAATTTAACTTGCTTTGGGGCTTACTTTCTGCCATAAGAAGTTCCTAGGAGAGTGGACTATATACCATAGCTGCCACCTTCTCACTAAGAAGTGTCAGTGTTAGCGACATACGCCAGACACACAGTGACACCAGATTTCCAGTCTTTGAGCTATCATCTTGTGCCCAAGCAATGTCAAAATTAATTTATCTGATGACACCCGCAAAGTCCTCTTTAGAAAGACAGATCTTCAGTTATAGACTGAAAAGGGGCAAAACTTAGAGCCAATTCATCTTTGAACCCGTACATCCATAGCTTCGAGTTACATATATTTCACTGATTCATTCAGTATTGGGTAGCACAGTTAGGCCTCACAGATGATAATACCACAAAGGAAATAACGTGTGCTGAGTACAAAGTTGTTGCTGTTCAATTACTAAGTTGTGTCTGACTCTTTGCACCCCATCGACTGCAGCTCACCAGGTTTCCCTGTCCTTCACTGTCTCCCGGAGTTTGCTCAGACTCATGTCAGCTGAATTGGTGATGCTATCTAACCATCTCATCCTCTGCTTCCCTCTTCTCCTTCTGCCCTCAATCTTTCTTTCCCAGCATCAAGGTCTTTTCCAATGAGTCTGTTCTTTGCATCAGGTGACCAAAGTATTGGAGCTTCAGCTTCAGCTTCATCATCAGTCCTCCCAGTGAATATTCAGGGTTGATTTCCTTCAGGATTGACTGGTTTGATCTCCTTGCCGTCCGAGGGACTCTCAAGAGTCTCCAGCACCATAATTCGAAAGCATCAGTTCTTTGGCATTCAGCCTTCTTTATGGTCTCTCACATCTGTACATAACTACTGGAAAAACCATAGCTTTGACTATATGGACCTTTATCAGCAAAGTGATGTCTCTGCTTTTTTTTTTTCAAATTTTATTTTATTTTATTTTTCTGCTTTTTAATATACTGTCTTGGTTTGTCATAGTTTTTCTTCCAAAGAGCAAGCGTCTTTTAATTTCGTAGCTGCAGTCACTATCTACAGTGATTTTGGAGCCCAAGAAAATAGAATGTGTCACTGCTTCCACATTTTCCCCTTTTATTTGCCATGAAGTGATGGGAATGGATGTCATGATATTAGTTTTTTGAATGTTGAGTTTTAAGCCAGCTTTTTCACTCTCATCAAAAGGCTCTTTACTTCCTCTTCACCTTCTGCAATTAGAATGGTATCATCTGCATATCTGAGGTTGATATTTCTCCCGGCAGTCTTCATTCCAGCTTGTGATTTATCCAGCCTGGCATTTCACATACAAGCTAAATAAGCCGGGTGACAATATACAGCCTTGTCGTATTCCTTTCCCCATTTTGAACCAGCCTGTGGTCTCATGTCTGATTCTAACTGTTGCTTCTTGACCTGCACACAGGTTGCAGTAAGGGCTTGCAACCAACCTGTACTGTCAGAAGAAAAGCACTGGATGGAGCCGAAAGAGGAGTGTAGGTCAGTCATGACCTCGATAGAAAAGGATAAAATTTGGATGCTTGGACGTATTTGCAAATAATGATGCTAGCATAGGAACTAAACAGAAGGCAAAGATAGAGACCACAGGTTATATAAAAAAGCTAAGATTAGTCAAGAGTTGGAAAATAACTTAAGTTAAAAAAAAATAAAAGCAGTCTGCCCTGCCAATGTATAAAGTATAGTAGGCTTGTCACTACTATAACAAAGGTCAGCATAGTCAAAGCTATGGTTTTTCCAGCAGTCAAATAAAGAAGGTTGAGCACTTAAAAATTGTTGCTTTTGAACTGCATTGCTGGAGACTCTTGAGAGTCCCTTGGACAGCAAGGAGATCAAACCCTAAAGGATATCAATCCTGAATATTTATTGGAAGGACTGATGTTGAAGCTCCAGAACTTTGCCACCTGATGAGAAGAGCCGACTTATTAGGAAAGACCCTGATTCCAGGAAAGATTGAGGGCAAAAGGAGAAGGCGGTGGGAGAGGATAAGATGGTTAGATAGTATCACTGACTCAATGGACATGAGTTTAAACAAACTCCGGGAGACAGTGAAGGACAGAGAGCCTGGCGTGCTGCAATCCATGGGGTCTCAAAGAGTCAGACACCACTGAGCGACTGATCAACAACACCCTTAGGTGGCCAGGGACAGTAACTGTACTACTTCATCCTTATATCCCCAATGCCGGGCACAGAATAAGCTCTCAATAAATACATGTTGAAAATGGAAGGATGATCAATTAGATGGATATGTGACTTAATTTAAAATATCCCAACTCACAAATGTAACATGTGGCTAAAGAAAATCTGTTTCTGAGTTGTTTTTATGGGTGTGGTTCACCCAGCATTGGTGACACATCAAGAAAGATAACAAACAGACTTAGAACAAGCTGCAAAAATGATCTCACTGTAAACAGCATGGGTGCGCCGGGTAGATCAGTTCTCATACAAGCACAGTCATCATAGAGAGCTTTCATATGACTAAGAAGCTGCGAACAGAAATCGAAGAGATTTCATCATTAAACAAATAGGAAACATCAAATAGGTAATGGAAAATTTTGAATGAGGATAGGAAGAAACATTTTTAGTTATTTTTATAACCTTCGGCCTTTCATTCCTTTTCACATATTGACCTTTCTCTCTTCCTATTCCCCTTGTCCTCTTCCTTCCCTACCTTACAAGGCAGGGATGTTTCCCTCTGATCCATTCAAGAGCACCATCTCTGGAGGTTAAGTAACTTGCCCAAGATCACCTAAGAAGAGACAGAGCCAGGATTTGAAAAATTGGACACCAGGGCCGATGGCTATTACCATTCTACTAAACTAGATGATGCAGTAGTTACATGGCAGGATGAAAGCAAATGCCTTGAAGTTGCCGTGGGTTTTCTCGATATTCTGTTGTTAAGCAGCATTATCCTTCAACTCAAAGATTCCAAGATTCCAATCTTCTTCACCACAAAAAGCCCCCTAAATGTTTCCAAAATATCCAAAGAAATTTGAAACAAGAAAACAACAAAGATCCAGGAATCTCCAGGAATAAAGAATAGAGGTGGGGTGGGGGAGAGGGTGAGCGTTTTACCCACCCACTTAACCTCATTCATAAAATGGGAGCAATAATGATATGTATTTTGTAGTATACAAAATACATATACATGTAATATGTATATGTATTTTGTATATGTATATTCAATTCCATAGAATTGAATAAGTTCATTAAAACACTTAGAATAATGTTTGGTACATTGTAAGCATTTAATAAGGTAACTGTTATTTATCTTTTTTCTATCAGGAGTTGTTGTGTGTTTTTTTTCTGATTTTTTTTCTAAAAAATATTTCAGTTTTCTAAAACATTTTCTAAAAAATGTTTTCAGTTCCTGTCACCCAAAAATGTGATTTCTACCATGTACTTGTATTTTTTAAAACTCTATAGAATTTATTTGGATATTCCATGTTGTAAAACAACACAGCTCACCTTACTCTTTTAACTATGAATTTATATTGCTTTAACAAAAGTGAATTAAAAGATTATTGATCTTGTTGCAAAGGCAGAATAGTGAGATGCTTAAAAGCCCAGACTCTGGCATTCTAACTCTAGAAGAATCCCAGTTCTTCCACTCACTAGCAGAGTGACTTTGGGCAAATTATCTACCCTCTGTATACCTCAGTTTTCTCATCTATAAATTAGGATAGTAGTAGTATCTACTTCATAGATTTCTTATGAGGACTAAATAAGTCATTTCAAGTAAAGATCTAGGAATATACCTTGTACATAGCATGCACTTACATGAGTTTTTATTTCTCTTATATTTTGTCTATATAGTTGGAAAATGTATTTTACCAGTTGATTTTTTAACATTTAGCAGCAAAATGTCCATAGGGAAACATTCAAATTCCCCTACTCTAAATCCCTAAAATATATATAACATGTGGTTGAAATTCAGACCTTTTTATCTGCCTAATTTTAGTATATTATAATTATTGCTTTAATTCTACTTTAATCCTCAGATACTTTGTTCAGGGTAGTTGTCGTTTATTCTCTTAGCCTGTTACTTTTCCTAAAACTCATGCTTAAGTTTAAACTTGTTTATATAATTTTATATTAAGCCCCTTTCTATCAAAGCAAACTGTTAAGGTATAGTAAATGGTAATAAGTGCTTAGAATATTTTATCTTTTTTTACAGACTCTGCTAAACATTATAAGGCTTAGGACTCAAAAATTAAAATACATGTACATATTTTTAAATTTTATGCTTAACCACTGTTTACAAGTGTTGAAGTTAGCAACAGTCTCAAATCAAGCAGAGAAATACGCTAGTGACTCATCACATTTTCATGCTGCTTAATTTTTAGGCTTCCTGTGTGAATTAGCTAAGAGATACAGCAATTTAAATAATAATGACTAAAACTTTTTCTATTTCCTGTTTAATTTCTTTCTGAAGGAAAGTATTGGTGTTTGAATAGTTCTCAGATATTCTCTATTTAAAGAAAACCAGGGAATTAGAATTCTGTTAACAAGCATATTTTCTAGACCTAAGAATTTTAGATGAAGGGAAAAAGTTAAAAGAAAAAAATTTTTTATTGTTTAGAAATAATAGGTCTATGTAGCTCTAGAGTTTAAAAAGTTCAATCAAATATTGTCAGTTTCACATGATAGAATGTTATTTTGTGAACTCTCCAGCCTTGTCCCAGTGTCTGACTTCATTCACATACCTGCACAGCAGATATTGCTGGCAGTAAGACAGTCACAACCTCCCCTTGGAAAAAAGATGAATGAAGAATATTTGCCATTTGGTTCACTCCTTGGAAAATACTAGAAGTATAATAGGAAAAAGAATTAAAACTATAAAGAAATTTTTAAAAAATTATTAAGAAGTCAAAGTGATCACTTCTCTTATTTATAACGATGGAAAATATTTTATTCCCATTACTGAGGGTGTAGATAAGGCTTTCTTGAACTACACCATGTCTACTCATAAAACTGAATATTTAAAAATATAATGTACAAAATTTAAAAACTCTCCTGGTCCAAAATCAATTGACTATTCAAAAACCTGTGTCTTCCTCTGCTTCCGTTTCATGATTTATAAAGAATGAGCTTCAGCACTCTTTTTAGAGCATAGGTTGAAAAGGCATTTTAATTTCCATCTCAGGGTAATTTTAAAACCACATCAATTATTTTTCATGTGCAGCTGTTTTTTATCCACAAATTATTGCTCTAGGCATTTTTACTTCACCACACAACTCAGAAGAGAAGGAATGAAGGGAAACCAGCTAATCTACAAATATTTCACCAACAGTAGATCAGACCACATAAAAGTGAAGGGGGAGTTATAAACCAACATTTCTTTAGGAATAAGAACTACTCATTAATAGTCTGAACCTGGATATATAATCCACTTTAGTGGTGCTGGTTTAGTCACTTCAGTTGTGTCCAACTCTGCGACCCTATGGACTATAGCCTGCCAGGCTCCTCTGTCCATGGGATTTTCCAGGCAAGAATACTGGAGTGGGTTGCCATGCCCTCCTAGGGGATCCCCCCAATCGATGGATCAAACCTACATCTCTAAGGTCTACTCCGTTGGCAGGCGAATTCTTTACCATTAGCACCACCTAGGAAGCCCATAATCTCCTTTATTTGCATTTAATTGTCACTAAAGAGTTGACTCCTGATTTATTTTCCCCCTACCATTTACTCATTTAATAAATATTGATCTATGTGCTTGGAAACATAAGTGAACCGTAAGAATGTTCTCAACTGGCTTACAATCTGATTGGGAATATAAACAATTGTACACAAAACAAATAGAGAATAATATAATGCAATAAAACACAGTAGAGACTGGGAAGCCCAGAAGAGGAAGGAGAAGAAAAGCAGCAGCAGCCGATGGAGATGATAAGCTAAAGAAAGACAGGAAAGACATTCTCCAAAGGTATGAGTGAAGGTCTAAAGTGAATACGGAATGTTTGGATACACTGGGTAGGCAAGTCATAGGAGCAAGGTTCACAAAGGCCAGTAGAATAACAGAATTTAGCTCTGGAATGGAACTTAGATGTAATCTTTCTGAAGGTTCAAAAAATCTCTTTTATAGCATCTCTGAGTGATAGCCATTTAACACCTACTGTTACATGTTTCTTGTTTGTTTGTTTAGCAAAACACTAATTATGCTCCAGGTTCTACTCTGAAGACTTCACCATTAACTCAAGTGGTCTCATAACAGCCTTGTGATAGAAGTATAATTGTTTTCCCTACTATACAGATGAGTAAGTGAGGCAAGGAGAGGATAGGTCATTGGCCTCAGGTCACGTTGCTGTGAGTGACTGATCCAGGATCCTCATGCAGAGTCCACACTCTGATCAGATGTTTACCCCTTTCGAGGGTAGATGATCCTTCCACTTTTGTCCAGATCAAGTGATTAGACATGAGGTTGAGACATGAGACATGTGGCTTCTAAAATTTTTCCTATATTTCAGCATTATTTCTGATGTAGATTTGCCTCATAATAATTCAGATTTCAAGCAAAGTATACTGTAGAACTCTAAGAATTTGAGTGAAAATCTTCCCTTACAGTGGTTATACTCTAGTGACCCCAATATAAACCAAAGGCATCAGAAATCAAAAATGCCCTTAACCTACCAAACATCATAGTTTAGCCCAGCCTACCTCAAATGTGCTCAGAACACTTACATTAGCCTACAGTTGGGCAAAATCATCTAAAACACAAAGCCTGTTTATAATAAAGTGTTGAATATTTCATGTAATTTAGTGAATACTGTGCTGAAAGTGAACAACAGAATAGTTATATCAGTGATTTACCCACTTTATTGTGTGGCTGACTGGAGCTGCAGCTCACTGCCACTGCCCAGCATCATGAGAAATTGTACCACATATCACTAGCTCAGGAAAAGATTAAAGTTCAGAATTCACAGTACAGTCTCTGCTGTATGTGAATCACTTTGACATCATCAATATAAATTGAACCAGAAAGAAAGTACTTTTCCAAAGAGCATGAGGAAGCGGAGCTACCTTTGAGGAACACCTGGGTCTGATGCTACCTCCCAGCAGCTTTTAACTTCTCCCCAGGCTGAGAAATTCTCAATTTTAAAACATCCTAATAATTTTAAAGTATCAATAATGATGGTAAAATAAACAATCAAATTTAGTATGTGGTATTATCATATAAAAACAAAGTATTTTATCATAGAACCAGACTCCGACACAATGCTCAAATATTATTACAAGATTTTGGCTATAGAACCAGAAATACCAGTATTTAAGCCATGACTCATATAAGATGATTTTCTCCAAGGAGAAGGTTGGTCATTCAATTAATCACTTAGTATAATAGTGTTTATGAAGAAAAGTTCAGATGTTTCTAAATTCTAAGACCAGAGAGAAAAAGTTAAATCAATGGCTGAAAATTTACAGATTTTATTGAATAAATGATGAAATATTTGGTTGTGAAAATATGTTTTTCTCTCTAGAGTTACAAAGTTTATATCATTCTTTAAGAAAACATCTTAGGAGCATCATCAGTTATAAAGAAGGATCAGAATTCAGGCTTTTTGCTTTAAGGAAAAGGAACTCTGAATATTTCTTTAATTGCCCAAATAAAACAGCTGCAATGCAGCCTTTTATACCTCTGATAAATGCCATATGCTCTTTGATCTATTCGCGTTGTGAAAGGTTTTGGTGGACAAATAATTAGAACTCAAGATAGATTCTGTTCACTTATAGCAGGTTCCATTTTCTACATGTAAGTTCACAATGGATGCTATAACCCACTAGGTCTATACGCAGTCACTGCACCAAATTAGGACTTGAAAATATTCTTCATTTACTTTACCAGGGCCTTGCACATTTATCAGGGTTGCAGGTGTGTGTGTTAATCACTCATTCATGTCCGACTCTTTGAGACCCCATGGACTGTAGCCAGCCAGGCTTCTCTGTCCATGGAATTCTCCAGGCAAGAATACTAGAGTGGGTTGCCATTCCCTTCTCCAGGGTATCTTCCCGACCCAGGGATCAAACCTGGGTCTCCTGCACTGCAGGCAGATTGTTAACCACCTGAGTCACCAGTAGGATTGCATAATAAGAGAAAAATAAACCCTGGTACAATTTTCATATCACTGACATGATCTCTGTTGAGTAAAACCACAATTAAAAGAAAAAAGAGCAAACTGGCTCAGTATATCTATTGTAACTATGGCCTTACATTGTTTAAATATAAAGAATTGTCATGTTAAAGAAAAATTCTGTTTGTTATTCAACACCTGATATTGGTAGCTTCAGACTGTGACCAACAGAACTGAGAGTTCCTGAAAAGAGGAGACCTTTTAATAAGGAAAGAATCTGAAACAAAGACAATAAACAGATTTCAAATTTACTTGGTTTTAAGAGTCTTTACACGGTGTAGTGAAATTTCATTAGTTTGCATTCATAACATCAACTAATATCACCTAGCTAGTGCCAAAGGTTACTTTTGAAATATCTATGATGCAATAACATCAATAATACAAATTTAAAATAGCTCTTTCCATTTAGAATGCATAAAATGAAAACATCTGGACAAGGTGACTCAAGGAAATATTTTTAATTTGTAGAGCAATTCCTGGGATTTAGTTTGCTCTGCAGGGAGGAACAAGCTTCCAATAAATATTTTCCCAAATAAATATGTTATTACATTTTTTTCTTTTTTTAAGTAGTCTAATAGGAAAAAAATATATATGTAAATACTTTGATTGGTATCTATAAATCAAATGTTTCTGAAGTAGATATTGCCCACATTTGCCTATACCTGGATTTACAGGGTTTGTCTCTATTTTCATTCACACGATCAAATCATTAAGCCACCGTCATGGATGCAGGCATCAGCCACACATTCTAGTTATTGCTGGAGTGAAAGTGGCGGTCAAGAGGTTTAGGAAAAGCAACTAGGTAAGTGCTTTTGCCCATCTCAAGAAGGGGATTCCAATCTGGGGCCATGCATGAGCTTTAATGAGGTCTGCAAATCTGCAGAAACTGCATGAAAATTTTTGCTTAAATGAACATTTTCAGAGTCTATAGTTTTCGTGATCATCAAAGGTCCTTATCCCCCTAAAAAGTTAATAATTGTTGATTTAAGGAGTCTTTGTTCATGGAAAATCCAGTGTGCCAATAAAATGCTATATGACTTTAAATTAAAAGATCTGAAATGGGAATTCCATGGCAGCCTGGTGGTCAGGACTCGGTGCTTTCACTGCTGGGGCCTGGGTTCAGTCCTGGGAAGTAACAGCCCCTGGGCCTTGTGCAGTGTGGCAAAGGGGGGATCGGGATGGGGAACACGTGTAAATTCGTGGCTGATTCATGTCAGTGTATGACAAAACCCACTACAGTACTGTAAAGGAATTAGCCTCCAACTAATAAATGGAAAAAATTAAAAATTAAAAAAATGTGCCGAGTAGAACTGAAAACAAAAAAAAAGATCTGAAATGATGTCCTGTCCCCGGTTGACCACTAACTGAGTTTTGAGATTAGAGTCACAAGTTTCTCCTGAAAAACACTTCAAACACCCAGTTGCCATTTGAAAGAAAAACTATTCTAAATGTAATGTGATACATTTTGGTAATACTAAACAGTTTTCTGTTAAAGTCTCTTGTATCCCTTCTTCAGTTAACAATATTTTGGCAACAGTGTTACATGCAGTAGATGTTGAGAATAAAAACCAGGAACCAAAACAGATATGCCCCTCACCTTACAGGATGTATATATAGCAGAAGGCACTCAGTTTTCCTCCTTCTTTACATCAGCTGGAGAGGGAAACAGATGTCTAAGACATACTCAAGTTCATCTAATTTCAACTCAAAGCACTCACATTTAACTGAATGAATGAAGTAAAGTGACATCTAGTGTTGGTTAAGTGGCAGTGAACCATGTATACATACACTGAGGCTTTAGCTTATTCTTTGGAAATAATGTTAAACTTGACCAAGCCTTGAAAGCATAGTTTTGTTTTCATTTTTAAAGATATTTTAGAGTAATTTTGAAGTAATCAGAATTTGAATGTTGATACTGTTTTTACTTTCATAAAAAAATCTCAAAGTGCAGAGAGAAGTATCATATAGACACTCAAGTATCTATCACCCAATTTTGGCATTTTACTGTATTTGCATCAGATAACTTAAAAGTAAAACATAGGAGACACATTTGATGCCCTTTGAACTCTCTCCTGGCTTCATTTGCATCTTTTTCTCCTCAGAAGTAACCACTATCTGGCTTACTATTTCTGTGGCTGTTTTTATATTTTTATTACATATTTATGTGCCTATAACATTTATAAAATAATACTTTTTATGCTTGATTTATTGATAAATAACACACACTGAATAAATCCTCTGAAGCTTGCTCTTTCTATCTCAATACTATACTTTTCAGATTTATTCACATAGATCTTTAACTCTAGTCATTTATTTTAACTGCTGTATGGTAGTAATCCATTGACTGAATTATAGCACGATTTCTTTATGGACATTTAGATTTTTTTACAGGGCCTTGTTCTTTTAAACCATGCTACAGTGAACATTCTTGCATGTGATACCTGTGCACACCTTTGAAAATTTCTCTAGGCTGTATACCAAAAGGTAGTACTCAGGTGTATACTTTAAAAAAAACTATAGATATTGAGAAATTGCTTTCCACAGTGATTGGACCAATTTACACCCTCATCAGCAATGAACAACAATGGTGTAAAGAAATGTCTATTTCTTCACCATCTCACCAACACTTGATATTGTCAGGTGTTTAAATCTCTAACTATCTGCTTGGTATAGAATGTTATTTCATTGTTATTCAGTAAGTGTTTCGCTGATTAGCAGGAAAACTGAGTTTCTCTAACAAATGTTTTTACCATCGAAGTGTCTACCGTGATTCGCCTGTACCTCTCTGTCTATTGGATTACTGACATTTATCCTTACTGAATTGTTGGAGCTCTTTCATTGGATAACTGACATTTATGCTTACTGAATTGTTGGAGCTCTTTACCTACTTTTGATATAAGTATTATGTAGGTTCAACACATTGCAGATATTTTATTGTTCCCAAGTTTACAGTTTGTTTCTTCACTGTGTTCATAGAGTCTTTTATTTCTGATTGAACCAACTTTAGCTCTCTTGCCCTTTCTCCCTTTATGCGTGCTAAGTTACTACAGTTGTGTCCAACTCTTAGCGACCCCTGAACTCTAGCTGACCAGGCTCCTCTGTCCATGGGATTCTCCAGGCAAGAATACTGGAGTGGGCTGCCACACCGTTCTCCAGGGGATCATCCCAACCCAGGGATCAAACTCACGTCTCCTGCCTTGGCAGGCAGGTTCTTTACCACTAGTGCCACCTGGAAAGCTCCGTTTCCTCTTCATAGCTCAAGGAATTTTTTCATGAGCTTTTCTCCTAGAATGTTTGAAGTCCTGATTTTCATATTTAGTTTTCTATATTGCTAACTTTTGTGTATTATGTGAGGTAGGAAATTTGTTTTCTTTTTTTCCTATGAATAGTAATTGTTCCTGCATTATTCACAGAAGAAACTATCTCTTCCTTACTGTTCACAGTAAAAATTAGTTGTGCCCAATTTCTCTTGTGTAGCACTACTTGAATAGGACCTTTAGTTTCCCTCCACTGAATCCAGTGTATCTACTGATGCAATGAATCTGTGGGCTTTTCCGTACTCACTGAAATGCTGGACCTGGCTTGCCATCTGCCTGAGAAACACTGGGCAATCTCAGGCCATTCTTCCTAATGTTCCAAGACTGTGTCTGTGTTCTCACCAGTTCCTGCAGTCCATACCCTTGTTTGTGTTCCTATTCTGGGTTCTGAGTTAAGGTGACAAACCATCCTGGTTTGCCCAGGACAGAAGTCTCCCCAAAGCAGGACTTTAAGTGCAAAAAATGGGACAGTCCCAGCAGACTGGAATGGGCCAGTTGGTCACCTTAGTTCTTCCACCTCCAGGTTTAGCTTCCTCCCATGCTGACTCCTTTACTGTTTAAAGCTGGTGCTGTCTCCGTGTTCATCGGTCATCTTTATACTGAACTCATATTTGTTGAGCAGCTACTCGGTCAGAGGCTGTGTGAAATGTTTTCACATAGCGTATCTCACTGAATAGTTGAGACTGTTATGCGTCTTTTTACACATGAGGAGAACTTATATTGATAATTGGCAAGAATCACAAAATTAGTGACACAAAAGACTGAAAATATTTTATTTCTACTAAACTTGCTATCGTCCCATCCGTAGGAAAACACAGCTGTAATTTCATATATGGGATCCACCCTTATAGGAACTCAAGTACTAACTGAACTTCTGGGTGGAATTCCATTATGCCCAGCTTCTTGCCGTCCATACAATTTTGGTCAAATGTTATTCCTGGTACTTTTGACAGTGCATGAAGTCGACTTCATTTATTATAAAGCAAAAGTCACAATTCCATTTGTTATACAACAGTGCAAACATCTCAATAATTTATTAGGATAAAAAACAAGAAGAAAGAGAAATACAAATATTATAGCATGGTGCTTCACACTGCTATGTCAGATTATATCCCTTCAGTCAAAATGTTACTGCATGGATGTGAGATCCTTTCATCTTACTTCATCCACTTTATCAATCTTTTCCTTTTTATAGCTTATTTAAGAAATCCTTCATTGTGATCTCTACTTTACAAATCCCAAATCTTATGTATAAATTATTAATACAAAGCCATTTGTATTAATACTAGTTCCGCAAATATTAACATGACTTAGATGGGAAGAAGAGAATCCAACTAGTTTGGAAAACAAATTTCTTTGTTCCTGAACTTTTCAATCTTTATTTTGTCAGTTTGCTTTGTTACTTCCCTACATAGAGATAGTATAGCATCTTTCAAATGATTTGACCTTGGGACATTTTTGTTTGTTTTCTTTTCATAACTTTTCCCGTGTTTTGGAATATACATAGAGAAATTCTGCTTTCATCCATCACAGCAGAATACCCTCCAGAGGGCAGCAGATTCCCTTGGCATATGGACAATTACCTCTTGATTGAATAGGCTGACAAGAGTCCTGGAACATAGTCTATGATTATTCAGTTCATAGATGGAAAATGTCTAGTTCCTATAGCAGGAATAGGCATTGAAATCTAGCTGAAAATAAATGCGTGGCTGAAAATAAATGTGCAGTACTAAGATATAATACTGAAAAATAAACCAATGGAGTCTCTCATTAAACACAAGTACATCATTGGATTAAATAGTTCAGATAACAGATCACATCTTTTCTTTTTTTTTCCATTTATTTTTATTAGTTGGAGGCTAATTACTTTACAACATTGCACTGGTTTTTGTCATACATTGAAATGAATCAGCCATGGAGTTACATGTATTCCCCATCCCGGTGCCCCCTCCCACCTCCCTCTCCACCCGATCCCTCTGGGTCTTCCCAGTGCACCAGGCCCGAGCACTTGTCTCATGCATCCAGCCTGGGCTGGTGATCTGTTTCACCCTAGATAATATACATGTTTCAATGCTGTTCTCTTGAAACATCCCACCCTTGCCTTCTCCCACAGAGTCCACAAGTCTGTTCTATACATCTGAGTCTCTTTTTCTGTTTTGCATATAGGGTTATTGTTACCATCTTTCTAAATTCCATATATATGTGTTAGTATACTGTAATGGTCTTTATCTTTCTGGCTTACTTCACTCTGTATAATGGGCTCCAGTTTCATCCATCTCATTAGAACTGATTCAAATGAATTCTTTTTAATGGCTAATATTCCATTGTGTATATGTACCATAGCTTCCTTATCCATTCGTCTGCTGATGGGCATCTATGTTGCTTCCATGTCCTGGCTATTATAAACAGTGCTGCGATGAACATTGGGGTGCACGTGTCTCTTTCAGATCTGGTTTTCTCGGTGTGTATGCCCAGAAGTGGGATTGCTGGGTCATATGGCAGTTCTATTTCCAGCTTTTTAAGAAATCTCCACACTGTTTTCCATAGTGGCTGTACTAATTTGCACTCCCACCAACAGTGTAAGAGGGTTCCCTTTTCTCCACACCCTCTCCAGCATTTATTGCTTGTAGACTTTTGGATAGCAGCCATCCTGACTGGCGTGTAATGGTACCTCATTGTGGTTTTGATTTGCATTTCTCTGATAATGAGTGATGTTGAGCATCTTTTCATGTGTTTGTTAGCCATCTGTATGTCTTCCTTGGAGAAATGTCTGTTTAGTTCTTTGGCCCATTTTTTGATTGGGTCATTTATTTTTCTGGAGTTGAGCTGGAGGAGTTGCTTGTATATTTTTGAGATTAATCCTTTGTCTGTTGCTTCGTTTGCTATTATTTTCTCCCAATCTGAGGGCTGTCTTTTCACCTTGCTTATAGTTTCCTTTGTTGTGCAAAAGCTTTTAAGTTTCATTAGGTCCCATTTGTTTATTTTTGCTTTTGTTTCTAAAATTCTGGGATGTGGGTCATAGAGGCAGATCACATCTTTTCCTTCTTCATTCTTCAAACTACAAATACTAACCAAATGTTCTATAAAGAATAAAATGAAGTATTAGAACCAAGATTGGGAAATAATTTAGATAAGGCAGCTTGTTACCTCAGTGACTTTCATTCGTGGCTGTGATTTAGAATCACAATACTAATGCCCAAGTCCCACCTCAGAACAATTAAATTTGAAGCTCTGTGTTTTAGTGTTAGGCATGAGATTAAAAAAATACTCCCAGATGATTTAATGAGCTGCTAGGGCTGAAAACCACTATATTATGATGATCAAATAATGCTTTAGGGAAGTAGTTTCTGACCTTTTCAAAGAGGAGCAGAAATTTAGGCTTTTCCCCCCACAGGAAATGGTTTAGGTGTGTGTGCATGCACACTCAGTTGCTCAACCGTGCCCAACTCTTTGCGACCCCATGGACTGTCGCACACCAGGTTCCCTGGTCTGGAGAATTTTCCAAGCAAGAATACTGAAGGGGGCTGCCATTTCCTATTCCAGGTGTTTTAAATGTGGAAGAATACAGAAAGGAAGAGTCATTCTTACAGCTTCTGTCCAAAGTTAACCTACATCAACATCTTTATTCTTTCTTTTAGTCATCAGAATTGCATACAACAAAATCAAACAATAACTCCACATTTTATAGTTCCTAATGGCATCCGGTCCCATCACTTCATGGGAAATAGATAGGGAAGCATCTAGTTTATTTTATTTTTTTGACTGACTTTATTTTTTGGGGCTCCAAAATCACTGAAGATGGTGATTGCAGCCATGAAATTAAAAAGACTCTTACTCCTTGGAAGAAAAGTTATGACCAACCTAGACAGCATATTAAAAAGCAGAGACATTACTTTGCCAACAAAGGTCCGTCTAGTCAAGGTTATGGTTTTTCCAGTGGTCATGTGTGGATGTGAGAGTTGGACTATAAAGAAAGCTGAGCACTGAAGAATTCATGCTTCTGAACTGTGGTGTTGGAGAAGATTCTTGAGAGTCCCTTGGACTACAAGGAGATCCAACCAGTCCATCCTAAAGGAGATCAGTCCTGGGTGTTCATTGGAAGGACTGATGCTGAAGCTGAAACCCCAATATTTTGGCCACCTGATGCGAAGAGTTGACTCATTGGAAAAGACCCTGATGCTGGGAAAGATTGAAGGCAGGAGGAGAAGGGGACGACAGAGGATGAGATGGTTGGATGGCATCACCGACATGGACATGGGTTTGGGTGGACTCCAGGAGTTGGTGATGGACAGGGAAGCCTGGCATGTTGCAGCTCATGGGGTCTCAAAGAGTTGGACATGACTAAGCGACTGAACTGAACTGAAACTTAACCTCAGGAAACATTTCCTAGACTTAGAGCAAAAGACATCATTTTTTGCCTCCAAAACTTCATTATCACTTACCTTAACAAGTAGCCTATCACATTACAAGTCAATCCATTGGACCCATAAGGGCCTCATCTGACAAAAATGAATTCTGTTCACTTGCCACCTGAATAGAGCTAAGAGGATTATTTGTGCAAAAACTAACCTGTGAGACAGAGGAGGATGGAGAAAAAGATTAAGAAAATATGAATGAATATACATCTTTCCTGGATGGCTAGAATGAGAAGTGTAGGCTGTAGTTACAGATCAGAGGTTTTCTTCATGCAAAATTAACAGATTTACAATGGGAAGTGAATGCATGGAAATGTGTCTCCTTTACATCATATTCTTACCTTGAGCTCAGTTAATGTCAATAACCTGGTAGGATGGCCATTTTTAGGGCATCATAAAACTGGAGACCTCCTGAAAACAATGATATGTCTTTGGACTAAAAGATAGTATTTGAAAATAAAATTCAGGTAGAAATATGGATGCAGGTCCTCTGACAGCTGATAGAGATTTTAAGCAAGGAAACAAATCCATATTTTGTAAAAGACTTTAGAAATCAAACTAAAAATGCCTAGCTAGGTCTAAGAAAGTGTACTTTGAGTGGTCCAAAGGAATGTATTATTATTACCCATATTTTATGGATGAATCAGAGAAATTAATTTCCCCAGGACTGCAAGCAAATAAGAAACAGACAGGCTTCAAAGTCTGCATGCTTGACTACTGCACTGTATTGCCTCAGAACTTGCAGAAAAAAATTCACGTTGCAGTACAGAACACACATATTTGTGCATATCACATATATTTCCTGTTGTAAGACACTTAATTTAACATCTCTAAAACTGGGGTCTACAATTATAATTGACACCTATATTGATACATAAGTGATACTTATAACTATAATTGACACATGAAACAATGGTGTGTCTTTGAAATATAGTAAAATAAATCTCATAGGCACTTGTATTTTCTCTTTCTTATAGAAAGATGTTCATAAAATCAGAAATTTTTTTAAAGAAAAGTTATTAAATAAATACAAATTTCTGCAAATGAACGTTCACTTAATCTTTTAGACACCAACCATTCATTGAGTTTGGTGATCAAAGTAGCAAAAACTCTGAAATCAGACAGACTTATGTGAAATACTAGTCAAAGCCATTTTCAAGCTGTGCGACCTTGAACAAGTTACCTAATCTCTCCAAACCTCAGTCAGATGATGTTAATAGTAACTCTTAAAGTTATCATGAAGATTCAGTGTAATAGTCCATTTAAGGGACCAGCACAATGTGTAGTACACAGGTAAGTGGTATCCACTATTATCACTATTAATTTTAAAATCTTTTACTTACCTCTGTTGTGTTACACAGTGTTCTAAGGTTAGGTAATGACCTTAAAACAATGAAATAAAGAAAAGATTTAGCTCTTATAAAGCTCATATATATCCTAGTAGAAAGGGACAAAATTATTAATATATATACTTTGTGGTCAGCACAGGCAAATCACTTAGGGTTTAAGACGTGAGTTACATACAGTAACAGCAAAGTAATGCTCAAAATTCCCCAAGCCAGGCTTCAACAATACGTGAACCATGAACTTCCAGATGTTCAAGCTGGTTTTAGAAAAGGCAGAGGAACCAGAGATCAAATTGCCAACATCCACTGGATCATCAAAAAAGCTAGAGAGTTCCAGAAAAACATCTATTTCTGTTTTACTGACTATGCTGAAGTCTTTGACTATGTGGATCACAATAAACTGTGGAAAATTCTTCAAGAGATGGGAATACCAGACCACCTGACTTGCCTCTTGAGAAACCTGTATGCAGGTCATGAAGCAACAGTTAGACTGGACCTGGAACAACAGACTGGTTCCAAATTGGAGAAGGACTACGTCAAGGCTGTTTACTGTCACCCTGCTTATTTAACTTATATGCAGAGTACACCATTAGAAATGCTGGGCTGGAGGAAGCACAAATTGGAATCAAGATTGCTGGGAGAAACATCAGTAACCTCAGATGTGCAGATGACACCACCCTTATGGCAGAAAGTGAAGAAGCCTCTTGAGGAACATGAAAGAGGAAAGTGAAAAAGTTGGCTTAAAGCTCAACATTCAGAAAACAAAGATTATGGCATCTGGTCCCATCACTTCATGGCAAATAGATGGAGAAATAGTGGAAACAGTGGCAGACTTTATTTTGGGGGGCTCCAAACTCACTGCAGATGGTGACTGCAGCCATGAAATTAAAAAGACACTCCTTGGAAGAGAAACTATGACCAACCTAGACAGCATATTAAAAAGCAGAGACATTACTTTGTCAACAAAGGTCCATCTAGTTGAGGTCATGGTTTTTCCAGTAGTCATGTATGGATGTGAGAGTTGGACTATAAAGAAAGCTGAGTGCAGAAGAATTGATGCTTTTGAACTGTGGTGTTGGAGAAGACTCTTGAGAGTCCCTTGGACAGCTAGGAGATTCAACCAGTCCATCCTAAAGGAGATCAGTCCTGAATATTCATTGGAAGGACTGATGCTGAAGCTGAAACTCCAATACTTTGGCCAGCTGATGAGAAGAGCAAACTCATTTGAAAAGACCCTGATGCTGGGCAAGATTGAGGGCAGGAGAAGGGGACAACAGAGGATGAGATGGCTGGATGGCATCACCGACTCGATGGACATGAGTTTGAGTAAACTCCGGGAGTTGCTGATGGACAGGGAGGCCTGGCGTGCTGCAGTCCATGGGGTCGCAAAGGGTAGGACTTGACTGAGCGACTAAACTGAACTGAATATATAGTAACCTAGTAAACTAACTGCTGGGCTTCCCTGGTGGCTCAGTGGTAAAGAACCTGCCTGTCAATGCAGTAGATGCGTATTCGATCCCTGGTCAAGGAAGATCCCCTAGAAAGAGATGGCAACCCACTCCAGGATTCTCACCTAGGAAATCCGATTGACAGAGGAGCCTGGCAGGCTACGGTCCATGCAGTCACAAAAGAGCCAGACAAGACTTAGTGACTAAATAACAACAAACTAATCACTAACATCTAATAGTAGAAAGTCCCTTTGAAAGTAGTTATGTCCTTAACAAGGACAATTAAGACATTTCTACTTACGGTCTAGTAAGAGATTCAAACTAGTCAATCCAAAAATATTTTTTGAATCAAATTAGGCTGCCTATCTCTTCTTTCTAGTTTGCTGTGAGCTGGGAAGCTACAAGGGGCCTTCTTACAGACAGTTTTTTTAAAAACCAGTTTCCCTCTAAAAATGCTACTGTAGAATCACAGGAAATTTTAAAATGTTGAATATTTTCAATCACACACTTTAATTTCAATTACACAAGTAATTACAATTACTTCCAGTTACATATTCAGATACTAACAATTACACATTCAGATGTTTCACTCATTGCCATGTGTCATTCTGACATAGTAATTAAGTTGTCCTTCATCACTAGGGTGACTTTTTTTTTATCATCAATGATATGCTGAGTCACCCAAAAATTGAATCCACCACATAAGATGAGTTCGGCCTCAATGACTTCATGATCTTTTACATAACTGCAACCATCTTTACGTTTATATAAGATAAGAACTAGAGCAAGTGAGATGGTTTAGTGGCTAATTTCTTTGTATCAGATGAGAACTAGAGAAATCATGCTGGTTTCATGACCCTTACCTCAAGGCTCAGGAAAAAGTGTCTGAGCCAGTACAGTTTCTCAGTTCCAGTCTAAGACCATGTTCCACATAATATTCCTGGTCTCAATTTAGGAACTGAAAGAGATTTTCTTAAGTATTTTCTTTTGTGAATATGAAAGTAACATATATACTGGTTTCTGAATATTTGGTAAAAAGAGAAAAATATAAATATAGCACAATCTTATCACCCAGAGAGAGCCAAATACTAACATTTTTACATATTTTTCTCTAGAAAAAGGAAAACAGTAAAAGAGGTGAATACATATATATAGATAGATAGATAGATTAGGGACAGGATATAAACAAATGTATAGGTGAAATCAACAAGTAGAGTGCTTACTACTTTATGAAAATAAATAAAAACAAGATGTAAATGACTCTTAGAAAACTATAAATTACATTAATTGACTCAAGAATAAGCAGTTGTTGCTGTTTAGTCACTAAGATATGTCTGACTTTTTTGTAATCCCACCAACTGCAGCCTGCCAGGCTTCTCTGTCCGTAGGATTTCCCAGCCCAGGATACTGGAGTGAGTTGTCATTTCTTTCTCCAGGGGATCTTCCCAGACCAGGGATCAAATCTACGTATCCTACATTGGCAGGCGGATTATTGACCACCGAGCCATCAGGAAAGTCCCCAAGAATAAACAGTAGAAAACCTCAATAGATCTTCAACTATGAATGAAACTGAAAACATTTGCAGAAATTTACCTCCATGAGGTAGATACCATTATAACCCCCATTTTACAGAATGAAGAAGCTACATGCCAAAGAATTAGCAGAACTGGGACTTGTCAGTGGTTTCCATGATTGCAATCACCACACTCTATGTGGGTCTGGACCCCAATGAGGAAAGATTCTTCCTATGGTAGACAAGCCATTTAACAATCAGTAACCCAGCGCCTTTTCTGTGCTAAGCATTGCTGTGGATGCCGGGGACGCAAAGATGAATAAGTACACCATGGTCTCTGTGTTCAAGAAGCTTCAGGTTGAATCAAGACCAACAAATAACTATACAGACTATACTGCAACATAACAATTGTATTGCCAGAGACTAGAGGAAGGACTGATGCCATGGGAGATAGGGAAGGGATCATGCTGAAAATACCATTTGGGCTGTCTCTGGAAAGGCTGGCAGAGAAGGGAGAAGAAGGCATTGCATGCAGAGGGAAAAGCACGTGTCAAGCAGAGCACTACAGATAATCTCCAAGTTGATGTGTCATTAAATCTCTCTTCGAAACAGTGCAAAGAGGCATTATGCTGCTTTGGACAGAAGGCAGCAGTTCTCAGCAGCTTCTTCTCCTTCCATCATGACAAAAAATGCTCTCAGTTCACTTTAAGGGGGCAGTGATATTTGGCAGAAATCTACTGCATTTCTTCCTTAATGAGTTGTCAGAGATTCTGCCATGCCATTTGTCTTCTAAGCAAGTTATTATGAAGGCTGTCAGTAAAGAGTAAAAATGAGGATAAGCAATATATTCACCAGTCAACAGGGGGCTGAGAATCTGTGCATTCAGAAGCAGCAGGGGGCTGTGGGAAAATGTCTGTCCTTTAAGCAAGCCTATGAAGGACTACCATTCAAAAGAGAGGGTAGATTTGTAAGAAGCTAGGAAAGTCTTTAATTTCAACTCGCAGGAGCTTTCTTTGGTTCCTATATCTGCTTCCAGACAGAGAGTAAAATAAAGAATAGCAGACATTCTGATATAAGAGTGATCTTAATTTGGACCCACATCAAAACCTAATTTGGAGACTGACGGACGAGTCTGATACTATACGGAAGGTTATGTGTATCGGTAATTAAGTGGACAATCACATATGTCAAAATAAATCACATTCAGTCTGCAGTACAGAAATTTTGCTCTCTAACTTAGGCTATTAACTATGTGTAGAATTAAAAATTAAGATAGATTGTATTTGTTTGTTTTCCCTGGGCTTCATACAGTTTGCATCAGAAGTGCTAAGGAGCAAAGTTGGAGAAAGATCCTGGCTCTGAGGTTCAATCCTTGTGGGATTTTGTGCAAGTTACTTAGCAACTCTAGCTAATAATAGCTGCCTCACAGAGTTGCTGTAAGGATTAAATGAGATGATATATGTAAAGTGTTGACATATAAGTGCTCAATAAATGGCAGTCATAATGATGCTGCTGTTGACTTAAACATTATTATTATACAGATCTGAGAACAGTCTAGACTTTCCCCCAAGCATAGCAAGTTCCTATAAGGAGAAGAAAACTTTTATTGTCTAAATAATTATGGATAAGTAAATTATATTATGAATAAAAATATTTGTGTGCTGAATAAATTTAATCTTGTGTCAGTTATAAAATCTAATTTGTCATATATAATTGGATAGGAGCAGAATCAGCTTTAGTTCCCCTTCTAAATTATTACATTTCTAATTGCTCTATTAGACTTTGGGAATCAAGATATAGACGTTTAACATCATTGCAAAATCTCATTTTACAGTGTGTGGTTTTAAAAAAATTATATTTTCTTGCCTAACACTGAACATACATGGAAAATGGAAAGGCTTAATCTGTAAGAAACACTGTTACTTAAACTGAAAATCTATTCTGTCTTTTATCTGGGAGGATGAAGGATTAATCTCATATAATTGAGACCATGGTTACAATTCAAGTTACAATAGTTACAGCTATATCAAAATATATATTTTCTATTTTAATCTTCAATTTATTCCAGTTATTAATTTAGACTATCAGAGAAAATGATTTATTTCAATCCCTTAATTTGACTAATGCAAAACTAAGGCCTACAGAGGTCAAAGGACTTCACCGAATATCTATGGGATCAAGTGTAGTACTAAAAAACATTTTTGTTTTCAGAATTGCAGCAACCATAAATAAGTTGATAACTGCTAGAAATAAATATTAGAACTAATTTGATGTGGAATAAACCTGACTTTTAAAATCTTAACTGGTTCTCACACCTAAGGATAAATATCAACTATTTGGAACATTGTAAATAAACTTAAGTGCCTCATTTCTACAGTTCTTTACACAATAGCCCACTATATTTCTACAATACATGGACAGGTTCTTCAGTGCCGTAAAAGTCAAAATGCTACTCAAATTCCATCATTTTAGACATTGGCTAGCAATGGATGTAGCATTATATTTGGCTTTGGGAAATTTCACTTTCTTGGTATATAACTAATACACCCCTCAAATATTTGTCTATATTGTATTATTCACTGTAATTACAGTATATGTTCACCAACAAGATCAAATAAAATTATTTTTTAACAAAAGATACTCTCTGTGTTTAAGAATAACAGAGAATGGCTATTTTTCTACAAGTCAGTTGATGTTACTATATAAAATATACAGTAATTATGATTGAAAAAACTAAAATAGACTTCTTAACCTTATACATCAACAATTTTTCACTCATTCACATTCAGTCATGCATGCAAAGCTGTCGTTTCCAATCTAGACTATTTCTGGTTAGTCTCTGCTCTTCGGAAGCAATGCCAATCAGAGTGATTATGTTATCACTGTTGTGGCAATTAAATGCTCTATTTTTTTTTTTTTTTTTACTACTGAAAGCATGACTGATCTGATACACAGTCAAATCATGTATAGTTCTGTGTCTGATATTAATGAATGCCCAAAATGCATTTTTCCGAAGTTATTTCTTCACAGTTAAAATGACTCTATTTACAATGAAAATCCTTCCTATTTTAATCAGTGGTTCTTAACCAGGGGCAACTGTGCCACCCTGGGACATTTGGTAATATCTAGGAAAATTTTTTCACAACAAACTATGGAAAATTCTGATGAGATGGGAATACCAGACCACCTGATCTGCCTCTTGAGTAATCTGTATGCAGGTCAGGAAGCAATAGTTAGGACTGAACATGGGACAACAGACTGGTTTCCAAATCGGGAAAGGAGTACGTCAAGGCTGTATATTGTCACCCTGCTTATTTAACTTATATGCAGAGTACATCATGAGAAATGCTGGGCTGGATGAAGCACAAGCTGGAAAAAAGATTGTCGGGAGAAATATCAATAACCTCAGATATGCAGATGACACCACCCTTATGGCAGAAAGTGAAGAACTAAAGAGGCTCCTGATGAAAGTGAAAGAGGAGAGTGGAAAAGTTGACTTAAAACTCAACACTTAGAAAACTAAGATCATGGCATCTGGTTCCATTACTTCATGGCAAATAGATGGAGAAACAGTGGAAACAGTGGAAGACTTTATTTTGGGGGGCTCCAAACTCACTGCAGATGGTGATTGAAGCCATGAAATTAAAAGATGCTTATTCCTTGGAAGGAAAGCTATGACCAACCTAGACAGCATATTAAAAAGCAGAGACATTACTTTGCCAACAAAGGTCCATCTAGTCAAGGCTATGGTTTTTCCAGTAGTCATGTATGGATGTGAGAGTTGGACTATAAAGAAAGCTTAACGCAGAAGAATTGATGCTTTTGAACTGTGGTGTTGGAGAAGACTCTTGAGAGTCCTTTGGGCTGCAAGGAGATCCAACCAGTCCATCCTAAAGGAGATCAGTCCTGGGTATTCATTGGAAGGACTGATGCTGAAGCTGAAACTCCAATACTTTGGCCACCTGATGCAAAGAGCTGACTCATTTGAAAAGACCCTGATGGGGGAAAGAGTGAGGGCAGGAGGAGCAGGGGATGACAGAGGATGAAATGGCTGGATGGCATCACTGACTCAATGAACATGAGATTGAGTAAACTCCAGGAGTTGGTGATGGACAGGGAGGCCTGGTGTGCTGCAGTCCATGGGGTGGCAAAGAGTCAGACACAATGACTGAGCTACTAAATGAACTGACTGAGGGACAATTTTGATTGTCATGACTGACGAGAGGTGGATGCCGCTGGCATCTAATGGGCGAAGTCCAAGGATGCTGCTAACATCCTCCAATATATAGGACAGGCACCTCGCTTCAACCCCAACAAAGAATTATTTGATCCAGGATATCTGCAGTGAAAAAGTTCTGGAGATTGATGGTAGAGATGGTTGTACAATAATGTGAGTGTAGTTAATGGCAATAAACTATATGCTTAGAAATAATTAACATGGTAAATTTTATGTTATGTGTATTTTACTACAACAAAAACATCAATATATCAATAGTTCTGAGACAGAGAGCTTTAAATCACTGAGTGTCCTTTTATAAGGAATACATTTCAGTACTTCTAGGAAGGCCGAAAGACTCTACACCTGGGAAAGTGATGTTAATAAAGCAAACAACTTTACTTCCTTCTATTAAATCATATTTTGTTCTCTCTTGACTTACCTCCAAATTTCTTTCATCCACTAGTGAATGATTCCAAACAACAGTTTCCTCACCAACATGCACACTGTTGAAACAAAAATGAAAACAGAAACTATAATTAGATTGTTTTTCCCCCCCTTAGGCTAGTTTCAGTTACATGCAACCAAAATCTTGACAAAGATAGGACACAACAGAGAAACTCGGACAAAGACCAAATGTAAGAAAATTTAACACGTGGGCTGTATGGAAAAGAAAGAAGAAAATAGCAATAAGCAAAAGACATGAAAACATATGTTCAGTTCTCTAGTAGTCATGGAAATACAAGTTAATATGAAATATTAATTCACACTAAACAAGTTGACAAAATTATAAGAGTTGGTAATACTGTGAACTCACAAGAGGCGTTGGTAGAAGTGTAAATTGATACAACCTTGTAATGGTTAATTTGATGTGTCATCTTGACTAGGTTATGTTATCTGGTTGCTTGGTCAAACACCAGTCTAGATGTTGCTATGAAAGTAACAATATATTTTTAGATGTGATTGACATTTAAATCAGTAGACCTTGAGTAAAACAGGTTACCCTGTGGAATGCGGGTGGGCTTTACCCTATCAGCTGAAGGAATTAAAAGCAAAGACTGAGGTTGCTCAAAAAAGTGATTCTGCCCCAAGACTGCCCTGACTATATTTTCAGTTACTGAACTGCTCTGCAGATTTCAGGCTCAAACCAATAATATCAGCTCCCACCTGAATCTGTAAGTCTGCTAGTTTGCCCCAAAAATTTTGGGCTTGGCCCACAATCTTGTGAGCCAGTTTCATGAAATCTCTGCCCGTCTCTCTGCCTCTCACTCCATATTGTATGTATGTGTGTGTATAATCTCTGTGTGTTTATGTGTCTGTGTGTATACACACAGAACCTCTTGGTTCTGTTTCTCTGAAGAACCCTAATACACATCCACTTTGAAGAACGTTTGGCAATTTCTGGAAAAACTGAAGATGAGAAGGTCTAGAAAAGCTGAAGATGGGCATAGTCATTTTCAGATCTAGATATGCAGCCTGCAGTTCCTCTCAAAGGGGAAACTGAAATTGTCATGGAGAGGTGTAAAATAAGAAGAAGGAATGGAACTTCTATGTCTTACAGTGTGCGGTGGGGTGGGAAACAAATATGACAAATGTTAGAATGTGCTAAAAACAGAGATGGAGTATGTTTCATGTTGCCATATTGTTTTCTGCCCTTCTGTATTTTGTAATATTCTGACACTTCAATAAAAGCAGTTTTATAGCAACTTTTGTTAAACCTGATGGCAATGGAAGTGGCCCTGACTGACAGGCCAAATGCACTTAAGCTCAAAGGGGAAAAGACAGCCTCAGCAGAGAACAAGGATGGGTGAGGATAGGTTAAAGGAGAAAGTGAGTGACACTTGAGAACCCCAACACTTTCAGAATTCCCTTTGTGCACAAGACTTCCTTTGACTTCAAGATGGCTCATTTATCATTAACTGGCAAAGTAGAGAACACACATTTGTCAGATTAACATGACGCCCATGGATATCATTGGTCATCTTGACCTTCACTACTTTGTTAAGGCAGTGTTTGCCAGATTTCTGTAAAGGTAGTGTTTTCTCTTTTTCTAGAAGTTTTTGAGTATCATCTTGGAAAATGTTATAAATGGTTAATTTGCTATAATATCAAGTAGAACCCTTTGATGATTATCACAAATGATTTTTATTAGAAATTGAAAGAAGACAGATCACAGCAAGGAAAAACTATAAAAAGACTTGAATAGGACAACGGTAGGAAAAAAATAAGAGATGTTGCTTAATCCCTAGTACTTTGCTGTTTTTCTCTCTGCCTTCCTTTGTCTTAAAAGTTTTTTTTCTTCTTTCTTTCACTAACTGGGTCCAACTAGGTCCAAGCAGGCAGGAACCCAGCTTCTATTTGTTAATCTTTGGATCTCCAGAGCCTGTAACAGAGTCAGTGATAAATAGATACTTATTGAAGAAAAGGGAAAAGAAAAGATGGGAGAAAAAGAGGAAATAACTGACCATAACAGATTATCAATATATTCCTTAATATTTATTTTCTGTTACATAATCTTAAACTGAGCTTCACTGATTTATATTTTCTCCCTCTTAAAATATTTTCAAAACTAGATTTTTTAACTCAATATCACTCTAAATTTCTATCTTTTTCTATTGGCCACCTGACCTAAATAAAGTTTTACCATGCTTGCTTTAACCCATAGGAATTAATTTCAAATGCTGAAACTTCTAATTCCCTAGGAGGTAAATAGGCAAAACTGTTAGCTACACTAAAAATATGTACCAAATCAGACTACAGTATTGTCCTTACTCGTTATTTGTAGGAAATATACACTAAAGTATTTGGTGTGATAGAGAATCACGTTGGCAACTTACTAGCAAATGATTCAGGAAAAATAAAGTTAATGTGCTGTGCTTGCAATGTTTCAATAAATTTGAAATTATTTCAAAATAAAAATAATAATTTCCTTTCCATGAATGTGATTGATTAATTAATTGATGTCCTAAGGGTTAGAAAGAAGCTTACATGACTAATGTATTAGTTTATGTAAGTGCTGCCGCTGCTGCCTAGCTCTATCTGACTCTCTGCGACCCCATGGACTGTAGTGGCCCTCCAGGCTCCCTGCCCATGGAATTTTCCAGATAAGAATACTGGAGGGGGTTGCCATTTCCGACTCCAAGGGATCCTCCCAACCCAGGGATTGAACCTGAGTCTCCTGCATTACAGACAGATTCTTTACCAGTAGTGCCACCTGGGAAGCCCTAATTTATTTTAGGTGGAACCAAAAAAAAAAGCCACAAACCTGGTCACCATTGCAAGGTTTCCCTTCTCTGAAAGCATCAACCTAAATTAAGACTAGAAAGAGCAGCCATACCTTTTGCTTAACAAGAGTAGCGTCTGCAGTGGAACTCCCAACTGGGAAGAAGAGAACAAACATTCAGACTACAGTTTCAAGGCTTTATTCCCTTTCTCATGTACAGTTCTACTCTATGGCATGTCTGTAAGATAATCTAGATCACAGCGAGTCCGGTCATCATTTTCTTCCATGTGTTTTATTCATTCAGTCAGTACTGGCAAAGTGAAGCTCTACCTTGGGTGGCATCTGATTGAGTGATGGACTAGGGCCAGTGAAGGCAGGAATCTGCAGACAGAAGGGTCCGTGACCTGACTGCATTCCATGGGCCAATACTTGTGGGCTCGATGTGGCCAGACACTTCAAGGATTGTGCTCCAGAAGAGCAGACTGCCTGCCCCTTCCTAGTTAGAAGAGCCTTGCATGTAGAGGAAAGTGGTCTTTGAGCTTGGTTGTCAGCTGCTCAGGGCTGTTCCCTACCAGTGCTGAGAACACTTAGCACTTGGAACCTTTGTAGAGAGAGCCGGGAGCCACCAAGCCCAGCAAGCTTATTACCAAGCAACCCAGACAGAGCCACAGGATGGTCAGTAGACACCCTTGTTTGTCTCACTACACTCTGTCAACATTTATCAGTAACACTGAATTTTTGTTTACCTGGAACCAAAGGAATTTGAAGTGAAGTGCTTGTTGCTCAGTCATGTCCAATTCTTTGCAACCCCATGGGCTGTAGCCCACCAGGCTCCTCTGTCCATGGGATTCTCCAGGCAAGAATACTGGAGTGGGTAGCCATTTCCCTCTGCACGGGATCTGCCTGACCCAGGGATCAAACCCAGTCTCCGGCACCCTAGGCAGATTCTTTACTGCCTGAGCCACCTTGGAATCCAACAGGGTGGGTAACAGGTGAAAAGTAGAATAACAAATGTATTTTTTTTTTAAATTGAGGGACTTCCCTGGTAGTCCAGTAAAGACTCTGCAGTTCAAATGCAAGAGGGAGTGTTCAATCCCTGGGCCCCAACTGGGGATGATGCCAAAAAAGAAAAAAAATTTAGAAGTTTGATTCACTGGAAACACTGGAGGAATGAGAGAGGCAGGAGACTGCACAGCACAGGAGACTGTGGGGGGAAGGTCCATGTGGTTTGGTTTGGTTTGTGTTTTGAGAACAGTGAAGCCCACTTTTGTACAGATAAACTTCCAAGTGTCTGTAGGATTAGAAACTTTACTCAAAATTCACCACTGCCACCCTGTGGAAGTACAGCAAGGAATCAACCTGTGTTTAAAGTCAATATTTGAAGCTGGTCATCTGGTTGAGGAGTTCCTAGTCTTTTTACCTCTGCATACATGCTCAGTTGCTCAGTCATATCCTACTCTTTGTGACCCCATGGACTGTAACCCACCAGGCTCTTCTGTCTGTGGAATTTTCCAGGCAAGAATACTGGAGTGGGTTGCCACTTCCTTCTCCAGGCAATCTTCCCAACCAAGGGGTTCAACCCGTATCTCCTGCATCTCCTACACTGGCAGACTGATTCCTTACAACTGCACCACCTCTAAAGGGTTTTACTCTCTACCTTTCCCCCAAATTGAATCTATAATTTGTGAAACTAAAAACCATCATTTATTGACAATTTACTTGCCCATTTTTATAAACCAGATACATCTATAAATGCCAGTTGAGCTTCTGATCCATGATTATTAACTAGTATTTATATTTTTAGTTGATCTCATTTTAATAAAAAGCAAAGGAGCATCAAGTTTTCATCAGTCTTATACAGTCTCTACCAAACGTACTGACCTTTTCCAGTCCTGTGGCAAAAAAAAAGGTCAGCACATTTAATAGAGACTCTATGCAGATATGCAAATGGATCATCGAAAAAGCAAGAGAGTTCCAGAAAAATATCTACTTCTGCTTTATTGACTACACCAAAGCCTTTGACTGTGTGGATCACAACAAACTGCGGAAAATTCTTAAAGAGATGGGAATACCAGACCACCCGACCTGCCTCCTGAGAAAGCTGTATGCAGGTCAGGAAGCAACAGCTAGAACTGGACATGGAACAACAGACTGGTTCCAAATCGGGAAAGGAGCACGTCAAGGCTGTATGTTGTCACCCTGCTTATTTAACTTATATGCAGAGTACATCATGAGAAATGCTGGGCTGGATGAAGCACAAGCTGGAAGAAAGATTGTCAGGAGAAATACCAATAACCTCAGATACACAGATGACACCACCCTTATGGCAGAAAGTGAAGAGAATCTAAAAAGCCTCTTGATGAAAGTGAAAGATGAGAGTGAAAAAGTTGGCTTAAAACTCAACATTTAGAAAACTGAGATCATGGCATCTGGTCCCATCACTTCATGGCAAAAAGATGGGGAAACAGTGGAAACAGTGTCAGACTTTATTTTGGGGGGCTCCAAACACTGCAGATGGTGACTGCAGCCATGAAATTAAAAAGACACTTACTCCTTGGAAGAGAAGCTATGACCAACCTGGACAGCATATTAAAAAGCAGAGACATTACTTTGCCAACAAAGGTCCATCTAGTCAAGGCTATGGTTTTTCCAGTAGTCATGTATGGATAAGAGAGTTGGACTATAATGAATGCTGAGCGCTGAAAAATTGATGCTTTTGAACTGTGGTGTTGGAGAAGACTCTTGAGAGTCCCTTGGACTGCAAGGAGATCCAACTAGTCCATCCTAAAGGAGATCAGTCCTGGGTGTTCATTGGAAGGACTGATGTTGAAGCTGAAACTCCAATACTCTGGCCACCTGATATGAAGAACTGACTCATTTGAAAAGACCCTGATGCTGGGCAAGATTGAAGGTGGGAGAAGGGGATGACAGAGGATGAGATGGTTGGATGGCATCACTAACTCAATGGACACGAGTTTGAGTAAGCTCCAGGAGTTGGTGATGCACAGGGAAGCCATGCGTGCTGCAGTCCATGGGGTCACAAAGAGTCAGACATGACTAAGCGAGTGAACTGATTGAACTGATTAAATGTACCATTTGTTAGTTGTTTTGTTTACTTTTAAATAATAAAAAATAGTTTGCAAAGCCTTAATACTACCTGCTAAGTGAGCCAAGTCTGTGGCCTATGTTCATTGATCTAATCCAGAAGTTTTCAATGGGGGACAACTGTCCCACCCAGAGGATGCTGGGCAATACCTGGAGATATTCTTGGTTGTGAAAACTTGGAGGGAAGGGGTTGCACGTGGCATCCAGTTGGTAGAGGCTAAGGATGCTGCTGTGATCCATTCATTCTACAATCAAAGGGCAGGCCCCACAGCCAGAATTGTTTGGCCGAAAATGTCAGCAGTAGTGAGGGTGAAAACTGTGATCTAGTCCAAAACTGTATAAATGAAGAAAATGAGACCCAGAATAATTAAATGATTTTTCCTTTTATTTTAAAAAACTCAGTCTGATTTTAAATTAGAAAATTCATTCAAGGATTCCAGAAATAGAACATAAAACTTGGACAGACATTTATCCAAAAATATACGAGAATCCAATAAGCACATGAAAAGATGCTCAACATCATTAGTCATTAGGGAAATGCAAATCAAAGCCACAATGAGATGGCTTATTAGTAGGATTACTAGGATAACTATTGGAGAAGGAAAACAGCAACCCACTCCAGTATTCTTGCCTGGAAAATCCCATGTACAAAAGAACCTGGAGGGCTACTGTCCTTGGGGTCCCAAGAGGTGGACACAACCGAAATGACTTAGCACATGGGATAACTATGATAATATTTTTTAATGTTAAGTGTTGGTGAGATAGTGAAGTTAGAAATCTCACACATTGCTAGTGGGAACATAAAATGGTGCAGGCATTGGGGAAAGCAGAGTGGTACAAAAATTCAAGTACAGAATTACCAGATGACCCAACAATTCCACTGTTTTTATTAAAAGGATTCATCCGCGATAGCATGAACATCCTCCAACTCAACTATAAATGCAGTATAAAGACCGTTGCGGGCCTCTGCCCCCAAGGCAGAAGAGAGAGATGTGCGGGAAGACCACCACGCCATATTCTAGACTTCATCTGAAATATATTCTGTACTTGATCTTCTCCGAGTTTCAGCTCCCTTAAGTCTATCCAGTCTTGCTTCTAACTCCAGAGACCCAAACTCGTTCTCCCAGGTGTACAAGGACTAAGGAGACCCCCACCAGCTAGAAGTAGAAAGTAGAACGTTAAGTCGCTTAGTCGTGTCAGACTCTTTGCGACCCCATGGGCTGTAGCCCGCCAGGCTGCTCCGTCCATGGGATTTTCCAGGCAAGAATACTGGAGTAGGTTGCCATTTCCTTCTGCAGAGGATCTTCCCAAACCCGGGATGGAACCAGAGTCTCCCGCACTGCCGGCAGGCTGTTCACCGTCTGAGTCACCAAGGAAACTCTCGCTGGCCAAGCTGGCGAGAAATCACGATCCCTCTACAGGGTCCGCAACAAACCCTCGAGGTAAGAGGAGCGTCTCACTGCCTTTGCTGCGTCGCAGGTACTCATTCTTCCGGCAGAGCGAAGTAGCTTGTTTTCCAATGGCCGCGCGCTACAGGGAAGGTACGCAGCCGTTGGCGCCTATGGTTGCCAGGAGACAGGCCAGCCACTTTCTCCAATCAGCGTGCATCTCTTTGAGTCCAATCACAGAAGCCAGAAGAGCGGTAGTCTGAGGTGAAAGGTCATGCTGCTATTTGGCGGCCATTTCTCTTAAAGCCCTGTGTGGTTACTTCAGTCTCGAGGGTCCCACAACAGTTGCGTCGGCGGCGAGTAGCCTACAGCGTTTTCCCACTACTGCTGCAGTAGTCGCGATGGTAAGGAGAAAGAGAACGACCGGAGTTGCGTGTGAGAGAGAGGGAGGCTCGCCGGGCCTGGCGGTGGTTTCGCGCGCTTCCCATTCATCCGCGTGAGGCGCCGCGGGCTGGCTGGCCGGCTCTCTCTCCACGCCCCGGTTGTCTGAGGCGCGCCCTCCTTCCGAAGCCCTGTCTTTCGCTCCCTCGGAGTGCCCCTGCCTCCTTCCTCTTCGTTTGAATCTGAGCCTGAGGTGTTCTTGCTGCCTGGGGCCCGGGGTCGGGGTAAAGATAAAGCGACTTTTCACGTCCCACTTGACGCACTCCCAAATCCTGTTTCGTCCAGTGATGTTGGGAGGCCCCACAGCCTTTTGGAATACTGAGCCCAGCCTTTGAGTATTCTCAAATGAATTTGTTCATTTAGCAAATGTTTACTGAGCGCCTGCTACCTACCAGGGCCTGGGCCCGGTAAAAGTTCTAGGAATGTAGGGTGAAATTAGTTCTAGGAATATAGAAATATAGTTCTAGTAATACAGGCTTGGAATGTAGGGTGAAAAGTATTGATGTGGACCGTGCCCTAGGTTAATTCAGTCGGTATGGTAGAAAGACGTTAATCAAATAACGATAAATGTGTACTTTCAAGTAATGTTAAGTGCTGAGAAGGGCTGCCGTGGTACATCAGAAGGGTGGTTACGGTGTGCAGCTCTTGGAGGAGGGATTTAACCTGAAACCTAAGCGTTGTGAGAATACAGCTCCTTAAAGAGCAGGAAGAAGTGTGTGAACGCCCAGCTCAGGGATCAGGAGCACAGGCTCTAAACCGAAAGGAAAACCTGACCAGCTGAAAGAATTGAGAGCAGGCTACAGCCACTTGGCTTCTTAGGCTTTATGAGGGGTTCTGGATTCTACTCCCAGGGGCATTAGGAAGCCATTGAAGCATTTTGAAGCAGAGATAAGATAAAAATAATACTTGCCTTGTGGCTGGTAAGTTGGAGAAAGACAAGAGTGAAAATTGGAGTCCCACCTGAAATCACCCCGAATATGTTTATTCTAGAGGAGTTCAGTAGCCAGGTTTCTTGGTTCTTTTCCTTCTTTGAGCTGATGAGTGAGCAGATGAGGAAAGGGAATAAAGTCTGAATTGACTGGGGATACTATTGGTTTGCTGAATAAACAAGTTTAGGGATTGCCCATAGGTAGGAGACACTGCAAGTCAAAGAAGAGCCAATACTATCTCCTGGAATTCGAGGTGAAAAGCTGTGGAACGAGATCTGCCCCCTGCCGCCTCCTGTGGCCTCACACAGAACTAACTCCTGTGTCCCAGAGATCACCTTATTGATTCACTATTCCCTCCTTTTACACAGGTAGCCCACCCTGCCTAGATCAGCCCTTTTCCCTCCAGAAATACCTCTCATCCTTTAAAACAAGGGCACTGCTTATTTCAGGCAATCCTCCCTTTGCTTTTAACCCCAGATGTTTGGTATCCTTGTACGCAGCATATCTCCTCTTACTACATTGGAAAATAATTCTCTATTTGTGTGTTTTGACCCTCCCACTGTGGGCTTCATGAGAACAGGGACTGTCATCTGCTCTTTTTTCTTTTCCGTTTTTGCCTTTACCTTTGTTTCTTTGTGGCCTTGGAACAATGAGTGATGTATATTAGGTATTCAGTGTTTCTTAAGTCAACAATGCATACTTCTGTAAGTTTTGGTGGGTTGAAGATGAAATTGGCTGACTAGGTATTTTAATTTCTCTGAAGCTCTTCAACAAAAGTGAAAATTATGTAATAAAGTGAGAGGAAATCAAGAGTTTGCTTCATTTGGACACCATAAAGTATTGGTGGTTTAATAAAGAAGAGAATTAATCAAATTGGATTCTTTTTTTGTTGTTCTTTATGCAGAGTTTGCCCCTCAACCCCAAACCTTTCCTCAACGGATTAACAGGAAAGCCGGTAATGGTGAAGCTTAAATGGGGAATGGAGTACAAAGGCTACCTGGTGTCTGTAGATGGCTATATGAACATGCAGGTGAGCTGACAAGTTATAACTGACAAAAATAAAGCAAAATTAAGGAATAAGGCCAGGGAGGATGCTGTAACTGTGATCACTATGTGTGAGATTGGGCACAGATTTCACTCCTAGTGTTTACAAGTAAGAGCTCAGACATTTGGTTCACAGTGCGGTAAGACAGATACACTAGAGTGTACAGAAAAGCACACATTTTTGCAGCACTTGGCTCTGAGAGAAACTTTTCAAGTGAAGTCTTTTGATGAGTGCTAAATATATAACATCAAAGTAATTTGATAAAATCAATTCTTGAGGGAGAAAACAGACCAACCAAAGGAATTGATGAACTGACTATGTGTCTGTTAAATTAGCTACTGTAAATGTTTCGGCCAGGTTTTACACTTTGTGTTTATTTGTGATTTTAGAATGTATAATGTAAAATTTACCATTTTAATCATTTTCAAGTGTGCAACTCAGTGGCATTAACTACATTCACACTGTTGTGCATCCATCACCATTATCCATTTCAAGAACTTTTTCATCATCCCAAAGTGAAACTCCTATGCCCATTAAACAAGAACTTCCCATTCCCTCTGCCTCCTGGTAAACACTTTTTGTCTTTATTCTAGGTACCTCATATAAGTGGAATCTTAAAATATTTGTCCTTTCATGTCTGGCTTATTTCATTCAGCGTGGTATTTTCAGGGTCCATCCATGTTGTAGCATGTATCAGAATTGCATCCCTTTTTGTGGTTGAAGTAATGTTCCACTGTGTGTAGCAGTCCCTTAGTATCTTGGGTCGTTGGTTCCAGGACCTGCCTGGGATACTGAACTCCACAGACACTTGAGGTACATAGTTAGTTCTCCATATCGCGGTTCTGCATCAACTTGTCCATGCAGTTCAAACCTCTATTGTTCAAGGGTCTACTGTATATACCTCATTTTACTCATTCTTCTGTTGTTGAATATTTGAATTGTTTCCACCTTTTGACTATTGTGCATAATGCAGTGAACATAGGTGCACATGTATCAGTTAATAGTCTCTACTGTCAGTATGGTAATTCTTTAATTTTTTGAGGAACTGCCAGACTTTTCCATAGCAGCTGCACCATTTTACATTCCACCAGCAATGGATGAGGGATCCAATTTCTTAATATCCTCACCAACACTTGTTTTCTGTTTTTATAATAGTAGTCATCCTAATAATATCAAGTAGTATCTCATTGTTTTGATTTGTATTTCCTTAATGATTAATGATGTTGAGACCTATTTATGTGCTTACTGGTTATTTACATATCTTGAGGAAAATGCCTATTCATGTCCTTTGGCCATTTTTAAATTAGGGTGTTTGTTTTTTGTTGTTTAATTCTAGTAGTTTCCAGCCACTTTTTTGAAGAAAATATTTGAGGTTATATTTTCCTGAAGCATAGGCATTTGTGTGACTGATTAATGACTGATGAATGAATTTTAAAGGATACCTAGATAGGTGGTCCAGAGAAGGCAATGGCACCCCACTCCAGTACGCTTGCCTGGAAAATCCCATGGACGGAGGAGCCTGGTGGGCTGCAGTCCATGGGGTTGCAAAGAGTCGGGCACGACTGAGCGGCTTCACTTTCACTTTTCACTTTCATGCATTGGAGAAGGAAATGGCAACCCACTCCAGTGTTCTTGCCTGGAGAATCCCGGGGATGGGGGAGCCTGGTGGGCTGCTGTCTATAGGGTTGCACAGAGTCGGACATGACTGAAGTGACATAGCAGCAGCAGCAGCAGATAGGTGGTCAGTCCAATTGTGACTCCATATATTCTATACTGGTTATGTTTTTAAGTGAATACTCATAGGAGCACTTATAGGCTCAAAGCTGAGATTTTCCTTAATCTGGAGTTTACCACCCGAACAGACCATGCCCAGGTGCTAAGCAGTAATCGTTTACCAGGGCTATAGAAAAATTGGAAGACTAGACCCATTGTGCTAAAAATGTTGCAGACATGGTGGTGATTACACAAGTTTGTGAATATACTAAAAATCACTAACTTGTACACTTGAAGAGAATTTTATGCTGTAAGAATGATATCTCATTAAAAGAAAGGAATAAAAAAAATACCTGCCAAATATTTGGTTTTAGAAGTAATGTGGCTTTCTAGTGAACCGGAGAGAGTTATGAAATGTTATCTCTGAGTAACTAACCACATCAGTGATGCTTTTTTGAGTTTTTTCACTGGCACTGAATATATCAGTGAACAAAACAAAGTTGCTGTCCTCACAAAGTTTGTGCTTTAGTGATGGAAGATAGTTATGTAGTGTGATATCAGGTAATGGTAGATGCTCTGAAGAAAAGGAAAGCAGAAATGGAATAGTGTGACAAGAGTGTACAGTATTAGATGGATAGCCAGGGAAAGCCTCTCTGAGGAAGTAAATTTAAGCAGAGACCAGAATTGAGTGAGTGAGTGAAGACTATCTGGTGAAACTGAAAGTCGCTCAGTCATGTTCGACTGCTTGCGACCCCATGGACTATAGGTCATGGAATTCTCTAGTCCAAGATACTGGAGTGGGTGGCCTTTCCCTTCTCCAGGGGATCTTCCCAACCCAGGTTTCCCACATTGCAGGCGGATTCTTTACCAGCTGAGCCACAAGGGAAGCTCAGGAATACTGGAGTGGGTAGCCTATTCTTTCTCTAGCAGATCGTCCCGATCCAGGAATCTAACGGAGATCTCCTGCATTGCAGGTGGATTCTTTCCCAACTGAGCTATCAGGGAAGCCCTTTCTTGGGAAAGAGCATCCCAATTTGAGGGAACAGAAAGTTGCAAAGGCTGTGTGACAGAAACATGCTTTTTCTGTTCAAGGCTTGGCAAGAAGGCCAGGGCAGAGTGAGTTAATAAGTATGATAGAGAATTTGGAGTGGTAGTCATGGAATGCCTTTTAAGTGATAGAAAGACTTTTGGATTTTATTTAAAACGTGATAATATACAAACAGCTCATACAGCTCAATGTAAAAAAAAAAAAAAAATGGGCAGAAGACCTAGACATTTCTCCAGAGAAAACATACAGATGGCTAACAGGCACATGAAAAGATGCTCAGCATCACTAATTATTAGAGATGCAAATCAGAACTACAATGAGGTGTCACCTCATACCAGTCAGAATGGCCATCATTTAAAGGTCTACAAATGATAAATGCTGGAGAGGGTGTAGAGAAAAGGGAAGCTTCCTAAACTGTTGGTCAGGATGTAAATTGGCACATCCTCTAGGGAATAGTATGAAGGGTCCTTAAAAAGCTAAAATTTATAGAGTTACCATATGATCCAGTAATCCAATTCCTGGGCATATATCCAGAGAAAACTAATTCAAAAAGATAACATGCACCCCAGGGTTAAGTCTTAAAGAGGAAAATGTAGAATATAAAAAAATGATACAAATGAACATGTTTACATAAGGGACTCAGAGACAGGGGAAACACACCTTAGGTTACCAAAGGGAAGGACGGAGAGGGATACATTGGGAATTTGGGGTTAACAGATACACACCACAGTATGTAAAATAGAAAAACAAGGATTTTATCTATAGCACAAGGAACTAAAACTACTCTGTATTTTGTAGTAACCTGTAACAGAAAAGAATCTGAAAAATGTTTGTGTAACTGAATCATCTTGCTGTACACTCAAAACTAGCATAATAATGTAAATCAGCTATAGTTCAATTTAAAAAAAAAAAGTGGTAGAAGGCCTTTGAAGCATCATTGTATAATTTAGAAGCCAGTTAAATGTTGATGAAAATCTGCTGGAAATAATCACTTTTTTTAAAAAGCTGGTTGATCTTTTGCATACAAAACTGTCTGCAGTAATTTCAGGCAAAACCATATCCTCTACAAGGTTATTTTTGTTGCCTAGGAGAAGGAATAGTATCCAGTAGCATGATTGATTCATTAGCGTGTTTTAAATGCTTTATCTAACATCCTTTCTAATCCCTGTTTTTCTTTCCCTTTGCCCACTTACCTAGTTTTTGATGGAAATTTATTTGTTTTCTTTCCTGTTCATTTGTTTTTTGAGCCCCAGTAGTACTGACTATAATTTTTTTTAATTCACAAGTAAAGTTTATTAACTATATGTAGAAGGAAAGCTAAACATTTTGATGTAAAGTTAGAAATAATAGAGTTCTCTAAAATAACCATAAAGGTCGCTCTTAATTATTTAACCTCCTCTTAAGAACTTTTTTTTTCCTGTTTGTTAGCACATATTTTTTTTAAATCCTTATTCAGTTCTTTAGTTTGGTTGTTGAATAATGTAAGAGTATTTGGCATTTTAACCATAGCTTTTATACCCATTGGGTTCCTCAGTATGATTGATACAATGTTGTTACCCCAAGAAGTTACTGTCTAGTTCTTTAGAACTGAATTATTGAAGCTTATTCATAAATTGGAGAATTCCTGACATGTTAATGTTTAATAGAAATATACATTACTGAGAGATTTTTAAAATTGTGTTGAAACAAGCTTTATTATATATTAGTTCTACATCCATCAATGTTAACTTTACTTAATGTTCTACATGAAACCAAAAAGGACTACAGTAGTATTGGAAAGCTAACCTAATTGTTGTAGATAAATATACGTCATTGGTACAGAAAGGTCTCAGTTAATAAGTTCTCTCACCAGTGTTAGGTATATAATACTGTTTTCCTCCGGTATGATAATACATTTTCTTCTTATTTAAAGCTTGCAAACACAGAAGAATACATAGATGGAGCATTGTCTGGACATCTGGGTGAAGTTTTAATAAGGTAACAATGTCAGTAGTATATATAAGGAGTTGGTGATGAGCATTAGAAATACATGTTTAAATAAACTATTAGTGCCTCAATCTCAGACTTATTTTTTTTCTAACTACTATTAATTTAGAATAAAATGCTACAACTAGACTTCAAGAGTCATGAAATTGTTAAACTTGGCAAAGCAGATTTAAATACTTTGGAGCTGTTCATTCTTAAGGTTTTTGTAGTGTGGATGTTAAACTTTGTAGCTCTTAACTGTGCCTTTTTCAGTGGTTTTAGTTGCAAGAACTTGATTTTGAATTTTGGGTGGGTCTGTCAGCTGTTAGGTATTTGTATTTTACTTTCTAGAACTAGCTTTACACCTCTAAATTCTAGTCATTTTAACAACAACATTGCATAAAAATAGTACTGTGTGCTCTATAACAACCAAAGATCATTTTTTTAAAAGAGAAATGATGTGTTGTAATCTTAGCGTTAATATTTTTATAATGAAAAAAATCTAGTAATAATTCAGATCTTACATGGTTTCTTGTTGAAACAACAAAATGGTGTCTTTCTGTTTACAGGTGTAATAATGTCCTTTATATCAGGGGTGTTGAAGAAGAAGAAGAAGATGGGGAAATGAGAGAATAGCATCTTTGGGGGGGGAATTTTTTTATATATATTTGTAGACAATAAAAATCTGTTTGGTTTTCAATTTGACTGTGAGCGGCTATTCATGTTCAGATACTTACTTGCATATTCAGATGAAACAGTTCAAAGATTATTCACAGAACTAATGCTTTAAAAGCCACCAGACTTTATTCAAGTTTGTTTTCATGTAAACCCAATGCTGTATTTTTTTTTTCTATGAGAGAAATTTATTTATATTCTTTATAAATGTTTGTGAAAGTGGATGTCAGCCCTTGGAATTGTATATTAACTGAGACCTTTTAAAAGTAACTGTTTCTTTTAAAGTTATTTTTGAGCCACTTTTGACATATATAAATATTTTCTTAGAATTCATATAGATTGTGTTATTTTACTCAGTAGTCAATAAATTATACTTAACACTATATCATTGTAAGCTAAATGATGTATACATTACAGCTAAAATTGAAACACCACCTGAAAATTAAAATAGTTTTGAGTATAGAATACAACAGAAATTGTGACATCAAATGCAAGCTAAAGGCCTGTGGTTTGTTCACTTTCTTAAGTGAAGAATTAAGTTTTCTGAACAGAACACCTTAATGTGAATTAGAAAGCAATCTCAAGGTTGGTTATGTTCAGACCACATAATGTAGTGGTTTTCATTTAAGTTTTAAACTCCTCAAAATCAGTATTTTTAGAGTTGTACATTGTTAAAATGTATACTTGATGGTGATAAAATGTATATTATGAATTTTGCTGTGGATCAGTTGAAAAAAAATTATTTGAAGTCTCATGTTGTCAGAATGCCATTATTGCTCTTAAATGGTCACCTGCCATATAGTCACATTAACGAAGTAGCTGTGGATGTGTATCCCCAACTGGGACAACAGAAGGTATAAATGTTTAGCTATATAAAATAATGGTTAGGATATGGATAATAAAAGTCTTGAACAAAATAATGTAACTCATTTCCAATCATTAGGGTCTTTTAGAATAAGGGCCTGATTTCTGAAATTGGTTAGGCCTGTATGTGTGGCAGAATATTGCCATGACTGAAAAGCAAAATCTACAGAATATGCCTAAGGCATTCTGGTAATAAATGTCTTAACTGCTTCTGTTCAAGTGAAAAAATACTCTTCCTCCAGGGATTTCGTTCTTGTATCCTTGACTAAAAGTAGTTCATGTTTGTTACCAGATGGAGGTTTTGAACGGTAGATAAGTTGTCTTCCCTGCTGAAACAAAAGAAAAAAATATTTTTCATGTAACCGTTTTCTATTGAAGTATAACCCCAGAATACTAATTATTAACTTGATTTTCCCAAAGAATAATATAGTTTAAAATAATCCATTTACAAAGAGATTGATGACTAATGGATGTCCAAACGCAGGCAGAGTTATGTAGCAAATGGAGTACCATGGTATGCAGAAGACAGAGCAGTTAGGTGTTATGGGGAAATAGGAGGGTTTAGATAGTCAAATAGCTTGTGTTTCAGATACGGTAAGCCATGTTTGAGGCCAACACTTCATTTCTCAGTAACCACCAGTAGGAGGAGTAGCTAGTTCTCTGACTAGGAGTCGTACTTTCCTCTGCGGAGCAACAGTTACTAGCATTTAAAATCCTGGCTTTTGGAGGTGTTCCAACCAGGAGAGGCTTAGAGACACCCTGAAGCATACCTATTTATTCTCTCTGGGGCATATATTCAACTTCTGTCATGCTAATTTTTCTCTTTGAATTTTTTCTCTCCCTTTTGTTTGTTTTGCCTTTATATCTGAATTTGTGTAAATTAAAAGGATAAAAAAACTATTGTATTGGACATGAAATCTGATGAGACATCTCCATTATGTCTCAGAAAAGGCACCAGCCCTGTGTGTGACCACCCCTGCATTGCAGTATATGTGGCATTCCTGGCTCCAGGGAACTAAATAGCACTGGCAATCCCCACCCCTGCATTATAACAACAAAAATGTCCTTAGAGGACCAGAATCCTTGAATTCCTTCTCTAATGTCAGATTCCCCCACCTCCCCACCCTGCACCAGTCTCCTTTGACAACCTTTGTTACTAATTTCTGCCTGAGAAAACTGCCAGCAATGAAGTGTTCTGAGTGAAAACCTCTTTCAGAGGTCTTCATATATTGTTGACTTAGCAGCATTTTTTTTCCCAGTTTTCTTGCAGACCCCATTTGCATTCTCATTTTTAGTCTGTTAACTCAGTAAGCATTTATTGACTGTCCACTGTGTGCCAGGCATTGGGGCTACAAAGGTCATAAAACTCATCAGTGGTCACTTGGTGGGCTGAGTAAATAGTAGTTTATACATGTAGCAGGGTGTTAACTGGCTAATTATCTCTTGGAAGAAGAGGACAAGTCAGATCTTCATAGGCAGAGTTGAACTAGGTAAGTACAGATCCTTTTAAAAAATAAACACTTAAATAAAAATCATTACTTTTTTAACATAGTAATATTAACAGTTACCATACTTCACAACTTCTAAGTGCTTCAGTGGCTGGTTGTGAGGAGCATAATAAGCATTCACTATGTGTTAACTATGACTGTGCTTAGAATCAGCATCCACATTAGTTCTGCAGATAACTATGAAATTGCTTCCCTGGAATATGATTTCAGACTCAAACTCAGAGGAGGAAGAGAGGCATATAAAAACAAAAGACCCTTCATACCCAGGGGGAGTAATAGACCACATGTACTCGGAAGCTGCCCCATCCTAAACTTCTTATTGAACAGGTAATCTTGAAATAGGAAGAACCTCGGCTTCTGCTTACATGCTGCTGCTAAATCTGAAGTGACTCTGGGTAAATTATTTTAACTTCAGCTATAAATCTCAGTATTTTCACAATGTGAGAATTAAAAGACCCTTCCAGTTATATACAATCCACTATTATTTTTGCATTTCTCTAGTTTCATGCACCTGGAGCTAAAGAGGTGAGGGAGAAGTTTCTTTTACCAAAAAGTGAGTTTAATGGAGAACTGTAGACCCAATAGTTGAATTATTCTAAAAATAACAAGGAACCAGAGAGATCAGTTGAAACTGTCAGCAGACTTACTAAAGTTTAACCTGGATAAATTAGATGAGTTGGGTATTTTGTTTTTACATTACAGAAGCCCTCACACACTGATGTAGCTGGACCTATTAATATTAACAAAACACAGACCTTCTTTTTCTTTGGTTGTGCTACTGCTCTTTCCAGGGCAGCTTTTAGCCTTTCCTCCTGGTGTTTTTGTTTCTCTCTCATTTTCTCTTCACGCAACCTGTCAAAAGAGGAAGACAGTGTTCTAACTATAAATCACAGTCAAAAAGATCTACATCAATACTATTTGATAAAGAATTACCTAAATATTGTTAAGTCTCCTTTAAGGTTAAATGAAAATAATACTTCGTCTTCCCCCTGTAATTGTGGGTTTTGAATATTCAGGTGAAATTTCAAGAACAAACCCTGTTTATGTTGAAATGGAAAGAAAGTGCATGTCACTGTTTTGGAAGAAGCAAAATCTACCCAGATCTTGGTCCAAAACAAGCACCTCAACAGAGCCCTCTCATCATTTCATTTACAGTTCGGTACTTTATATTAATCTGTATGATGGCCACTTGGATTATTGATAGTTTCCAGTTATTTTCCCCTCTTTTTAAACCTTTGTTGAAGTATAACATGCAGAAAAGTACACAAGTCACAAGTGTATAGTTCAATTGATAAACACAAAAATATACTTTTCAATAAATCTCTTTGAATGTTATCCTCAAGGCCAAGAAATACTATTTTTCTTTGTTCTCTTTAGGGTTGTTAGGATAAAATTAAATGAGATGACCTATACACACTGTCTAGTCCACTGCCTGTTGCAGAATAACCACTTGCCAAGTGATGACTATTTTATGGATGTATATAATTATCAAGGTAACATTCACTGAACATTTTTTATGCAAAATTAGGTATTGCGTTAGGTGCCTCCAAACCATGGGAAAAAATCCACTAAAATTCTTTTTATTGAAATTTTCTACTGTGAAAAATGCAAATATTCTTAGTGAAAGTGAAAGGTCATCTTGTGGAAGGAGTGATTTCTCATAATTTCTTTAAAGTGTGCTTCATATTCAACAAAATCCCATCAGGATCACCTTACTATATTCTAGTCTTTGTTTTTATATGGGGGAACAATAAATCCCCACACCCCAGTAAAGTGGTAAGCAATAACAAAGTATCTAATATGAATGTCTGGTATTAGCGTACTTAGTGTATTCCAAGCATGCTTTAGTGCTTTTACATAGATTATTTAATTCAGTCCTCACAACTGTATGAGATAAGTGGCATTGCCATTTTACAGGTAAGGAAACTTACTTGTTGGCAGTTAGGAACCAAGGAAAAACCCTCATTACCTAGCTCTTTCAAACAATTTCTTCACAGATCGAATCTCTCTGTAGTTTTCTAATTAAGGAAATTCTAGTCTTAGGCCCTTTCACCACAAGTATGATTCTCCTTCCACATGATAATCCTTTGAATATTTTCATAAGTAGGGAATATTCAATCTGAAAATTCACTTTTTTTCAGACTGGAAGGACCCCTTGCCCATCTGAAACTATGTCATTTGTCCCTGGTGAACTCTTTCCTTCACAGTGCTCATTTTACCATTGGTAATGACATTTATTTCATAAGAATATTGATGAATATATCTCCATACTAAATAATAGCTCTATGAGGACAGCAGGTGTGAGTTTGATTCCAGTGTCTATATGGCGTATAATAGAGACTTGCCACATAACAGACTTCACTAATGTTTAAGTCTTTTATTACATGTATATCATAAGACAGTGACTGTACCTTTGCCTTCGTTCTTTCTGTTTCATCCTCTCAATTGCCTCCACATTTTCTTTAGGAATGGAGTCAATGAGATCACTCAATTCTACCAGGCGAGACTCTACTTTTACCAGCTTTTGAACTGGGTTGAGGCTTCCAACCTCAGCATCTCCAATGCAGACTCTGTATACTTGGTTAATTTTTTTACTAAGAGAGTCTATCAGTTTTTCCTGAGATTAAAAAGAAAAGGAGAGCAGAAAACATCTCATTACTGTTTGCTTGTTCATTCAATAAATGTAAAATTCCCCTTTAATATATTGTAATGAAAGGCTTTTATTAACATGTTCTACTAAATACTTCCTTTTTTAAAAGAAAAACTTTAATACAACATTAGAACAGTGAAAAAAATGCAATTTATGTCATAAATCATAGTCAGAGCAGGCTTCCCTGCCACAGTGTGGGAGACCTGGGTTCAATCCCTGGGTCTGGAAGATCCCCTGGAGGAGGGTGTGGCAGCCCACTAGTATTCTTGCCTGGAGAATCCCAGTGAACAGAGGAGCCTGGGGGACTGCAGTCCACAGGGTCACAAAGAGTCAGACACGACTGACCACTAAGCACAGCACACAGAGCATTACTATAATAACACCCTGGATTATTTCTTTAAAAGTATTTCAGTCTAGGTATAAAGTAATTTAATAGGATGCTTGAATGTTTTTGTGTATCATTCCCATTCAAGTAGACACTACATAAACATTTAAATCCTTTTTTTCCCCCACTTCAGTACATTTCCTCGCAGCAGTATGTGAACTCTTTTTTTTGTGCTTACTACCCTAATTGCTAACACTATAATCCTGTCGGACGGTTTTCTGCATACATATCTTATTGTCCCTTATAGACTGTAAGCACCTGGAAGGCAGGAGCTATTTCTTACGTTTATACTTATATATAAAGTAGCACCCATGTAACTATGCACTTAATAAATGTTTGCTGAATAAATGAATGCATTCTCAGAGGGAAAATAAGCAAACAGCTTCCCAGGCTGGCCTACAAGACATTTTGTTTTCATTCTCTCCATCTGGAAGCCATTCCAGTATTCTAGTCTAAGCGGAAGTAGGCCACACCTTGCTGAGCCCTGTACCTGGCCACTGCGCCGTATTAACTGTTGGTAGAGATGTTCGAGCTTGTAGGTAACATGTTTTGGGATCGTAAGAAATCTCTCTTTCTGTGTCTCCACTGTATACCCGGCATTCGCAGATAAAAGGATCTCAATAAACTTCTGGGCAAAGTAAATCGTTCTCCTGGTAGAATCCTGCCCCCATTCCTGCTTCTGCTCAAGAAGATGAGAATCACCATAAAGCCATGGGCAAATAACACTCAAGACAGACGTGGCTCCAGGAGCCATGGGAAACCCCTCCTGAAACCACAGACTCATTACAGAGCTACCAGCACTTGGTCACAAATCAAGACCTGTCACCAATAGTTTACTTCAAACAGCTTGTCTCTCCCACCTCGTTTAACAGGCTTTCTGATGGTCCTATTTACTATAAAGCCCCCTTTCTTTCCTCCTACAGTAACACTTACTGTACTCCCTACTTATATTTAAAATATGATTTTAGGAAGTTTGGAGAAATATCTATAAAATAAAAGGAAAACAAAAGTCCTGTTTGCCATAAAACTCCTTTTTTCTCCCCCTTTCTAAATGACATTTCTATCCCGTTTATACTAGCAACACAATCTTTTTAGAAATTTTAGATATATAGAAAAATATAAAAGGAAAAAAGTAAAAGTAACTCATCAAGGGGATAAAATATTGTACATTGGACATGGAAAAGATTACTGCAGTGTGTGTCACTAAAAGTATATATTCTGAGAAAACATCTTGAATGTGAGAATGATTAGTAGTTGATGGAGATATGGATGGTCAACAACCTTTCATCATGTCTTATTACTTTAAGTTCCCCCTGTCAAACAGGAGAGGGGCAGACAAGGAGAGATGTTTTATTAAGATAACAAGAACAGCATAAGAAACAGGATTGGGGAATGATGTATGAAAAACAGATTGAGGGCCTGGCCCAACAGAGCAAAAAGGCCTAGAAAAAGGGAGCTCCAAGCATAGACGGGCCTGCAGAAGACAGAAACTAAGTGTAGGGCCCATCTCTTGCACTGCCACCAGATGGCGGGCCCAACCAGAGCGCCTCGGAGGAGAGGCAGCCGAGAGGCTGCAAACGGGGAGGAGCCGCGGCCCCGCGCTGCTGGCGGGACAGGGTCTTGGGAGGTTTGAGTTCTGGGCAAGAACTGCATGCCTTTAGCAATGAATGGGAAGTGGACAGGGGAGGGGGGAGAAGTCCAGAAGACATTTAAAGTCCTTTCCAACTCAAGGATTCTGTCATTCTAATTCAGCTCACTTTCTGCTAAGTGCTGACCACAGACAACTTTCCCAGAAGAACTTGATCAGCTCCCTGTGCCAAACAACAAAATCAGAGAAGAGGGCATTCAGCAAATTGAACAAAGGGATATTTCATACTCCACTTCATGTTCAGTGAACAAACAACTGCACGAAACATGTACGACTCTCAGAAACATAATTTGAGAGAAAGAAACCAGACAAGCGGGTATATTAATGATTCCAGTTATATACAGTTCAAAAACATGAAAGTTAGGTGATGTGAGTCAAGGTAGTGGTGACCTTGGCTGTACGGGGGAGACCAGAAGGGGCAGGTGGAACGCTTCTGGGGCTGGTACATGGTGTGCTCACAGTGAGTAAATTCCTTGGGAAAGAAACTTGGGATTTGTGCAATTTTTCAGTATTACATCAGAGTTAGATTTAAAGTTGTACATTGTGTACTGTTTTTAAAGTAAAATATTAAGTCAAGGGAAAATGTTTTTAGGGGATTAAATACAGTTAAGAGTGGAAATTTTAAAAGAACAAAATACTCATAGCTCCAAAATACCTAGGATAATTTATGAATATCAGAATTAGGCACTGCTCTGCTTATTCACTCATAAAGGACCATGTTTTGCACATTTCAGTATATGAAAAGAATGGGAGTGGGGAAGCTGGGAAATTCTTGGAAAAGAACACTTTCCCCTGCCAGTTTTCCTGTTCTGCCTCTGCTTCTCTGCCCCAACATTTCACTTTTCTAAGAGACACTATGAATTATTAACTCCCAGTTTTTCAGAGTGTATAATACATGAATGCCAAAATTATACTTGTGACCAAAATGTCATAGTCTTTTAAAAAGTAATTTTGAGATCAATTTTGTCTTCTCCATTTCAGGATCAAGCTGCCTCAAAGTTTGAGTATTGAAATACTACTTTTTTTCATAGCCACCCTAAATTTGGAAGAAAGGAGCTTGTGGAGGGCACTGGGAGATACCACTGATATCTACCTGACATTTTTCATGTTAATCAGCTTCAGAACTATTTAAAACAGACTGAAAGGGTGAAAACAACCCAAGTGTCCATTGACAGAAGAGTGGATAGACAAATTATGATATAAAAATATAGTGGAATATTATTTAGCCACAAAATGAATAGACTTCTGACTCATGCTACAATGTGGATGAACCTTGAAAATATGCTAAGTGAAATAAGCCAGACACAAAAAGTCCAGAAACTGTATACTTCCATATATATGAACCACTGAAAACAGGCAAGGGTTTCTCTGGTGGCTCAGTGGTAAAGAATCCACCTGCTAATGCAGGAGACAGGGTTTCAATCTCTGGGTCGGGAAGATCCCCTGGAGAAGGAAATGGCAACCCACTCCAGTATTCTTACATGGGAAAGAAAGTACGGACATAGACAGGATCCTGACAGCCTACAGTCCATGGGATCGCAAACAGAGTTGAACACAACTTAGTGACTAAACAAGACAGACAAATTTATAGAGATAGAAAGTAGAACAGAGGTTACCAGAAGCTGGAAGATGGGAGAATTGGGGAATTATTGTTTAATGGATACAGAGTTTCTATTTGGGATGATGGAAAAGTCCTATAAATAGTGGTGATGATTATGCAGCACTGCAAATATAGTTAATGCCACTGAAGTGTACGTTTGAAATGGTTAAATGGTCAATTTTATGATATGTATATTTTTTACCACAATTTTTTTAAAGGTGTAAAAAAGACTGCATTGAAGAGCTGAAAGGTGACTATCATCATGCTTTTTGCTCTAGCAGTGCACAGCCCCATCCCTTCCTTCCTTGGTGTTACACCACATAAGAAGTGTGGACTGTGACTGGAGCCATAAACAGGCTTGTTTTTGTAACCCTGCCTGCTTATGGGTGAGGGAGCACAGTCATCTTCTGATAGAGTCCCCTTAAATCTATCCCTGTTTGAAAGTCAAGTTCATAACTATAATTGTGATACTAGTCTCACATACGAGTTTTGAATTTTTATTTCATTCAAGATTTTACAAGGAAACCAATGCTAGCTGGAGTTTATTATGGGTCTTAAAACTAGCCTGATCATTCATTCAACAAACAGTTATGGAGCACCTGCTTTATAAGGTTGCTAAACTTAGCTGAATAGAAGGGTAAGACAGCCTTGCCCTAGGGTTTGCATCCAGCTGGGAGAGACCTGCATGCAAACAGGTGAGCACACTAGTGTATGTCACAGGTGCTCTGGTGATAGATCTCTGCAAACCCCGGAGGGGTCACAACCTATTACAAGCTCAGTGTTGGGAAGACACTCCATTCAGTGCTGAGTCAGTGCTTCCTGTCTTCATTATTTGCCCTTCAAATTAATACCAAAACGATCACAGACAGTGAACTACTTCATATGTATAGTCATGTGTATACTGACTAAAACAAATATATTTATAGGTGGGGAAATCTCAGCATCATACTTGGTAACCTTTTAAGAGAGTGCCAATGATAATTGAATGTTTTCTATCTGTTGTGTAAGTTGGCTATTACATATTAACAAGGTAATTTCCAAGCAGGTTTTCAGCCTCTGTCATTAACCTGGGACTTGTGGTTTGCTTAATCCTCCTATTCCAATACTTAAGACACAGAGAATGCAGATTCTTATTACCATGAGCCAAAATAAAATTCCTGCAGGCAAAGAACGATTACCTGAGCATCTGAGTTATATTCTCCAAAACTAAATAGCCTGGACCTTAATTCCAGCTCTGCTGCTTTTTCTTCTTCTCTTACACAGTTGGCCTTGAGCAATTCCTTGTGTTCCAAAAGAAACTCTATGTTGGTATTTCTATTGCAAAGAAGAAAGAGACCTTTATCTGTAATCTATGATTCAGTGAAATAAACCACAGTCAGGAGCTTCAATACTCTCTAGATCATGTGTCAACATCCTATGTCTAGTAAACCAAATAGAAGTTTATATTTTAAGACATGGACAAAGTACCTGCAACTTTTCAGGTTAAAGTAAGAAAAGTAAATGCACAGATGCTTTTTAACGTCCATCAGGAAGTATTTTCTCACCCCTCTACTTCTGTGGCTCCCCTGAGTCCCCCAAGTAGAAAAAGCAATAGAATTGAGGTATTGGAAACCCAAGCTGGGTGACCTAGGAAGTCACTGTTCTCAAACCTGACTGATAATCAGAATACCTGGGGAGCCACTGGGAAAAGTAGAGACTCCTGACTCCTTACTTAGAGCTTCTGATATAGATCCCCTTTTCCTGCCCAACCATACCCATCCCATCCCTTCATGTCATGGTGGGGGCACCGTACACTGAGGACTGAAGTCAGGAGACAAGGATTAAAAGGAGACAGTAGTTTACTGGGTGGCTATGAGATTATGGTTTTAAGTTCTTCTAATATGTCCCAAAGTTCAATGCAGTTTGACTTAACTATTTAAAAAGATTGACATCTTCTGGTGCATATGAGTCTTCCTGAAAAGGTTCTGCACATTTTTACAATGAGTATTAGAGTAGAAAGAATATTTTGAGTCATCAAATCCAGCCCCCTTCCCAAGAGAAATCGCTTTTATAATAGCCCTGATATTGATATGTACATTATAAAATGATAACAATATTTAAGTAATGAAAAAACTTTTGCTGAGAGTCACAGCAAGGAAAATGAATTTATTAGCATTATCATCCAAAGCATGATTTGGTCAGCCAGATGACAGCGTAAAATTGCATTGAACAAAGAGTAAGGCAGTAGGTGACATTTTGATTCTTTATAACTTTCTATGTTGTCTTATTCTTGCTAGCTAGGAAAATATTTTGAAAAGTGAAAGGAATTAAGGACTAAAACTAAAACCAGTCTATTCTGTGTAAATATAATTCCTACTTTTTACATTCTGCCATGTGAACGATTAATAAAAATTCCTCCTAAAGTCTGGGAGGCCACAAGGAGGGGCCACACCTAAATGAAGGCGGGCTTCGTCTCTAATCGGAGACTGGCTAACAGACAGTCTGCTTGCTTTTCATGACTTACATTTTATCCTGTATAACTTTTTCTCTTTTATTTACATCTTCAAGATTTTCATCTACATCTTGGGAATATTGTACCAAAGTAAGATTCTGCTCTTCCAGCTCTGTGAGGACTTGAAGTAACTCTTCAGGCTCTTTGAAATAAAGTTCTGGCTCCTAATCAATAATGAGGAATGTAATTAATTCACTTAACGTGCTACCTGCGCACATACGACTTATCTGGGAAGAAACAGTGGGGTGAAGGAGTGCTGTTCCGATTACAAGGGAGACATGGGCAGCCAGAGACCACAGCCTACTTCCATGTGAGAGCTGGCCTGAGGGACGAGAACACTCTGCGTGTTGCGGGGGAGATGAGGTTATTAGAGAAGGGGAAAGGAAGAAGAGAGTGAGGAAAAGAGAAAGAAGTGGGATGGAGCGGAGGAGGAGGCAAAAGCAGGGGAAAAGGAAAGGCAAGTTTCTAGGGAAAGACAAGAGAGAAGAAGGAGAATGAGGAAAGAGAGGACTAAGTGAAGGTCATTTTCTCCCCACATTTTAATAATTTTCTGTTTTCTAAAACTTTAAATATGTTTATATCACTTTAAATAAATTTAATTCATAGCAAGATGACTTGGATATTTGCACCCCCACATTCATCAAATTTAATGTAGCCAAGAACTGGAAGCAAGCTAAATGTTCATCAGTGGATTGATGGATGAATAAAGAAAATATGGTCTATCCACCCTTAAAAAATAAGGAAACCCTGTGATTTGCTACAATATGGATGAACCCAAAGAACATAAGGACATGAGACTAAATGAAATAAGCCACTCATGAAAAGACAAATACTGCTTCCACTTTTACGAGGCATGCAAAGTAATCTAACTCTTAGAAATATAAAGTAGAACGTGGTTGCTAGGGGCCAGAGGGAGTAGGCATAGGGGAGTTGTTCAGTGGGTGTATAGTTTCCATTGTACAAGATGAAAAAGTTCCAGAGGTCTGTCACACATCAGCGTGTTAATAGTTAACACTGCAGGATCATACACTTACTAGTTAAGATGGTAAGTTGTGCTTTTTCCACACACACACACACACACACACAAAGATGATTTGGATAAGGTATGTTATATATAGTATACAGACAATGCTTTTAAGTGTTTTTTGTTCCTTTTCTGTGAGTTTCTGTGGTTGTATTTAGGGTGAGATTAGCTCACAATCAGACCTGTATCCACAAAGAGCTGTTTTGTTGAAGGTCAATTTATCTCACAGTCCAGCTACTCAATATATCTCAAGCCCCAATAAAATGATAAATAATCAGAAGGTGGTTTCAGAGGAAGATTGTAGATAATATATATCTCCTAAATTGTTACCTTCTAAAGGACACTTATTTACTTATAATTTTGTAAAAATCTTTCGTCTGTGCCTCACAGCATCCAGGATCTTAGTTCTCCCAACCAGGATCGAATCCATGCCCCCTGCAGTGGAAGTGTAGAGTCTTAACCACTAAACTGCCAGGGAAGTCCTGACATTTATTTTTCATTAAACATCTGCTGACAAACATGAACTATACATACAACTAGAGAACAGTATTAAAATCATATTTTCGGGGCTTTCCGTGGTGGTCCCGTGGCTAAGGCTCCATGCTGCCTGTGCAGAGGGCCCAGGTTCGTTCCCTGATCAGGGAACTAGATCCCACATGCCACAACTAAAGATCCCGCATGCTGCAACTAAAACCTGGTGCAAACAGGTAAATAAATAAATTTTTTACAATCATATTTTCTTCTGAAAGGTTGTGGAATATTTGGAACAGGACATTTTAATTTCAAAAGAAGACATAAGCATCTATACTTTTCACCAAGCAATATTTAAGTCAAGACAAATAGTCTGGTTACCAGATCGTAGTCCATATCATCATCTAAAAAGAATTCCAAACTGTCTTCTGAACTGATACTCTCAGTTTGGCTGTAAAAGGAAAAGAAAATGCCTGATTTCTGAGCCATTTTCTATCAACAGATTTGCTTTCATTTCTAAGTTATTTTTGGAACCTAAATGTAACCTAGTTCTTTTAGGGAATTGCAGGAATCCATGGATTCCACCAGTATGCAAAAGAAAAATCAGATTCATTCCCAGACAAGGGTGACACATGCCAACAAAGAAACCACAAGTAAGGGTGGTACCACGTGGTACCGATTGTTTGAGGGGCATCTGTAAAGTAACTTCTGTTCAGGCAGAGGAAATGTTGGTCGGGGAGCGGGGTGGGTGATGAGATACATACTTAAAGGATAGTTGTGTGGCTTGCAAGGTGGCTCTGAAAGAATCCTTTAAGAAGGATAAATTGAAGATGATTGGAATGTTAAAAGGGCAGGGGCTAAGGAAGGAGTAAAGCGGCTGCTGGTGTGACCCAGGTAAGTAATGCTCGTAGTGATGGTGGAAACAGGTCAGTGGTTGGGGGTCGGGAGGAGAATCTAGAGACGTAAGAAAGAAAGAATTTGTGGGAACCAAGAATAGGAGGAGCTACCGGGACAAAGAGAGAAGAGACAAGATGACTTCAGCGTTTGCCGTCTGTGAGCCTGGAGTAATGGAGGTCATGCTAACAGGAAGGAAAACACTTTTATGGATAGAATAAGGACAAGATTGGGCTCCCCTGGTAGCTCAGCTCGTAAAGAATCCCCCCGCAATTCAGGAGACCCAGGTTCGATTCCTGAGTCAGAAAGTTCCCCTGGAGAAGGGCATGGTAAGCCACTCCAATATTCTTGCCTGGAGAGTCCCCATGGACAGAGGAACCTGGTGGGCTACAGTCCTTGGGGTCACAAAGAGTTGGACACGACTAAGCATAGCACAAGGACAAGATTAACATTTGCTTTGTTCAGGCTGAGTTTGAAGGGACAAAATAGCCTACTTGGAGCTGCCCTTTAGCAATGGGAAATACGTTGCAGGAAAATTGAGAGGGCCACAGAAGTCAAGGGATACTTGGCAAACATGCCCTGAGAAAGCACTGGGTACCACTGTTCACTCCAAATCAATCTTCTCCCACCTCTCTGACACTGTGTTACATTTTAGGTTTCTTTTCTTTGAGTCTGTGTTTGCTCAGCCTTCTTCCCTCTCTTTCTACCCATCCTCTGGGGCTGACCCTCTCATAGATCCAACCACTACTGCATACCGCCTCCCACCTCTCTGTCTCTCCGGAGCTCTGGACTTCAGTGCCCAGCTTCCAGCTGAACATCAGCATCCACCTGCGTGTCCCACAGAGAGCTCAGACGAATGCATCCAAAGTCACACTCCTCATTTTCCTCTCAGGCCTGCCCCCCTTACTGTGCTCCTGATGCCTTTGAATGGCAACGCCACACACAGTTGCCACATGAGAAGTCTGGGAGTTATCTGTGGCCACTCTGTTTATTGGGGGAAGCCCGTAGGTAGCACTTCCCTGCTGTATCCCACAGCCTCTCCTTCTCTGTTCCGGCCGCCACTGCCTGGCTGGAGCTGCTCTTTCTCTCTCATCTGATGAACTGTGACCACAGGTTCCTAACTGGCCCCTCTCCCTCTAGTTTTTTCCATTGTTTCCTGTCCATTCTGTTCTCTAAAACACTACCATATCCCACTTTCTAAAATGTAAATGATTTGAGCCTCTGTCACATTCTTGCTAAAACCTTCAGTGACCCCCAGGGCACTTGGAACAAAACACAGACACGTTTGGGATGACCGCACTGCTTCCCTGCTCATGAGACAGTGCCTAGTCTTGTCCACTTACACCCCGCAGCCCAGCCGTTCTGAACAGACCCAAACACTGCCACCCTCTTGCCAGCAGGCCCCTCCCTCTTCACTGACCCCTCGTCCTCTCAGCAGACGCAGCTTAGATGCCATCTGACCTGGAGGGTGTCCACTGATCCCGCCCCTGCTTCTTCTCCAGCCCCTCACCTCTCCTCTGGGCTGAGGACCCTGACTGTCCTTCCAATGGTATCATGGTGTGATGCAACTGACAAACTCCTTGTCTGTCTTCCTCACTAGACGGTGGGCTTGTTGAGAGCACAGACTGTCTTTTTTTATTCTGGCCCTATAGGGCACTCAGTAAATACGTGCTGAGTAAATGAAGAAGCTAAGCAGCAGAGAACTTTCTGAGAAAGTGAATGTGATGTTTGCGTATTACTTTGTGCTTCAACATGGAAAATCCTTATGATGATCTTCTGTATTTGATTGTATCTTGACTGTACTGATGTCAATATCCTGTTTATGCTGTTATACTACAATTTTGCAATAGATGTTACTATTGGGGGAAACTGGGTAAAGCATAGTGAGACCTCTCTGTATTTTTTCTTGTAACTGCATGTGAATCTATAATTCTCTCAAAGTGAAAATGTAATTAAAACACAACAAAACAGTGACTCTAAAATGCCACAGAAGTAGAGTGACCCCGAGGCCCCTGAAATTTCAGAATACAGTGTCTGTGTCAGCTTTTGCCATGGATAATACACTGCTGGCCCAGATACTTCCTTTGGGGTCAGAGTATCCATCCTGGACATCAATATATTTTCTTACAGCTCCCCTAGGGTAGCTGGGGGCTTCCCTGGTAGCTCAGTTGGTAAAGAATCCGCCTGCAATGCAGGAGATCCCAGTTCAATTCGTGGGTCAGGAAGATCCACTGGAAAAGGGATAGGCTTCCCTTGTGGCTCAACTGGTAAAGAATCTGCCCGCAGTGTGGGAGACCTGGGTTCAATCCCTGGGTTGGGAAGATCCTTTGGGGAAGGGAAAGGTTACCCACTCCATTATTCTGGCCTGGGGAATTCCATGGACTGTGTAGTCCATGGAATTGCAAAGAGTAGGACACGACTGGGCGACTTTCACTTCACTTCGCTTCAGGGTAGCTAGGGTGGATAACTACCACTTTCTGAAATAATGAATATAAATGAGTCAATAATCAAGTAAGGGAAGAAACAAACAAAAAAGTGCTTTCTAGTCCTATAGCAGCAATTCTGAAAGCCATGGTAAATTTGCAAACACATGAGTCAGCAGAGTAGATCAAAAACAACTAGGCAGTGGACGCTGAGAGGCAAAGACCCAAGAGGCAGGGTGTGGGTGGTTTCTGCAAATAGCAGATGTAGGCCCTCGTCAAAGGATGTGGGAAGACCTGTGAGAACTTGGTCACCTGCCGAGCACATAGAAATGGCAACCACTACCTCCAGCATCTCTTATGGTGGGTATGGATACATGGCACATATGTTTAAGAAAGGCTAAAAGAGATATTGCTTAAAAAAAAAAACAACACCATTTCCAAGAGAGGTAATCAATATGTACCATACTTTGATAAGGATGATTTCTTTTCCTCTAGGTTGGGAGTGATCCTCCTGCGTGATTTTGCTATTCAGAATGTCCAGGTGAAGTCCACATCGTTGGTGATGGTGGAGGTGAAAAGAACATGTAATTAGGAATTAGTGCTTGCTATTTGGTGAAAGGGATTCATTTTTCTGTACTGATATGCCCATTACTTTAAAAAAAAATTATTATTAGAAACAATCCTATAGAAAATGATGCTGTTTTATTCTACTAACTTTTGGTTCCAAGCATAAAATCAGAAATCGCTGTTTGGGGTGGGGATGGGTACATATTGTCTAAAACATGGCACAAGTCAGGGACGTAAACAGTGAATATAAATCACAGTTCTCTTGTTACCTAATCATATACATTTTTAATCACAGATTTTAAAAGATCAAGATATAAAACAAAAATGGTGGACTTTAGTTATTACCAATGTCTGGGTCTGACCATGGTCTGAAACTGAGAAGTGGGCAGCTGGTCTTGGATCTCTGCATCCACTGGCCCCCAGGTCATGCTTCCTCATGCCTGAGCTTTTGTGGCTTCCAACCACCCTTCTTGCTATTCTGTCTTGAAACTACAGCAGGCCTCACTCCCCGAACCCTCTACCTGGAAAGTCCCACTTATTCTTCAAAATCCAGCTCAGATGTCACCTCCCCTTAAGACTTTTCTGAATCTCTCCCTAAGGGGAGAGATCACATTTTTGGTTTTTGCCCCCAGGCTCCTCACCATCACTGCTGGATCATTTGTCCCATTACATTGTATTTGTATAGTTCCAGCGTGCAGAACTACATCCTATTCATCTTTGTGTACTTGGAGTCTCGAAAAGTTGCTGATACATAGTATGCCTCCAGTATATCCGAGACGAGTGGGGGAAGGAGAGAAAACGGACAAAGAACCAGTGGATTCCAGCACCACCGTAAATCGGCGTCTTAAGTTTCTAAGCTAATACTGGAACACATATTACTAAAAACATCTTGGGAAGGGATGCTATTCAAACTGAGTCACTCCTATATTCAAGATTTTAAAGAGAAGAAAATATGGACCCCACTACCTGCTTCCTCTACACTCCCCTCCCCTGCACCCTACTCCAGATCCTCTAACAGACAAAGTAGTATATCTTAAATAATTTGGGTCCAAATTGGCCTCACACTCTGAAAGAACCTTTTCAATCAGCTGGCCAAGTGCACTTATGCCAGTGTTGTTTCTGGGCAGACAAACTGTATGGATGAGCTTTACCCCTACCACTAAATACATCTGATGGTTGGCAGCAGGATAAAGGGGAAATAGACTCACTGGAAGTCAGCTTGCCTGCTGGCATCGAATGACTACAGGGCAGGGGCTGGGCAGGGGTTGAGGCTGAAAGTATCCTTAGAGTTGATTATGAGCATGGTAGAGCTTCCTCAGTCTTCCCAGTTACTTCCCTGAGTCACTGGCCAATGACAGTCACCTGGTTGCCATTGGCCTGGATTGTTGGGCCCCGGGAATTGGTCCACCAACACCAGAGGAACAGCCTTGAACCAGAGGAATGAGGAGGCCCAGCCAGGAGGACCTCAGAGGATGTGCTAGTCAGCCGGGACACCTTGGACAAGATCCTCTGCCCCTGACTTCTCTGCCGGTTCTATTCATTCACCCACCTCTCTGAGTTCTGTAATAATGCCTGGAGAGAGAGACACAGAACACCTCGCCCCGGGATTCAGGCTGCTGTGGACACTAGGCTCTGCTTTCAGCGCAGTCCATAGGCCCTGCATCTCCACTTGGAGCGGGCACCTTCTCTGACTTGACTTTTGTGGGTGAAGTGCCAAAGATCCACGGTTACCTTGGCTACCTCTTCCCAGAGAAGACTCTTCCGAGAATGATGTCCTCCTGGACTCGTCAGTGGTACCCTCTCTTCTCCTTGCACTTAATTCTAGAAAGGAAAATAAACAAGCTGGACTGGGGGAACACTTCTGAGAATGAGAGCTTTGTTTCAGGGTGAAGACCAAGTTACTGTGAAAATTTCCAGGGACAGATGTGAGATGGGGACATGGTAACCAGCATATGTATTATGCAGATAGCCAGGGCTGGTCTCGGGAGAAGGCAGGATGGATGAGAACTAACCTCAAGGGCCTGAGAAGTCTCTTTCCCACATCCGTCTATCAGAACTTCTAAAATCGTGGTGTTAACCATTCAGCCCTCTGGACTGAGACTCAGCGCTTCACTGAATCCTAAGCTGTTAAATGCAAATTCTTCTGTTTCCTCCCCATGTGTTTCCTCTCTTGTCAAACATCACACTGAGTTTAACCCGACGTCATGGCTGTGCTTGACACTTTATACACACGATCTCGTCTAGGCAGGGCAGCACACGGGGAGACCCGAGGGGGCTGAGCAGGGCAGCCGCCCCTAGTGTGCCAATGAGGGCTTATCAAGCGGCTCTCGGGAAGAGACTCTGCCTGACGGGCAACCCGCCGGTGTCAGTGGCATCGGTGCTCTCACCCCTAAGGCTCGGGACAGCCCTCCGCTGACGAGTCTCTGTGCGGCTTTCTCCCCTCGGCGCTCTGCTCGGGGCCGGGCCACCGCGATGGCCTCCCCGCCCCCAGCTCTGTCTTCTCCGCCCACAGAGACGCCGAGGTCCCTCTCCCCTCTGCGTCCTGGAGTGCTGTCTAGGCGGGGCCCTGCGGCCAGCACAGGGCTCACTCCTGCGTTTCCCTGCTCTCGGGGGTTGCTCTGATGTCTTAACATTGTTGTTCCCTGTGTTTTTCAGGCAAGAGGATGTGTCTGGTCCTCGTTACCCCAGTGTTGCTGGGAAGGCTGTCTTCATCTTTGATTTGTGACCCTACATTCATCACTTACGTATGAAATTCTTACACATAATAGGATCTATTCCTGTTCCGCTGAGCTTCTTAATGCCAGTACCATATAGTTTTCATTTTTGAGACTGTGATAATCTCTGGATCATTTAGACATTATTATTAAGACGTTATATAATGTCTTAAAGGATTAGTAACACACCCACCCTCACCTTCTTAGTTCAAAAGTATTTGTCTGTCTTTCTAGATGAACCTCAGAATCATGATGCAAAGATCTACCTAACCCATCTCTCTGAAGAGTTTTTGGTAACATTTTTATTATACTTCCATAAAGCTTATACATGAATTTCAGAAAGATTGGCAACTTTACAAAATCAATCTTCCTATCTGATAACATGTTTCTCATTTGTCAAATCTCCTGGTCACACATTGAAGGTTATTATTGCTTTCTTGAATGTAACTTCCTTGTGTATTTTCTAATTAATAAAGTTAACCTGTTTAGCTTAATATAGTATGTTAATAAAGTATAACTGACTTTGTGTCCAATTACTCTACAGAATGTTTTAACAAGTCAAATTGTTTTTCAGGTTTTTTATTGGGGAGAGGTTTGTAGGTATGCTCTTCTCACTATCTACAAATAAAATATTTTCTATTTTTCCATGTATATATTTTTATTGCTTCATATTTGAAATTAACCTGAGTTTCCAAATTAATCATTTATAATAACAAGAGTTAGTGGGATTGTTCAGGGTCTGCCTAAAATAAAAATTCTAACTATTTAATAACAAACACTGAAGAAGAATATTTTAGAATTAGAATATGTACTCAATTGAATATGGGACTTACTTGTCATACTTGGAAGCATGACATTCACATTTTCTTTACTCCGTGACACCCTTTTCATTGCTTGCTGGATTTGCCATTGTTTTGGAGACAGTTTCAGCAGAAAAAACCCATACTTCATGTACTCTCTAAGGAGGAATTCTGTTTTTGCTATTTCACTACTCAAAAGAAAAATAGATATGGTTAGATATACTTGTGTGAAAGCATGTTCATTTTTTAAATAGGTTTTACAAAAGTCATTCTCTTGATCATGTATTTGAATAATAATTTGCTTAACAAACACTGTAAATATAGCCATAAAAATAGGGATTCAATAAGCTATGAGACAAGAGGCAAGAAAGCTGTAGGAATGTTATTTGAACAAAAATGCCCAAGAATAGGCACATATAGAAGAGACTGATGATCAACTTACCGGGTAATGGCTCACTACCCAACATGCATAGATGCCAATATCACGGCACTAGCTTTTGAGAAAAGAAAGAGCATTCTTGAGATCGACTGGCAAGAAGACAGGAGGCAAGCCTCTTAAATCTGTCTCCTTCCTGGTCAGTCACCCTCTCAATAAAGCTCTTTCTTTTCTCAAAAGCTGATGCCATAGTACTGGCTTCTCTGTGTATCGGGCAGCGCGTCCTTGCCTGGAACAACTTTGGTGAACCACAAAGGGACCTTGGTCTTACGAGGCCAGAGGTGCCGTGGCCCCTAGTGGAGCGTGTGCCTCGCCACCGAGCGGCCACCTAGGCCAAGTTTGTCTAGAAGGTCGGCCGTCGGGTTCCTGCTCCTCCGGCCTGGCATGCCAGGCTCCTTGGCACTACTTTCACTTTTGAGAAAAGCAGCAACTCCCAAATCAGACGTCTTTTGGGTGAGTAACCTCACTAAAATGCACCTGTGCCTGTCTAATAAGCTTCTCAGGATTATGGGTTAGAGCCCCACCCTGGGGAGATTTTTGTTGGGTTAGAGTCCCAAGGCTAAGATCATGTATTAGAGCCCCACCCTATGGGAGCCGGTATAAAAGGTTGTAGCCGAGGTACTCGGAGGATGGGGTTAGAGTCCCAGGCCTTTGAATTTTGTTGTTTGTCTCTGTTTATCTACATCTGGCTGTTTTATGAGTTAGGATTGGCCAACAGGGGTTGGATGACTATAGCAAAACTTTATTAAACCAGATATGAATGAGGGCTCTCATTCCCTAGAAGACTTAATGTTAACGGAGGTGTGGGGTGTTTCTTCTGGTTTTTTTTTTTTCTCACCTGAGCCTAATATGATGGCCTAATGGTATTGATACCGGTGTGTATTCTCAATGGAACAGCCCTGGTTACTTTGTCGGGGTGAGAGGATAAGGGAGGGAGGAAAGCGTGTAAAGCAGGAACATCCCCCACCCCAGTGAGACATATCCTGTTCTTGGGTTAAAGGAATCCTATATGGCTGGAGCAGTTATGTTGGTTTTCCCTCACTGGGAATTTCAGCCCTTTTCTGGGAGCCAAACTAGCAGGGAGTTAGCACTGAACTGCTTGAAAGCCTCTCTCTACATAAAAGGAAGGTTTGCTTGGAAGAACAAACGTAAGTGGTGGTGCTAAAGGCCAGGGGCTACACGGAGGCCTTGGGCTGAGTGCATTCCCCCTGGAAATAGCCCAGGTGTCTAGATTAGCATGTTTGTGATTTCTGCCAGGGAGGTAAAATGTTTCGGCCATCCAGGAAGAATAATCCCAACATGCTCAGAAAGGAAGTGAGGGTTTGTATATTTCAGCCTCTATCTTCCTGAATTCCTCTCTCAAATTCATCTCTGACTGAGCTAAGACAGCCTCCTCCCTTCACTTTTTGCAAGGTGGTACAGTCATCTCTTTCACCCTCCCCCTCATCAGGTAAGTTTTCCAAACTGGCGAGTGAGACAGGCTGGACTTTCACAGATGCCTCTGCAGTAAGCAAGCCTGCCCCCAGTACACAGAGGGGAAACTGTTAGGAGCCTCTGGCCAAACTGTCTCGTCTTGAAGCTGCTGGGAGCTTCCTCGGCAGCTGGGAGCGTGGGTGGCTTTGGGGCCACAGTCCTGGCAATCGCCTCTAATGGAAAGCTTCTCAGTGTCCCACAAGAAGCTTCACACCCACCCTGGCCATTTCCGGCTGCTCACTGGCTTCCCCAGGGAGCTCTCACAGCCAGCTTGTGAACAGTCGCTACCGCATTTGCTTGCTTCTTTCCAGAAACCAGACTAGGATATGGAATTGGTTCCTACATGGTACAGTTCCTGCTTTCTCTCTCACACCTCCCAAGACTGACTGATTTCCCTCTGCTCTTTTGCAGTGGGGAGGGTGGGAAGGCATTTTCTTAGAGTTTTGCAATGCATAGACTATTCTCTTGGGTGTGAAATCTGGGGTGTTGATTTCAGAGTTGCTTGCTTGCACACTGTCTCTTGCTTATCCATTCTCAGAGGGGCCAGCTGAGCCTCAGAACCAGCACTGAGGCAGAAAGTCCATTGAGGGGGCCAGGATCGAGTGTGCCTAGGTGCTCCCTATAAAGGAGCAGCATGTGCTCTGGGCCCCAGATTGGCAAACCCTGGCGCTTTCCATCATCTCCCATGAACCCAAGGGCTTTCCAGGTGCAGCCAGCACTGCAGCATCCCATGGACCCCGAGCCTCTTGTAAGACTGACGTCCAGGCCAATCTACGGAGGCTGGGGAAAGGCAGCAGGCACTTGCTCACGGCAGTTGTTCCAGGCTCTTCCATGTTTTTTCTGGCCAAGAAGCAAAGTGCTTTGAGCACAACAACAGGAGACAACGCAATCAGCCAGCGGCAGAGCTCCAACTTCACTGGGGGCTTGTTTTCCCCCAGAGAACAGGCTCCCACATGTAGTCCTGGCTGTCCCACCATCAGCTCTGCCTCGCACTGTGAATATCAACTTTCCTCAGATCAAGAGAAAGCAGGTAGAAGACATCTGACTGGCTTCTCTAACTTGCTTTGCATTTTTTTTTTCAGCAGCAAAACTATACTGGGTCTTTATATCAGAATAAGAATTTTTAGAACAGATGTAAAATTATGGTTCAAGGTAAGACTCAGAAAAAGCCTGTCCTGCCTGAAGTCAGAGCCTAATGATGATCTTGACTCACTACATTTGGCTCCTCCTTGGGCGCCCAGTGTTTTCCTCTTTTTAAAAAAAATGTTATTGAAGTATAATTGATTTACATGTTGTTAATTTCTACTGTACAGCAAAGTGATTCACTTATATATACATTCTTTTTCATATTCCTTTTCATTATCACAGGACACTGACTATAGTTCCCTGTGCTGTATAGTAGGAATTTATTATTCATTCTGTATACGAGTTTGTATCTGCTAATTCCAAACTCCAGTCCTTCTCCCACACCCTGCCTCTTGGCAACCACAACTCCGTTCTCTATGTCTGTGAGTCTCTGTCAGAGATATGGGCACTGGTGTCATGTTATTTTAGATCCCACACATAGGTGACACATGGTCTCTGTCTCTTTCTCACTGCCTTGGTGTGAGCGTCTGGGTCCGCCCGTGGAGCTGTGGACGGCGCTGTCTCCTGCACTTTATGGCTGAGCAGTGATCCACCGTGTACACACACCGCATCTTTATCCGTTCGTCTGTCGACGGACACTGAGGCCGTTCCCACACCTCGGCGACTGCAAGGAGCGCTGCAGTGAACACGGGCGCATCTGTCTTCTCAAATGGCAGCTTTCTCTAGATTTATGCCCAGGAGTAGGATTTCAGGATCGCTGGGCAGCTCTGCTTTAGTTTTTTGAGCAAACTCCATTCTGTTTCCTACAGTGGCTGCACCAAGTTACATTCCCACTAACTGTGCAGAAGGGTTCCATTTTCTCCACACCCTTTCTGGCATGTGTTATTTGTAGACTTTTTAATGACAGCCATTCTGACCAGTGTGAGGTAATACTTATGTACTTTTGATTTGCATTTCTGTAATAATTAATGATGTTGGGCATCTTTGCATGAGCCTGTTGGCCACCTGCATGTCTTCTTCTGAATGTCTAGGTCTTCTGCCCATGTTTGACTGGATTGTTTTTTGTTATTGAGTTGTGTGAGCTATTTGTATATTTTAGAAATTAAGCCCTTGTTGGTTGCATCATTTGGTCCCATTTGTTTATTTTTTGCTTTTAGTTCTATTGCCTTGGGAAACTGACCTAAGAAAATATTGGTACATAAAATCCTCATTTTAATATCAATGTTAATTTCAACAAGTGTGAGTACAAATATAAAAAATACTGCCAATTATAATTGTAAGATAATTGCAAAAATAGTAAAAGCATCCTAAATTCAGAGATGTTAAAATGGGGTGGGCGCGGGGGGAAACAGTGCCTTAGAATGAAGAAAAAAGAACATTTAGGAAATCTGTTTACCTCTAACACTGGTTTCCTTCTTTTCAGCTAATATCTTGTAATGACAAGTTAGAGAAACTTTTCAGCCAGAGGTCACTGTGTCCTGGTCCCCAGGTAGAGACAATCCTTGATCAACAAATTACTTATTTTTAAAATGTGTTCATACTTATGAAGTCACCAACTGACCAGGATTAGTCCCCCTGAGGTCTTGCCAGGCACCAGTAGATTTCAGTGGGGGCAGGGACAAATGATGGGTAGAAGACAGGCCCAGCCTCACCTTTTCACCGACTGGATCTCCAAACTCGCCTTCTTGAGTTCCGCCGTCATTTGCAGCTTGTTTATAGTTTCCTGCGCCGCACTGGAAGAAATAGATTTATTAGTCTGTTTTGTATTGGGCCGTGTTCTGAGAAACTAACAAGAAGAAAGAAGGGGGTAAACAGCGATTTGGACAAAGCAGTGGGGGGCGGGGGAGAAAACAAACATTTTGAGAGCATCTACAGATCTCTGGTCGTTTTCTCGAAGGAACTCTTCAAAGGCTGCCGCGTCTTCTTCGAGCTTTTTTTCTGCTTTCATGAGTTGCCTTTCCTTCATCGCTGTGTGTTTTTCAAACCTTAGAATGGTGTTTCTTTTGGTTGACAGAGTATACTGGGAATATTGAAAACACAAGTTCATCAAGAACATGATTCCACATTTCTAGCACATTTCAAAGGTCTCAAAACAAAGGGGAAAATAACCTGCCTGGTCTGTGATCATTTGTATTAGAAATAATAGCGTGCTGCAGTGAAGGAATTTCATGAAGGAATTCTATTTTCAGGGTAGTTAGAAGGGAGACTAATGCCTCTCTTTCACTTTTATGAAGAGGCTTGATATTGTTCCAAAATAGCCCCACAAATAAAAACAGCTAAGTGTCTCCTCAGGCTCTATCCTAAAAAGGGGGGGAGGGGCATGTTCCATATTTCTCCAAAAAGCAGGTCCACTTAGTGTTACCCACAGTGTCCTCCGCTACTTTCTGGGCCTTGGGAAACTGGATTGTCTGCAATCACAAAGGCTTTCCTATAGGAAGTACCGTGGGAGAGTCAGGGTCCAACAATTCCTCCAAGCCAGCCCCAGGGTCAGGGGGAGCGCAGGGCTGGGGGAGTGGGGTGGGAGAGTGCTTAACCAGCCTCAAAGCACCCTGTTTAGATCCTCCAACACAACTTTGATAGCTAGATTCTGTTTTGGTTTTGGGTTTTTTTTTTTTACTACATAATGTAAAAATCTACTTGTATTTTTAATGCCATGCATGAAGAATAAAGTATAAACAAAGCCACAAACATTATAATGTGAATGGATTAGAATGTGGAAATGAGATAACTTTAAAGGAACAACAACCAGGACTTCACTGGTGGTACAGTGCAGAGGACACGGGTTAGATCCTGGGTCCGGGAAGATCCCACGTGCCTCAGACAACGAAGCCTGTGCCCCACAACAAGGACCCAGGGCGGCCAAAATAAATAATCAGTGAATTCACTTTTTAAAAATACAGTATTTCTAAATATGAATGGATGTAAAATAAAAGATTAAAGGAAAAAGACAACCAAAACTTAGATACTCCACGTGTATAACCGCCAAATATTTGTTACTTCATTTGACAAACAGTTACTGTGTGCCAGGTCTGTTTTAATGGTTCTGTTGGAGCAGTGAACAGAATAAAATGGATTGCTTTTGTGAGGTATTCATTCTAGCAGAGGGAGATGTCGGTTAAAGAGGAATAAGTGGTCCAGGGGGCAAGGGCAGGAGATTACCACCATGTATAGCCCAGGAAAGACTCCCTGATACAGTGAAAACTTAACAGAGACTGGAAGGAAGTAGGGAGCAAATCATGTAGACGTCTGAAAGAGGAATCTTCTTCCCAGAAGGAAAAGCCCCCTGGGCAAAGGTCCCGAGGGAGCGTGTGACTGGTGCGTCCCGGGAGCAGCAAGGAGGCCAGCGTGGCTGAAGCACAGGATGGCAGGGAGGAGGTCAGAGAGTGCGCAGAGCTGGGGGCAGAAAAGTCACCTCTTCAGCAGAGGAGGGGCCGGGCCAGACTGACTACAGGGGGCAAAACTGGAAGCAGGAGACTAAGGAAGGTACAATAATTCATTCGAGACCTACTGGGGACGTGGGCTACAGCGGCCTCAGAGCAGGTCGTGAAAAGCAGTGTGACTACAGATATATTTGGAAAAAAGTTATCCCAAAGGGTATTTGGATGTGGGTTGTAAGAAGGAGTTGAGGATAACCCCAATGTTCTGGGACAAAGTAACTCGAAAAATGGAATTGCTGTTGACAGAGATAGGAAACACTGCCTGAGATTCAGGTTTGCAGATGCAGGGGAAAGGATAACAAGGGAAGTTTTGGAAATGTGAAGCCTGACATCCCTATGGAGCATCTTAAGTAGAGATGTTAAGAACTACGGTTATAGTCGTTGGGTCTGAGTTGCACTGGTGAATTTGGAGTTCAGGAAGGAAAATCACAAGTAAATTTGGAAGCTCTTAATAGGATGGTAGGATTTAAAGCCTCCAGCCTGGAGGAGGGTGGATAGAGTGTAGGGTGAAGTGTGAACCCTGGGGTATTCTAGCATTTTAAGATCAGGGCACAGAGGAACAAGAAAACTGTGAAGGAGTGAGCTGTCAGTGCTGTGGAAGAACGAGGACACAGAGGGTCCTGGGAACCAGCTGAAGAAAACTGTTTCAGGTGAGGATGATCACCTGGGCCAACAAATGCTAGAAGCAGAAGGAAGACTGAAATGACTGAACTGGGCAGTAGAAGCGGTGCTGGTGGAGTGACAACTGAGTGGGTCTGGGAGAGGCTGAGTCTCTAGGATGGGGGGCGCAGTGGGGCTGGGCCTGTCGTGGAAATGTCAAACATCCAGGTGAAAATGTGGCAGTGCGTTCAGGAAGTCTGCAATTCGGCTAACAGGAGAAAGAAAGTATTTTAACTACCTCGAGCATAAACCTGTCTCTCTGGTCATTAATAAATTCATGGGTGGTCCTTTTTGTGTCTGCACCTTTAAAGAAAATTGAAATAGACAGGTTTGGTTCATTATCCCTCAGAGATGTTATATAAAATAAAGGCTATGTAATTAAATTATTGCATACAATATGTATCTGAGTTTTAAAAATACTATATTTTTAGAAAAACTTTTTTCCTAGCCACTGAAGTTACTTTAACAATATTATAGTAACTATCATTTATTTTATGTCCATATTCCAGGAACTTCACTAGACTCTTTACATCCATAATTTAACTTAATTCTTTTTTTTTTCATAATTTAACTTAATTCTGTTAATACCTCCAATAAGGTTCTTGTTACTATCCCCATCCTGTGTGTGAGGCCCTGAAGCTCAGAGATGTCACGAAGCTTGTCCAAGATCACACAGCTAACAAGTGGCAGAAGGTATAGTCACTGGTATATCATTACCCAGCATTTGCCTCTTTTTCATACAGTTACCTGACACTAACAGTAAATATTCAAAATGATATTCTTAAACAAACAGTAATTTAGACTTACCTTCTGTTAATCTGAGAATAAGAGTGGGATCTAGCCCCAGTCGTTCAACTGAGGCATCACCTGTGTCGGCGAAGATTGCTATTTGGCCCAGGTGTGAACGATTCTTCATTCGTGATGAAAAAGTAGACTTTTGGTAGACTTTCATGCTGCGGTTCATGAACTTTTCCTGCCCAAGTGAAAAAGTTTAACAGAATTTCTAATGTACCAAAATGATGTTGTCTTAAAATAGTGATTGTATATATATATCATTTGCAACAAGTCCTTTTCTCAGTACTAGTTCGTTAAACAAGCAGCTTCAAGTTCTCATGTCTGAAAGGTTTTGTCTGGTTTTCAATCCCTTCTCATAGGAAGCTGAGCACAAAGAAAGAACAGTCAAACTTGATTAAACATGAACTTCACAAACAGGAGATTAGAAAGTGATCTGGTTTTAATTTCACAGTTTCATCTAGCTCAGAATGCAGGTCACTTGGAGATTGCACTGATTGAAAAGGATTGATTCTGTGGAATTGAAAACTTGAGAGCAAATAGACCTCCCAAGTAGACATTCAAAAAAAAAAAAAAATCACGCAGTGATGTGGGGTCTGATCATACAAGCAGGGAAATTAACTGCAAGGCATAGTTGGGAAGTAGGCCACAGGTTCATACCAACTCATTCTAAAATGACGCCTTTTCCTCCACTTTTATTCCATCTTCCTCCCCAGTACACACATATACATTCTCTTATTTGCATCTGCCTGGCAAATACTGACTTGTTTTTAATGATTCAGTTCTTGTTATCTCCTCAGTAGTCTCTATACACATACCCCATCATGGCTCCCACCACCCTCTTCCCTTTTTTCACCAACAAATACAAGTGTCCCTTTCTCTATGCATGCTTCTGTTACTGTATTTCAACTCTAAGATGTCATTTGTAAGATGCACTATCATTTTATGCAGTGCCAGTGCTGTATGGCATCCCATCTATGTAGCTGAGTCCCAATTTCAGAAATGTGAAAATGCAAGAAAATGTGGGCATCAGAATCGGCGGATAGGGTATACTGCACCTGTCATACCAGAATGTAGAGCTGTGCCTGTATTCTCCAGTAGGTAGTGATCGCTAGCTCCCTATCACGGCTGGACGCTGTCCTAATATAGCGATTACACCATCTCCTAGCACAGTGGGAGACATGCAATCTGACATCTGACTCTATGTCTCAAACCAGCAAAGTTCATAAAGGTGATGGCTAAGAGGGTATGATTCTAACATTGACTGCCACTGTGGTTTATCTTACCCTTTTCTTTGCTGCCATTTCATTTTCTTTGAAGAGAAAGAGATCTTTAAAAAAGATTTTATATGGCCTGTCCTTTTTGATCGTCTCATCTTTTTCTTTCTCTGTTTAAAAAACAAACAAACAAACAAAAAAACAGAAAACTTCTGTCAATCCTCCTGTTGACCAGAACAGCAAGGCTCCCACCATCCAGGGGAAAGTAAGTGAGGGCACCTGGGTCTCTGAGGAGGAGGATCCATGCAGCCTTGCCCCCAACAAGCCGGGGATGTAGGGCCTGGATCATGGGGGCAAGAGCCACAGTTCCTCTGATTCCTGGGGAAAGGGGGAGGAGCCACTGCCCCAACCAGTACAAGGTAGATGAACACACAACACTGGACTGATGAGACTGGCAGCAATTTAATCAGTCACATACGCCCCAGTGTGGGAGGATGCCGTGGGCCACGCAGGGCCATACCACATCACTCGCGCACTCAGAAGCAGCGGACCAGAAGGAGCGGCAGGAGGCAAGCTCTGTCATAACAAGAGGGTTGAATGACCTCTGGTTCCTACAGGAGGACGTGACTGACTTGTTTGAATAGTTTCACAGGCTGGCAGGAACGTGAAACCCATTATGTTGAAGAGCTATGAAGCGTAGCTGGTCCTGCTGATAGAGGAATTAGTTTCATGGGGAACACTTTCCACTTGGTGGATTCCAAATCTGCCAAGAGCAGGAGGACTTAGGGTTAAGCCTTTAGAGCCCGCTGAGGCTCCAAGATGTCAAAGCAGAACATGAAATTTTAGGTCTTGTAATAAATGAGCAGAGACAGTTGAGGGTGGGTCCAGGCAGCTTGGGCTTGGAGATGGAGTGTGGATAAGAGTAGGCAATAGGCTTGATGGCTGCCCCAGGTGAGGGAAGGGAAGGTATGGGGCGCAAAGTATTGTCAAGATCCTAACTTTCGTGGGTTCTGGTGGGTTCAGAGGGTCATATAATGTTATTAATATGTAACTTTATTAATTTATAAGCAGGTCATGGGCTCAGGAAACTGGTCCCAAAGATGCTGTTCATTGCTCTGTGAGTAATAAAATCCTTTCACTGTGACCCAAGAGTTTTGTATCCAAGCAACTGTGGAAAGCAAACTTATTAGTTTGTAAATAGGGGAACATCTTAGATCCCTCATAGTTCTTGACAAAGTAATACAAAATTTTTAAGAAAGGAGGGATCATCTAATACATACTATTCTATTATACTGCATCTTGGTTTTATCAGTTGGCAATATCTTAGAAGTTCTTTCCATATCAACACATATATATTTAGCTCATTAAAAAAAAGCTATCTAGTAGCCAATTCTTTGGATGTATTATACTTAATATAACAAATCCCATATCAATGGACATGATGGTTGATCCCAGTCTTTTGCTATTATAAATAATGCTGCACTGAATATTCTTATACGCCTATCTTTAATCACTTGTTCAAATGTATCTGTAGAAGAAATTTCCAATATGGTCCTATTTAAATGCTTTTTAAAGTTTGATAGTGGAGCAGAGGCTACTAATGGTTCTCTGATACCCACTCTCCATTATTCTAAGAAAGACAGCCTTCAACTCTAACTTGGCACACGGGCCCCCAGAGTTAAGACTATATGTCTCAACCTCCCTTGGAGCTAGATATAGCCATGTAAATAAGTTCTGGCCAAGGGGATGTCAGGAGGAGTGGTGAGTGACGCTTCTAGGAAGTGTCCTAAAAAGAAGGAGTGTGTACCTCCCTTCCTTACTCTCCCCCTTGCTGGGAGGAACATGGGTGTTATTGCTAGTGTGGAAGCAGCCATCCTGGATAAAGAATACAGATCAGCAACAAGCTAAAAGCCTGGGCCCCTGATGTGAGCTTTCATAGGAGCCGTGGAAAGCTTCTATCCAGAGTTTGTTACTTAAGAGAGAAATAAACGTCTGCCATGTTTAAGCCACTGCTGTTTTATATTTTCTGTCAAGTGCAGCTTAAACCTTTTCATTCTAAACACAGATAGGGCTATGTTTTTTCCAAAGACAATGCCTCGAGAGCACCTGTTATCCACAACGCATTCTTGGTGTTGTCCAATTTTTAAATCTTCATCAAATTTATAAGTGATAAAAGGTTATTCTTGTATACAGACCAATACAAATTCCTTGTCCATTTGTAAAGAAGCAGAAAAATGAAGAGATAAAGGATGATAAAAGAAAGGAGAAGACAGATTTTGATAAAGGGTAGTTCTTGTGTCCTTTATTATGATGAATAATTGAGCTAATTATTTTATATCATGAAGGTCTCTAAGAATGTAGCTGTGATAATTTAATGCCCCTCTGATTTGAAGATTTTTTTTCAGTATTAAAAAATAGAAGGGAACTTTCTCAGCAGGGAGTTCATAAACTCTTTACATAGAGAGACTAAGTCTGATCTTATCATGCAGCCATGCAGTGTTCCCCTTTTCTTATTGCCCAGTCCACCATGGAGACTAACTGTAACTAGCTACCAAGCAAGAACCCAGTAATTGATTTCTTCTTTACCTGCAGGAGTCACTGGTGATAGTGACAAAAACTGGGATGACATTTTGTGTCTTGGCCCTGTCCAAAGAAAAGGAAATACATTTTAAAAACTCTATAAACATTACATAATACATAGCACATGTAAAGGGAATCAATAGTCTCTAGAAGTTGTTCTACCTCTGTATTTTCATAGGTATTAATCCCTCTATTGACCAATGGGCTGATGATGAACATAAGGGAGAAGAAGAGAACCAACTATTCTTAGAAAGGGATTGTAAAGTTCTCAAACTAAACCAATAGGATATACTAACCAGGGGAAATAAGTCAAAGACAGTGAATGGTTTTTGTGTACAAAATAGAAATAGCAGGATGACTAAGGGGCTTCCCTGGTGGCTTAGATGGTAAAGAATCCGCCTACCATGTGGGAGACCTAGGTTCAATCCCTGGGTCAGGAAGATCCCCTGGAGGAGGGCATGGCAACCTACTCCAGTATTCTTGCCTGGAGAATCCCATGGACAGAAGAGCCTGGCTACAGTTCGTGGGGTTGCAAAGAGTTGGACATCACTGAGCAACTACGCACAGCACTCCCAAATGAGAGGGAAAATGTTGTCAGATTGCCTAGCAGATGCCTGCAAATTCACATCTAAAATACATGTACAAACCCAACTTCCAATGGAAGAAAAAGAGAGTTGGAAAACCAGGGATTGAAAATGGTAATGTTTGATTGCAAGCCATCATTTTTAGAGGAAACACAGGCTTGTGATTAAGAGCCTGGACTCTCATTATGCTTCTTCACCCTTACCCCTCAATTTCCCCATCTTTCAAAAGGGATGGTAAGAATAGCACCTACCTCCTGAAGTTGTTATAGGAGTTAGCATATGTCTTGCCCTTTGGACAGCATCAGAAGCATAGTAAGGGTCATATAGGTGTAGGCTCATGGAGAAAATACTCTAAGAATGGAAGATACTTGGTGTGTTTGAGAACAGCAAGAGACTAGTGGAGCTTAACCAGTGAATAAAGGGGAGCGTGACAGCCAAGGTCAAAGAGACAACAAGACCCTATAGGTCATTTACTAATTGGAATAAAGATCATTAAATGAATCACTCTGAGTGCTGAGCTGAGAAGAGACTACAGAAGAGGTTGAGGGTCAGGTAGGGAGATCTGTTGGGATGCTACAGCTATTGAGAGGCAAGAGCTTACGGGGTCTCTTGGGACAGTAGTGGACGTGGTGATATATTTGGAAAGTAGAGACTATAGGACTGGGTGATGGTTTGAATATGGGGTATGAGATAGAGAGCCCAGGAATTAAAGGATGAAATTGCCATCAATGGAGACAGAGAAGACTGTGGGGAAAAGGGAGGTTGGGAAGAACAAAGGTTCAGTTTGGAATATGATAAATTTGAGATATCTATTAGACCTCTAAGGGGACTAATATAAATATAAATACACTAATATAAATAGATACTATTCTTCCAAGTGAACACCATGCTGGTTGGTTTAATTAATTCTTGCATTCTTCTAACATTATGCAATCACATGTGGTCACTGCATAATATAAAAGACAGGTCCTTTGATGCATGTCATCATAGGGTACCATGAATGCCACTGTGGAAAGACCCTAGCCTTTGGGGACAGGCATGTTTGAATCTTGTTTCTGACTCTTCTTGGCTCTCTCTCTTAGGCCTACCCGATGAAACTCAGCACATCTAAACTGCTTCTTCCAAGTATGGATACTAATTTTCTTTCAGCCTTACAGCCTTGTTGTAATTTCCAAACACAGATATTGTATGCAAAGTGCTTACTCATGATAGACAGATAGGGAAACAATTGCTTATACTTTCTTCAAAATAGATATCCAGATCTGTCTTCTTTCTGGTCCACTCTGTCTTATGAACAACCACAGTACTTGGAAAGAATAGGAGGGGTAACCGACAGCCACTTTCATAAGAAACCCTGAATTAAAGTTCTTGAAACCAGGTTGTTTGAGAGGAGTAGACCACAAATATTGATACAAATTTGGGGAATCTGACCCACCTTATTGGGTTTCCCAAGTGGCACTACTAGTAAAGAACCCACCTGCCAATGCAGGAGACTTAAGAGATGCAGGTTTGATCCCTGGGTTGGGAAGATCCCCTGAAGGAGAACATGGCAATCTACTCCAGTATTCTTGCCTAGAAAAACATGTGGACAGAGAAGCCTGGCAGGCTACAGCCCACAGAGTCTCAGAGAGACCCACCTTAGCACAGATTCTTAACATTCCAAGCTTTGTGGAAGCAGAGAAAGAGGAACAGGGGTTTGACATAATAATATCTAAACCTACAGTCCTAGAGCAACTTTCAATGAATTCCCAATAACAGTATGTAGCAGATGTTATTTGAAGCAGTTTGTGTTTGGTTTTCTCAACAGTTCTCTCTATAATTCAATGGAACTGGATTTGCAGATTCTTTCATCAGGATATAGAAAACTTTGTCTCTGAAATGCAAATGAAGATTTAGACAGGTTCTTTCAGACCCAATGCCTTTAACAGTATGTAGCAGATGTTATTTGAAGCAGTTTGTGTTTGGTTTTCTCAACAGTTCTCTCTATAATTCAATAGAAGTGGATTTGCAGATTCTTTCATCAGGATATAGAAAACTTTGTCTCTGAAATGCAAATGAAGATTTAGACAGGTTCTCTCAGACCCAATGCCTTTCAATTTTTCCCCACCCCCTTCCCTCCCACTTGGACAAATATTCGGAGAGAGGGCTGTGAACTGTGTCCTTGGATGGTGTAGAGAGACCAGTGCAAGCAATCTTCTTTTATTTACCAGAAAGCTGGGAGCCACTACGTCCTTGGCCTGCTCCCTGACCTGCCTCTCTCGATTAGGTCAGAAGCAGAGCATGGTGATGAGGAAATTACTTTCAGCTTGACCTTAAAGTCCCCACTGGCGTCAAACTAGCTCTTCTGTATGGACTCTTCTGTTGACATTTCTGACTGTACCTTATGCAAACTGAAGAAATAATTGCAGGTCCAGGAGAAGGAAGAGTAGGTGAAAGAAACCAGTCAACGTGAGTCCCGTGGTGTGACAAGGACTTTGTAAATCAAAGAGCTGCAGATGCTGGTCATTCCAGAAGCTAAATGTGCTCTCTTCAGCCCTCTGCAATTACCGAACAATGACTGGAGGAGAGAAGTCTGCTCTTAACCTTCTCTTTCTGCAGACTTGTTTGCAGGGGCGTCTTTAGCAATGTTGTCTGTGTGGACTGTAATCGAATACACTCAGTTCACCCACAGATAAAATCCTCATGAAGAAAAAGGACAACTTCTTTTAGACTTACAAAGAACTTGTAAGCTTTAAACACATGGTAAATGCTTTGAAGGACTATCAGTTGAAATCAAATCTTTAACTTAACTGACCAGCAAGACAAATAACAGGATTAAAATAAACTGACAGTAATAATCAGTAATAATAGTATTACTTCTTTAGAGCTGTGCACTGGGCTAAGTGATTTACACACCATCTTATTTAAAGCTCAGGTAAGTCCATAAAGTAGAAACAATCATCCCCATGATATAGGTGAGAAAATGGAGGCTTAGGGAAATTAAGCGAACCCCCAAGGTCAAACAGTTCATAAGTAACAAAAGCGGGATGAAGACAAGTTTATCAGACCCCACAGGCTTCTATGTTCCTATAATTCCATCCCATCCTTTATACCTAAAATTGTATATATCTGCAAATATGCCTATAAATGCAAAATGTAACTGATTTAGCAGAAATTTTATAAACATTAACATTTCTCTATAAATTAGTGACTTTATGTGTCTCTATTTTCCACTGTTTCTACTTCTATTATTTCTCTGCATATATTATACTTTTCTTTTTTTTTTTTATACTTTTCTTTTTAAAGCTGTGAAAGACACCTCTGTTTGTGATTGTGTGTCTGAGCTGTGGGTAATCTATAGATTTTTTTTTCTCCTTTAGTGTCTCTTATTTACATTATCTATTTAATTCTTTCCCATTTTTCCCTTCTCTTTCTTACCTGACTGATCTCTTTTTTATGGCCATAATATGAAGCTTAACTATATTCTTATTTATTGTGTTCATTTAAAGGAGTTCTTGCTTTCTGTTCTTTGTTATAAATGGCTTTATAATGACACAAAATTGACTTTTAGATTTTGTGGTTTTGCCAGCCTCAGCTTTCTTTGATCATATGTTATTTGCATCCATCAAGTGTCTTCCTTTTGACTGTAAAGTCTTTGCTGGGAAGAAAAAGGGCCTTCCTATCTTTGAATGTCCTACAAGGCCTAACAGAGAGCTTCTAATAAGTGTATAAACAAAGTGAAATATTTAGAAGGCTCAAAATCCTGTGCCTGCCAGTGTATTCACAGCAACTGACAGGCAGGAAGAGATGTGGCTAAGAATTATACTTATACTTGAAAGTGAAGGAAAGTGAAGTCGCTCAGTGGTGTCCGACTCTGCGACCCCATGGTCTGTAGCCCACCAGGCTCCTCTGTCCATGGGGTTTTCCAGGCAAGAAGACCGGAGTGGGTTGCCATTTCCTGCTCCAGGAGATCTCCCTCGCAGGGATTGAAGCCGGGTCTCCCTCACGGCAGGCAGACGCTTTATCCTCTGAGCCACCAGGGAAGTCTCCTTACGCTTGCGGTGGTCTCCAATCTTGGTGGCTAGTTGAGGGCAGGTCCCGCTGTATACAGTTGGGAGGGGGAACATCAAGCTGAAACCAGTTTTACCTCAACAAGTTGGGATCCAGGAGCGTTTCCAACCTATCCTTCAGGAAGGGGTTAGGGGAAGCTGGGTGAAGGCGCCAATCGATTCTTCAGTCTCCGCTCGGTCCTCGCCCACTCCGGTAGTAGGAGACGGGAGTGCAGCTGGCCAACCGAAAGGTGGGAGGCACCGTCACCGCGCTCGCGGCCGCGCGGACCCGGCGCGACTCCACCCGCAGCGCCCCGCCACCGACCCCCGCTCCCTCTGCGGTGGCCCCTGCGCCCCAGGCTGCCGCTCCAGCCCCCCTGGGCAGAGGAGTCTCCCCACTCCGTCCCCTCCCGGGGCTCCCTCCAGGTTCTCCCCCCACCTCCCCATTTCAGCTCCTCTGGGGTACCCGAGTCCTCGGCCACGCCCTCCCGCCGGGTCACGCGATCCTCGCGGCCCGCCTTTCTCTCTTCCCACCGCCGAGCTGCAGTTTTCTCGTCTGTGAAGTAGGGACAGTGATTCCTGCCGCATTTACCCAGAACGTGACAAGGTGACCGGCGAAGAGGAGAGGCCATTATAACATTTATCACTAATCAGCGTTCCTGCCGTCGTCCTCTCACCGCCCTCGCGCTGGTGGAGGGGAGGCCTGCATCCCCGCAGTCGGGAAACGCCCAGGCTGGCAGCCCCGCCCCGCGCCGCCCCCCGGGCCGCGGGCCACACCCCCGCCGGCCTGCCCGCTCCTCGTCCGGCCGCGCTCGGCGCCGGCCCCGCAGCCTCCGCCAGACCCGCGGTGCACGGCGACATGGCCGGCAGCCACCGCCTCCTGCTAGAAAACGCACGGCAAGTGGTGCTGGTGTGCGCCCGCGGCGAGCGCTTCCTGGCCGGGGACGCGCTGCGCAGCCTGGAGGTGCTGGAGGGCGCCAGCCTGGTGGTGGGCACGTAAGTGGCCGCGCCGTCTGGGCTGCGGGCGCCGCGGGTCGCTCGCTGCGCGGACCAGTCTGCCAAGTGCTCTTTCTATAACTTGTGCACTGTGGAGGGAAAGGCGGTAACAGGCTTCCGGCACCCAGGGAGATGGTTGTACGCCTGCCTTTCAGGCGCCTATTGCTAACGTGTTTGGCCACTTTGGGTTGTCATTCACTTGGAAAAGAAAAGCACTCTCAAGCTGCACAACCCACTGAGCCGCATCAGGATCGCGCTTCTGCTGATAAAATACGATTGCAGCAATCAGAAGGGGTAGGGGTTCTCTCCAATGCTTCCTGAAGTGTGGACAAGGGCCACCTGCCTCATATGGCCTGAGGTGTGTTTTTTTTTTTTTTTTTTTAAGACAGATTCCTGATCCCTCCCCACCCCCGTATTCCCAGATCTCCCCCCAACAAGTTTTATTGAGATATAATTGGCATACAGCACTGTTTAGATTTAAGGTGAACAGCATGAATTGACTTACATACATCATGAAATGATTACCAGCAAGTATAGTGAGCATCCATCCTTTCATACAAAGTCAAAGAAATAAAAAAAAAAAAAAGTTTTCTTTGTGACCAGGACTCTTAGGACTTACTCTCTTAAGAACTTTAATGTGTAACATGTAGCAGTGTTCATTATATTTATCCTGCTACACATTACATCCCTAGTACTTATGTATCTTATAACTGGAAGTTTGTACATTTTGATTACTTTCGTCCAGTCCCCACCACCCGCTCCGCACCTATCTTCAGGTCTTTTGAATCAGGATCACTGTGGGTGAAGTTTTGAGATCGGAATTTTTACAAAGCGTATCTTCCACCTACTTCTACTGTACCCCAAAACTTGAAACCCACAGAAGCCCTTTATGTGGTGATGGTTTGGGGTGATAGAAAATTAAAATTCAGCCACCAGAAAGAGAGGACATTTTTCAGTTATTTTCATTTAACCTTCTGAGAGTAAAAGAACAGCCGAAGCTTGGAAGTCAGACTTGGAGTGGGCCTGGGGGGTGGATTCCCATCTGAATTGAAGAGCCAGTGAGGCTGAAATTACACCGAGTTTCATCCCTTATCTGAGGCTGCTTAGGGTTGTGTAAGAGCGCAGTTTTTAGGGACGCTCTGTGTGTTTAATTAACAGAGGAATAAAAATATTCCCAGTGTTATGGTCAAAAATTTGTTAAAATCAGTTAACAAGAATTGCATGGATGTAGGAACCTAGGGTCAGTTGATAGCCATATTCCACGGAGTTCAAGGATCTAGACCCCTACCTTCTTGCTCAGCTGAGCACTCCACTGTTTCTCACAGTCACTCCATCGTCCAAGACGGCTGTACCTTCTCCCATTATGATGTCTCCATTCCAGCCGGTAGGAAGGAAGAGAAGAAACTCCTACTGGCTAGAACTGAGTCACGTGGCCTCACCTGGCTGATGGGAGACTTGGAAATGAAGTCTTTATTCTGGGTGGTCAAGACTTCAGCTAAAATTTAGGAATCTAGCACTGTGGGAAAAGGAAACATTGATCTTGGGGAACAACTAGCAATCTCTGCCACGCATGACTTTGCCTTGCATGTGGCTAGAGTCAATTTCCAAAGACAAAAGCTCAAGAAGGAAATACAGTAAATATTGACTGATTGAAAGTAAGTTCATTATACTTACTGGTAATCATTTTATAGTTTAAATCATTGGTCAAATTTTTCACAATATTTCCTCCAAATTTAGTGATAATTTCTTGATTTTTCTTCAGAGATGGGTTCATAAAAGCCATCGGTCCTGCTGATGCTATCCAAAAACAGTTTTCAGAAGAAACATTCGAAGAAAGAATTGACTGTTCTGGGAAATGCGTCTTGCCAGGTATTAACCTCTTTTGCAATAAAGGCCTGAAAGCAGTTTTAATAAAGAGGAATAGTAGTAGCTTGTTTTAAATAAGGTTTCACAATATATAAAAATATAATATCTGCCATTTATTGAATTTATACTAGTAAATGTCTTAACTGCTTTACAGACACATTTTCTTGTTGAATGACACTGAACTGCCTTGTAAGTATCATTGTCTACACATCATAGATTAGAACACTGACGTTTATATGTGAAATATCTTACCCAAGATCTCTAAACAGGTAAAGGACCAGCTGGAATCAAATGCACTCATTCACTCCACTTCTTTCCACTCACATGCTGAAAAGAAACCAGCTGTGTTGGGTTTGGGTTTGGGTTCAAAAACTGTCCAAAGAATTTTATTAATCCATTGCACAGGGGAGGCAAATAGGGCAAGCTGCTTTCTCTAATTCTAGAATAGACTCTAAATTTCTATAGAGTATGAGACAAAGGGCCCATCTCCAGGCAGAAAAAGCATAAGCCAAAGAACCCTAGAAATTTCACCAAAGTTCATTTTTATCGTTAGTGATTGACAACAATCAGTTTATTAGCCACCATATCCTAAATTATCCATGTTTTATAGCTTCCCTGGTGGCTCAGGTGGTAAAGAATCTGCCTGCAATGCAGGAAACCTGGGTTGGATCCCTGGGTTGGGAAGATCCCCTGGAAAAGGAAATGGCAAACCACTCCAGTATTCTTGCCTAGAAAATCCCATGGACAGAGGAGCCTGGTGGGCTACAGTCCATGGGGTCACAAAGAGTCAGACACGACTGAGCACTAACACTTCACTCCAACATGGCTTTTATGTAATCATCTGAAACAAAGTTCACACCAATTTTGAGTTTTGTGCAGACATAGAGGCTAGGGTTTATACTTTTAAAATGTGTACTCTGAATACATGACAGAACTTCTACTATCTGGCTCTTGGGGCTCAGGAGAGAAAGTCAGGGTGAAATCTGAGTAGAAAGAGCAGAATGTGGTAGAGAAAGCAATCCATATAGGGACTTTTGGTTTTACTCTAATCAAAGCCACTAATGAATCATTTAATCCATAAGTACTTTAAATGCTCTGGAAAGACACAGTTTACCAAATTGTACCTGCATAAACAAAAGTTCCAAGTGGTTGCTTTAAGGTTTCTCTTTAATTAAAACATATTTCTTGAAGAAAGATTTATCTTTATAATTTCATATTTTGCCTTCTCAAAGTGGAGGGTAGGGATTGTATTGTTCTTTTTCACACCTAGATTATTCTTTGGTGATAGAGTCCTTGGTTTTGCTCAACTAGTAGGTTTGACATTCTGTTCTAAATTCTTGTTTGGAGAGCATGGATTTATTGGGCAAAAGGAGCTGTGTTTCTTTAGAGGATGTTTTCATCATGTTGATTCAGTCTTCCATTAGAGCCTTCTAGACCAACCATGGAGAGTCTTCTTGGAACCACACAGACACCTTCTTCCCCCTCCACCATCCTCCAAGATGGCTATCACTGTCATGCTTTCCCGAGAACCGTATTAGAGTCTGTCTACTGTCCAAGTGCTTCTGATTTCATAACTGTAAACATGATGTGATTTATTGATTACAGGTTTAGTGGATGCACACACACATCCAGTATGGGCTGGAGAAAGAGTTCACGAGTTTGCAATGAAGGTAATTGCAGTAAACAATGGCAAATCAAAATAAAACACAAATATATACAAAACTTTTTCTAGAGTTTGTAGGCTGTTAGACTTTACAACAAATGTCTATGTGTCTATTTAATGGATATTTTTTTACTAGCTTTGACTATGGAGATAAGTTACTACAAAGTTAACTAATTTATGACTTGGTGCCAAATCTTTATGTTATGCATAGGGCTGTCAATAGTTTGAAGTATAATAGTTTTCAAGATATTTTAGCTGCCAAATGCTCCTTTTAAAATAGAGTTTTACCTGTTTTGCGCACTAATTTCCCCTTTTCCCCCCATTCCATTCCCTGGTAGCCTTTAAAGGGACTCCAGGAAGCAGTTTGAAAATCACCACTCACTGGGGTCAAAGTTGGAAAAATATATTATTAATCACAAAATAAAATAAGCTTTATATTGTTCCTACAGAAAAATGAGACATTAAGAAACATAAATTATAGTCTTTTATCAGGCATTAATTAGCCACAGTCAACCCTCACATCCCTGGTTTGAGCCATTTTCACACTGTTTATTTGTTTGTTTTTAGTAGACCTTTTTAGAGCAGTTTTAGGTTCACAGCACAATTGTGTGAAAGATTCCGAGATTTCCCATATACCACTGGCCTCCAACTTCTGTCCAAAGCACAGCCTTTTCTATTTTCAACATCCCTGACCCGAGATGTACATTTGTCAGCATGGATGAACTTACAGTGACACATTATTATCACCGATAGTCCACAGTTCTTGTTACTGTTGACCCTTGCTGTTGTGCATTCTCTGGGTTTGAGGAAATGTCTGCTGACTGCATCCACTACTGTAATATCATACAAGGTAATTTTACTGCCCCCGCCCCGCCAGATCCTCTGTGCTCTGCCTGTTCTCTCCTCCTAAAAACTAGTAACTGCTGACCTTTCTACTGTTGCCATAGTTTTGCTTTTTCCAGAATGTCATATGGTTGGAATCCTACAGTATGTAGCCTTTTCAGACTGAGTTTCCTTCATATTTTTTCTTCACACTGTTTTTTAAAAAACAGTGTATCCTAACAGCCAAATTGGATAATTTAAGAAAAAAAAATGTATTCAAGTATTGTCTACCTTTCTCAACAATCTAGAGTTGTTTTTTAAGACTTTATTAAACCACTGAATTTCAGAGCCTAAAATGTAGAGGTTTGCAGTCCAGTTCTCTAATTATCTGATGCAGAAAGGACCAAACCCACCAGCTTTTTGTGAACATGAAATCCTTGAAGATCATTTATTATCAAACCATTGAAACTTTCCTTAAAAGCTCTAGTTTGCAATACCTTGAATGTGACAGAATTAAGGACAAAGGAAACGGGTATGGCAATGGGAGCCCCTGGGATGGCATATTTTGCACCACCTTCCTTGCAGCTCAGAGTAACCGGAGCTCATCAGGATCTCAGAAGAGCCTTTTTATTTTCTTGAGTGACAGAGGTCAGGCCTGAAACTCCAGGCGGCCAAATACCGAGGGGTGCAAATGCTCTGGGTCTCTGGGTGGAGACTCAGGTAACGACAGTGGGATCCCCTGATCGCCTAAGCTTCACTTTCTCATAGGTGCTGAGATCAGCTGGTACACACTGGGACTAACTGGATTGTTAAAATACTTTCGTACCTGTTGGTAAATTGTCGCTACCCTGAGACCCCAGGTCCCTACCACGTCTCCCATCTCTGCCACCCTGGTCCCTTCCTAGCATACCTCTGACTCCCACAACTCCCCACCACCCTGGCAGAGTAGGGACTTCTAGAATTGTGTGTCCCAGCATCCTTTCTGATTGGCTATGGTGCCTACGTCATATCAGGTGTCAATCATGATGAATATCATCCCTGGACAGAGGTTCTGCAGACCTGCCTGCAGCCTCCCTTCATTTTCCAGACCTAAGGGTGACCCTGTGTGTTCAGTTGGCAGGAGCCACATACATGGACATCCATCAGGCTGGAGGAGGGATCAACTTCACGGTGGAGCGCACTCGCCAGGCCTCTGAGGAGGAGCTGTATAGCTCCTTCCAGCAGCGGCTTGGGTGCATGATGCGGGCGGGCACCACGCTGGTGGAGTGCAAGAGTGGATACGGCCTCAGCCTGGAGACGGAGCTCAAGATGCTGCGGGTGATTGAGCGTGCCCGGCGGGACTTGGACATCGGCATCTCGGTCACTTACTGCGGAGCCCACTCCGTGCCAAAGTAACCTCAACAGAAGGGACCAGGGTTTAACTCGGGCAGTTGAAAACCGGAAGGGGTCGTGTGGGGGCGTCTGAGTGGGGGCTGTGTTCTCCAGGGGCCTAAGGGGCACCAGCACTTGAGCTCTTGCAGGGGAACCAGTAGAGCCTTTGGAAAGGTGCTCTGATTCTAAAGGTCAGTCATCTCACAGGCATGGTTTTAGAAAGGTGGTCTCCATCAGACCCACCCATTTGCAAGTCACTTCATGGTGAAGGAAAAAGAGATGTTCACAACTTTTATTTTTTGATCAGCAAAAAGAAATTGCCCTGATCAGTTCAATTCAGTTCAGTCGCTCAGTCATGTCCAACTCTTTGCGACCCCATGAATTGCAGCATTTTAAAAATGACAGATGCTCATTTAAGTAGTTTCCCATGACAGTGATCACAGAGGCACCTTTTTTATAACACCCTGTAGAGGTGGAGCAAGTCTTGACATCAAGATGACTCAGCTGGGTTTTTTTTCTGTTCATCTGTTTGCTTGTTTAGCAGCAAACACTTTTGTTTTATTGTTGTAAATGTGTTTTTCAGTTTTTCTCTTGATCTAAAAAGCTTCTCCCATGTGGATTTGACATAGAGAATTCTCTACCCTTCTGTCCCTGCATCTTGTCTGTCCTGGAACCACTACATCAGAAGGCCCACAGTTCCAGAACCAAAAGATCCAAAAGAGATCCAGACTACAAAATTCACAGGGTGTTGCCTATGAAGTATGAAGTTGTAGTAACTAGGAGAATAAATGCCGCAGGCTTACAAAAATGGTTTAATTATTTAAATAGCCCATTTAATTAAATAATATTTAAAATTAATAATTAAATCATTTCAGGTTTAATTCAATTTTTTACACTTATTTAGTTTTGTGAACTTTGAAAAATAGACATTTTAATGTTAATATTTGTTTACCATCCTCAATCAGAGGAACCAAAAAAATTAACATTGAAAATTATTGTGAAAAATTTACAAAATGAATTAAGTAGAAAGAAACATAAACACTGAATATTTACAGTGATGTTTGTTGTATGTATTTACTGTTTATACTTCTGAAATTATTAAGACTTGAAACTGCACTAAGACTTCTGGGATATCCTATCTATGATAGTCTGTTTTTCGTTATTTTTTTCAGTTGAAAAGACAATGTGACATGGTAGAAAAGTCTGAAACTTTGGAGAGACCTCAGACCTGGGTTTGAATCCAGCTTAGCTCCATCCAACTGGTTGATTTTAAGTTTTGATCATTAATTTTTCTGAACATGAATTGTTCATCTGTAAATCAGCAAAATAACACCTTTCCTATATGGTTGTCTCAAAAATAGAAACAACATAAGTACCAGTCTCCTCATAGTCCACATCTGTCTACCCACCCAGGCAGTTTTTGCTGAGAGTTTTCTGTGTGCCAAATACACAGCTGATGTTTTACAGAAAAATTCTCCATCTGCCAGTGAACCTGTGAGCTTTCCTCTTCATCCCCAAAGTTAAAGGCCCAAAGGATGCCCCATGACGTCTGCATCACGTGTCCAAAGTTATACAGCCAGCAAGTGGTGGAGCTCTGGGGTTCTCTGACCCAAAAGCCCAGCCCATTCTCAGATATAACTACCCAGGAATCTTAGAATTTCTGGGTCTCCTTCTTCCCCTACGTCCGATGAGATAGAACTCCTTAGGCAGGTACCTCTAGAAACTGTGGAGGAAGAAAAAGTCAGGATGATAGCTGGACCCAGGTATGGGGCCCACAGTTGGGTGTCAGGGAAGCATCCAGCATGTCCTCTAAGTGTGCTTGGCAAGAAGATTCAGGTTTTCAGCCAGGTGGCCTTGCTGACTTTCCCAAAGGCAGCCCCAGTATGCCAGAATGGGTGAGCCATCTGTCTCTCTGCCTCTAGGGCCAGTGTATACAGAAGTCTTGTCAATACCTCTGTTAGGCCGGCTTGTCCCAGTTGTTAAGAGTCCTGAGTTATACATAGCTTTGATTCTTTCTTTATCTTTTTGAGGCTCAGGGTCACATATCTATAGTTTCTTAAGTTCTCCAAGTACCAAAGGCTGCTTTCTCCAACAATTTTTTTTTTTTTTTTTAAACTTGCCTATGGTGATCTCCTTTTCTTCTCTCAGAGGAAAAACTGCTTCTGAGGCCGCTGATGACATCATCAAAAACCACCTCCCAAGGCTGAAGGAACTTGGCAGAAATGGGGAAATACACGTTGACAATATAGATGTGTTCTGTGAAAAGGGTGTCTTTGATCTTGATTCCACCAGAAGAATTCTTCAAAGTGGGAAAGATATAGGGTTACAGATTAACTTCCATGGGGATGAGCTCCACCCCATGAAGGCTGCTGAGGTATGGTTGTTCTCTTGTTCTTTGTCAACACTCGTGCTATGGAAAACTCGATGAGTTTGTTCAAAGGAAGGAATGACCTTCTGAAAAGATAGAGGATGGGGAAATTTGTTAGAAATATGTGCAGGTTGGTCTGGTTGAGCTTTGGAATCCTTTTTTGCTAATCATTTGCTTTTATTATGTCCTCCTGGTGATACTAGTAGGAAGAAAAAAAACCTTTGTGATCTCATTTACTAAATTCACAACCTATTTTGATTGTCATTCGAAGTCACCCTAGCACTGTCTCTTAATTTCACATGAAGCTTCTAGAGTTTTTCTGTGGCAGCATTCAGACAAATTTTAGTGGAGCATGCCTTAATAGTGACGGGATGATTTTCAGATTGTTAAGTCTTTCCCAGATTCATTTATTCATACTTGGAAGAAATTCAAAATCCCCTCCACGTTTCATCTGAGTGACTACCTCTCTGGAATCCTTCCCAAACCTCTCTAAGAGTGGGTTATAGCCCCTCCCTGTCCTTGTTCCGCTGTTTAAAATCTCTGTGATTCCTACTGGACATGAACACATTGAGGACCACACCCATGTCTTCTTGTGTGTGTGTGTGTCTGTGTGTGTGCACACGCTTAGTCACTCAGTCATGTCTGACCTTACCCAGCCTTATTTCCTGGAGGTTAACACAGTGCCTAGAGTGCAAATGGTCTTTAGAAAGTAAATAGTTGTTAAATGAATGAGAACTGGGTGATCAACAAGATACTTTGGGCTGTACAGAGTAACTGTGAATTAAATGTGAATTAAATCAATAGAAGTTGATAATTCCCTGGATGAGCAAATCAAGTTTGGAAAAGTTGAGGATGATTCTTAGATCAAAAGGGAACCTGCCTTAGGGAGCATCGTCTGCGCTGTCCCAAGCCCCCAGAGCCCCGATCCCAGTGCCCGTCCACATGAGCCAGATGCTGATGGGGGCTCTTCTTCCCTGCCCTGGGGTGGGCATCGCAGCCTCCCTGGCTCACAGTGGAATCAGCTATCAGTCTTCTTTCCTTGGACTGCTCATCATGTCACCTTTCAGCCTGGGGCACTTCGCGCGTGTGTGCACGTGCGCGCATGTGTCAAAATTTGTCAAGTTCAGAAATAATCCACTTTAATACATTCTTATCCAAGCATTACCTCTTCTTAGTTGTCTTCTGACAACCTAGCATAAACTTTTCATCTGGAGGAGAGCCAAGTTCAAGAAGATAATCTAGGGACTTCCCTGGTGGTCCAATGTTTAAGACTCTGCGTGTCCACTGCCAGGGGCCCACATTAGGCCCAGGAATTAAGACCCCGAAAGCTGTGAGGTGTGGCAGAAAAAAGAAGATATTTTCAAGTTATACAAATGATTCCACACTCCTAAAGTCTGTTTTCTCACCTCATCTGTTTTCTCTGAGGCAATGGCATTCCAGGTAACTTTCTTGTAAATTTATGATGTATAACAATCAGATTTTACTACCAGCTTTACTCAATGTTTTATTCTGATTCATAAGATTCATAAAATTTTCTCTTCTAGCAAATGTTTAAAGATCTTGGTAAGCATTTGTGTGTAGGAATAGTTTTTGAAGTAGCATGCTAGCTAAATTTTCAAATGAATGTCCACCATAAACCCTTTACCCACTTGGAGCCTTGTGCTTACAAGAGGTAGTTGGCAATAATAGAGTATTGTTTGTTTTTGTAGGAAAAACCATATACTGGCACTTTATTGATTTGTTGTTGCCGTGCGTGAAACCTCTCTTTCTCTGTCTATCCTGCTTAGCTTGGGGCGGAACTGGGAGCGCAGGCCGTCAGTCACCTGGAAGAAGTGAGTGATGAAGGCATCGCTGCCATGGCAACAGCCAGGTGCTCCGCTGTCCTCCTGCCCACCACGGCCTACATGCTGAGGTGAGGCTGTTCTCCACCTCCACGCAGGAGCTGCAAGTATGAGCTGTAAAGGCAGAGACTTCCAAGATGCCCAAATATTACTTCATCACCCTTACTTTTATAATTAGAAAAGAGGCTTTATACTTTAAAAAACACACATAAGATGTTAGGAATATTCTGAATCCGAATGAGTTGCTTTCTAAGATGATGCAAGTGGGGACCATTATCCTCATAAATCCTACAAGTAAGAGAAGAGAGGAGATGTCTAAGTGTATTTTGTGGCATCTCCCAGGGATCTGGCTGTGTGCCTTCCATGGATTGAGTCTTTGTCTAGTTGTGGTAAGCAGGGACTGCTCTTCGTTGCAGTGAGAGGCCTCTTGTTGCATACCGCAGGCTCTAGGTGTCCGGGCTTCAGTGTTTGGAGCGCATGGGCTCAGTAGTTGTGGCTTGAGAGCTCTAGAGCATGGCCCGGAAGTCGTGACGCACAGGCTTGGCTGCCCCGCAGCATGTGAAGTCTTGCCAGACCAGGGCCGCATTGGCAGGCAGGCTCCCGTCCACTGAGCCACTGAGAAGTCCTCCGTTCATCCTTTTAAAACATCCAGTTACCCCGCACAAAACAAAGTTCAGTTCACACTGGACTCTTTTGCAATAGTTGTCACCGAATTAAATCTGTCTTCACCATGTTAACTAGTGGCCAGCTTTGTTCATCTTTGATTCAACTTTTGAGCCATGTCCTAAAGACTAAATTGTATTTGGTCAAGGAGATCAGGGAAATACCCAGTCCAAGAATAAGCACAAACATTGTCCATCTTAGATTCTTGGACCTTCAGATGAATTTTAAAGAACCTACAAAAATGTTTGAGACCCCCACCTTCCAAAAAGGAGAGGGAGAGATATGAATTTTAAAATTGCAAAATGAACGTTAATTTTAAAAGCATTATTTAAACCTTGTTGTTTATATTTTGGAGTTCTAAAAAATGTATTATGTTTGAAAACAATTTTCAGTTATACTTTTCTTTCTTCACAAGAATGTCTCAATATAGTGATTGTCATGATAATCCCCAATTAAAGAAGTTAGTCATACCCAAGTGATTTCAAAAGCAGGACGGTAAAAATCAGGAGTCCTGGGGTTATGCTAGATCCCACCGCTAATCACTTAATCTTGAGTTTCTGTTTCTTCTTCCAGAACGTGGAGGATCTGGATATCTTGTTGTTATTGTTGTTGAGTTGCTAAGTGGTGTCCGACTCTGCGACCCTGTGAACCGTGGCCTACCAGGATATCTTAAATCTGCTTAAATTCTGAACATCTTTAGAATTCTTGAGACTGATATCTTTTTTCCCCCTTCTCGTTAGACTGAAGCAACCTCGAGCCAGGAAAATGTTAGATGAAGGAGTCATAGTGGCCCTGGGCAGCGATTTTAACCCTAATGCGTATTGTTTTTCAATGGTAATTATTCTTAACATGCCTTTCTGAACAGACTGAAACTTCTACCAAGCATATAAATAATTTAAAAATATTTCAGTAACTGGTAAAATGTATCAAAGATCTAAAAATATCTTCTGGTGAAACAAGAAAAAGAATGTGTAGACAGCAGTATAACTGCGTATTTCTGTGCCTCTTGATTGCCTCCAGGCTTAGGGAGAGGAGAAAAAGGGTCTATTATGCTTTGATGCAGCCTTGGGCATTGTGGTTTTACAATAACCTATTCTCCCCCTCAGAACTGAATAATCTCAAAGAAGTTTTAGTAAGCAAATATGGAGGTGAGCTTCCTATGACAGTACGTGACCTTGAAAAGGAGTATTTGTGCTCATATTCAACTCTTTCTGCAACCCCATGGACTGCAGCCCACCAGGGTCCTCTGTCCATGGAATTTTCCAGACAAGAATACTGGAGTGCATTGCCGTTTCCTCCTCTGGGGGTCTTCCTGACCCAGGGATCAAACCCGCATTTCCTGCATTGGCAGGCGGATTCTGTACCACTGAGCCCGTAGGGGAGACCCTTGAAAAGTAATAAATAAATATTAAATACATATGGGGTGGGTGGGTGAGCAATCCCTGTAATAAATCTTTCCCAAAGCATAAGAATCTTTACATTTAAATTTAAAATTTTTCTCATATTAATTCACCCTGCTTTACTTAGGCATTTATCTATCATTATTTGTTGTGCTTTGTTGAGAAATGTTCTAGGTGGCAGTTGTCTAGTTGCTTTTCTTCAATGCTTTTCTCTTCCCGTCTTAGCCAGTGGTCATGCATCTGGCGTGTGTGAACATGAGAATGTCCATGCCCGAGGCCTTGGCCGCAGCCACCATCAATGCCGCTTATGCCCTGGGAAAATCCCACACACAGGGATCTTTGGAAGTTGGCAAGCAGGGAGATCTCATTATCATCAATTCACCCAGGTGAGTGTTCTCCCAAGTAAGCCATTTTATTGTATGAAAATAAAAGTGTTAGTAGCTTAGTCGTGTCCAACTCTCTGCGACCCCATGGACTGTAGCCCACCAGACTCCTCTGTCCATGGGATTCTCCAGGCAAGAACACTGGCGTGGGTCACCGTTCCCTTCTCCAGGGGATCTTCCTGATCAGGGATTAAACCCAGGTCTCCTGCACTGCAGGCAGATTCTTTCCTATCTGAGCCACTGGGGAAGCCCCATTTTATTGTATGTCCACTGTCACATGGAGACTTGGTTAAAACCCTCTTCCACTGATGATTCGTGTCAGGCTCTGTGTAAGCTCGGAGAAGCTACCCAGTCTTCTCACTGTCCCCCTTTTCTAAGCAAAAAGTCTCCCTCCAGGTCCTAACTGCAGGTAGACCAACCTTTCTGGTCTCTCACCTGTCTTCCATCTTTCGTAGATCTCTGGGTTTCTTCTCTGTTTACCTGGACCTTGGACCTGTGATGCTCTTTGACGCGGGTTTTGTTTTTCTTCTTGTGTGCTGACCTTTGCTGCTTGCAGGTCACAGCTCGAGCTTGTCGCCCTGGTTCTAATTCATTACCTCTCTGACTTCTCCTTCCTACTGCACCCCAAAAGCTTTGTTGAAGTTATTCTGCCTCTGGTTTTGTACTGTTCACCCATAGTCTGCTGCCTCGTGGACCTCCAGTGTAACAATTTGAGTCTTATTGTTCTAAATCTTAAAGTTGTGGATTCTATGGTGTCTGGACCCTAGCAAGTCTCTCCCAGCTCTTGGACCTCATGCTCAACAGAAGAGGGTGGCTCCATAATTCTACTCTTGAGGATCATAAGCTATTGTCTCATAGAAAGTAATGCTAATGTTACAATTTATGCATCATTTAACTGAATCAAATAGTTTAAGGTCAGATATTTAATATCATTAAACACTGCTTGATTTATCATAGACTGATTATCATGGTACTCTGTCTTTTTTTTTAAAGCCCAAATATTAACTACTAAGTATAAATAAATTTTTAGAGAATGTATTTTTAAATTAGCATTTATTGACAAAGTAATCATTTTGACTTGTATGCATTAATGTTTGATTTCTTTCTAGATGGGAGCATTTGATTTACCAGTTTGGAGGTCATCATGAATTAATTGATTATGTTATCGCTAAAGGAAAAGTCATCTATAAAAAATGATAGATCTATAAGGAAAGAGGAGACTCTTCAACTGTATAAGTCAATACAGTTATATCAAGAGTTAAAATACCTTAGTAGTTTAGAGAATGATGTCATTTAAATATATTTAAATATTTTGTTATTCCACTTGAAAAACCCAAGGGATTCAATTACTTTAACATGTGCACATTGACATATAATCAGGTAAACAACTTGTGATGATAGTCTCAAACATTAACTTCACAAAGTTTTGTTATAAATATTCTGCAGATTAATTCATTAGTGTCCTCTGAGGGGAGGGTGTTCTTCTATTTCTAATTTCTTCTCAACCCTTACAATAGAGCTTCATGGCAGAGTTCAAGACTTGTCATTTTATACACAGGTACAGGGACCTTCTTGTAATGGATGCATTTTGATCAAATCCAATAATACACTTTTTTAAAATTGTTTTTAATTTTTTGATTCTTCACATTAATTACAAATGTCTGAAAAATTTTATAGCTCTCAATAAATACTTTCTATCACTATTGTTGTTTACAGCGACATGAGAAATCAGTCAGTGGTGTTGTCTATTAGAGCTTTTAAGGAAATGAACAAATTACAGAAGAAAGTGGATTACATACAGGAAAAGTGGATGATTATATAAATGGGTGTCTCTAAAGCCTTATGAGTTTACTTGAAATCTTTTAAAATGCTTTCATCATCTTAATAATCATGATCAAACTATGTTCTGTTTAGGAAGAGATGACTAGACAAGTAAACAGTACCTAAATTATCACCCATTTCAAGTGGATAGAGCCTGAATCAATGAGTCTTTACTGTGTTCAGTAGAGATCAAATCAAGCGATCCCTTGTCAGGAGGTTAAAGGTAATGGTGCACGTCGCAATCACTGGCTAGTAGCGCAGTCTCTGGAGTTCGGCTCCTCACATGCTTGGTGAAGAAGCTGAAAGGGGGTGCGGGAAGCCTGGTTGCTGTGGGTGATAGCTCCCCTGTGACTGGTCTCCTAGTTAATGGTAGGAGTCTGGGGTGCAGGAGATAGCTTGAAAGGCCAAAACTAAAGATTAGGTCTGTCCTAGAGTCCAAGCCATGCAGAAGTATATCCTTACACTTACGGAATAAGCAGGTGAAGCACTTATTTTCCCTCTGTGTGTGCGCAGTTGCTCAGTTGTGTCCAACTCTTAGAGACCCATGGACTGTAGCCCGCCAGACTCCTCTGTCCACGGGGATGCTCCAGGCAGGAATACTGGAGTGGGTTGCCATGCCCTTCTCCAGGGGATCTTCCCAACCGAGGGATCAAGCCCAGGTCTCCCATTCTGCAGGCGATTCTTTACCATCTGAGCCACTAGGGAAGCCCTTTTCCTTCTTGGAAACATTAACTCTAAATAAGTAGCGTTCTTGCCTTTTTTGAAAGAAACCAGAAGAGAATGCCCACCTGAAACTGCCTTATTCCTCCCAGACCAGTGTCCTACAAGCCCCTTGCAACTTGTGGAAACTGGCTAGAAACGCAGACCCTCAGCCCCACTCCACATCTACTGAATCAGAATCTGGTCTTAACAAACCCACAGATGATTTGTCTGCCCCCTTGAGTCTGAGAAGGGCTGCGGTCTAAACCCTTGCCACACACGGTGCCTCAAAACCTCCATTTGCTTTTGTTGCCCTGGACCTTGCAGCACCCTTTCCTGCCCTAGAGTGCTTTCCCTCTCTTAATGTGGGAAATTGGAGCTAGTCCCTCCCCATCCCCACCATGCACCCATTCCTCTGTGAGCGCCTCTAGAGCATTGTGCCCAGCTCTCATTCTCTTTAGACTGTGTGTTAGGAGAGGGAAGGGCCTGGTCGTGTCCCCAGGATCTAGTATAGTGATTGGTTCATAGGAGGTGATCAATGAATGAAGTAATGAATGGCTGCACAAGCATACAGATGGTCATAGTGAAAAGTGCTTATTAAAATACACTCAGCAGGCCAACCCAGGAATGAAGTGTTAAAGAAAGTACTTGTTCCACATATTGGAAAGAGCATATGAATTCCTTAATGTAATGTCATTTCTGTAATGTACATTACAGAATGTAATGTCATTCTGTAATGTAATGTCATCACTGCAGATGGTGATTGCAGCCATGAAATTAAAAGACATTTGCTCCTTGGAAGGGAAGTTATGACCAACCTAGACAGCATATTAAAAAGCAGAAACATTACTTTGCCAACAAAGGTCCATCTAGTCAAGGCTATCATTTTTCCAGTGGTCATGTATGGATGTGAGAGTTGGACTATAAAGAAAGCTGAGCACAGAAGAATTGATACTTTTGAACTGTGGTGTTGGAGAAGACTCTTGAGAGTCCCTTGGACTGCAAGGAGATCCAACCAGTCCATCTTAAAGGAGATCAGTCCTGGGTGTTCATTGGAAGGACTGATGCTGAAGCTGAAGCTCCAATATTTTGGCCACCTGATGCAAAGATCTGACTCATTTGAAAAGACCCTGATGCTGGGAGGGATTGAGGGCGGGAGGAGAAGGGGACGACAAAGGATGAGATGGTTGAATGGCATCACTGACTCGATGGACATGGGTTTGGGTAAACTCCAGGAGTTGGTGATGGACAGGGAGGCCTGGCATGCTGCGATTCATGGGGTCGCAAAGAGTCGGACATGACTGAGCAACTGAACTGAACTGACTGAGTGTAATGTCAAAAGATGATGCTTATGGGGAAGTAAAGGTAAAACCCAACAAGAAACAATGTCATGATTAGGTGGAAAGGGGCGTTGCCATCCTCAACTTGGGAGCTTGGAAGGATTTTGATGTGAAGGAAAGGCTCCAAGATGGGGGATTATGGGGGTGTTCAGGAGAGGGGGAGGATCTGAGCCCTCCTAGAATGAAGGGCCGGAGGGGGCAAATGGCACCCCACTCCAGTGCTCTTGCCTGGAAAATTCCATGGATGGAGGAGCCTGGTAGGCTGCAGTCCATGGGGTCGCTAAGAGTCGGACACGACTGAGCAACTTCACTTTCACTTTTCACTTTCATGCATTGGAGAAGGAAATGGCAACCCTCTCCAGTGTTCTTGCCTGGAGAGTCCCAGGGATGGGGGAGCCTGGTGGGCTGCCGTCTATGGGGTCGCACAGAGTCGGACACGACTGAAGCGACTCAGCAGCAGCAGCAGTGGAGGGCTTGGGGTGGGGGTACTGGGACTGTACGGTTGACTCAGGTTTCACGAGACTTGGAATGTCAGGCTCACTAGTTGGAACTTCATTCTTAAAGTCATGGGAGGCCACTGCAAGTCTTTGAACAGGTTAGGACAAGGACACGTGTTTGCTGTAGAAAGAAGAATCCAGTTTTAGTCAACACAGTGGGCACTCAGATATGTGCTGTGTGAGTGAACTCTGGAAAGACACCTTAACCAAGTCCTTTGGTGGAGAGAGCAGGAGGTATCAGGTGCTAGAAGTCTGGATGGAAAGCTCTCAAAATGGCAGTGAGATATGCACACCCCCTACCTGATCATGGCTTGAAAAACAAGGAAGCCTATTAGTTCCGCCTGGAAGCTCACAGGAAGGACAGGCTTCAGGACCCTGAAGACCCAGAGTCCTCCCCCCGCTCCTGCTCTGTCCTACAGTGTGGGGGCACCCCAGGCTGGGTCCCCCCCGGTGCGGCAGGCTGGCAGCCGTCAGAGAGGCTGTGCCTCCTCATTCAGGTCAAGCAGGACGGGGAGAAAGCCTGCTCTCAGGACAGAAAGAGTTTTCTAGAAGCCTCTGTTACTGACCAGGGTTCTTGGCCTCCTTAGCCAATGGAAATTGACCAGAGACCAGACAAGAAATGCAGGCAAGGCTTTACTGGGGCTCCTGTTGCAGCAGGGGTTGGGGGGAGGGTGAGAAGAATCTGCAGGTCCCCTTGTTCGCTGGCTCCCCGAGGCCTGGGGGAACTTGTTCCTTATATGGAGTGAGGGTAGGGGCGTGTCCAGAGGTTGGCCAGAGGGGTGGCTTAGGTGGTGGTGTGTGCAGGGGGCACCCCAGTACCTGCTTTTGCTCACCACCCGCTTCTTTTGCTCCAGGCTCTTTAAAAATTGCAGTTGGGGTTTTTTTTAAATCTTTTTGCAGCTTTTGTCCAGAATTTGTCCCAGCTGACTGTGCACATGGTTCATTTTAGTCCCATAGTTTAGTTTCTTTGTATTTTGTTTCTCAAGAAAAGGTGTGTCCAGGTATAAGCATTGCAGCACCGCAACAAAGGGTCCCAGGACCCAGGCCTGCCTCACCTCCAGTAACATTCTTCTCTCGTCCACCCAAGCTGTGTAGCCCCTACCGTCTCTTGAACTAATCACCCCGTAAAGGGAACGGGACCCCCTTGAGACGAACCAGGCCTGTGCCCTGAGCTGAAATGAATTTCCTCCAACTCTTTTTTTTTTTTTTGGTATAATGTTAATGTTAACATTAAAAGTTTACACTTAATAAATGAATACCTTCAACCAAAGTAAACTCCCAAGTGTAAAATGATCATGCTATTCATAAGATAATTAGAAGCTTTAATAAAAAGACCAGGTGACCAGTGACTAGGTCAGTGACCAGGTTCAGAAATGAGACACAGCTTTAAACAGTAATGAGAAGTAGCTTCTTTGGAATTTTTCAGGTTATGTGTGGAGTTTCATGTATGTGGTAGGTTGTTATAGTAACAGCCCCCAAATCACATGCCCTTATGTGTTACCCTTCCAAACTGATGTGGGCTTGACATGTGACTCGCTTTGGCCAGTTGGACATTAGCAAATGTGGCACAAAAGGAGCTTGAAACACCCTTGCACTTTAAGTTTTTCTCTCTCCTGCCCTAAGAAAGCAGGTAAAGAAGCCGAGGTGAGCTCACCTGGATGAAAATCATGATGCCTCTAGCTCTTCTGGGCTCCTCAGCGGGGAAGAGAGAGAAAGAATGTCTACCAAATCAGTCACGTGTCTAAAGACACTTTGTACCGTGTGAACATTCAATGACAAAAGTCCTACACAAATGTAATTAACTGCAATTAGAATAACCTTTTCCTGATGAGGTGATATACTTTGTTATAAAAATCTAAGAATACAGCAGTGACATAAGACAGTAAAGACTTAGTTTATTCCACATTTACCTTGAAATTCCCTTGAGGGCACAGTGACAGAGCTGTATAGAAAACTCAATAACAAAGGGCCCAGAGGACCAGCCCTGGCCACCAGAAAACCCCACAGCAAAGTGACAAACAGCCTCAAACCACTGGGCTGACTTGCTCCACTGCAGTTCGTGGATGAGAATGAATAAACGTCACTCCTGTGTCCACATTCCAGCAAAGAACAGCATCAAGAACCACCTTTTGGTCAACAGGTTCCTCAGCACATTTTCGTTTGTACCTCTGTCTCCACCTTTCCTGTGGATAGGCTGCAATTAGGAAAAACTCTGCTGTGAAATGCATGTTGGACCATTTAAGGCTGTCATCAGGCGGGAAAGCGGGCAAGCATGCTGCCCTTTCCTTGACCAAATGCAGTCGTTAGAGCCACGGTTTCACTGCACGTGGAGAGAGCTTTGCTCTTGTTTGCACAGAAGGGTGCAGAGTCATAGCCTCAGGGAGTCAAGAAGTCATTAGATCCAGCCTTCTTCTGGACAATTACACTTAAGCCTTCCCAAGAGGTCCTTTATCTTCCTCACTGGGTAACATCCTGAGGCCCATCTGATCTCTGCCAACAGGGCCTTGTTTTAATGATTACCGTTACAGAGAAGGGCTGGTTAACTTCTAAACATCAGATTCCTTACCTGTGAAATGAGGAGGCTTCTTAAGCTAGGTTATTACAAGAACATGAACAAAGTACTCACACGTAATAAGGCAGCAATATCACTAACCTCCTACTACAGTTTAAGCATCTGAATCCTTTCTTTGATATGTATAGTGGCATTTGATAAATATGAAACAGTTCATTGAGAACCACTCTAATAGCAATCTTTCTATTCATTCCTTAACTCCTTGACTCAGAATGTCTTGTTGACCAATTGACTATTCTTTACTACAATTCAACTAATAAGAAGTAGCTTGAGAACAAATTATGACTTAAAAAGTATTGTTTACAAAGACATATTAAGGGACATTCATCATATCATGGCTTAGTATAATCCACCAAAGTTAACTAGACCTTGTCAAAGCAAAAACAAAGAGAAAAAAACAAAAAACCAAAACAAAAGAAAGAGTCACAGAAGTCTAATGTTTTTGGAAAAGAATGCCATCAATCTTTTTCAAGATTTGAGTTCATCTAATGTCAAGAATCAAACATTCACACAATTGTAGTTACTCTTCTCATCCTAAGTAATGAGTGACCTGTAGATATCATTAAGAAATAATTAAAGTCCTATAACCCGGAAACACCGTTTACATCCCTAACCAGGTCAACAAGAACACAGTACTAGGTTTAGTAAATGTAATATTATCACCAGCCTAACCACAGCAGGTATTATAAGACCCAAACCATATAATAGATTGATCTACCTGAGAAAGTTCTCAGGTCTCTCCCTCAACATAGTACTGTTTTCTGTAAAATTAAGTACTATCTAATCTGCTAATTCATGACAAAAAGCATTAAAGATCCTCAGACTCTGGGATCTTGGTAGATTTCTTGTGCAGAAATTCCAGTGAAAATGCTGTTGGAGAAACAGGTCTTGATTCCGGAATATGCTCCATCCTGTATTTTTCAATGTATGGTGCAGCTACTTCCCAAACCTGAGACACAAGGACAGAGCAGTCAAAGTACTGACAACATTGTTTTCACATGAGTTAGACAACTTCATCTGAAGTCAAAGCCATTATCTCTACCTGACTGGATACATAGCTGCTGTTGGCTTGCTTTTATCATAAGCCATTTAACACATGACCTGTCAAGTAACAGCTTTTAAAATACAAAGTTCAAAATGTTTCTAAAGTGACCATTAAGGTTTTCAGCTGTTTGCTCTTCTAAAGCAAAACAAGCCAGTGAACAAACAAAACCTAGAGGATTCAGTGTGGATGGAATTAAGGATAGTTACTCAAGGGCAGAACTGTGTGTTTTCTGAGGCAAGCCTTTAATGATAAGAGGCAGTGGATCTCCTCTGCCCTAGTTCCTCGCCCCGTGCACTCTGTTCTTTGGACCCTTGTTGCTCAGAGCATGGCCCCTGGACTGGCGCATCAGCGTCACCTGGGACGAGTCAGAATGTCAGCCCTGCTGCAGACCTGCTGAATCTGAATCTGCATCTTAACAAGATCCCTGGGAAATCCACATGCTCTTTACAGTCTGAGAAGCATAGCTTCGTAGCCTTGTTCAGGGCTACCCATCAACCTGTTCCCTTTCAAGCATAACACCTTCTCAAATGAAGATCTAGTTTTTAGTTTATATTATGGCTGCTTTTTATTCGGTTGCCCCTGATAGGAAAGGAGCATTTCCTATTCGTTTGTATTACCTTAGAAAATGTATTCTTTCAAAAGCGACCCCATGGACTGTAGCCCTCCAGGCTCCTCTGCCCATGGAATTTTCCAGGCAAGAATATTGGAGTGGGATGCCTTCTCCGGTTTCAAAAGCTAACCTCCTTGAAAAGGTACCTGCACTGCCATGCTCACTCCAGTATTATTTACAATAGCCAAGGCAAGGAAGCAACCTAAGTGTTCACCAACAAATGAATGGATGAAGAAATTGTGATACACACACACACAGTGGAATATTATTCAGCCATAAGAAAGAAGGGGCTGTTGCCATTTGCAACAACACAGATGGACCTTGAGGTCATCATAAGCGAAATGTCAGACAAATATCATATGATCTCACTTGTATGTGGAATCTAAAAAAAAATAAATAAAATAGCTCATAGATACAGAGAAGAGGTTGGTGGTTGCCAGAAGCAGGGAGTGGGGGAGTGGGTAAGGAAATGATTTGACAGTAGTCAGAAGGTACAAAATTCTGCTTGTAAATAAATCCTAGAGATGCAATGTACAGCTTGGTGACTATAGTTAATAATACTGTATTGTATATTTGAAATTTGCTAGAAGAATAGATCTTAAGACGTTCCTATCACAAGAAAAAAATAACTGTGTGGTAATGGAGGTTAACCTACTGTAGTAAACATTTTGCAATGTATATAGAGATCAAGTCATGTTGTACACTAAGATAATGATGTATGTCAGGCATATGTCAGTTGAAAAAAGGCTGAGTTCTTGCCTACCTCTCTTCTAGCACCAAAGCTGGCAGCAAGCAAGGGAATTCCCCCTCAAAGGGTATGGGGAACACTTAGAAATGACAGGGGTGAAGGTCAAAGGAAAAAACTATTCTCAAGAGCAGAGCAATAGTTCCAAAGGAAATCAAGCAACTCTAAGGGACATGATAGCTACAAATTACTGCAGAAGGTTTAAAGGAATTTTAAAAATATATTTTAAACATGAGTCTGCATTCTAGGCATCTGTCCCAATTAGACAAGTCTGTAGTCAATGGAACCAGAGGAAACAAGTGGTAAAGAGAACCCGTATCTCACCCAGCATGATGGGGAGGACACAGCAGTGCACAAGGTGGACACAGAGCCCTTTGAATAAAAACTCGGGAAGTTTGTCTTCCCTTCAGGTCTATGCAGTTGCTGGAGCTGGTAGAGGCAGCATTACAGAAAAACAGTGTACTTCTGAATAAAAGAGAACCTTCTTGGTGAGGAAGAATCTATGAACTTTCATCTTATTTTCTCCCCATTGAATACTTGTCCCAAAATTCTATTTAAAATTCATTAAAAAAAATTCATTTCAGCTCCTAATCCTTAGACAGTCAATGTTTGGATGCAACATGGGGCACTTGCGAGTTTGTCAAATAGCTTCTTAGTGACCTTAAAAGTTGCATGAGTACCTTTTGGTTCACTTCCAAAAAATAACCATGAAACAGAAGAATAGGAGAATGTTTCTCTACTCCCCACCCCCACTCCGCTTCCCCTTGTGGTGGGGTGATTTAGTCATGAAGTCATCTCTTGTAACCCCATGGACTGTAGCCCACCAGGCTCCTCTGTCCACAGGATTTCCAGGCAAGAATACTGGAGTGGGTTGCCATTTCCATCTCCAGGAGAATCTTCCCGACCCAGGGATCGAACATGGGTCTCCTGTATTGCAGGTGGATTCTTTACCAACTGAACCACCGGGGAACCCTTGCTCCCTCTTAAAAACCCCAAACTAAAAAACAAGTCAGAAAGCCAGCTTACCTTCTGCTCTACGAGCAGCCTGTGCGCTGCCTCAATGTCTGGGGCCATGAAGCGATCTTTTATCCAGGGCCTGCAGAGAAAGCACGTCACACCATCAGCCAACGTTAACCGCTGCCAGGGTCCACGGTTCTGAAACGGTGTCACTTTCCAGGGATCTGTTTGATTTTACCTCACAACAGAGCGCACCAGGTCATAGACCTTCTCCAGTGGAGTGGTGGTTTTCAAGGGGCGGAGGAACTCTATGCCCTGGCAGGCTGCAAGAAGCTCGATGGCCAACACTGAAACAAGGAGGGACGAGGGGATGGCTGGTTAGAGTGTGACTTCATGCTTGAGGGGTATAAACCCCACGTGAGCTGCCAGCCGACTAACGGATAGTTGGTTCTCAGTCTATCGGTAGAATGAAGCTGCCTTGGTATTTGTACACATTTAAAATCTACTTTTCTAACCCCTCGGCTGCATCTTTAATGCTGAGAAGGGCAGGACTACCCAGGTAAATCAGCTTTCTCCTTCTCCCTTCAGCTGATCAAGATGGATAACCTCTGTTTCCTACTTCCACACTTGTGTAAATTTCCATTTGTCTTCAGTCTTGCTGTTCTCTATGGCCTGAAATACCTGGCACATACACTTTCATCAAAAGACTGAAGGAGTCCATGAATGAGCAGATAACTCTTTGGTTGCCATGGAACTGTTTCTCTAATGTCTATTTTAAACCTTCAATTTCAAAGGCTCCCAACAAGACCACATAGGGAGGATAAGAGAGTGATGAGTAAAGGGTGCAAGGTTTCTTTCTGGAAAGATGAAAATGTTATAACGTTGACTATGGTGTCAACTCACAACTCTGAGTATATTCACAACTCTACTAAAACCCACTGAATTGTACAATTTAGATGGGTGAATTGTATAGTATATGAATTATACCTCAATAGAGCTATTGCCCCCCCCAAAATGGATACTCAACTCTCTTACATTTATCTTAAAATAGTGCTATTTTGTCAGCCAATTGATTCCAATACAGTTGCAAAGATTGAGGAATTTAGAACAATGCCTAAAGGAAGGCAGTTTCTCTTTAAGAAACAAACAAGCAGTGATTAAGAAGGCTGGAAGACTTTGACCTAACATTGCCCCACCTATGAACTATCTTGGCCAAAAAATGCTGGATCTAAACCTTGTCAAATCTTTAGGACCAACTGCAATCCACAAAAAACAGGACAGAACAAACGTACCACCACAAGCACAGTTCAGTTCAGTTCAGTTCAGTTGCTCAGTCGTGTCTGACTCTTTGTGACCCCATGAATCGCAGCACACCAGGCCTCCCTGTCCATCACCAACTCCTGGAGTTTACTCAGACTCATGTCCATCGAGTCGGTGATGCCATCCAGCCATCTCATCTTCTGTCGTCCCCTTCTCCTCCTGCCCCCAATCCCTCCCAGCATCAGGGTCTTTTCCAATGAGTCAACTCTTCGCATGAGGTGGCCAAAGTACTGGAGTTTCAGCTTCAGCATCAGTCCTTCCTATGAACACCCAGGACTGATCTCCTTTAGGATGGACTGGTTAGATCTCCTTGCAGTCCAAGGGACTCTCAAGAGTCTTCTCCAACACCACAGTTCAAAAGCATCAATTTTTCGGCGCTCAGCTTTCTTCACAGTCCAACTCTCACATCCATACATGACCAATGGAAAAACCATAGCCTTGACTAGATAGACCTTTGTTGGCAAAGTAATATCTCTGCTTTTTAATATGCTATCTAGGTTGGTCATAACTATCCTTCCAAGGAGTAAGCATCTTTTAATTTCATGGCTGCAATCACCATCTGCAGTGATTTTTTTAGCCCCCCAAAATAAAGTCAGCCACTATTTCTCCATCTATTTCCCAGGAAGTGATGGGACTAGATGCCATGATCTTAGTTTTCTGAATGTTGAGCTTTAAGCCAACTTTTTCACTCTCCTCTTTCACTTTCATCAAGAGGCTTTTTAGTTCCTCTTCACTTTCTGCCATAAGGGTGGTGTTATCTGCATGTCTGAGGTTACTGAGATTTCTCCCGGCAATCTTGATTCCAGCTTGTGCTTCTTCCAGCCCAGCCTTTCTCATGATGTACTCTGCATATAAGTCAAATAAACAGGGTGAAAATATACAGCCTTGACATACTCCTTTTCCAATTTGGAACCAGTCTGTTGTTCTATGTCCAGTTTTAACTGTTGCTTCCTGACCTGCATATAGGTTTCTCAAGAGGTGTGGTATTCCCATCTCTTTCAGAATTTTCCACAGTTTATTGTGATCCACACAGTCAGAGGCTTTGGCATAGTCAATAAAGCAGAAATAGATGTTTTTCTGGAACTCTCTTGCTTTTTTGATGATCCAGTGGATGTTGGCAATTTGATCTCTGGTTCCTCTGCCTTTTCTAAAACCAGCTTGAACATCTGGAAGTTCATGTTCACGTATTGCTGAAGCCTGGCTTGGAGAATTTTGAGCATTACTTTACTAGCGTGTGACATGAGTGCAATTATGTGGTAGTTTGAGCATTCTTTGGCATTGCCTTTCTTTGGGACTGAAATGAAAACTGACCTTTTCCAGTCCTGTGGCCACTGCTGAGTTTTCCAAATTTGCTGGCATATTGAGTGCAGCCCTTTCACAGCGTCATCTTTCAGGATTTGAAATAGCTCAACTGGAATTCCATCACATCCACTAGCTTTGTTCGTAGTGATGCTTCCTCAGGCTCACTTGACTTCACATTCCAGGATGTCTGGCTCCAGGTGAGTGATCACACCATCGTGATTATCTGGGTCGTGAAGATCTTTTTTGTACAGTTCTTCTGTGTATTCTTGCCATCTCTTCTTAATATCTTCTGCTTCTGTTAGGTCCATACCATTTCTGTCCTTTATTGAGTCCATCTTTGCATGAAATGTTCCCTTGGTATCTCTAATTTTCTTGAAGAGATCTCTAGTCTTTCCCATTCTATTGTTTTCCTCTATTTCTTTGCATTGATGGCTGAGGAAGGCTTTCTTATCTTTCCTTGCTATTCTTTGGAACTCTGCATTCAAATGGGAATATCTTTCCTTTTATTCTTTGCTTTTCGCTTCTCTTCACAGCTATTTGTAAGGCCTCCTCAGACAACCATTTTGCCTTTTTGCATTTCTTTTCCATGGGGATGGTCTTGATCCCTGTCTCCTGTACAATGTCACAAACCTCCGTCCATAGTTCATCAGGCACTCTGTCTATCAGATCTAGTCCCTTAAGTCTATTTCTCACTTCCACTGTATAGTCATAAGGGATTTGATTTAGGTCATACCTGAATGGTCTAGTGGTTTTCCCTACTTTCTTCAATTTAAGTCTGAATTTGGCAATAAGGAGTTCATGATCAGAGCCACAGTCAGCTCCTGGTCTTGTTTTTGCTGACTCTATAGAGCTTCTCCATCTTTGGCTGCAAAGAATATAATCAATCTGATTTCGGTGTTGACCATCTGGTGATGTCCATGTGTAGAGTCTTCTCTTGTGTTGTTGGAAGAGGGTGTTTGCTACGACCAGTGCGTTCTCTTGGCAAAACTCTATTAGCCTTTGCCCTGCTTCATTCTGTACTCCAAGGCCAAATTTGCCTGTTACTCCAGGTGTTTCTTGACTTCCTACTTTTGCATTCCAGTCCCCTATAATGAAAAGGACATCTTTTTGGGGTGTTAGTTCTAAAAGGTCTTGTAGGTCCTCATAGAACCGTTCCACTTCAGCTTCTTCAGCGTTACTGGTTGGGAGCAGCTGTAAAAAGATACCCCACGTCCAAGGTAAGAGAAACCCAAGTAAGACGGTAGATGTTGCGAGAGGGCATCAGAGGGCAGACACACTAAAACCATAATCACAGAAAACCAGCCAATCTGATCACAGGACCACAGTCTTGCTAACTCAGTGAAACTAAGCCATGCCATGTGGGGCCACCCAAGACTGGTCATGGTGGAGAGGTCTGACAGAATGTGGTCCACTGGAGAAGGGAATGGCAAACCACTTCGGTATTCTTGCCTTGAGAACCCCATGAACAGTATGAAAAGGCAAAATGATAGGATACTGAAAGATGAACTCCCCAGGTCGGTAGGTGCCCAATATGCTACTGGAGATTAGTCGAGAAATAACTCCAGAAAGAATGAAGGGATAGAGCCAAAGCAAAAACAATACCCAGTTGTGGATGTGACTGGTGATAGAAGCAAGGTCTGATGCTGTAAAGAGCAATATCACATAGGAACCTGGAATGTCAGGTCCATGAATCAAGGCAAATTGGAAGTGGTCAAAGAGGAGATGGCAAGAGTGAACGTTGACATTCTAACAATCAGCGAACTAAAATGGACTGGAATGGGTGAATTTAACTCAGATGACCATTATATCTACTACTGTGGGCAGGAATCCCTTAGAAGAAATGGAGTAGCCATCATGGTCAACAGAAGGGTCCGAAATGCAGTACTTGTATGCAATCTCAAAAACGACAGAATGATCTCTGTTCGTTTCCAAGGCAAACCATTCAATATCACGGTAATCCAACCATAAGCATGCTCACAGGTAAATCAAGAATGTCAATCTCTCAGAAAAGAAAGCTGGTTTTCAAACTAGTCAATGACATGAATTTTTTTTAAAAAGGGGGGAGGGAGAGGAACTGTTGTAAATGAAAAGAAGCTTAAAAGCTTGACCACTAAATTTAAAGAGTGGGTCTTGAATCTTGGTATGAACAAACACTGGAAAGGCACTGAAATAATCTGGAAAATTTGAATATGTACTCAATGATACCAAGATTTATTGTTGATTTTTGTTGGATGTGATAATGGCAGTGGGTAAGAAAGCATTTGTATTTGAGAGAGGAAGTGTGCAGGAAGAAAACACGATGACAGGGATCTGCTTGAAAATGATTGAGAAATTTTTTTTAAGAAATGAAGTATAATATATAAACTGTGAATCTGAGTGAGGTATATATGAAGGTTTATGGTACTAATCTCTCCACTTCTGAATGTTTTAAAATTATTTCATTTAAAAAAAAAGCCAACTGATGAACTGGCTTAGCCAGAAGGTGTGGATTCTTAATCTTCAGCCAGCATCAAAATAACCTAGAGGGCTTGTTAAGTCCAGATTGTTCTGTTCTCAGAGTCTCTGAGTCAGCAGGTCTGGGGCAGGGCCTGGGTCCCCAGGTGATGTGGATGCTCTGATGGGGATTCCATGCTGAGGACAACTGGCATAGTGGTCGTCAGTGAGGCCTGCATCCCAGCTGGCTGGGGTTACCTTGCTCCACATGCTCAATGACCCTGAGAGCCTTCCTGGCTGCCCATCCTCCCATGGAGACGTGGTCCTCCGTGGCCGCGCTGGTGGAGAGGGAGTCCACGGACGAGGGGTGGCACAGAGCCTTGTTCTCAGAAACTGCAAGAGGCCAGAGACTAAGTGAGGGACATATTGTTCCTAATAGAAAGACGTGCCAGATGACACATGGCTCCCCAAAGCGCTCCTCAGTGTGCGCTGCCCTCTCCAGGAGTTCCTGGTCATTGTCACAGCACTAGATGTTCCAAAGTTACTTTGGGAAAAGGAAGTCTTGTGGGGTTTTTTTTTCCCCAAAGTAAGGACCCTTAAAATTGTAGGGAGTTCTGAGATAGGACTGGGAAGGGAACTCTCATATTATAAAACAAAGTTGAAAACACAGCAAGCATTTGGCATGCCAGGGAGACTAAGGGAAAAAAGAAGTGATGGTCATTTCCAGGACTTGGAGAATAATCTGGTTATGTCAGCACACGAGGTAGGATCAAGATTCAGGCATAGCATTTGCAGGTTGAGGCTGAACCCACAGACCTTGAGCAAGAAGATTTAAAGTTGAAACTGTCCGATGATGACATAAGTGGATGTACTCAGTTTAAGGAAGGGCTCAATGACAGCTGGGGATGTCTTGGAGATGTTGGGGGAAGTCTAGAGTTTGGCCTAGGTTGCTGTCTTTCAAACTTTATTGTGCATGAATCACTCGGCCTTGTTAAACTGCAAAGGTTGCATTTCAGGTGGGGCCTGAAATTCTGCTGTTCTAACAAATTCCCAGGTGATGGCTATATTTTTGGCCAGGGGACTATAATTTAAGTAGCAAGGACCTAGATTACAGAGTTCCTTCTCCCCAGCTTCGGAAGCCAGGAAATGTTCAAGTCAAGAGTTTTTCCCCCACTTTTTCTTTTCTTTTACCTATGAGAGCAGCTTTGAGTTCTTTTCTATGCTAAAGGGTATCCGGAGATAATCCAGTATAAACTACAGTGATTCACTCATCCTATTTTGCCCAGAACTTTCAGGTTTCAGCACTGCAAGCCCTGGGCCCCTAAACCTGCAATATGAATCACCTGGTTTGGTGGCGCTTGTTTAGAAAAGTAACTTACAAGTGGCCAGAAAAAAAAGAAAACCACCAATTTATAATGAGAGCAAGCCAAGCAACTTCAAACAGCTAGGGCAGCTAAACACATTCAAAGGAGACTCCTCAACTTCACAACATTCTCTAAAAATCAGTGACCACCCCACCATGTTAATGTGGGGGCTTCCCAGGTGGCACTAGTGGTAAAGAACCTGCCTGCCAATGCAGGATATGTAAGAGATGCAGGTTCAATCCCCGGGTCAGGAAGATCCCCTGGAGGATGGCATAGCAACCCACCCCAGTGTTCTTGCCTGGAGAATCCCATGGACAGAAAAGCCTGGCAGGCTGCAGTCCATAGAGTCTCAAAGAGTTGGACATGACTGAAGTGACTTAGCACGGATGCGTGTTAATGTGAGAAGTCACTGCCTTTTAAAGGGATTTTTTAGTAAGGAAGTAAGTGAGCAGATAGAAGATTCTGGACAGAAGATGAATTCAGTGGCTCTTTGTTAGCTGTGTTGAGTCTAAGTGTGAGACTTAACTGAAGAAGTGGTGAGGAATAATAGTAACAACTAATATTTAGTGCTTACAGTATGTCAGGCACAGTTCCAAGGCTTTCCATGCATTAATTCACTAACTCCTCAGAATAGCCCTATTGTAGGTTTTTCACCCCCATTTTACACAGGAGTAAACTAAGGGTCAACAGGATTAAGAGACTTGCTCCATATCAAACTGCTGATAAATGGACAGAGACAGGATTCAGACCCAGAGGCTGTGTTCTTATTGAACTGCCATTCTATCCTGCCTGTTGGGTAGGCTTGCCAGAAAAAATTGCACATGCTTAGCTAAATTTGAATTTCAGATAAAAAAATAATTTTTAGTAACAAATAATGTGGTGAATAATTCAAATTTAACTGCATTAAATTTATATTAAGTGCATCCTGCATTTCTGTTTGTTAAATTTGGCAACAATATTGCAGGATTAAGTATTGATCAAAATGAAATCCTCATTAATTGAAGTCTGAGCAGATTTGGGAGCCAAAATTCCTGGGTTTGAACTCTGCTTTACTTCTAAATAGCTGTGCAATATTAGGTAGGTTCTTTAACTTCTTAGATCTTCAAATATCCATCTGTGAAAGAGGAAATAATAGTACCTGCCTCTTGGTACTGTTTGGCAATTAAGGGAGTAAATATAAGTAAAGCCCGTCACACTTCCTTTGTGCCAGGCCCTGTTCTGATGTTATTTCTCTGTCCCTTACAGTCTTGAGTCAGAAATCTGCTATCTTCCAGCTCAATTTTCATAGAGAGCATCTTGCTGCTTATAAGCATTTTTGTGTGTTTAACACAGCCTTATGTTTTTAGTGGGAGTTTCACCAGTAGCTATAAACATCTTTGTCTTTTTCCTTCTGATGTTCTTCAAATTGAGGGTAGGGGGAAAGCCACAAAAGGAAGTTCACATGTGATGTCACATTGTTTCCTACAGAGAAATCATGAAAACCCCCTATTTACAACCTCATTAGTCTATTATTACATTTCAGTGTAATGTTGCTTAGGTTATATTTTAAATTTTTTCTTGAAACATGCATTTGTATTAAGAGAGGCAGGATGCACATAGAGGGGGTGGAAAAGTTAGATCTCATTCAAAGACAGAATGTGATACTTTGAGGTGAAATGGAAAGACCTATAGATGGATGGACTTGAACTCTGGTCAAAAGTCAGGGTCCTTACCCAGGGCTGCAGCGGTGCAGTGGGCTATCATGAATCCAGAATTCAGACCGCCTTCGGCCACCAGGAAGGCAGGCAGCTCGCTGAGGGAGGGATTGCAGAGTCTTTCGATTCTTCTTTCACTAATTGCAGCAAGTTCATGGACACCAATGGCCAAATAGTCCAGGGCCTGAAAGAGTGTCTCAATCAGGTTGGCCTATATTGGGATATGGGCTTCCCAGATGGCACTAGTGGTAAAGAACCCGCCTGCCAATGCAGGAGACATAAGAGATGCAGGTTTGATTCCTGGGTCGGGAAGATCCCCAGGTGAAGAAATTGGCAACCCACCCCAGTATTCTTGGCTGGAGAATTCTATGGACAGAGGAGCCTGGCAGGGTACAGTCCATGGGATTGCAAAGAGTTGGACATGACTGAGTGAGTGAGTGACTAAGGCTTTCATGCATATTGGGATATGCTTTCAGGGTCAGGAGCAATTCTAAAAAGCTTACTTTGGCTGGATATTCACCATGGAAGTTTCCTCCAGAAATAGTCTCTCCCCTGTTGGCAAAGACCATCTTTCAAAATTGGTTAAGGCTTCTGCATAACACTTGCTGAAAACCTGGAGCATAAGTCTCTCCCTAACCGCTCATTTTTAACACTGAGGTGGCAGCCTTTGTACAAAGGTAGGGTGGAGAGGAGAGTCTGCACAAGTAGGTGTTGACCTACCGGGATACAAAGGTAAACAAAAGAAAACAGAACACAGCCTGAAGCGAGCATGTCAGAGAAGCCACACTGAACCCCACACAGCTGCTGTCTGCTGGCCCAGGCTGTGCGTGGGTCTCAGGGCCGCTCGGCAGCTCTCTCTGGGAACCGAGGCAGATGTGAGGGAGAGGAAATAGATCCCTGAGGGGCTGGACGGTCTTTAAAGGCAGTGCTGTCTCTGTGACGCCTTTGCCAGGATGACTCCTGACCCATCACATCACATTATAAGGAGCTAAGTCAACACAGGACATTTTGTAGCAAAACAAGGTGGCGCTGGGGAACCCATACTGCGAAGGAAAGCTGCGCGCCGTCCTTAAGAGATGGAGGCATTCTTACGCTTCTCTGTACAAGTATGGGAACACTGATTTGAGTAAAGTGGCACTAGTGGTAAAGAACCGGCCTTCCGATGCAGGACACATAAGAAAGGTGGGTTCTTCCTGGGTCGGGAAGATCCCCTGGAGGAGGGCATGGCAACCCTCTCCAGTATTCTTGCCTGGAAAATCCCATGGACAGCCTGGTGGGCTATAATCCATCAGGTCGCAAAGAGTTGGACACAACTGAAGTGACTTAGCACTCACTCACCACGTCAGAAATAAACTCAGGATGGGGAAAGTCATAACTCTGATCAATACTCAGGTAAATGTTAAAAGGCTTCTGTGTAGTACACCAAAGTGGCACTGAACCCCAGGAAGGCTCCTATAAATGCCATGCTACTCAGGGTCTCCACAATCACACTTGTGATGTAGTCTTCATCCTTCTACCAACAACCCCAGCAATGGGTTTCAGGGCAAATGCCTTCGTGAGACCCTTCAGCTGATGCTGCAAATATCCCCTTTAATCTTTCATCCATCAGTTTCGGAAGCACAGCATGTTAGACTCCAAACCTGAGGCAAGGTTCACAGACCTGTCTCTGCCACTTATCGGCTCAGATCTACAGCCAATAGAGGCATTTAACCTCAGAGCCCAGGCATTTAGTCTATGAAATGGAGCAACAGAGAAGTTATACAATTTTAAGATCTTCATCGGATCTTAAAATTACCAGCTGAAATTCTGTAATTACAGCTTAGTAAGCAGTTAAAAGATACAGGGTTATCTGTTGCACTGTTAATTTCCGTGGTTATGATGTTCTTCACAAATGCTATTGTGTCATTCACCACACCATGGACCTAAAAGACAGTATCAAATGAGTTAATACATGGAATACACTGTGTCTGGGGCCTGACACATAGTCTGATATTCCTATCAGAACAGTAAGAACGTCTAAGCTGGAATTTATTCTTACTGTAGAGCTAATATGTCAATCATTCCCCATGGACATTTTTCAGTCTAGCTGAGCTAGAACTAAACTTGCTGAGAATAAGGAAAAGAGCATAAAATGAAATGAAAATAAAAAATTAAATTTTATTAAATCATTTTCATTTAATTTATTTTATTTAATTTAAATTTTTAATTATTTAAATTTTCATTTAATTTAATTTATTCTGTGGAGGATTCTTCAGTACACTATGGCTTGGAACTTAGTACAACCTGAAATACTGTCTCACTCTTGAGATGAGATTAGTTAGCTCCTTATGCTACTAATTTCTATTTGCAAATGAGTTATAACATCTGCAATACAGGTTGCCTCACTCCAGTTTAAAGTTAAGACTCACAGGTTCATTTATAATGGTTTATGTCTGCCTGTTAAGTGCAGATAGATCTAATCATGGATATGCCCTTGAATTGTAGTTGGATTTTCCAATACATCCCTGGCAGTTCTAATAGGGAGAACCAGTAAAACTCCATTGACTGGTTAGGATGGTCTTCTTAATAAGAATTTTTTAGAATTTTTTAAGCTTAGGGCACTAAACCTAAACAAGAAGCTGTCTATTGGACTTCTCTACAGGGTGGTTGAGCAAAGCAATTCAAAGGGAAACACACAACTTACCATATAGAACAGAAACTTTGTAATAACTGGACAAACGGGGGTATATAGGATATACATCATTTTTAAGAGAGGCCGTAAAGAAATCCGGATTACCATTAACCAGTACACGACTTCCTGACACCTTCCTCTTTATCCCTATCTCAGATTGGAGGAAAGAATAGAAACTTGTTGGGTTTTTTGTTTACCTGTGGACAGCAGCGCAAGGTGTATGCATCTTGAACACGATCGCAGAACCTGTGACTTTCTATGGAAAAGGTAGAGAGGATGGCAAGGGGCATGTTAGCAATTCTTTCCAATTATTTTCAAAAGCAAATAAGTTCAAATAGGCATGCCCAGACCTGCTATTTCAGATGGGTGGTGATCCGAGTCCAAGAGGGACCGAAACCGAAAAGCAACTTCAACTTGCCCACGATGAGGGCGAACAGCATGAATGTCTAGAATTGATGAAGGAGGAAAAGTCTGAGCAATTCTTATATTGAGTGAACTCCCGTCACTGGCACAGGACCGCCCACTGTGCTGACCCGGCCCTGAAAAGCCCCAGGGGTCCTTAACCATTGCTCAGAATTAGAAACTTAACTCCTAAAGCAAGATTTTCCGTATTGACTTTATTCTTTCTACTTTAAATAGCCAAATGCAAACTATGAGTTGAGCCCACAGGGAACTCAACTCAAGACACTGGGCCTACCCTGAAAAGATTTAGGCTCATAACAGAAGGGAGCTCAGTGGCCTAATTTAATTAAGTCATTTTTAGACAGGGTGTTTTTTTTTTGGTCCTACTGCATATAAGAGTGGGGAGTCCTTCAAAGTCTAGAAAAGATTTCTAGAAAAGCTATCACTTGTACAATTTTTCTCTCCGATTTTCTAACGGGCACTAGCAGTAATTCCATGCCAATTCTCAAATCCTGCCAACAGATCCTTAAGACAACAAGTAGCTTGATGGGAGTCAGAGCTGGTGGTCTGGGGCAGGTCACTTAACTCTCTGGGTCAACATCTGCCTGTGAAACGTGGTCGTTTCAAGGATCACGTGTGGCATAACCGAGAGGAAGCTGCAGCACTACTGTGATGGTCCCCCTAGATGGTCGTCTTCTCCCCACCATCTACCCCACCACTCCCACGTCCAAAGACCCTGACCACCCCGTCCCACCCGCCTCCCAGCTCTGGCTGAATGAACAGCAAACAAACAGCAGAACCATGCTGACCAGTATCGAAGGCTTTGGTGGTGCCCTTGAGCACCTCGAGGGTCAAGGCCGCCACTATGTCAGCTTGCCGAGCGATGGCACTGGCCCTCTCCACAGCCTCAGAGCCCAGGGAGGTGATCATCTGCGTCCCGTTGATGAGCGCCAGACCCTTCAGGTGATGCAAGAGACATTTCCTAATGCTTTTTGTTGTAACAAGCACTTCTTGTGCTTTCCTATGAGGAAAATTGGCCTTCAGCTGAATGATGTTGATCCATGGCTTCTAAAGTGCAGGGCGGTGATGGTTGGTTAAGTACTCAAGGATGAGTGTCATCATATAAAATTTGGCAAATGGTACAGCTGTGACTAGTTTCCCTGTCATGAGGCAGCAGTGGAGTTCCAATGTAGACGGCATATAAAACCTTTAGCTCTTCATTATTCTATATTTCTTCAAGTTCTCATCTCATCTTATAAGACACCTTGAAAAATTTCTGGTCTGAGGCTCTTGGCTTAGAGTGTCCTAAGTGATGCTGGTTTACAGCATCATTCAGGGATCCTTAGAGATCCTGATTAGAAGTTTAAGTACTTCTGTAAAAGAATCCCTGAGCATCTCTGTACTGGAGATGCCTTTCAGTAAATAAGGGAGAGTCCTTTCTTCAATGACCAACTTAAGCAAACATGCAGGCTATGTTTAAGAAACCAGTGAGGCTGATATTAAGACTGAAAGTAGCGCATAACGATTTGTTAAAAGGAACAAATTTTCCTTGAGTCTCTTACCTCTTTTGGTTTCAAAACAATTGGCTTCAATCCATGAGCTGCGAGGACCTGTAGAATGATTTAAAAAGTGAAACGGGTTATCAAATGAAATAACAGCATATTTCTAATTTCATGTAGAATCTAATAAAAGTAAGCTCAAAGGTCTGTCTTCTAAAGATTAGACTTACTTAAATTGGCTCTGTTCATCTTCGCTGATCTATTCTCTAGTTCTGTTCTTTAGTCTGCAAGCAGACTTAGCTTTCGAATAACTTTTGTACCTAAAATTATCAGAGGCTAGTGTCTACAAAATCAATCCTGAATAATGGGTTCTAGGCCCTTTGCATTGTTTACACTTTCATGATTCACTTTTTTTTTTTTTTAACTGCTGCTTCCTGAGCACATGTGCATACCCAGATGCAGATGCTCCAAGGCTGGGCTTCTAACTCTGCCCACACTCCCTGGCCTCTAGAGCTTGACCTAAAATTCTCCACCCTCATCCTACTTGTATGAACACCAGCAGAACCTCACACCATCAGAGCAGGGCTTCTCACTTGTATGGCATATGTGTGAGCACCAGTGAAGAGGGGGTGTATGGCCTAAGAGATAGACACAACATCCTCAGAGGAAATGGGCAGAATAATCTTCCGCTGAAATAAAAGAAGTGAAAGCAGTCACCAGGTTAATATTCCTCCAGGGAAGAAGGAGCAGCAGGGGAGAAGGAAGACAGAGGTAGCACAATTGACTATCATTTTCACAGCTTATTAAAACACCAGTCACATGCCTAATTCTGTCCTGGATGTGGGTCTGAGGGTAGGAAAAATGGAGACAGACAAGTTCAAGGGCAAATACCGTCATAGGAATACAGTCATAGGCAAATACAGTCATAGCAGCAGGTTAAGTGCTCCAGGGGGTGGGAAGTGGATAAGGTCCAGTGGGAAATAGTCGCGTAAGATGCTGGGGAAGCACAGAGGAGGGCAGAAGGGACTCAGCAGTGGTGGGGCACAGGGGAAAGAAGAGGAGGGCAGAGACGGACATTCCTCGGGGGTCTCAGCAGAAACAGGAAGGGAAGGGTGGACGTGACTGGCCCCTCCACCTCGGACACAGCACGCTCCAGCTGCAGGCACCTCTAGCTTCTGTGATGTACAGTGTTGGTGGGGAAGGATTCGGGTGGCTGGGTAGGGGGGCAAGATGGCAATAATATGTCAAGACTCTTGTAAGCCACTTTCATTTTAAACATTATCCTAAGGACAATGAGAAAAATGACAAGTTTTGGCCAGGGCATGGTCAGAATTGCTGTGTGAAGGCAGTTGAGGGGGACACTGGATGTAGAGAAATAATCAAGATTAGTCTGTAAAGAAGGAAGGTGATCTAGAACTCAAACCCTTAGAAGGACCACCTGTTCTCTTGACTTCTTTCTCCCTGGTCCTCTGTCCCTTGACTCAATGTTAAGTGACCTCCCAGCAAAAGGTCAGAGATGATACTTCAAACAAATATTTGGGCTGCTCTGACAACCCAGGGACCAAACCCACATCTCCCGCATTGCTGGCAGATTCTTTACCATCTGAGCCAGCAGGAAACCCTGAGTGAATGTGTAGATGAATAAAGAAAATATTAAAGCTTTGTCAAACCCAGGCCCTTCTGACTGACCACCAGGATGAGAGTTTGGGTGTGTGTGTGTGGGGTGGAGCCTCCTTTCCAGGGACCTTATATCAGGGCCATGATCCACAGCTCTGTACCCATTAGACCAGCAACTAGCTAAACCTCCAACAATGTGTGACCTCCTGGATAGGTACTAGGAGTGTTTTAGGTGCAGAAGAAGTTCCTGCAGTGAACACTAGCAGCTTTACCTTTTTACCAAGGTGATCACCAGGTCCAGGAGGCTGATGGTTGTGTAGGGAAGCTAAGAGTATCGCTTAGTTGGACGCCTGTAGTGCACTAAGGGACTTCCCTGGTGCCTCAGATGGTAAAGAATCTACCTGCAATGCAGGAGACCTGGGTTCAACCCCTGGGTTGGGAAGATCCCCTGGAGGAGGGCATGGCACCCACTCCAGTATTCTTGCCTGGAGAATCCCCGTGGACAGAGGAACCTGGCAGGTTACGGGCCATGGAATCACAAAGAGTCAGACATGACTGAGTGACTAGGCTTGCACACACATTGCCCTAAGGCTCCTGACTCTGTCTACAATTCTAAGCTTCAGTTATCACAGCCATGGAGTGGGAATGCTTTGTCATCAGGCTGCAGAAAGGATGAAGTGCTAGCAAACACGGAAGTCTACCTGGGGTCCATCCTGGGGAAATGACCGTCACGGAAGGAAGCTATTGTTAGTCTTACGTATTTAGCATCAGCCCAGCCGCTCTTTGGAGACCACATCTTCCCTTCTCCAATCAGCCCGAGAGCGAGATGAGAGAGCGGGGCGAGGTCCCCACTGGCACCGACAGTTCCTTTCTCTGGGACATATGGAAGGCAGGAGGCTGGGAGAAACAGAGACCCTGGTTACGTCAAGAGTTCTTCATTCCAGCCAGCCTTGCTTTGACACTGAGACCAACCAATCCCAAGGGATCTAGTATCACAAATGGCACAGACACCCAGGGAAAGACAATTCCTTAAGCACAGGTAATGCTTAAGGAATCTGGCTGAGCTGCTGTAGAAAGAAAGAGGCAAGGGAGAGAAAGAAGATAGGAAGGCAGACCCTCCTGGGAGTAAAGCCTTCTCCATAAGCCACTTTAAGTTTAGACTCTATTCTAAGGACAATGGGAGGTATGACAGGCTTTGGCCAGGACATGCTCAGATATGCTGTGTGAAGGGGTCGGGAGAACTCTATACATAAAGAATTTAGATCAGACTGCCTAGCAGAAAGGTGATCTGGAACCTGTATCCTACAATGGCCATCTCTTCCCTTCTTCCTTCTCTGCCCCTGGGTCCTCTGCTCCTTTGTTTACTGTTACCGTACATGTTCTAATCTGGCCTAGAAATTTCTGGAATTTTTAGCAATGTATCTTAAAGATGTGATCAGGAACTAGCTGTTGTTCATTGCCACCTTATTTCTAGGAGCAAAAAGTAAAAAATGTGCTGAAGAGGTAACTAAGAGAATTCCATAGGACCAAGTAGTGTGTAGCCATTAAAACCTATTAGAGACTATTTGAAATCAAGTAAATGTTTGTGGACATGAGTTTGAGCAAGCTTCATGAGTTGCTGATGGACAGGAAACCCTGGTGTGCTGCAGTCCATGGGGTCGCAAAGAGTCAGACATGACTGAGCGACTGAACTGAACTGAAATGTTTATTACATTAAAAAAGTAATACAGAATTTCCCAGGTGGTCCAGTGGTTAAGAATTTGCCTGCCAATGCAGGGAACATAGGATTGATCTCTGGTCCAGGAAGATTCCACATGCGACAGAGCAACTAAGCCCGTGAGCCACGACTATGAGCAACTCCTGAAGCCAGTGCGCCTGCAGCCCGTGCTCCGCAACAGGAGAAGCCTCCGCAGGGAGAAGCCCGAGCTCCGCAACAGGAGAAGCCTCCGCAGGGAGAAGCCCGAGCTCCGCAACAGGAGAAGCCTCCGCAGGGAGAAGCCCGAGCTCCGCAACAGGAGAAGCCTCCGCAGGGAGAAGCCCGAGCTCCGCAACAGGAGAAGCCTCCACAGGGAGAAGCCCGTGCACTGCAGCTAGAGAGTAGCCCCCACTCCCTGCGACCAGGAAAAGCCCATTGAAAGCAACAAAGACCCAACGCCACCAAAAGTAAATAAAACTTTAAAATTGTTTTACAAATTGTTCTAGAAGGATAAAGTGTACCAGGGTGTTAACAGGGGTTCTCTGGGGGAGGTGAAGTCATGGGCAACTTAATCTCTGCTTTTCTGCCTGATTCCTGGTCACCTAGTCAACCAGCTTACCACCGCTTCTAAATGGACATGTACTGTTTTAGATGAAATTCCCATGGGTGGTGGTTTAGTCACTAAGTCATATCTGTCTCTTGCGACCCCATGGACTGTAGCCAGCCAGGCTCCTCTGTGCATGGGATTTTCCAGGCAAGAATACTGGAGTGGATTGCCATTTCCTTCTCCAGGGGATCTTCCCAACCCAGGAATCAAACCTGGCTCTCCTGCATTGCAGGCAGATTCTTTACCCACTGAGCTATGAGGGAAGCCCCATTAAAAGGGAAATTCCCATTAATTTACTAAAACAAAAACAAACAAAAAGGCTATGTTTCCAAGGTAAATTCAGACTACTGATAGCATTGTTTTTTACAACTGCTAAGTGATGTCAGTAGGATGAAGCCATGCCATCCGTAGGTCAGCTTCCAGGCCATAGTTCACCCTGGGGAATTCTCAGAATTCTAGGACCCAGAGGTGCCTTGGGCTCACCCATAAAGCATAGGTGGGTTCACAGCTGAAGCTGGACTATCTGGGATTTTAGGCTTAGAGTTGGGAGTGGAAACAGGTGTTGAAATCACTGGTGTTCTCTTCAGCACAGCCTTCTATACTATAGATTGTTCATTCACATTACTGTTTACTTGTTGGCATTTATAGGTCACTTGTGCCTATAGCTGGGAAATTCCTCATGCCTCTGTGCTATGTGACTGCCCGGCCCTGCTTCTGCGCCCACTTCCTCACCCCCCAGGTCCTGAGCCTCCACTGATCTAGAATGCTTATCCTTATCTGTGGGAAGGGATAGGCTTGGCCTCCCAAGCATGTCACATCTTGTCTCCACACTGGAATTTTCCCAAGAAGCAAGCCCCAAAGGGTCGAATTGCTTTTTATCTTGTCACTAGACAGCTATGTGATCACAGCAAGTCTTTCATCTCTATATTTCTGTTCTACCTTTGGAAGAGGCTGAATTTCAGTTATTTTTAAGTCTGGCAATCCCACCAGTTGGGGAGCATGAAGAGTTCAGATTCCCAGGCACCAACCAGAAGTACTGAATTGGTCTTTGGGATAGACATCCAGGAATTGTCATGTTTCCCAGATAATCTGAATAGCTTCTCTAACCACATTCAAGTACCACCGAATCCAAGGTTCTCTCCAGCTCTGAACTTAAGGCCAGACTTAAGGGGCTTGTTCTGATTTTAAATATGCTGAATGCTAAATGAAGGGTGATAGAGAAGGAGCAAAGTTCACAGGAGTAAGAGTCTCTGCCTCTGCCCCCCCACCTTCTGCCCCCATATAGCTATCTTCCTTCTTGCCAAGCCCACTTCCCACTCATCATCATCAGTTTATGTCTTCTTAGCTCACCAATATCTCACCACCCTGTCAATCAAGTCTGCCTGTGGTACCCACCCAGCCTGCATGGAGGGTTATTTGGGGATCCATTGCATTACCATTAAATACTTCGATAACTTGTTTGAGAGTCTCCAGGGAAATGCCACTGTATCCTTTGGCTAAGACATTGATCCTTAAAGCCAAGAGCATCCGGCATCTCTCAGGGATTAGTGGTTTCCCAACACCTACAAAACAGAACTGATATTTTCTCTAAGATAAACAAAATCCTCCTCCTCCCAGCCACCTCCATCTCAAATTTCTCTCCACCTCTTGGTTCAGGTAGTTGCACTGCCTTCCCTTCTGATTGTCACACTTCTTCAGGTCTCATCTTCCAGACAAATGTGAGACTCCAGTTTTGCCTCCCCAGTTCCCTTCCTTGGAAATTTCAGTGAGCCTGCGCCCTCCCCAGCACCCTTGGAATGGGGTCCAGTCTTCTCACACAAGCTCTCTTGCAGTCTGATGGGAGGCAATTCTTGACAGTTTCACTTCTCACCACATCCAGATCCACTCATCCCTGAGTAATTCCATCCCCTGACTGCACCATTCTTTTGGCATGACCGTATTCATGTTCCTCATCCCAATTCTATCCTTCCATCTAGCCCATTCCTTTCTCTGAGATTCAGTTGAAAGGATATCATGTCTGCTGCTCTTCTTGCCTCCTTGGCAGCAGAAATGGCACCCACTCTTTGGAATGTGCTAGTGCCGGTGGCTGATACAGGATGTCTGATGCGGCTGCATGGTCACCCCAGGTACCCCCGCAGGGTGCCGCCCCGCCCCTCCCCTCCCCCGGCTCCTCCCACCCCTACCCGCTTACGGAAAGCAACACAGTACAGTCTGCCCTCCGCACCTGTGGATTCCTTATCTGTGAATTCAACCAACAACTGACACTGGTTGAATCTTTCAACCTGTGAATCTAAGAACCTAGAGATACTGAGGGCTGACTGCACTTCATTCATCAAATCAAACAAAACCTAGGTGGCACTGGAGGTTTGGAATGAGTTACCTGAAGAATGTGAACGAACTAGGTTGAACTGGAGCTCCCTAGAAGAGAAAGTGAAGAAACACCTCTCAGATACCTCACCATGAAAATGTCCCCTCAGCTGGGAAAATAAAGGAAAAATAGTTAAATCTTTGGAGGGACAGAATAAGGCATGATAGAGCAAACGGAAGAAACAGCAAGTCTGTATTCTCTACGTCAACTCGTGTGTGAGTTAACCTAAGTTTCACCCTCCTTGTCTGTAAATTGGAGCAAGTATTATTTCCATTGTTGAAAGGAATTTCTAAAATGAGAATCTGTGTGTCTTTGGTGGGGAGTGAATCAAACTTATGTGAATGTGTGTGTGTCTTTGCTGGGGAGTGTATCAAACTTACTCGAGTTTACTGACAGGAATTACAGTTCTGGCAAATTTCCCAAAACCCGTAGTAATGCCGTAAACAACTAGAATAAAAAACAGACATCATACAATTGGACGCAGGCTGCATTTTTTAAGTCTATAAAAAGAAATATGTAACACAAAGAGAAAAAGATACCAGTTTTTTCTTCCACGATTCTGTCTATGACTTCCCTGGATTTTTGCACCCTCTTTTCAGCAGTGGGGGTGAGCTAGGAAGACATTGGGCAGAGCTGAACATGTTGAAGACTTTACATGGGCAGCAAGAAAGGTTAGGACATCACCCCCCTCTATTCAGCATACCTTGATTTTGTAGTGTCCCTTGCCCAAGCTGACCAGGTCCTCTGTGGTCAGACTGTCCCCATCTAAGGCGATGTACTGCACAAAAAGAAGGGAATCTCTGTGAGTGTGAATAGCTTGGTTGCTCAAACGAAAGAGCAGGGAAGCGTCGAGCAGAATTAAGCTGTGGCACTTGAGAAATTTTATCACTACTATGAAACATGAATATGGTAGTTGAAAAGACAGCTTGCTGAAGAGGAGGTTAAGGAAGAAAAATTAGAAATGGAAAAGCAGGACTTCCCTGGTGGTCCAGAGGCTAGGAATCCACCTGCTAATGCAGGGGACAGGGGTTCAATCCCTGGTCCGGGAAGATTCCACATGCCATAGGGCAACCAAGTCCATCTGCCACAACTACTAAAGCCCACGTGCCTAGAGCCAACGCTCTGCAACAAGAGAAGCCACCACAATGATGAAGCTCCCGCTCACTGCAACGAGAGAAAGCCCTGTGCAGCAATGAAGACCCAGCACAGCTAAAATAAATAGGTTAAAAAAATAAATGGAAAAGCAAAATGTCTTTCCCTATTACACAGAGCTAGATAATGTCCTGTCCTCATGGGTTATGTTTTGCTCAGAAATTTTGCCAGCCCTCCCCCACTTAAATGAGGAGAGGGGGATACTTAATTTTCTTAACAGAAAGGAAGTGGTTTGAAACTTACCTTCTCAGGTTCCCGGTATTTGCTGTATCTGAAGTCAGGTAAAGGAAAATACCGGGGAATATGGAAAAGCCCCCAGCCCCATCACTGGTGGGAGGGGCCCCAGACAGACCAAGGAGCCTGCAGGAAAGGATACAAGTAAACTCCTTCTGGCTGCGAAGGAATGAAGTCGGGAGACATAGCATCTCCTTCTATAACTGAAACAAGAATGCAAGAGATACTCTTAACGAATCACAACCCAGACTCACATTTGGCATAACCGGTAAACCAAGAAAAGAGCTCTTCAATTGCCTTCAAGTTCTATAGAAATGACTGCTTTAAAACAACTTCAGATGCTTTCAGAGAGCAAGAAGTCAGAGATGTAGGCATGCGTGAAAAGGTTTAAATGAAAGTTCAAGATTCAGTCTCCACTTCCATTGCCATTATCAGCTTTATTTTGTTTTAAATTTATTGTTTCAATATATAATGCTTTTAATATTTAGTATTTGAAATGCATTTAATAGATTTAATATTTAAACCTATTTGTTTTAGTGTTTGACAGTTGTGTTAAACAAAATTGATTTAACTTGGTTTTAAAGTGATGCTACTGGCCCCGTCTGCTTGGTTCTTTTGAAGAGCAAAGGGACTTTGAAAATGATCCAGTAAGCAAAGGGCTTTGGCCCTGCAGTCTTGAGTTCAGATCTAGTCTTTGCTATTAGGAAGTAACTCTCCCCCTTTCTGAGTCTGCTACCTCATTGTTAAAGGTGGGTAAGAATACTGCCTTCCTCACAGGGGTGTTTGAGAATTGAAGATTCTCAGGCAGCATGCATTTTCCCCAGAGTAGATCCCCTGGAGGAGGGCATGGCAACCCACTCCAGTATTCGTGCCTGGAGAACCCTATGGACGGAGACTGGCGGGCTACAGTGCACGGGGTCGCAGAGTCGGACACGACCGGGCGACTGAGCACCGCCGCGCACCCAGGAGGGACAGGGGCCGTCTCTCCGGGGACGCCCGGCTCCATGCTTTGCGGCCCCTCCCCTCCGGCCACTCACCCACTTCCACGAACTCGTTGTCCTCCAGGGCCACCTCCAGCGGGTCCTCATTGTCCAGCAGGCCCAGGCCTTTGCAGCGGCGCACGAGGAAGCGGGCGTCGTCCACCGAGGCGAAGCCGCCGTTGTCGGGCTTGTTCTTGATGTAGCGCCGCACGGCCTCGCGGCCCAGCCAGCCCACCGTGAGCTGCGCGTCCTGGCAGGGCACGGCCAGCCACTCTCCGCGCACGTGCGCCGTGTACCTGGGCATGGCTGCTCCGCCGGCGGCGGCCTCGGGCGGGCGGGGAGCGCTTTATCGCGAGTGACTGCGCGGTGCGGTCGGCAGCCCTAGGGTGGACTTTCAAACACGCCCCCTTCCTTGCCCTGACTCATTCACCCAGGGGACAAATATTTATCGAGGGCCCCATGGTGTCCGTTTGAGGTTTTGCCACTGAGCGAGGAGCAAGAGCGAGGGTTGGCGCTGCCAGCTACCTGCCCTCCATGTCTGCCCCGGACAGGCCTGGGGTCTCCAGCCTGGGGGTCCCGGCACGGGCGGGCCCTGCTGCTGACCTCCCTCCCCTGGTTTCTGTCGGTGTCCCTTCATTACCGGCAGCTTATAAACACCATGTTCCTGTCTTTATCTGGCATTACTCAACTGTAAAATGCTCTCCACACCAGGAAGTGTGGCAATCCCCATCCATTTGTTTATTCCCCAAATACCTGTTGAGCAACTCTGCCCTAACCACGACTAAGGTTTTCTGAAGCCTCTTCGAGATCATTTTCACAACGAAAGGTCACCATCTGGGTGACAAGCCACCATCGCCTGGAGGTGAACAGCTCAGACAGCCATAGGTGGGGCGCAGCTCCACCGCTTATCAGCCTGGGGCGGTAAGTTATTGACCAGCCTGTGTTTCCTCATCCAAAAGCAAAGGGAATTATTTCCTCACTGCACTGTTTGCAGTATCTGTGCCTTGTATGTGCTAGGTTGCCGTGGTCGTGGCCGACTCTTTGTTGACCCCATGGAGCCCACCAGGCTCCTCTGTCCATGGGATTCTTCAGGCAAGAATACTGGGATGCATTGCCATTTCCTACTCCAGAGGATCTTCCCAACTCAGGGATCGAACCTGGGTCTCACGTTTCCTGTATTGTTAGGCAGGTTCTTTACCACCAGCGCCACCTGGGAATCCTTACCTGTGCTCAAATCCTGGCCCCGCCATTTCCTGACTGTGTGACCTCTGGGCAAGAAACTTGACTTCTCTGGGCCTCGGTTTCTTCATCGACAAAATGGAGATGATAATAGTACCTATTTCAAAGGGCTTTTGGGAGTACTAAATGAGTTCATACATGTAAAGCTCTTAGAGCAGCACCTTGTACAATGGAAATGCTAGGAAATTGCCTGTGATGACTATCATTGAGACTTTTTAAAACAATATATTAAAAAAATATTTATTTGGCTACATCGTGTCTTATCTGAGGCACATGAGATCTTCATTGCATCATGAGTGATCATTCTTTGCTTGGCTGGATATTTCTTACTTCTTCAATCTCACTTTAGGCCTGCTCTTCTCCAGGAAGCATCCTCTACACCCTTCAGTGGGGGTAGATGGCCCTTCTCTGGGCTGCTGTCCTTCTTCTTTAGCATTATATAGAAGTTTTTTAAATTGAAGCATGGTTGATTTACAGTGTTAATTATTGCTGGACAGCAACCATGATTCAGTTGTATATACACATATACGTTCTTTCTAAAATGGTCTTTTCCATCATGGTTTATCACAGTGTGTTGACTATAGTTCCCTGTGCTATACTGTAGGGACTTGTTGTTTACCCATACCATGTGTAACAGCTTCCATCTGCCAGCCACAGCCTCCTGCTCCCTCTCTCCCCCAACCACCTCCCCAGTAGCGACCACCAGTCTGTTCTCTGTGTCTGTGATTCTGTTTGTTTCATGGATAGGTTCATTTGTATCACATTTCAGATTCCACATGTAAGTGACATCATATAGTATTCATCTTTCTCTTTTGGACTTACTTCACTTAGTACGATAATCTCTAGTTGCATCCCTGCTGTTGCAAATGGCATTATTTCATTCTTTTTTATGGCTAAGTAGTATTCTACTATATATATATATGTTAAAGAAAGAAAGTGAAAGTTTGCTCAGTTGTATCTGACTTTTTGCGACCCTGTGGACTGTAGCCTGCCAGGCTCCTCTGTCCTTGGAATTCTCCAGGCAAGAATACTGGGGTGGGTAGCCGTTCCCTTCTCCAGGGAATCTTCCCAACCCAGGGATCAAACCCACGTCTCCTGCATTGCAGGCAGATTCTTTACCGACTGAGCCAGCAGGGAAGTGCCTGTATATATGTACCACATCTTTATCCATTCATCTGTCGATGGACATTCAGATTGTTTCCATGTCTTGGCTATTGTGAATAGTGCTGCTAGGAACACAGGGGTGCATGTATCTTTTTGAACAGTTTTGTTTGGATATATACTCAGGAGTGGGATTGCAGGATCATACGGAAGTTCTGTTTTTAGTTTTCTGAGAAGCCTGCATACTATCCTCCACAGTGGCTGCACCAACGTACATTCCCACACTGGACGATTCTCTCTTCTCCACGCCCAGAAATTACTTCTTTTTGTTCACTCAGAAATTATGTGCGAACCCAGCCTGGTACAAAGACATTCAACATACACTTATTAGCTGAGTAAGTGTATGTTGAGCTGAGTAAGTGTATTTGCTGAGTACAAAGACATTCAACATATACTTATTGCTGCTGGTGCTGCTGCTAAGTGGTTCTGTCGTGTCCGACTCTGTGCGACCCCGTAGACAGCAGCCCACCAGGCTCCTCTGTCCCTGGGAGTGGGTTGCCCTACACTAATTAGCTGAGTTAAGTGTATGTTGAGCTGAGTGAGTGTATCAGCTGAATAAGCGTAGCTGCCGCTGAGCTGACCCCAGGTACATCCCCATGAACATTTGCCTTTAGCGCCCTCTACCTCCTCCATCACATCCTCCAAGACCACCCTCCTGCGTCCCTGGCCCCAATCCATGTTCAGTATCACTAATTAGTGTGACTGAAAAACGACATCAGCTTAGAGTTTGGGGTATGCTTATAGATCAAGGGCAGACTTCTAAAGCATCATCTGGGTCCATGAATTTGCTCAAGTTCAATCACTTAGGGCTTCCCAGGCGGCCCCAGTGGTAAAGAATCTGCCTGCCAAAGCAGGACATGCGTGTTCTATCCCTGGGGCTGGGAAGACCCCTTGGAGGAGGAAATGGCAACTCCAGTATTTCTATCTGGAGAATCCCATGGACAGAGGAGCCTGGCAGGCTATGGTCCATGGTGTTGCAGAGTCAGACACAACTGAGTGACTGAGCATGCACACAATCACATAGAAGGTAATTCTATACCATGAATTTGAGCTGAACTGTCCTCTGAGAGTCCCAGCATGGAGGTGAGTGAGAACAGGACCTTGAAATCAGAATCACACTGCAGCGTAGAAATGCCCAAAGGGAGAGGACTGTTGGGGAGAATGAGAACAGGGAAGTCTCAGGATTACAAGAAGGGCAAGGTGTTGGCTTCAATTTAAGACTTTCTCCCTCTTTTTACTACATTAGCACTTTCGGAGGGTATTTGATGATGATATACCCCCACCCATATTTATCCTTCAAGATACCATTCCTCTTTGCTAGAGCTTACTTGGCCACGGCTGGATCAAAGCCGGGTCAGAATCTCACCTGTGGGAATTTGGAATTAGGGCAGTCTCTCCACGTGGTAAGAACTATCTGCAACAGTAAAGCTAGGGTAGCCAGACTATACATTGTGGACCAGTTCACTCCAGTCACTCAGTCGTGTCCGACTATTTGCAAATAGAAACGGAAGATAAGAGTATTGATGTTTCTCCAGTCCTGGTGCAGCGCCCTCTGTCTGTCCTCAGATGCTCATAACCTCCCCTTACCTTGTATTCTTAAAATAATCCTTTTCCCTTTCTGATGTCTAGTCATCGGGCATCCTAACTAATATAACAGTGGTTCCCAAACTCTGTGCTGAGGCACCCTAGGGCCTCATTACATTCATGGGGGAACTTTATTGCTCTCATTTGGATCAAGTTGTATTGTTTTTAATTCTTTCTCTGTGTTGTATGCTGTTTGTTGGTGGAGAATGTTTGCTGATCACTAAGGACATGAGGCAGGCTGAATACCTTCAGGTATACCTGAAGGAAGAAGCAGGGTATTCAGGTTGACCATCTGACCCTAACAGACAGGAGAACAGGCCAGCATGGGGATCCAGGTATGGGGAGCAGGGTGCTCCCACAAGTTTATACATTTTTGGTAAGGGAGTTGATCCTATGTCCACCAGCTGGGTGATGAGCAAATCTAACCAAGTATTCATGTGTAAGTTTATTTAAAAAGAAAAATCTTAATTATGCTCAATTTTTGGTGTATAGAAGACTCAAACTAGAGCACTTAAAATAAGAGGTAAATAATTATATGTTGACATGTCTATCTTGTGACCATATAGGGAGAGAATGAATATGAAATAATTGAAAAACCTGACATTTATAAATCAAAAGGTTAAGCTTTGCTAAAATTCACTGTACAAAGAACACACTACCAGGGGTGGAGCAGGGGGAGGTAGCTCAGCTTTATTTACGAAAAAAAAAAATCACTGACAAAACAATAAAAAGCCAAAACTAAAAAGACATTTTTAGTTACAATGTGAGCTGAAGTGTTGTGTTTTTTTTAAGAATTTGATTTTAAAAAGAGAAATATCTGCCATCAGCAATGTGCAGGTCCTTAATCCACTTTTAAATCTTTCCCCACAAGCATGGCAGTCACGGGGTGCATGGACGCCTTGTGCTCTTGGTAGGCGCGGACGGCTTGATCATGGGATTTGTCAAAGGCAGCAAGGTCCCTGTGTTTAAAAAAAAAAAAAGATAATGACTTGTTGACTTGTTTTGGCAAATTTTATTATGCTTGCAAAGCAAACAGATTAATAATAGATATGTCAGGTTATATTTTTTTCAGAATTCCTGTCAAATTCATAGTCAAAATAATTTCACTGAGGTATTTTTAAATTGTATCTTGTGGCCAAGATAACAACTTTTTTTCAATTTTACCAAGCATTCCTTTATTGTATGTCAAGCAACCTATTCTTCTACCTAATTACAATGTTTGAATTAAACAGGTTTGGCTTTACCTGCTTTATCCCTCTTGCATTTAACTTCAGACACTTTTTCTTGTCCTTCCCTACTCACCAGTGATCTTCTACTTGATTTTAAAGATCTTCCTGTGTATATAAGATTGCCTTCAATTTATTTCCTTTTCAGCAGCATCCAACCCTATTTGGCTGGCCCATAACAGATAATCTTCTTAAAAAGCTAACGAGATCATCTCAAATTTAAAACATTTAGAAGTGTTAACTCCTATCCCAAAATTATATCTATAATCTTTAACAAATTTTAAAATATTATTTTTAGATTGCACTTTGCAAAGTATTATAGCAACAACAAAAATATCTGTTTAAGATTTTTCTTTCTCATTCTTAATGTAAAGTCAAAGCCCAGTGAGACTTGGTTCTTACTTGAATAAGGGCCGTGTAAACTTCATCCTCCCTTGTTCAGTTGCCATTTTTAGAGCCAGAGGAATTGCTTCCTCCCATTTCGATTGAATGCAGAGTCGTAACCATCTAAAAGGAGGATTTTCGGGGGTATGGGGTGGGAAATGAGGTGGAAACAGGATATGAGAAGCATATCTGAAAACTTTTGTAATGATAAATGATCCCATTATAGCTGTACTGTACACCACTTTATATTATGTCCTTATTCTGAGAATCTCAAATCCTTATATATATATCATTCAATAATTGGAGAAGAGAAGGAAGAAGAGTGTGTTCTTGAAAAATACCATGTTTTAGAATTTGGATTATGTATGTGCTCATGGGCCTAACATATGCAATTTCTGAAGGAATTAAACTTTGATTCAGGCTTATACTACCAAATTTAAATTAAGAAAGATGGACAGAATCAAAGATTTCTGACTGTTCCCATTTCAGAGCCTGTTTGGTTAGCTGTGGAAGAGTGCTGATTTACCACTGGATCCTTAATCCTAATTTTTTTAAAGGCAAGAAAAGCTTACATAAAATTCTAACAAAAATTAATATGATCATATTACAGACACTGCAACTATTCCTTAAAGACCATTATAAAATCTGTATATAGATGCAGTAAGCTTAACGAGGATTTCTCGAGACTCATGTACGTCTCATCATGCGGCTTCCCCTGCCTCTGCCTGTTAGGCTAGCTTCCCACTTTCTCGCAGAGACAGGTGACAACGATGTACCTGAACCGTATTTCAGAGTTGCTAATGGCATTGAGGTTGTACACCGCTTGCATTCGCTGTATGTGCCCCAATGGGAGAGGTGCCTAGAGCAAAATAAAGAAGTATAATGTGTCATTTCAACAGGATTCCTTGGAAGAAGGGAGTGGGAGAGAAATTCTTAGCCAGACTAAAATCCTCAACAGTGTATAATATAGCAATAAGTTAGATAAAAATAAACAAATGCACACCAAGATACATTTTGTGCAAAACTTAAAATACGGATGTCCTGCTAGGAGGCAGAGTGTCAGTCACTCAGTTGTGTCCGACTCTTTGCAAACCCTTGGACTGTGGCCCACCAGCTGCACAGATTTCTCCAGGCAAGAAGACTGGAGTGGGTGGCCATTTCCTTCTGCAGGGGACCTTCCTCACCTAGGTCTTCTGAGCTGCAGGCAGATCCTTTACCGTCTGAGCCCCCGGGGAAGCACTACGAGCCAAGGGTTAATTTAATTCGCAAGATACATGGAGAATTAAATGAGAAGTACTCTTCTGAGGCTTTTGGATGTATATAAATACTAACTTTCAGACCCTTTCCAGAATCTTTCAAGTTCTTCCTTATACTTTACATATCTTAAATTTATTCTATTCTCCAGATTCAATCATAGTTAATTTTCTTCCTCACTGAGTTCCCCCAGTGTTATCTTTGTATGTTTTCTCTGAAATCCCTTTTAAATTATCTATTTCCCTACAAAATAGCAGTTTTTAAATTTTTATCTTACAGACCCTTTTCAGAATCTGATGACTAATATGTACCCTTTCCTTAAGGGGAAAGTACATATATAAACACAAACTTATGTGTACAGTTTCAAGGGGTTCATCAACTCTTGAGCCCAAGTTGTGTGTCAGAGAGTGTGCTCAGCTGTGTCTGACTCTTTGCAACCTCACAGACTATAGCCCACTGGGCTCCTCTGTCTGTGGAATCTTCCAGGCAAGAAAACTGGAACGGGTTGCCCTTTCCTCCTCCAGGGGATCTTCCCAACCCAGGGATCAAACCCACATCTCTTCCATCTCCTGCATTGGCAGGCGGATTCTTTACCACTGTGCCATCTGGGAAGCCCCAGTGCCCAGGTTAACCCGCCCTAAAGGGAGAACAGTTTGGGCGAAGGAGAGAAAGAAGAGTTCAGTTTCATCAAGCGGAGAGTCTGTGGTGCCTGCAAGATGCAGGCTGAGGAGCCATGAGATAGTTGGTAACTCTCTGCTCCAGCCGTGACTTAATCTTATAGAGCCTCACTCCCACTCATTAACCATCTCTACTCTCACTGACTGCCATACCCTTTCCCGAATTGTTTCAGTTCAGCCAAGCTCCAAGTCAAGCCAGGCTGGCCAGCTTTAAGGTCTTGTCCCAAGTGGCCTTCCTCTCCCCATGTTAGATGTGCCTGCTCCCCAGTCATCCCATCATTTCTCTTTTCACAGTGCAGGAGCCAGGGCAGGAGGGACTACAGAAGTGTGTGATGACGGTTTCATGCACTAAAAGAATGCTCTAAAGCCCCTGTTGATGTAAAAGGCTATTCCTCATCTTGTATCAATTCCACAGGAAATTCTGTTCAAAAAGTCTCCATCCCTCTTAAGGTCCTTAGACCTAAGAGTTCCCTGTCTTATAATAAGAAAGACCTCACTGTCTCCCACTCAACATGCAACATCTCCTCTCAGCTGTGCATATTCATTTAATCCCCTGGCTTTGAAACTGTCAAATCTGCCTGGACGTCTTCCTGTTAACCCCTAATCCAGTGAGTCCTCAAACCCCCTGCTCCATCCTGGGATCTCCTTCTCCTTGTCCGTTTCTTTCCCTTCCCACCAGCTCCCTCCCTCCTGTCCTGGGCTCCTTGGAGTCTCCCAGCAAACTTCACTGCCAGCATTCTTCATTCCATCCAGCCTCCCCAGCATCAGGAGAATAGTCATCATAATCACCATTGCATCAGATGACTCATCGTTAGAAATGTGAAATCCTTTGCTCCTGTCTAGAATCACATCTAACATTCCTAGCTTGGCATTCAAGACTTGTCGTGTCAGGTCCCAGCAGCCTTTCTCGCATTCTCTCCATTAACCTCTTTCCCAGACCCACAGCTTCCTCCTCCTGCAACACTGGCCACTCTTGTCATGTTCTGCTCCTTCGGACTTGAATTTCTACCTCTCTGCTGACTCTGTTCTGCTCAGATCAGTCCTCAGTCCTCCCAAATCCTTCCTGATTACCCCACTTGGAAGGGAATCCTTCTTCCCCTTTTTCACAAATGACACCTAAAATTCCTCCTTTTACTGCTAAATTTTGCACGTGTGACCTTTCCTAGTAGCTTATAAACTTTTTCAGGACATGAGATATTTCTTTCTTACATACTTTTATATTCAGCACTGTATTAAACATATTAAACATAGGCATTCAACCAACGAATGTTTTTAAGTAAGCAAATGAATTTTAACATATCATTTTTTCTGTTAGTTTCCACATTAATATTTTTCCAATGCTGTGCCTTTATGCCCATTTTAATTTCTAATATTTTGAGTTAGTACTTACACTCTGGAGCATCTGTGCTAAAAATTCATTCACTTGATGGGAAGAGAAGTCTTTTAGGTCTGCTGAGCTGAATGAATTTAAATCATCATCTGTGGCCTGAAATAAATGCTGCCTGATTATTTACATTCATGTACAACTCAACAAAAAGTATTGGTTTATCTGACATAAAAGTTAAGAAACAGAAATACAAGGATACATAAGATTATAAAAAAATAAAATTAAGTGTTAGCTATTTTAAATCATTCTGAGATGGCATCAGTGTAAGTTAAAGAGCTGATATGATTCCTAGATCTATATTACTTAAGAAAAATTAGACTGTTAAGAGTGGAGAAAACATTTGACATCCTCTGCCATTTGCATTATATAGATTTCCAAAGTAAAGAAACACTGCAAAATACATGGCAGGTAATTTACAGGCCAATTCAAAAATGTGGGTAAAAAATCAAATTGCATATTCTTTAAAATACCACACTAAGGAACACATAAGGCCACAAACAGATCTTTCCCTTCATCTCCACATATTCTGTTTTCCCCTGCTTAAATCTTGGAAACTGTCTAAGGAAAAAAAAGTGGTTCTGTGCTTTTCAATTTGGGATTCACTGTGATTTATATTTGAGGAAATGATTAAGGAATATTAATAAAGATTATCAAAATGGGTACTTTTAGAATCTTTTAGAATAGTTTCAAATTATTTTGAACTAGGGTTTCTTTTAAAAGAAATATATGCAAAGGTTTGAAAAAAAAAATCAAATAGGACCAAATGAAAAATTCCTCTGCTTTTGCTCCCTGTCTCTAAGACCCACTCCTCAGAAACCTGTATTTAAAAAATAAATAATTTTTTTAAAAAGGAAAAAAAAAGAAACCTCTTACACTGTTGGTGGGAAAGCAAACTAGTACAGCCACTATGGAGAACAGTGTGGAGATTCCTTAAAAAACTGGAAATAGAACTGCCATATGACCCAGCAATCCCACTTCTGGGCATACACACCGAGGAAACCAGATCTGAAAGAGACACGTGCACCCCAATGTTCATTGCAGCACTGTTTATAATAGCCATGGCATGGAAGCAACCTAGATGCCCATCAGCAGAAGAATGGATAAGGAAGCTGTGGTACATACACCATGGAATATTACTCAGCCATTAAAAAGAATTCATTTGAATCAGTTCTAATGAGGTGGGTGAAACTGGAGCCCATTATACAGAGTGAAGTAAGCCAGAAAGAAAAACACCAATACAGCATACTAACGCATATATGTGGAATTTAGAAAGATGGTAACGATAACCCTATATGCAAGACAGAAAAAGAGACACAGATGTATAGAACAGACTTTTAGATTCTATGGGAGAAGGCGAGGGTGGGATGATCTGAGAGAACAGCATCAAAACATGTATACTATCAAGTGTGAAACAGATCGCCAGTCCAGGTTGGATGCATGAGACAAGTGCTCAGGGCTGGTGCACTGGGAAGACCCAGAGGGATGGGATGGGAGGGAGGTGGGAGGGGGGATCAGGATGGGGAACACATGTAAATCCATGGCTGATTCATGTCAATGTATGGCAAAAACCACTACAATACTGTAAAGTAATTAGCCTCCAACTAATAAAAATAATTGGGAAAAAAAATTAAATTAAAAAAAAAAAGTTCCCTGTATATCCCTCCAGAAAATTTAATGTATGCATAAACATCTTTGTATAAAAACATTATTTTATAGCTTCCTCCCCTTCAAAATGCCCTTAATATCAGAACTTCTTCCCTTTTTAGAAACTTACCTCAGTATTAAAAGTAACATCTCATTCTTTGCTTAAAAACATGCAAATTTAAACTATCGAGGATATACTCATTAGTGGCAAAAACATAAAGCGCAGGGTAAAGATAAAGCCAAAATTGACGGTCATGGTTACAAGGCAAGGCCAGGCGGGCAGAGCGGAGAATGAGATGTAGAGGTGCTGATGGCGGAGGTACCTATGCGTGCAGTCAGCCTGCTGCTCTGAGAGGAGCTGCTGAATTTTATATTTTCTTATGTTCATATTTTATTTAAAACCAGAGCATCTTTGTCATGGTTTCTTGTTCTGTTTTCCTGATTTGCCTTACTCCTGATTTGGTTTCTCTTCCTTTTGCTGGCTCTCCCTTGATTCTCCTAATACCTGGAGCTTTCTACTCCTCTCTTACACTCCATTCCCGAACTTTGAGGGAAACAATGCCTCCCTATCTTTCTTCTAAGGGCCCCTTTATTCATCATTCCCCAAAATAATTTCCCCTCCCCTAAGAGGCCTATATTCCCCTTTCCCTTTTAAGATCAAGAAATATCAGAACCAATACCATCAACATCCATTTGTTTTCCCCTCAAATTTCACTTTACACACTGGGGGCTGGTATATATTATTTTGGACAAACCAGACTGAATGAGCAGCCTTTCCGAGCACATGAGTTCATAAGTAAAGCACCACTCCCCCAGTTCATTGAGTAGAGACGTATTTGGACAATTAGAAAAGGAGGCAAAAACCATGCATTACTACTCACAGTGATCCATCTTTGACTCAAGGCAACGCAAGCATTTGTCAGGGTCATATCATAACTGCAACGATGAAAAAACATTAGAGCTTATATTTTATACAAAGCCACATGCTTTTGCATCAATGCCATTCTGAAGTTATAGAACATACTTAAATCTCAAAGTTCTTTTGAAAATAACCCCAGAGCGCTGGCAATAGGAAATCTTCTACCTGATTTAAATATGACTGATATCCTCTAAGAACACAGAAATCCAAGTAGATACCAAATTAATGAAACAATGGATTTTTTTTTAATGTATTATTATTGTCTGTGCTGGGTCTCTGTTGCCACACGAGGGCTTTCTCTCACTGCTGCAGGCAGGGGCTGCTCTCCATTGCTGTGTGTGGTCTTCTCCTTGTGGTACGCAGGCTTCTCCGCGCAGTGGCCTCTCGCTGCGGAGCACAAGCTCTAGAGCTTGGGTTCAGTCATTGGCTTACTTGCCCTGAGGCGTGTGGGATCAAACTGCTGTCCCTTGCATCGCAAGGCGGATTCTTAACCCCTGGACCACCAGGGAAGCCCCAACACTGGATTTTGCATTGGAGAGAATGCCAAAACATCCTAGCAGAGACAGTCCCACGCTTCAGTAGTATGTGCTGAAGGGGCTGGGATGGGCTGAGCATATTCAGTGTTTTCTGATCGCAGGAGCAGTTGTGGGTACACAGGAGGACATGGCAAACACCACAAGGTCCTTGCTGTCGTGGATTTTACCTCCCATGGTTTCAACCATCTAATCATCCACCAGATCTGCCAGTAACTGCTATGTGACAGGCACTGTTCTAAATGATGGGGAAATAATGGTGACACCCTTGGGAGACTCCGAAATCTCCTGATTTTGTTTCTCTTTTCAGAAGAAAGCAGAATTAACGAGCCCTGACCATTATGCAAAGCAACTTATGTTAAGGTTTATGCGTTCGCAGCTTGGAAAACAAATCATGCATTTTGCAACAATGGAAGAGGCCATGTAATGTGTGTGAAATTCTTGTAAAACATCTCTCTTCCTTTGTAAGTCATGCTTGCTTGATGTGAAATGTTTCTGTTAGAGCACACAGGGGCACCTGTCCTGCAGGGCCTACAGACGGTAAGTTTTGATTGGAAGCGACCACTGCACTTGCTTTCAGAGCTTGTGCCCTGGGGCAAGATAATAAAAGGGTCAAAGCAGTGACCTTCTTTCTGTTTGCATTTTGTTAATTCCCTGACCAGGGATTGAACCTGGGCCGCCTTTAGCAGTGAGAGTGTGCAGTCCGAACCACTGGGCCACCAGAGACTTCCCAGCAGTGATCTTTTTTGAATCAGCTGCCAGTTTATTTTCATGAAGTAGTCAGGCTGTGGGCAGTGGGCAGGCCCTTTTGACTGCCCTTGAGCCCAACGTGGGACCAGAGGTCCTTGAGTGCTCAGGATGTAAATTATCTTCAATTAGAACATGACTTAGCACTTTCATAAGAAACAGCAGGACAGTAAAAAATAAAAAACCTTCAGCGGATCTGTTTCTTGGTGCCTGAAATTTCTCATTGTAACGAAAAAAATTAAATAAGGATTAGCCCAGGCAGGCGAAGCAAGCCTTTCTTAGGGCAAGGTCCTAAGAAAAGTAATGAGTGAACCAGGTATGAGCCCTGTTCTCCTGGTGCTTCAGTGGAATGAAGGAGAAAGACTTAATAATTACACAAATAAATCTAAGATTACAATCGTGGCAACGACTGTGAAGACGTGATCCACAGCACGGAGAAGCCCAGAATGAGAGACCTGACCTAGTTAGAGAGGCTGAGGAGCACTCCCACGAGAAAGGGGTTCTTGAGCTGAGACCGGAACTAACTGGGTGAAGAGTACGCAGGCAGAGGGAACAGCAAGTTCCTGGCTGCAACACGGAATAGCCAGCATCTCTGAAAAGGACTCTTGGGAGACCAGGGTTCAGGCACCTGCTTTAAGGAGGATGTTTTGTTTAAATGGGAGTATAATGGGTTGGTGGCAACTAAGGTTTAATGGCAACTCTCATTACCTGCTGTGCAACCTTTGGCAAGACACTTTACTCTAGCTAAGCCTCATATGCCTCCTCTGGAAGTGGGGATGGTAATTTATGACACTGTTGTAATAATGAACAGAAGTCTTTTGTGTTATTTTTCTTACTGCCAAGGTTTTCAAGAAGAGGGTAATATCTTATTCCTCTCTATCTCTCACCATCTTCGTGCAGAGAGGAGGCACTAGATAACTGTTGTTGTTGCTATTTAGTTGCTGTGTCTGCCCAGCTCTGCGACCCACGGACTGTAGCCCGCCAGGCTCCTCTGTCCGTGAGATTTCCCAGGCAAGAATACTGGAGTGGGTTGCCATTTCCTTCTCCAGGGGAATCTTCCCAACCCAGGGATCAAACCCGCATCTCCTGCATTGGCAGGCAGATTCTTTACCACTGAGACACCAGAGAAGCCCTCTCAGTAATTACCTGCAATGACTTGAACTGATTTATATTTAGAATACCACGGAAATTACTTTTTTGACCCCAGGGTTAAGGTTCTAACACCTAAGAACTCAACTCTTATTACAAACTAGTAATAGCTTAAGGAAGGCATAAAACTCTCTCAGATACTTTGAGGAGCTCTAGGCTTTCAGAGAATGAGAGGAAAGCATTAGAATGTAAGCACTTACTTGGGTTTTACGGGGGGCAGTCCAGGAGAGTATAGCCAGGTGTTCCAATCCACTTGATTGAGAATATCAACCTGAGAAGAGAAGGCACACATAGTTTGCTACAGAACAATCTTTTCCATTGAAAAAAAAAATTCTAAAACAGATTTTTAGGTCCTCAAATGTATAATTCTGTCTACACTGATGTGCAAGGTAATTTTTAAGTCTCTGAAATAAATGTATGTTAATCGGCAGTATTCTTTTAAATACTTTAAATAGGAAAATCAAGTACACACACAAATCTCTGAAACATATTGCAGGTTGCTCTGATATAGGAAAATTCTACACATTAGTTCATCTTGTTGAGACCACATTTTAAATAGGAAAACATTCAATGTAAGACTGAGTCTTAAATTCTGGGCCAGTACCACTATCAGGTAACTCAAATCAGCCTAACAAATAGCCATTAAATAAAGATAGATTAGGCATGCAAAATAAGAAAGCTTTTAAAATCCAACCTTATCTTTAAAGTAGGAATACAGGAAATCCTTCCAGTTATCAGTAGTTATGCTCTTATAGGAAAATTTCTCAACATAAGCCTTTAGGAATCCTAGGAAAACCTCTAAGGTTTTTTAAAAAGAAGAAAAAAAAAAGAAAAAGTCAATTAATAGATAAGTAATTAGTTAATATATTCTTTTGGCACATTGTACATTCAGAGAAAAGGAAAAGCAGTGAGGGCTACAAGGATAGAATAATGTCAAAATGTTCAAAAGCAGAGGCAGAATTTAAGTTGTACCTTGAAGAACATATGTAATTTGGTAGAAGGGAGAAGAGAAATCCTAATTAGAGATAAGAGGATGACATAAGACACAGAAAAGTAATACACAACATAAATTCTAAAAGCAACGATTCAGGTATGACTAGAGAGGAGGAAAATCAGATTGGACAGGCAGGATGGATCCAGATAAGGAAGGGCTCTCAAAGTCCATTAAGTCAAAGTCCAAAAGAGAGTACAGTTATTTATCTATCTAACCATAAGTTTTTATTTTTTAATTGAGGTGTCATTGATTTACAATGTTGCATCAGTTTCAGGTACACAGCAAAGTGGTTCAATTACATGTGTGTGTGTGTGTATACATGTATTCTTTTTCATATTCTTTTCCAGAGAGAGTACTTTTAAAGGCTCATCCATGGGGAAGGTAACATAAACGCCATACAATTGGTATTAAAAAGCATAAGATAGATTTGTAAATTCTGATATGGAAGGATATGTGTGAACCATCGTTGAATTAAAAAACAAATGTAAAAAAATATAGAACAAATATATAGTATGATCCATTTTCTGTATTTAAAATAACTATAGGTACTTATTTGTCTGTTCATTTACACTGAGAAAGACCCGGAGTCATACACACTAAACTGAGGGACTCTCACTTGTCACCCCTATAACCTTCTGTACCACATTAAGTGTTTTCAATGAGCACAAGCTATTTTCCTAATTTTTAAAATATTGAAGAGTTTTTTTTTTCCTTTGAAGTGAAGCAGTACAATTCAGAATGCAGGGGCTATTCAAGGTTTCAAGTAGAGAGGTAATGTCAGAAAATGATACAGATTTCTTCAGCAGCTACATAAAGAATGAACTGGAAGGATAAGATAGAGCTAAAACAATAGTTAAAAACTATTACTCTTGAAAAAAAATCAGAAAATGCCAACTACTTGCCTGGTCCTCCAAGAAGCTGCTCGAGGTAAAAGAGTAAAGCAAAGCCCTTCTCATAGGGAACTGAAGAATATGCCACGTCAGGGTCTACGTTCGTCAGGTCAACCACGAGTTTGGTGAAAGGATGGGTCTCCCCAAAAGTCTTTATCTGTGGGACACAGAGAAAAGTTCAAATATGAAGTCTGGTTACCACCTTTTGCAGACAAGCCAGTAAGGAAGTGTTACTTTACTCAGTGTCGTAACTTTAGGGGAATCTGAATTTTAGTGGAATTTAGAGACTGGTAATTATAGGATACATTAGCACATATTTCTGGAAATCAATTAATGGAATGGCTACTAGTTTAAGATTCTGTAATATTTCTTGCCTAGACTAGAACAATGTATCAGTGCCTGGTTAGCATAACATAAATAACATAAATACACCAAATAAAATTCAGAATCATCGAATATATTCATTGCAAAGCCCCAGTAAGCTCCGACTAGTCATGAACACAATCATACACAGGATAAGGATTAACATGTGACAAGAGAACATAATACCAGCATCTGCTTGCTTTCCCACACCAGTAAAAATGACTTTCTCATTGCCGTTTAGTACAGTGTAAAGTAAAGCTGCCTTACAATCTGAATCTTTGAGTTTCACTTACACAACCTGGGATGGATGCTTTTATTTTTTTTTTCTGTCTTGATCATAATTTAATTTCAATCACTGTCCACGAGCATAAGTTAATACTGCTGTGTTTTATTTTGCATACATTTCCTACAGAAACATATCTATTTTCTTTTTTCTTCATTTATTTTTTATTAGTTGGAGGCTAGTTAGAAGTATGACTCATTTACCGAATTCTGGAGTTCTCCCCATCCACCCAGAGCGTGAAAATGTCTAAACTTTTCACCAAACAGTCGTCCACAAATGTGGCGTTCCAAGTATACGGTATGTCCTTCATTTAACCTGAAAAAAATTGAAGAATAAAAACACCGGCATGGCTGAGGAAAAAAGGCATGTGATCAACAAGATATTTTCTTTGTGGCGTTTTTACAGAGCAAGGCAATTGTATAGTGTGAACACTCCGGCCTAAGCGGAGCGCTCTGCGAGGCCTCCTTGCGTTCAGTTCCAAGCAGTGCGAAGCCCAGCCCAGAAGATGGCAGTGGGGAAAGTAAAGCCGTGGCTCTGGTTTTATGTGTCCCTCTGTTAAAATGTGACCACGCCACAAACTAAATAGCATCGGCTGAAAACCTCTATTCTATCTGACACTGTGACAAATATTACAGAACTAAAAAAAAAAAAAAAAACCCTATAAAGAGATGATAACAAAGACATACACACAATCCAGACAGGTGGAAGGCAGGGAAAGAAATAAAAAACAAGAACCAATAAATAAGGAATAATAATAAGTCTTACCAAAAGTGATCCCAAGTTTTGTTGGTCACTAGATTTCCTGTCCAACTATGAGATATTTCATGTGCTATAAGCTAAAGGAAATAATGGAAGTGATTATCTTAACCTAAAATAATTCATTATGTAAGCATTCTACTTTTTTCAATTCCATGTTGTTCAATTTATTTCATTCCCCCCCCCACATTTTCAGTTTTTTTAACATTAGCTGAGGTATTCAAGGAATTATTCAGTTCAGCAAAAACACAAAACAAAAAAACAAAAAACACAATTTAGCCAAACATAAAGTATTATAGACTTTAAAAAATAGAAATTAAACATTATTTTAAAATACTAAATAGATACATCACTCCATTAGAAAATATTTCATAAATATATATAGAGGTCAAACCATAAAATGTTGTTAGCTCAGTTCAGTTCAGTCACTCAGTCGTGTCTGACTCTTTGCGACCCCATGAACCACAGCATGCCAGGCCTCCCTGTCCATCACCAACTCCCAGAGTCCACCCAAACCCATGTCCATCGAGTTGGTGATGCCATCCAGCCATCTCATCTTCTGTCATCCCCTTCTTCTCCTGCCCCCAATCCCTCCCAGCATCAGGTCTTTTCAAATAAGGCAACTCTTCGCATGAGGTGGCCAAAGTATTGGAGTTTCAGCTTCAGCATCAGTCCTTCCTATGAACACCCAGGACTGATCTCCTTTAGGATGGACTGGTTGGATCTCCTTGAAGTCCAAGGGACTCTCAAGAGTCTTCTCCAACACCACAGTTCAAAAGCATCAATTTTTCGGTTGCTCAGCTTTCTTCACAGTTCAACTCTCACATCCATACATGACCACTGGAAAAACCATAGCCTTGACTAGACGGACCTTTGTTGGCAAAGTAATGTCTCTGCTTTTTAATATGCTGTCTAGGTTGGTCATAACTTCCCTTCCAAGGAGTAAGTGTCTTTTAATTTCATGGCTGCAATCATCATCTGCAGTGATTCTGGAGCCCAGAAAAATAAAGTCAGCCACTTTTTCCACTGTTTCCCCATCTATTTCCCATGAAGTGATGGGAACAGATTCCATGATCTTAGTTTTCTGAATGCTGAGCTTTAAGCCAACTTTTTCACTCTCCTCTTTCACTTTCATCAAGAGGCTCTTTAGTTCTTCTTCGCTTTCTGCCATAAATGTGGTGTCATCTGCATATCTGAGGTTATTGATATTTCTCCCGGCAATCTTGATTCCAGCTTGTGCTTCTTCCAGCCCAGAGTTTCTCATGATGTACTCTGCATATAAGTTAAATAAGCAGGGTGACAATATACAGCCTTGAGGTACTCCTTTTCCTATTTGGAACCAGTCTGTTGGTCCATGTCCAGTTCTAACTGTTGCTTCCTGACCTGCATACAGGTTTCTCACCTGAGGTATGGTCTGGTATTCCCATCTCTTTCAGAATTTTCCACGGTTTATTGTGATCCACACAGTCAAAGGCTTTGGCACAGTCAATAAAGCAGAAATAGATGATTTTCTGGAACTCTCTTGCTTTTTCAATGATTCAGCGGATGTTGGCAATTTGACCTCTGGTTCCTCTACCTTTTCTAAAACCAGCTTGAACATCTGGAAGTTCATGTTCATGTATTGCTGAAGCCTGGCTTGGAGAATTTTGAGCATTACTTTACTAGCGTGTGACATGAGTGCAATTGTGCGGTAGTTTGAGCATTCTTTGGGATTGCCTTTCTTTGGGACTGGAATGAAAACTGACCTTTTCCAATCCTGTGGCCACTGCTGAGTTTTCCAAATTTGCTGGCATATTGAGTGCAGCCCTTTCACAGCGTCATCTTTCAGGATTTGAAATAGCTCAACTGGAATTCCGTCACCTCCACTAGCTTTGTTCATAGTGATGCTTCCTAAGGCCCACTTGACTTCACATTCCAGGATGTCTGGCTCTAGGTGAGTGATCACACCGTTGTGATGATCTGGGTCGTGAAGATCTTTTTTGTACAGTTCTTCTGGGTATTCTTGCCACTTCTTCTTAATATCTTCTGCTTCTGTTAGGTCCATACCATTTCTGTCCTTTATTGAGTCCATCTTTGCATGAAATGTTCCTTTGGTATCTCTAATTTTCTTGAAGAGATCTCTAGTCTTTCCCATTCTATTGTTTTCCTCTATTTCTTTGCACTGATGGTTGAGGAAGGCTTTCTTATCTCTCCTTGCTATTCTTTGGACCTCTGCATTCAAATGGGTATATCTTTCCTTTTCTCCTTTGCTTTTCGCTTCCCTTCTTTTCACAGCAGTGTAGTATATGGCTGATACATGTTGAGGTTTGACAGAAAACAACAAAATTCTATAAAGCAATTTTCCTTCAATTAAAAAATAAATTAATTTTTAAAAAGTTGGATGGTTTCAGAAAAAAAAAAGAACAGTGTAGTAATGTCTTACAACAAGATAATACATTTTAACTTACATTGGAGAGTGACTTGTCACCAGCCTAAAAAAATAAAGAAAATTACCTTAGTATTTCAGAAATCAAATTACAGAGTATATCTAAATGATAGCCTATGTGAAGACATATTCTAGCATTTATGGTTCACTGTATTTCTGCTATTGTACTCCAAGTAGTTCAAAAGCAACATGTATTGAGGAAATTTTTTAAAATGCAGGACTAAAAAATAGCATTATTCTTTCTCTCCTTAATCTTGGGAATTTTCCCAATACCAGGAAGCAAGTATACTTATCTCTAATTTCCCAGAAACATTTGTCCTCTTCCATTTTTTTAAATGTACCCTTATTTTCTTTCATTCTCTCCTTAAAACCTATAGTATATTTAAGAAAATTTTGTAGTGTCCTGTGTCTACCATGGTGTGTTTTATTTATTTAGTTGCCAATCCATTACTCACTTGGTTCTAGGAAGGATTTAAAGTAGCTTGCTTGCTTGCTAAGTCACTTCAGTTATGTCCGACTCTGTGCGACCCCATAGACGTCAGCCCACCAGGCTCCCCCACCCCTGGGATTCTCCAGGCAAGAACACTGGAGTGGGCTGCCATTTCCTTCTCCATTAAAGTAGCTTACAAAGGCATATAAAATATAGCTATATACTATGGGCTAATTCTTCCCTAGGCATGGTAAATGGAGTTTTGTTTTGCTTTTAACCAGAACCTACATGCCAAGTATAAATGGTGTCGTTTCTTTCTCTGGATACACAATCCATCAATAGATTGTTATTACACAACCCTCCAGTCCCAGCATCCCAAAGCACCTTGAACCTATATTATTTTCTCCCAAATGGCAAAGTTAGAAGTTTATATGATGATAGTAACTACAATAAACAATAAAATCAGAAACAAAAATTACATAAATGAGAAAAGACTTAAAAAGAAAAAACAACATTATTAGGAGCTGAAGTTTCTTCTTATCTAGGTTTATGTTTGAGGCAAATTCAACTTCAGGTGAAGAAAAATTTACACTTACCAGCAGAGTAGGAGTCACAAAAGTGAGGCACGGGTTTTCCATGCCGCCATAGGGAAAGGATGGCGGCAGGACCAGCAGATCATACTGCCCCCAGATATATGGGCCTCCCAGATCTTCTGCAATTTTAAGCATAGATTCAGTCTGGAAAATGAATGCAGAGATATTTGTGCACCTTAATCACTGCCATAATAAATTTCTTAAAAGTATACATTGCTTTCTATGAAGGCTATGAGTTAATGATGCTATTTTAAATGAAAATGATACCCAAAAAACGCATCAACTGCAAACTCACATAAAATAAGATACACTATTCAACTCTTTTACCACATTACTTAAAACCATTCATTTCATACTCAAATTCTTAAATCTGCTATCACTGTTGTTAAAAAAGGGTAACTCTATGACCAACCTCAGAAAATTCATAAGCACACTTCTCCACCTGCTCTTTCTCAGACCATACCAACGTCCTTGGGCCAATCTGCCTGCAAAATGAAAAGGCTCAATAAAAATGAAATTCAGGGCAAATTACTCACCTGGTTCTAGGAAAGATTTAAAGTGTCTGCACACAAATCCTGACAGGAGTATGATTTACCACATGCTTATGGGGAGGAGGTGAGGCTAAGTGGTTTTTCTTTTTTTTTTTTTTCCTGAGGTACAAACCTCCTGTTGTACGTGTGGCAGTAAATCTGCTTGTCTGTAAAGGGATGCAGTTTGAGCCACATGAAAACCTAGACGTTACGTGCCCTCAAAGGTTAGCTCACTGGCTTGAGTAAGACCCTAAGGGATCTAGTTTTTTCCCTCAGTCTTACAACTGTAGAAACCCAGTCACAGCTCAGTAAGAGATTATTCTAGAACAGGAGTGGATGTAAACTCTGGTATGCACTTAAAAGTTGATCGCTTTCATAGAAGAAGAAACAAATAAAAAGAGAAGGAAACCCTGTCAAAGGCTGTAACACAGAGAAACCTTAAAGATATCATGCCAGATGCAATAAGGCAGTCACTGACGGACACATGCTCTATGATTCCATTTAGGAGGTGTCTAAAGTAGTCAAGCTCAGTGAGACAGAAAACAGAACAGTGGTTACCAGGGACTGGGAGGAGGCGGAAAAGGAGGGAGGTGTTTAAAGGGTACAGAGGTCCCATTTGTCAAGATGAAAAAGTTTTGCAAATTTGTTTCCTAATGACACAAGTGACTACTGAACTATATATTAAAGTTAGTTATTGTCATTTTGTTTTTCTTTTAAAACCACAATTTAAATAAAAGCAAGAAACAAATATAACTATATATTACATATAGGACTAGAACTCAAAAAAAATTTTTTTCATCTAAATTTCATCTTAAAAATTGTATGCAATGCAAACTCCAAACAATAAGACTTTGCCTTGATATTCTTCCCCAGAAAGGCAGTGGATTCTAGGGCAGTGCCTCTCAAGCATCAATGTGCATACAGTTATTTGGAGAGCTTGTGCAAATACAAAGTTTGATGTAGTAGGACCCAAGGACTTGTATTTCTTTCTCCTTTTTAAAAATATTTATTTATTTGGCTATGCTAGGCCATAGTCTCAGCATGTAGGATCCAGTTCCTCAACCAGGGATTGAACCCAGGCCCCCTGTACTGGGGAAATGGAGTCTTTGCCCCTGGACCACCAGGGAAGTCCTTGGCATTTCTAACTAACTCCCGGGAGATTCCAAAGCTACTGGTCTATAGACCACTGTGAGTAGAAATGGTAACCGGTGCTACGCAATCTAAATTAACGAGAGCTGCAAATGTGAGCCACATGTGTAATTTTAAATTGTCTAGTAGCCACATTTTTTTTAAAAAAAGGCAAAATGAAGAGGGTGAAATCGATTTTAATGCTATATTTTGTTTAACCCAATATATAAAAAATATTATCATTTTGACATGTAATCAGCATAAAAGATTATTAGTAAAATATTTTCCACTCTTTTTTTTCACATTAAGTCTTTAGAAATCCAGTGTATAGTTTATACTTTCAGCACATCAAGCCTCATGTGGTTAGGGGCTGCTCCTCCAGACAGCAGAGTTCTAAGCCACAGGGGCTCCAACATCAGATGGCCTAGGATGGGTCCCAGCTCTGATATTTTCTAGCTCTGCTACGCTGAGCCAGTTATTTAAACTCACTGAGTTTTTTTTTATTGTAAAATGAGAAAGAGTAATTGTATGCATTTCACAGAGTTGTGAGGATTCAAGAGGATGATACACTGGAAAGTGAAAATGAAAGTCACTCAGTTGTGTCTGAACCTCTGTGATCCCATGGACTATACAGTCCATGGAATTCTCCAGGCCAGAACACTGGAGGGGGTAGCCTTTCCCTTCTCCAGGGGATCTTTCCAGCCCAGGGATCGAACCCAGCTCTCCCTCACTGCAGGCAGATTCTTTACCAGCTGAGCCACAAGGGAAGCCTGGCGCATTGGAGCTGGTACCTAATGAGACCTGCTAATTGGCAACTGCTATGACAATGATGATAATTATTATTTAGTGAGTGCCTCCTATACATCAGGAGCTTTACATATGCTGGGTCTATCAATCCTCACAAAAATTCTTTGAAGTACATATGATTATTTCTAGGTTTTAGGTGACGAAGATAAAACCCCAAAATCTTCAGCATCCTCTGAAGTGAGATGTGGGTATGTCTTAGTAAGTATTCATCCTGATGCTCACAGATGCTCATCCTGAGAAGTGAACTACCCAAGGATGTTCATAGTTAACTTCAAGAGCTGGACCAGAAGCTGTGTTTGCCTGACATGTCCACCACGTCCACATTTCTGGCAATTTAAAGAATGTGACTACTATACAGCCATTCTTAGTTTTCAGTTGTTTAGAAATAAGAACAAACAAGAAATTAAGAAAAGGGCACTCTAGCTGCTGGTAAAACTTTAACAAAATATCTTATATTTCTGTAATATTCCTAGGCTTCCAAGTGCTTTAAAATAGTTTATTTCATTTGTTGCACCATAATCACCAAATGAGGTAGGAAGGGGGATGTGGTAATTTGAAGCATGAAAAAATGGAGGTTATGAGGATTGACTTGTTTAAACTTGTTTTAGACTCCAGATTAACAGTAACAGTATGCTCATTCTCTAATACTTGGAAATTCCAAGGGGTGACTGGTAAAGATCTTTTAATTTAAAATTAATTTGTGGGAGGAGCCAAGATGGCGGAGGAATAGGACGGAGAGACCACTTTCTCTCCTACAAATTCATCGAAAGAACATTTGAACGCTGAACAAATTTCACAAAACAACTTCTGATCGCTAGCAGGGGACATCAGGCGCCCAGAAAAGCAGCCCATTGTCTTCGAAGGGAGGTAGGACAAAATATAAACGATAATAAGGGAGTCAAAAGAGCTACGTACGGAGACCCGTCCCGGGAAGGGAGTCTTAATAGAGGAAGTTTCCAATCACCAGGAAACCCTCACACTGGCGGGACTGGGGGAAGTTTTCTGCATTCTAACTGGGAGGAAAAATTAAACAAGGCCCACAGATTACGTGCCTAAAAGCAACTCCCAGCAGAAAAGTACCCCAGACGCCCGTACCCGCCAGCAACAAGCGGGGCGGAACGGAGAGGAGTGGGCGGCATTGCTTGGGGTGAGGTCCGGCCCGAAGACCCTGAGAGCAATCGGAGGGAGCTTTTTTAAACTGTGGGATAGCAAGGGACAAAATTAACCGGCCCGAACACACTGCCGGCGGTTCGCAAAACCAAGGGACTGAGAATCTCCAGAGAAGAGCCGGCCCATCCCCGCTGGAGGTAGGAGGCAGGGGGGAGAGGAAAAGGGCAAACTCAGCCCCTGAGAAGCCACCCCCTCCCACACTGCAAACAGGCCTCCGGGTTCTAGCTGAGGACTTCCTGAGACCCGACTGGCGGTGCGCGCTGGGGCTGCGGAGGGAAAAAGCGCGCCGCATCCAGGGAGATTGCGCCCAAGCCTCTGGCTGCCTGGGCCGCTCGCGGCGGAGGGAAAAGGCGCGCCGCACCCGGGAGAGTACGCCCAAGCCTCTGGCTGCCTGGGCCGCTCGCCGCGGAGGGAAAAGGCGCGCCGCACCTAGGGAGAATACGCCCAAGCCTCTGGCTGCCTGGGCCGCTCAGGCCGGGGAAGGCACAAAACGCAGGAGCAACCGAATCTGCGCTTTTGTGGAGTACCCGAAAACTGGAACTGCACTCAACGCAGGGCCCGCTCCATATAGAGCAGCCGGGAGCCTGAGCAGTGTAGACGGCGAAAGCACAGACACCGTGAGCGGGGCAAACCCAGTGTGGCCGGAACACGGTGAGCGCTATCCACACAGAGCGGTGTCTGTCTGCAGCGCCCCGCCCTCCCCGTAGCAGGACTGAACTGAACTAGCGAACCTAAATAAGAGATCACCTCCGCCCGCCTGTGTCAGGGCGGAAATTAGACACCAAAGAGACGGCAAACAGAAGCCAAATAAACAAAGGGAACCGCTCCAGAAAGGACCGGTGCAACAGATTAAAATCCCTGAAGGTAACACCGACTACACGGGAAGGGGCCTACAGATATCGAGAAGTGTAAGCTGGAAAGAGGAGCTATCTGAAATTGAACTGAACCTACGCTGACCGCAACAACCCCAGAGAAATTCCTAGATATATATGTACATATTTTTTTTTTTTACTTTAAAAAAAAAAATTTTTTTTTCTTTCCTTTTTTTATTTTTTATTTTTTCTCTTTTATTTTCTTTTATAATTCCCTATTACTCCCCCATTACTCCTCAACTTTCATTTTCATATATTTTTACGATTTTTTTAATTAGGGAAAAAAAAATTTTTTTTTCTTTTTTTTTTTCTTTTTCTTGTTTTTCTCTCCTATTTCCTTTTAGAGTCCTCTAATACTCCTCTATTATTCCTTAACTTTCATTTTCATTTCACTATAACCTTGCCAAAAAAAAAAAAAGAGAGAGAGAGAGAGAGAAACCCTATTTTTAAACTGAACTTCATATACAGTTCTAAATTTTTTTTGTGTTTTTGTTTTTAAATATTGTATTTCAAAGAGTCTAACCTCTACACTAGATTTTCAATCTTTGTTTTTCAGTAGTATGTGATATAAATTTCGGTCATTTAAGAATCCAATATTCAGTTCCCATTTCTATTCAGGAGTGTGGTGATACTCTCCCACTTTTGACTCTCTGTTTTATACCTCAGAACACCTCTATTTCCTCCTTTCCCCTTCTCTTCCCAATCCAACTCTGTGAATCTTTGTGGGTCTCTGGGCTACGGAGAACACCTTGGGAACAGATAACTGCGTAGATCTGTCTCTCTCCTCTTGAGTCCCCTTTTTCTCCTCCTGCTCACCTCTATCTCCTTCCTCCCTCTCCTATTCTTCATGTAACTCTGTGAACCTCTCTGGTTGTCTCTCACGGTGGAGAATCTTTTCACCATTAACCTAGAAGTTTTATTATCAGTGCTGTATAGTTGGAGAAGCCTTGAGACTATTGGAAGAATAAAACTGAAATCCAGAGGCAGGAGACTTAAGCCCAAATCCTGAGAAAACCAGAAAACTCCTGACTACACGGAACATTAAGGAATAAGAGACCATCCAAAAGCTTCCATACCTACACCAAAACCAACCACCACCCAAGAGCCAATAAGCTCCAGTACAAGACATACCACGCAAATTCTTTAGCAACGCAGGAACACAGACCTGAGTGTCAACATACAGGCTCTCCAAAGTCACACCAAACACAGAGACCTATCGCAAAACTCATTACTGGACACTACATTGCACTCCAGAGAGAAGAAATCCAATTCCACGCACCAGAACGCTGACACAAGCTTCCCTAACCAGGAAACCTTGACAAACCAATCGTCCAACCCCACCCACTGGGTGAAACCTCCACAATAAAAAGGAACCTCAAACCACAAGAATACAGAAAGCCCACTCCAGACACAGCAATCTAAACATGATGAAAAGGCAGAGAAATACCCAACAGCTAAAGGAACATGAAAAAAGCCCACCAAGTCAAACAAAAGAGGAGGAAATAGGGAATCTACCTGAAAAAGAATTTAGAATAATGATAATAAAAATGATCCAAAATCTTGAAAACAAAATGGAGTTACAAATAAATAGCCTGGAGACAAAGATTGAGAAGATGCAAGAAATGTTTAACAAGGACCTAGAAGAAATAAAAAAAAAATCAATTAAAAATTAATAATGAAATAAATGAGATCAAAAACACTCTGGAGGGAACCATGAATAGAATAACAGAGACAGAAGATAGGATAAGTGAGTTAAAAGATAAAATGGTGGAAATAAATGAAGCAGAGAGGAAAAAAGAAAAAAGAATAAAAAAAAATGAGGACAACCTCAAGGACCTCTGGGACAATGTGAAACGCCCCAACATTCGAATCATAGGAGTCCCAGAAGAAGAAGACAAAAAGAAAGGCCATGAGAAGATACTCGAGGAGATAATAGCTGAAAACTTCCCTAAAATGGGGAAGGAAATAGCCAACCAAGTCCAAGAAACCCAGAGAGTCCCAAACAGGATAAACCCAAGGTGAAACACCCCAAGACACATATTAATCAAATTAACAAAGATCAAACACAAAGAACAAATATTAAAAGCAGCAAGGGAGAAACAACAAATAACACACAAAGGGATTCCCATAAGGATAACAGCTGATCTATCAATAGAAACCCTTCAGGCCAGAAGGGAATGGCAGGACATACTTAAAGTAATGAAAGAGAATAACCTACAACCTAGATTACTCTACCCAGCAAGGATCTCATTCAGATATGAAGGAGAACTCAAAAGCTTTACAGACAAGCAAAAGCTGAGAGAATTCAGCACCACCAAACCAGCTCTTCAACAAATACTAAAGGATCTTCTCTAGACAGGAAACGCAGAAAGGTGGTATAAAAGTGAACCCCAAACAACAAAATAAATGGCAACGGGACCATACCTATCAATAATTACCTTAAATGTAAATGGGTTGAATGCCCCAACCAAAAGACAAAGGCTGGCTGAATGGATACAAAAGCAAGACCCTTATATATGCTGTCTACAAGAGACCCACCTCAAAACAAGAGACACATACAGACTAAAAGTGAAGGGCTGGAAAAAAATATTCCACGCAAACGGAGACCAAAAGAAAGCAGGAGTCGCAATACTCATATCAGATAAAATAGACTTTCAAATTAAGTCTGTGAAAAGAGACAAAGATGGACACTACATAATGATCAAAGGATCAATCCAAGAAGAAGATATAACAATTATATATGCACCCAACATAGGAGCACCGCAATATATAAGGCAAACGCTAACGAGTATGAAAGAGGAAATTAATAGTAACACAATAATAGTAGGAGACTTTAATACCCCACTCACAACTATGGATAGATCAACTAAACAGAAAATGAACAAGGAAACACAAACTTTAATGGACACAATGGACCAGCTAGACCTAATTGACATCTATAGGACGTTTCACCCCAAAACAATCAACTTCACCTTTTTCTCAAGTGCACACGGAACCTTCTCCAGAATAGATCACATCCTGGGCCATAAATCTAGTCTTGGTAAATTCAAAAAGAGTGAAATCATTCCAGTCATCTTTTCTGACCACAGTGCAGTAAGATTAGATCTCAATTACAGGAAAAAAATTATTAAAAATTCAAACATATGGAGGCTAAACAACACGCTTCTGAATAACCAACAAATCATAGAAGAAATCAAAAAAGAAATCAAAATATGCATAGAAATGAATGAAAATGAAAACACAACAACCCAAAAACTATGGGACACTGTAAAAGCAGTGCTAAGGGGAAGATTCATAGCATTACAGGCCTACCTCAAGAAACAAGAAAAAAGTCAAATAAATAACCTAACTCTACACCTAAAGCAACTAGAGGAAGAAGAAATGAAGAACCCCAGGGTTAGTAGAAGGAAAGAAATCTTAAAAATTAGGGCACAAATAAATGCAAAAGAAACTAAAGAGATCATAGCAAAAATTAACAAAGCTAAAAGCTGGTTTTTTGAAAAAATAAACAAAATTGACAAACCATTAGCAAGACTCATTAAGAAACAAAGGGAGAAGAACCAAATTAACAAAATTAGAAATGAAAATGGAGAGATCACAACAGACAACACTGAAATACAAAGGATCATAAGAGACTACTACCAGCAGCTCTATGCCAATAAAATGGACAACTTGGAAGAAATGGACAAGTTCTTAGAGAAGTATAACTTTCCAAAACTGAACCAGGAAGAAATAGAAGATCTTAACAGACCCATCACAAGCAAGGAAATCGAAACTGTAATCAGAAATCTTCCAGCAAACAAAAGCCCAGGACCAGATGGCTTCACAGCTGAATTCTACCAAAAATTTAGAGAAGAGCTAACACCTATCTTACTCAAACTCTTCCAGAAAATTGCAGAAGAAGGTAAACTTCCAAACTCATTCTATGAGGCCACCATCACCCGAATTCCAAACCAGACAAAGATGCCACAAAAAAAGAAAACTACAGGCCAATATCACTGATGAACATAGATGCAAAAATCCTTAACAAAATTCTAGCAAACAGAATCCAACAACATATTAAAAAAATCATTCATCATGACCAAGTGGGCTTTATCCCAGGAATGCAAGGATTCTTTAATATCCGCAAGTCAATCAATGTAATACACCACACATTAACAAATTGAAAGATAAAAACCATATGATTATCTCAATAGATGCAGAAAAAGCCTTTGACAAAATTCAACATCCATTTATGATTAAAACTCTCCAGAAAGCAGGAATAGAAGGAACATACCTCAACATAATAAAAGCTATATATGACAAACCCACAGCAAGCATCACCCTCAATGGTGAAAAATTGAAAGTATTTCCCCTGAAATCAGGAACAAGACAAGGTGCCCACTCTCACCACTACTATTCAACATAGTTTTGGAAGTTTTGGCCACAGCAATCAGGGTAGAAAAAGAAGTAAAAGGAATCCAGATAGGAAAAGAAGAAGTGAAACTCTCTCTGTTTGCAGATGACATGATCCTCTACATAGAAAACCCTAAAGACTCTACCAGAAAATTACTAGAGCTAATCAATGAATACAGTCAAGTTGCAGGATATAAAATTAACACACAGAAATCTCTTGCATTCCTATACACTAACAATGAGAAAACAGAAAGAGAAATTAAGGAAACAATACCTTTCACCATTGCAACAAAATAAAATACTTAGGAGTATATCTACCTAAAGAAAGAAAAGACCTATACATAGAAAACTATAAAACACTGATGAAAGAAATCAAAGAGGACACAAACAGATGGAGAAATATACCGTGTTCATGGATTGGAAGAATCAATATTGTCAAAATGGCTATACTACCCAAAGCAATCTATAGATTCAATGCAATCCCTATCAAACTACCAACGGTATTTTTCACAGAACTAGAACAAATAATCTCACAATTTGTATGGAAATACAAAAAACCTCGAATAGCCAAAGTAATCCTGAGAAAGAAGAATGGAACTGGAGGAATCAATCTGCCTGACTTCAGACTCGACTACAAAGCCACAGTCATCAAGACAGTACGGTACTGGCACAAAGACAGAAATATAGATCAATGGAACAGAATAGAAAGCCCAGAGATAAATCCACGAACCTGTGGTCACCTTATCTTCGACAAAGGAGGCAAGGATATACAATGGAAAAAAGATAACCTCTTTAACAAGTGGTGCTGGGAAAACTGGTCAACCACCTGTAAAAGAATGAAACTAGAACACTTTCTAACACCATACACAAAAATAAACTCAAAATGGATTCAAGATCTAAATGTAAGACCAGAAACTATCAAACTCCTAGAGGAGAACATAGGCAAAACACTCTCCAACATAAATCACAGCAGGATCCTCTATGACCCACATCCCAGAATTTCAGAAATAAAAGCAAAAATAAACAAATGGGACCTAATGAAACTTAAAAGCTTTTGCACAACAAAGGAAACTATAAGCAAAGTGAAAAGACAGCCCTCAGATTTGGAGAAAATAATAGCAAACGAAGCAACAGACAAAGGATTAATCTCAAAAATATACAAGCAACTCCTCCAGCTCAACTCCAGAAAAATAAATGACCCAATCAAAAAATGGGCCAAAGAACTCAACAGACATTTCTCCAAGGAAGACATACAGATGGCTAACAAACACATGAAAACATGCTCAACATCACTCATTATCAGAGAAATGCAAATCAAAACCACAATGAGGTACCATTATACGCCAGTTAGGATGGCTGCTATCCAAAAGTCTACCCGCAATAAATGCTGGAGAGGGTGTGGAGAAAAGGGAACCCTCTTACACTGTTGGTGGGAATGCAAATTAGTACATCCACTATTGAGAACAGTGTGGAGATTTCTCAAAAAGCTGGAAATAGAACTGCCATATGACCCAGCAATCCCACTTCTGGGCATACACACCAAGGAAACCAGTTCTGAAAGAGACACATGCACCCCAGTGTTCATCGCAGCACTGTTTAAAAATAGCCAGGACATGGAAGCAACCCAGATGCCCATCAGCAGATGAATGGATGAGGAAGCTGTGGTACATAGACACCATGGAATATTACTCAGCCATTAAAAAGAATTCATTTGAATCAGTTCTAATGAGATGGATGAAACTGGAGCCCATTATACAGAGCAAAGTAAGCCAGAAAGATAAAGACCATTACAGTATACTAACACATGTATATGGACTTTAGAAAGATGGTAACGATAACCCTATATGCAAAACAGAAAAAGAGACTCAGATGTATAGAACAGACTTGTGGACTCTGGGAGAAGGCGAGGGTGGGATGTTTCAAGAGAACAGCATTGAAACATGTATATTATCTAGGGTGAAACAGATCACCAGCCCAGGTTGGGTGCATGAGACAAGTGCTCGGGCCTGGTGCACTGGGAAGACCCAGAGCGATCGGGTGGAGAGGGAGGTGGGAGGGGGGACCGGGATGGGGAATACATGTAAATCCATGGCTAATTCATTTCAATGTATGACAAAAACTACTGTAATGATGTAAAGTAATTAGCCTCCAACTAATAAAAAAAAAAAATTTAATTTGTGATTCACATTTCATGATTAGATTTGAACATTTCATGATTAGATTTGAATATTTCTAGAGCTGTCAGCTTGTTATCTTGAGAAACATAAAAATGATCTAACAATAAATCCTGACAGAGGGTCAAGACACCTAAGATATGATCTTTGTGTATACTTCAAAATGTGTTCAAAAGCTCACCTGCTTTCTAAAGCTCCAACAACCAAAGCAATCAGGTAGCAGGGGATTGGAACCTGAAGGGGCAAACAAGACACACAGCACATGCTCGAATTAGTGATTAAGAATGTTAACAAAATAAGACAATTCATATTCAAAAGAAAGTTTCCTTTCAAATCTCCAAACATTAGTGTAGATTACTTTCTTTTGGTACTTCTCAAATGGTTCCCATTTTTCAGGGGTCTAGCAGTTCAAAATTACAATATAAAAACATTTCAAAACATCTATTTCCCTTTTATCCTATTAGGAAGGAAAGCTCCTGAAATGTGAAACATATGACTGCACAGTATTACAAGGTACATCTCTAGCATTTCACAAAAATTAACATGTAAGAAGGCAACTATGCTTTCCTCTTTGTTTTGTCCTTTTTTCTTGAATTAAAAAACTTCGTTTTAAATTGCTTTTTTGAAGTCACTCCTGGGCATATTTGAGAGACATACAAAATAATCCAGCAATGAAAGGATGCTAAAGGTTTTAGAATCCCAGAAGCTGGGGTGGGGGCAAAATTGTCCACTGTGATTCAATTATAAGTTCTGCTAAGGAGGATGATTTTAAAAAGCACTAATGTACACACACACACAGAGACACACACACACAATTCATTAAAAGTCAAAGATAGAAGTCAAACTACCAGCTACCTAGGAATTGTAACTTTAAGGACTGTAACTGTTTTTTGGTCTAAGATAGCTCTTCCATCTATGAACACTACGCCAACACATACCCACAGTTCGGTATCAGGGCGGGTCAAAGTAACTTAGAAACAAGAAACCTGCTACTGACTGAGATGAGCAAAAATGGCATCAGACATACCCCCACCATACCTACCCAGCACCTTCCTTCTTCAATACAACGTTGCAAGCAGAACTAAATATTTCAAAAGAGCAAAAGAAAAAGAAATAAAAAAAAGCAGAAGCTGCTTTCTAAATTCTGAAATATTTCAAAAGCCATTTTGCTTTTCATAAGGGAAGAAGCTATTTGGAGTTCACCACCAACTAAAACACAAAATCTAGACCCTAAGATCTTACTTTTTGGCTGAATCTGTAAATTTTCCTGCTCGGGTCTTCTGGGTCAGGTGCTTCTCCATCACGAATGGCACTCATAAGTGCCACCAGTTCTTTGGGGACAGACACCTAATCAAGAAGAAAAGTCATTACCAGTTATAAATAAAATGTTCTCTGTAATGTTCTATGTAATAACCCCTTCCGCCTCTTGACTCTTGATCCAGTAGACTATGGACCCAATACAGTCATATGTATCAGTTTTATAAACAGAATTAGCAATATGTAAAACTGGCTTCTTTAAAAATGAATGTGAAATATCAACCTATTCATTCACCTATTCATATTGAAAGCATCTGGTAGAAACTAGATTAAAATCCCAGCTCTGCCATTTACTAACTGCATGGACTTGGGTAAATGACCCTTCTGTGCCTCCATTTCCTAAGTCAAATGAGGGTCATACTTCATAGAATTGTTGTGAGGAATAAATAAGCAAAATTTATGTTACTTACAAAGAACATACATTATTTATTTTAATCATTTACTTTTATTATGTTAATAATTTTTTTGACCACACCTGGCAATGGCAGTCACCAGGCCTGATCCCCTCTATACCCTCAGGAGAGATTAAAAAGGATGCTATCCTCACTTTAGAACAGAGAATACAATTCTGAAAAATGTAATACTTAAAACATAAACTTAAGAGTGACAAAATTCTACTTTTAAAATATCTTAATTAATCCCTGCACTTCTGGCTGGACTGGGCTTTCTCTAGTTACGTTCAGCGGGGGCTACTCCCCGGCCGCAGTGTGCAGGATTCATCCCAGCGGCTTCTCTTGTGCGGCACAGGTTCCAGGCAGCAGGCGTCCGCAGCTGCAGCGTGCAGGCTCAGCTGCTGCGTGGCATGTGGAATCTCCCCCAACCAGAGAGCGAACCCGTGTCTGCTGCGCTGGCAGGAGGATTCTTATCTGTTGTGTCACCAGGGAAGTCCCAAATTCCACTTTTTAAGGGTCTTGAGTGTAAGGAACTTAAACGTATTGCTGAGAAAGGTGAAATAATTTTCTCTGGAACCTTGTATGGAGAAGATCCTCACGGAGCAAACCTATGGTCACTGACGTGTGTACCCTAGTTCCATGATTCTGAAAGTGTTACTTCTAATGAATGCCAGAATAAAGGACCATCCCCTGAGTATTAGTGACTTGGCAAGCATCTATTCCAACGATTCTGGACTTTCTTGTTCTGTCTGCACGTAGTAGTGTTAGTCGCTCAGTTGTGTCCGACTCTTTGTGACCCTGTGAACTGTAGCCCACCAGCCTTCTCTGTCCATAGGATTCTCCAGGCAAGAATGCTGGAGTGGGTTGCCATTCCCTTCTTCAAGGGATCTTCCTGACCCAGGGATCGAACCCTGGCCCAGCCCTCAAAGCTGTTACTGTGGCAAGCACAGAATCAGGAGCTCCAGAACCAGTGCTGCTATAGCCCCAGATCCTGGAGCTAAAAGCCTAGAGACTACTGTGGTTCCACTTCCTCCCTTCATTTAGGCAGTGATATGTCATACAGATGAGAAAGCTGAGGTAGTGAGGTCACAAGACTTACCCAAGGTCATGCAGTAATTCAGTGGGTGGAGAAGAGCCCAGATCCTGGGATTCTTGTCCTGCAACTGTAGTTTCTGCTGCGTTATGCTCAGGGTGGTTTTGTGGTGGGACAATGTGGGAATCAAGAAGTTTCCATAAATACTAGTCATCAGTTCCACTTGCCTGGTCTGAGTAAGTCTAGCCTCTGGGATAGTATTTATTAATTATAGTCCACCTTTTCATAAAAGGGTTAGCAGTACCTACAACAAGTTGGAAATGCATACAAATAAGTCTGTAATATACGCCCATTAGGATACCTAGATAGATATTTACATGGCTAGTTCCCAGGCGGTGCTAGTGGTAAAGAACTCACCGGCAATGCAGGAGACAGAAGGGATGTGGGTTTGATCTTTGGGTCAGAAAACCCCCTGGAGGAGGAAATGGCAACCCATTCCAGTATTTTTCTCTGGGAAATCCCATGGACAGAGGAGCCTGGTGGGCTATGGTCCATGGGGTTGCAAAGAGTAGAACACAACTGAAGCAATAGGCACAAAGTGCATTTATAGAGCATTTAATCTGACAAACTTTTTCAAAGTTAAAAGGAGTTGCTCCCAAATCTTTGTTTTTAGGGCTAGACTTCTTTTTGTGTGTGTAGTTTTGTTTATTTTTGGCTGCACTCGGTCTTGGTTGCTGCATAGGTTTTTTCTCTAGTTGTGGCAAGCGGGGGTTACTGTTGGTTGCAGGGTGCGGGCTTCCCACTGCCGTGGCTTCTCTTGCTGCAAGCACTGGTCTAGTTGCGGCTCCCAGCTCTAGAGCAGAGGCTCAATAGCTTTGGCACACGGGCCTGGTCGCTCTGCGGCATGTGGGATCTTCCGGGAGCAGGGATTGAACCCTGTACTGGCAGGTGGCTTCTTCATCAGGAAAGCCTCTGAATTCTTTTTAAAATCAGAATGATACTCATTTCCCTTTTTTACATTTATGTTTGAAACTGCCTTTGGGACAGAGGTTCAAAATGAGATCCATGTTTCTAAGAGATTTCAGGCAGAATTTAATTAACTAATTAAACTACTGTTAGCTAAAAAAAATTATTATCTCTGCTTATCATTATTGACTTATTTGGTTCATTTTGGAAAGATAATCTGTGTTCATGGATTGGAAGAATTAATATTGCTAAAACGTCCATACTACCCAAAGCAATCTACAGATTTAGTGTAGTCCCTATCAAAATACTCATACAGAACAATTAATTCAGCTAATAATTTCAGTAACAGTTACCTCTGCGCTGTAGGTTAATTTCACGGAAGGAGTGTCCTGGCAAGGAAGAATAGCTCTACAGTGGATGGCCTGGGAGAGAGAGGGAGAAAAGAAACAGCTGTTTCCCTGACTCATAAATCAAGTCATTAAGAAGTCATTACAATTGCAGCATTTTTCTTAGATGCATTCTTTTTAAAAGTAAAAATGTCTCACATTTCTTCAGCTCTTTTCAAGTAGCAAAAGTAGATCTGTGGATAAAAAAAATCTAATTTCCCCTTTTAATGTATGCCCCACCCTCACATTTTAGTTGGAGCATGAAGAAACGTTAAACAAGGATTCTGGAGCAACAGCAGTTCCCAGTGAGAAGTCGTTAGGAACCCTGTTGAAAAAAGGGCTCTTTAGTGAAGTAAATTGAGAACCATGGCATGTTACATGCCTGTCTGGGAGAATCACCAGGAACATTAGCCTTCCGAAGGCTCTAAAAAGACCTAGAATAAAGAAACCTGTTCAAATTCTTAAACTTATTTCAACATAAAACCCACTTTCTTTTGGTTAATTATTAAAGTCTAATGGGACGCCAGTTTTCTGAGAAACACAGCTTGGACAATGTGGTTAAGGTCTTGACATTCTGATCTTGTGGCAAACTTTAAAGTAAACACTAGGAAGACAGGAGGGAGAAAGAAAAGTCTCTTTTAACACCATCTAGACATATCTATTCACCTAATATGTAGAGCATTTCTTTGCTTCTGCATCCATCTGTCATAGTGATCAATTCCATCAAGAAGAATGACCAGAGTATCTACAATTTCATACCCTGGCCTGTTGTCAGATAAGTCTGCATCTATTGCTGGTGAGCAAAGGGAACCCAACCTCACTGAGCTTGAAGGAACACTGACACTCACCTCTCTCTCTGAGGTTGTTGTAAATCCCAGACACACTTCGCACCTCTGCAAACTTCCTTCTATCCTCCAGATACCAGCTCTTTCCACTTCAGATCTAATAGATTCTCCAAAGATACAGGAGTCCAAGTGACCTCACCTCTAGTTGGATTAAGCAGAACTAGAGGAACCAGATAGTCTGCTCTCCCTAAACAGGGTTCTAAGACCATGCATTTAGGGTTCCTCAAAGGTCCCTGGTTATGTGACTCCACAATGCCAGGGGTGAGGTTTATGTGTATTTCACTGGATAAGACCAAACCCAGGAAAATATGCATAGAGAACAGCTATAAGCAAACTCATTGAACAAAATCATGTCTGTGTGCTTCCTATCAACTGTAATAATTTAACTGAAATCGCTTTCCTCCATTTTGAAAACTGCTTCCAACAAGAAATGGAATAAAATGTTCAAAATTCACATTCTTGTGACTCACAGATCTTGCATTTCTTGCTAACTTTAGTTTACAGACATTCCATAATAATTACTGACAAAAATCAGATAAGAAATGGAGTGTATAATTGGTACATTCTTGCCTAGAACATGGTATCTCTTCCAGATTAGTGAACTTAAGGGTTTCTCAGACAAAAAATAAAACTTCAACTGACAATAAAAAGTAAATATTGCCAGCATTGCTTCCTTTCTGATAGACTTGTTTTCAAATGTGAGCCTACCATAGTGTCTTACACAGAGGAGTATTTAAAGGATTAAATATGCAAAGTACCTTATACAATGCTTGGAAATAAAGTCAATGTTTAATGAAGTAAATCCTTTTAATTGTAAACTATCTGATTGCTAAAAGAATTAATTTTGTTTCTTTGAGAAGTTTGACACATATTATTCTCATGACAGACTATCTCTAATTATGTTGTTTATTTTTAGTTTTTAAACAGAAAACAGTAGTCTAAATCATATCATCTTAAAGGTACATTAATATATATACATAATGTATACATTTGTAAAAATGTAAGAAAAATCTGGAGGCTACAGACCAACTCAGTTGTTATCTCTGGACAATAGTGTCTGGAGAGGAATGGGAAATCTGATCCTTCCCTTTATTGTTAAGCAGTTTTCATAACCAGTACATATTTTGTTTAACAGTGTTTTCCTTTCATTTTAAGACCATTTATTGAGTGCCCACTCTATGCCAAGTTCTACAGTAGGTGCTGAGGATGTGAATATATTAATAAATATGACCTAGATAGTCCAGTCTAGGTAGACATGTTTCAAATGGAAGGAAGTTTCTTTTTAAAAGTAATATATGAATGTATTAATGGTGAGAGATATAAATGAAAATGTGTGGTCTTTATAAGATAAAATACTATCTTAGGTAAGACCCCAGTATCCGTAAGAGCACTGTCCACTTTGCTTCATTCAGTTGCATGAGCTGGGAATAATAAACCATCCCAAGGCCTTTTCACCTGGCACTGACTGAAGAGATAGGGGTGCTCTTTGCCAGAAGTTTGTTCAGGGGTGAGCCACTGAAGAGCAGAAGATTTTGGAGATGTCTCGAAAGAAATCTCTAGAACAATTTCTTGATTTCTGTATGAAAGGAACAAATACATTAGTAGTATACAATTCAATCTAACTAAAATTTTAATTCATAATACATAAATAACATGATATGCACCAAATAACATAAACAGAATTTTATGAGGTCTCGTTACTGCTTGAGAGTAAGTTCTAGGAATGTTGGCCTTGCACGTTCTTACCTGAATGTCAGCCTGTGAGTCTTTTTTTCTACATGGTAACTGCTTATGAAGATGTAAGAGGAACTAATATTAGGTAATATTAATATTACCTATTAGGTAATTAACTAATATTAGGTAATATTACCTATTACTAATATTAGGTAATACCCCAGCTTTCTTTCTGTGACACCAGGTAAGCTTTTACAGTAGTGGGGAGGCAGAAGAAATGACTTTGGAATGCTGATGCCCACTGCAGGGTGGCCGAGCACCACACAGGGCCGTGCTAGCTTGCAAACTGTGACCCGAAGAGTTAAGTCAAGAACTCGAGAGTGAATGTTCATGTCTGTTAAACCTATGATAAGACCATATGTGTTTGTATTTAATCTCTTCATCCTAGTAATTAGTTTTTATTGCACTTTACAAAAGTATTAGCTTGTGGTGGACTGGAACTAACAAAAACTGGGTCCTTCACCCAGATAGATTGAACAGCATTGTTAACGAGGAAACAGCAAGAGCCCTGAAGACCAGTGGCGGAGCTTGAGTCCTGACTCTGCCACTGACTGTGAACTTGGCTGTGCTGTGAACTTCAGCAAATTATTTGACCTTCCTATGCCACAGCTGCTTCATCTGTGGAATATGGTTAATGACATACCTCACAAATTACGTGCGTTTCCTTTTTTTTCTTAAATGGGAAGAGAAGATAAGAGAACACTGGCTGCTGCAAGGTGGGACTAGACTGACTTTGTTCTAGGCCAATGGTTTTCCACCATTTATTCCCTCCCCACCATACCAAGGAGTGGGATATACTCCCAATAGGACAGCTCTGGCTAACTTTCTTGAACAAGTTACCTTCTCTCTGAGGTTCCCTTTCCTCATTTGTCACTTGTATTAATCGAATAACAATGACAAACACATAACCATTTCACCTAACCAAGTCTACATACTAATCTCGGGATAAGCGCTGCAGATGTACTCTTTAATCCTTACAGTGCATGCGAGCTAAGTTACTTCAGTCATGTCCCTTTGTGACCCCATGGACTATAGCCCACCAGGCTCCTCTGTCCATGGGATTCTCCAAGCAAGAATACTGGAGTGGGTGGCCATGCCCTCCTCCAGGGGGTCTTTTCATCCCAGGGATCGAACCTGCATCTCTTACATCTCCTGCATTAGCAGGCGTTCCTTCCCAGTAGGGCCACCTGGGAAGCCCAAATCCTTACATAACCCTTCGTAAAATGTAGATCATGCCACAAAGGGTTACTATAGGGATGAGAAGAAAGAATACGTCTACAGCACTTATCCCAAGATTAGTACATAGAAATGGTTATGTGTTTGTCATTGTTATTCCATTAATAAAACTGGGCAGCCTCTGGCGAGCAGGTGAAAAACACACAGCTTATAAGAGCTTCCCAGGTGACCCTGAAATGCTTCCTTAAGGCATTCCCACCATCACTCTAGGTATCACTAACATGATGAGTGAAGAAGTAACAGTTATCAAGTCCTATTTTTGAGTATTTTATACAGTGAATTTCTTTAGTATCTTAGGAATATATAATTTTCAATATAAGCTTCGATCTGAACAGCAGATTGGTAGGAGGAGTGTACCAATTACTACATACACACAAACTAAAAATAGGAAATGAAATAAAAAACTAAAATGAAAATATATATTCCCCTTATTTGGCCATAAAAGAGAAAGATGAGAATATCCATACTTGCACAGAGCAATAGGAAGAGAGATTTCCATTGGTGATCCTTTGTAACTTTGTCTTTCTCCAAGAGTATATTTGACTTCTTGTCCATTGATAACCACTTTTTCTATTGTGAGGTCCTTTGTATCCAGAATCTAGAAATAAATCAGTATTTTTAGATGATGAGAAAATTGTTTTATGCACTGGAAAAAACTAAATGTTAGTTACAGTCTTACTACAATTTCAGTTTAGAACTAGTTGCTTTAAGACAGTAAGATACAGAGTGAAAGATAGGAAATAAAGGAGTTGACAGTTAGCATAGGTCCCAATCCACGTTCTCTAAACTTCCCCTCTACCATCTGAGCTACCAGGGAAGCCCTGGCATTAAGTAAAAGTCAGATCTAAATGAAAATGCCTTTGCTTCTATCTCCTAAAACTTAACTTCTCTACTTTGAAAAAGCTTATCTATAACTTGTTCTTTCATCATGACTCCTCAATATACATTACCTTGTATTTCTTCCTAGAATTCATATAGTCCTACTGCTCTGTACTACTTTCATAGACCCCAAAATTAAAACAAATCTTGGTGCTTATTAGGCAAATAAGCAGACTGTACATCACTAGACGTACATCTAGAGACGTGTACACTAGATGTATCACTAGACTGTATCACACTAAATTGTATCATTAGATGTGTATCTAGAGAAAGTCCAACCTGGTTACGGCAACTCTGACCAAATGGCCCTACAGAGCAGTGGTCCCCATCCTGGCACCAGGGACTGGTTTCACAGAAGACAATTTTTCCATGAACCAGGGGGATTGGGGGGGATGGTTTCAGGATGATTCATGTATGTTACATTTATTGTGTACTTTCTTATTGTTACATCAGCTCCACCTCAGATTATCAGGCATCAGACCCCAGAAGTTGGGGACTCCTGTTACTGGGAGATTGGGACTACATATCTACTTGCCAGGCAGATTACCTGCTTTGGGCAGGAAGGGAGTGACAACAAGTGTCTGAGGATTTTCCATCCCAATATTCCTCTGTCTAAGCCCTAGAACCCATACCTTTTCATTATCTCTCAACTAATCTCTTGTTCTAATATCTAGAACCTTCCTATGCCACAAGCCTGTTTCCAAACAACTTAAACCAGCTTCCCATATTAATTTTAAAACTTCACTCAATCCTTCTGCCCCCTCTGATAACTATTCTACTTTTCTCCTTCCTTCCTTCAATTCCAAGGGTTATCTATGGCTGCTGTTTCCACTTCCTCATCAATCTATCCTCCCTTTCTCCTCTTCAATCTGACTTCTAGTTTCTGTGCCACAGAAAGGGCAGTCCTGGGCAACAGCTCTTTCCTGTTCAGTAACCTGGATCTCTGCTGCTAATGGCGCCAGTGGACCGTACCATCTGTTTGAAGCCCTTTCCTTAGCTGCTTTGACCTCACACATCAATGATTCTCCTCTTTGTCTAGTGCTTTCTTCCTCCCCCTCCTTTCTAACTACAAAATCTAGATATGTCCCCATGCACCAGCCTTGGGCTTTCAGTTTACTTGCCACATTCTTCAATCCCTAGTTCTTGCTCATTCTCACATCTTCAGCTGGAACCCCTGTGCAGGTGACTACCCATCTTTCGCAGCTGCCTCCCCTCCCCAGGACTTCAGCAGGTATTTCTAACTGCCTGGTTAACATTTCCATGGGAAATAGCATCTCATATTTGATAGGCTTCTGAAGATTTTAAAAACAAAGCCACCCTTCTGTACCCTAAGTTTGCTCTCTCTCTATTCCGCTGATGGAACTCCTCAACTTACCTAAGGTTCGAAACATTCAAATAATCCACAATTGGTCCCACTCCCCAATCCTGCATAGCCAATTAACAAATTTTTCATTCACACTGTCCTCATACTTTTTTTTTTCCTCCTACCACCACCCTAGGTCAGGTCCTGAACTTTCAGAACTGCTCACTATCTAACCTTCCTACCTCTGACATCTTTCCCTTGAAATCTGGCCTAGAATAGCATGGGGAATTAGACTGCCAAGAAACAGTCACTTTCCAGTCACCTCTTTTTTGGATCAGTTAACTGGGTGATAAGTTGAGGAAATTTCAACAATTTTATTCTTACGTTTTTGGCTGGGAAGAAATTTCCATCCTGGTTTTATTATCTTTTCTCTTTCTTTTTCTTTGTTTTTTAAGAGCAGCCAAATTTACTATGAGTACCATCAGTTTTCCTTCCAATGGGCAATTATTATTTCTTTTGGAGTACTCTCTCTTTTTTGGGGAGTCCCTCAGTGGTTGCCCTTACTCTAAATTGATATCTTCCCACTCTTGCATATTCAGAAATACTGGATTTTGTAGCTTAAGAACAATAAAGGTACTCCTCTGCTCATATTCCAGTACTTGTTTCTGAATATCTGATTTGTTGTAAAAACTGAATGGGAGTATCTTATGTATATAAACTACTTATGTTTACACTATTTTTATAACCATAAGGGTTTCCCTGATGGCTCAGCTGGTAAAGAATCCGCCTGCAATATGGGAGACCTGGGTTCGATCCCTGAGTTGGGAAGATCCCCTGGAGAAGGGAAAGGCTACCCACTCCAGTATTCTGGCCTGGAGAATTCCATGGACTATGCAGTCCATAGGGTCACAAAGAGTCGAACATGACTGAGTGACTTTCACTTCACTATCCATAAGGGTGAATCATTTGGGTCATTTCCAGGGGAACATATTCTATTTTCTGTATTCCCTAAACTTTTCAAATCTGTTCTGAATCAGAAGACTGTTTTAACCATTTTTCTGTGACACCTTTTCTGTATCCTCTGTGTCTGTTACAGCAGCTGGCCCAGCTCTCCAGCAGCACAGACTGTGCCACATTACAAGGATTTGTTTTACCCATTAGACTGAGGGCTCTTCAAAAGAAAAAGAATGTTACTTAGGCTTGCATTCCCACGGTTTAACACAGTGCCAGAGAAACAGTAGGTGCCAATTAATGCACGAAACAAGTCCTGGACCAAGAGAAAACAGGAAATGCAATGTTTAAGCTGTGTATCTCAAGTCCTAACCTCAGCTAGCACCCCCAAATTACTTAAGAAATTCCCCTTCAAATTTCACTGATAAATGTTATTAAGCAATTGATCAAAAATAGAAATAAGAAGGAAAAACAAAGGAAACTGGATAATTGGCTAGTTGGAATTAGCAATTTAAAAATCTTCTCTTGAGATTTGCACAATGCAAAAAAACAGGCAGGTTTTTTAGACTGGAACTTTGTTTGTTTGTTTTTTACTGTAGTCAACTTTTATTTTATTTTTTTTCATTTATTTGAACAGACGTAAAATTTAAGCATCCTAACTCTAGCTTACTCATGGAACAGAGGTAAAGGTTTAATTTTTATAAATAGGATTGCAAGGTCATATTAAGCAGTGACAAACTATCAAAATTCACTTTCTTTTACTAAAAGGAGAGATTGCATTCAAAGAGGACTTCAGTTCAGCCAATCCTGCCTGGGCAAAGTTGTCTGCAATAATAATGACAGCCTGGCATTTCAAGCAGACAAAGTGCAGCCTATAAGGAAATAGTTGTGATCTTGCTTATAGTACTTTGATTTATTTATTTCCTTATAATACTTCTGGGGACTACAAATCAATACATAGAGGAGTCCACCGATTTTTCAAACCAGAATTAGTCTAGGAAAATGTTACGTAACAAAGTAAGAAAGGTAGGTGCTTTATGGGTTCATATCAATGAACTCAAAAATACAGGTCTATTACTCAAGCAGGCAAAGGTCATAAAAGCCACCAACTCTTATTTAAACTTACTAATACGCCCAATCAGTGGATTCCACTGATTTCCCCCTATCAAGCAGACATACCTTCTCTGTTGCTTATTGCTGGGCTGTATGTAGTGGCTAACACCACACTATGCAATATATGTGGCTAGTTTTCTTGTTCCTTTTATTTGTAAAAATCCTTATCTTGGAAATTCAAATACTATCAGACAGCTTGAGTAAGAACACTGAAAATAGGCTATGTTGTACAGATAAAATAATAACACTACACAAAACTAAACACGTTTTCCATCATTCTGGTGGCTAGACAGCTTAGAGAAGTCCTTATTTCCTAAGAAAGTGCAGTATTACTTGCTGCTGGGAACCAACTATTAATCAATTGTATTGAGACATCCTTATAAAGCTTGAATGTCCCCCCCTCCTTAAATTTTTCTCAGAGGAGTGATAAGAAGCAAAGGTAGGAAGAACCATGAATCCGGAGACAGCTGCACCTGGCGTTATAAAGCAGAGACTGAAAGTATTACAGCAGGACTCGGGGTTCTGAGGGGTTTTAGAACTGGCAGGGAGATGGTGGTCGGTCACATCCTGTAGACCCGCAGGTTGAAATAAAGGGGCCTGGGAGGGAGAGGTGGGGCTGAGAACCCGCAGGACAGAGGGCCTGAGACAGCTGAGAGTGTGGACTGAGCAAAGTGTGCCGGGGACTGGAAGAATTCTGGGGCCTAAGGAGGGAGTTCTGGGCGGCAGGCCGAGGAAATGAGGCGACCACAGGGGGCGGCTTTAGCGCTGGGAGCTAGGATTAGCGGGGAAAGGAGAATTCCTGCTAAGACGAAACTTAAGCGCTGGGTGGAATGGGCACCAGGATGTGTCCAGGAACTGCGAAGGAGGCTTTGGGGAAAGGAGTGGAGGAGAAGGCAGGTACACATAGTGGGTAAAGAAGGAATGCAGAGACTCCAGTTGGGTTGGGAGGCATCGATACGGGATGCGTGGGGGGCTGAAGACGGGGGCACTGAGAAATGAGCGGAGGCTGAAGAGGAGCTGCGGAACAGGGCTGTGGGCTGCGGAACAGGGCTGTGGGCTGCGGAGGAGCACCTACGGATGCGCGAAGCAGGCGGGGCCGGCACCGGGAAGGGGCTGCAGCGGGGTGAGAAACGGAAGACGGGTGGCCAGGGAGAAGCGGGCACCCGGGAGCAGGTCCCACCGTACCAGGCTGCGCAGATTGTCCTCCTGGGACTGCACGGTGAGCGCGGCGGTCCCGGTCAGTACCCGGCGAGCAAAGTCGATGCCGCAACGCAGGTGCAGGTGCTTGGTCTGGCAGACGGACGCCGGGGAAGCCAAGGAGCACGAATCCACGACCTCGGGCATGGCTGTGAGGAGTCCCGATGCACACGCTCTGCACCCCAGCTCTCAGCAACCAGGCTACTCCACTGAGCGCGAAAGAAAGGGGGTGTGAGGTAAAGAGAGGAGGAGGAATTCGCGGCGTCCGCCGGGAAAGGAAGTTCTTTGAAGTCAGCAAAGAGTACGGTGCGGCATTGATGGAACTACAAGTCCCATGGTGCAGTGCGACAAGGCGTGCGCTTTGCTCTCTGGGAGTGTGTATGTGTGTCGAGGGGTGTAGAAGTGGATCGATATTGCTCAGAGAAGGGGGGAAAGGAGGGAAATGGAAGTTAGAGGAAGGGTAAGCAGATGGAAATAAGTGAACGCTTCTATTTTAGCTCCATTCAACTTCGATGAAAATTGCAATAGCAGTGGAAGGAATGTCAGGCCTATTGATGATTGTGGGCTGTGAGAGGGGCGGGGTCAAAAGAGATAAGAGAACTGTCAGAAGACGCTTGCTCGTGTAACTCCTCGTTAGTATAGTGGTGAGTATCCCCGCCTGTCACGCGGGAGACCGGGGTTCGATTCCCCGACGGGGAGGCGAGAGAGATTTTTTTTTTTCTTTCAGGGTTCATGCAAACATTTCAAAAGCTACTGTGAAAGAGTCAACATCAAGGTTTATATTTTAAAACCGTTTTGTGTCTGCTTTCCATGCTGGCAACCCAGTATGTACATTTCCAGGCCCTAGAGATCAAAGTGAAAATAAACCACATTCTCATCTTTGAAACTTAGAACGATTACCTCAGTGTACTGTAATGAGAATTCTATGATAAGAGTGTGCAGTGGGCGCAAGCGGGATACAGAACTGGGACATACTGGACGTGAGGAGAGGTCGAAGGATGACTTGCCTGAAAAATGGAACCTCAGAGTTGAAACTGGCAACATTGGAGAAGGATGTGTCTCAATGGACTTTAAACAGCTGGACCTTTAATCTTGAATGCATGAACGGGGTACTCATAGAGAAAGTTTAAGCAAGGGAATTACATGGTCAGACTCAAGTTATCAAAGGAACACTAGTAGCATTCAGAGAATGACTGTGTGTTAGTATCCTATCTGACTCTCTACGGCCCCATGGACTGTAGCCTTCAGACTCCTCTGTCCATGGGATTCTCCAGGTAAGAATCCTGGAGTGCGTTGCCATGCCCTTCGACAGGGGATCTTCCCTACCCAGGGATCGAACCTGAACCTCCTGCATCTCAGGTAGAGTCCTTACAGTCAGAGCCACCAGGGAAACCCCAGAAAATGGGTGTGAAGTATCAAAAGCAGAGTCAGGAGATTTGGAGACTGCCAGGCTTCCCTGGTCGCTCAGATGGTAAAAGAATCTGCCCGCGATGTGGGAGACCTGGGTTCAATCCCTGGGTCAGGAAGATCCCCTGGAGAAGGGCATGGCAACCCACTCCAGTGTTCTTGCCTGGAGAATCCAATAGACAGAGGAGCCTGGCAGGGCACAGTCCATGGGGTCACAAAACGTGGGACACCACTGAGTGACTTTCACTTCACTTCCGCTGCTAAAATAAATAGTCCAGGAAGAAGATACTGGGGGCCTGACAAAAGTATCTAATTAGTAGAGATAGAGAAGAAAGAATGGGAGGAATACTTAAGACATAAGTGGTGTCACATTAAGAAGGAGGCTAAGATGATTTGTCAGATTTTTGGCTTCAGCAGTTGGGTAGTCATCAACCAGAAGAGACTATGTGAAAATGAGAGACTTAGGTGGGAAAGATCTGAGTTTAACTTGGGACAAATGGAGTTTGAGAATGTATGGGAGTGGAGACATCCTTGAAACATTTCGGGGAAGGTTCAGGTAGATATGAGAGTCTCCTCATGTGGTGAGTGAAACTATGACAGTGAGTAAACTCAGCCCAGGGATCATGTGCAAAAAGAGCAGTGAAAACAGCTGGAAAGTTTGGAGCATGCTAGAATTTAAGAACAAAAGCTAGAGGATGGAAGGAATCCTTTCACAGTGTATATGTATACCAAATCACCACGCGCACACTTTCAATATCTTAACATTTTATTTGTCAATTATACTTCAATAAAGTCGTATTTTTTAAAAGGTGAGGGATGGTGGTGCTAGAGTAAAAGAACTCATGAAATAAACTAAAAAGAACCAACCAGCAATGTCAAATACAGTCTAGAGGGCCATTACAATAAGAAGTAAAAAGTCTTCCTTGAATTTGGCAATGGGATGGAGGTGGGAAGATGGTGGTTTTGTTGACTTCTGTGGTTTAGTTGAAGGTGGATGACAGAGAGCAGCAATTGAACAATAAAAAGAGTAGATGGGAAATAGAACAGAGGTTGCTCTCTCAAGACCTGTGGCCAATGTGAGAAGGGAAGGAAAATGAGGAATAGGAGGAGCATGGGAGTGTGGTGCTGAGAAAACGTTTTGTCTTTAGAGAGAGGGAAACTTTAACGTGTTTAAAGGTGAAAGGATTTCTAGAGAAGCTGAATTGAGCAGTTGGAGAGCACTACATCTCTCTGTTCTGTATCAAAGTAATCTAGCAATTAAATTTTCAGTAAGCTTTTCAGTAGGGTATCTTTGTGTTGGCCCCTGCAAGCCAAAGGAGAACAAAATGAAACCATTTCAAGCTATGAAATCCAATACCTTACACATGCGTAAATCCTAACTCCATAGAGCCTAAGAATCCATAACATGATTGGCATTTGCAAATGCGTTTTGAGACCTAAGAAGTGTTCCTGGTGTCAGCAAATCTAGGGTAACAAATATGATGCACTAGAATCGATTTAGCAAAAGAATATACAATCAGATTATCTTCATAGTGGAAAAAGTATAGTTTGTTTTACTAAGAGAATGTCAATATCATCATCTTCCATTATTAATCACCAGGAACCCACAGAGTTTATGCCTCTGTGTTCAAGAAGAGATATCCACAGACAACCACATGAATCCCTCAAACATATTAATAGATTAATCAAAAGACAAATATACAACAGGAATTGTTTTCTATGATACCACAGACACCCAAATATAAAGTGTACAATAATAGCAATCACAAATAGGAGTGTCATTCATATCTAATGGTGGATTGAGTTTTTTAAATGGAGCTTTCCATTGCTTTTCTAAAATAAGAATACTATGAAGGTGTATATGCAACAGGAGGTTTACACTATATATATATATATATATTTTTTTTTTTTAAGATTTATTTTATTTTTTGACTGTGGGAGGTGTTTGTTGCTGCAGGCACGCTTTCTCCAGTTGCCGTGAGCAGGAGCTGCTGTTCGTTGCAGTGTCCAGGTTTCTCTTGTTGCACAGCACAGGCTCCAAGCAAGGAGACTTCAGTAATTGTGGCTCCCAGGCTCTAGAGCACAAGCTCAATCGTTGTGGCACCTGGGCTTAGTTGCTCTATAGCATGTGGGGTCTTCCCAGATCAGGGATTGTATCAGTATCGCTTGCATTGCAAGGCAGATTCTTAATCCCTGAACCACCAGGGAAGCCCTAATTTTATATTTTTTAATTTTATTGAAATCATCTGGTCCCATCACTTCATGGCAAATAGATGGGGAAACAGTGGAAACAGTGGCTGACTTTATTTTGGGGGCCTCCAAAATCACTGCAGATAGTGACTGCAGCCATGAAATATAAAGACCCTTACTCCTTGGAAGGAAAGTTATGACCAACCTAGATAGCATATTAAAAAGCAGAGACGTTACTTTGCCAACAAAGGTCCATCTAGTCAAGGCTATGGTTTTTCCAGTGGTCATGTATGGATGAGAGAGTTGGACTATAAAGAAAGCTGAGCACCGAAGAATTGATGCTTTTGAACTGTGGTGTTGGAGAAGACTCTTGAGAGTCCCTTGGACTGCAAGGAGATCCAACCAGTCCATCCTAAAGGAGATCAGTCCTGGGTGTTCATAGGAAGGACTGATGCTGAAGCTGAAACTCCAGTACTTTGGAGTTTCTGACTCATTTGAAAAGACCCTGGTGCTGGGAAAGATTGAGGGCAGGAGGAAAAGGGGACGACAGAGGATGAGATGGCTGGATGGCATCACCGACTTGATGGACATGGGTTTGGGTAAACTCTGGGAGTTGGTGATGGACAGGGAGGCCTGGCATGCTGCGGTTCATGGGGTTGCAAAGAGTCGGACACGACTGAGTGACTGAACTGAACAACTGACAGTTGATTAACAATGTTGTGTTAATTTCTTCTGTACAGCAAAGTGACTCGGTTATATGTATACACACACACATATATATGTATATATGTGTGTGTGTGTGTGTGTGTGTATATATATATTTTTTTTTTCATATTCTTTTCCATTATGATTTGTCACAGGATATTGGATACAGTTCCCTGTGCTAAACAGTAGGACTTTGTTGTGTATCCATCTTACATGTAATGGTTTGCCTCTGCTAATCCCAAACTCCCATCCAAAGGAGATTTTACTAAGGATGAAAGAGATGATTTATGTAAAGTGCTATGCAAAGAAATGCACATACACTCACAGCGCATTGTGAACAGTAGGTATTTCAGCTCTACTGCTCTATGCCTCTACCTGGTGTTGTTAAGTTGCTACATTGGGACCACATGCACTATAGCATGCCAGGCTTCCCTGTCCTTCACTATCTCCCTGAGTTTGCTCACACTCATGTCCATTGAGTCAGTGATGCTATCTAACCATCTCATCCTCTGCCATCCTCTTCTCTCACCCTCAATCTTTCCCAGAGTCAGGGTCTTTTGCAATGAGTCAGCTCTTTGCATCAGGTGGCCAAAGTACTGGAAAGAACAATTCTGGGAGTAGAATACACGCTCCTTAGCAGTTTGCCTTGCTTCTTTCCTCTCAAGATTATACATCTGACGCATAGAGAACATTAACCATTCCCCAATATATATATTTCTTTTCATCTTTAAGTAGTAAAACCCTCAATGTTTAGATGGACACATGGCCTCTCAGAAGACTGCATTTTCCAGCCTTCTTTGAAGTCATGGCCATGTAACTAAGTTCTGGCAGAACTGTCAATTATGACTTTTAGGAAGTGTCCTTAACGGAGACTTTTTAAAAAACACTTTTTAAATTCCCTTATGTAGAATGCAAACTTGATGGCTAGCAGTCTGTCATGTTGCATCATGAGGTTGGAACCTTTCTTGAAGGTGGGGGAGCTGCATCATAGACAGAGTTGGAAGTGTGGGCTGGAAGGAGCCAGTTCTCTGGTGATCATGGAAGGCCCCTGTGCACTAGATTCTTTTCCTTAAGAGAGAAATAAAATTTTGCTTTAAGACAGTTATTTTGGGTTTTCTGTCATCTCCTGGGAACTCAGTCTTTACCAAGGCACCTTGTTTGCATTGGATGAGTTTTTCAGTTTTGCCCCAGATACTTACCCTTGTCCATCCATTTGTTACCAGTTTATTTTGAGCTTTTACATAAGTTTGAGAAAAGTGATCAAGATAGGCTTTCTTCCCTCTCCCTAGCGTTTTCTGCTGCAGCATTTTTTTATAATCATCTCACTACCCTGCTTAAAAGCCTTCAAGTTCCCATCAATGTCTGCTTTAGATATTCTCTACTTTTTGGTAGATGTGGCCTCGGTGTGGTTTAGTGAAGACAGCGGGGAACAGACACAAGAGGTGTGAGAGACCATGAAGAGGCAGAGACGGGACTGGAGTTCCTGAGAGGCCACAAGCAGTTGAAATCAAAGTTCAGAACTGAAAAGATAAGGGGTTGGTTGTGGTCCGGGGGTCTGACAGAATAAGATTATGGATGACTGCCTCTTTTTATATAAAAGGGGAAGGAGAATAAATATAAAATGTGCTCATATTCTGGAAGGATCAAAAAACTCATGGCATGGTTTGCTACGAGGAAGGGAAGTGAGGTGCCTAAAAAACAGAGGTGAGAGGTAGGTATTTCAAACAAGTAACCTGTTAAAGTGAAAGTTGCTCAGTCGTGTCTGACTCTTTGCGACCCCATGGTCGCAAAGCCTGCGAGTTCCCAGGAGATGACAGAGCCTGCCAGGCTCCTCTGTCCGTGGAATTCTCCAGGCCAGATACTGGAGTGCATAGCTGTTCTCTTCTCCAGGGAGTCTTTCCAACCCAGGGATTGAACGCAGGTCTCCTGCATTGCAGCCAGATTCTTTACCTTCCGAGCCACCAGTTAAGCCTTTTGAATTTTGATATATGTGAACATTCTACCTATTCAAAAAGGTTATTTGTAGATATTTTAATGTATATATATTATCACAAGAACTCAAATCTGCAAATAGAACCAGAAACAGCCTTCCGTGACTTTTGTTTCTATGACGCTCCCTAGCACTGAAGCCCTGCAGACTCACCTCCACTTGCTCCGCTTCAGCCCTGCTGAACACGCCTCGCTGGAGACCTCTGCTCTCCCTGGAGCTGGAGGCCACTACCCCACCCCCAGCCCGCCCCCTCCACCTCCAACCCACCCACCTCCATTGCTCCATGGCAGGGCCCTTCTTTTGGGAGCTAAAGGTGGCTGAAATCATTTCCTCGATTTTCTCACACTGGGAGGATGTGAAGGGCATCACATACACCTGTTCCTCTTGTTCAGTTGCTCAGTTGTGTCCAGACTCTTTGCAACCCCACGGACTGCAGCATGACAGGCTTCCCTGTCCTTCACTGTCTCCCAGCATTTGCGCAAACTCCTGTCCATTGAGTCGGTGATGCCATCCAACCATCTCATCCTCTGTTGCCTGCTTCTCCTCGGCCCTCAGTCTTTCCCAGCAGCAAGTCTTTTCCACTGAGTCAGCTCTTTGCATCAAGTGGCCAAAGTATTGGTGCTTCAGCTTCAGTCCTTCCAATGAATATTCAGGGTTGGTTTCGTTTAGGATTGACTGGTTCCTCAAGGGAAAGAGATTCCCCTGAACTCCTGCCCAGACCCAGACTGGAGGGGAAGGAGGGAGTGTCCTGGGGGGCAGAGGAGGGCCCTGACATGGCTGACTGGCAGGCAGGGTCTGGAGAACCTCACCAGGGAGCTGGTCTCCCACCTAGATCCATCTTTTGTTTCTCTGCTTGTGCCCTCAGAGGGACCAGCCTGAACAAGATAGACTGTCAAGCTGTGCCTGGGCTGGAGCTGGAGACTCTCTGCTGGTCACTCACCTAACTCACACAGAGTGGTTCCGGCAGCAACAGACCTCAGCCACCAGCCCACCTCCCCACAACACCCCCAACACCCCCCACTCCCACCTACAGGATGAGAATCTGCACCTCACAAGATTCCCCAGGTGATTCATGTGCATGTTACAGGCTCCAAGGATACTTTGGAAGTCAAGGAAATTCATTTCGAGTGTTAATCAAACTTGGCAAGACCCCTCCTCTTGGAGTTCACAGCCCTGAACCCCCCAGTCAATACTCCCCTCACACCCTGTCTTCACCCCAGCACAGCACCTCCCACCTTGTGTACTACTGTCTGTCTACTTAAGTCCCAGATGGTGTATTTTCTCTCTCTGAGCATGTTTGTGGTGTGAATGAACACCTGTGTAAATGAATGAGTGAATGAGATTCGTACAAGGCTCCAGGCATCCTTGTGCTCAGGGTGTTGATCTGTGTTGACTCTGGAGCAAAGAGGGCTCCCTGCCTTCTGAGGCCTCCCTTGTCCTGCAATATCACCCCGCAGAGTGTTTGCTTGCAACAAATGAACTTCCCGGACTCCCAGAGTATCTTTTGAGCCTGTCATATGCGCATGAAACACCTGGGAAATCTTGTGAGATGCAGTTGCTCATCCTGTAGGTGGGAGTGGGGGGTGTTGGGGGTGTTGTGGGGAGGTGGCTAAGATCTGTTGGTGCGGGAACCACTCTGTGTGAGTTAGGTGAGTGACCAGCAGTGATTTGCTTTACCACCCTCTTGCTAATGTAAACACTTCAAAAACACTTTCCTTGAAGCAAACGCTCCATTCTTAAAAGCACACCTATCGTAAGTATATTATTCTCTGAGCAGCATTGACATACATCCACTGTAAGTTCAGCTGTAAAATAAACAGCTAGTAGGGAGCCACTGTATAATGCAAGGAGTCAACTCAGGGCTCTGTGATGGCCCAGAGAGGGGCCTGGGGTGGGCGGGAGGGAGGGTCAAGAGAGAGGGGATAACTCAGTGCTAAGTGATGGCCCAGAGAGGGGCAGGGGTGGGTGGGAGGGGGGGCCAAGAGAGAGGGGATAACTCAGGGCTCTGTGATGGCCCAGAGAGGGGCAGGGGCGGGTGGGAGGGGGGGCCAAGAGAGAGGGGATAACTCAGGGCTCTGTGATGGCCCAGAGAGGGGGCAGGGGTGGGTGGGAGGGGGGGCCAAGAGAGAGGGGATAACTCAGGGCTCTGTGATGGCCCAGAGAGGGGTGGGGGCGGGTGGGAGGGAGGGTCAAGAGAGAAGGGATAACTCAGGGCTCTGTGATGGCCCAGAGAGGGGCCTGGGGTGGGTGGGAGGGAGGGTCAAGAGAGAGGGGATAACTCAGGGCTCTGTGATGGCCCAGAGAGGGGGCAGGGGTGGGTGGGAGGGAGGGTCAAGAGAGAAGGGATAACTCAGGGCTCTGTGATGGCCCAGAGAGGGGCCTGGGGTGGGTGGGAGGGAGGGTCAAGAGAGAGGGGATAACTCAGGGCTCTGTGATGGCCCAGAGAGGGGCCTGGGGTGGGTGGGAGGGGGGGCCAAGAGAGAGGGGATAACTCAGGGCTCTGTGATGGCCCAGAGAGGGGGCAGGGGTGGGTGGGAGGGGGGGCCAAGAGAGAGGGGATAACTCAGGGCTCTGTGATGGCCCAGAGAGGGGCCTGGGGCGGGTGGGAGGGGGGGCCAAGAGAGAAGGGATATGTGCACACAGAGAGTTGGCTCTTGTTTTTGTTGAACAGCAGAAACTAGCAGTGTTGTAAAGCGATTAGATTTCCATTAAGAAATTAAGTACATTACCCTCTGAGCTGGAACTGAACACACCCAGTGCAAACAGCAGCTAGATTAGACCCAGAGCCTGACCACCGTGCCCCTCCCCCGCCACTAGATGCCTGGTCAAATTCCCTTCCAGCCTCTATAAATCTCACTCCCCAAGGGTAACTGCTGCCTGGATTGCAAGAACTCATTCCTTCTACTGTTGAGCTCTTTATATTTCAATATATATTGTTCAGTTGATAAGTCGTGTCTGACTCTTTGGGGACCCTGGGGACTGCCAGGCTTCTCTGTCCATGGGATTTCCCAGGCAAGAACACTGGAGTGGGTTGCCATTCCCCTCTCCAGGGACTCTTCCCAACCCAGGGATCAAACCTGCGTCCCCTATATTGGCACTCGTATTCTTTACCACTGAGCCAAATGGAAACATGCAGGAGAGGCCCTCTTGAGCCTGACTTCTGCAGCTCGTATTTGTGGACCCTCCACACTGTTGTACATTCTCATTGTTGTGTGGTATGACACGTGTGGACAGACCATGATTTACTTATCCATTCTACTATGGATGCATATTAGAGTGATTTTCAGTTCTGGGAATTATATTGCTTGGGACAATTCCAGAACATGTCTCTGGTGAACACATTATAGCTACGTTTTGATGTACTGCTTTTAAGTTTGGACAACATTTATCCAGAAACTTCCTGTGGGACCCTTGCACCAAGCCAAAAATCAGTCATTAGGGCAACCCAGGATCTCGAGTCATGGATTAGGCATGGGGGAAGGTGTTTTCCAGTTACAAGAAAAAGATTTCTTTGCAAGTGAGACAGTCTGGAACGTGGGACCCTTAGCCGCAATAGTGCAAAGCTTGCACCTGTACATACCTCTCCTTGAGCCACAAAATACAAAGAAACTGTAGAGGACTAAAATTAACTCTGTGCACACAACTGAGGCAAATTCTGGAGCAAAAGATCTAAAGACATTTCTGAAGATCAGGGTGCAAAATATGGGTCGTGCGAATGTACCCCCTGCATACAATGCTGCCTAAGGGGTGTGCAAACCAGCTAAGTCACCCATCCAGCCCGAAAGCCTTGTCTGAATTTCTTGTCTGGCCTCTAGCCAATTTCTATTGATTGGAAAAGACCAAGAACCGTGGTTGGTATCACAAGTACTGGATCAGATCATACTTCACTGTCCCCTCAGTCACTTCTGTTTCTTTTCTAGGTGTGACTGATTGCAAAGTTCAGCTCCAGTGGAATTTTTCCTGACTCAGAGATTCCAGGTCTAGTTATACTTTTCCGATGAAGTAGCCTGTGGTATTTCATCAGAACAGGTACTTCCACCTTTTGTTCTAAAGAATGAGTGGGATTTGACAAGTGTCTACAGGGTCATGTTTTCAAAAGCATTTTCAAAAGCATACTTTCGAAAGTATTTCTGCCTCTTATTGGTTGACTTTGAGCCCATTTTCTCTTGCTTTGCCAACCACCTGCTGGTGAAATATGTGTTCAGCAAAGACCTTCCCCCATCCCCCCAGTTTTCTCAGCATCTACAAACCTGTGTTTGAGGAAGTAACTCTCATTTTGTCATCTCTTTTAAAAGGCCTCTCTTACTTAGTATTTGGAGTTGAGCAACTCGAGTAAGCTCCCATGGTTGACTCGCTTTTCACCTCCAGCAGAAGTGCCTGGGTTACTTCTCAAGCTGAGGCACGGACTTCCTCCTCCTCTGGTTCCCACCGCCCTTCCAAGCCGCTTCCTCTTGGCTCCTAGACACGCCTCACCGCTTAGCTGTCCTCATTAGGTTCCTGGAACATCCCCTTCTCTCACCTCTCTTCACGACCCGCTTCCTCCACGAATATTTTCCCAAAGTCTCTTCCTTTCTCTTTGGGTCCTTACATTTTCTCAGTGCAAGTTTTACACACACACACACACACACACACACACACACACACACACACAGAGTCAACCCTCATTAGTGGCAGATTTCGTGTTTCTGAATCTGTCTACTCACTAGAATTTATGTTTTAGCCCCAAATCAACACGTGTGGTCATCTGTGTGTGCCCAGAGCTGTGGAAATTTACGTTGTGCAGCTGAGGTTGAGCTCAGCCTTCTTGCTTCTGCTGCTTTTCTGTGAACACGTGTTGGTTTCGTGGTCTATTTAATGACACATTTTTCACATTTTCATGCATTCTGTTGGTGATTTCGCTATTTAAAACGTCCTCCAAGCCCATGCTGGAATGATGTCTAGTGTCCCCATCCACGAGAAAGCTGTGATGTGCCCCACGGGCAACGTACGTAGGTTAGCTTCACTCAGGCCTTGGCTCAGGACAGTTCAAGTGCTGACAGCTGTTAGTTCAGTGTGAATGAAGCTGTGTGGTATTTGTGGGGGTACAGGTGCCTTTAGACAAAAACACGCATAAAGCAAGCTTACCTACTGACTGACGGATGAAAATGTTATGGTCCGAGGCTCTCGGGACCCTACTGTATTTCTCCTGGGAGCCAAGAATCAGGATTCACTAATTCAGTACTTGAGGTAACTTTATGAAACGTAATTTCTAAAAATAAGGGGAATCAACTGTATATAGTGCTTGTCCTTCAGTTAGTTTGCATTTGTTTCTTTCCATCTCTCTCCCTCTGTTCCCAAAGTAATTCAGGTGGCAAGCTTCTTCCAAGTCTACCTTAACTGTCTTGAAGCACCAGCTCAGTGCAAAACAGCAGGGTGGGTCCTCAGGAGGTGTGGGCTGAGTAACAAAAGCGAGGGTACTGGGGTGGGGAGGAACAAAAGAGAAAGGCAGGAACAAAAGCCCTGCTCTTAGAAGTGGAGGTGATTGCTTTGTCTAAGACGGTTTGGGTTCCCAGAATTTTTCAATCTCTCAGTCCTCAAATACTTCCTCTTTATTTCTGAGCAGAACATTAGAATAATATAAAATTAGAAATTAGGTGATATTTTGTGATAGATTTGATGTATGGAAGTCTTAAAGCCATCCTTTTCTGATCTTTAAAGAGTCAAACAGAGCAGATCATCCAGACTCTTTTGCGTGTTTTTCCATTTTTCTTCTCCTCACTCCCTCCGCCTAGGGCTTCCCAAGAGGCTCTTGTAAAGAATCTGCCTGCCTGCCGACGCAGGAGACTTAAGAGACTCAGTTTAGACCCCTGGGTTGGGAAGATCCCCTGGAATAGGAAATGGCAACCCACTCCAGGATTCTTGCCTGGAGAATCCCATGGACAGAGGAGCCTGGTGGGCTACAGTCCACAGGGCGCAGAGAGTTAAATACGACTGACAGTCAGTCGCTCAGTCTGAGCATGCACACACACCTTCCCCAACCCCCATCTTGGTCTTCACTTGGAGAGAGATCACCACCGAACTCCTAAACTTGGGCACTCACAGCAGGCATGACCACAACTTGGCAGCATCATCAGACACCTTTCGTGGGAATCAAGCCTCATGGATGCCTGCTTGTGCCTGGGAAATTAATACACCTATTGGGAAAATGGAGACGATAAAGTGAAACCACCGAAGATCCTTGTGGGAGACTGACTAATTAAAGGGCACTCAGATGGACCAGTCTGCAAATGCTGTAGAATTCAGTAGAAAGATCAGTGGGCATCTTCCTGGAAGCAGTGAGTCTTTCATTGAACCATAAAGCAGGGAACTCTAAATTTTTAAATTACTAATAACAATAAAAATTTAGGATAGACCTTTAGTAAATATTTATAACTTCTCTACATGTGTTAATATAATTAACAAATATCGAAGGCACAAAATGGGGCTTTCCAGGTGGCTTAGTAGTAAAGAATCAGCTTGCCAGTGCAGGACAGTGTGTTTGATCCCTGGGTTGGGAAGATGGAGGAGGAAAAGGCTACCCGTTCCAGTATTCTTGCTTGGAGAACCCCCATGGACTTAGGAGCCTGGCAGGCTACTGTCTGTGGGGTTTCGAAAGAGTCAGACGTGACTTAGTGACTAAAACAACAAAGGCACAAAATACATCGAGGGCAAGGTTCATTGTTAATGACCATGAATATAAATAAAATAGCCATCTTAATAATGTTGAGTTGGCATGGTAGGGGGCTACCTTCTTTTCTGACTAATCATCATTGTTTTGTTCATCAGATCAGCATGCCCACTTTATCCTGGCATAGGAGAATCTTTAGTTCTGTCATTTTCCTGTCGCTCATTTATGCTACATTCTACCTTCTGTGTTGAGGTTGCAATTTGTGAAATGTGATTCTAGAACTCTGAGTGACTTGAGTGTCTAGAAAAGTCATGAGCCTGCAGAAGGTTTTAACAGGGGCGATGCTACCCACTGAAAGAAGTTACAGCAGCAGTAGAAGAACAGAATATAGTTGCTTATGATCATGTCTCAGAAGTCATGCCTGTGACACAGAGCAGATACATAAATAATATTCGAGATTTACTATTTTCTGCCCGAACCCACATGATTGCTGTGTGCATGTGTCCAGCCCACTCTGGAAACTCCTTCCTGGATGAATGTGTCAAGTTTGGAAGGGAGATTGAAAGGGAAAGGACTCCCAATGAGGTTGATGGTTAAGAGCAAAGTCAGATACCAAAGGCAGTTTCAGAAAAATAACTCACACTTCTTGAACCCCTAGATGTATTTCCAAAGAATGAGTCCACTACATTTTACACAAGATGCCTGTGTGCCCTAGGATGGTCCACTCCACTTTGGTCTGATGACCGAGGCAGGGACTCAGTGAGGTTTCCTGTCCCTTAGAGGAAGAGAAATTAGCAGCTACTGGACAGCTATCTTCCTAGCTTTAAGCTAGCATCATTGAGCCTTGAAGTGACGTACCACCACCTTGCAATGTTCGATTGGTCACATAGAAAACCCTGATATTATGGAGGGAACCACACAAAGCCGCAGAGCAGGAGGTGGGGGTTGTTGGGGACTGGCTACTACCATGAGGTCAGCATTATTATCGCCCCTGTTTTACAGAGGAGTAAACGAGGCTCTGAGAAATAATTTGCTCAAGTCACTCAGTTTGGAACAGGCACAGCTGAGGCTCAAACGAGACAGTGTGACCCCAGAGCACATCCTTTTTGAGCACTGCCCTGTACCCTGGCCACACCACAAGCCTTTTTCTGACTTCCTTTCTTTCCCCCACTGCACCAAGCCTTGCAAATAAGGTGTATTTCCTTTTACTTAGACCATTTGAAAGGTCTTTATTTCTTCAGGGTGGAGCTTGGAGAGTTTCCAAAGAAAGAAATATAATGAGAACATCTGGCCAAAGTCCCTAGTATGTATACATTTATTAATTAGTTAAGAAGAGAGACTACAGAGACTACAAATAACAAGACCATTGACCCAATTTCAGAGCCTGACATTTACAAACCGTACCCAGGCAGAGTGGGTTGTGTGTACAGTCTGTTAAACTCCTTTTCTTTGTGGTTGTTTGGGTCAGATTGTGGTCTCAGGAGGCTGGGTAGGCTCTGCTGAGCAACATTTTGCTAAACCAAGTCTGCAAGATTAGATCTTAGGAAACAAAAGCCGGAATGAGAAACTACATTTCCTATAAAATGCGTAACCGTGGGATAACACATTTGACAACGGTGTGACTGGATAGAGGCCAATTCATTTATGAGAAGGAATGGGATTATATATGATATGTAATGTCACCTGTATAAGTGATCACGTGAAAGGTAAAGCTTTAATTTTTTTGTTTGTTTGTTTTTTTAAACCAAATTTTTGCTGTGTTAGACATTCCCATCATAAGCCCAAAGCTGCCGGCAGCCTTCTTGTCATCATGCTGTTTGAGAATGACACCAAAATAAAGAAAGTAAGAAAGGAATGAAAGACAGAGGGTCTGCTGGTGACATTGTTTGACCTTCTGGATCACACCCCACTGAAATCCAAGATATACTCATGAACATCATGTGCCAGTGAAGTCCCTTTTCATATTATGCCAGTTGGAGTTTTCTATCATTTGCAACCAAAGGAACACTAGCCAACAGATATATTCCACTATATATCTACATGTCTATATCTATTTCATTATATGACTATGTCTCCCTACTTGACCATGGTTCTTTGAGGGCAGTAGATGTTTAGTATTTGTTGAATGAATTTAGTCGAAGAGTGTTTTGAAGGGGACTGAGCCTAGAGCAGGGGCATCTTTTTTTTTTAATTGAAGTGTGGTTGTTTTATATATGTATATATTCTTCAGATTCTTTTCCATTATAGGCTGTTATGAAATACTGCATATAGTTCTAGAGCAGGGCCATCTTTAGGGGAGAAAATGAACTTGGTGCAAGATGTGATCAAGGGATTCAGGTTGGAGTGGGACTGAAAGAGAAGGGACAGATGCCAAACAAGGAATTAGTGAGGCAGTGATGCGGAGCGGGGCAGAGCAATCGCTGGCTTAGGTGCTACCGAATTCTGTATGTTTGTGTCTGTGTTGTTTTAGTAAGTTTCTCTCTAGACTAAATTAAAATTGGATTTTACCAGCCTGTCTGAGTCATCCATTTCTACCAGTTTATCACAAGTGAGGAAATTCATATTGGAGAATCAGAGGCTCATATATGGGCAAATAAGCAAGATGGTCACCAAAAATAGAGCTGTTCCTAGACAAGCACCATCAGGTCTTCGACGGTGGACCGGAGCTTCAAGGCCTAAGCAGCTCAGTTTGCAGTGACAGGCAGCTTCTGGACCACTCAGTGGAGTGCCGACTGCAAGCAAAGGCCTCCGAGCCAAGTGGGGTTGGGACGCGAGGTTCCACTTACCTTCTAGACCCACCAGCCAGGACGACTTGTGGAAGGAAAGAACAACAGACCCACAAACCAGCTCCAGGACCCAGCGGAAGGGAGGAGCAAGGCCCCCTCTTTCTTCCATCCCATCACCTTAAAAAGGAGTTCTGTTGAGATTTGACATCTTAATTTTCAGCCCAAGCCTGGTAGGGTCGGGAGGAGGAGAGGCACTGTCTATTTTGCTTTGAGATTATTGCTCTTCTGTTCTCTGACTTTGTCACTCATCTACAGGCTCCCAGCTGTGAGGTCACTGTGTGACCCATGCTCAGGTCATCCTTGAGGAAGACCCCGCTCTCCAGGATAAGGGATCTGTAGCATAACTGTCCGATGAAGTTTTCTATGATGATGGCAGTGTTCTGTACCTATGCAGTCCGTGATGGTAGCCACATGTGGTAACATCAGCCACATGTGGCTATTGAGCAACTGAGATGTGTTGAGTGTAACTGAGAAACTGAATTTTTAATTCAATCTAATTTAATTACCTAAAATTTAAGCAGTGACTAGTGGCTGCCCTGTTAGATAATTCAGTTCTCCAGTTTCTTTCTCTCTCTCCCTCCCCTCTCCTGCTCTGCCTTCTACTTATCTCCTGACCCATCCCTCTCCCTCTTGCTAAAATAGCTCCTGTGGAATGTGGACTTTCTATTTTTTAAAACTCTTCCCGTCTGGACCAGTGCCCTAACCCAGTGCATACACAATGAGTCAGTTGAATGTGACGAGGAAGATTCTTGACAGTGAAACAACAATAGAATCTATAAAGAATAAAACAATATGCTGACATTTTTTTATTATAAGAATTTTATGTTGTTGCTGTTGTTGTGTTGTTCAGTCACCAAGTTGTGTCTGACTTTTTGTGACCCTATAGAATGCAGCATGCATGCCAGGCTTCCCTGTCCCTCATTATCTCCCAGAGTTTGCTCAAACTCATGCCCCTTGAGTTGGTGATGCCATCCAACCATCTCATCCTCTGCCACCCTGTCTCCTTTTACCTTCAATCTTTCCCAGCATCAGGGTCTTTTCTAATGAGTCGGCTCTTCACATCAGGTGGGCAAGCTGGAGCTTCAGCTTCAGCATCAGTCCTTCCAATGAACACTCAGGACTGATATCCTTTAGGATGGACTGGTTGGATCTCCTTGCAGTCCAAGGGACTCACAAGAGTCTTCTCCAACACCACAGTTCAAAAGCATCAATTCTTCAATGTTCAGCTTTCTTTATGGTCCAACTCTCACATCCATACATGACCACTGGAAAAACCATAGCTGTGACTCTGTGGACCTTTGTTGGCAAAGTGATTGCTCAGCTTTTTAATATGCTGTCTAGGTTCATCATAGCTTTCCTTCCAAGGGGCAAGCGTCTTTTAATTTCATGGCTGCAGTCACTGTCCACAGTGATTTTGGAGCCAAGAAAATAGAATCTGTCACTGTTTCCACTTTTTCCCCTTCTGTTTTCCATAAAGTGATGGGACTGGATGCCATGATCTTAGTTTTACAAATGTTGAGTTTTAAGCCAGCTTTTTCATTCTCCTTTTCACCTTTAACTCCTCTTCACTTTCTGCCATTAGAATGGTATCATCTATGTATCTGAGGTTATTGACATTTCTCCTGGCAATCTTGATTCCAGCTTGTGCTTCATCCAGCCCAGCATCTCACATGATATACTCTGCGTAGAAGTTAAATAAGCAGAGTGACAATATACAGCCTTGACGTGCTCCTTTCCCAATTTTGAACCAGTTCATTTTTCCATGCCCAGTTCTGTTACTTCTTGACCCACATACAGATTTCTCAGGAGACAGGTAAGGTGGTCTAGTATTCCCATCTCTTTAAGAATTTTCCAGTTGGTTGTGATTCACACAGTCAAAGGATTTCATGTAGTCAATGAAACAGAAGTAGATGTTTTTCTGAAATTCCCTTGCTTTCTCTACGATCCAATGAATGCTGGCAATTTGATTTCTGGTTCCTCTGCCTTTTCTAGATTGTTTATCTCTAATAAGAAAAAAAACTGTAAGGGCTGAGAACATGTCTACAAAAGGTTCTGGAGCCAGACTCCCAAGCTCAAGATGACAGTCTCACTTATTAGCTGAAGGCTCTTAGGCAAGTTACTGAATTTCTCAGTATTTCCATTTCCTCCTCTGGGAAAGAGATGATAATTCCCAAATGGTTGTGGTGAAGCTTAAATAACTTTTCTTTGTAAAGCAGTGAGACAGAGCTTAGCACATAGTACGTGTTAATCAGTATTTACTAATACTCTCTTGTCCCAGAACAGGGAGGGGTTCAACAGAAATTAGCTGGATGAGTGAATGACTGGTTAAGTGCGTGGCCACCAGGTGGCAGTAAGGGCCTTACTAATAGAGACAGCCGCCACCCAGGGTCTGCTTTATAGGAGATTGACTGAGCCCCCCTCCTGGAGTCCCGGACGCTCGGCACGAAGAACTGGTTCCACCCTTTTGACCCGATTTAACCATAATCATAACTTAATCATGATCCCTAAGGGCCATATCCTCAAATACAGTCAACATACAAATTTGGGGGGGACAGGGACACAATTCAGTCCATCAGCTCAGTTCAGTCGCTCAGTCGTGTCCGACTCTTTGCGACCCCATGAACCGCAGCACACCAGGCCTCCCTGTCCATCACCAACTCCCGGAGTCCACCCAAACTCATGTCCCTCAAGTCAGTGATGCCATCCAACCATCTCATCCTCTGTCGTCCCCTTCTCCTGCCTTCAATCTTTCCCAGCATCAAGGTCCTTTCAAATGAGTCAGCTCTTCGCATCAGGTGACCAAAGTATTGGAGTTTCAGCTTCAACATCAATCCTTCCAATGAACACCCAGGACTGATCTCCTTTAGGATGAACTGGTTGGATCTCCTTGCAGTCCAAGGGACTCTCAAGAGTCTTCTCCAACACCATAGTTCAAAAGCATCAATTCTTCGGTGCTCAGCTTTCTTTATAGTCCAACTCTCACATCCATACATGACTACTGGAAAAACCATAGCCTTGACTAGACTGTATGGATCACAATAAACTGTGGAAAATTCTGAAAGAGATGGGAATACCAGACCACCTGACCTGCCTCAGGTGAGAAACCTGTATGCAGGTCAGGAAGCAACAGTTAGAACTGGATATGGAACAACAGACTGGTTCCAAATAGGAAAAGGAGGACGTCAAGGCTGTATATTGTCACCCTGCTCATTTAACTTATATGCAAAGGACATCATGAGAAACACTGGGCTGGAAGAAGCACAAGCTGGAATCAAGACTGTCAGGAGAAATATCAATAACCTCAGATATGCAGATGACACCACACTTATGGCAGAAAGTGAAGGGGAACTAAAAAGCCTCTTGATGAAAGTGAAGGAGGAGAGTGAAGAAGTTGACTTAAAGCTCAACATTCAGAAAACTAAGATCATGGCATCTGGTCCCATCACTTTATGGGAAATAGATGGGGAAACAGTGGAAACAGTGTCAGACTTCATTTTTTTGGGCTCCAAAATCAGTGCAGATGGTGATTGCAACCATGAAATTAAAAGACACCTACTCTTTGGAAGGAAAGTTATGACCAACCTAGACAGCATATTAAAAAGCAGAGACATTACTTTGCCAACAAAGATCCATCTAGTCAAGGCTATGGTTTTTCCAGTAGTCATGTATGGATGTGACAGTTGGACTATAAAGAAAGCTGAGCACCGAAAAATTGATGCTTTTGAACTGTGGTGTTGGAGAAGACTCTTGAGAGTCCCTTGGACTGCAAGGAGATCCAACCAGTCCACACTGGGGGAGATCAGTCCTGGGTGTTCGTTGGAAGGACTGATGCTGAAGCTGAAACTCCAATACTTTGGCTACCTCATGGGAGGAGCTGACTCATTGGAAAGAACCCTGATGCTGGGAAGGATTGGGGGCAGGAGGAGAAGGGGACGACAGAGGATGAGATGGCTGGATGGCATCACGGACTCGATGGACATGAGTTTGAGTCAACTCCAGGAGTTGGTGATGGACAGGGAGGCCTGGCGTGCTGCGGTTCATGGGGTTGCAGAGTCGGACAAGACTGACTGAGCTGAACTGAATTGAACTGAACTGAGACAAATGGTGTAATGTAGATAAAGGGGAGTCTTTTTCTGATTCGCACGAAGGGTTGGCTTCCCTCATTTCCCTCCATTGTCTTCCTTTCCTTTTCAGCGTCATGCTCTTTCCTGGGCTTTCCTCATTCCTTGCTCTCCTCTTCAGGCTGAACCTGCTCTGCGTTCATAAAGAGATGATGAGATTCATCTCAGCACACGTTTGCTCAGTACCTTGGGGGAGCTGGGCTCTCTGTGAGTGCCAGATGATGCACCCTGCCCTGGCGCCTTTAAACCAGCCAGTCCTTCTACATCCGAGAGACTGTTACCCAATGGAATGAGCCTCCAACAGCCTTGGATCATTCAAGGCCTTCTCTTACCTTGCAGCAGACATTAGGACCCAAACATGGGCTGGGAGATGGAGGCATATAGTATTATGATATAAACTAGCATTTACTAAACACATAACATGTGCTGCATACAGTTCTAGACCCTCTCTATGTATTAGATTTAACATTAAAACCATGCTCTTATTTTGTAGATGAGAAAACTAAGCTGCAGAGAACACGGCAGAGACTTCTGATTTCCAACTTCTCTTTCTTGAAATAATAGAGCATGAATTTTGCCTGAGCCCAGAGCTCCCCAAGAATAGTCTCATTTCTCAGCCTCCCGTGCAGTTTGATGTGGTCATATGACTCAATTCTGGCCACTTAGATGTGAGTGGAAATGACAGCTGCAGGTTCAGGGTTCCCATTCTTGGAAGGAAGCTTCTTGCTCTCTGCGTCCTCCTTTCTCTGTCCCCAGGTTTAGACAGCGGTGAGGCAGCAGTGAGCCAGCTTTGACTATAAGAACAAGACTGTGAAGAACATAAAAGGAATGTAGGTCCCTGGATGAGTTTATGGGACAAAGGCACATGCCTGCCCTAAATCTACCTTCAGATTATTATGTGAATATGAACTAACCTCCTATTTTGCTTGAACTAATGTATTTTGGGATGTCTTCATTACAGCAGCATAGCCTGTATTGTAACTAATATGAAGAGGTTAAATAACATGCCCAAGACCACACAGATAATAAATGCTAACAAAAGGATTTAAACTCAGGCAGGATTTGAATCCAGAGCCCAGACCCCCAGCCATTAATTGGATAATAATGTCTTATTCCTGCAGAAGTTTATAATCTCTCGGAAGACTGTGCTGAGCTTTGAAGGACAGTCAAGTGGACTCTGAAACACCATTTGTACAACCTCCTCACCGAGTATCTGAAAGCCCTATCATTATCATTCTCTTCTTTGAGGCATTAGCAATCTGGTTAAAATGTAAGCACGAGATGTGAGCAGTACAGAAAGCTATTATCAGTCCTATCCGACTCTTTGTGATCCTGTGGACTGTAGCCCACCAGGCTCTTCTGTCCATGGGATTCTCTAGGTAAGAATACTGGAGTGGGTAGCCATTCCCATCCCTTCTAGGTAATCTTCCTGGCCCATGGATTGAACCCAAGTCTCCTGCATTGCAGGAAAATTCTTTACTCTCTGAGCCATCAGGGAAGCCCCTTGGGCCATTTGTACTAGTTAATTCCCCAGACTTTCTAGTCTCCTAGAGTTGAGATAAAGTAAGACATGGGACAGATACAATTTAATGGAATGCTGTGAGGGAGATAGGTATCACTAAAATAAGAGTATAGGGGAATAGAGTATAGGAAAGAAAAACAGAGGGGCCCTTTGCCTTAAAGGAAGATGTGGTACATAGAATAATATCCTTCCTGCTCCAGAGACCCCATGTTTAATCCCTGGGACTGAGAATATGCTAACTTGCAGATTAAGGATCTTGAGATGAGCTGATTATCCTGGATTATTTGGACAGGCTCAACCTAATCTCTGGAAGCCTTACTGTCAACAGCAGAACAGCAAGTCCTTGGTTCTTGTCTTCTCAAAGAGAAAGAATTCAGCTGAGAGACACAGAGCAGCTTTAAGTAGGAAGAGTTTCATTAGGCAGAGCTCAAGTACACTCCTGAGAAAGGATGAGAGTGAGCTGTCTGGAAACCAGAAGCAGCCTCGCAACAGGGTAGGGTTGGGTTTTGTAGAGTGGTGGCCGCTCCCTGTGTCCTGCATCATTTGACTGGCAGATTGATTGACAGTTTTAGGTTATATAGCTTTTCTCCTGGTGCACGGTCACTCACCATAAACACCCAAGCAAAACCCATGGGGAGGGAGGGACAGAACCACAATGCTAATTTATTATAATTATGGTGAAATGAACCACCCCCCGGGTTACCTTGAGTTACCTTTTAGGTCCTGGCACCTTTGTGCCAAACTGTGCTGGTGGTTTTATCTTGCTTGGTCTAGATATGGCTGGACACCTAGTGGGTGGTCCTTGGCTACAAGAGGGAGGGTCTCTGGGTATGTTCTGATCACCAGTGTCTGGGTGGGGGGGGAAGATGACCCCATCCAGGACAGGGCAGGGACCCACTCATGTCTGACTAGCTCCCTAATGTTATAAGGGAAAGAGGGAAGCAAGAGAGAGTCAGTGAAGGCAATAGGGCAGCAGAAGCAGAAGTCAAGAGAGAGAGGAAGAGAAATATGAAGATGCTACCCTCCTGGCTTTGAAAAGGGAGGAATGGGCATGAGAAAAGGAATGTGGGCAGTCTTTGGAAGCTAGAAAAGGCAAGGAAATAGATTTCTGTCTTAGATCCTCCAGAAGAATGAAGTCCTGCTGACACTTTGATTTTAATTCAGTCAAACTTATTTTGGACTTCTGACCTCCAAAGCTGTAAGATAATAAATACTATCACCTTTGCAGTTGTGATAGTCGCAATTTACAGGAAAAATGTTTATTTGGTCACTCATGTCACCAAAATATATTTCTTATATACATTTGGTCTTCCTCCACAGTTCCTGGCTCACAGCTCCTCAAATCCTTCGAATTTCCGAAGTGTGGCAATAAAGGTGTCTATTGTTATGTGAATGAGTGACTTTTGGAAAGTCCCTGAGGATGAGCAAGTAGAGGAAGCTTTCCATCAGAGGGTGGGAACTCTCAGCCCCATCCCTACCTGCAGGGAGCGGGAGGAGCGGGAGGGTGAGCCAGTCATGACTGTAAAATCCAAAAGGACCAGATTTAGAGAGCTTCTGGGTTAGTGAGCATTTGGGAGACTGGGGAGGGTGGGGCCTGTAGAGGGCATGGAAGCTCCGCCCCTTTTCCTCATGCCTGCATCTAAGCATCTCTTCCTTCTGGCTGTTTCTGGGTTATATCTTTTTATAATAAACCTGTGATGTAGGGACTGCCCTGGCTGTCTAGTGGTTAGGAATCTGTGCTTCCACCCAAGGAGTTATGGGTTTGATCCCTGGTTGGGGAACTGATATCCTATATGCCATATCGTGTGGCCAAAAAACAAACAAACCAAAAAAACCTGTGATGTAGCAAGAAAACTGTTTCTCTGAGTTCTGTGAGCTTCCCTAGCAAATTAATCAAATCTAAGGAGGGGGTCATGGGAACCACTGATTTGTAGCCAGTTGGTCAGAAGCCCAGGTGGTAACCGGGGCTTGTCACTGGCATCTGAAGTTGGGTGGTCAGTCTTGTGGGACTGAACCCTTAACCTGTGGGACCTGATTCTATTTCTGCTTAGCTAGTGTCAGAATTGAGTTGAATGGTAGGACATTCAGCAGGTGTCTGGAGACTTGCTTGTTGGTATGGGGAAACCACCTTCCCTCCAGTATACACACATTGAAATTGGATCTAGGAACACATAAGTGAGAATTTGTTAGAATATCAATAGGAAATAGTACAAGGAATGTGGTGGTGGTCAGAGTCCCTGCTGGAAACAAGAGGCATGCATATAGGGCTTAGGTATGAAGAGTTTAACAGATTATGTCTTATGCAGGTATGGACAGGTTTAAGAGCACAAAAAAGGGTGAGGAGGCTTTAAGCAATTAACAGTAGAGGGGAGCTGATCCCATCATGAGGCCTGAAGGACAAGGTGTTACTGGGGGCCAGTGAGAGCTATGGTCACAAGAAGATGCCCAACAGAAGCTGTGGCCACAGGGATGGGGCTCTGGGTGGCAGGTCTCCCCAAATTTTCCATTATGTGTAATAAATTCTGTCAGTGAAGAATTCTTCATAAAAGACTTTTGTCCCAGAGATATATAATGAATTCCTCACTCATCCTCTGAGGCCAAACCAGATGATGTTAACAGTTGACTTAATGAGGAAGAAACTCCATTAGACCTGCTTATTTGTGTAACTTAACTCTTGTACTAGCTTTTACTCTGTTTTGAATATGTAAAAATGCTCTTAGTGATTATGATTTATGCTCCTTACTTCAACAGATCTTCTTAATGGAAAAAACATATCAGTGAAGCTTAGGGTACAAAAGAAATGCAGTTATCCACCCATGCAAAAGCTCATCTAATTGGCAGAAGCTATAAACTGAGTACCACTGTGCATCTGGGGGCAGTGACCCATATTTCAGGCAAAGCAACAAGGGGAAAATGTAAAGCTCCTCTAGTTTTAATATAGTAGTGGTTACCCTAATCTCACAAATCATACCCAGAATCAACCGGGAGAATGTGCAAGGGGAATGGGTACTTTGATCTTTTCATAGTTTCCTTCTTGGTAAATAAACTTATATTTTCAAGCCAAATCTCATCTTGCAATTTCCTGCCAACTTCAGTTCTCTGTGTAGCTTACCTTTGCTTTTTCCACTTCTGGCCTCCGGCATTCAACAAACACTTTGCTTTTTTTTTTTTTTTTTTCCCCAGATTTAAATTAAATGTTTTAGAGAAACGAGGCATGTGATAACAGTCCTTGCAGCTCTCCTCTATGGTATGACATTAATTTGGGCCTCTGTTTTCTCTCAGACTTTCAATTGCCCCCTGACTTGTATTAAATACAGCTACCCTGAAAGATTTAGAGGTAAGTTAAGTGGAAACAGCTTGAGTCTCTAAAAAAATACATATTGTAAAAGTCAGAATAAAATAATTACAAGCAAATTGAAAGAACAGACTCAATTTTGTCACCGATAATTTTTAGAATTTGTTAGATTGTCACTTGTTATTACTGTTTCCAGTTTTTCAGCCAAAACAATTTCTAATAAATCTGACTATTTTTATAGATGAATTCTATAAATTTCACATCACTTGAAAGAAATTGCAGAACAATTACATAATGGAATCCAATTCATTTGGATCCTACCTATACTTGCCATGATTTGGATATGAATTTGTTCAGTGTTTACTTTTCCAGTCCATGGGGGGAAGAGTTTACTAGGAAAATAATGTAAATAAGATTTCAATCTATTTAAGAAGTCAAATGGCTTCCAAGTACTTGAAGAAACTTTGAGAGTGTTAATTTGCATATAAATCAACTGTTTTGATAATGACTAATGATTATCAATGTCCCTGACATCGCTGACATTTAATTTGAATTTGTAGTTCAAAACATTTTTGTGAATCAGAATTTTTATTCTCACTGTATAGAGACATTCATTCAACAAATATTTTATTGTGCATCTAGTATGATGCCAGGCTTTCCTTATATGGGCTTCCCCATAAGTCATACCCAATAAGATATAGGCTTCCTGAATGGCTCAGAGGGTAAAGAATCTGCCTGCAAAGCAGGAGCTGCAGGAGACATGGGTTCAATCCCTGGGTCAGGAAGATACCCTGGAGAAGGAAACAGCAACCCACTCCAGTATTCTTGCCAGAAAAATCCCCTGGACAGAGGAGCCTGGTGGGCTACAGTCCAAAGGGTCGCAAAGGGTAGGACACGACTGAGCGACTAAGCACACCTTCAAGCATGGTGCCAGGCGTTGATCCAAAAGCGGACAAGAAAACTGTAGGCCTAAACCAGAACCTGCACCTAGGTTATATTCATCTTCCCACTCACCACCCCAGGTTTTCAGGGTGGGCAAGCTTCCCTGGTAGCTCAGATGATAAAGACTATGCCTGCAATGCAGGAGACCCGGGTTCGATCCCGGGTGGCGAAGATCCTCTGAAGAAGGGAATGGCATCCCACTCCATTATTCTTGCCTGGAGAATTCCATGGACAGAGGAACCTAGGGGGCTACAGTCCATGGGGTCGCAAAAGAGTTAGACGTGACTGAGCAACTAACAAACTCCTGAGATGATCTTAAAAGGAGAGCTAAGACTCTTGCCTGGAGGTGATGGGAAATCCCTTTGTTCCCCTCTGGGCAGACAATTGAGGGAAAGGCCTCTGCTCTCTCCCTAGGGTTCTGCCTTCTACCATCTGTGCACCAACCCCTGAAGGGCAAGTTGGAGGTGAAGTTCCATTCACTCGCTTCCAGCTTCCCACTCCTCCGTTTAGACTCCTCTTGAATTCTTTGCCAAACCAGCCCAATTAGTCTTAAAGCTTAAAGTCACCCTTCCTAAAGCTTTTCAGGGATGCAATATCACAACAGCGACCCCTCATTATCCCACTCTTTCTAAACTCCATGATTCTAAGAGCACCCCGGGGAGGGGGGTGGGGTTGGTGGCAGGAGGGCAGAAGCTAATTAGCACGACTCTTTAACCCTTCCTTGAAAGACTTCTATTACATACACACACACCCAAAACAAGGTGAGAGGAGGGGGTATTCAAGAATGCATTTAAAAGTGAGACAGGGTTTCAGATGGATTGTAAGTAAAAGAGAACACAATTCTATTTAAGTACAACGTGAAAAGTAAAGCACAATGCCTGTGTTTCCTGATTCTCACCACAGGATGCAATGAAGACTTTTCTAATTTACGGGTCTGTTAGTATGAAAGAAATCTCATGAGCATACAATCAAATTGTTCACAAATTATCTTATTAGAAACGAGTATAATTATATTGTGGGATCCTTCATCCTCCTCAAACACAGGGTGAAGGGTTACCTTCCAGGCTGGGCCAGTTCTATTCATGGAAATACAACCTTGTGATTTGCACTAGGGTTTTTCACCTTTTCATCTGCCTGATGTCCAAAGCAGATGTACTTGTTCAGGATATCCATTTAAATACTGTGTCTTCTCTGATGTCTCAGCAAAATGTCCAGAGCATAGGCTGGAGGGAGTGGACAGATGCTCCAACTCTGTGGACTTTGGAGGTGTTTGGAGGGTGAAAGTTTCTGGGGGGCGAGCGCTGTGCACAGAGGGGTAAGCATATTTGTATTCCTCCACTTCTCTGCTGTTGTGACCACAACTTCTTTGCTTTCTGTGATTACTGTTTATGCAGGAGAATGAAGGAAGGGGTTTGAATTCTCACTGATGGTTATATTACCAAGCAGGGATTCATGTACCGGGAGTCACAAAAAACTAAACTCTGACAACAAGTGTTTGCAGGGCTCCAAGCTCATGCTTCAAAGACCCAAATTTCTTGATGATTTTCAGGCAAGGGTTTTTGTTTTTTTTTTATGTATTTAATTGAAGGCTAATTACAGTATTGTGTTGGTTTCTGCCATCCATCAACATGGATCAGCCATAGGTGTACATATGTCCCCTCTCCCTCGAGCCTTTCTCCCACCTCCCACCCCATCCCACTCCTCTAGGTTGTCACAGGGCCCTGGTTTGAGATCCGCAGTCACAGAGCAAATTCCCACTGGCTATCCATTTTACACATGTTAGTGTGTACAGGCGAGAGTTTTTAAAGACAGTGTCAGGATGAGTGATCGGCTCATGGGCCTTCTTCTGACTGGTGTGTGGTGAGGTCACAGAGTGTTGTTTCTGGGAATCTCGGTCGTCATCCTTCTGGTTCCTCCCAGCCTGGGGTCCACATGCTTGTGGTCAGCATGTAGTCACCCTCCTCCACCTGGGTGAGGCCTCAGTTTCTGCAGAACAGCTCAATGATACCCATCAGGTTGCCTTTCTGTATCCCATCAGGAGGAACTAGGAGTCCTGTGACTATTGTCCTAATCATTAGCTGCTTGAGCCTGCCCTCTGGGAAGGCCTAGGAGACTAAAGCGCTTTCTTTTCTATCAACAAGAAATGGGGAACACGGAGGAGCTTTTGTACCCAGGAAGTGCCTGCAGGATCCTGTCGGGTTTCAAACCTCCCCCTTTTCTTTGATACGTCTCAATCTTGAGGGGAACAGGGGTGGGACAAGAAAGGGAATAAAGTTTGCGATAGAGAGATTAATCATAGACTCAGCAAGAGAACTTGGTTTTGTTTTGTTTTTTGGCTGCTCCACACGGCAGCAGGATCTTGATTTCCTGACCAGGGATGAACGTACATCCTCTGCAGTGGAAGTGTGGAGTCTTAATCGCTGAACCACCAGGGGAGTTGAGAACTCAGTTTTAGGGGGACTCAGCTTCATTTGGGGTGGTGGATTAGGCCTGGCCCCAGGAGGAACCATGTTGTAGGCAAGCCCGTTTTAACAGAAATAATCACAGGACTATGGTACTTCAATAAGTTAGTAAAAGTGAAGCAACCTGATCCGTGCCTGGTACACAGGACACCATGCCCAAAGCTCAGCGGTTACCCGCTGCGTTCTTGTCCAGCGCCTCAGGCAAACACACACTCACTGCGTGTTTGCTGAATGAGTGACTGTGACACTCTGTGCCACCCTGGCAGCTCCAGCAGTCTCAGGATGGTCCTTCTCTGGGCTCTTCTTTTCCTTGCATCCTCTAAAAAAAGGGGATGAGCTCACGACCTGACCCCTACATCTTGAACAAAGGAGCCAACCCTCCCACCTCTGCTCAAAGCTGGGAAGCTTCTGGTTTCACGGTGAGCGAGGGACCCCTGTTGGCAGTGAAAGGATAAAGGAAGCAGGACCCAGATGGGTAATACAACTGCTGCAAGTCACTGCAGGAAAGAGCAGTTGTCTCTAAAAAAATGCAGTTGCACCAGATTTTCTAAACAACAAGGAGGGTCAGTCCCTCTCGAGAGGAGAGAGTCAAGGGTTCCTCCGAGAAGGAACTAACTCCCTCAGTAAATCAGGAAACCTCAAAGCACTCACTGTGCCCAGCACCTCCCCGAGTGATTTCACTTGCTCCCACTGAACCCGAAAGCTCGAGCCCAGCTGGGCCCCTTCCTGGGAACCCATTGCTCCCTCTTCTCCCCAGGAAGCAGGTTTGCACCGTTCACAAGACATCCTTCCATGCCCAATGAATCCTTTCCCCATTGATTCACACCCTGGCAGCTCCTGACCCCTCCCTGGTGAATCCTGGCCTAACGGGCACCCTCTTCCTTCACCTGGAGCCACATTTGGCCTCATACCTGTCCCTCAGGAGACTTTTACCTGTGACGCCTTCTATTTCATAAACCAATGAAAGGTGCTATAAGGCTCATACTTGTAAACAGGTCCTGTGCGTGGACTCCACCGAGAATCCCTCCTGCCTTTTTCCTCCTTCCCTTCACCCTGGCCTCTCAAGAGAGAAGCGCACCATTTTGAAGAGATCAAAAGTAAGTTGCTGGGGTGGTTTCACCGGTTTGGGGCTGTCTTTGGGGTGATGAAATAGCTTTGGAACTGGATCGAGGTGGTGGTTGCCTAGTATCTTGAGTAAACTAAATGCCACTTTAAAAGGGCTAGTTTTATGCTAGCCCTCAATAAAAAATTAAATTGCTTTTACCACCAAATATTGGCCCAGATTCTCAGGCAAATGGGTTTAGGGGAAATACTGTAAATGAAAGAATGGGAGCTACTTCGGAGAGAGCAAAGGAGGCTTGCCTTTCTCGGGCTCCAAGGCAGAGGCTAGTAGGGCAATAAAAACAGAAAACACAGTCTGCTGCCCTGCATATGCATTCCCTGTGGTGTAGAAAGGGCTGGGCTGGGCATCACTAAGGCGTCAGTTTGCCCTCGAGATAAGGTTACTTGAAGGTTTAGATTTTTTCCCGTTTTCTTTTTTAATTGACTTTTTAATTGGAGGATAATTGCCTTACAATGTTGTGTTAGTTTCTGCTGTACAACAACATGAATCAGCTTTTGTTCAGGGGCTCAGTTGTGCCTGACCCCATGGACTGCAGCACGCCAGGCTTCCCTGTCCTTCACCATCTCCTGGAGCTTGCTCAAACTCACGTCCATTGAGCCAGTGATGCCACCCAACCATCTCATCCTCTGTCGTCCCCTTTTTCTCCTGCCTTCAATCTTTCCCAGCATCAGGTTCTTTTCTAATGAGTCAGCTCTTTGCATCAGGTGGCCAATGTATTGGAACATTCCTTCCAATGATTATTCAGGATTGAATTCCTTTAGGATTGACTGGTTGGGTCTCCTTGCAGTCCAAGGGACTCTCAAGTCTTCTCCAGCACCACAGTTCAAAAGCATCAATTCTTAGGCACGCAGCCTTCTTTATGGTCCAGCTCTCTCATCCAAGAATCAGCTACATGTAAACGTGGCTTCCCTCCCTCCGGAACTGCTCCCTCCCCACCCCTGCCCCTCCAGGTCATCACAGAGCACCAAGCTGAGTTCCCTGGGCTTTGCAGCAGCTTCCCACTAGCTAGCTATATACACGTTATAGTGTATATGTTGATGCTACTCTCTCAACTAATCCCATCCTTCCCTTCCTCCCAGTGTCCACACGTCTGTTCTCAACATCTGCAATTTCATTATTATAGGACAACAACATTTCTTTTTTGTGAAGAGTCCCTTGAGTTGGTGATAATTGGTCATTCGAGTTTGCCGTACTAAATCACTCATCCCTTAAACAAACATTTCTTGAGTCTGAGAACCAACCCCTAAAAGAGTTCAAAGGCTAAACTATTAAATAAGGAAGGCAGACTTCACAGAAAGATTGCCTTTCACTTCTGCCTTCAGTAGAAGCTTCTGGAGGCATCTTGTACCTGGGTTCAAGTTGCCAGAGAAAATATTAACACAAGGTACCCATCAAATTTGAATTTCAGATCAAGAAAAAATACTTTTTAAGCCTAAGTATCTCCAGTGCTGTATTTGGGCTATAATTATACTAAAAAAAGAAGTGTTCATTATTTATTTGAATTTCAAATTTAATAGGATGTTCTGCATTTTTATGTGCTAAATCTGCTAAATCCGACTTCTAGGATTACAGATGACCCAGGCTGAGAGTTTGAAGAATGTATGATCTCCTCTAGGACATGCGCTCCCCCGCTTTAGTCTTCTCCGCTCTGAACATTCAGGCTCCCCAAATGATTGTGCAGTTTCAAGTACCATGAGCCTCAAATGTGTAGCAAATGCCCAGTGGCTAGTTTTGTTTGTTAATACCCTGCCGGTGGCCACAGTAGCCCTTACAATTTGCACCAGCAGCATCAAACCTTCCAAATGGAAACAAGTTGTTTGTGATCAGATGCGACATGAAGAGGGTGGAGCTCAACCCACTTTGAAGCAGCAACCTAGCTCCATTAAGGAGTGCTTTGTCCTGGCCTCACCCATTTCTGGTGGAAAAGTTCCTGGGGAGTTGCTTCAAGGTGGGTCCGCTGGATTTTATCATTCTCCTCCTGCTTCCGTTCTCTTCTGTCAAGCTTAGGCCATGAGGGCTGCTCGGTGATGTGAGGAAGAAGTCTAGCTGCAGTGTGAAGTTCTTGTAGATAGGAACTCAACAGAGCTTCGTGATGGTCGGTCCCCTGCTGAAAGCTGGACAGCCATTCTGAAAGCCCACTTGCCGCAGCTTTGACCTAGACCCCGGGACAGTACAAGAGAAGAAATCAGCCGACTTCTAACCCCTGCAAATAGTTGACAAGATTGGTAATAGACAGCACCCTCCCACATCATCAAGCCCACCATTCAGCCCCAGTGCTTCACTTGTTTGAAGACTGAAGGAGGAAAAAAAAAAGGTTTGGCTCTCATGATGGAACTCACCCACAAGCGCATCCACCCCCTGAAAAGTTCAAACAAACCTGCTCCAGGCTGGGGCGGCGGTCTTGTCATGGAAGTCTCCCTCGTGGAGGCAGTTGGCCAGACCCCCTGAAACACACAATGCTTTGGCCCCGGCTCAAAAAACACCAACATTCATTGCCGACAACGTTCCCACCTACCACCCGTCCCCACCCACCCCTTCCTGGAAAGTGTGATGCAGGGTGGAGCGGGGGGGCAACTCCAACACCACCACCTGGGTCCGCTGAGCAGACCTGGACGCCGGCCCGGAAGCAGCCCTGGCCGGCTGGGTGCACAGACACCTCCTCCGGGCTGTGTAGGGGGCGGCCCAGCCTTATTCTCACAGTTTTCACTTCCTGCGGGGCTGTGCAGTCACGTCTGTTGGCTTGGGTCTCTCTGACCTCGGATGATATGGGAAACGGGGGGCTGGTGAGTGAAATTGGGAGACCGGGCAGTGATATGCCACCATCCGGCTTAGGGTGGGACGCTTTGTCCCTGAAGAGGGAGGGTGACTTCCCACCACACCCAGGCACAGCACAGCCTTTCCAGGGTCACCGGCCGTCCCCTTCTCTCCATGCAGCCCTGAAAACACAGGCCACAGACTGTGGCCCAGTCGCCGTCGGAGGTAACCCGAACCTGGCGGAGTGGCTAACACTCGGTGCTTTGTCTACTGCTGCAGGAAGTCCTAACTCCCTTTAGGATAGCTGAGTTTTGGAGACCTGTGGAGGAGGGGTGTGGAAAGTATAAAAGCATACTTTCAGCGGTTTGCTCACAAAACAGTGTCGTGCTGAAAACTTCCAGTGATTCCAAGGCACTGACTGAAATCCTACACTCCCATCGATTTCCACTAATCCAGAAATCTCATCAATATGACATGTTTTTCTCAAATGTTTCAAACTGGAACTAGATAGATGGACCCTATCACATCTGCTCAGTCAGACACAACACCCGGCGGCCTCAGCTAGATCCCGAAGGGAGGAGAGTATAGATGAAATCTGACTCACTCAATGGGGTCCTGGAAAAGAGGACACAAAACAATCGCTCACACAGTAGGAGAACCTGATGATAAGACAGACCTTCCTCCTTTCAGACGCTGAGGAGTCACTGAATTTCCTACTCAACACAATTCAGATTACTGAAGTGATGCAGAGAGATTATTCTCAGGTTTTCTCCAGCCAGCCTTTGTGGAGGGTCTTTTATGTGCGTGCATGCTAAATCACTTCAGTTGCATCTGACTCTGTGACTCTAAGAACTGTAGCCCAGCAGGCTCCTCTATCCATGGGATTCTCCAGGCAAGGATACTGGAGTGGGTTGTCACGCCCTCCTCCAGGGGATCTTCCCGACCCAGGGATCAAACCCATGTCTCCTGTGTCTCCATTGGCAGGTGGGTTCTTTACCACTATGGCGATCTGGGAAACCTCTAGTATGTGCCTCTTATCAGGTTTCTCCTCAGCTTGGGGCTCCCTATCTGTCATTCCCCTGCCTAGGAATGCTCCAGCCTGGAGGATGTTCAACCCTCAGGGTATCTATCCCTTCCTCAGAAATGTTTCTAACCACCTCTTTCAACCTTAGCTTAGCTTCTCCCATTAGAATTTGTTATTCTTCTTGTTACCGTTTGAGCACTTACCACAAATGGTATTTTCATATTTAATTGTGTCATGATATAATTACCATAGAGCGCCTTCCTAAGCTAAAGTCTCTGTAAAAGCAATGTTATGGGTTGAGTTGTGTTGTCGCTATTGTTGTCATTATTATTATTACGGGTTGAGCAATGGCCCCCCAAATATGTTCTGTCTAATTTCTTGGAACATGTGAGCGCTACCTTGTAGGCATGATTAGTGGGAAAAAAGTGAAAGTGTTAGTTGCTCAGTTGTGTCTGACTCTTTGCAACTCCATGGACTGTAGCCCATCAGATTCCTGTGTTCATGGAATTCTCCAGGCAAGAATATTGGAGTGGATAGCCATGCCCTTCTCCAAGGGATCTTCCTGATCCAGGGAACAAACCAGGTTTCCTGCACTGCAGGTGATTTCTTTCTATCAGAGCCGTTAAAGATCTTGCAATGGGGAGATTTTCCTGGGTTATCTGGTTTGGCTCAATGTTATCAGAAGGGTTCATATAAGTCAAAGAGGAGAGGCAGGGTCAGATGTGACGGTGGAAATAGAGGTTGGCATGCTGGGATTGCTGGCATTGAACATAGAGAAAGGGGCCACAAGCCAGGGGATGCAGGCGACCTCTAAAAGGACTGGTGACAGGTTCGCCCCTGGAGCCTCCAGAGGGAACATAGCCCTGTGACTACCCTGACTTTAGCCCAGTGAAGTTCGTGTCTGATTTCTGACCTACAGAACTGCAAGGGAATATATCTGGGTTGTTTTAAACCACTAATTTCACTTATGTGGTAATTTGTTGTAGCTGCAATAGGAGACCAATACAGTTATTATTATTTAACATTTGTATGCTGTTGAATCCAAAACTTGACCTGAGGAGGTTATGGACTTCATTCAGTCTTATCTGGCCACCCAACCTCATCATCTGCCCTGTCACTTACCTTAGGTCTTGTCTCTTCCTTAAACCTCTTCAGGCTTTCGATTTGCCATTCCTTTTGCCTGAAATGCTCTTCCCCCAGCTCTTCACATGGCTTATTTGAAGCATTTGGGTCTGGAAATAAATGTCACCTCCTCTACCATCCTTCTAAACTTTCGCTCCCCACCCTTCTCTCTCTCATTACCCTATTTTATTTACTTCATAGCCTTCGTTACTTTAAAAGAAGACTTCATTTTTTAGGATAGCTTTAGATTTACAGAAAAATTCCAAAGATAGTATGAAGAGTTCCCGTGCACTCTGCTCCTGCCCCCAGTTCCTGTATTATTAACAGCTTACACTAGTGTAGAACATTTGTCATGATAAATGGACCAGTATCGATACATCTTAACCTAATGTCCTTTTTCTGTTCCAGGATTCCATCCAGGACACCACAGTACATTTAGTTCTCTTCTTGGCTGCGATAATGTTTTTGATGACCTTGACAGTTTTGAGGAGTACACGTCAGGTATTATGTAGAATGTTCCTCCACTGAGATCTCTCTGATGTCTTTCTCATGATTATTCTGGGGCTCTGGAGTTTGGAGGAGAAAGACCACAGAGGTAAGTGCCATTTTTGTCACATTATGACTTATGATCTGGCTTGATTTATGCTCAAACATTTTTTAAAAATATTTTTAAATTTTATTTATGGCTGCACTGGGTCTTCATTGCTTTGCCCCAGCTTTCAGTTGCAGCAAGCGGTTGCAGTGCATAAACTTCTTTTTGCCGCGGCTTCTCTTGTTGAAGAGCACGGGCTCCAGGCACACAGGCTTCAGTAGCTGTGGTTCGTGGGCTTAGTTGCTCCAAAGGATCCCAGACCAGGAATTGAACCCATGTCTCCTGCATTGGCAGGTGGATCTTAGCTACTGTGCCACCAGGGTAGATCTGGTTTGATTTGTGAATGTTGATGTTGACCTTGGTCACCTGGTTGATGTAGTGCTTGTCAAGTTCTCTATAAAATTACTCATTTCCGTTCATTTTGATAGGGATGGAAGGAAGTTAGCACACACAGTCCACACTGAAGGAATGGAGAGTCAAGCCCTTGTTATTTTTTAAGTTGTTGTATTTATTTGTTCAATTATGTGTTTTGGATGACTCTGTTTCTGGGCTAATCCATAGCCGCTCTCAGCTGCCTCTTTAACTTGCTGCTTCCAGGCAGATGTAGGAATGTCAGAGGCCTATTTTCCTGTCTCCCTCCTCACAATGAAACAGAAGGAAGTCTGGTTTGTTTGGGGGGAAGGTGTTTGCTTTCCTCACAGGAGAGATAGACACAGTTATTCTATTGTTTCCTTCTTTCTGCCTTGAAAGTGGAATTCTGGAGTTGCCGTGGCTGTCTTGTGACTATGAATGACAGGCATGGTGGCAAAGTAAACATGCTAAAGATGCCAGAGCAGAGAAATAGAAAAAGCTTGGGCCTCGGATGACAACTGATGCCAACCACTGCTTATCTCCTATTAGGTGAGGGGAGTTTAAGCCACACCTAGTGGGGTTTCCAATTATTGTTCAAAATGTTCTTAACTGATAAGGTAATTCTTTCATATCTTCTTCTAAAGGTGAAGTTCTTTAAGGGAGGACAGAGACCTTGTCTGTCTTACTCATCTTTATGTTTCCAGCAGTTGAATGAGGCTAGATCCTCAGTGTCTTTGGGCTGTATGAAGAGATGATGATAGTTTAGGGGAGAGGTAGGATCGCAGGGGATATTTCTTTTAAGAATTAGGGAGACTGGAAAATAGTTGTAGGATAATGAGAAGACACCAGAAGAGAGAGGGAGACGGGACGTATAAAGGACAGGAGGGAGAAGAGAACTCATAAAGGATGGTCTCACAATAGGGAGAGGGGATGGGATGCCACTCCCTGATGGAAGTGTGTGTTGGATTATGAAAGGTCAAAAAAAATCAGAGAGGGGCTGTTAATCTCTTCAACCTGGGTGCATTTGAGAATCATCCAGGAAGCTATGGAGATTCTCCCTGCACAAAATCATGTAGTCACATGGACGTCCTTTTACCTTTATTTTTCATGAGGTTCATGGATGCTGTCCCCCCATTCACCCATGGCTCCCTAATTTGACTTTCAGTACCAGTGCAATAAAAAATGAGAAAAATTGACATCAGGTTATAAACTTTTAGGGGCTTCCCAGGTTGTGCTAGAGGTAAAGAGCCTGCGTGCCAATGCAGGAGACTTAAGAGATGTGGGTTCGATCCCTGGGTCAGGAAGATCCCCTAGAGGAGGGCATGGCAACCCACTCCAGTATTCTTGCCTGAAGAACCCCATGGACGAGGAACCTGGTGGGCTACAGCCATAGAGTCACAAAGAGTCAGACACCACTGAAGCAACTTAGCACAGCGCACATCAACTTTTTACGTTTAATTAATTTAATGTTGGCTGTGCTGGTTCTTCACTGCTGCACACTGGCTTTCTCGAGTTGCTGAGAGCGAGTGGGAGCTGCTCTCTAGTTGTGGGGTGCAGGTTTCTCAGTGTCATGGCTTCTCTTGTTGCAGAGCACGGGCTCTAGAGCCCATGGGCTTTTAGTTGCCCTGTGGCATGTGGAAATTTCCCGGACCACTGTCCCCTGCATTGGCAGGCAGATTCTTAACTACCAGGAAAGTCCCAGGTTGTGTGTGTTTGTGCTCAATCATGTCCAGCTCTTTGTGCCCCCAGGGACTGTAGCCTGCCAGGCTCCTCTGTCCATGGGATTTTTCAGACAAGAATACTGGAGTGTGTTGCCATTTCCTTCTTCAGGGGATCCTCCTGACCCAGGGATCGAACCCACATCTCCTGAAGCATCAGGGACATTCTAGGTTACCAATTTTTAATTGTCCTAACTAAAAACATTAAAAAATGAAACAGTTGCAATCTCTGTCTTTTCATTAAAGAGTGGTTATTTTAGGTTCAAAAAGGCAGGAAGGAGCAGATCTCAAATGGTATAGTACTTATTATTTATATTGAATACATTTAACATCACAGTTAACTTACTGAATTTCCCTTAATAGAACCATAATACAGGTTTATGGTCAAACAATCTGAGCTCAGCCCTGCCTCTTCTGTGTTGCGTGATATTGGGGAAGTTTCTAAACCCCTCTAAGCTTTCGTTTCTTTAGCAGCAAAAGAGGAGAAAACAGAACCTAACTCAGGGTTGTTCAGTTCAGTTGCTCAGTCGTGTCTGACTCTTTGCGACCCCATGGACTGCAGCACGCCAGGCCTCCCTGTCCATCACCAACTCCCGGAGTCTACTCAAACTCGTGTCCATTGAGTCGGTGATGCCATCCAACCATCTCATCCTCTGTCATCCCCTTTTCCTCCTGCCCCCAATCTCTCCCAGCACCAGGGTCTTTCCAAAGAGTCAGCTCTTCACATCAGGTGGACAAAGTACTGGAGTTTCAGCTTCAGCATCAGTCCTTCCAATGAACACCCAGGACTGATCTCTTTTAGGATGGACTGGTTAGATCTCCTTGAAGTCCAAGGGACTCTCAAGAGTCTTCTCCAACACCACAGTTCAAAAGCATCGATTTTTCAGTGCTCAGCTTTCTTCACAGTCCAACTCTCACATCCATACATGACCAATGGAAAAATCATAGCCTTGACTAGACGGACCTTTGTTGGCAAAGTAATGTCTCTGCTTTTAAATATGCTATCTAGGTTGGTCATAACTATCCTTCCAAGGAGTAAGCGTTTTTTAATTTCATGACTGCAGTCATCATCTGCAGTGATTTTGGAGCCCAAAAAAATAAAGTCTGACACTATTTCCACTGTTTTGCCATCTATTTCCCATGAACTGATGGGATCAGATGCCATGATCTTAGTTTTCTGAATGTTGAGCTTTAAGTCAACTTTTACACTCTCCTCCTTCACTTTCATCAAGAGGCTCTTTAGTTCCTCTTCACTTTCTGCCATAAGTGTGGTGTCATCTGCATATCTGAGGTTATTGATATTTCTCCTGGTAATCTTGATTCCAGCTTGTGCTTCCTCCAGCCCAGTGTTTCTCATGATGTACTCTGCATATAAGTTAAATAAGCAGGGTGACAATATACAACCTTAACGTACTCCTTTTCCTATTTGGAACCAGTCTGTTGTTCCATGTCTAGTTCTAATAGTTGTTTCCTGACTGCATACAGGTTTCTCAGGAGGCCGGTCAGGTGGTCTGGTATTCCCATCTCTTTCAGAATTTTCCCCAGTTTATTGTGATACACAGTCAAAGGCTTTGGCACAGTCAATAAAGCAGAAATAAATGTTTCTCTGGTACTCTCTTGCTTTTTTCTTGATCCAGTGGATGTTGGCAATTTGATCTCTGGTTCCTCTGCCTTTTCTAAATCCAGCTTGAACATCTGGAAGATAGGTTTGTAGTGAGAATTAAATAAGATCATGTCAGTGAACCCATCCTAACACCCAGAGATAGCCAGTTAGATTTTAGGGAAGGATCCTTCTAAATATGGGTGTGAAAATGATTATATTAATAGATACAGCTAGAAACAAACATAAACACACACACAAACCAGATGCTTGAGTGTAACTCTTTGTACTGTGCTTTCTCCCCCTCTTAATAATAGACCATGAACATCTTTCTGGTCACTGCATATTCTATAACATTATTCTGAGTGGTTACACTGTAATCTATAAAATGATGTAGCTTCATTTATCTATCTGATCTTGTTGGACATTTAATTTGTAGGAATGCCTTGTTTTATTTTGCTTTGCTTTATTGAGCTTCACAGATTTGCTTTTTTTTTCTTTCAAATTAAAGTTTTTTGGCAACCCTGCATCAAAGTTGATCAATGCCATTTTTCCAACAGCATTTGCTCATGTCCTGTCTCTATGTTATATTTTGGTAATTCTCACAGAATTTGAAAATTTTTCATTGCTGTATTTATTGTGGTGATCTGTGATCAGTGATCTTAGTTACTATTGCAAAAAGATATCTCGCTAAAGGCTCAGATGATGGCTGGAAATTTTTAGCAATAAGATGTTTTCTAATTAAAGTATGAACATTGTTTTTTACAACACAGTGCTATTATACATATACTAGACTATAGTGCAAACATATCTTTTATATGCAGTGGGAAACCAGAAAATTCATGTGACTCACTTTATAGCAATATTTGCTTTATTGTGGTCTGGAAATGACTCTTCAATATCTATGAGATGTGCCTTTATTCCCAACTTTTACCAAGATAAACAACTCTGCAGTAACCCTCTTTCTAACTAAAGTTTCTGATAGCCATGATTGTTTCCTAGAAAACAATTACTAGGTTAAAAAATGTTATGTCAAAGATATACACTGTTTAAATTAATTTGCTTTATAAAGCCACATTGACCTCTAAAAATGTGTTAATCTAAAATTGAAGAAAATAGGGAAAACCACTAGACCATTCAGGTATGACCTAAATCAAATCCGTTATGATTATAGAGTGGAAGTGATAAATAGATTCAAGGGATTAGGTCTGATAGATCTAATCAAGTACTTCAGTTCTAGAGTGCCTGAAGAACTATGGATGGAGGTTTGTGACATTGTACAGGAGGCAGCGATCAAAGCCATCCCCAAGAAAAAGAAATGCAAAAAGGCAAAATGGTCTTACAAATAGCCGAGGAAAGAAGAGAAGCTAAAGGCAAAGGAGAAAAGGAAAGATATTCCCATTTGAATGCAGAGTTCCAAAGAATAGCAATGAGAGATAAGAAAGCCCTCCTCAGTGATCAATGCAAAGAAATAGAGGAAAACAATAGAATGGGAAAGACTAGAGATCTCTTCAAGAAAATTAGAGATACCAAGGGAACATTCATACAAAGATGAGGACAATAAAGGACAGAAATGGTATGAACTTAACAGAAACAGAAGATATTAAGAAGAGGTGGCAAAAATACACAGAAGCACTATACAAAAAGGATCTTCACAACCCAGATAATCATGATGGTTTTATTTAATTTATTTTATTTCCCCTAGAGCCAGACTTCCTGGAATGTGAAGTCAAGTGGGCCATAGGAAGTATCACTAGGAACAAAGCTAGTGAGGTGATGGAATTCCAGTTGAGCTATTTCAAATCCCGAAAGATGATGCTGTGAAAGTGCTGCACTCAATATGCTAGCAAATCTGGAAAACTCAGCAGTGGCCACAGGAATGGAAAAGGTCAGTTTTCATTCCAACATTACTTTACCAACCAAGGTCTGTCTCGTCAAAGCTATGGTTTTTCTAGTAGTCATGTATGGATGTGAGAGTTGGACTATAAAGAAAATTGAGCACCAAAGAATTGATGCTTTTGAACTGTGGTGTTGGAGAAGACTCTTGAGAGTCCCTTGGACTCCTAGGAAAGCCAACCAATCCATGCTAAAGGAAATCAGTTCTGAATATTCATTGGAAGGTCTGATGCTGAAGCTGAAACTCCAATACTTTGGCCACCTGACACAAAGAACCAGCTCATTTGAAAAGACCCTGATGCTGGGCGAGATTGAAGGCAGGAGGAGAAGGGGACAACAGAGGAAAAGATGGTTGGATGGCATCACCAACTCGATGGACATGAGTTTGAGTAAGCTCTGGGAGTTGGTGATGGACAGGGAGGCCTGGCGTGCTGCAGTCCATGGGGTCACAAAGAGTTGGACTTGACTGAGCGACTGAACTGAACTGATACTTCTTATAACAATCTATAAAAGTGCCTATTTCTGAACTCCTTCGTAGTGCTATATATTTTCCACTTCTAAATTTTTTCTTTTTTTGAGAGAAGAAATATCATATCTGTTATTTTAACTTATATTAACATGGTTATCAGTAAAAATCATTTTTTTCAAATGTTTATTGACTGTTAATTGTTTTGTGAATTTGCTATTGTATCTTTTACATATTTTAGAAATATTTTCATTTTCTTATTGACTAGTAGAAATTTTTTATATAATAATGCTAATCTTTTGTCATTCAATTATATGGCAAAGGACTAGGTCATTTATGTTCCTGAAACCTAAAGAGAATACAGTGAATGACTTTGACCATTACCTGGGACTTTGAATTGGGAAAGGGAGCTTGGTGGTTCTAACTGTAGAGGGCAGTGAATAAACCAGATCAGAGCTGATGGCTGGGTGAATTGGGAGAGGTTGTCCAAAGACCTAAAGAAGGCCTTGGGTGCTGACAATAATCTTGTCCTTTCATAGAATTGGAATCTTTAACTCAATTCCTTGTGGTCTGATCAAAGAATTTTAGATCCACAAACAGCTGTCACTGGCTGACACAGTGAGCTGACCACAGGACTTTAACATTGTTCTTGTTTCTTATGTCAGTAGCATCTTCCTTCTGTAATAGTTCCCTTTCTGCTTATTCACATGATACAACATTCCTTATAGCACTAGTAAGCATATTGGCTATTAGAAACAATGTATTCTGTAATTATCATGATCTTTTGCAGAAATGCATAAAAACAGCCATGCACCAATGTATGACAAAAACCACTACAATATTGTAAAGTAATTAGCCTCCAACTAATAAAAATAAATGGAAAAAAAAAAAAACTGCCATGCACATGCTAGGTCCTTAATTAGTATTTGTCACACTGAATGAAATGAAACTTCTCAAAATATCACAAAGCTACAATTCTGATATGAAATAGCAAGTTTTTCTTAAAAAAAAGACAAACCAAAAAAAAACTTGTTTCAGAATGTAAGCAAAATGTGTCAATAATTGACTTTGCTTTTAGAATGTGATCAAAGAGATTATGGAATGCTCTATCTTTTCTCTTTCCTTCTTTTTTAAAACTTAGGTTGGTAGGGGACCAAACGCAGCAAGTTCAGCAGCTATGGGTAGAAATGGGTTTCCACTTTCTGCTGCAGTGGCAGGCAGTATTGGACGTATTCACCTTTCTTTCAGTTCTGTGAAGCTAAGTGTGAAGCTAAGTTACTTGGATATTTGCATAACACACATTGTCCTGGGTTTGTTTGAGGGATTGTAAAGTAAATAGTTTTTTTTGGCTTTAAACTTATGTGTCACTAAAGATGTGGAAATTAGGGTTGGCTCAGGAGACAGATTAGACTAGATATTATAAATACCCCAGTATGTCCCTGGATTAGGGTCTGCTTTTATAGACTCCAGGACTTTCTGATTAAAGCTAGGAATACTATGCTGATTTACTATGCTGAATTATGTTGCTTTCCATTGGTGCTGCTGCTTTCTGCCAAGCCATAGTTCATGACAAATTTTTGCCTGTCCTCAAGCTGATGAGAGGAGCCAAGACTTATAGAACACCCTTTTCCATATATTTGGTGCCAGGAGCCACTTTTCATATTAACTCACTCAATCCTGATAACAAAGCAATAAGATAGGTTGTATGAGGGCAGTGAGAGTTGCTGTAACAAAAAAACCCTAATATTTTATTGGTTTAATCTAAGAGATGGTTATTTCTCATCCCATAAACTCATCTACAGGTATTTAATGAGGAAGTTCAGGGACCCAAACTTCTCTCCTCTAATAGCTTTCCAATACCCTAGAAGCCCCCAAATCCTTCTCTTCCAGCTAGCAACTGGAGAACGAAAAAGGAGAATTTTTTTGTTTTTAATTGATGAGCCCTGAAAGCAGTGTGCATCTGCTATGACATTTGCCAGAGCTCAGACATATGGCCTCATCTAACTGCTAATGTTTAAGAAATATGGTCTAGCTGTATTTCCAGGTAAAAGAGGAAATGGTCTTGATGAACTATGTATCTGCCACAGCCTGTCCTTTGGTTACCAAATAACCTCACTCACCTAACCCCTTTTCCCACAGATGACATACTCATCCCCTCCCCAGAGGAGATAACCCAGTGTCCTTCATAGTCATTACATTCAGCTAAAACTTCAGGATTTCTGGGTGGAATGGGGACTTTTCCCATCAAGCTGGAGTGTTTGCCTCATTGTCCATCAACCTCTGACTTGAACGGACATGCTGTCGTCTCTGCCCCATTCATGTCCCATATAAAGTGTTGGGTGAGAATGAGATAAAGTGATACACATGCCCACTTGGAAAGGAAAGAGTGGGAGACACACCACACACATCCCTGGAGATGGTGGCGTCCTGACGTGAGCACGTTATGTGGTGGCCCCGTCCTGGGTGTAAGAGTAGGTTCCCTTCTTATCACACCCTTCCCTGTCCTTTGCTCTCTGTGGCCCACCTCTGCTCTCTGGAAGGCTCCTCCTCAACTGTTATCCTCCGTGGCCAACCAATAGGAACCTATGGGATATTGGGGAGCCCATCCTCTTTGAGGACTGCATGGCTTTTGAAGCCCACTTCCTGCTTGAACAAGTTTGGAGACTCAAGGATTGCTTCAAGGCCCTCACTGTCAAAGACCTTTAAATCTAGGCTCATTTTTTCATTGACAATGTGATTCCCTAAAAACTTAGAAACCTCCAATCTTTGCTTCTCAATAATTCCATGATCAGAAGTTCATACAAAAGTTTTTTCCCATATAGAATTTTTCAAGTTTCATCTGTTTCTTTGCTTCCTCATTCATGCCTTTCTCTTGAGTGGCTATCTTGAGAGTATCTGAGATAATGGGCAAATGGAAAAATCACACTCTTACTCAGATCTTTGTCAGAGGTGTGAGTCACAAAGATTAGCCTCTCAGCTAATCTTACTATATGGGATCCAAACGTAGCAGGCTTTTATATCCCTTGGGATCCTGTATTTCTGGATTCTCAAGCCTCTTTCTCTTCTTTCAAAAATCAGCTAGTCATTCCTCAACATACTTCTTTCCTGTAATTCATTGTTAAGAGCAGAATTGTGCAAGTAGCTGCCACCTTAATCTTGGGCCCTGGATGCCTCACTCACCTCATCCTAGTCCCTGCCCTGCGAAGGGTCAACCCACGCTTTTACTCTGACTCTTCCCAACAACCTCCCCTGAAACTAAAGGGTTAGCAGACATGCTGTCTGCCACTGAAGGCAGCATTTTATAAAACAAGCCTCCTTCTTTCCAGCCTATTACATCACTTTCCTCACCAACTACCACTCAACTAAGTCAATAGGATATTATTTTAGGTTTTTATTGTGGCAGTACTCCACTTCTAGGTACCAGTGGTGCATTGCTTGGCACAGCTTTAGATGCTATAACAAACCTTGGCATTTCAGTAGCTTAATCCAATAAAAGTTATTTCTTCTCACAGTTAAGCCAGTGTAGTCATCCTTTACATGATGCTTCATGGCCTCAGGCTACTGCCATGTAGACTTCTGCCGAGCCCTGGGCAAGGAATCCTCAGCTTCCAGGCAGTAGATGAGCAGAGACACAGAGGATCATCCATGGAAGGGTTTTAATGGCCAGTCCTGGGAGTTCAATTCTGTCCACATTGCGCTGGACAGAACTTGGTCATGTCCACATCTAATACAAAGGGAAAGGGATATCATCTGTAGTTACATGCTCGGTGAGAAGGACCAGGCTTTGGTGAACACAGAGCAAACACATACAGCACCAGAACTGAACCACCAACCAGGTTGTCCTTCGTGTCTTCACAGCATGATGATCTCCGTGAAGTACAGATGTGTCCTTAGAGAGGTTTAAATGCTTGATCACACCTGAGGGTGAAAGAACAGAGTAAGGTTTTGTGTGTGTTTGTTTTGTTTAATGGTAATTTACTGCGACCATTTCTTGGGGGCAGTTTCTATAAAGATAGAGACAAACCGAAAGTAAACTCGACATGTAACTTCCGCCTCCACTTTTTGTCTCTGAAGATGGCTCAAGGAATCCCCCCCCCCCACCATTGATGTGTCTGATGCCAGGGAGCCGGGCTGATAGACCACAGGGAAGGTGTGTCTGGATGGGAGCATATCAAACTAAGGGGTCGGGCAGCCATCCCTTCAGAAATGCTGGGTGGTGGTGGTTTCCCCCAAAGCAGGACTTGAGTGTATGTAGTTTGGAGGAGTGATCCAGAAGGTACAATCAAGGAAGTAGGAGAGGTAAGTCAGGGCAGAGAGAAATCCCCAAAACAGGTTATTGTCAGGGGAAAAGGCGTTCAGTTCTGGTGGGGACCTTCTGAGAAACAAGTGGAACCTGCCTCGCACTGTACCCCTGAAATCGAGGAGGCTGGGGCATTTCCCCCGTAAGTCCCATTTGTGTGGCTGACAGTTGGCCCCAAAGCACTAAGCATCCTCTCCCCCATCTATGGGCTGTGTTTAAAACAGTCTAGTGAGTTCCTGGGACAGGCATGAACAAAGACCTCTCTAGGCACTTGAGATGCGAAGTGGTCGGCTGGCCCAGGAGTTGTCCACAGCTGCAGGGGAGCTCAGGTGGGCCAGGGAAATGGGCACCTGCTACCGGGGGAAGAGACACAAGCAGTGAGAAACAAGGACCCTGACACATCACAGCCTCTGAAAACCCACCTAGCAGACATCAATTTTATGTATCTCTCTTTTGGGTGGAACCAAACTCTGCGTCCGTGTACTAACTGGTATTCGCAGCCAGCACTGACTGAATATTCATCAGGTGCCAGGAACTGTAAAAGGGCTTGACATAGTCATCTCATTTTAATATTCATCGACCATCTTCCTTGTTCCATGGGAGAAGCAAGAGCAAGTAAGTCTTGACTCCCTGCCCCTAATTTAAACTCTGGCAGGAAGGCAAATCTTGGCAAAACCCAAGATTTTGCACAGCAAAGGCTATAAGGACAGCAGAAGGGTTACAAATAATGAAACTAACTTCTGAATGGTGGATCAGGAGTTCTTGAGGAAGAAGGAGGCATTTGCCTACCCTGGAAGGATAGGCATATTTGGGGAAGTACATTTGTAGACAAAGCTACAGAGTGTTTGGGAAGGTGGAGGGGAAGGAGCCAGGAGAAAGGGTGAAAAGGAGGACAATACGGGCATTGCCAGGAAGCGGTCGGAATACGATCATACCCAGGAGTGAGACAAATCCCTAATCCAGATGTGATGTGAGGGTTGGAGGAAGCCAGATCAAGCGTGAAACTGACGGATGGAGAACATATCATTGAAAAGCATGTCGGAGAGAAGTTTGGGGGAGGAGTGAGATACAGTGGGGTGGAGGCAAGTGATTCATTCCGGAACAGTGCTGTGATTGCTAAGTGTCCGTAGCAATCCATTCAGTCGCTCACCTTCATTCATTGTTTTCATGCATTCAACAACTATTTATTGAATATCCACTATGTTTCAGATACCCGTTTAAATAATGGGGATGTAGTATAAAACCTCTGATACCATGGTGCAGACACAGACAATATCATAGAAATAAAATATCTATCAAGTCAGATCATAGGTGGTATGGAGGCTAAGTTGGGGGAAGCAGGTGGGCAACAGGAGTGCTATCTGGAGAGAAAGGTTGGTATTTTAGGAAGAGTGGTAACGGATGGTCTCCACAGGAAGAGAGATGCTCGAGCAAAGACCTGAAAGAAAGGGGAGTGACCCACGTGGCCCCCTGAAGAAAGAGTGCAAGGGCAAAGACCCCAGGTGGGAATATGCCTTACGTGGCCCAGAAACAGTAGGGAGAACAAGTAAAGCTGAGCAGAATGAGTGAAGTACATAATGGTGTTGAGGTCAGAGAGAGGAAGGCAGACCAGATGGTGAAGGTCACTGGTCTTCAGTGGGGTAGTACCATCTCAGAGCTAATGTTTTTTGAAATTCATGGAGATGTTTTCGACTTACAGTGTAGTTGCCCCTGAAAGTTAAAATACGTGTTTTCTTGCAGAGTACTTTCTCTGAATTTGTCCCTTATTTATTTACATTGAAAAATACTTGACATATGATATTATGTCAGTTTCAGGTGTACTCATAAGTGATTGGATATTTACATACATTATGAAATGCTTTCTGTGTTAAGTCTAGTAACCACATGAAGTCTATTACTCCATACAAAATTCTTAAAATATTTTTGACCATATTCCTTATGGTTTATTCCAATTCCCAAGGCTTATTTACTTTATAACTGGAAGTTTGTGCCTCTTAGTTCCCTTCTCCTATTTAACCCTCACCCCATCTCTCTGGCTGGCAACCACTAAACTTTTTCTCTTCATCTACAAGTCTGTTTTTGTTTTCTTTGTTTTGTGTTTTAGATTCCACTTATGAGTGAGTCCATATGGTATCTATCTTTCCCCTGCTGCCTTATTTCACCTAGAGTAGTACCGTCTAGGTCCATTCTTGTTTTTGCCAATGGCAAGAATATATTTACAGTTGGGTGATATTTCATTTTGTGTTTGTGTGTGTATGTATAAAATATCAAGTCAAAATGGAATAATCACCCTTATTTGCAACCATAAAATTATTAGAGTAACTATTCAGATCTTAAACAGGGATTTCTTTTAGTCCAGCCTAAATATTATTAAAAGACCGTGGCATCTCTAGGTCAAAGAGTATGTTTAACCTCTGAATCTGTAGGGCATAACATCTAGGAGGTATTTGCAGAATGAATATTTGTTAAATGAATACATTCTAGTATATTTTTTAGGATATTTTTATTAGGTATATTTTATTGTGGTGTAATCACGTATCCATTTCATTTATTTCCTAATTTTTTACTTACTATATTATAATTATATATATATTTCATTAACTATCATTTTATGACTGCATTATCTACTATATGGATGAACTGCAGTTCTGTTATCTACTTCTTCATTATTCAACATTAAGACTCTTTCAGTCTATCAAAATAATAAATAAAACATCAATGAACTTTTTTTCTTAATGAGCTCTTTAACTGTTTTAGATTATTCCAGTGGGGTGATAAGATTTCTTGATCAAAGGTTATGATAGTCAAAATATTTACCCATATCTGTTTCTCTACTCCTTTTGCACAAGTATGAAACCTCATTTCTTAGCCTACTTCCCATTGGGTAGGAGTGATTAGTTCTGGCCAATGCAATATGAAGGGAAGTGACATTAATAAATACTACCTCACTACCAATCTGAGGTCAGTAAATTGAGTGAGTAACATGTAAACCTCTGTTATGATAATCTACTGGGATTGTAGAGTTAATTTGTTATCAAAGCTAACCTAGTTTATCCTGATGATTACATAGACTTTGAGCCTTATTATGGATTAGAGTATACATTGGAAAATTGCACAATGGTGGATGGGTACCCAATAGATATCTATTAAATAAATCAATGAGATTAATAATATGTGAAAATACCAGTTCCACTGTTTTATCAACAGCAGTGAATTTATTATTTGATTTTTCTTGCCAATCTAGTAGGCAAAAATATCATCTTGGCCAACAAGAAATTTGCCAACTTCTTTGCTTATTGGAAAGGTTGAACTTTTTTTTCATTTCTTGTTAGCCATTTCCTCTTTTGAGCCTTATTTGTTTAAAACTCTTTCATTCATTTTCAATAACTATTCATTGAATGCCTTCACCATTCTGGATATCAGGGCTATCATGGTGAATAGCATTGCTATCATAGAACTTTTATTCTAGAGGGGAGAAAAATGACATGTGAACAAATGCTTAACTATTTTAGAGAATGGTAAGTGCTGTGAAAAATAAAGCAAGGTCAGTGGCTTAAAGAGAGACTAGGTATATTTTCACACAAGGTGCTCATGCAGCATCTTTCTGATAATATCACTTGTGGACCAAGGGGATGAACTAGGAATATATTGGGAAGAGGGGTGTTGCAGGTTTTGGGAATAGCACATACGAGAGACTTAAAGGCAGGGACATAACCTGGTACTTTGAGGATGTAGCAAGAAGCCGGTCTGGCTGAAGCAGAGTGAGCAAGGGGAGAGTAGCAGGACATGAGATTGACGAGGTAACAAGCTGGACCATGTGGGGTCACCTAGGCAATTGTTAGGCCTTTTGACTTTTCTCTGGAGTGATACAGGAACCACTGGATGGTTCCGAGTTGAGGAATGATGTGGCATGACTTACTATTTATAAAAGATTACTCTGGCTTCTCTGTGGATGAAGTGATGGGGGCAAGTAGGAGGAGACCAAGTAGGAGGCTATTGGAATATCTTGATGGAAGATGGTGATAACTTAGCCTAGGGTGACATCGAGGATAAAGTGAGAAGGGATCAGATTCTAGATACATTTTGTAGTAGAGCTAAGTAGGACTTGTTGATTGATTGGAAGTAGGCCTGAGGGAGGGAAATGAAGCAGTCAAGAATGATTGCAAGGTTCTGATTTGAACAAATAGAAGGATGCAGTCTACTGCATTCTTTATTCCTCTTTTGAGCCATATTTGGTATTTTAAATGACTCCAGAAAAAGTCATGTCAGAAATTAAAGGAACAGTGTACTGGAGTGGGTGTGGTGCTCACTTCCCAGATGTAGGCGGGGGTTGATTGAAAGTGATCATGGTCTTGAGTCAGCTCCCTTCAGCAGTGCAGGGCTCCCACCTTCTCTGGCTCACCTTGCCATATCCCTCTCTCTTCCCAGAAACATGGCCTCCTCTGTGGCTGTCTCTGATGGCAGCATCAGGGATTTGTTGACATGCAGGTGAACAAGCCACGGGAAAGTGGTGCTCTTCTTTCTGAGGAAGGACAAGAAAGTCCCCTGGGAGGAGGGCCAGGAGGTCCTGGTAGGTAGTGTAGACCAGGCTGATGATGGCGACTCACCCACTTAGTCAGCGCACCACCGGAGGACTGCCGCTGCATCTGTGATGCAAACTAGAAGACCGAGGAGAGTGAAAAGAGGACCTGGTGCTTATCTTCTGGACCCCCGAGTCTGCATTCGTTACGAGCAGCATGATCTATGCTAGGTCCAAGGACCCCATCAAGAAGAAGCTGAAGTGGATCAAGCATGAATTATGAGCAAACTGGTATGAGGAAGTCAAGGACTGCTCTACCCTAGCAGAGAAACTGGGTGTGGGGGAGGACAGTTCTGTTTCTCCCTGGAGGGCAGCCTTGGTGAGGCCCCTCCAGCTTCCTGCCTGGAGTAGAGGGCAGCCCCAGACCTACCCACTGGGGTTGCAGCCTGCCCCCTTCCTGACCTTAGGGATCTGGGGGATTCCAACTGGGGGAAAACAGTCTCTTTATTTAGTCACCAGACAGCCCCCTACGTCGTGGGCCTTCCTCCTCCTTGCTCCATCCCTGGTGGCCTGGCCTTCCTAAACCACTTTTAATCTTCTGATTCCTCCTGAGGTAAACCAGACCAAGTGCCTCCTTCGCACTGCAGTCCAGGGAGGGTCTGTATGTTTTCAGAGACACTCTCCTGCTCCCCACTTATTTCTCCTCCTTCCCACACGACCACCTTCTCACCACAGGAGCAAGGCTGTGCTCGTCTGTTTAGTTCTGTGCATAAAGGGAAAGTCGAAGAGATGGCCTCACCCTTTGTCCCCTGATTTCAGCCATTCGTGGGAGCAGAACCAGTAAGGAACGTTCAGTTGAAACACACATATGTACATGAGTGAGCACACACACAATCTTTTTTTTTTTTCAAATGTGATGTCTTATTGACCATGGCCACAGTGATTGGTTCGGGGTTGGGCATGTGACCTTTGATGATCCAATCAGAGACCCAGGACTTTCACTAAATGATTTGGGACAGCTGTTCCTGCTAGAAACGAACAAGGAAGCAAGCTTGGCTCCCTGAGGCTTCTGGTAGTCCTCTTGTTCCTTTGATAGAAACCAGCCTTAGAATGAACTTGACATCATGGAAAGCAGAGAAAAGAGATAAAAAGAAAGGTCATTTCTTTGTGTGTTTGACGTGGTTGAGTCACTATATCCATCCCCACCTGAAATCTGTCCAGAGATGTTGAGTTACAGGAACCAACAAGCTCCCCGCTCTCATGCACATCAGTATGGGCTGTGTTTTCTGTTACTGGCCACCAGGCACTGCCTGCCTGCTTGGAGCAGCTTTCCTTGTACATGCTGTCCACAGTTCTCAGGCAGAATGCTCTCACCACCTGGCATCTCAGAACACAGGAAACAGTCACCCCAGAAAATCTGCAAACCATTTGAGGCTTAGGTTTGGAGAGTTACATCATGTTCTGAGAGAGCAAAGACCACCTTTGGAGAGTACGCCATCCAAAATCCTGGAGGAATGGATCCCAGGAACTGTCAGAGCCAAGAATATCACCTGGCATCAGCTGATCTCAGCTGTTCCCCGAGCAGTGAGGGCTGGGCATCCTTCCTGAAACAGAGGGTCTTTGGCAACTTGCTTCTGGATACTGATGTGTTTACGGTCATGTCCACCAATTGCCGGAAACGTGGGGTGGAAACTGATTCTGAACGCACAGTCTCCGTGAATACCAACATCCTGCTTCAATATTTATTTCTGAAAACCTTTTACCAGTTTGTGCTCCTTTCAGGACAGTTTGGGTTCATGATGAACAGGGTTACCTGGGCTTCCTCTCTCCTCACTTCCCTGGAGCTGGTGAACTGCAAGGGGTCCCAGGGCCGAGTTCAGCTGGCAGGTAAGGGCCTTACATTCCAGTCCCAGTAAATCCTCTGCTAGGCACTTGAGATCTTACAGGATTACTATAGGGTGGGCTTCCCAGAGCCTGTTCTCCCCAGTTGTCTTGTCATCAGTTTGAAAGGAAGTCTAGTCTAGTGACAGTAAGCATCAACAGCCTGCTGCCAGACTGCTGGGATTTGCATCTTAGATCCACCACCACGGACTGTGCAAATGACCTTGCCTGTCCCTGCTTCAGGTTCCTCCTCTGCAAAACGGAGATAGTAAAACCAAACAAAAACACTAGACTTACTTGGAGGAGACATGAGTTTCTCCAATCTTTGAAGTAACATGAGTTACTCCAGCCTGGCCTCAGTGAATATTAGCTGTTAGGCTGCCTGCAACTTGCTACTAAATAATGATACAGAAACACCAAAGTGAAAATGAGTCGGGAGAGAGGAAAAGAAATGCTTAGGAGCAAAGACTACCATTGAGTGTCTGACCGAAGAGAGACTGGTTGGGGAGCCTTTCAACAAGCTCAGGCTCCTCTCTCCAGCCAGGGTGGAGTCTCTGGGCTGGAACCAACAAGAAGGAAGGGGAAGCCCGGCCACCTCCTTCCTGTTGCCGCGGCCAGCGGCCCCTGTGGCTTTTCTTTTTTCTTATGCTGCATTAATATTCCTCCTCATCATAACCACCAGTCCTCACTTCAACATTTAAGTTTGCAGAGCTCTTTCATACCTATCTTTATTCCCCTTCGAAAATGATACTCAAAACAGAACCAGGTAGAATCTATTGTTTTCCTATCTCACCAATGGGGAGAACAAGTCTTAGGCTTGCCATCCAATTTCAGTAATATTCAGAATATGCAAATATTGTGGATTCTCTCTCCATGTATGTGTGTATATATATGTATATGTATATGTATAGATGTAGTGTCCTCGGGTGCAGTTTGCAAACAACACATCTACTTGATTTCTCTAGGAGCTGACTTTTCTGCCTGGTCACTGTAAACCTGTTTGATGGATGCCTCCATTGGTCGAGAATCTGAGAAATTTATGAAGTTTAGAGGTGTACCTTGTGTCAAGTGAAAGTGAAAGCATTAATCACTCAGTCTTGTCTGATTCTTTCTGATCCCATGGACTGTAGCCTGCCAGACTCTTCTGTCCATGGGATTTCCCAGGCAAGAATACTGGAATGGGTTGTCATTCCCTTTTACAGGGGATCTGCCTGACCCAGGGATCGAACCTGGGTCTCCTGCATTGCAGGCAGATTCTTTACCTGCTGAGCTACCAGGGAATTCCTGTGTCAAAGTCACAGTCAGATAAAAACAAAGTACTTAACCTCATATCTTAGCCCCTAAAAATATTGATAACAGTAAACTGGATAAATGGATACCTGTTGGCTGCTCCTCAATCAAATTCCCAGAGTACAGACCTCTGTACACACTGACCCTAAATATCACGTGTCTATTTCTGCCCAGGTTTCTTACTTGCAAGTAGTTTTTATTTTAGAAATTTTCTACAATTAAAAACTGCATTGCTCTTCTTTTGTTTTAATAATAATGCGTAATTCATACTGAACATCCCATGTGCCAGGTATTGTCTTAAGAACTTTATTAAATCATTTACTTCTCACAGAAATTCAGTTAGGTAGCCACTATTACTTTTCTCCCTTCACACATACAATTACTGAGGCATAGCTTACCTGCCTCTATTAGGTTTAAACCCAGGTAGTTTGGTTTCAAAACCAACACACTTTACTATGTTAGTCTACCCGGCCGAGGTAGAATTTTAATAACACCAGCAAAGCGAAAAAGTGGGGAAAAAAAAAAGTTTAATTCTAACACTCAGATATAACTACTGTTAACATCTGATGTATATTAATGACTATACATCAGGCAGGTGGTAAGGTGGAAGGGAAGCATATATCAGAATTATTTGGGGAGTTTTTTTAAAAACACAAATGCTTAAAGTTGTCTCCCCAGGGAGGAAGGGCAAGCATGAGGATTTGGTGGAAAAAATTAGGTTTTACTAAAATAAACAGCCTCCCCCTTTCCCTTCTATGTCCCAAATACCATCCTCTATCTCAGTTGAAAGCCACTGGTGTTTCTTTCCAATCTTTTTTCTCTGCACAGCTACATTTGTATATGCAAGAGTACACACTTCTAAAGGACAAGTCAAAAACAAATGGTTGTAAAAAAAAAAAATACCTGGGCAAGCAAGAGATGCTGGCTCATAGTAAGATAACATTCCTAATTGGCCTGGATTCTTACTGTACCTCCAGGGCACATCAGTGAGACAGAGTTTCCAGGTTGGAACACGGTAGGCTTTTCGGCATTAATCGCTCTTCCTGTGAATTTGTTGTTTTGTGATTTGGCAGGTGGAAGCAGCCAAGTTATTTTTCTGCCCAGGTTCTCCCAGGGGCCTAGTACCCTGGGCTGATTTGTGCTTCACCGTTTTCCAGACGCAGCTCCGTGCCAGGGCCCTGGATGGCCGCCTGGGCGCAGAGCATTCCCCGTGCAGGCGAGCCCGAGAGCCTGGGGAGAAGAGGCAGGGCGAAGCCAGCAGAACATCTGTGTGTTTAGGAAGGAGTGAGAACCTGAGCCACTAGGGAGAGCCGGAAGGCGCTGCTCCCTGTCTCAGCTCCGGGACCGCCCACCGTCACCCCTGTAACCCTACGCCCTGGTGTCAATTTACTCTCCCGTCCCCTTAGTGGACTGGGTGCTCCTTCCAGGCAGGAGGCAGGTCTGGTTATTTTGTCTTTCTTCCTCTTTCTATCCTGACTGCCTGGAATGGCACCTGGAACAGAGTAGGAGCAGCAACTCCTTGTAGGAATGAATTATAGGCCTGGCCACAGGCAACATCTGGGGCTGCTCTGAGCCACAAAGGCAGCTTAACAAGACAGTTTCCCATCCAATCCTCACAACAACTCCATAAGGGAGAGTCTACAGCCTATTAACTAGGCAGAGAGAATTTGAGTAACTTGCCCAAAGTCACACAGATACGTGGTTGGCTGCAATGAACCCCAGGAAGCTGAGCTCCAGAATTCGTGTTCTCTCTCTCTCTCTTTTAATTTATTTATTTGGCTGTGCCACGTCTTATTTGCCACACGTGGGATTTTTAGCTGCGGCACATTGGATCTAGTTCCCTGACCAGGGATCGAACCCAGACCCCTTGCATTGGGAGCATGGAGTCTTAGCCACTGGACCACCAGGGACGTCCCCTGAGTTCAGGTTCTCAATCCCTACCCTGTGCTGCTTCTCCCATTCTTCCGCCTCCCTCAGTTCATTGGCCAGTTGTGAACTCTGCGTGCGTGCTCAGGCGTGTCTGACTCTTTGCGACCCCATGGACTGTGGCCTGCCAGTTTCCTCTGTCCATGGGATTTCTCCAGGCAAGAATCCTGGAGTGGGTTGCCATTTCCTTCTCCAGGGGATCTTCCTGACCCAGGGACAGAAGCCACGTCTTCTGTGTCTCCTATATTGGTAGCTGGACTCTTTACCACTGAGCCACCTGGGAAGCCCAGAGTGATCACCTAGTCTCACTGTAGCCCATCACGCTCCTGACCAAGAACCTTCAAGGCCAGCCTCCCCAGGGTGGGGTCCAGGGTGGGGTACAGGCTATTTCCTGTTGTCCCTAGTCACCTCAGCATGTCAGAGGCAGTGGGAATTTGACCCCACTTCTACTTGCTTGCCACGTAACCTTGGACATGTCACTTGACCTCTCCCCATCTTATGCTCCTCAACACACAGCGAGGGCAGTTTACAGCACCAACTTCATGCTGTGCTCATGAGGGCTTAAGAATCATCTGCTGTGGGAACTGCTTGGCCCCTGGGTTTGCAAACTTTTTCTGCAAAGGGCCAGATGGTAAATGTTTTCAGGTTTGTGGCCATACGGTCTCTGTCACAACTAGTCAACTCCACCACTGTTGTGCAAAAGCAGCCAGACAATAGGAAAAAGAGTGTGGCTGGGTGCCAGTCAAACCTTACTTATGGCCTCCAAAATTTGAATTTCAAATAATTTTTGTGTGTGTCATGAAACATCCCTCTTAAATCCCCCACCCCCTACAACCATTTTTTAAAAATGTGAAAACCTTTCTTAGCTCAGGGAGATGACAAAAACAGGTGTTGGTCTAGATGTGGTTGCTAACTCCTTTGGAACATTGGTACAGAGGATGTGCTTAATAAGTCCAAGAGAAACACTCTGAAATAGGAGCAGAAAGGAGGAGTTTGTTAAGTGCTGAGGCCTTTGACTTGGTGTGGATGGAAGAGATAGGCCAAATGTCAGAGACTGAATCAAGGAATCAACATCTGCTAAGTGGCCAGTCTGGCCAGGTACCACTTTCTATGTATCTTCCCATTCTATCTTCACGCTGACACTAACCTTCCATCCTATTTACAGAGATGAGTGAGGCTCAGCGAGGTTGAGTAACATGCCCAGAGTTGCACAGCTTTTAAATACTAGAATGAGGATCTGAAGCTAGTTTTTACAGGATACGATAGACCCTGCTTTCTTTTCTATACCGCTGTGTGCTGCACACAAACTGAGAACATACCATGGGTAAGGTGCCGGGCCAGGTCTGGGAACACAGGGTGTGGAAGATTTCCCTTTGACCAGATGGAACGTATGGCATAGTAGGAGACCAGAGATCCAAATAAGCTATAACGCAGGGTGAAAACGCCGATGAGGCGAACACACGGGAAGGGATCAGAGCTGAAGATTCTGACCCACATTCAGGAAATCAGAGCAGGCTTCCTGAAGGAAGTGATGTCAAAACTGAGGCTGCAGGTCAGCGAGGAAAGACCCAGGGAATAATAACACTGCACTCTAGTTTCTCGCCTGCTCAACCAGGCTGTCAGTGCGCACTCCCTACCCCCGAGAAGCCTGGTTCTGAGATTCATGGCCTTTGAGATTCACGGCCTTTGATGGTCCCTTCCCAACACGGCCCCTGAGTCTTCTGTCCTCAGGTGTTTGCTGCCTCTCATCCTGAAATGCTGTCATGATTTTGCCCCACAGCTCTCCAGAGATAAGACTCAGCCCCTTGTCTATTTTCCTCATTACTTACTTCAGGTATTGCATGAATTGGTGAACCTCACTTAAGATTTTGGTGGAGGGAGGCGGGCATCATGGGGAGGGTCCCGTTTGGACCACAGGGTTTCCGCCCTCTCCGGGCCCCCCACTTCCTCCCTGGAGCTGCAAGCAAAATCCTCTCTTTGTCTTGCTGGGAGCGGCCCACCCACCTCCGGCCCCAAGGATCTCGGTTTTTACTTCTAGCAAAGAATTTTCTCAACAAACACAGCTCTACCTTCCTAAGAGGAATTCTGATGGGTAAAATGCTCTTCTCTTTACACGAACATTGTCTCATCTGATCCTCCAAGCAAACCTCCAACATAGCCATCACTGTCCCCGTTTTACAGACGGGGAAACTGAGTAGCCCGGTGATGGAACTGAGAGCAGAGAAGTACTGTCAGAACCCAACATCTCCATCCTCAGCTGCTCTATCCTGCTTTCCAGGACCCTCTGACTGGATCTGGGGGAAAGGGGTTGGGAGGGAGGACAAGGAAGATGATTAGATATCAGAAACTGGGTCCACAGGAAAACATGGATTTCACCAGCAATGCTAGTTTGCAGTGACTTACATCTTCACAACCTTAGGGCAAATGTTTCTCACTCTGGTGTTTTTTTCTTTTTGGAGAGGGAGAATGGGACCTGATTGGCTAAAGTCACCAACACCCTCAAAAAGACAAGGCTCCTTTATAAGAGGATTAGAATTGCCCTAACAGGTCAGGGTTATTGTGCTCAGTTTGGGGAAACAGCTGTGACCTGGCTGTGGACACCCCAGAATGCTCAGGCCTGGGGCTCATCCCACCAGCTGGACCCGAGGACCCTCCTGAAAGTAGTGCTATTTTCTCCTTATCAGCGCGCAGATGCTAGGGAGACAGGGAGAAGAGGAAACAGGAGATGACAGAGAAAAGGAAGTGGAGGAGGGATGGTTTTGTATGAATACAGGCGTTTTAGGGTTACAGCGAATCCTGATGCTGAGGCCGGAAATGTGAGACCCGTTCACACAGGTGGAGGTTTGGGGCCAGCTCTTCTGAAAGCTTGGTTCCAAGTCTGGAAAATGAAGTTATTATGGAGCCAGTGTCTCAACCCAGGAATCAAGGGCTCGCTTCCAGTGAACAGAAGACTCTGGGGACAGAGTCACTGGCAGCACCCGGGTGCTGGAAGCTTTGAAGCTTGCCCACGTGTGGGTGTGTGAGAGCCGTGTGCCCAGAGGAAAGCCTGACGTGCCGCAGAGAACGGGGAGCCCCGCCTTCAGGAAGTCTTGAGAGAGGAGCAGCAGAAATGTGCTTCCTCTTCCCTCCTCTCTCCAGCCCCGAAGGTCAGCGTGCGCTGACGAGCCCTCCCCCACCCGCCGTGACTGGAGCCTGGCTCCCCTCGCCCTCCGCTGCCCCCGCTGTCCCCCTGTGCTGCATCGGGCCCCTCTTTGTTCTCGTCTGTGTCCTGGCCGGGCTGCCCGGCCTCTGCCCCTCTGCTCTGAAAGAATGGGAGCCGAAGGCGGCGGTCACTGTGGCGCCCCCGCACTGGCCCCAGTAGGTCTGCATCTTTTCGTGGGGGTGGCCGGGGGTGGTACACTGGGTGGCCCAGGAGCTAGGAAATCCTCTTCAGCATCCAGGGCAAACATGCTCAGAACAGCATCCGGTCTGTGGTAACTGCAGGGAGCTGTTAGCTGTCATCCTTGCCCCCAGCCCAGCTCTGAGGTATGTGAGAGTGAGTGGGCAACTGAATGAGGTGGGGATGGAGGGGACCTTGAAGGTGAAACGCTCGAGAGGCTGCTTGGGGCAAGTGCGTGTACAAAGGCCCAGCAGTAGGAATTAGCAAGGTGTCTTGATAGAAATGTGAGTGGACCAGAGGATGAGAGTGGACTGGTTACTGTAGTGGGATCAGGTTACAAACCCTCAGATTGCTTAGGGCTCTTGATTGCCAGCCCAGGCTATTTGAATTTTATCCTGTAGGCAATGGGGAGTTGGCTGATTTGGCTTGTTTTGCTGTCACAGATTTAGACTTGGTAGTTAACTGAACTCTCACAAAGTTCAAAAGCACAAGGTTCAGTTTGGTACAAACTTGAGCTCTTGCTTTGTATTTGAGTTCTGTGTTTTCTCCTCCCCCTCCCTCTCTCCCCTCCCTCCCTCTCTCTCCCTCTTCCTCTCTCCCTGCCCATCTCACCTCTCTCTCTCACTTTCTCTCCTTGCATTTCCCCAATTCAAAAATTTTATGCATTATATCTTTTGTGTAGTTGGTAACTAATTACCATCTCCTGGGAATCTTCATATCAACGGGTGAAAAGTGGAAATGTCACACATTCTTTTTTTTTTTTTTTCTTTATTCAGCAGGATTAACCAGCTAGTTGTACATTCTGCACAGAAGGGAGAGCATCTCACTTCTCACCTCTGAGGTTGTCTGATCCTGTCTTGTTGCACCAGAGACTTAATTTATGCTATTAGGGCTATCATATGCAACTCTCATTTGAGTTACCAGGGGGTCTCACTCTCCCCAGTCCTAATAGACAAATGGTTTTCAACCAGGGACCATTTTGACCTTCAGGAGACATTTGACAATGTATGGAGACATTTTTAATTTTCACAGCCTGGGTGGTTGTATGGGGTGACATGCCACTGACATTTAGTGGGAGGGAGCCAAAGTTGTTCCTAAGCATTCTACCATGCACAGGATAGCACCCACTATTCTTTGGATAACAGAATTATCCAGCCCAAATATCAATGGTGCTGAGGTTGAGAGATCCTGAATTAGACTGGAACCTCTGACCGAGAAAGGAGAGTGAAATAAACTGAGAGTCTGTGTGGACAGGATCGGGATGGGGAATGATCTCAGGAAAAGATCCACCAGAAGCAACTGTGCTGAGAAGGACTTGGCTTCAAAACAAAACCAGAAGTTTAAAAATAATGCTTTTTATGAGCCAGTGCAATTTGCCTATTCTTAATTAGCTCTGTGGAGATACTAAAATGCATTTATTGGTTCTAAAGGGCTCCCAGCAAGAGTAGCTACAGTTGTGTTGGGCTTTGCAATGTTGCCAGTAACAGCCTTTGAAGCCCCTCATAGCTTTGACTTTAAGGAAATATACATAATAGTTTTAGAAGGGAGCAGGCACTGCACATCTGTTTTGATGGGAGAAATAAAGCATCGAAAGTATTTTTCTAGCCCAAGTGGTAAGACACTGACCCTGATCCTCTTAGAAAGAAACAAGTTATTAACTCCGTGTGGAGGATTTGGGACTCTGATCCTGGTGGGTCCCTGAATCAATAATCTTGCTCACAGATCTGAGGTCCAGGACCTCTGTGCAGTAAGCTCCGTGTGACTGGCTCAGTCCTCAGTCTGGACCCTCGCCCTTGTCCTCACTCATTGCCATGTGCTGTCATCCACTCCCGAGGCTTTCATCCTCTCTGGGGTTCTTCACACTAAAGAGCAATCCCACTGCATCTCCCCAGTCCTTTGACTCTCCTGATTTCCCTGGAGGACCATTTCATATCTTCCTTCTGCTCGAATTTCCAACACCCGCTTCCCCATCACTTGGCACTGATGACCTGACTCCCTGTTTCCCTGAGGAAACAAGTAATCAGAAGCCACTCCCACGTACCTCATCACAGGAACCCACCTCTGTCCTTTTGCCCTTCTTTTCTTCCATTTCTATGGTCCAACTTTAGATTCTGCCCTCTCTACTGCCAGACAGACCTCACTGCTTCTTTCTCCTGGATTCGTGCTCCCCCCATGCCCTCAACCGGATTATTACTGTCAAACTTACTTACAATATATTCTATTTTTTTAAAATATCTTCCTTGACCTTGCACCTTGCTTCAGCTGTGGCCCCAGCCTCCAGTTACCGTAACAGCAAGAGAAAACTGCCACCTTATCCCCTCCTCTCCTTCTCTGTCCTGAACGCTTTTTTTTTTTACATTCTCACTCATCCAATCACCGGCAAATTCTACTCTTGTCAAGGCCACTGTGACCTTCACCAGGCCAAATTCAATGGTTAATTTTTTCAGTCCTTATTGAGACATTCATCAGCGTCCATCCCAAGGCACACTCTCCCTCTTGGGTCTCCCGTGACAGCCCAGGAGGGCACGGTGGTTTCCTTAACGGTGAAATGTCTTCAATGCAGGGAACGCTTGGAGATGATGAGGTCAATCACGTCTGTAGCAGGAAGCTTTTCTATGTGAAGTTTGGAAATAACCTTGCATTTGATATTTTAAGTGTGCATAACGTTTAGACAAATTTGGTATATTGGAGGACCATTTGCTACATGAAAGGACTTTTGTAAAGAGTAATCTTTTTGTAAAGAGTAATCAATTATAGAACATGTAAAAGAATTTTGAGCCTGTTATACTACATTTATAAGTGTAATTTTATTAGTTTAACAAGAATGCCTGAAGTAGTCAGGATTCTTTTCTTTTTTTTCAGTCGATTAATTCAGAGCTAGCTAATTAACCCAGGGTAAGGGTCAGAGCCTGGGTCTGAAGCCAGACTGTAATGTTCACAAAGTAACTCAGGTACTGTTAGCTACATGAGTGTTTGAGAATCTCTCTCTGTACCTCAGTTTCCCTACATTTGAAACAGAGGTGATAGTACTTTAAGATATCTGGTTGAATTGTTGTGAGAATTAAATGAGTTAACAATGTAAATTGTTTAGAAAGGTTTTTGAGCCTAGTTAGGGCTGTTAGTGTTAGCTGTCCTTGAAAAGCAAATCACATATATTAAATTAATAGATGCAGTTAAACACCTTTAAAGTTGTTTAATTAACAAAGTCTAAGTGGAACTAACCCCTTAATAAAGCCTCCCATAAAGTAAGTTAAGATTTTGCCTGATAAATAGCACAATAAGCTTTGCAAAAGGGGGCTTGAAAGCTTAAAGGAAGGTGGTGGTGGTTTAGTTACTAAGTTGTGTCTGACTCTTGCGACCCCATGGATTATAGCCTGCCAGCCTCCTCTGTCCATGGGATTCTCCTGGAGTGGGTTGCCATTTCCTTCTCCAGGGGATCTTCCCAACCCAGGAATCGAACCCAAGTCTCCTGAATTGCAGGCAGATTCTTTACCAACTGAGCTACAAGGGAGTCAGTCAGTTCAGTTCAGTCGCTCAGTCGTGTCCCACTCTTTGCGACCCCATGAATTGCAGCACGCCAAGCCTCCCCGTCCATCACCAACTCCCGGAGTCTACCCAAACCCATGCCCATCGAGTCGGTGATGTCATCCAACCATCGCATCCTCTGTCGTCCCCTTCTCCTCCTGCCCCCAATCCCTCCCAGCATCAGGGCCTTTTCCAATGAGTCAACTCTTCTCATCAGGTGGCCAAAGTACTGGAGTTTCAGCTTCAGCATCAGTCCTTCCAATGAACACCCAGGACTGATCTCCTTTAGGATGGACTGGTTGGATCTCCTTGCAGTCCAAGGGACTCTCAAGAGTCTTCTCCAACACCATAGTTCAAAAGCATCAATTCTTTGGCACTCAGCTTTCTTCACAGTCCAACTCTCACATCCATACATGACCAATGGAAAAACCATAGCCTTGACCAGACGGACCTTACTACAAGGGAAGCCCCACTTAAAGGAAGGAGTTGAATTCTAATTTGTTACTCCAATAAATCAAATATGGCTGACTGAGAAAAAAACTGTGGTCCCAAAATAGTCTTTTTCTGTACAACAGAGTCATCCTCTGGGATTAGCTAACTTTGTAAATTCACAAAGGCAAAACTAATCTCCAAGGAGCCTTGGCACCTTCCCGTTGCCTCTGGACTTCTGAGGGGCCTGTGGTGTGAGAGAGGGTCTTATTCAGTGGGCCAGCCCGGAGCCAGCCCCACCCCACCCACCCTAAGCCTTAGCAAGTCCACTTAGATCAGTGCATGAGCAGGGGTTTCTGCCTCAGATTTCAGGGTGTGAGACTTTGGCCTCCAATGAAGTCCTAAAATACCTTTGTTCTATTTGGATGATGCCTCATCTTCTTAATCTTAAATTTTTAGAGGCTCCTGAGAAGCATTATCGCAAAGGTAATATATCTTTTAACCAAAATCACGATATTGAACTCCACACAGCACGGAAGAGGAAAGTCAGTGTGTGAATTCCAATAATGAGGCTCTGTTATAGACTCAAGGGCTGGAGCTGGACAGGGCTCTCTCCTACCACACAGTGGTTGTTGCAAACCAAAAAACTGCTCACTTCTTGCAGCGGCGAGAACCTGGCATCAGATGAAATCACAGTCCCTGAGCCGCACTTGCCAGCGTCTGGTGCATAGAAAGGGTGACTCGACCATGTAATTTGCTTTGAGGCTGAATTCTCATCAATTCCTAAATTTTTCATTTTCTAGGAAGAGGGATCTGCAAACTTTGAGGGTAAAAGGATGGAGAATAAACATTTTAGACTTTGCAAGTCTAATGACCTCTTGTCACTGCTGCTCAGCTCTGCCAATGTGTCCCAAAAGTTGCCACATGTAAATAAATGGGCATGACCTGGTTCCAATAAAACTTTATTTTAAAAAAACAGGTGGTGGGTCAGATCTGGCCTGTTTTAGAGCAGTGCTTCTCAAACCCTTTCCACTATGACTGTTGGGTTTTTGTTCAACAGATTATTGTTCCTTACCTCCTTGATCCTGGACTCTGTCGTGTGACAACTTCAGTCACTAGGATTGTGCCTTCCACTGTGCATCGCCTTTCACCCAGGGAATGTTAGGGCATGAGGCGAGCAGAGGATTGAACTGTGCTTATGGGATGAGGCTTGCTCTTTTGTGCTTTTAACATTATGATGAGAAGAGCTACTCCCAGGCAACTGCTGCCCCTTTAACCTGGACCCCAGTGACCATGGTGGGACAGCTCTGGGTCCATCAGTGAGGGGCCAAGCTTGGTAGGACCTGCAGTTTGAAGCAAAGCTGCCCAGCCTAGATTAGCCAATCCTCAAGTGACCCACAGGTGAGTGAGCATGTACTTTATGTATATAAGCTCATGTAACACACTAACTCTAAGAAGTATGTAGGTATTATTATTCAGGTAAGGAGACTGAGGCATGGACATGTTCAGTAATTTGCCCAAGGCCGCAGAGCTAGTACATGGTCACGTGGTAGAGGTTCGCAGTCGACAGACCTGGCTCCAGAGTTCATGGTTAACTACACTTAGATATTTTCTATTCCAATATAATGCATTACATTTTTTTAAAAATTACATTTAAAGAAAATTTATGGTTGTAGCCCACTACATGGACTTCATGACTTATGATTTTTAACCTCCAAGGAATTATTCTGTGACAAGAACCAAAAGCCAAATTATCACTGGAGCATCTTAAAAAAACAAGATTCCCATAGTTGGACTATGTCCCTAGAGCCTGTCATTGCTGTGTTCCTTGCTGACCCCCAGGAAAAGTGCTGTGAACATGCTCGTGTCTGCCTTGGTGTTGAGGAGCTCAGCAGATAGAATAACTTGGGCCAGACATCCTCTCCCCCTCACTCACCCACTTCCCTCCAACTCCCAGGTGCTGCAAAATCAACAGGAATTGGCAACTTCCTGACGAGAAAGAATGTCACCAGCATTTCAGGGAAAGCAAATGACTGCCTCCTCGTGCTCTCGGAGGCTCTTGGAGCTTTGGTCTCATGAAGAAGAGCTTGAGTCTAAACAGGAAGGTAAAGTATGATTCAAGGACAGGAGTTTCTGAGGGGTCCAGACCACTGTGTCAGGGCAGGGCAAACCTCCGACAATTTTAGAATTTGATTGAAATGGAGGGTAGAATTGTAACATTATAGATATGAGATGGAAATGAAAGTAGTTGTACCCTTAGATCCGTTGCGGAGAGAATGCATAATACCAACCTTGGGTAATAGAACAGCTGCTTGATTTTTTTTTTTTTTTACATAATAGAAAAAAAGCCATTTTATTGAGAAATAACAGACATACCTCACTGAATAAGTTGAAGGCTATACAGCCTGACGGTTTGAGTTACATATATTGTAAAATGACCACCGTAATAAGTTTAGTTATCATCTATCATCTCACTTAAATACAATAAAAAAGTTTTCCTTAGGATGAGAACTTTGGGGGTCTGCTCTTTTAACAATTGTCCTATGTCATATACAGCAATGTAAAGTATTGTCATCATGTTGTACATGCCATCCCTAATACTTATTTATTTTATAACTGGAAGTTCACAACTTTTGGCTCCCTTCATTCAATTTTCCCTTCCTGGACCCCATGCCTCTGGTAACCACAAGTCTGACCTCTTTTTTCCTATGAATTTGATGGAGTTTTGTTTGTTTGTTTATATTAGATTCCACATATAAGTGAGATCATACAGTATTTGTGTTTCTCTGCTTGACGTATTCACTTAGCAGCATGCCTTCAAGGTCCATCCATGAGAAAAATATTTGTATAATATATAATTAACAAGTCACATGAAAAGGAAATAGAAGTACAATGTTCAGATATTTAGGAGCCTCAACTCAAAACTAATATTAGAGTATTGATTTAGGGGGAAAAGAAAGCTAAATGAAGGCAATTGGAAGTATATAGAAAAGGTGATTTATAGAATAACCTTTAAAAATTTCTGATATGATTTGAATATTTTATGTAAGAGTAACAAATGAAACTCTGCCCCACTGCATATTACCTCACAGGAGTGGTTTACAGAGCGTCTTTAAGGCAGTGAATTAAAATCTTGCTATTGTCAAGGAACGGACAAAAACTTCCATGATGTATGTGATTCTTTTTCTGTTTTTTTACTTGTCAAAAGAAAAACCCAGAAAGATAAGGCAGGTTTGTGTAAGCGAGGTATTCAGAAAGAGTGGCCAGTTTTGTTTTATGGTCTTATGAAAGAAAATGTGTACATACATGTGTGCGCACGTGCATGTGTGTGAACATGTGTGTGCGTGCACGTGTGTATGTGTGAACATGTGTGTACACGTGTGTGCATGCATGTGCACATATATATCTTGAACTAACCATGGGACTGCCTTTATATTGCAAATTATATCATTTTTTTTCTTAAAAAGATTTTAAAATGCAAAATAGCACATAATAATTTTTGGCGTTAACCACACCTAGAGTCTATAATTAACGGTAGTGAATTTCAGGGTCTCGTGCCGCCCTATATTCTTAGCTGCCTTTTCATTCTCCCTCGTAGCACCCTCTGGACTGTGTTTCAGTTTTACACCAATTGTGTAAACTACACTAGAGGAGGGGCTGGTCTGCTGGTGGAGATCCTTCAGTTCCAACTCTGACCAAGTTTTGCTTCTTTGTTGTTCCTTGGACAATCTTTGTTTGTACCAGGATCTAACTTTATAAATTAAAAATTGTAGCTGCTTTTAAAAAATCCCATAAGACTCAAAAGAGAACAAGTAAAGCACTCTAATTGCCAATCAACCAATCATCAACCCATTTTTACTAAATAATCATAAGTCTTCCATGAACTATGGAAGATTTCTATCTGGGGTATCCACAGTGGAGATTCCTATATGGGATTTAGGAAACATGAGATACCCATCTTCTTTTCTAGTTTTGGACATTTTTATTTTGAACTCATTTTAGACATATAAAAGTTGCAAAAATACTCTGAACTCCTCTATGCTCTTCTTTCAAAAACCCTGATTATTAACAATTAGCTAATTGTTTTTTGTCATTCTATCATTGTGTGTGTGTATTATTTTTCCTGAGCCGTTGGAGTGTAAGTTCAGACATGATGCCCCTTCACTCCTATATACTTCAATGTGTGCTTCCCAAGAATGTGGGAAATTCTCTCACAGTGTGACTACATTAGGAAATTGACACAATATTGATTAGATTGACACAATATTAGCTTTTAATTTATAGTCCTTATTTGACTTTCACTAATAGTTTCAATAATTTCCTTTGTTGCAAAAACAATTTCCATTTTTGGTCCAGGATCCAGTCAAGGGCCACAGTTTGCATTCTCATCTTCTCTGTAAGAGTTCTTCAGAATCTGTTTCACGATCTTGACATTTTTTAGAAATACTCACTGGTTACTTTGTAAAATGTTCCTTAGTTTTGGTTCCTTTGAGGCTCCTCCTAGAAGGGTACTTTTGGCAGGAGTACCGCAGAACTGATACTGTTTCTTTTCAGTATCATGAGAGGCATCATGTCCTTTGTTCCATTCCTGGTGAAATTAACTTTGATCATTAGGACGGTGTCTGCCAGCTTCCTCTACTGAAAAATAACTGATTTTCCCTTTGTAATTAATAAGTAATTTGTAGCAGGTACTTCCTCATCAAATTTATACTAATTTTAGAATCCAATTGATAATGCTTTCTGAATCTAGTATGACATTGACCAAAGGATGACTCCCCCAACCCCTGCAGGTTGATTGAGGTTTGATTGACAACCAGAAGTTGTATATATTGTATAAAGTTGTATACATTGTATAAAGTTGTACATATTGTATAAAGCGTACAACTGGCCATTTTGATATACACATACATTGTGAAATGATTACCACAGTTAGGCTAATTAACATCTGTCACCTCACATAGTTACCTTTCTCTTTTTGAGTGTGTGGTGAGAGCGTTTGAGATCTACTCTCTCAGCAAATTTTAAGTATATGATACATCATTATGAACTATAATCACCATGCTGTACGTTAGGTCTCCAGAACTTATTCACTCATCTTTAACTGAAAATTATACCTTTTGATCAACATCTTTCCATCCCATTCCCACCCTGCTGCCCAGCCCCTGATAACCATCATTCTATTCTCTGTTCTGTGAGTGCAGCATTTTTTATTTTTTATGACTCCTTAGTTAAGTGAGATCATGTGGTACTTGTCTTTCCGTGACTGATATATCTCACTTAGAATAATGTCCTCCAGGGTCATTCATGCTGTTTAAGTTAACAGGTTTCCTTCTTTTTCAAAGCTGAATAATATTCCATTTATATTTTGTATATTAACCCTTTATTGAGTATGTGGTGTGGAAATATTTTCTGCCATTCCATAGATTGCCTTTTTGTTTTGCTGACTGATTCCTTTCCTGTACAGAAAATGTGTAGTTTGATTTAGTTCCACTTGTTTATTTGGGCTTATGTTGCCTATGCTTTTGGTGTCAATCTGAAGAACTATTGCATAGAATAATGTGTAGGAATAGCTCCTCGGTTCTGATGTTCACCCAGACTGCCCTGGAACTTACCCACTCACTCCTCACTCTCATCCACAGATCCTCCTCTCAGTCACACACCCTCACCCCCACTGCCAATCACACAGCAGTTACACGAATCCTTTGTTTCTAAATTATTCTATTACCTACTCCTGGACTACCTTGATTTGGAAATCTATCCACTTAAAGTATTTAAAGAACTCTATTTAAAAAATTAGATATGTTCAGGCAATGTTAAGTACTAAGAATGAAATGAAATAAGGATGGAAGTGTTGAATGGGGTGGGACTGCTTAGTCACTGTGATCAGGATTAGCCTTTTCAGATGAGACCTGCAGCAGGAGAAGGAACCAGCCAGTGAAAACCAGGGAAAGAGGGTCCACGCCAAGGAAACCAATGCCTCAAAGGCCTTGAGGTAAGAGTCTGATTGTCTGAGGAAGCAGAAGAATGTGGCTAAGGACGTTAAGACAATTTAGGGGAGAAAGAAACGATGTCTTTTCGACACATGGAGCTAGAGAACTGGATAGCCACATGTAAAAGAATGAAACTGGACCCCACTTATACTATATTTAAAAATTAGCTCAAGTCATAGCCCTGAGTGTAACAACCAAACTATAAAACTCTTTGAGGAAAATATAGGAATTTATCTCCATGACATTAAATTATGCAAAGCTTCTTTAGATATGACGCCAAAAACATATGCAGCGAAAGAAAAAATAGATAAATTACAGTTCATAAAAAATTTCAAACTTCTGTACTTCAATGGACAAACAGTGGAAAAAACTGAAATGCCTATCAATTGATGAATGGTTAAAGAAAATGTCTGTATCCAAAATACCATAACATTATATTAGTAGAATACTATTCATCTGTAAAAAGGAACAAAGTGTTGATATAATCTACAGCATAAATGAGCCTTGAAAACATTGTGTTTAGTGAGTGAAGCCACATAATGACCAGATGCTGTAGGATTTCATTTATATGAAAAGTCCAGAATATGAAATCTATAAAGATAGAAACTAGATTAGTGGTTGCTTAGGGCTGCAGGCGGGCTTCCCTGGTAGCTCAGCTGGTAAAGAATCTGCCTGCAATGCGGGAGACCTGGGTTTGATCCCTGGGTTGGGAAGATCCCCTGGAGGAGGGCATGGCCACCCACTCCAGTATTCTTGCCTGGAGAAGCCCATGGACAGAGGAGCCTGGTGAGCCACAGTCCATGGGGTCACAAAGACTCGGACACGACTGAGCAAATCAGCACGGCACAGGCTGCAGGGCAGGTGGGGAGTGACTGCAGTGGGCTCAGTTTCTTCACCGAGCGATGAAAACGTTCTCAATCCACTCTGGGGTTGGTTGTATAACTGTGAATATACTAAAAGCTATTGAGTTGCATATTTAGCTTAGGTGAATCGTATGTATGTGAATGATATCTCAGTAAAGCTGCTATATGAAAAGAGAAAGAGAGAGGAGGGAGTAGGGGAAAGGAGATCCAATGAGGCAGATAGAGGGCTACGGCGCTATATAAACATTCACTGCTAATTTTTAAGCTTCAAGAAATCAATGTACAAAAATATACTGAGACAGTAGTTCAGATAGTACCTGAAGCATGTGCATAAATAAAGTGTAGGACAAACTACTAAGGGCCTTGAAGTTAGAAGCACATGTCGTGGACCAGACGTCTTGAATGAGACCAAGGGCAAAACATACAAAAAGATCAAGAGCAGTGTAGAATCACTTGCTAGACATGTTTCTTTAGCATTATCACTGGCCATGAATGAAGAGGAACTAATAATAGAGGTGAATATTTATTCAGTGTTTAGTATGCACCAGGCACCATTCTAAGTACTTTTCCAGTATGAACTCACATAATCCTTACCACATGCTAAAGAGATAGAAACAATTACTAGTCTTTCGTACAGATGGGAAAACCTGGACACTCAGTGAGGTTAAGCCTGGTCCTTCACCTGAGCTGCCTGGCTCCTGAGCATGTGCTCTTTACCACCTCCCTAGAAGGCTCCTTATCATTTCTTCTCTGTCCGTTAGTTCTTTATACAGAAAAACAGGAAGCAAGCTGTAAATGGCTTACATTATAGAGTGTGGGGTGCATACAATCAACTCTTTGTTGATCTTCATTAAATCGCTAGTAAGTCTCAAATATTATTGTGTCTGTGTGTGTGTGAATGTACATGAGTGTGTATTGTTTCTCTATCTCCCTATCTTAAACAATATATATATTTTCTACTGAATGAAAAAATACTTACCAAAATTAAACTTCTGGTACCCAACAGGTACTTTGAAAGAAAGCACTGCACTCAATATGCCAGCAAATTTGGAAAACTCAGTAGTGGCCATAGGACTAGAAAAGGTCAATTTTCATTTCAATCCCAAAGAAAGGCAATGCCAAAGAATGCTCAAACTACCACACAATTGCACTCATCTCACATGCTAGCAAAGTAATGCTCAAAATTCTCCAAGCCAGGCTTCAACAGTATGTGAACCGTGAACTTCCAGATGTTCAAGTTGGATTTAGAAAAGGCAGAGGAACCAGAGATCAAATTGCCAATATCCGTTGGATCTTCAAAAAAGTGAGAGAGTTCCAGAAAAACATCTACTTCTGCTTTAGTGACTATGCCAAAGCCTTTGACTGTGTGGATCACAATAAACTGTGGAAAATTCTTTAAGAAGTGGGAATACCAGACCACCTGACCTGCCTCCTAAGAAATCTGTATGCAAGTCAAGAAGCAACAGTTAGAACTGGACATGGAACAACAGAATGGTTCCAAAGAGGAAAAGGAGTACGTCAAGGCTGTATATTGTCATCCTGCTCATTTAACTTATATGCAGAGGACATCATGAGAAATGCTGGGCTGGATGAAGCACAAGCTGGAATCAAGATTGCCAGGAGAAATATCGATAACCTCAGATATGCAGATGATACCACCCTTATGGCAGAAAGTGAGAAGGACCAAAGAGCCTCTTGATAAAAGTGAAAGAGGAGTGTGAAAAAGTTGGCTTAAAGCTCAACATTCAGAAAACATGGCATCTGGTCCCATCACTTCATGGGAAATAGGTGGGGAAACAATGGAAACAGTGAGAGACTTTATATTTTTAGACTCCAAAATCACTGCAGATGATGACTGCAGCCATGAAATTAAAAGACGCTTACTTCTTGGAAGAAAAGCTATGACCAACCTAAATAGCATATTTAAAAGCAGAGACTTTACTTTGCCAGCTAAGGTCTGTCTATTCAAAGCTATGGTTTTTCCAGTAGTCATGTATGGGTGTGAGTGTTGGACTATAAAGAAAGCTAAGTGCTGAAGAATTGATGCTTTTGAACTGTGATGTTGGAGAAGATTCTTGAGAGTCCCTTGAACTGCAAGGAGATCGAACCAGTCCATCCTAAAGGAAATCAGTCCTGAATATTCATTGGAAGGACTGATGCTGAAGCTGAAACTCCAATACCTTGGCCACGTAATGTGAAGAACTGACTCATTGGAAAAAGATCCTGATTCTGGGAAAGATTGAGGGCAGGAGGAGAAGGGGACGACAGAGGATGAGATGGTTGGATGGCATCACCGACTCAATAGACATGAGTTTGAATAAGGAGTTGGTGATGGACAGCGAAACCTCGCATACTGCAGTCCATGGGGTCACAAAGAGTTGAACATGACTGAGCAACTGAACTGAACTGAACTGATCCAACAGGTTAGGATTTTAGTTAGGATACTAGTTCGACTACTGTTAAAAAAGTCAAAATAATGGTAGCTTAAACAAATAGAAGTTTATTTTTCTGTCCTGTAATAGTTGAAGCATAAATAATATAAGGCTAACATAGTGACTTCATGATAATGGAAACCCAAGTTTCTTCCATCTTGACTCTCTGTTATCCTCAACAAAGGATTTCTGTCTCATGGTTGAAAGTGGTTGCTCCAGATCCTGCCATCATGTCTGCCTCCCAGCCTATAGAAGGGGGAGAAGGAAGAAGTGGAGGCTTATTCTTTCCCTGTAAGGTCATGGACCAGAAATGGCACAAATCACTTCTGTTGACATCTCATCAGTGAAAATTTATTCCTTTCCACACCTAAGTGCAAATAGTGCTGAAAAATACAGTCTTTGGTGAAATAGTCAATGGTTTGGCTAAAACTCAGAGACTGAATCGTCAAAGGAAGAAGGAAGGATTGGCTGTTAGGGGGCGACCAGCAATCCTGCCACAGGGTACAGCCAGGTCAATAGACCCTTGTATAGAATCCTGCCTTGAGAAGGCTTATTTCATATTGAATACACACCATTTTGTATTCACAAATGATTTTACTGTTTTTCGGTACCTTTTAAGAATACAAAGGAACTACTGATGGCTGGCACCTCTAATGTGAACATTTGCAGAGGAACGTTTTTTAGCAGAGAAGCTAAAAACTCAAAGGATGACAAAATCAGTCTACATTCCTACTCCCACTTAGGGTGAAAGCATAAAAAGTTAAAGTAGATGTATAAGAGAACAAAAGGAAACCCAGTAGCTTGATGTTCCCACATGATGTGTACATAATGTGAGGTAGGCAATAGATTGGGTACTTTTCTATCAGCAGTTTAGTAAATTCACTTGGAAATGGAATGGATTCACTTCTGCACAATGCTGGAAACAGCAAGATCACATCTTTTTTTCCCAACCCCCCACCTGCCACATTTAGATTCAGATACTGGCTTCAGTGTGAATACAATAGGCACTTCCCTGGTGGTCCAGTGGGTTAGGACCTTGCGATTTTACTGTGGACAGCCCAGGTTCAGTCCCTGGTTGGGGAACTAAGATCCTGCAAACCATGTGGTGCAGCCAAAAAAAACAAAAACAAAACAAAAAAAACCTATGAACACAGTAATACAGTGTGGACACGAAGAGCACACGCATGGAATGCATTGGCAGCCTGGAGCCATTTCCTCACCTTGTTTACTCTGGTCTGAAAGGCTGGTTCAGATTACATCAAAGTGTGTATCAGTATCAGCGAAAACCCATGTCTCATAGAACTGAGCTGCTAAACATTATGATCAATACAAGGCTGACTTGATGATCCACAAGTATAATATAATTTATAGGTTCATGTCCAAGTTCAAGGAGTAAAACAAATATTATAAAATTACAGGCTCTGTCAAATGACTCTAAAACCACCAGTCAATTTAATAATAACAATCAATGAAAATCCGTCAGATGGGTTATTTAGGAAACTTGCTTTTATATAGGCCATACAGTAAAATAACTGAATTTTTCACTCATCAGCAAATTACCTGTGCCTTGTGAAGACACGAGCTAAAATGATAAAACCAAGGGACTCAAGAAGTCATCACGTCCAGTCCTCCATCTGCAGTCAGGTCAATACTTAACCTATTTTTAGCAAACTTGAGTAATGGGAATTGAACTGTCTTCCTCTGAAGTCTGTTCCAGGGTCCAATGAGGAAATGCTTTCGTATTCATAACCACCATTGTGCTGTAATCTCAGCCCATTTCCTATAATTTGCTCTTCCATGGAGATGGAAAACAGCTGGCCATTTTTTTCTTGTGATAATCTTTTTTTTTTTTTTTCCCAAATTCACGCACACTCTGTTCTCTCCTTTCCATGTTAAAACACCCAAACTCCTTTAGCCTGTTTCTAGAAACTTCCTTATTTTCTAGCACTTAGTGTTCCAAATCGTGGTTCTGTGAGTTTGTCTGTATTTCTTAAAAATACGAAGTACTGAGCAGTTTAAACTGGCCTTGCTCAGTTCAGAAACACTGGAGGAGTCTGTCTCAGCCTTGGTATCTCAGTCTCAACTGCACTCTCTGCTTAAATTTCAGTCCTCTGTGACCTTCAGGTCATTTTCATGACCTGGGAGCCCCACCAATTTTTTCCCCCATTCAGCTTTTGGAAAACAACTTATCTTGTTGGTCAAGGTGGGTTAGGACATATTTCCCTCCTTCAAAACATTTAACATGTCCCCAAACCTGGTGTCCTCTGTGACCAATAAACACAATTTAAATGAATTCCTCCAGCCTCAGGTGAAGATAGCTAACAGCCCTAAACCAGCACATGTGAGTCACAGGAATATTTCCCCTCAGTGGATGCTTCAGAGCACAAACCTCCACAGACACTGTTGAGTTCACTTGACGTATCGACTAAACACTGTGGAAGGTACAGTGAAGACCCAGGTTTAGGCCAGGGCAGGGTTTCTCAGTCTTGGCACTCTCAATATTTGGAACCAGAGAATTCTTTATTCTAAGAGGCTGATCTGTGCTTTGTATGGTGTTTAGCAGCATCCTTGACCTCTGCCCCCTAGATTCCAGTAGTAATTTTCTGCCCAGGAATGACAGTCAAAAACGTCCTCAGACATGGCCCCAAATCCCCCCTCCAGAGTGGAGCACAATCAACCCTCAAGTTGAGAAACCACTCTTCCAGATGTATGACTTCCCTTTCCAGGAAGTGAATTGGTTCAAGAAAATTTGCTCACAGCAGGTTCTCGTTCTGTTCTTCCCAGCCTCCCAGAACCTGTTGGACTGATCGTGCATCATATGCTGAGGTACTTTTCCCATCTTCTCTAATCCCATCCTTTGAGATCAACGTGATCCCCTTTATTTTATCAATATTGAGTGGTTGAACTGAGTCATGTATGGATGTGAGAGTTGGACCATAGAGAAAGCTGAGTGCTGAAGAATTGATACTTCTGAACTGCGGGTGTTGGAGAAGACTCTTGAGAGTCCCTTGGATTGCAAGGAGCTCAAACCAGTCTATCCTAAAGGAAATCAGTCCTGAATATTCATTGGAAGTATTGATGCTGAAGCTCCAATACTTTGGCCACCTGATGCGCAGAACTGACTCATTTGAAGAGGCCCTGATGCTGGAAAAGATTGAAGGCAGGAGGAGAAGGGGATGACAGAGGATGAAACGGTTGAATAGCATCACCGACTCAATGGATATGAGCTTGAGCAAGCTCCCGGAGTTGGTAGTGGACAGGAGAGTCTGGGTTGCGGCAGTCCATGGGGTTGCAAAGAGTCAGCCATGACTGAGTGACTGAACTGAACTGAATTAAGAATGAAGTACCACTCACCTACCAATGGGTGTATATGAACCCAAATCAGGCAGGATATAATGGTTCTGTTTTTCCATCATCTAATATAGCCCTTCTCTTGATGGTTGGTGATTTGTAATTACTGGGGTCATTCTTCCCCTTTGAACACGATGCAGATCTCATCCTATAAGAATGCTGCAGTCTTCTTTAAATAGAACCCACACTGTTTCACTGAGGTGGTCAAGAAGGAAACCCCAGTGGAGAATCCCCTGATGGTGCGGACCTTGACAAATCTGGGTTTACTTCATTAGATGAGATGGCAGTTTCCTTGTGCATCTTTAAAAAGCTGTTCCTTCTCCCCCAACCCCTACACACACCCTGCCCTCGGAGTTTCACTTCCCCTTGGTATCATCTGCTCTCACCATCCACACATCCAGACCCTTTCGGCCTGTTCAGTTGTGCGGGGGCTGGTTTGGTCTTCTTGATCAGCTTTCCCCATTGTCAGGGGCGCTGGGTTACATTTGCCTAAGACTTTGTAATTCCCAAAGCACTTTCCCATGTGCTGTCACATTTGATTCCTGCCCCATCTGTGAGGGAGCCTGGGCAGTGGGATTACTGAGATGAAGAAAACAGAGGTGCAGGGGGGCTCTGGATGGCTGGGGAAGGCCTGGAAGTAGGGTTAGGCATCCTGACTTCACCTCCAGAGCACATTCAAGGGACATCTGTTTGGTTAGATGGCAGTACGAGCTCTTTCTGCAAAAGCTGTGCTTTGGTGGCTGTTCACGCTCCCCTTTTTTTCTGAGAGGGCTGGTTCCATTCCCTGGGTCCTCTCTTTTTATCTAATAGACAGAAAGAATGGCTTTTAACTTTGTGATCACATCAACCTTTAATAATGGTGTCGTTTTCTGCCTTCCATTGTCCCCTCATGGTCTACCTAAAAGATGAATTTCTTTCTTCACGCAGACAATCCAGGGTCTAAGAAATCTGTTTCAGCTGTATTCTTTTCATGCACATGATCTCTTCTGCCAGGCAGCACCAGAGCCTCCTTGCTTTCCCCTGTTGGCTGCAGCCTCTAGGAATTCATTCTTTTTTCTGTGCCTGCTGTCTCGTCCCCTTCCCCCTGCTCCCCACAGCTCAGTGCCAGCACCTTCCAGAGTCCCCAAAGCCAGGCCTCACCCACTTGGTCTCACCCATGCCTATCTCACTGACTGAAGTGAAAACTGGATGAAACGCTGTCTGTGAGCTACATAATATACACAAGAAGGGCAATATGACGAATTTAGTGTATGATGTGAAAAGGGCATCCTGTTCTCTCAGACCCTTTGTCCCTCAGATTTCGTTCCCATTAGCTTTTCTTGCCAAAACCCTGAGCTTGAAGAAATGCACCTTCCTGCAGCTTGCTTTCTTTATCTTGCTGATTTCTCTCCTTCCTTCCTTAGAACCCTGAATGTTATCATTTTGTGGTCATTTCCACTGAAGTCCCTGGGCACTTTCCTCCAAAGATGGGAGAAATGTGGGTATGTTTAGAGGCTGAGCAGGACTCGGGAGAGAGGGAAAAGTTAAAGACATAGAAGACCAGAAGGATTATTGAAGGAACAGAGTCCTGGATGACATGAGTCCCCAGAATAGGAGCAAGGAATCTCTGAGGTAGGAAGCACAGAAACGAGATAGGTGCAGATAAGTTGGAGGTGGGGTTGAGGGACATTCTAAGGTCTTAGACTTAGTGCATTAGAGGTTTTGTGAAGATGGCCATGGGGTGAGCATTGGTTGACTTGGCAGAGCCCAGTGACCCAGCGTAGGGTGGAGTGGGGTGTTATTGGTTTAGTAAAGGTTGGGCAGTTTGGAGGACAGGCTTTGGAAGAGAATGTTGTGAAGGAGCAGACGCACATGTTCAAACTGATAACTGGTGGAATCCAGGCTGGGCAGGAAGCAAGTGAAGCAAAGAGGGTTAATAGACTTGGATGGCGTCCTCGACAAGAGAGCTGAAAGGCTAGACGTTGGTGGTCTGAAGCCTCGAGATTAGAGTTTAAGATTTCTGGCAGAGAACATGTCTGGGTGACGACAAGGCCCCAGATGTGGTAACATAAGCGGTGCCCAGGAACGGCGGAGGTGAGGGCTGACCCACACAACTCTGTGGACCCTGCTCCCGCGACCTTGCCAGCGTCCCAGGAAACAGGGAAGGCCTCGTGAGCCCTGACCCCGGAGTCGGGCCTGCCGGATCTGGTCTGTGCCTGCCCTCCCTCAGTCAGCGTGTCACCAGCATCACCTTTGCCTGGCCTCTCTCTGATTTCTTGCATGTTTTCCACCTCACACGCAAGCAACGGCTTTGGCTGCTCCCAGCAGTGACCCCGTCTCTCCCTCCTGGTCTTCAGAGCCCTTCAGTGTACCCTCTCCCCAAGGACCCTCCTTCTCAGGCATCACCCCAGGGAAGATTCCTTTCACCCAGCTGGCCTTGGCCTCACTGCAGGTGGAGTGTGGGCAGGACTCCTGGACGCTGAAATCACCAGCGCACAGCACCCATCTGGGGAGAGGGGAAGATTCTAAGGCAGGTTCTCAGTGACAGTGAGGAGCTAAGGGCGTATAATATTTTTTCTATACTAAGACTCAAATTCCCACAGGAGCCAAGCAGGTAAATAAACCAGTGATGCCACCCAATGTCATATGATAGAAACCAGTGCGGCCCACGGCCACCTGGCAGACACATGTTCTATCTGTGGAGCAAGAGTGCTCGGCTCCCAAATTGTTGCCATATAGGAATGTGGGCTCAGCGCTGCCAAAGCTTTTCATCATTCAAGAGAAGCCAGAAATCTAGGTTTGTACATAAGATCTCCTGGTTTTCAAATGATTACAACTCACTCAAAGGAAAATTTTAAGCGACTTGTTAGCCAGACCATCTCTGATGAGTGAACGTCCCCTGAGGTTCGCCACTGTGCCTGAGTAATGGTGTGGGCACGCCAGAGACAAGTGGAGAGAAAGCTTGTGTCCCATCCTGCGAACGGGGGGCAGCCCTGGTGTTGGGGTGTGCCAGTAAAAGGATTTCCTATGAAGGGTATAATTTCTCCCCCTGCTAAGACTCAAGAAACAGAGTTGAAAATGAATTTTAAGCTTTTTTCTCTCAACCCTTTTTTCTTACTTTTAACCCTTTGGAAAAGTCAATTAAACATGCACAGCCTTGATTGGTGGCATGTTGGAAAACTGAGAGGTAAGCAATAAAAAGAAGTAAAACTTCCCTGCAAGCCCTCCTTTCAGGTTGTTGTTGTCAGTCCTGTCCGACTCTTTGTGACCCCATGAACTGCAGCATGCCAGGTTCCCTGTCCATCACAATCTCCCAGAGTTTGCTCAAGCTCATGTCCACTGAGTCAGTGATGCCATCATCCAACCGTCTCATCCTCTGTGGTCCACTTCTCCTCCTGCCCTCAGTCTTTCCCAGCATCAGAGTCTTTTCTAGTGAGTCAGCTCTTCTCATCAGGTGGTCAAAGTATTGGAGCTTCAGCCTCAGCATCAGTCCTTCCAATGAATATTCAGGGTTGATTTCCTTTGGAATAGCTTAGCTACTACATTGTACGGGGTGGAGGATGGGCACCTGGAGGATGGAGAACCAGGAAGGTAGCAGCAGGTGAGCCAGCAGAGGGACCAGGAACAGCTGGGAGGGTGAGAAGCAGGAAATGAAAAGAAACAGCTGAAACCAGGACTGACTGCTGAGACCCAGGATAAATCGCCAAGGAGGATGGCCATGATCCCCAAGGTTGGTGGAGGCTGACATGGAAAGATCTTTGCCATATGTGGCTAGGTGGAAAAGCAAATCCTAAGAGAACATTACAGAATGATCCATTTTGTAAGAAACACATGAATATTTAGATGATATGTACATGGAAAAAGTTTGGAGGAATATAAGTGAAATATTAAATGTGGCTTTTATTGGTAGGTGAGTGGCATGTTTTTACAATCCACAGAGATTGCTTTTGTGGTATGGTAGAAATGGGTCTGGCGTCACTTTTTTTTTTAAGTATCATAGATTTTATCTCTTAATTTTCTTATTTTTTAGCCTCACTGCCTGGCATGACAGGTGTTAGTTCCCCAACCAGGGATGGAACCCACACCCCCTGCAGTGGAAATGCTGAGTCTTGACCACTGGACCACCAAGGAAGTCCCTGTTACTGCTTTTTAAAAACTTTGCATGTATTAATGGGTTTGGCCCTCACTACCTCCTTCTGAAGGCAGTACTGTTATTATCCCCCATTTTATTATTGAGGAGGAAAATAAGGTGCGGAAATCTAATAACTTGCCTTTGCTCATACAGTTGAAAGCAGTACAGTAGTATTAATATTGACAATGTTACAATTGTTTTATAAAGAAGAAATTATCTCCACATGTGAGCACTTATTTGAAAATCTGTGTTGTGCAGTATTTTTTTTCCAGGTGATAATTTTGGGGGTTCAAAACTTCTTGCCTGTTCCTAACCTAAAACAAACCAGAAGTCTCCTTGGAGATTGGATCGCCGTCTTCTTTCATCCTGGTCACTGATGGTCTGGAGCCTGTTCTTAGTTGTTGCTTCCTTCCCATGTGTTTATTGAATGCATTTCATTACATGTGTAGAATCTGTGTTTACCGCATTTCTGCTTTTATCCCTTCACTGTTTTCCTCAGTGAAAGTGAAAGTGAATGTTGTTCGGTGGTGTCCAACTCTTTGCAACCCCATGGAATTCAGCCCATGGAATTCTTCAGGCCCGAATATTGGTGTGGATAGCCTTTCCCTTCTCCAGGGGACCTTCCCAATCCAGGTTTCCTGCATCACAGGTGGATTCTTTACCAGCTGAGCCACAAGGGTTTTCCTCAATATATATTTTATTATGAAAAATAATGTGTTAAGACTGAGTTCTTTCTGGGGCTTCCCTGGTGACCCAGTAGTTAGGACTCCACACTTCATTGTGGAGGGCCAGGGTTCGATCCCTGGTCAGGGAACTGCATACCACACAGGACAGTTAAAAAGAAACTGAGTTCTTACTATGCATCAAGCTCTATACTAAGGCCCTTTCAGAACATATCGTGTTTAATTCTCACACCACCGTATCAATAAGGGCTCTGATTGGCCCACGGGTGAAGCCTGAGAAGCACAGAGAAGTTAAGTAACTCTGCCAAAGCCACACAGATAGCAAATGGCAGAGCCAGGATTTGACTCCAGTCTGTCTGATTCCATAGTTTGTGCCTTTAAGGGCCACACTCTACTGCTAGCCCTGCTCACTGTGTAGTAAGGGAGCGAACAAGACTCCTTTGTCCCGGACCTCAGAGTACACACGGACATCCTTGGGCAGCAGGCCTCCTGCTTCCCCTGCCTGGCTCTGTTACTTTTGGCTAACAATCATGGCAGCCTGGAATAACCCAGGCCCCTCCGGCCCACATTCTTGGCCTGTTTGCCAGGCCGCTGTGTCTCACTTGTGCTGATGACATCATCACCCTGGTCCTGAGCTGAGAAGTCAGAAGCGCCTTCTCTTCACGTTTATGTATGACCCTTTTCAGCCGGTCCGTCTGTCAACATGAGTTTTCCTCTTGCTTTCTTTTCCCTTGGCTCCCTCTGGTTCTCTTCTAACTTACCATGTCTCTGCAGGGGCTTGATTTCCCTTCAGGCTTGGAAAACCCAGGCTTTGCCTTAAACCGTCTGCTCCCTTGGCCCCCCAGCCTGTTCCTGAAGACACCGTCCCTTTACTGAGGACACAGTCCCCTGCTCTCAGATCACACTCCTGAAGAGAATTGAAAACGCTCCTCCAAGCCATTTTACAGGGAGTTTTGTGGGTCAAACCCACTCCTCTTTTCTGCTCAAATATCTGAAGTTCCTCCTGGCGTGCTTGCTCTAGTTGAGACTGGTCCATATCATTTCAGGCAAATCAGTGGAGAAGGCAGCTAGTACTCTGGAGAAATGCTTAGTGACAGTATGGAGCTGGGTGTTTAATGGGTAGCCACCTTCCAAATTCACTTAGTGACTGGATGACCCGTTTCTCTCCCCAGACCCTCTCGTTTTCTGTTCCCCTTCTCTGGTAGGAAAAGGTATGCTCTTAAAAAGCCTCCTTTTAATGGACCAAGAGCATTCCTTTTTAGCCACACTGTTCTAGATCCTAAAGACCCCTTCCCTAAAATGAGAACAACTTGGAGCAATGGGAAGAGTGATGATCAGAAGATAAGTTTGTAGAACTGGTTCTGTTAGTTAATTGTGTGTTTTGAGCAGTCGCTTAAGCCCCCAGAGCCTGAACCGCTCTCTTTAATATTCATTTATTCTTTGTCTGCGTTGGGCCTTACTTGCAGCTTGTAGGACCTTTCACTGTGGCACACAGACTCTCTAGTTGTGGTGTGAAGGCTCCAGAGTGCTCAACCTTCAGCAGTTGTGGCACGTGGGCTTGGCTTCTCCATGGCACGCAGGATCTCAGTCCCCCGACCAGGGATGGAACCCACGTCCCCTGCATTGTGAGGCAAACTCTTAACCACTGGACCACCAAGGGAAGTCCCCTGAATCTCTTTTTATGTGAAATGCTAGTGATCATCCATCCAGTGTCACAAGGTAAAGTGGTTAAGACAGCTTTGATGACAATGCAGACATAAAGTCTCATTATTCCTTCAAGTTTTCTGTCTTGGAGGCCCATGCTGTAAAACTATCAAAACTTCTACCTTGACTTCTAAGAGGAAAGTTGAAATCCTTAGATGATTGGTTTTAAGCCTAGAAAGTATAGTAATGACAAGGTATGGAGGTGCCTGGGGCTACCTTGGCCCCTCCTAGTCTATGATCTGGACAGTTGCCTGCTTATCAACCTTAAAGGTGCAATGCAAATGCAGTTTCAAGACCTCATCCCTACTTCCCATTTAATTGTCACTTTTAAGTCCCTTCTGTATAGAAATCCTAAAATCATATCAGATTGCTGTCTATTAATTTGTAATGTGAAATTGAACAAAAATTAGATAACATATATTTGTATATGAGCTATCTATATGAATAGCCACAGTATTTTTAAGTAAATACTCATATTGTTCATCTTATAAGAAGTAGACATATATAGTGAAGAAGGTTTATAACAGAACACAGTGCATTTTTAGGTTTTTTCTTAGACATACTTTCACATCAATGCTCAGTAGAAACTCTATTACTTATTAAGAAATAGAAGCATCTCTAACACGGCAAATCCAAGGAGTAAAAGTTAAGATCAAGAAGTTGTTCGTCATAGGTCTACAGGTAGGAATGCTTTTGACTGCAGTTTGTATAAAAAGCCCAACAACAGTTAAAGCCATGTGTATGTCTATTATTTACTTAAGAAATCCAGGGTTGATTTCTGTGTTTCAAGAATGAAATCAATCAAGGAACCGGGCATTGTCGTACTCAACCATCTTCTGCAAGATGCCCTTACATTTATCACCTCATATTTGTAAGATGGCTGCCATTGCTCCAACTATCATATCCCTTTATGACAGCATTCCCATCAAGAAGTAAGGAAGGAAGAAAGAGAAAATACGACAAGCCTTTTTCTTCATGTGACTCATCAGGGAGGAAAATCTTTCCTGAAGCTCCCAGTAAACTTTGCGTTATTTTTCATAGCTCAGATTTGGGTGACATGTCATCTACAGTCCGATCACAGGCAAGGGAGTAAGAGGCTTCAGCTGTGATTCATCCCTTGGGCTGAGTGAATTGCAGCCCTGAATGGCTGTTGGGTAGACAACAGTATTAGCCACAACAAAGTAATCCAAATGTGGGCTTACAGAAAATAAAGAATTTGGGTTAAGTGAAAGCACACACATTTCTCAAATGTAAAGTAGCTGTATGTTTTATTCATGAGCTAGAAAATAAGAAACAAATGTACAAAAAGATGTGCTGGGTTATGCCAGGCAGAGAGTATATAGATCTGGTCTGCAGAGTGAGTGTGTCTACATGTAACAAGCAGGTGAGAATTTTGAGTGGATGAGACCCACTTGGCTGGAATCCACGGAGACAAGCAAAGTGACAGCAGGCAAACAAGCTTCTATATAGGTATCTCTAGGAAATAGAATTGTTATATCCAACTGACAAGTCTCTTAAGAAGAGTGATCACTCTGCGTTGGACGTCTACTGGCTATCCATGTCGTGGGGGATCACGGCCCCAGGACTCCAACATCACAGCCCCTCCAGTGAGCCTGTGATCTTTGTTTGAACGGGTTGAATCCTCCATCCTGGGCATGTGACCCTGGAGCAGAAACATGGAGGGACAGATAGAGTTGGAATTAAGTCATCCTATGGCAATGCCTACAAAGAGGCTTCAGAAGTTCCTGCTACTGGTCAGCCCTGTCTCCTGTCATCCATTCCCAGGGCTTAATCTTTCATCTCCTCCTTTCTACTCTTTGATTTTTTTGGAGGGGGTTGCTACACTGGATCTTCGCTGCTGTGTGTGGGCTTTCTCTAGTTGCAGTGCGGAGGCTTCCTGTTGTGATGGCTTCTCTCGTTGCAGAGCATGGGCTCAAGGTGCTCGGACTCAGTATTTGGGGCACATGGGTTTAGTTGCCCCGTGGCAAATTGGATCTTCCTGGGTCAGGGATTGAACCTGTGTGGCCTGCATTGCAAGGCAGATTCTTAACAGCTTGACCACCAGGGAAGCCCTCTACTCATTGATTGATCCCACAAATATCGGTGAGCATACTGTGTGTGCTGGGCACTGTCCTAGAGTCTGGAGTGCAAACAAGAATGACAGTGTCCCGGCTGTCATGGAATGAACAGTCTCATAAGGAAGACTGATGACAGAGTAGTAAAGAAGATCATTACCCACTAGATAAGTCCTGTGAAAGAGAAAGTGTTTTGGTGTATTAGAGATCAACAGAAGAGGCCACTTCAGATAGGATCATCAGGGAAAACCTCCATGAGCTGCCCATGATCCTCCAAATAGTCCTTCTTTCTTGCTCTGTGTAACCAGGGTCAGTTTCAATTGCTTGCTGTTGAACATTGCTAACAGACACATGGAACAAAGGGAATTCATGAGACCCTATCACAGGTGGTGCTACTGATAAAGAACCTGCCTGCCAATGCAGGAGACATAAAAGATGCAAGTTCTATCCCTGGGTCTGGAAGATCCCCTGGAGGAGGGCATGGCAACCCAGTCTAGTATTCTTGCCTGGACAATCCCGTGGACAGAGGAGCCTGGCTGGCTACAGTCCAAGGGGTCGCAAAGACTCGAACATGACTGAAGTGACTTAGCACTATCATAGACAGGAAACATCAGCCTATGGATCACAAGCCCTTCTTTCTCTGAAAACATATACCCAAATCATCTTTTGATAACTAAACTTATTAAGAAAAAAAATCTAGGAGTATATTAATATACATATACCATTATACCATATACCATATACATAATACATAAACCATAATGTAGGGAAAAGGTGTTCTGGAGAGGAGATGGAGGTCTTCTTGCTACTGCATATTCATAAAGAAGCTTTCTGGGACAAATCTGACTTGTCTAAGTCTGGGCAGTATGAGTCAGTTCTTCCAGGGTCTGATCTTATCCCTGAATGAGGTGATGGCTTCAAGTGGACAGCACTGAGAGTTAGTACCTGGATAACTCAGTAAAGTACCACAGCCCATGAAGTCTGGCTGGAAGAGTCTGTGGATCTTACCCATCATCTTTAATACTGAGGGTAGTTTTGAAGCCATCTCGACCTCACGGTATTCATGAGGAAACCTAGGCTAGGACCCAGATTGATCACTCAGGGCAACCATGCCTCAGCATTTACCTGGGTCAGAAGTAAGTGTACTTTCAGTCTGGAGCCCTGAGTATGAACCACAGCTGCTTCGATCATGGAACAAAACATCTTAACACAAAGAATTTTGTATTCAGTGCATGGTGATGGAGGACCTATGATGGGAGATGCGGCTTGAAGAGTAAGTTGGAGCCTGATGGTGTGGGGCCGACTTGCCCTTAGGAACAGGGAGACAGAACACTTTTAAGTAAGGGAAATGGTGAAATCAGATCTGGGTTTTAGAGAATCAGGTCTGATGAGAAACGAGAGGAAGGTACTAGTGCAGGATTAGGAAGGATGAAAACAGTTCAGGTGAAGTCTTGAGCTAAGGCAGTGGGAACAGAGAGAAAAAACATTGGCAAGACCTTACAGTGATATCAATAGGCCTTGGGGGGAAGAAGAGAGGGAGGGATCTAGTCTGGGTGGATCCAGGCAGATGAGGAAAAAGAAGGCCAGAGAAGTTGTAAGTGGGAGCGAGAGGAATTTGGGGTGGTCATGATGAATTTAGTTTTAGCTTAGTTAGAAGCATTTACCTAGAAGTATGACCCTCAGCATTGGCTAAACCACAGTTTTGTAAAGTAACCACTGGTAGTACCCATGGGGAGAAGGTGCTTTGGTAGCAAATCCTAAGAATAAATGGTAGAAATGAAAGAAGTGGGACAAATGTGGGTTTAAAAAGAGAAATGATTTGGGAGTGATGGCTGAGGGAGAGCAGAGGAAAGAGGAAGGAAGCAACAAGAATTGCAGGAGTGAGCCAGAAATAGGCCAGGGGCAGGAGCAGCCATACCGGAAGGAAGGGGAAAGGTGTGAACATGTGGGTGGAAGGGGGAGAAAATAGGTAGGAAGTAAAGGATGTGAGTGTGGAAAGGACATCTCCTTTGGAAGGTGCAGGATGCAACTTTCAAAGTTGCTTCCCCCACCCTCTCTCTCTCCTCCAACTACTTGCCTTAGTTGTGTCTGCAAAAAAGGATTTTATGATGAGAAGCCTGCCTGGATCAGACCTAGGGGGGTGTCTTCTGGATCACAGGGTGTTCATCAGCAGTCTTTAAAAAGAACTCCTCTTCCTTAAGAATTTTTGTTGGCAAAACATGGAAGGTATATATGAGGCACAGATATCAGACGCCCCTGGGATTCTTCTTTATCGTCTTCCTCCTCACCTTCCTCTTGGTTTCCCAGGTCAAAAGGGCAGAACTTCCTGTCGGAATTTTAAAGCCTCTGTCGCCTTGATTTTGTTCCTGGCTCAATGGAGATGAATTCCAAGTTGAAGACAAACAACTGTGCCTTGTGAACAGTCGTCCATGTGTTGAAAAGGCTCTAAGAGGTTTTTTTTTTTTTTTCTTTTGCAAACCTGTCTCAGGGAAAATTCCCGGTGGGGGAGAGAGAGAGAGTAAAATCCATCCTAGAAAGAACAACTTCTGATGACTCTGAGAATGTTATTTTCTAAATAATTCATGAAAGTCAAAGGTGTCTAATAAGAAGAGATGTGGGGTTGACTGTAAAGAGAGAAATAGCATTCCCTAGAACAAAACCTTCCTGAGCAAGTAAGTCTTGAGGTTAGAAAAGTTGCTTGCATGCTCTCAGCCTGCTGCTGGGCCCTGTGGGGCTGCCCACAGTTCTCATCTCCTCTGAATCACAAAAGCTGCAAGCTAAGAGCTTTCTGGGCAGATGGACGCACAGTGCTGTCAGACATCCTGCACGCCCAGCCTCGTACCACTCGCCTGGGGAGAACCACCTCGACTTTCACTCTCCTGATTTTCAAATTACTGCAGAAAAGCAGAAGTCCTGGGTCTAGGAAAGGAGGAAAAAGTCTCTGGAATTCCGTTCTCGGAATAAAGCTTACCTCTACTCATACAAGGACTGATGCTCAACAAGAAACCTTTAAGCAGTATCAGTCATGTGAAGACCAGCCCTCCGAGGTCTTGTCACCAAGTCTTTGCAAAAATTATTTGCTAGAAACTGTGATCCTCTCCTCTCCTCTGTTCTTGCCCAAAATATTGTATTTATCATCAGTAACAAGTGTGTAGTGACTGTCTATTGTACGCCATCCAATTGTGCTAACCACTGATGTGAAATTATATTTAAAAGCCAAAGTGATTAAAAATCAATTTTTCTAAATCTTTGGAAGCATCTAGAAATGTTGTAAATTCAAGGTGCGATGTCCCTGTCACATGGAGATATATTTTTACTTTTTAAAGTAAAAATGTTTTAAGAGTTCCCACCTCACAATATTATCTTTGGAATCTTCTGTTACAATACTTATTTACTTAATTCATCCAACAAGTAATTGAAGGGTGTACTAGGTGTCAGGCACTAATCTAGATGCTGAATAATTCAGTGGTAAATAATAATAATTATAATTTGTATTTATTAAGTACTTTCTGTGTACTCATTGTTTTAAGCATTATATGACAGGTATTATGTGTATTCATTAATTTATTCCCAAAACACTATGGTGTAGATGCTATCCATGTTATTATAAATATTACATATTGATATAGAAGTTTTAAGATGAGTAAACTAGGGCAGAGAGAGATTAAGGCACTTACACTAAGTCACGCATCTAGCTAATAGAGAAACTGGGATTTGAATCCAATGGTCTGGGTCCAGAGCTCCAGCTCTTAACCTCTTGGAAACAGTTTGCTGTCACAGAGTTTGCATTGTTAGTGGTTATAACAGGTGCTGGTATATTCTTTTGCAAGCATGCCATGGCCTCTGAGAGGTCCACATTCCTCAAACTAGGGGAACAAATAGGATAGCAAAAATGAGCAGTAGATTTAGAGTCAGGAGGCACTAGTGGCAAAGATCCTGCCAATGCAAGAGACTTAAGAGATGTTCGATCCCTGTGTCGGGAAGATCCCCTGGAGGAGGGCATGGCAACCCACTCCAGTATTCTTGCCTGGAGAATCCCGGACAGAGGAGTTTGGTGGGCTCCATAGCGTTGCACAGAGTCAGACACAACTGAAGTGATTTAGGTTCAACACCTCAACAAAGCATTTAACCTTTTGAGATTCAGATTTCTCATCTTTACATTGACGATAATCACCTATCAGGGATGGTGAAAGTGAAATGAAACTGTTAGTTGCTTAGTCATATCCGACTCTTTGTGACCCCATGGACAGTAATCTGTCAGGCTCCTCTGTCCATAGAATTCTTCAGGCAAGAATACCAGAATTGGTTGCCATTCTCTTCTCCAGGGGATCTTCCCAACCCAGGGATCGAATCCAGGTCTCCTGCACTGCAGGCAGATTCTTTACCGTCTGAGCCACCAAGATGGTGTCATTCATTAATGCCTTCTGTCTGTGAGGTTGACCTTTAATGCTGTTGATCAGCTTGGATGCTGCTGGTGATGTGGAGACTCACTACAGAGGGTTAGAGTAGGGAGAACAGCCCCAGCTCTTTCATCTAAGATTCAGCCGTTTGAGTATAGAAGACATATAGCAGTTTCCTGCTCACATGGAATGCTTTCAAGTGGGAAGAGAAGTTAAGTTCAAAGATGCTCAAAATTTAAAGTAATTAGAGCGGAGAAGTCAGTTTTAACCTAGTTGACATCCGTGTTAGCAATAAATGAAAAAAAAATAAATAAAAGAAAAAAAAAGCAATAAATGGTCTACAGAGCAGTATAAAGTTAAAAAACTTTTTAGAAAGTATCACATGGAACTAGGAAGTGTTTCTAAAAGTATTAACAGTATGACATTCACTGTAAATGGTAGGAAAAATGTTTGTCACATATTAAAAAAGACTTAGAAGGTAGAGAATCTTTAAAAATCTATTAATCTTTATTCACAAAATTTTATAAATTAATCCTTATTTTCCTTTTCATAGTTGTAAGGCTTGGACAAATTACACACTCCCTGAGCCTCTGATTTCTCATCTGTGAAATGGGAAAGTAATTACATTGCAAAATTGTTAGGAGGATTTGAGATAGCCCATGTTATATTACTTCTGGCTGTTATAGCAAAATACTCACAGAATGGTTTAACCAACAGACATTTATTCCTCACATCTTTGGAGTCTGGGAATTCCAAGATCAAAGTACTTTTTTTTTTTTAACTTACTTTGGTGCACTGGGTCTTAGTTGTGGCACAAGGGATATTCATTGTGCCTTGCTGGCTTCAGGAGTTGCAGCATGCCGGCTCTCTCTAATTGTGTCTCGTGGGCTTCAGAGCATGCAGGCTTCAGTAGTTGGGGCACACAGGCTTAGTTGCTCCGAGGCATGTGAGACCCTAGTTCTCCGACCAGGGATCAAACCCTCTTCCCCTGCGTTGCAAGCTGAACTTTTAACCAGTGGACCATCAGGGAAGTCTCTGGCAGATTCAGCTCTTGATCAGGTTCCTTGTCTTGGCTTGTGGACAGCTGCCTTCGTGCTGTGTCATCACTTGGCTAAGAGAGAGGGGGAGCCTGCTCTCTGGTGTGTCTTCTTATAAGGTTACTAATCCCATAACAGGGGCTTCCCTTGTGGCTCAGTTGGTGAAGAATCTGCCTGCAATGCGGGAGACCTGGGTTTGATCCCTGGGTTGGGAAGATCCCCTGGAGAAGGGAAAGGCAACCCACCCCACCCCAGGATTCTGGCCTGGAGAATTCTATACATCAGTCCATATAGTCTATACTATACAGTGCATGGAGTGGCAGAGTTGGACATGACTGAGCGACTTTCACTTTTCAATCCTATAAGGACCCCACCGTCAGCACCTCATCTAAACCTATTACCTCCCAAAGGCCTCATCTCCAAACAGCATCACATTGTGATTAGGGGTTTAACATAGGATTCTGGAGGGACAAGATTCTGTACCTAGCACATGTAAAACCTCAGTACAGTGACTAATAGGTGCCCAAAAAAGTAATAGCTATTTCCAGCTTTTGAAGAGGAAAATCAAGAGCTTCCTTTTCTTCTCAGACACATCTGTACTTATGTCTGTGTTGCCTCTGTTGGGTTCCTGCTGTAAGCCATTCATTCTATAGTTTGTAACATATATATATAGTACAAGCATTTCCTATACTTGACTAATGCCTGGGCATATTTTAAAGTTAAAAAACCATTATAGGTTGATTTCAGTTGTGTTTTATCCCAAACTATAAAAGCATAAAATTATATCTAACCTCCTATGCAATTGTAAAACCAAACAGATTATAGGAGCCCAAACGTACACAATCAGTATAATTCAGAATAATAATATTAGCGTGAGAGGTGGTGTTTGCACTAGCATAAATTATTGAACATGAGGAGACCCTGGCTCTGACTTCGGGTGCCAGTTCATTTGTGTGGACCCCACCCCCACTTTTCTTGCTTGTACAGTGCTCCTTGATGTCAGTTGGTTTCCAAGGTATCGCTCAGGAATTAGGTCCATTCATGCTCCTTTGTCATTAACCCAAGATAATTACAGTGTTACTGCTTTCTGCCAATACGACAACAAACACAACACAGACTTGGGAAAATAGTCCCTGTTTACGGGATTGGTGATCCGGAACATGTTCATATTAAATTTTTAAGACTATATTTGACATTAGTACACAAAAATTACAATTTTAAATTTTTTTTATTTATTCTTAAAAATGTTTTAAATATTTATTTGGCTGCACCAGGTCTTATTTGCAGCATGTGAACTCTTAGTTATGGCATGTGCAATCTAGTTCCCTGACCGGGAATCAAACCCATGCCCCCTGAGATGGGAGCATGGACCACCAGGGAAGTCCCTAAATCACAAAATTTTAGAATCATCATGGCAAACTCTTAGACCCATAGGGACCTACAGACCTTGGTTTAGGAACACTGATGTGCTCCTTAGATCTGTGAGCTTTGCCCTCAGAGAGTCTAGGTTTAAATCCTGCACTCCCGTGTGGTACTTGTGGAGTCTTAGAGGAGTTCACTCTTTTAGCCATTCAACAAACACACAGTGAGCACCTACTATGTTCCAGGCACATTTCTAGGCCCTGGGGATATAATGGGATACAAGACAAGCAAGGTCACTGCTTTTGTGGAGCTTACATTCTAGAATCTCAAGGGACAAATCATTTAAACACCTCCCCAAGCCTAAGCTTCTGTATTTATAAAATGTGAATAATAATGGGGCCTACCTCTGGCGAGGATGAGATGGTTGGATGGCATCACCAACTTGATGGACATGAGTTTGATAAGCTCTGGGAGTTGGTGATGAACAGGGAAGCCTGGCATGATGCAGTTCATGGAGTCGCAGAGTTGAACACAACTGAGCTACTCACCTGACCTCTGGCCGATCTCTGGCAGCCTAGATAAACTGACACACACCTGAAAGGTAGGCTGAACTTCCCTGTTTGGCCTAGTTTCACTCTTCACCCTTCTTATCCTGCTCTGCGCCTCTGGTTGGGCTCAGCTACACCAGCTCTCACAGCGAAGGGCAGAGGATGGAAGAGTAGGCTTGGGGTACTTATTCCCTAGGCTCTTTGCCTGCCAGGCTTCTGGCAGACAGCTTCTGCTTCAGCCTCAAACATGACACAGGAATCTTATTTCACAAACATATGTGCAAGAAGGGTCACATAATGTATTTTCGTTGAAAAGAATTAAATCTGCCTCCAATCTCCCATTCCACTGGGTTGGCGGGAAATGCCATGGCATTTCTCTCCTAGGGTCATGCAGGTCAGCATCCCCTCTAAAGGGGCGCTGTTCACAGCAGAGATCTATACTCAGGTCTGTGGGACTGTGAGGGTGGGTGTGCAGAGTCCAGACCTGTGCCTGAGTCTTGGAACAGCAAGGTCCGCTCCGCTCTGCACACACCTGTAGATGACAAACACACACGCTCACTGCCCGCCCTCGTGCCGGCAGCTGCTGCTTCCTCCCGACCACAGCTCAGAGACCCTGCCTCTGTGCGCCCCTCCCTCTGCACCCGACGGGCTCTCTGCACCTGTCCACACGTCCAGCGTGTGTGTGAACAGGAGTGAGCTCGCTGTCAGGACCCCTGCCCAGCACAGGCTCCACGAAGACTAACCAGGGAGAGTTGGTCAGACAGCATGAGAACTGTATTCATCTCCTGGGGCCATAACAAAGTGGCCCAGGCTGGGTGGCTTAAACAAGAGGAATTTATGTTCTCACAATTCTGGAGGCTGGAAGTCCAAGATCAAAGTGCTGGCAGGACTGGTTGTCTCTGTGGTCTCTCTCCCTCTGGCTTGCAAATGGCCATCCCGTTGTTGCTTCCTGCCGTGATCTCTCTGCGCATGTGGCCTCTTGTGGTCTTTTTGTGCATGCGGGCTTCTGTGGTCTCTCAGTATGTCCAAATTTCCTCTTCCTCTAAGGACATTGGTCAGATTGGATTAGGTCCCACCCTGAGGCCTCATTTGAACTTAATCATCTCTTTAGATACCCATCTCCAAATACAGTCACTTTCTGAAGTACTAGGGTTTATGGCTTCAACATACAAATTTGGTGTGGGGAGGGGATGGTCACAATTCAGTCCATATCAGTAAAATACTAACTTTATTTTATATGAAGAAGAAGATTGCCTTTTTCTAATTAGCACAGAGGCACATAAAGCTTTCCTGATAGCTCAGTTGGTAAAGAATCCGCCTGCCATGCAGGAGAGCCCCGTTCAATTCCTGGGTCGGGAAGATCCGCTGGAGAAGGGATAGGCTACCCACTCCAGTATTCTTGGGCTTCCCTTGTGGCTCAGCTGGCAGAGAATGTGCCTGCAATGCAGGAGAGCTGGATTCAATCCCTGGGTTGGGAAGATCCCCTGGAGAAGGGAACAGCAAACCTCTCCACTATTCTGGCCTGGAGAATTCCATGGACTGTATAGTTCATGGGGTTGCAAAGAGTCGGACACAACTGAGTGACTTTCACTTCACCACATGGACTAGTGTTGGCCCAGCTGGTGATCCTTAAAAGTTCAGTGATTCCAGGGCTTCTGTGTCCTGTTTGGGGTGTAGAAACCTTTGCAAGGGCTGGGAGCCTAGGGCCTGAGTCCAGCCTTCCCAGGACAGATGACCATTCCTCTCAGCCTTAGCAGCAGCACAGTTCTAAGGAGTGGGGTTTGGTTTCCACTGCCAAAGGACCTCCTGACCTTTGGCCTCCTTTCAGTCTGGGGGCCTTGCTCCGTTCTCCTCTCCTGCTTCTTCCTCCGCTCACTACTCTCCCTGGCCAGGACATCCAACACCATCTCCTCCACGAGCTTAGCTTTTTTCCTAACAAAGAGAAGGAGATATGTTATATTCAGCTGACTTTGATTCTGGGTTCTTCAACACCAACTTCTCCTTGGTCACTTCTTTCTTGGATTTTTGGATGGGGAGAGAGAAAGAAGGCAATGATGAAAAAATTAACTTCTCTCTGAATTAACCTGCCACATATGGAACGCTTTAGCCCACTGCCTGGCAAAACCAGCCCATCGTCATCATTATTCTTAATGTAATTGCTATTCTTACCACAACACTATATGAAGCAGCACTCAGAGTTATCTGAGCACAGGGCACCAAGAAGCTAGTGTCTAAAAGAGCACCGTCCAATAGAACTTTCTGCTGCGATGGAAATGGCCTTCATCTGCACTGTCCAACGAAGCAGCCGTCAGCCTCTTATGGCTTCCAAGCACTTGACATGTGGCTAGCTCAAATTTAACTTCAAATACGATGCAGCTGGCTGCTACCCTGCTGGGCCGTACAGATTTATAAGATTTTCATAGCAGCTGACAATAGAGAATGTTTGAGCATTTTCAGTCCAAATAATAGAACTATTTCAATTTCATTTCCCGGCCATACCCTGAGTCCCATTTTGCCTCTTTGCCCGCTAGAAAGAGGAGGGCTGCCCCCCTACAGATTCGACAAACAAGCCAGAAAGCCAACAACAACATTTGGAAGCCTCGGGGGATGTTTCTGCATTGAAACCTTGACCTTCCCAGTTCATTCTGCACAGCAGGAATGTCACAGAGCGATGCCATCCTCTCCTGACTTCAGTTTATGACATCCCCTTCCCCAGGTTTTATGTGGCATCTGGAAAAAAGAAAATCAAAGTGTAATTCAAATGAGTTTTGTTTTCCTGCGTTGGGGCTGTCTTTTCACGCCACCTCTCGAGACCCTCCAAGATGCTGCAAGGCTCCGCTCAGCCAGGCCTGGGAGGCACACATTCCAAGCCGGTCCAAGCTGCCAAGCTCCATGAAAACCCTCTGAGCACAATTAGGAGTTTTTACTAGATGCCTTAATGGTGTGCCCACTGCAAATGTGTACCTTGGCATAGCCAGTCCTCTAGGCTCCCGTCACCTTCTTACTGCAACGGGAATTGGCATCGCAGCCCCTGGAAAATGGGCACCTCTCTTCCCGACCTTCTGCATGAATCGCTCTGTTCTGTGGAGGAGCAGAGCTCGCCTCAGACGCCTGCAGACAAAACAGACGGGCTGCTTTTCCTGCGTCGGACTTTTCCCGGGGGCTGGAAGGGAGCCGAGGCGCTCTCCTTGAGCTGCCGTAATTTTTCCTCTCTTCCTTCCCTGCCTTTTCCAAGTTATATAATTTCCTTGGAGCCACATGTTTTTAAAAGTCCCTCATTCACACACCTTCACAAACACTCTCAAATAATGTTCATGCATCACACCCATCTGGGTGTGTCTTCAAGGGACACACCTGACGAATGCATAGAGTTGAATGAAATCCGACGGTGTCACCCCCTGGGAAGCACTCCTCTGACTCTCCATCACTTACAGAATGTAGTACAAGCTTGTTAATTACAGTAAATGAGGCCTTTTACGATCTGGGTCTGGCTTATGTTGACAGCCTCATCTCCCCCTGTTGTTACACTGGCTCCAGCAATTCTAAGCAGCCTGTGCTTCCTCAGACAAACTTCGCTATTTTGCTCCTGTGAGTATTAGCCTATGCTGTTCCACCTGCCCTGCAACGCCTCCTTGTCCGCCAGGGAACTGTCCCTCCCCGATGCTTCGGCCAGCAGGCACCTGCTCCGGGAAGTTCTCTCCTCCTGCTCTCTCTCTCCCTCTGCATTGGGTCCGTGCCCTGCATCTTACATTTACCCGCGTTTCACTTGTCTCTTTACATCACCTTGTTTCCTTGCCCATCTTTCTCCTTTCTTGGACTGTGAGGTCATTGAAGGGATTGAATCTGCATCCCCTGCATTGGAAGATGAATTCTTAACCACTGGACAACCAGGGAAGTCCCTCTTTTTCACCGGAACTGCCACAACCATAGTGCCTGGCTCATAACTGCCAATCACTACCCTTTGTTGAAATGAGCTGATAGGAACAGAAAGAACATCTAATGTGAGAAGTTGTGTATTCTCTTCGGGATAAAGTTTTGTTGAATTTATTTGAATTGGCTTAGGTTGTAATTATCATCTGTGCCTTTAAAGAAAAAGATGTGAATTACTATGGAAATAATCTTTTGCCGAAAAATAAAGGAGATAGCAAGGGAGAAACAGGAAAAATATATATGCGTGGAAGCATTCATTCAGGTCCTGTGCTGTGGGCTTCAACTCCAAAGGCACCTTGAATCTGCCTGCATCTCTCTACCAAGTTACATCCACCCTGGCCCAGGCCCAGCCATCTCTCACCTGGATCTCTGCTTCCAACTCCTCTCACTATTTCCACCTGCCCTGTTATGAGCTGCAATTTTGTGTCTCCCCAAAAGCCATATGTTGAAGCTCTAACCCCCAGTGCTTTGGGGGGTTATTAGATTCAGATGAGGTCATGAGAGGGGAGTCCTCATGATGGGATTAGTGTCCTTATAAGAAGAGGAAGAGAGACCAGAGCTTTCTGTCAAGTCAGGACACAGAGGAAAGATGGCCATTTATAAGCCAGGAAATAGGTCTGCTGTTACCGTGATCTTCCCAGTGTCCAGAACTGTGGGAAACAAATGTCTGTTGTTCAAGCCACCCAATCTATGGCGTTTTATTGTAGCGGCCAGGGCTAAGAAGCACAGTTCCCTCCTCACTCCATGCTCTGCCCAACAGCTAGAGTCAGCTTTTCCCAACATAGGTCAGTTCAAGTCATACTTAACCACCCCATTCACTTCCAATCCCACTTGAACACAAACACACTCCTCTCTCTGGCCTACCAAGACTTGCCGTGGTCTGGCTGCTGCCTCCTTTCTAGAATGCTGTCCTCGCTTCTCCTCCCTGTTCACACTCCAGCCGCATCACCTTCTGTCGTCTCTCCCAGGCTCAGCCCATGTGAGCTCTGCCCAAAGGACATTCCTGCAGCCAGCTGGATGACTGGCCCTTCAAAGGAAGACTTCCTGTCACAAGATCTCCCCTGCCTACAGTATCTGAGGTTGTTTCACCGTCACTTTCCACCACGTCACCTGTTTCACTTCCTCCACAGCTCTTTCGGGGACCTGACACACCTTCTTGTTTATTTCTTATTCATTTTCTGCCTTTCCCAGCCGGGCTCCTGGAGAACAGAAGCCGCACCTGCTTTGCGTGCTGCCTAGAACAGAGCCTGGCCCAAGCGGTGTCAGAAACGACTGGTTATCCAGACTCTGGTAGGTGCTTGGTGCTGTGCTGGACACTCCCACAAACACTACTCTGCGTAATCATGTCCAGGAAGGTGTCTTACAAAAGTTAGCAGGGAACGGCCCATGATTTTCAGTGTTTTGACATACCTGAGGTGGATTCATTTATAATTCGTTTCTTTGAAGTAGAAGTGAGTCAGAGAGAGTGACTTCATACCCAAGTCTATCCACATCAAAGCATTTATGGATGAATGCCAGGGTAGCAAAATTAATGTGACCTTAAAATGGAAGGGTCAACCTTAGCAATGTGGTGGGTGGTGGCAGCACCCCACTGGGGGCTTCAGTCCAGCACTTGATCACTCCAGCTCCGAGGCACCCATAAATTATGATAAGGTTGGTTCACTTTAAAAGCAGGTTCAGTTCTACCTCTCTACCCCTTTAGAAAAGATGAGTGCAGTTTCTGAAACACTGAGTTTCTCAGATGCAAAGTTGACTATGAAGGTTAGGTTGTGTTTTTAGGAGAGCTCTGTCACGGAGAAGGCAATGGCACCCACTCCAGTACTCTTGCCTGGAAAATCCCATGGATGGAAGAGCCTGGTAGGCTGCAGTCCATGGGGTCGCTAAGAGTTGGACACGACTGAGCGACTTCACTTTCACTTTTCACTTTCATGCATTGGAGAAGGAAATGGCAACCCACTCCAGTGTTCTTGCCTGGAGAATCCCAGGGATGGCAGAGCCTGGTGGGCTGCCGTCTATGGGGTCACACAGAGTCGGACACGACTAAAGCGACTTAGCGGCTGTCATGCAGAACCACAAAATTTCAGTTCAGATTATATTGCTTGGGAGCTCCTCGGCTTTAGGCAGTTCACCTAACCTCACATGATCAATTTTTTCCTCTGTAAAAAGAAGTGCTTGCTCTATCTGCCTCAAGAGTCCATTCTAAAGGTCAAAATTGAATAGAATCCTGCTCTGGAGGAAAGTGTAAAATGGTAAAGAGCCATGCATTGGAATGTGTTACTCTAATTATCATCACAATCTACTTCCTACAGAATCAGAGAATGACAGAATACTAGAAATTATTCATTCAAACCCTTTTACGTGATATATGTGTGCACGTGTGTTTAAATGTTACATAGGTTATAGAAACAAGCTCTTGGTGACTTTTTGTCCACTTGAGAACACTAATACATGTAAGACATTCTGACAGTAGGATAAATGATCAGATACGTACTTTGTGTGAGTTTGGGGTGGTGGTCTGGAGAATTGTGATGGTGTCCTAACCATCTCTCCTGCCTCTTAAGGCTCTCTGCTCCCCAAGCTACCCCCAAGCATTGGCACAAGAGAGATTTCTCCAACAAAATGTAGTATAATAAAGTGGTTAAAAGTGCAAACTTTGGACCCAGACTGCTTGGGTTCAAACCCCAGTTGTGCAACTCAATTAGTCAGTTATTTCAGCTCTCTTTAAAAATGGGAAAGTATCAGTAATTTCCTCTTAGGGTTATTCTGAGGATTTAATGAATTACTGGGGCTTCCCTGATAGCTCAGTTGGTAAAGAATCTGCCTGCAATGCAGAAGACCCCGGTTCGATTCCTGAGTTGGGAAGATCCTCTGGAGAAGGGATAGGCTACCCATACCAGTATTCTGAGGCTTCCCTTGTGGCTCAGCTGGTAAAGAATCTGCCTGAAATGTGGGAGACCTGGGTTCGATCTCTGGGTTGGGAAGATCTCCTGGAGAAGGGAAGTGCTACCCACTCCAGTATTCTGGCCGTGGACCGAATAGTCCATGGGGTCACAAAGAGTTGGACATGACTAAGCGACTTTCACTTCACTTCACAATGAGTTACTGTGAATATTTAGCGTCTGTCTGACTTGACAAATATTTGCTATTGTCATTCACTTGCTCTCTGATTCTATCACTGAACTACTACAGATTTTCTCATGGGGTCTTATTTCTTTCTAAACCAAAGTCACACCCCTGAGCATGATGTCAAGACCTTTCTCTCCCCATCTCGCAGCTTTCACTATTACTCCCTTCACTCCAGCCAAAGGGAACAATTTTTTTTCTCGACATCCTTCTTGCCTTCAAGGCTTGTCTCTGCTTCCAGGTTGGAAGTGCATCCTCTTTTTCTCTGAGCTCTTAAGAATCTTTTCTCTGTCTCTTAGCACTTGCCATTCTAGTTTCTGAAGTCACTTTCTCTTTCCCTGCTGGACTGTAAACTCTTCAGTAGCAGGAATTATGGTTTATTTGAGTTACATATTCTGCAATATCCCAAACAGACCCTTTGACCATTGTAAGTATTTGGTCATGGGTTGTTGAATGAGTGAATGAATGAATGGCCTGAGGTGATCAGAGGTCGCATCACAGAATTGAAAGTTGAACTATATCCTAAAAGAACAGGTTTTTAAAAATTATTTATTTTATTATAATTTAGTGATTAAGATCACACAATATGGAGCTAAACTCTCTAGGTTCAAATCCTGATTTTGACATTTACTAGCTCTGGGTGAGTTGCTTCACTTCTCTGTTCCTCAGGTTTCTCATCCTTTGAATAAAGATGACAAAACGCCTTTCTTCCTGGCATCACCTTTTGAGGATTATCACATGAATTTAGCGGCATCTTGGCACATAGTGAATCCTTACACAACAGTAGCTGTTATTACTCTTGCCATAAAAGTGATAAATGATTCTTGTGAGAGGTCCAGGAATACAGGAAAAAGTGCAGGAGTTCCCCACTCCACGCCAGCAGTCTTACCCCACAGATGTTGCCATTGCTAGTGGTTTAGTAAGCATCCTTTCAGGACTTTTATGAATATAAAATGTATTCAGCAACATATATGAAATCATACCACGTATAGTGTTCTTCAAGTTTTTCTTTACACAACCATATATCATGCTTATCTATTTATGTCAATACATATTACTTCATCCCTCTTAACACTTGCTCAGCATATCAGTTTATGGATTCATGGCAATTAATTTAGTAAGCACCACATTGGTGGCCACTGAGGCTTTCCCAGTTTCTCACCACGATGAACACTATGCAGTGAATATCTTAGAGATGCAATTTTATGCACTTGTAATAGAAGATCCTGGATGTAACACCATGGCCAATGAAGACTATTTCCACAGATGTGCAGGAACATCAGTTGTAGATTACAAGTCTTGGCCCTTCTCATGTGGTCATTATTTGACCTCACATGGCTCTCCTGTATTTTATTTGTTGATCTATATTTGATGATAATGAACACAATGACCATGTGCTAAAGTTTCATACTCATTTTCCAGTTGCTCTCTGGAAAGATAGTAACAGTTACACTCAAAGGATAGGATTTAAACAGGCAGAGAACAGCAGAACTGCTCTTGTTAGGGAGACAGTTTGTACTTGGGGAGGCAGTGCTAACAAGTCTTGTTGCGGTTCCCTGACAAAGAGTTCAGTCTGAACTGAGAATATTTCCTTCCTGAAGTTGTGGGACAGAACGTTAAATGTGGGACTGAGTTGGCTTAAAGCTCAACATTCAAAAAACTAAGATCATGGCATCCAATCCCATCACTTCATGGCAAGTAGATGGGGAAACAGTGGAAACAGTGGCTGACTTTATTTTTCTGGGCTCCAAAATCACTGCAGATGGTGAGTGCAGCCATGAAACTAAAAGACGCTACTCCTTGGAAGGAAAGTTATGACCAACCTAGATAACATATTAAAAAGCAGAGACATTACTTTGCCAACAAAGGTCCATCTAATCAAGGCTATGGTTTTTCCAGTAGTCATGTATGGATGTGAGAGTTGGACTATAAAGAAAGCTGAGCGCCGAAGAATTGATGCTTATGAACTGTGGTGTTGGAAAAGACTCTTGAGAGTTCCTTGGACTGCAAGGAGATCCAACCAGTCCATCCTAAAGGAGATCAGTCCTGGGTGTTCATTGGAAGGACTGACTGAACCTGAAACTCCAATACTTTGGCCACCTGATGTGAAGAGCTGACTCATTTGAAAAGACCCTGATGCTGGGAAAGATTGAGGGCAGGAGGAGAAGGGGACGACAGAGGATGAGATGGTTGGATGGCAACACCAACTCGATGGACGTGGCTTTGGGTGGACTCTGGGAGTTGGTGATGGACAGGGAGGCCTGGCCTACTGCAGTTCACGGGGTGTCAAGGAGTTGGACATGACTGAGTGACTGAACTGAACTGAACTAAACTGAGAAGCAAAGTCAGGGAGCTAAGATCTCACACCAGACTGCAAGATGAATCTTAAAATCCAAGAGGTTTTTACAAAGATATGCCTGGGGACAGTAGTCAGAATGGACTTTCACTCTTATATTTATAATTCACTCTTTCGGTATACAAGTAGCTTTTTACACTGAAGACGCCTGTATCCATCACAAGAGATTAGGTTATGTTGCAATAACAAACAGCTGAAATCCCCTAAACAGCTGCCTTCAACAATAAGTCTCTTTCTCTCTCATGCTACCTGTTCATTGGGGATTGGTCAGAAGAGGAGTGGGAATGAGGTGGTTCTGCTCATCATTGATCAGTCATGAAGGAATGAGGCTGATGAACAGTCACAGCCTCCAAAGTTGCTGGCTTTCAAGCCAGAGAGAAGGAGAGGTTTGGTGGGTGTTGCATCGGCTATCAAATACTTCAGCCTGGAAGGGACACACCTCACTGCTTTTCACAACTCATTGGCAGGAGCTAGCCCATTGACCCCGTCCAATGCCCCAAAGGGGACCAAAAGTATAATCCTATTATGTGCCCAGCAGGAGGAGGGTTGGAAATAATTGACAAGTGTTATTACTACCCATCTCCTTTCTGATACCAACCAGAGTCCTTGCCCTTCTCCAATCAATAGAAATTGACTAGAGGCCAGACAAGAAATTCAGGCAGGCTTTATTTGGGCTTCTGCACCAGCTGCAGGAGGGAATGAAAACAAGTAACAGGCTTCCTGCACCCCACTCCAGCTTGGGAGCAAGCGGAGGTGTGTCCAGGCATTCGGCTGGAGGGGTGGCTTAGGCAGTTTGCCCTCCCTTTAGGTGGTGGTATGTGCAATACCCTGATTTTGCTCCTGACACCTAGTTTTTGCTCCCAGCTCTTCAGAAATGGTTGTTGAGTTTTTTGTCTTTTTTGTATCTTTTGGCTCAGAATTTGCCCCAACTGTGCATGCGCACAATGATGTTTAGTGTCCTGCAGTTTCTTTGTATTTTGTAGCTCAAGAAGTGTGTCTACATGTGAGCTTGCAGCACTGCAGCAAGGGCCCCAGGTTCCAGCCGGTCTCATTTCCATTATCTAAAATATCCTTTTCAGATAATCTCATAACAACTGAGAGAGAAGGGTCAAATAATGCTGTTGTGTCCAATGTTATTTCAAAATACTGGGCTACAGACAGGCCCTGACTATGCTTGGAAACAGTTTGCTTCTATAGGCCAAATACTATTTGATAATGGCTTCAAATAAGGTAAAATAGCATGAAAAAGCCATTGGAATAGGTGAAACCTTATCCGAGCAAATCTTCATAGCAGATCTCCCGCCCTTTCACTTTGTATGTTTCCTTCTCCATTTTCTCTTCCCTGGGTTCTTAGGCCTTCTTTGGGGCGTTTATAAGGCCTACTCAGTCTCCAGTAGATTCTCTGTCCAAGGGCAGAGTACAATTACAGCAATGATAATCATAGTAATGATAGTAACTCCTTTAGTATTATTTTCCATACCAGTGCTTTTCATCTATTAATTCATCTTTCCTCACACCAACTTTATAAGGTCAACATTTTCCCCTTTCTACAAATGAGGAAATTGAGGCACAAAAAGGTTAAATGACTGCACTCACCGAAGATGAGAAATCAGGTAGTGTATGATTGCTAGGGCAATTGATATAAGAAATGTTCTAGAACATTCCCTTCCCCCAACCACAAACTCCTAGCTACCATAATTTACCTCAAAAATTTCTGTGTTTTATTGAAAGCTTTCCACCCCTAACCCATGCCCCATTAATTTCAGCCAGCATTCAATTCAGAGAAATGGCACCACAATGAAAGTTCACAGAGCTGACAGATTCTTTAATATAGACTTGACCTGAAAAATCTTACATTAAAAATCAGTTATGCTGTCACTTTGGTGGAGGGCCTACTTTGTTTTTGTTAACTAGTCTGCTTTCATGGTCACTCATAATCCCTCGATGTTTGATGTTTACCTCTTTCCTTTTTTCTCTCACTCTGAATACTTTTATAATTTCACCACGAAAAATCTTCTTTCATGGGGCATGTCTTCCCCTTGGGTAGTGGGAGCTTTGAAACATACACCAATATTCCTTTAACTCTAGTTAGTACTCACTTGCCTTCAGGCTAATTAGGGTCAGTAATGGTGCGCATTCTTGCAGTTTTATAAGAACATTCATCTGAAACCTGTAGAACACTTTATCTACCTTAATTAATCCGTCACCTCTGTGAAGCAGGGATGGGCAGGGGAAAGTACAAAGATGAAAATGAACAATGTGCTAAGTATGTGACATAAGCCAGAGATGTTCCTTCCACTTTATGTTTTTTTGTGTTCATCTTTTCAGTGTAGACATGATCAGAAAACTATTATTGAAGAATTATCTGGTTGGCCCGCACCTTTTCTTTAGCTTTAAACCTCAGCTATTGGTACTTTCCCACAGGTTCATTCTGTGGCCCTTTGGGCCTTACCTCTGGATTATAGGAGAATCCTTTCCTCAGGGTCTGGAGCCACCTACTGCCCTGCCCCTAGTGAAGTGGAGCGTATGCTTTGCCTAGGATGACCTGACCATGCCAGGCACACAGGAGGGAAGAGTGAAGAAAGAACTCACACTGATAAGAGGGGATCCAGGCCGGCCACTGGCCCAACCTGGTTCTGTTAGTGTAGAACCTTGACTCATCCTGGGTATGACCACCACTCTCTGGTGCTTATGGTATGGCCTGAGGACTCGGTTTTGTGTGTAACTCGCTCCGTCTTAGGGAAGATGAGGTGTGGTGGAGTTGAGGGTCACAGAAGTTAGGGAACCTCTAGGTATGCGACTGATATGCCCATGAGAAGAAAAGGTTGCTGGCATTGGGACTGACACCCCAGTGAAGTGGAAGAGATGAAAACTGCACACACCCTGGCCTGGGAACTGGGAGGGCAGGCTTCTGTGGTGAGGGCTGTGAGAACCTGGAAAACCAGGCAGTTATCCCGGATCAAGGTCAAGATTAGCTCAGAGACGTGGAATGGAAGACAGAGTAGAATCATCCAAATAGACCACTGGACCAGCTCTGGGGGAAACTGCCCAAAACTCTTCAACATGAAAGAGCAATGTGGTTTCCTTTCGAAGAACTAGAGAGACATGTAGTTGAGAGGACTTGAGAGGCTTAACCATGGTTTTTGCTCAGGGAAAATCTTGAGCTGTATTTCTTCAGCCTTCAGTTGTAGACACAAGGGACTTTTCATTCCACAGAGAGACCTTGTCAGGTACCCGAGGGCTCCGTCCTCCTTGGGGGCTTCAGAGTACCCTGTGTGTTGGGTTGATCACATGGCCTAAGTCCAGCTGTAGCAACACAGCCAAGTTTGGGGGCCTAGTCCACTGTTATTCCTGCTAAACAGTCAGCAAGACATTCTCACTGCGGCAAAGGACAAGGTGACTAGTGTAGCCCCAAGCATGGGTGACACATAGGGTCACGTGAGTGGACAATGGGTGGTCTGTGGAGTCCGTTTCTTCTCATGCCTACAGAGTCCCTTCAGATCTGGAGCTCTTGCCCCAGACCCCACCAATTTTTCTTTCTCACTGGGTTCTCCCCAGTTCTTAGACCTCATTGGGTAGGGCTGGGGAGGAATTTTGTTCTCATTCATGGTATTTCTGCCAATGTTTTGTCCTTTCTGTGGGTCTTTTCCATTTCCCTAATGGCCTACATAAGCTTCTGAAACTCCAAAGTCAGGAACAATCTTTTCCCTGGCTCTTTTTCCATTGTAACATCGTTTCTCTGAGGGAGTCAACACAGAAGAGCCCAACTGCTTCAAAGGGAGTAGGGACATGAGGGAAGCACCAAGGAGAGAGTGGAAATGTGGGGGTTGAGGAAAAGTATTGGTCAATACAATACAAGGATGTTAAGTATTTTTCTCCCACAAATCTAATTCATTGGAGACTGATCTCAAGTTGCTTGCCTCACTTGGATAGAAAAACTACCCGGGGTAACTCTGGGCTGGTCAATTGGACTTCTGTGTCTGAAACAAAAGTTGGGAACCCCAGGATGAGCACTGCCCCGTGGGTCACCTGGGACCCACAGGAAGATAGTCAGGAAAGTTCCTCCCTACCTGCAAATATCCTCACATAGCAGAAGGTGGTTGAGTCGCGCAGTCATGTCTGACTCTCTGAGACTTCATGCACTGTAGCCTGCCAGGCTGCTCTGTCCATGGGATTCTCCAGGCAAGAATACTGGAGTGGGTTGCCATTTCCTTCTCCAGGGGATCTTCCCCACCCAGGAATTGAACCTGGGTCTCCTGCACTGCAGGTGGGTTCTTTACCAACGATTCACCAGGGAAGGCCCACATGGCAGAAGAGGTGCCACAAACAAGTCAGGCTGAGCAGTACGTGGGAGGAGCTGGGAGTTCCAGGACAAGACTGGTTGGGGCCAGAATCTCTTTGGTCAGACGTAGGGCTCTGGATAGGGACGATGTGGAATCAAATTGCCTGTTCTGGTTTCTGTTCTCTTGAGAGGAGTTAAATCTGATTGTTTCATGATTCCATCTAGTAACTGTCCAAGTTCTGAGTCTCAGCACCAAGTTGACATTGAAGGGAAAGATTCTTCTGTTTATGCAATACTGTGGTTTATATAATTCCTATGTTTAAAGTTTGTAGGCAGTAAAACAACCAATTCCCTCAAAATATAATTATCTGAGGTTGATTTTATAGGAAATAAAGCATCTAGATGAATTTTGAATCTTAACCAGATTGACCAAATTGGTTGAACTGGGTTAAATGGAAAATACTGGGTCAGTTTCAAACATACCTTGATTCCTAAGAAACTGACTAATCTTCTGTCTGAATTCTATGTCAACCCCTGTGTCATGCATGAACTGTTTTAACTGTCGTGAACCCTGTGTGAAGGATTGCAGTTCTCTTAGTGTCTATGCCATTCACGGTACGCGCACACACACACACACACACACACACACACACACACACACACGTCAGTCAAGGTTCACAGCCCCAAAAGTCACTTTATCAAGGGAGAGATGAGAAAATAAAACAAATCTGAGATGCTGGGAGGCAATTTGTGGCAACCATCAAGCCCAAAACTCCCCATGGAAGTGTGATTCCTTTTCAGTTTTGAAAGATGTCATTTGTGTAAATGCAGGACACATTCTTTTGGGGGTGAGCGGAAATGTCCCCAATTTCTGGTGGTAGCGGATACATCTGAAAAATGGAATCAAATCAATTTTGCTCCCCAGAGGGACAGGTAGAGGACTCCCATTTCCTGCCAATTCAGTTGAAAACAATGAGGAGAGAGGAAAAAAAAAAAAAAATTGGAGCCCTCCCTTCTTTTTCTGGCCTTAGACATGAACTCTCGATAAGATCCTGGAAAACAAGCCGCGTTTTTTAACAGCCGTTTGCCCTCTTCAGCTGAGAAAACAGCAGGAGCCAAAACTAGGAACTGGGGCCACCTCTATTGTGAACGTGGCCAGGCTGACTTATTGTCGCCGAAGAGCAAATCACGAAATGACTGAGATAAGGCGTATAATCACATTTTCACATGAACCTTACATTCTTACCTCTTCTATAGGAGAGGATATCCCTCCAGGAAGGAGGAAGGTGGGACCCCGCCCGTGTCCTACAGGAGCGCTGGGACTGCATTGTCCCAGCCTTTTGTAGGGACACAGGAAGAGGGTACGGAAGTTTCTACAGGAAAACAGAGAAAAGTTCAAACATAAACAGCATCCCAAAAAATTTACCAATAGTGAACTAGGTTTCCTCTCTGGGCCTTCCATGCTTCCATGCACCACTGGGCTGGCAGATTTTAATCTCGGATTCTGTTCACCTTGGTAACCTCCAGCATGTGTGATTGTGCTGTTTCCCTACTTAATAAGTAAGAGGATGTGTTTTCTATGGCACTGGAGACAAAAACAACCTCTTTCCAGAGACCGTATCCTGGCCTGGCTGGAGTCTGTTCTGTCTTTTCCATTTGTCATTTCTGGGGAGGGCACGGCTTCCCTGAAGTCCCGTGTGGGACAGGGCGGCTCCCTTTTAGGAGGCTTTGAACAAAAGTTGAAAGTGGCCAAATTGCTGCTTCCCATGACCAGGCAAGGGCTTGTGTTCAGCTCCGGGTTTTGGCCAGAGACGTGCCTGAAGAAACACACTCCTAAAGGATGTGAGAACAGTTGTGTCCCCACGGCAGTGAGGGCTGAAATTTTCCCTCCCTACCCACTACCAGGGCTCAGAGGAAGAGCCATAAGAATCTCTGAACCCAATCTGAGGCCACACGGCTCTCTCTCTGGCTTTAGGCTTGAGTTGTGAAAACCATAGCTCAAACAGAAGGAGTGATTTCATTGTTAAATCTGAAAGAAAAGTGCCAAGGTGAAAGGAGAGAGCAACTTTTGGGAGTCTCTTCCCCTATTCCTAGTCACTGTGTGTGAAATCCCTATGTGAAATCAAAATGGCTGCCCTTCACCTCAAACTACAGAGATGGGTGACAAGTAATGAGGTCAACTTCTGAAGTGTGAGGAGTGTCTCTCTTTTTTTACCCACTGATTGAAGAAGTGCCTTCAACTTGGCTAGGAATTGTGGAAGCCACTTCCAAACTGGCTCTAATGGGGGCTGCGAGACTCTTAAAAGGAGCATTCGTTACTTCCCAGACAGAGCCAATCACACATTGAAGAAGCAAATGGTTACAGTGAGCAGACAAACTTCTTAGAAGATGCCATTATGGGAAATTAGAGCACCTCTAATCTCCCCCACCCCCCAATAGCTCTTAAGCCCAAGTATCTTTCATGGCCTGTCAGAGGAAAGAGTTCTGAGTGGACTACTCTAGCGTTTTAGGTGATATGTTTTTCTGAATTGCTTTTTCCAGAACAAATGACCTTCATTATGTTCAGCCAGGGACCGATTCTTGACTTAAGTATGTAAAGCAAAATATGGCTTGTGTTCCGGATGTGTTATTCACAACAGAAAGCTTTTCTGACAGTTGCCCCAATAGGTGATTGAAGTGTGTTATATAAAAGTCCAGGTGCAAGTATGAGGGTGAGCTTGACTTCTGAAAGCAGTTGAAAATGCTGGTTAAGATGTACTCAGACTGCTCTGCCGCTTGGAAGGAATACCTGCTTTTTCAGAAAACAGTTGATGGAGAGCTCCATCATGCCACACAGATTTCTGGAACAGCTGTTACTGATATCCTCTCATTCATTCATTCACTCATTCATTCATGTATTTGTTCATATGTAGAGTAAGGTGCCATGCATTGGGTTACATTTCAAGGACAATAAAGGGTGGTTTTCAATACATTTCAGAGCGAGGCACTGACCTTGGACACTCTGCTGGAGGTCCCCCACCCCTGTGCCAGGTGTTAACACATTAGCTGCTCAGTGCATGTCAGTATTTTAGTAACCACTACAGTCGTGCCAGTGCATGAAAGGCTAAGCAACAGTCCTGATGTGATGATGTACAGAGCACAGTCTCCCATCTCTAGAACCAGCAGTCTGGAGCCTGCTGCTGTAAATTAGTAGCAATTTAGAGAGAGACAAGGTCCAAGGCTCTCTGAGTCTCAACTGATCTAAAACCCCAGATAGGCCCCAGCAAGGTCTTAAATCCCACAGAAGGGAAGCAGTGGGAGTGAGGAAGGGCACTTCTAATCAGAGACAGGGAATGATATGGGGCTGGAAGCAGCAAGGATGCTGCTAAGGATGATGAATCAGGAGGGAGACTGACCGTGCTCTGTTCCCCACCTGGCCCAGCAGCAGTGTGGGGAAACTAGGCCTGCCACACTCCCAGACTAGCAGGTACCCCAGCCCAGGCCTCCCCTAGCTCTCTTGTTCTGCCTTCTCCCCAATCTTCATTCATTCATTCAGCATACTTCACTGATGAGGATACAGCAGTGGACAAATGGACATGATCCTGCCCTCAGGGGGTTAATAGTCCAGCCAAATATTAGAAAGGTGTCAACTTATACTTGAATTTCTTGAAAAGTTCTTAATCATATTTAAACAGGCTATCTAGAAGCTGATATTCCAGTCTGGTGAGATAATAGATTTTCCCATCCTTTTTATCATCCAAATGACTTCTAATGTGTTTATATGCTTTTATAATCTATAATAATAAATCAAGTAGAATTTTATTAATATTCAGTTCAGTTCAGTCGCTCAATCATGTCCAACTCTTTGCAACCCTATGAATCGCAGCACACCAGGCCTCCCTGTCTATCACCAACTCCCGGAGTCCACCCAAACCCATGTCCATTGAGTCAGTGATGCCATCCAACCGTCTCATCCTCTGTCATCCCCTTCTCCTCCTGCCCCCAATCCTTCCCAGCATTAGGGTCTTTTCCAATGAGTCAACTCTTCGCATGAGGTGGCCAAAGTATTGGAGTTTCAGCTTCAACATCAGTCCTTCCAATGAAAACCCAGGACTGATCTCCTTTAGGATGGACTGGTTGGATCTTCTTTCGGACCAGGGGACTCTTGAGAGTCTTCTCCAACACCACAGTTCAAAAGCATCAGTTCTTCGGTGCTTAGCTTTCTTTATAGTCCAACTCTCACATCCATACATGACCACTGGAAAAACCATAGCCTTGACTAGATGGACCTTTGTTGGCAGAGTAATGTCTCCTTTTAAATATGCTATCCAGGTTGGTCATAACTTTCCTTCCAAGGAGTAAGCGTCTTTTAATTTCATGGCTGCAATCATTTTGGAGCCCAAAAAATAAAGTCAGTCATTGTTTCCACTGTTTCCCCATCTACTTCCCGTGAAGTAATGGGACCAGATGCCATGATCTTAGTTTTCTGAATGTTGAGATTTAAGCCAACTTTTTCACTTTTTATTAATATTAGTCATATTTAATTGGATTAAGATTTTTTTCACATATAGAGTTATAAATTCAAACACCTTGAATTTAGCAAGCCCATCTAAGCCAGATCAAGTATTCCTGAGGATTAAAGGGATTCAAGGCACGGCCTTCTGTTAGAGTACTTAAATTAACACCCAGAGTAGCATTTATGGGTGTGTGTGTGTGTGTGTGTGTGTGAGCGCGCTATGATTCAGGCCCTTTGCTAAGCATTTTACATGGATTCTCTTATTTACCACAATTTAAGAAATAATTACTAATATTATCCTTATTTCACTGACAAGGAAACCAAGGCTCAGAAAGGTTAAATAACAAGTTTTAGGAGAACAAAACTTTCAATGATCAGATATGCAACTCATTTGGCTTTGCTGCACCCAAGTGCAGAGATGGTGAGCAAAATATTTCACAACTGATATGGGGTGGGTACTAACCGATCAGAATGGATGCCAGGCGATGGAGTGAAAGCAGTGTCCCTGGGGGAGAGGCTGAGATTGCCGGGGTAGCCAAGTCATAGATGAAATTGGCTAGGAGAGCACCTATAATATGAAATTGTTTCAATATGTTAACAACTTAGCCTTATCTATAGAGCCTGCCCAGGTGAAATGGAAAGGTCAGCCCCCTACCACCTCCTCTGGGTCAGTTGAGTGACTACTGTTCAGTTCTGTTCACCAGCAAATTGGAGAGTTACTAAGGGTCAGATTGACATTGACAGCCTATTCCAAAGACTTAGTGTATGCTGAGATGGCGAGTATAATTTTATATGAACTGTAAAGTTACCGAAGATTTCTTTCCTGAGTCTAGACCTGATTCTAGACCAGAACACCCAATTGAACACCCTAATTGAAAGTCTATGGGTTACATTCAGCCTGCAGATATGATTTATTCAGCTCATACAATGTTCTCATTTTAAATAGCAAAAGCTAACATTTCTGGAGCCCTGACTACACACCAGGTATACACGTGCTTTATTAACTCACTTAAACTTTACCTTAAAACTATTATGACCATCCTCATTTTACAGATGAGAAAATCAAGGCACAGACAGGCTGAGTAACTTGACTAAAGTGGCACAGTTAATAAAGGACAGAGGTGGGATTTGAACCCAAGCGAGAGTTCTTGACCGATATGCTCCTCTTGCCTCTCTGTTATGCTTGAATTTAAAATAAAGAGAGATAAGATAAAAACCCAGATTTCCAGCTTGTCAGAATTAAAAATCAGAGCTTATACTCCCCCATGGCAAAAATCTGCCTCTTTTCCATGGAATGTGGTTTTCTCTGGTCCTCATCACTCTCGATGCCTTTCAACACTGAGGTTCGTCATCATTTGCCATTTGTCATCGGGCTGACACTGTTGTTTTATTACAGACAGCCCTTGTCAGTCCTCTTCACTCATTTATGTGACCTGCTTGGCCCCTCAACTAGACTCTTCCTAAAGACGGGATGTACTTTTGCTCTGACAACACATATATTATGATATGCAGAAGTATGGGTGGAGCTTACTCCTCTTGAGAATTGTTACTAAGTACCAGAAAGATAACAGGTGAGGAGAGAAATGAAGCAATGATGGGCAAATTTAAAGCAACTACTTGGAAGAAAATCCTTGATCCCCTCAAGCCAAAACCATGTAAGACCTCAAATTTCTACTTAAAAACAACCCGATTATTAAGCTAAATTCCATGCAACTGCAAATAGTTTTCCATAAAAATCCAGTATTATACAACATATTATTGTAAACCAATATGATTGTCTTTTAAAATTCATTTACTGGAATTTTTATATTCAGATGCAAACGTGCTAAGTGATCCCCTTGGAAGATTGGCCCCCTTTCCTGTGATATCCCTGCCAAAAACATTTTGGGATTCCCCAGGGGGGCTAATCGTCAAGGCACTTTATGAACCACACAGTAGAAGTCAGTCTCATTGTTTTATATTCACATCTTGTTTTTGACCCAGGACAGTAACACCCACTTTTTTCACTGTTATTCAAATAATTTTTCTGTTCCAAAGCAAAATCCATTAAAGGATGAATATTTGTTTATACTGGAGATAAAATAATTAGCAGCAATCTTGGAAAGCAATTCCATAAGTGTATTAACAACAATAACCTCTTTGAAATCAGAACGTAGCCTCCCAAGGTGACCTCTTTGAATGGCTCATTTCTTTTTAAAATATGTTTTGATATGTTTAAAGAATCTGATAAGAGAAAAATAAGTATCTATTTTTGATGAAGTGTATTTATGTACAAACAGAAAGCATATACACTGAAGCATATATACTGAATAAATAATCATTTCTGGGTAACACAATTACACATGGTCTTTATTTTCTTCATTAATATTCATTCAACAAGATTTCAGTACTTACTGGCACTATGTTAATGCTAGGAACACAGCCCAAAGATTTCCTTACAGTTTTTCATTATAATGAGAATGTCTGATTTTTGCTATCATAAAAACGAAAACTATTTCCATTCTGAAAATGACATATCTATATATCTATCTGCCAGATGAAGAAAACTAGAAGAGGAAAGAGGGTTTGTCTTTATAAACTTGTTAATTGGGACAACTAGCTCCTTATGAAATTATATAAATTTGGCTTAGGAGACAGAGGCAAATGAAATCTCATGCAAAGCCAGTGGGTGAATTGGAAAACTAATAGATTGGTGTAGAAAAATTAGACATTCAAGACCCATACCTGACATTATTGTGTGACTTTAATGGCCTTAAGTTTCTTCTCCAAATATAAAGGTAGTAGATTAAATGATCTGTATGGTCCCTGACAACTTCGACATTTTATGACTATTCTAAGGTTAAACCATTCAGTTAAATCACACAATAAAATATGTTTTTCACATGGACATGTGTTAGTCATAAAGAAAACAGGGCTCAGTAAAGAGACAGACCTGCAGCAGAGAGTCACACAAACTATTGTAATAGGAAGTTAGTGTTCAAAACACTAAGCTAAAAACCATGTAGCCCCTGCCCATGAATAGATCAATTCAGAAAGGGTGGCTGCCAGTTAGGAGAAAGAAGTCAGTGCCCTGGCTTGCGAGTCACACTGATTTTTATGTTTTTTTTTAAGTTTTTATTTTTGATTGCAGCATAGTCAATTAGCAATGTTTTGTTAGTTTCAGGTGTAGAGTTAAGTGATTCAGTTATACATATACATGTATCTATTCTTTTTCAAATTCTTTTCCCATTTAGGTTATTATAGAATATTAAGCAGTTCCCTGTGCTTTACAGTAGGTCCTTGTTGGTTATCTATTTTAAATGTAGTAGTGTGTACACGGAGAAGGCAATGGCACCCCACTCCAGTGCTCTTGCCTGGAAAATCCCATGGACGGAGGAGCCTGGTGGGCTGCCGTCCATGGGGTCGCTAAGAGTCGGACACGACTGAGCGAACTTCACTTTCACTTTTCACTTTCATGCATTGGAGAAGGAAATGGCAACCCACTCCAGTGTTCTTGCCTGGAGAATCCCAGGGACGGGGGAGCCTGGTGGGCTGCCGTCTATGATCGCACAGAGTCGGACACGACTGAAGCGACTCAGCAGCAGCAGCAGCAGTGTATATATGTCAGTCCCAAACTCCCAGTCTGACCCTCCACATCACCTCTCTCCCCCAATCCCCATAACCATAAATTTGTTCTCTAAGTCTGTGTGTTTTATAAATAAGTTTATTTGTATAATTTTTTAGATTCCACATATAAGCATATGACATTTGTTTCTCTCTGACTTGTTTCACTTAGTGTGATAATCTCCAGGTCCATCCATGTTGGTGCAAATGACATCATTTCATTCTTTTTAGTGACTGAGTAGTGTTCCATCTAGTCAAGGCTATGGTTTTTCCAGTAGTCATGTATGGATGCGAGAGTTGGACTATAAAGAAAGCTGAGCACCGAAGAACTGATGCTTTTGAACTGTGGTATTGGAGAAGACTCTTGAGATTCCCTTGGACTGCAAGGGGATCCAACCAATCCATCCTAAAAGAGATCAGTCCTGGGTGTTCTTGCAAGGACTGATGCTAAAGCTGAAACTCCAATACTTTGGCCATCTCATGTGAAGAGCTGACTCATTTGAAAAGACCCTGATGCTGGGAGAGATTGAGGGCAGGAGGAGAAGGGGACGACAGAAGATGAGATGGTTGGATGGCATCACCGACTCAATGGACATGGGTTTGGGTAGACTACGGCAGTTGGTGATGGACAGGGAGGCCTGGCATGCTGCAGTTCATGGGGTCGCAAAGAGTCAGACATGACTGAGCGACTGAACTGATGAACTGACTGAATATTCCATTGTGTATATGTACCACATCTTCTTTATCCATTCATCCATCAATAGACATTTAGGTTGCTTTCAAGTCTTGGCTATTGTAAACAATGCTTCAGTGAACACTGGGGTGCATGCATCTTTTTAAACCATGTTTTTTTTTTCCAGATATATACCCAGGAGTGGGACTGCTGCATCATATAGTAGCTCTAGTTTTAGCATCTTAGGGAACCTCCATACTGTTCTTCATAGTGGCAATACCAATTTACATTCCCACCAACAGTGGAGGAGGGTTCCCTTTTCTCTGTACTCTCTCCATCATTTATTGTTTGAATTTTTTTAATGATGGCCATTCTAACTGGTGTGAGATGATACCTCATTGTAGACACTCAATTTTTAGATCCACAAGACAATAATCCTAAAAGGCAGGCTTTGTGGGAGAAAGGAAAAGTTTAAGTTGGGATGCAGGTAAGTGTGTGTGTGAGGGAGCAGGAGGGGATGGTTAATTTCCAAAGCTTGTCTTAACACACAGAGAGGCAGACCTGGATCACAAGATTTGTGGACACATGCTGTGGGTCCACAGAGGCCATATCCTGGGGCCTAGGGTCCAATAAGCATGGAAGACCAGGGAGAAGCTCTTTTACACCAGGAGGAGGATCGTGGAGGGGGAGAAAGACTTGGGTACCTTGCTGTTCCTCAGATGCTCCAACTCTTTGTGACCCCATGGACTGCAGCACATCTTCACTGTACCCTGGAGTTTGCTCAAACTCATGTCCAACGAGCCTGTGATGCCATCCAACCATCTCATCCTCTGACTCCACCTTCTCACCTTCAATCTTTCCCAGCATCAGGGTCTTTTTCAATGAGTCCACTCTTCCCATCAGGTGGCCAAAGTATTTGAGCTTCAGCTTCAGCATCAGTCCTTCCAATGAATATTCAGGGCTGATTTCTTTTAGGATTGCCTGGTTTGATCTCCTTGCTGTCTAAGGACTCTCAAGAGTCTTCTCCAGCACCACAATTTGAAAGCATCAAGTCCTGAACAGACATCCAGGCAGGGATAGGGACAGTACAGGTGGTAGAGGGGATTCCGATCAGAGAAGACTGGGCTCTGCTTTCTGTTCAGAACTTAGAGAAAACTCTCTCTTCAGGCTCCTCATCACAGCAGAGTCAAAATGCTGGTGGGTGGGTTTCTGCCGAGTGGGGCCTGAGACTGTTCCCCACTTCCCCTTGGCCTGTTGTGGCATGTAAGGGAAATAGAAGTTCCTCAAGACACACTCCCAAGACAGCTGAGGATGTCAGACTGTGAGCTTTCATAGCAAACCAAGACAGGGACTTGAAACTGAGGGCTGGAGGGTGGAGCTGAGCCCCCAAATGGCAGACATGGAGGCATTGGGGATGTCCAAGATATAAAAGGTGTCCTGAAGGTATCCAGGGCCAGCGAGAGCTGAGCTGGGTGTGTGGTGGGCAGGAGATCCCTGGCGTCTCCCAAAGCAGGATCTGTGCAAGGCCAACATCAGAGATGATGCCCAGGAGGGGAGGGGTCCTCCTCAGCCCGGGGCAGCCCACCTGGGCCCTGAGGCCCCAGATCCATCCTTCCCTGCATCCAGACCCCATCTTGGGAAGGAGGACCAGCGGGGAAAGCATTTGAGAGGAGAGGGAGAACCCCTGATAGGAAGTGTCAGCCTTGAATTAACCAATTATTAGAGGGAAACAGGTGGTTTTAAACCAGAAGGGGCTGTCCCCTTCCTCCGGCAAGTTGAAGGTTTTTTCCCTCCCGCATCAGCAGGAATGGGAGACTGGTTATCAAAATTAATCACTTAAGCTACCTTTAAGAAAAGAAAGAAAAGAAAACCTGAACTGTCATGTGTGTTTCCACCCTGCTGGGTAAGTGTGTAATTATAATTACTGAGTCCTATGAAAAGTCCCTGGTGCTTTGAATGCATTTAATCAGGGCACAGAGACGGGCAGGCAGCCCTCAGGGACAGCCTCAAGAAGGAAGTGATATTAGAGCTGAGATTTAAAGGAGGCGTTAGCTAGGCAGGGGAGAGTTCTAGGCCCCCAGGAGGAATGAGGCTAGCTCCCAGGGGCTGGGAGGACGGGGGTGAGGTGGTGACAGGTGAAGGGGTGAGGCCAGTGGCCCTGGGCACCTTTCAGCAGCTTTTGACAGTTGACAGATGCACTTTGACTGAGCTTAATTGATTCAAATGCTCCTTGATTTTGTGGGGGAAACAACATTAACAAACTGTGTTTTAGCAGTTAGGGCAGCAGGGATGCATTTAGAGATAGTCTAAGAGTAAGTCAAGATAGCAGCCTAGGAAAATGGACCTGCAGCTTGGGCAGCTGGTAGGAGCCCAGACCACCACCACCGCTGCCACCCACACCTGCCAAAGCCCACAGCTGTCTCCGCTCTCAGGCATTCCTGTGCCCTGCCAGTCTCTCCAGATCTCTGAAGGGCTGGCACAGGGGCTCTCCTTCTTGTGGGATTGAGCCAGAATAAAGGGGGCCAAGGAGACAGAGACTAAAGGACGCGAGCTCCTGGCCAACTCTGGGTACCTCTCACCCACCTCCTGGGGATTTCTCCTGGGCCCTGGGCACGCAGCAGCATTGCCAAGAACCCTCCTGGCTGGGCGGATGATTCCCAGAAGCAGTAAGAGCAGACAGACTCCAGCCTGGAGTGTAAAGGATCATCTTCTCTCCCTCAGGGGGGCCCACGCCTGCTCTCACCACCAGTAAACTTGCTTGGACCGTTGTGGCCATCTTGTAATTGGTCTTTCTGCTCTTACTCTCTCCTGCCTACATTTTTCTTTCTTTCTTTTATTTTTTAGAGAAATGTTTTTACAAAACAAATCAGATCGTGTCTCTCCTTTGTACAAAATCCCTTACTAGTTCTTCATTTTTTCTTTTAATAAAATCAACAGTCCTTCTGAGCCCGCAGGATTCTGGATGCTCTGGCCCCTGCTTACCTGTTCCATCATGCTCCACATGTTCATTTCACACAAGGCACCTTGAACTCCTTTCAGCTTTTCAATATGCCATTTTCTCTGCCTGTATTAGGACTTTTGCCCTACCAACTCCCCCCGAACCCACATCTCTTCTGAACCTCTTTGTGCCTTCTACCCAAAATGCCACCCCTCCTTCCTGTTCACATTTTATCTTGTCTCCCTAGTTAGTTCTTTCATAGCATTTATCGATCTGACATTTCCTTGTTTACTTATTTGCTTGTTTATTGTTGATGGACAGGGAGGCCTGGCATGCTGTGATTCATGGGGTTGCAAAGAGTCGGACACGACTGAGCAACTGAACTGATCATGTCCTCCACTAAAATTTAAATTTCTTGAGGGTGGGATTTGCCTTGAGTAATGCTTGGCTCAAATAAGACCCTCAATTAGTGCTTGTTAAATAAGTGCACAAACACATGAACATATAGGTGAATTACCAAATTAACTTTGAGCAAGGGTGGACCAAGGCAACGGAATGATTCTGAACCACAAACATTCTCATGATATGGTTGATCCTGGAGGGTAGTGGTGAAAAAAAGGCAAATAAAATGTGCAAAGAGATTTCTGGCAATCCCATGATTGAGACCGGCACACTCAACTAACCCTAACAGAATTACTAAAGGAAGTGTTGTGGTCCCATTAAAAAGCACTGCCTTCAACTGGGAAATTGAAAAAGTTTCCTCGATCCAATTGAGTTCAGCAGTTCAAGAAACAGTATTTGGGCTTTTACTTGATACTGGGAAAGATTGAGGGCAGGAGGAGAAGGGGGTGACAGAAGATGAGATGGTTGGATGGTATCACAAACTCAATGGACATGAGTTTGAGCTAATTCCGTGAGATGGTGAAGGACAGGGAAGTCTGGTGTGCTGCAGTCCATGGGGTCACAAAGAGTCAGACATGACTTAGTGACTGAACAACTGCTCTGCAAAACATGGAACATGTAGATGAATGAGTCCAGAATGCTGCCTTCAGGGAACATACAGTCTAGCGGAGGAGACAGACACAGACAAGGCTAATTATTCTATTGTATAAGGTGATAGGTATGGAGTCGTTGTTCAGTCACTCAGCCATATGAGAGTAGCCAGGGGGAAATAGGAAGAAGTGACTGGCTCCACCTGGAGAGGGTGGGGTGGCCTGTATGGAGTGGGGTGGCTGTGAGCTGTTCCCTAAAGGTGAATGGGATTTTAATTGGCTGAAAAGGCTGGGGTGGATGAAGGCAGAACTAAGATGACCAGTTAGGAGTTATGAATGGTGGAGGATGATTCTGAATATGTTGATCTTGTAGGGACCTGGAACACTGATGTGACTAGAGAGCTAGTTTGGGAATCCTCAGTAGCTGTTGGAGCCACAGGCTTTTAGGAAAGCTCCCAGGGAAAGCGTTTGAAGCCAGAAAGGGGAGGAGGCAAACTCCAAACCCTGGCAATCAGCAAAGGAACAATCAGAGGAATAGGAACTAGAAGCTGGAGAGATGCAAATCCCAGAAACCAAGAGGGAAGAGACTCACCTTTCAGAGTCCTTCCCCAGGTCCTTCTTCATAACACCCATCTTGCAGGCTGCTACTTAGTGAATGTCTGTCCATTCCCACTAGAAATGAAGGTTTCTAGAAAGGGCAAGAAATGTTTGTCTTGCTTATTGCAATATTGCCTACACCTGTACTGGGTCTTATCACCTAATTGAATGAATGAATGAGTATTTTCAAGTTACTCAGAGTTTAAAAGGCTAAAAGTTGCAAATAAGACTTTTGATTTCCCAATTGGACATGAAGGTGACATTTGAGAGACCAGTTTTAGGAATGGGGTTAGCACTAATACCTATGTCATGTGGTAGTTATGAGAATTAAAGCACAGTGCCTGGATGTAGTTAAAGCTCAGAAACAATAGGTGGTTATTATTTCTTCTAGTCTTCACTTTCAGAAACAATTCTGGTGAATTAACTCTTGATAGTTGTATTGCGTCTATCAGATTGGTTTACCACCTTTCCAAGACATACTATAGACGTATTGCCTTAAAAACTACCACAACAGAGCACTGTCTTATCAAATGACTGTAACAGAACCCAGTGAAATGAGATTTTGCTGTCAAATTTGGCTATGGCCTGGGAGCCTGGCAAGCTCCCAAGAGGCCAGAAGATGGAATGAAGTCTTCTTTCTTATTAAGGAGACTTGTAGAACAAAGCCTTACCCAGTGGCTCAGTGGTTAAAAATAATCTGTCTGCAATGCAGGCAACACAGGAGATGCAGGTTTGATCCCTGAGTTGGGAAGATCCCCTGGAGAAGGGCACAGCAACCCACTCCACTATTCTTTCCTGGAGAATCCCATGGGCAGAGGAGCCTGGCAGGCTACAGTCTATAGGGTCTCAAAGAATCAGATATGGCTGAAATGACTGAGCATGCCCTCACACATGCCTGTAGCCAGGTTTTGGTTCCTAAATCTTTGATTGTACCAGTTAATCCAGAGGACAAAGCCTGAGAAGTGGGATGGCTCCAAAGACTGGCTCTGTCACTGCTGCTGCATCTCTCGCGTCCGACTCTGTGCGACCCCATGGACAGCAGCCCACCAGGCTCCTCCGTCCATGGACTTTCCAGGCAAGAGTACTGGAGTGGGGTGCCATTGCCTTCTCTGGCTCTGTCACTAGGTTTGGATAAAGAAGAGAGAGGCTGCAGGTGGAAGGGGTCTTTGAAGTATGACCTGAGACAAAGGAGACCTGGGTTCCCATTCTGGATGTGCCACTAACTCTCAGAACTTGACCAAGTCACTTAGCCTGTGTGTGTGAGTCTTCTCATTTGTATAATGAGATGCCTACATGAACCTGGAAATCTCTACAGTAGATGGTTTGCAAAGATGGCCACAATTTCTCCCATCTCTGTCTGTCTGCCTCCTTTGCAGCATAACTTCACTTTTTCTCCTGTCAAGAGGTAGAGTCTATTTCCTCTCCCCTTGAATCTGGACTAGCCCTGTGACTCGCTTTAGTAGAAGGCAGTACAAGTGCCATTCTGTTTGGATCTAAGCATTACGAGGTCTTGCAGCTTCCACTGTCGCTTTCTTGGAATGATGCTGTGGCCATGTGAGCAAACCTAGGCCAGCCTCCTTGAGTACAGGCTCACGGGGAGAGGACTGGCCAGCATCCAGCACCAACTACCAGCCAGTGTGAAAGTGGCTGTCTTGGACCATTCCACTGCCAGATGAACAGTCACATGAGCTGTCCCAGACAAGACTAGCAGAGGAACCACTGCGCTGAGCCCCACCAAAATTGCTGACCCACAGAACTGTGAGCAAATATAATGGTTGTTGCTTTAACCAACTAAGTGGTGGTTTGTTACACAGAACCAGATAGCTGATACAGCCCCTTTTATAGCTGACACTCTAGAGACCACTTTTATTGCTATGAAGAAGAAATCATGCTGTGTGATCTTTCAGTTTCACCTTACAGTTGGCTGCAAAGAACTCAAAGGTTAAGGGACTGTTTCATTTCCTCCCCTCCTCCCCCAATCCCTGACCCTGGAGGTCTTTGCTTTGCAAAATCGTTGCACATGGAACCACTAGAGCTTAAGCACTTTGCCATCTTCCCACCATGGAAGACACTGAGCAAGACAGGAAGTGGCTTGGTGACTCAGTGGTCCTTTCTTCTGAGTCACTGAGTTGTCACTTCCCCTCTGTGTGGTTCCAGAGAACATTCCTTCATTCAGCCGATGCCTGTAAACAGCTGCCCTGTGCCAGGCGCAGCCTGGGAAGCAGTGTGGTGAGGGACGATCTGGCCGTGGAGTGGATGGGTCACAGGACCTGCGTGGTTCTGATGGAGAGGGCCACCCAACACTGCCTTCTCAGATGCTTTCATTTAGCATCTCATGCACATGCTCCGGGCTTCCTGAAGCGGCTCTGTCCTAAAGGCATGGAATTTCAGAGCTGGGCAACTTCTAAGGCCCAGTCAGTTCAAGCTTTTCTTTCTTATACTTATGAAGTAATGAAGGTCTGAGACTTAAATAATAGAGGTAGCTTGTGGCAAAATTAGGCCTAGAATTCAGACCTCTTGCTCCAAATCCAGAAATTTTTCTATCGCATTAAAAGGCCTCTCAGAGAACAGCATGTATATTATCTATAGTGAAACAGATCACCAGCACAGGTGGGATGCATGAGACAAGTGCTCGGGCCTGGTGCACTGGGAAGACCCAGAGGGATCGGGTGGAGAGGGAGGTGGGAGGGGGGATCGGGATGGGGAATACATGTAACTCCATGGCTGATTCGTGTCAATGTATGACAAAACCCACTGCAATGTTGTGAAGTAATTAGCCTCCAACTAATAAAAATAAATGAAAAAAAAATAAAAAATAAAGAAAGAAAAATAAATAAATAAAAGGCCTCTCAGAGCTCAGATTCTCCTTCTTTCTTATTCCTGACTTTCCCACACATTCTTTTCAGTTTTGTATTTTAGGCATGAAGTTAGTTCCCTCTTTTGGCTCAAGATTCATACCTTACCTGTGGAAGATAAATTCCAGCCACCAAATGATGTGATAATTAATAACATAACATAAACTCAAAATATATTTTTCCAGTACCCATTATATGCCAGGCATAGCCTCAGTTTTGGGGATATAGTGAATTAAAGACACAAGGAATCTGCCTCTGGGGAATTTACATTCTTGAGGGAGGTAGGGCAGACAGTATACAAGGAGATAAAGAGAGTTAGAGAGTGGTGGTGTAAAAGTAAACAAGAAAATGTGACAGAGGGAACCAAACCGGGAGATGTGTGGCCAGGAAAGGCCTCTTTGACAATGTGGCATTTGAGCTCATAGTTGATTGGTGAGAAACCAATAACTCTTTAGAAAATGCAGAGAGCAAAGGCCCCAAAGTGGGAACAAACTTTCCTTATTTGAAAAAAAAGAGAGGAGGCATGTGGTCTCTTGAAGGGAAGAATGAGGGGATAGGAAGGAGACAGAGCAAGGAGGCAGAGGCAAGATCATGCGGGGCCCATAGGCCACAACACAGAGCCAGGAAGCTGCGTATTTGTGGAGGTACACGGGAGGGTACTGAGTGATATGACATGATTTACATTTTTAAGAGATGGATCTGACTGCTTGGATGAAGAAAGTATGTTAAAGATTAAGAGTGAAATTGGGAGGATAGTTTATATATTATGTTTGGGGTACCTTGTATATTTTATCTCTAATCCTCCCACACTTCAAATAAGATCTTATTATGCCCACCTTATGGACAAGGAAATGGAGACTGGAAAAGATAAGGGAACATATTCAAGGTCATGGAACTGAACTTGAACCAAAGATCATCTGACTGCACTATGGGAGACCTTCCTATGTAGCATGTGGCTTTACTAAGATGGTTGACCACCCTGGGCTACTTAAATTTTCTGATTATTATTGTATTTTGAAGTGTAAGATTTTAGAGCTGTAAGTTATAGATTGAAAGTTCCTTGGAGGCAATAATCATGTATTACTTATCTTGCCATTTATAATAGTTGTGACTCAATCCCTGACACACAGAAGGTACTAATTCATATATGATGGATGAATGAATGAATGGGTTTCGGTAATGAGAGGTTTTCTGAATCTCTTCCCACCTCAGGCCTACCATTTCCAGAAGTATAAGTATCTTTCACAAAATCATATTACAGGGCTGGAATGAGAGTCTAAGATGCTGAATCATGGTTCTTTCCACCAAACAATGCTAGCTCCAATTTATCTGTTTAGGACAGATTTCTTGGTTTAACCTAAATTTTAGTTTGGTAAATTCTCAAGGTCAGGCAGTGTCTATTTTGTACCATGCACACTGGAAGTGTGTGGAGTCTACAGAGAGGCTCACCCTGGGCCTTGAAGTAAGTTTTCTCTCAGAAAATTAAACAAAAAAGGTTCAATCCACATGTGATGGGGAAAAAACAGATATCTTCAGGTCCCCTGGAACAGCTGCTTTGCTGGAGTTTAATGTCTGAAGATAGAATGTTCAGACAGAGCAGGGTGAGACTGGGAATACAGCAGAAAGAGAAAGGCCATCTCGGCTTGATCATCCAGCTGAATGCAGTACAGGGACGATGTATGTGAGGAACGGGAGCTTTGTGGTTTCCAGGGATGACCTTCCTTGATAAGAGACTCACCTCGTGTTGTTCACTGTGGACCACCAAGCAGCGAATACTGCCCGCGGGGCCCTCGAGGGAAGGATACTGAAGTGGTCTGCCAGTCCTTTCTCCAGTGGACTGCGTTGTGTCACTGCAACACTTGGGTGCAGTCTCAAAAACATTTCCGGTTCGTTTCCAAGGCAAACCATTCAATATCACAGTGATCCAAGTGTATGCCCCAGACACTAACGCTGAAGAAGCTGAAACTGAACGGTTCTATGAAGACCTACAAGACCTTCCAGAACTAATACCCCAAAAGATGTCCTTTTCATCACAGGGGACTGGAATGCAAAAGTAGGAAGTCAAGAGAAACCTGGAGTAACAGGCAAGTTTGGCCTTGGAGCACAAAATGAAGCAGGGCAAAGGCTAACAGAGTTTTGCCAAGAGAACACACTGGTCATAGCAAACACCCTCTTTCAACAACACAAGAGACGACTCTACACATAGACATCAGTTGGTCAATACCAAAATGAGATTGATTATTTGCAGCTGAAGATGGAGAAACTCCATATGGTCAGCAAAAACAAGATCTGGAGCTGACGGTGGCTAAGATAATGAGATCCTTATTGCAAAATTCAGGCTTAAGTTGAAGAAAGTAGATAAAACCACTAGACCATTCAGGTATGACCTAAATCAAATCCCTTATGACTATAGAGTGGAGGTGACAAATAGACTCAAGGGATTAGATCTGGTAGAAAGAGTGCCTGAAGAACCATGGACAGAAGTTCATAACACTGTACAGGAGCAGGTGACCAAAAGCCCCAAGAAAAAGAAATGCAAAAAGGCAAAGTGGTTGTCTGAGGAGGCCTTACAACAGCTGAGAAAAGAAGAGAAGCAAAAGGCAAAGGAGAAAGGGAAAGATATACCCAACTGAATGCAGACTTCTAAAGAATAGCAAGGAGATATAAGAAAGCCTTCCTCAGTGATCAGTGCAAAGAAATAGAGGAAAAAATAGAATGGGAAAGACTAGAGAACTCTTCAAGAAAACTAGAGACACCAAGGGAACATTTCATGCAAAAATGGGCACAAAAAGGACAGAAACAGAAAGGACCTAACAGAAGCAGAAGAGATTAAGAAGAGGTGGCAAGAATACACAGAAGACTATACAAAAAACGTCTTAATGAACTGGATAACCATGATGGTGTGGTCACCGAGAGCCAGACATCCTGGAGTGTGAAGTCAAGTAGGCTTTAGGAAGAATTACTATGAACAAAGCTAGTGGAGGTGATCCAATTCCAGCTGAGATATTTCAAATCCTAAAAGATGATGCTATGAAAGTGCTGCACTCAATATGCCAGTAAATTTGGAAAACTCAGCAGTGGCCACAGGACTGGAAAAGGTCAGTTTTCATTCCAATCCCAAAGAAAGGCAATGCCAAAGAATGTTCAAATTAATGTACAGTTGCACTCATTTCATGTGCTAGCAAGCTAATGCTCAAAATTCTTCAAGGTAGGCTTCAGCAGGATGCGAACTGAGAACTTCCAGATGTAGAAGCTGGATTTAGAAAAGGCAGAGGAACCAGAGATCAAATTGCCAACATCTGCTGGATCATAGAAAAAGCAAGGGAATTAAAAAAAAAATCTACTTCTGCTTCATTGACTATGCTAAAGTCTTTGACTGTGTGGATCACCAACAAAATGTGGAAAATTCTTCAAGAGTTGGGAATACAGACCACCTTACCTGACTCCTGAGAAACCCATATGCAAGTCAAGAAGCAACAGTTAGAACTGGACATGAAACAATGAACTGGTTCAAAATTGGGAAAAGAGTATATCAAGGCTGTACATCATCACCCTGGTTATTTAATTTCTATGCAGAGTACATCATGTGAAATGCCAGGCTGGAAGACTTGCAAGCTGGAATCAAGATTGCCAAGAGAAATCTCAACAACCTCAGATATGCAAATGACAACACTGTAATGGCAGAAAGGGAAGAGGAAATAGAGTCTCTTGATGAAACTGAAAGAGAAGAGTGAGAAAGCTGGCTTAAAATTCAACATTCAAGAAACTAAGATTATGGCATCCAGTTCCATCTCTTCACAGCAAATAGATGGGGAAAAAGTGGAAATAGTGACAGACTATTTTCTTGCGCTCCAAAATCACCACTGATTGTGACTGCAGCCATGAAATTAAAAGATGCTTGCTCCTTGGAAGAAAAACTATGACAAACCTAGACAGCATATTAAAAAGCACAGACATCATTTTGTCAACAAAGGTCCATATAATCAAAGCTATGGTTTTTCCAGTAGTCAATCAGATGTGAGAGTTAGACCATAATGATGGCTGAGCGCCAAAGAATTGTTACTTTTGAATTGTGGTGCTGGAGAAGACTCTTGAGAGTCACTTGGACAGCAAGGAGATCAAACCTGTCAATCCTAAAGGAAATCAACACAATAGTCACTGGAAGGACTGATGCTGAAGCTGAAGCTCCAATACTTTGGCCACTTGATGTGAAGAGCTGATTCACTGGAAAAGACCTGATGCTGGGAAAGATTGAGGGCAAGAGGAGAAGGGGGAGACAAAGGATGAGATGGTTGGATGGCATCACGGACTCAATGGACATGGGTTTGAGCAAACTCCGGGAGATAGTGAAGGACAAGAAAGCCTGGCATGCTGCAGTCCATGGGGTTGACTTAGCAATTGAACAACAACAAAGCAACAAATCCTCAAATGATGTGGGAACAAAATTGGGTCATTTGTAGTGATATGAATAAACTTAGAGTCATACAGAATTAAATAAGTCAGAAAAAGAAAAACAAATAGCATATATTAATGCATATATATGGAATCTACAAAAATGGTACTGATGAACCATTTGCAGTGCATGAACAGAGATGCAGACGTACAAAACAGACTTGTAGACACAGTGGGGGAAGGTGAGGGTGAGGTGAACTGGGAGAGTAGCACTGACATATATACACCACCATGTGTAAAACAGACAGCTAGTGAAAACTTCTGTGTAATGCAGGGGGCCCCGTGCGCACTCTGTGACAATATACAGGGGTGGGACGGGTGGGTAAAGGAGGAGATGTATGTGTGCGTGTGTGTGTATATAGAGCTGATTCCCATTATTGTACAGCACAAACCAACACTGTAAAGCTATTATACTCAAACTTTAAAAAAATGTTGCTTTGGCTTTGTTGGTTATATAAAGGGTCCTCTGAACCGTAGAGGCAAGCATTTTAGTTACTTTGAAAAAGGAATGCTCTTCATTACAAGCAAATTCACTTGTCAATGTTTCAAGAGAACTGTATCACTGAGAATATAGTTTCCCCTGGGGGTGGTGCCTCTCCAAGTTGGGAATGGCATAGAACATTGCCATTTGTTGAAGTTCTAGGTATATTAAAAACTGAACAAACGCAAAAGAAGGGTATAAAACTTGTGATATATTGTCACATTTCTACATTTTAATTGGTAACATATAAAACACAATGCAATATTATTGTACTGGTGACAATATAATTAAGGACCTACAAAAATACTAGTTCTTAGTGCATTTTAAGCAGTGGTTGGAGGATGGGATGTACATACATGAATGCCTTCTACTTTCAACTTTATCAGGCTCTCTGCACCTACATAAATGAGATCCTTGGGCAACAATGTTAGAGCTAAACATGAGGCCTTGACCGGTGAGGCCACACTCAGAGGTGTATTTCTACTCTCTGCACCTGTCAGCTCAGGCTCAGACTGTCACCAAGGTGGTGCTATCCATGGACCATCAGCCAAACCAGCCTTCCCATGGTGACATCTGGGTCTTGTTATGTGCATCCCCACCACTACCCCGCTAAAATATCACTTGTCTCACCACGGTAAGCACAATTGTCCACTGGTATTTGCATCATATTTACATATAACCTATGCACATCCTCCCATATGTGTTTTTAAATTGGCTTTTGAAATTTGCTTTTTGATTGATTGGTTTACTTATTAATTGAAGTATAGTTGATCTACTAACACTGTAACAGTTGTATTAGTTTCAGGTGTATAGTAAAATGATTATATATATATATATATTCTTTTTTAGATTCCTTTCCATTCTAGACTATTACAAGATATAAAATCTAGTGCCCTGTGCTATACTGTGGGATTTTGTCATTTACCTGCTTTATATATACAGTAGTATGTAGATTCTACATATAAGTGATATCGCATGGTATTGTCTTTTCTGACTTCACTTAGTATGATAATCTCTGTATCTGTCCATGTCACTACAAATGGCATCATTTCATTCTTTTTTATAGCTGAGTAATATTCCGTTGTATCTCCTGTATACTTTAAATCATCTCTAGATTACTTCTAATATCTAATACAATATAAATGCTGTGTAAGTAGTTGTAAATAAAATGTGAATACTATGTACCTAGTTGCTGGGTACACAGCAAATTCAAGCTTTGCTTTTTTGAACTTTCTAGAGTTTTCACCCCAAATATTTTCATACGTTTGGTTGAAACTGCAATTGCTGTGCCCCCAGATACTGAAGACCGGCTGAGCGGCAGCTGGCCACGTACACAGTGAATGTTCCCCAAGAAACATGTTGGCTGATGGGCTGGTAAATCAACAAAGTTATAAACAAAGCCAGGACAGCCAGGAGAATCCCTTAAATATTGCATCTGGGGAAGAGAACTTCACGACAGAGCTGGGAACGCGCTTGGTGAGGTGGCGGACAATGGGAAAGTGTGGGGGATGTCTAGAAGGACACTGACTCACACACAGACAGAAAAACGCTCTCCCTTTTACTAAGCCGCTTCTCCCGTGGACTTCAGCTGGCTTCGGTGAGCCCATCTTCACACGCTCTGCCTCACCACTAACCCTTACTTCTCCGCTTTCTAAGCTGTGCCTCTCAAACCATTCAGGGATCTTGAAGTCAAACTGGTGGGCTGCAAACAACATTTTCTAAGCAAATAAAAAGGGATAGAAGATATCAAAATACGTCACACATAATAAACATTAAAAAAAATCTATTGTGAAACCTGTTTCAATCCTTTATATGTGTGTATAGGACTTAGATGTAAATTGCATCTCCTCCTGGGGGTTGGAGTTAAAGTTCTCAACCTGCTGCTCCAGGGGGCAGATTAAAATGCCCCAGCCTTCTGCTGTGCAGACTCTGTGACCAGGGGCTTCTTAGGCAGAACTGCTGTGAATAACTACAGTGGGAGGTGAGGTCTCAGACACTCTCTGGTCCAGTGTCCTCAGTTTGACGGGGGAAGACGCCGAGTCTAAGATAGGCAATATGACCAGTGGTAGAAACTTCACTCCCAGCAGTTCGCCAGCCTCTCCGCTCTGGGTTTCTCCTCTTTACCTTGCGGTGGTGTTCAGTCACTCAGTTGTGTCCCACTCTGCAACCGCATGGACTGAAGCACCCCAGGCTTCCCTGTCTTTCACTATCTCTGCTGGTTTGCTCAAATTCATGTCTATTGATTCGGTGATGCCATCCAACCATCTCAGCTTCTGTCATCCCCTTCTTTTCTGCCTTCAATCTTTTGCAGCATCAAGGTCTTTTTCAATAAATCAGCTGTTTCTATCAGGTGGCCAAAGTATTGGAGCTTCAGCTTCAGCATCAGTCCTTCCAACGAATATTCAGGGTTGATTTCCTTTAGGACTGAATGGTTTGATCTCCTTGCTGTCCATGGGATTCTCAACAGTCTTGTCTAGCACCACGGTTCAAAAGCATCAGTTCAGCGCTCAGCCTTCCTTATGATCCAACTCTCACATCCATCTATGGCTACTGGAAAAACCAAAGCTCTGACTATAAAGACCTTTGTTGACAAAGTGATACCTCTGATTTTAAATGAGCTATCTAGGTTTGTCAGATTTTCTTCCAGGGAGCAATCATCTTTTAATTTCATGGCTGCAGTCACAATTTGCAGTGATTTTGGAGCTCAAGAAAATTAAGTCTGCCACTGTTTCCTCTTTTTCCCCACCTATTTGCCATAAAGTGATCAAAGTGGATGCCATGATCTTAGGTTTTTTACCTTGTGTAGTCCTCTATTAGAACTCAGTAAAGAGTACCAGAAAGGATTTGGGTTTGTTCCAAAAACCTGAACTTTAGTCCCAACCCCATCACTTACTGTATGACCCTTAACCCACGAATCAATATCTCCACTCTTCAGTTGTATCAAATGTAAAACAGGATTCATACTATTAGAGACTGATTGACTTCATCTATTTAATTGCACTTTTTAAAGTGTGAGGCATTATACACATTTTCTAGTTGTTTTTGCTCTGTGAGTATCTATTACATTTATTAAAATGTGTATTTCCTGTGGAGATGAAGTTGGGGGTGGGGGTGAATGTAATATTACCAAGTCTCACCCCCTCTTAAGAGTATCCACTGACACTTTGTGGGGAGGGAGATACTTCTTCCATACATTTAACCGCAGCATTTGCTTTTGTCCTCAGAGCTCTTGCCAGAGCCTACAGAAATCCTAGTTAATTTAAAGCTAGTTCAAAAACGTGCCATCGCCCCAGCTTCCTTTACATCCAAACCCTGGTGCCTGGTTTCTGACAGCAGCCTGCAGGTGGCATTTCTCTTCTCCTCCATCGTGGGTTCCATCTGGAGCCTCAGTGGCCTGTGGGAGACATGAGGCCCTAGGAACATGGATGCTCCACTAATGACATCGTTGAACATCTGCCTGCTCTTGGGGGGACTCAGTACTGCACTTCCGCTCCCCCTAAGCCCAGTCTTCTCCAGTTATTTTTCAGATCCAATTGTGATGTCTCACATGAGGGGACTGGCTAAGCCCTCAGTCCACTGAGAGCCTGTTGTATCTACTTCATGCAGTGGTGACCTAGACGAGAGGGGAATCCAGAAGGGAGAGGATACGTGTGTGTAGATGGCTGGTTCACTTTGCTGAGTAGCAGAAACTAACACAGTGTTGTGAAGCTACTATACCAATAAATTTAAAACAGAGAAAGTGCCCTATTTTCTTGTTCTATGCATTTAAAATCCAAAGCAGTTGTTTATACAAGAACTGTAGGCAAGGCATCACTAAAAGAAAAAAGAACCAAGACCATTTGCACCTTTTTGGACAAATCAGATTTCTATTATGTAGGAAGTGATTTTGACTAGTAGCTGCTCAGAATAGTTTCTCAGTTGTATTCACCCTGGAGATTACAGCAGATTATTATATATACATACATATATATATAGATACATCTGTATAATCTACAGAGATTATATAAAGGAAAATCTGCTTTCTTTTCTAATGATATAGTGTGGTTTGGAGGCGAGTGTGGGTATATAAAATATTCATAAGTTTTATTCAATTGAGAATCTAAAAAAACTAAAGCTTGGAATCATTGTTTATTCCTTCCAAATGTCATCAATTATTCTCCCTTCTAGTGATCGTTCATGTGTCTCAGTAATGTACAACATCATTTATAGAACTTGTATATCAGTCCTTTTATTGTTGATGAATTGGTCGATTAAAAAATTTGTTAGCACCTTTTTTGGTAGGCATTAGGGATAATGCTAAGTGGTAAAGTTTAAACCCTGTATGATGGGGATGCAGGAGAAATGGGCCATGGACTTCATCTGCTGAATCTTGAAAGACTTCTTGGAGGAGGTGGAGTTCGAGCTTAGTCAAAAGGATGAGTAAGACATTCACAAGGCTTTCATGGGCAGAGAGTTCATCTGGGTGGAGCTCCTCTGAAGATACAGAGATTCTTGGATTCAACCTCAGAATCTCAGGGGTGAGGCCCTGGTATGTGTGGCTCCAGTGTGTCAACAGCACTGGGAACTCAGGTTTGCTCAGAGACCAGAGGAAAGTTTGAAAGGCTATCTCCAGGGCCAGGAGAGTCCAAACCAGCTATTCCACACCTCAGCAGAAGACCAAATAAGAGGAATTAGATGAAATCCAACAACTTGGTTTCCTTTGAGGAAGTTTCTGGATGCAAAGTTTGTTAAAGATACTAAGATTTTAACCCCATATGAGAGAGAGACGTCTTCTCCAGAATTAGAAAGAAAATGCAGCTAAAATCAAAACAAAAAACAGGGCAAAACTTGATGGCCTCTGCCAGGGGTTGATAAAATTTTTCTGTAAAGAGTCAGAAAGTAAATATTTTCAGTTTTATAGGCCATACCAGTCTCTGTCACAACTATTCAACTATGCCGCTGTAGCACAAAAGCAGCATTAGGTAACACGCGAGTGAGTGAGGGTGGCTCTGTTCCAACAAAGATGTTATAGACACTGAAGTTTGAATTTCATATAATTTTTACATGTTACAAAATATTATTCTTCCTTTGATTTGTTTTCAATCATTTGAACACATAAATTCTTATTATTCACTAGAGCCAGGAGGTAGAAACAACCCAAATGTGCATAAGCAGATGAATGGTTAAAAAAATGTAGTATGTGCACACAATGGAATATTAGTCAGCCTTGAAGAGGAAGGAACTCCTATCATATGATATACCATGGGTGAAGCTTTAGGACACTATGCTAAGTGAAATAAGCCAGTCACAAAAATGATAAATACTGTATAATCCCACTTATGAAAAGAAGTGAAAGTGTTAGTGACTCAGTTGTGTCCAACTCTTTGTGACCCCATGGACTGTAGCCCGCCAGGCTCCTCTGTCCATGGGATTCTCCAGGCAAGAATACTGGAGTGGGTAGCCATTCCCTTCTCCAGGGGATCTTCCCAACCCAGGGATCGAACTCAGGTCTCCCTCACTGCAGGCAGATTCTTTACTGTTTAAGCCACCAGGGAAACCCAATCCCACTTATATGCAGTACCTAAAGTAGCTGCATTCATAGAAATTGAAAGTAGAATGGTGGTTGCCAGGGGCTGGAGTAAGGCAGAATGGAGCATTGTGTTTAATGGGTAGAAAGTTTCAGTTCTGCAAGATGAAATGGTTCTACAGATCAGTAGTACCACAATGTGAATAGACTCTACACCTTACTATGCTGCTGCTGCTGCTTGCTGCCAAGTCGCTTCAGTCGTGTCTGACTCTGTGCGACCCCACAGACGGCAGCCCACCAGGCTCCCTCGTCACTGGGATTCTCCAGGCAAGAAACACTGGAGTGGGTTGCCACTTCCTTCCCCAGTGCATGAAAGTGAAAAGTGAAAGTGAAGTCGCTCAGTCGTGCCCAACTCTTAGCGACCCCACGGACTGCAGCCCACCAGGCTCCTCCGTCCATGGGATTTTCCAGGCAAGAGTACTGGAGTGGGGTGCCATTGCCTTCTCCGACACCCTACTATACTAAACACTTAAAAACAATTAAGATGATAAATTTTATGTTATGGTTTTTACCAAAATTAAACTTTTTTTTTTAAGAAAAAGTTAATTCTTACCTTGAAAGTCATAAAGAAACAGGCAGTGGGTCTTGCAGACTGCAGTTTGCCAACCTCTGGCCCATGGATGGCCAGTCTGAGGGCAAAAATGATGATCCAAATCAGTGCTTCTCAAAGGTCCCCATTGATGGACCTCTAACAATGTAAAAAGGAGAAGGCAGACTCTCAATGGGTCTGCCTGCAAGTCTATACAGTTATTTTAAATATTCATTCAAATGTAGTTTGTGAAAAATTCGAATCCTGGTCTATAGCACATGTTGTTTTAATGTAAAATTGGCATTCAATGTAAAATTCAGTAAAAACTGATGTTCATGCAGGCTCAGAGAGGGTGAGTGACTTAGTCAAGGTCACAGGGCTGGAACAAGTTCAGTATGGGACTGGATCCCCAAATTCCTGATTCCCTTTGTCTACTTGCCCCCTGTGTGGATTACCTTTTCATCAGGCTTTGGCTGTCTATTTCCGATTCCCACCCACATCCCCGCCAATACTGAGGTAGTCTCCAAAGTAGCGAAGCAAACCACTTTTAAGTTTCTACCAAAATTCACCGATTCATAAGTTTAATACCATCAATTCATATGTTTCATATATTATTTGTTCTGCTATGTTCTAGAATATTTTAGTTTGATATATTCTAAAACTCACTTTTTCTTGTCCTATCTAATTATACTTCCTCATCCATCTGTATTTTTTAAAATTGTTCACAGCATCCCATTCTGTTACACATTGTGCAATGTTAAATTATAAGGGAACCAAGAGATTTGCTGTTTTTGTATACCCAGCATTCATTTTCTCTTATGGTAGATTATTTGTTCAGATTTCTCTCATCTTTCCTCTTTGTCCTTCTCCCTGTCCCATTGACTTTTTTTTTTATTTATTCATCCACTGTGCCAGGTCTTAGTTGTGGCACATAGAATCTTTCAATTACAGCATGCAGACTCAATTGTGGCATCTCAGATCTAGTTCCCCGCCCAGGGATTGAACCCAGGCTCCCTGCATTGGGAGCACAGAGTCTTAGCCACTGGACCATCAGGGAAGTCTTCCTGTTGACTTTAATTTTTAAAAAGCACTTTATAATTTTATTTATTTATTTACTTTTGGCTGTGCTGAGTCTTGGTGGCTGCGTGGGCTTTTCTTTAGTTGTGGCAAGTGGGAGCTGCTCTCTAGTTGCAGTGAGCTGGCTTCTCATCGTGGAGGCTTCTCTACTTGCAGAGCACAGGCTGTAGGGCACATGGGCTTCAGCAGATGGGGTCCCTGGGCTCTAGAGCTCAGGCTCAATAGTTGTGGCTCATGGGGTTCATTGCTCCATGGCATGTGGGCTCTTCCAGGATCGGGGATTGAACCTGTGCCTCCTGCATTGCCAGGTGGGTTCTTCACTGCTGAGCCACCAGGAAAGAGCCAACCCAATCACTTCCCCCCAACCCCACTGACTTTAGACTTGGCCACATGACTCACTTTCCCTTTTGGGTTGTGAGTTGACCTGAGGGTATGCTAGTTCTAAGCAGAGCTTTTAAGAGGTTCCATGTGTCTTCACCCACTTCTCTTGAGTTCCTGTCCTTCTGGAAAGTCACAAGTCCTGTGTTGAGCCTGTTCCTTCAGCCTGGGTCCCAGAATGAGAAAAACATGTGAAGCAAACCTGAACCCAGGCAACTGAGACCCACTTGTTGTTGTTAGCCACTGGGTGTTGGGGCTGTTTGCTACATACTATTATCCCAGCAAAAGCTGACTCCATAAGGTTTATTTGAGCTGATCCTCCTCCATCCTGCCCCAAGCATCCTCGAACTCATCACACTGACTAACTCCAATCTCTGGTAAGATCTGTTGTTCTTTTCAAAGCTGAGAGAGCCTCATTCTCTCTTGGCTGTCACCATTCATTACGGGTTCCTGTCATAGAGGGTTTCTGAAGAAATTACTCATCATCCATATAATCCAAACTCTTATCTGTTTTATAACAGAAATATAAAAAGAATGTGACCATACAATACTAGATGCTACATCTTTTGGCTGCTTTTTGATAGTGAGAAGGAAAGCATAGAAAACCAATAGCAGTTGTGAACTAAATGTTCCATGTCTCTCCTAAATTCACATGGAAATGAATAACCGCTAGTGTGATTATATTAAGAGGCTGGGCCTTTGGGAAGTAATTGGGTTTAACTGAGGTCATGAGGGTGGAGCTCCTGTAATGCGATTAGTGCCCTTTATGATAGGAGACGACAAAGAGTTTGCTTCCTCTGTCTCCTTCTAACGTGTGTATTGAGAAAAGGCCATGTGGGGACACAAGAGGTGGCCCTCACCAAGAACCAAATCTGCTGGCACTGGCATTTATTACAGCAGCCTGAGTTAAGACCTGCTGACACCTCCCTGCACCTTGAGGAAGAGCTGTGTCAGCTCTGAGTTATTCATTTTAAGCAGAAGCTTGGACTAGTGATATGGACAACCTAAAACACCAGGGAAACTTAAGGAGGTCTTCATTTGGTCCGGGAAACTCCAAGACTGCCCATGAGTGTTTCAGAAGTGCCTTAGACAAAGAAGCATTTCTTCAAAACAAAGCCTGATGAAATCATGTAAACCTCTTACTTACATATTAGGATTCAACAAAGATTTTTTATGAAGATATATAATAAAAAAGCATGAAAGCCACTAGTTTAAGATACACTCATGCTTTGCTTTGGCATACACTTTTTAGATAACACGGGGTTCTGAATTGTATGTGTGAGATTGTTTCTCCTTGAGAAGGATAGAAAATTAACATTCCCCTGGTCCCCAGCTGGACCATTCAGGGGTACAGAGTGAGCTCTGCTGAGTGACAGAAGCCCACTAGGGATTAAAACAATAATCCCTAAAGTGGAAAATCAGCTGCGGAAAATCAGGGGTTGATAAATAACCCTCTTCCCCATGCCCTCGCCTCCTCTACCCTCCTACCTTCCCCCAAGCCGCGAGCTCCTGTCTTCCCACCTCTCTCAGAGGTCTGGCGGGCTTCAGCCTCACTTCTCAGTGAACTATCCACGCCAGCCCCAAAGCATAAAGGCTGAGGAACCGGACTGTCCGATGGTCAGGTGCTCTGATTGACACTTGGGGTGGGACCTGGTACTAACTAGAGTAAAACACAGCCCCGCCCTTAGAAGCCCACAGATAGTAAGGCTGAGAGATTCATAAGCAAATAACCTTCAGAAAGATCGCGAAAGGAAGAAACAAGTAAGCAAGTGGGGGGCTCCTAGAATGCCGCCCTCTGGAAGGCACACAGGCCCCGCCACCGGGAAATCTGACTTAATCGGTCTGGGTTGTGCATAGAGATCAATAGTGTTCAAAACACTCCCCAGGTGATTCTAACTTTAGCCTGGGCTGAGAACCATCCCAGACCTTTTGAGTCAGGAACTTCTGTGGTGAAGTTAAAACCCGCTTTAACAAGCCCCCCACGTGACGCATTCTTCGGTCTGGGAGCCGCGGGTCTGCGAGGCTCGGGAAGGAGAGGCGTGGACGTGGAAGGGGCCAGAAGCTGAGAAGCTGGGGCTGGAGCCCAGGACTGGGGTGGGGATCCTTCCACCGGCGCCCTCCTCCAAGCCTCAGGGCAGTGGACGGGCTCCCTCGTTAGAGCCTGGCCTGAGCCCTTCGAGGCGGGTGTCCTTGTGGGGGAACAGCGTGGGGTGGGGTCCGGCTTTGAGACCGCGGAGCCCCCCTCCGAAGCCTCAGTCACTGGGCCCCTGGTCGCTGCTCATTTCCCCCCGGAGTCCCCGAGCAGGCAGGAGAGGTCGGGCCGGGCTAGGCCATAGCGAACGGCCAGGCAGGGCTCTTCTGGAGAATCCTGGCTTCCAGTTTATGGCTTCTCATCCTTTTCCCCCAAAGTGGGCCCCCTACTCTGAGCGCTGGCTTTTTTTTTTTTTTCCTTCAGACAAAACCCGCGCCTCCTTTTCTGCACATGCAACAAACATCTCCTCCTTAGCAATCAGGCCCCCACCCACGATCAAAGCAGCCCTTTGGCCCAGAGCACCGAGACCCCACTCCCGACGCCCCTCGGCCCCACCGCTCTCCCATCCCAGCTGACATGAAACAGCATGTCCAGCCGCCTCCCCACTTTGGGCCTCCGCGTCCAGACCAACCGGGCAGGGCAAGCCCCCACGGCGGGGCCCGGCGCGGTCCCCAGCCCAGGGAGCCCCGCTGGGGGGCGGTTAGAGGGTGGAGAAGAGGGACCCCCGGGGCCCGGCCGCCACCCAAGGGCAGCCCCTGAGCGCGCCGGGGCAGCTCCTCCGGGTTTCTGGCCGACTTGCCCGGCCCCCCGTGGGGAGGGGCTGCGGCCACTCGGAGTCGCCAGGGGTCCGGAGGCTCCTCCCCGGGGGTGGCCGAGCAGGAAGCGGGGAGCGCGGCGGGCGGGGGCGCGGGCGCGGTGCGGGGCCCTGGGCGGCGGAGTATGCGCGGGCCTCGGCGGCCAGCCCCGGCGCACAGCCGCGGCCGGGGCGCGCGGCGCGGGGCGGAAAAGCCTGTTTACACAGACTGCACACCGCCTGGGGAATAATGCAGTAAAGGAAGTGAGCCGGCTCGGCCTGACTGCTCCAACTTCCTGCTCTCACACACACCAGAGGGAAAAAAAAAAAAAGAGGAGCGAGAGAAAGAAAAAAAGGGGGGGAAATCAGGATCTCATTACAAGAGCAACAGACCGTCTGCAGACGCCTGTCAGCATGGAAAGTCGGGGGCTTTCGCCCGGTTCCTCCTAGAAATTCCCCCGAAGAAGGATCTTGAAAGCTCCCCCACATCTGGGTAGGTAGTAGGGTTCGTGCCTGTTGCTCGGACACTTGCAAAGTTTCGTGGGGGTTGGTTTGGGATTTTTTTTCTTTCCTTTCTTCGGTGTGGCTTGGTGGGGGTGGGGCGGGTGGGCACCGGCAGGAGGCTGCAGGCCGGGGGGCTGCGGGGAGGCCGCGGGGAGTGGGCGCCGCGGGATGTTCCTGCGCCTGGGTCCGCGCGCTGGCCCCGGGGGCTGCGGCCACCCGGCGCGGGCACACCCCGCCCTGGGCTGCGCTGCGAGCCCGGAGGAGGGGGCGCGCCGGAGGAGCGGGCGACGGTGAGACTTGGGGTCCCCGGGAGGATCGGTGACTGGAGCGGGCTGCGTGCCTGGAGGCTGGACCACCGCTGACCTTCCAGGGGGGCTGGGACCTCCTCGGGGTTGCAGTGGGTACGGATGCTCGGACTCAGGGAGAACAGGGGTGGGGAGGGAAGGGGAGGGCGTGGGGAGCCGAGCGGCGGGGCTGGGGGCCGCGTCCCCTCTGGCTCGGCAGGTGACCCCCCGCCCGGGTCGCCGCCCCAGGCGCACGCCTAGCTGGACCTTATAAAGCCGGCGGAGTCATTACTGGACACGGTCTGGGAGGAGGACCCAGCAGGCGATGGTCTTGGAGCCCCCAGCAGTTTGGGATGGGGCTCTTCAACTTGCAACTGAATGTTGGCCTGTAATGCTACTGTAACTTTAGGGGGGTAGGAATCACAATTTTGCAGGGTTAAAAGAAAAATCGGAGGTCTGGATTTTTGTTACGTTTTCTGAACCGAATCGTCCTGAGGACAAGCTGCAGTTAGGCGGCGGGTGGGGGTGGGAGAAAGAAATGTTATTTCAGAAACTGCAAAAGGGGCTTTTTAGAAGAAGAAAAAAAAAAAAAAAAAAAAACGAGTGTCGGGAGAGTTTCTGGCTTGTCTGGAAACGGCAAGACTAATTGCCATGCGCTTCCGCTTTGAAACTGGCAGCAGACAGCATCTTGAAAATGACTCACTAGAGGAGCTCACAAAGAAACTGTGGTTTGCTCCTTCTCAGGTTTATATATTTGTGCCTTTTACAGTTTCCTTTGTAGTGTTCTGAGGGTCACCCGCCCCTTCCCCGCCGGCCCCCTCCCACCCTCCCGCTTTTGGAAGCCCTTGGCGGGTCTTTAACTCCCCCAGCGCCCCAGCCGGGAGGTGGGGGACGCCGGGGGAGGCTGAGTTGTTTTTGGAGTTGGCTGGGGAGAGGGTTAAAGGGATTCTGCTGCTGCAGGGGGAAAAAGTTCCCTGAATTTTCCACTGGCTGCTGCAGGAAGAGAGCCCCTTTAGTCATTGCTAAGTAATGTCTGCACACACACCAACTAATCTCATTAGGAGTTTCCGCTGCTCAGCACAGGAGGGGTTTTGTGCAGCCGCTGTCAGCCGGGGGAGCCCGGCGCTGGAGACCCAGACAAGTTACGGCTTTATTTACTTAGAGGGGCAGGTCGCCCAACGAACCTTTTCAGGGCAGCATCTTAAACTTTGCAGTCATTTTGGGTTTGGGGCTTACAAGGTTTTTCTCTCCTAGCTGTCCGTGTGTGTGCGCGCGCGCGCGCCTGTGTGTGTGTGTGTGTGTGTGTGTGTGAAGTTTCTATTACCCAAGCAGCTCAAACACACCCATCCTCTCTCATCTGTGCTTCAGTTGGAGGGGGAGGGGGGATGCGGCGGAGGTGATGAGAAGCCGAGCGTGTTCCAGGCATCTATTAATGAGCTCAAATTGATTTCTGAGTCTTATTGGCAAACAAAATGCCCTCTGATCTCTCTCCCTTCTCTCTCTCTCTGTGACACAGTTTTATTTGGGAAAGGTCAGTTATGAGTTTCAATTTATGGGGATTATAAAATTACAAATTGTGTTAGGAGGGCTCGCCCGTCAGACAGTTAAGAAGACTGTCCCTAAATGTTTTTAGGGTTTCCAGTAATGATTCTGCCTGCAAAACCCCCTGATAGTCATTCTATGCTAAATATAGCCAAGGCCTTCTGGGCTTTTTTTTTTTTTTTTTTAAACCTTTCAATGTTGGGAATGTGTAGAGTTACTAAAAAGGGTAAATCATTTTAAGGAACCTGATTGGAACTGTGGGTCTCCTTTATTGACAAGGACATGCTGCTCTCTTGAGGGTTTTTTAAGGGGTCAGTGTTTCTTTTCTGGTGGCAAAGCGTGTCCTGAAAACAGCCCAACCAGCCCCACCAGGGTGTGAGTCAGTGGACATGAGTACAGGATGTCCCCAACACCGCACCTGGCACAGAGTAGATGCTCAATAAATTGCTGCGTTGAAAGCTGTAAGTAGGATAACAGGACTTAACAATAAATAGATAAGGAAAAAAGCTTTCCAAAGGCAGCATCATTCTGCAGGATCTATCTTAAGGCTGAAGGTTGTAAATACTCTCCTCTGTAGACTACATTTCCTTCAAAACAAAAAGGAGGTCAAGTTATTTATTCCGATAAGTTATTATTTGGAATGCATGATGTTCATTTATATCAGTTCTCAACTAAGAGTAATTTTGCTTCTCAAGGGATATTTGCCAGCATCCAGGGACAGTTTGGTTGTCATAATCAGAGGGGGTACTGCTGGCGTCTACTGAGGAGGGGTTAGGGATGCTGCTGAACATCCAACAATGCCCAGGACAGCCCATCGCAAAGAACTTTCCAGCCCAAAATGTCAGGAGTACCCAGATGGAGAAACTCTTGTTTACGTTAATGATGAAGATGATAACTTTCATATGAATTCATTCAACAAATAGGACATATAAAAATCATCACTGCACTTTTCTGTCATGTTGAATAACAAAGTAGGCATGAATTTTCTCTCCCTTTCTGTTTGGTTAGTAGTATGTGTGGAATGATATGTAAATAATGATAGTGTGATGGTGTACCTTTGTGAGCTGAGTTAGACCCTCTCTGAACCTCACTCACCTGGTACTAATGCCTTCTAGACCAGAATGGCAGTAGCCCAGATGGGGGAGAGCAGTGTTTTTTTTTTTTTTTTCAGCCCTATTTTAATTTTGATGTTTCCTAAACATTTATGAAAGATTTCTCTTATTAAAAAAAAAGCTTAATAATTCAAACCTGGTAATACATAATAACTGTAATTGTGAGATCCTATATCGAAATTTATATTTGTAATAACTTTTAGAACTTGAATCTTTTCCTGAAATCGGTTTTAAAGGGCTTCCAGGCAGTGCATATAAATTAAAATATTCCATTCTTAGCTGTCAGATACTGGATTTTAAGCATCCTGTGCTGCCCAATTATATGTTTATCAGATTCAGAAAACCAATATGGTTGCAAAACATTACCTAAAACCAAACAAACCCAATACACTGGAAAAAAAAAATTATCTAAGGATGTGACTTCCTGGAGTAGAGTTTTTTTTGTTTTTTTTTTTTTTTGCTGATGGTGAATTACTGCTTAGTAATTAATGCCTCTGCTCCTTTCTAGTCCCAGGGAATGATTCAGCCATCTTTGTGATTTCTAGACCTGGGGTTCCTCATTAAACTTTAAAAGAAACAAGATTCTCTATCCCTTTTGGGTTTGACCTGACTGTGGGTAGACAGCTTCTGCCCCTAAGGGCCAGTACCTGCACATACAGATGAGCAGTTGTGGCCATTTGAATGAAGGGCTCCATTTCTGGCAGATGTTTCTGTATGTTTAAGGCAAGACTTTTTCATGTTTTATTATTTATCTGTAATTCCCCTTTGCCTTCATAGATTGACGTATTTGAGGTCACATTAGTATAGCAATATTTTCTAAAGGTGAGTTGTTTTTTTCTATTATAAAAATATTAATGTGAATTATCTTAGGAAGAGTGAGAAAACCACAAAGAAAAAATAATAAACATCTCCCATAATCCCTGTTAACACTTCGGTGTATTTTTTTTTTCTGATCTTTTAAAATACACACATACCCGCACATGCACACACAATATTTTTAATTGGAGTCACACTATATACTTTCTGTTTTTAACACAGTTTAATAACTTGTCCTAAGACCAAAATCACCACCCATAGAGCTTGTATTTATTGATCCAATAAATGTGTTGACTCAACAGTGAATTGACATAATTTCTACATGAACTTGTTCAGTGTTTTTGCCTGTGTGGCTCCCAAGTCATGTTCTAAGAATGCTGCCCTCATGAAAGACTGAATTCATATGTGCTGTGAAGTTTGGGATTTTGATGAGCTTCTCTGTGATTTACGGATGAGTCATGATTTGCAGAAGAATATCAAGATGTAGTAACAGGAAGTCCAGGGTGCTACGCATCTAAATAGAATGCTCAGTGATGAAAACAGAGAAACTAGGTTAGACCAGAAATACACCTTGGCCTTCTCTAACTATAAAGGAGGGAAGAAGCTGCTGCTTGCACATTGGGTGACTCTTACTCATTAGCGTTTCATTTTATATCAGTAAAGTTTCCGAACTTTGAAGTTGGTGTTTTCAGTGAATTTTCAGTCCAAGATTATTACTGCCTGTGACCAATTTGAATTGAGATCATCCAGCTTTTTGGCTGAGACTGTGGCAGTGAGAACGTGAAAATTCTGGTTTTGCCACTTAGGATACAGCCTCAGTAAACCGAATTATCAGTGTGTGTGTATGTGTGTGTGTACTGTTTAATTGATACACAATTTATAATAATGAGCTAATTTCAGATGTACAACAGTGATTCAATTATGTGTATTCTTTTTAAGATTCTTTTCCCTTATAGGTTACTACAAAATATTGAGTGTAATTCCCTCTGCTGTACAGTAGGTCCTTATTAGTTATCTGTTTTATATATAGTATTGTGTATATGTTAATCCCAACCTGCTAATTCATCTCTGCCAAGTCCTCTTTCCCCTTCAGTAACCATTAGTTTTCATTTTTCTGTGTCTGGGGTACACTGTTAACACATCCTATGGGCCTTCAAAAATGGTAGATCATTCAGTCTTTTATGTAGAAATTTGACTCCTCATCATCCCTACCCACAACCAAAATGAAAATGGTTTTCATCCATTACTGGAAACTCAAATATATGTCAGCAATTTAAAAATAAACTTTGAATTGACCGTTTCAATAAGTTGTAATTTGGTTGACTTGCCACTAGGAATTACTCACAGACCACTTTGTGTGTTTTAATTTACAGTTGCTGGAAAGTTATTATTAAATTAGGAATTACATGGGATTATTTTATAATTGGCTGTGAGATTTATTTGCATATTTTTAAAGAAATTAAGATGATGGTTGTGTAATAGATTCTGATTTGAATTGGATTAAAATAAATTTATTTATATACATGCTCTAAAAAGAAGTTCCAAAGCACATAGCATCCTAAGTATTTTCAAAGTTACCATATCTAAGGACAGTTCCTAATTTTCCAAGTGTAAATATGGGAATGATGAGACTGTCTGGTGAGGTTAGGGGTCATTTACTCCAAAAGTAGAATGAATCTGAGACTCTTTGTGTCTTTTTATTTCTTTCACTGATGTATAATCTACGTACATGAAATTGCACAGATCTGAAGTGTTATAGTATACACCTATGTAATCCCCATCCCTTACCTCCAAGGAGAGAAATTTCTATCATCTAGAAACATCCGCTGGTTATTTTTTTAATTATATTATGGCAATTTCATGAATCTACCATGTTACTAAACCCCAGAGCACCAGGATAAAATACTGTAGTATTTTTATTTGATCTGCTTGGTTAAAAATAAATTGTCAGAATGTGTGGATTTCCTCATCATCCTGTAAAGAGGAAAAGAAAGTCTCTTCTACACTATTTAGTATCACTTATGCTTATCAACAGTCATATGTATGTTGGGGGAAAAAGTAGATTCTCTTAAAACAAGTTGGGTTTAGAGGCTAACTTGATCTCCCTGGAGCGAGGTTTTCCTGGCCAGAGGGTAGAGTGGTTGAAGAGTTAGATCCAAAGTCCTATTTGAGTTGTTTTGTTTTCTTTTTTTTTTTAAGAATAGAGAACTTGAATTCTTCCAGGAGCTGTGAAAGTGTAAAATGAATGTTTGCTGTCATCCCCCGAAAGCTGACTTTGAGAGACAGGCAGCAAGTTTTGGGGAAACTGTTTGGTGGTGGAAAAAGGGACTCCCCATAAGTTTCCCTTCAATCCCATTTCTGCCCCTTGTTGAATCAGGATCACCTGAGGGACGGTGCCAAGCAACCTTTCCTCCTCCTCCTGAGGTTTGTGACAGGCACCCCTTGTTTCTAAAGAGCACGACTGCCTCATTCTTGGGGACACCAGCGACCGTCTCCAGGTTGGGTACCGAGTAGCTCAGATAAGATTTTGATCACCAAGTTGGGTCCCTGTTCTTTGCTCCTGATCATATTTGAAAACCCTCCCCCTGCTGAATCTGAGGGGGTCCACATCTCCCCTCGGCCCCTCGGTCTCTTCCCTGCCCACACGCTAGAGCAGTCCTTCAAACCCAGTTCCCATCCTGTGGCTCTTCTGCTCACAATCTCCCAGTGGCTGCAGCTGGGATGCAGACCACAACTCTCTAATGTAAGCGACATGCTGTGCTTCAGGCCAACTCCACTGGCCTTTCCTCAAGTCCTCAAATGTGTGACGTGCCCTCTGGTGCCCTGGGCCCTTCCAAATGCCCTTCTCTCTTCTGGGAATCCCCTCCTGGTCCTGTGTTCCCATCAACTTCTCTCACTCCACTTTTGAGCCAGCACGTGGTCATCTGTCAGGTCACAGCTCAGCCATCCCTTCCCCGGGGAGACCTCTGCCAGTTCTCCAGACCAGCTCTCCCCCATCTTCCATCCCTGGCCTTTAGAGCCCTTGCCACCGGCTTCACTTGCAGTTTCTTTTTACCTGAATTCTTCCTCTGCAGATTCTTGCTGTCCAAGCGCAGGTACCAAACAGTTTCAGATGTTTACTTCTGGAGATAGGGTTGGTGTTCCTCATTATTCATTAATACTGCTTATCCAAAACTCAGGAACCATGTAGATTTGATAGCTGGCTACCTCTTGTTATCTGAAGTCACCGTCCAAACCCTGAAATTCATTAGATTCGGAAACTGAGGGGTATCTGCACATGAATGTATCAAGATGTATTGCTCATCAGTCTTGCCCAGCAGTCTAAGCTCCCACTGGGCCTCATCTTTTCTCATCCTTGTATTTATTCCAGCCCTTTGTACAATGTGACATTCATTGAGTTAAAAGCAATCTAAAGAGGAAAGATTTTGTCAGTATGGCTCTTCTCCCCCCATTTTGCCAGTGAACTTGATAAAGCACTTTATTGCTATTCCTAAATCCAGCTCTTTCTTAGACAGTAAGTTATTTGAATTAATAAGAGGCATATCTTTTGGTTAAATCAAAGAGACAGCTAAGAAGGTCCTCTGTAGAGGATATATCATTGTCCAGAGTTTTTGTCCAGATTTGCAGCAAAAGTGAATTTATAGAGATCAGGTTAGTATGTTACCATCTGAGGGGACAGACTTTAGCTCTGTTGATATCGGTGTTATACTCAGAGTGCTTGGTTCACAGGTAATTTATAGGATAGTACAGCTTGAAAGAATCTCAATGTAAAGTTCTTTCCATATTAAAATGAAACATTCTACAGCAATCATCATAGTCCTTTATTGAGACTTCAGTTGACCAAATTTCCATAGGTTCCTTGGGCTGAGTTCCATAACACTCGCTGTTAAAACTGCTTCTTCACTTATACTAAAACCTTTGTGTAGCTTTTGTTTATAACTTCTTATAATAAGTGACATGTCTGATTGAGTTTTAAAATAATAAGATTGCCTGTGTGATGATGAAAGGATGAATAATTAAATACCTAAATTGTTTTCAGTTGAGGGCTAGATCTGCTGTTAATTTCAGCTGGGTTTTGCCGAGGAGTGGTTTGTTGATAGTCAAACCTTGATTAATCAGAAGGTGTAATTAAGCAATATTTTTTTTCTCCCTGCAGTTAATTGTCAGAAGAGAGAGATTATGACAACTACCACAATAAAACAAGCCCTAGAATTTATTCTGGGATGTGCTTCTGCGTGACTGCAGGGTCTCTCTGTAGGAATTAACTGCAGGAATTCTTAGATGTTTGCACCTGTAAGTCCTTGTCGTTGTCAGAATGGTGACATGAGCGCCCGGGAGAATCAGAACGTTCTGTTAGGCAAGCAGTTTCCCAACACTAATAGTTAAGGATACGTCTCTGATTAATACTCGATGAACTGGAGAGGTAACCTCCTCGGTACCCTTCACTGGAGCATTGTGTGTGCGTGTGTGTGTGTGTGTGTGCGCGCACACGCATGTGCACGTGGCTCCATAGTTGGAGCTACAAGAGGAATGCATGAGTCTAAGAGAATGGGACTGGTCTCAGTTTTTGCTCCTTCTCCACAGTCCCTCTGCTCATGGAGGATTCAAGCCCCAGTTCTATACAGAGGATTGGCATAAGGGAAAGTTTGCCAGACCTCTTCATCCCATCCCAAAGAATCATTACTTCGCTGTGAAAACTCAGAAGAGCTTGGATTTTTGATATAATTTTCAGGAGAGAAGAAAGCCTAGGTACATCATAATTTCAGCAAGCCCCATATAGAACATACAGGAAGGGACTAAACCACTTAGCATCATTTGAAGACTATGTGGATACAGCTCCTTGATCTTTTCTGTATGGTCTTACATTTGAAATCCTCTGGATTCTAGACTTCATGAGTGTTGTGGGGAAGCTATTTTTGCTGATGTTCCTGCCTGTTTTTCAAACTCCAGATACGGATCGTTTAGACCAGAAGGTGTTGGGTAGTAGAGCATTGCTAGGTTTTTTTTTTTTTTTTTCTTAGAAGCATTTTAGGATAAACATCTCCAGATTCTCCCAGTGATATTCTGAGTCAGGGTTGGAAGTGATTAAACCCCAGGTGGAGAGAGAGAGATGCTGTCCCATGGTGCTGAGTCTTTAGGGGAGGGAAGACTGCCTATTGGTGAGCCCACTCCATCTTTGATAGTCGAGGCAAAACCAGAAGCATGGCCCAGCCAGCCACTCGGCGTGTCTGACTTTGCTTCATTCACTTCTTTAGGTTCTTTAGCGTTGATTCTCAATTCTGCATTTGTGATCCTTGGGTGCACTGAGTAATTTTGAAGAGTGTTAAACAACTTCCTAAAGTGAATTCCTTTCATTACAGAAGTATACGCTATTAAAAGATGTCTTGAATCAAACCGAGTGACCCAAAAGTACTGGGGCTCCCAGAAGGTCAGCATCACTGCTCCCCAGAGTTTTGCCTTGCTTTGATTTAAATCAGAACTGAACCACAAGAACAGCACCCTCCTCCAGGCTTTGCCACATCCTTTTTTTTTTTTAAGCCTAAATATTTACGTGCTGTGCGTGCTGTCTCTCAGTCGTGTCCGACTCTTTGTGACCCTGTGGGCTGCAGCCTGCCAGGCTCCTCTGTCCATGGGATTCTTCAAGCAAGAATACTGGAGTGGGTGGCTGTGCCCTCCTCCGGGGGGTCTTTCCAACCCTGGGACTGAACCCAAGTCTCCTGCATCTCTTGTATTGCAGGCAGATTCTTTACCCACTGAGCCACCTAGATATTAAACCTACCAATTTGTCTTTAGGAAAACAGACACTCTCAGACCTTGATGGAGAAGGTTGTATATGTACCAAATGATTCAAATACAGAAAGGGTGATTTTCTTTAGCAAAGGGAAAAGATCAATGAAGTTGAAGCTGGCATTTATTTTGTGCAATTAATATATTTGTGTGGAAGAGTTACTGGAAGAGTAAGCAGAGGAACAAGTCATATGTGACATGTAAGAAAAGGGCTAGACCGACTTGGTGGATGGCAGATTCCCACGTGGGAATTAAGGCGAGTGAGGAGGCTTCTGGCACGCTGATATTGGGTGCTGATGCCACCAACCACCGCTCTTTCCCGTTGGATGCTTTTGTTGGTTTCTTGAAGGAAACGTGTGCACAGCAGCCGGACACAAATGAATGAACTCTCGGTCTTCCACTTGATGACAGTTTCGGTGTTATTTTGTCCATTTATTCATTGCAGTCTGGTGGCTAATAAGTGGATTTTAAGTATAACGCCCTGGAGAAGATTAGTTTTGAAATCACTCGTTATCTGTTTTTGCAACTTAAAAAAAAAATACAAGTAATTTTACTCAAAAGAAACACCAAGATATTTTAAATGTGTTCCACTTTCTACAGTTTATCTACAAGTCGGCTAGATCTTTTAAATGGACATTCTCTGAAACAATGAAATGCCTTTTGCTTGCCATTTTACCTTCATGCCATTGTCGTTTCGCTTCATGTTAAAAAGAACTTTATTAGCAGTTGTTTGAATTTAGAAGAAACTGTATTTTAGCACCATACTTGTCATATATAGCTAAACTTGCTATCTCTACAAAAATGTGGGAGAGAATTCTTCATATGGAGACAGTAAAGCTATAAAAGTGAGATTCTACCTTCATGACTTTAGATGCAGCTAAAATCCCCCACAGATGTCCACCACATGAGCAGGTGATGATATTTTGAAGACTGCAGAGTCACTGTTTTTTATAGATCCCTTCCAATGTGAATATATTATCATACCAGATTTATGTATAAATGTTGAGGCTGGGAATTTGCATTTTCTAAACCATGCCAAGCATTTTGTCAAGAAGAGCACTCAAGAGAAGTGGTGATGCTCAAGTAAGTGCGGATCTTTGCTTAGGTAGCCACCCCTGGAAGGCAGCTCTTTTGTGCTTCTCCAGAATCCCTAAAGAAGATGTCACAAATACCAGGAACTTGTCACTATTTTTGTAACAGTTCTATATTTAGTAAGGCCCCCCAAACTAGCTAACGTTAGTCAATATATCCCAGCCAAATTTTGACATTTTCAGAAACCAGCACATTTTGTGAAATGTTACACTTCAGAAAAAGGAAAGGGGAGAGGTTTATATTTATATTATTATTAGCCATTTGTAAACAGTTCAAAAATGCTGTAACATTTCTAACACCAATCATATACTTCTAAACAATGTCAAGATCAGCTAAGTAGTATCATTTTCTATTTTTAGAAGACATGGAAAATGGTTTTGGTGGACTTATTCCAGGAAAAGGGAAAGATAACTTTACCAGGAGTGCTAATGTTGGTGACCATTTTTCTTTTTAGTGACCTAGGCTTTCAGATATGATTGAAGAAATGATGCTTTTTAAAAAACCCTTTATTTGGAGTATGATTGCTTCACAATGTGGTGGTGTTTTCTGCTGTACAGCGAAATGAATCAGCCACACGTATACATAGGTCCTCTCTTGTTTGGATTTTACGGAGAACAGTGTGGAGGTTCCTTAAAAAAATTAAAAATAGAACTATCACATGATCCAGCAATCCCGCTCCTGGGCATATACCCGGAGGAAACCGTTCCAAAGGATACATTCACCCTAATGTTTATTGTAGCACTATTTACAATAGCCAGGACATGGAGGAAATGATACTTTAAGTTCCGTAGAGAAGACAAGAGAGTTTCCAGTGTCTCCGGGAAGACCACAGCTCTCTCCCTCTCCTGGCCGATGCCAGGGCTCTCTGGGCAGGAAAGCTGGAAGGAGGGGGTCAAGGGTCCCTTTTGCTCCATCCCGTTCCCAAGATCAGGAGCCTGATGTGTCGCATGTGCGTGAGAAGCAGTTGCTGGCCAAGAGAGGTGTTCAGATGATGGTGGTAAGTGGAATTGAGATGGACTGAAACGACCTGTGGGAGGCTTTGGTCAGACAGAGGAGTGGAAGCAGCGGTCACCGTGGAGAGAATTTGGGGGACGGGAGATCAGGGCCCCGAGGGAAGGGGAAGCTCCGAGCCTTCCCCCCACCCCGGGGGAAGCGAGGGAGGTCGAAATGCCTGCAGATGTTAGAGGTGGCCCAGACTGAGTGCATTCAGACCGGGGAAAGGGGAAGATGCACAGATGGTTACCTTTCTGCCAGGAAATGCCCGGCCCTGCAGCTGGACAGGGACGCGGAGCACAGCTGTGCAGATTTCCTGGTCCCCACGGGCCCTGGGGGCCCTTCTGCAAGGAAGGGATGGTGTTGCAGGCCACTCCTGACCCCACCCGGGACTCCTTCCTCCCTGGCCCTGGTGTCGGCCCTGTGTGTGTGTGTGTGTGTGTGTGTGTGTGTGTACACACGTGTGAGAGAGACCAGGCAGATGTGATGTTGATCATTTGTGTGGGTGCATTGAAGGAATGGCCTGAGGACCAAGGACACAATTGTTAAGCAAAATATTGCTGGTCACCATTGATGGAAAAAGCACACTGTCCAGAATTTTAATTAGAGTTTATGACATGACTTTTGTTTAATTCAACATGTTTTATCTTGCCTTTTCTCTCTCTCTCTCTCTCATGTTTCCACTGGGTGGTGCTGCAGGAATTCCTACCTTTGCCTTGAATCTACCCTTCCCAGAAAGACGCCTCTAAAGCATAATAGGAGGAAGTCAGTCCTGATTTAGAAAGATTTTACAGTTTCAACACAATAGTGGAGTTTGGAGGATGCTCTGGCAGGAAATGTCTCAGTTTCTGGATGTGGAAAAACCACCGTCATGTTGTATCATGCAAAAGTGTTCTGACTGCACTCTGTATATACTTGTGGGCTTTACCAACTTACTATTTAGCACAGAAAAGCTTTCAACTTTATCTGAAAGGTTATGGTTTCATCCTAGTAGAAGTGGCATATGAGATTTCTTTTATTTTTGATTTTCGTAAAACTAAAAGTAGGCAACTAAACATTTTCTGCCTTAAACTTAGTTCAGGCAACCACAGATTTAAAAAAATATCTCTGTGAAGGCTTTATTTGAAGCTGAAGTTATTCCATTTTTGTTTTAAAGATCATTTAGACAGCATATTGATCAAAAGGATATCTTAGATTTTTACTTTTGAAATACTTTTCATCAAAGAAAAGTAGTTTGTAGTTTGCTAACCCTGTATGGAGCAGGGTTAGGGTTGGTCTTACTTAAAAAGTTGAAACAGAGAAATTAACATTCTTCCCTGAGATCATGCAACTCCTCAAGGTCATGACTATGATGAGAATTTATATGTTCTGACATCCAGTGTTTCTCCTGCACACAGGATTGAATTTTATTAACAGTACAGAAATTTAGGGAAAAGATTCTTCCATTCAAAGGCCTATGAAATGTAAGAATCAGGGGGTAGTGTGGAAGAAGAGTGCCCACTGGAAATTAGGGAGCTTGTTAAATTGAAGCTCAAACTTAAGAACACTCAGCAAGGTTTTAAGTAAGTTTTACTCAATGCCAAAGACCTTTTTTATTCTATGTGCATGTCATGAGACGCCATGAGATCCCACGTATTGCTTTCTTAGAACCTGAAACAGGGCTTGCCCAGAGATGTTGGTTTTTTAAAAAGATGTTTTTAGCCTCCGCTGGGTGCTCGCCGAGTCCAGTGGGTCACGTCTTTTTAGTGGGGTCCCCAGCCTGCCCCTATTCTCAGTGATGTGTTTCTCATGAGTAATGTATGCGGGTTTGGGGCTCTGCTTGGCGGCCAGGTGAGATCACCTACCTTTCATTTCCCATGTTCCTCCTCCTGATCCACCATCTAGCGCGCGTGTACACACCAAACGGGAGGATGTCTTTCCTATTGAGAAAGAGCTAAATAATAGAAGGCACAGTTTCTTATCATCAAGAGGCAACCTTGGTTATTTAGCATTGGATGAAGCTGCCCTGTATTGAAACTGATAGTAGATCTTTTTTAAAAAAGGAAACTTTGTTTTTGTTTTTAAATGATGGCGTGGGTTCAAACTCCCTTAGAACCACTTGGAACAACTGGAGTCACAAAAGCAAAACCAGAAATGAACAAGGAAAAATTTTGATTTGATTTCTCATGGGAATGTTAACTGTATTTTCCTCTGTGTTAAAATGGGACGTTTCTCTTAGTAGCTGTAAGTTGTGCATATAAGAAATGAAACCTCTGCTGGGGGAACTGTGTGCGGTGATTAAGAAGTTGGACTCAGAACCCAGGTGCACCTGGATACGAGTCTCTGTTTTCCCACAATACTCCTGTGGCTGGAGCATCTTATTCTATGTCATTAAATCATGGAGCATCCAATTTAGACAACGTGTATAATGCCTGGTACACAGTAAATGCTCATCACATGTTAACATTAAAAACAAAGTTCCTCTTTAAGGAAGAAATTGTGTTTTTTTGGTAGAAGCCCTATTTTTGAAAATTCCATGGACACCCGGTATTGCTGGTGGGGGAAAATATAGCTAACATTTCCTTTAGACTGGGGCTCTCTGAGATTTATAAATTATCTTTAGGATCTAAATATACCTCTTTTCCCCCACTAGAGAATGTTAGATTCTCAAAAAGGGTCCATGGACCAAACACAGGAGGAAGATACTGCCCTGGGGATGAGTGTGTGTGTCTATTCTCTGGATGTATTAATAATTGTATGTTTTAGGTTGACTAAAGGAGATTGCTGGTATTTGACTGTTTTTGACCCATGAAAACAATATCATATAGTTCAACCTAATAGCTGTGTGGTTAAGAACATAATTTAAAATAGCATCATAATGAGAAATTATAATGAGGGATAATTATAATTTATTTTCATATGTTACTTATCAAAGCCTCAAAAGTCAGAATTCATCTGACAGCTTTGAACTGCTAGTAATCATCCTGATATACAATAACTTCTGCTGTGTACAGTACTATCAAGTGGTCTTAAATTTTCACTGGGGACTTATTAGTAGTTTTATCACATTGAATGAATCATTTTTCGAGCTCCATATGACTTTTGATCCAAATGACTACTGTTAGGAGAATTTGCTTAGTGTTTTTTTCCATGTTGAATTCATACGGTTAATTACTCTGGGGAAGGAAAAAAGTCTCCATGCGTTTCCTTGGGCACTAGGCATAGCAGTGTTCTTTCAGAAAGCAGAGTTTGGCCGTTGTATTGAGGGTTAAAACAGAGCTGACATACAAGGCAAAATGAAACCAGAGCTGCAATTACAAAGTGGGACAGATGTAGGAGGCCAGGTTTCCTGTGGCCCATTTTCCAGTTTCCTGCCTACAACCTGCAGAAGAGGAAGCTGAATGTTACCAAGAATGAGAACTGGAGGGAGATGTGCTTCAAGCCAGAATTAAGATCCTTGAGAACAACGCAGACAACAAAAACAACTGCAAAGAAAGTGAAGGTTGGGTTTTAGTCCAAAAATGTCTGGGAAGGAGCAATCCATCTGATTAAAGAAAAGGCATTGTCAGCAGAGCCTGGGCTTTTTGAGGGGGAGGACCCCCTCTATGGGGGAACCTGGGGAGTGTCCCAGGTTGTAGGAACCTCTGATTTTTTTATAGCCCTACTTATCTTTCAAGATGTGGTCTGGATTATTAATACCATTTGGTTACCTGAAAAGATTTCCTCTGCAGTGCCCAGGACTTCTGAGTCTGTTTTTTGGGGCATGTTGATATACAAGGGAGGTAGATGTGGTTAACCGATTGGCTGTAATGAACTACAGCCCCACTTTGGGAGGGCTGGGTGACCAGTTGGCCGCTTTGATCTAGCAGGCTTGTGTTCCCTTAACTGCCCAATAAAATTATGTCTGATGTTTTCAAAGAAGAGATTAAATGGAGATGTGTATATATGTGGAGGACTATAGATCATACACTATATGTGTGGCTACCTGATTGTAAGCCATCTGGGGAGATGCCAGAGAAGTGGACAAGTCCGTCTTTCTCCCAAGAAAAAAGGAGGAAAATAAGATCCTTCTATGTCTGGGCTCTTTAGCAGGTGATAGAAGAGTCTCTGAAGTCAGATATTACAGTCCCTGTCTTGAAAGAAATCGAGATTCATGATGCTTTTTTATTGAATGCCCCTTGTTTACCAGGTGCTGTTCTAGAATTGCTGGATGACACTGATGTAGTGATGGTCATCGTTCAGTTGCTCAGTCATGTCCAACTGTCTTGTGACCCACCAGGCTCCTCTGTCCATGGCCTTCCCCAGGCAAGAATACTGGAGTGGGTTGCCATCTCCTTCTCCAGGGGATCTGATGGCCAACAAGAAATCGCCCCATCGGTGGGAGGCTTGTTCAAGGCTTCCCGGAAGGCACAGATGCAGCAGCATCTAAGCCCTGGGGAAGGCTCACAATGTACAGTGCACTGTGCTGCACTTTTTCTAGGCACCATCTCATTTAGATTGACCCATTTGTTTCTTTCAGGTGCAGAGAAATAGGTGGGTGCTTCTGGGACAACCAGTTATTTTATTTATTTTTTAACCCTGTGGATTAAGATCACCACGTCCTTCTGGCACAGGAAGAACAAACTCAGTACCAGGAATATTAGGAAGTTTGGAGATGTTGCCAAATTTAGAGACCCAAGGAGTATCCATCCATGCCAGGCAACCTGGAGTGAGAATAGGCCCTTTCTTATCTGCCTGTGGGCCTAGTCTGAAAGATGTAGGGTGAGCTAGAACTGGATGTGCAGTGGAGGGGATGGGTAGGCTGGGAAATGGTGGGACATGGTCTGAATATACAGATGTGGCAGAAAGCAGAATGGTTGGAACCTACTTTCCCAGCTGGAGTTAATGTAGCCATCCATTTACTGTTCCAAAGGAAATTTACCCTATAAAAGTCACCAGCAAACCAGCTGAGTTGCTTCCCATATACTCACAGACAACACATAGTTTCAGAAGGAAAGAGGAGTGGATTTTATGTGCAGTAAACAGCAGGTGGTGGTATTATAGTGGCTGTCAGCGACTTCCCCAGAAAAAATCTTTCTCTGTCCTCAGAATGATTTGGAAAACATTGTGAACTGGAAAAGGTATTTTTTTAAAAAAAAAGGCTAAGCGATGACTGCTTTCCCTCTTGCTCACTATGCTCCATAAGGGGGCCTTCCTAGGTGGTGCTGGTGTCAGTGCGGGAGACCCGGGTTCGACCCCAGGTCGGGAAGATCCCCTGGAGGAGGGCACGGCCACCCACGCCAGCATTCTTGCTGGAGAATCCGGTGGACAGAGGAGCCTGGTGGGCTACAGTCCATGGGTCACAGAGAGTCGGACACGACTTAGCTCACACACACTGCTCTTTAAAGCACAGACAGTCTGCAAATAGTCACAGGATGAATGAGAATATAAACATTTTTAATAGATAAAAAGAGCCTCGAGGGACATGAATTTAGCCTCACAGATTAGCATTTTTTTACCTACAGTGGTTGACAAGAATTAAAATGTCTTTTGAAGATACACGTCAATAATCTTAGTTTCACCTTCTCAAGAATACTATAAAAAAGACTTCCGTTTGTGTTGCTCAGTTACCAAATATTAATCCTTATTGACTTAATGCCCTAAAATTATTCTGTGCCAAGTTACTGCTGACCTCAAATAGTACAAATTGTTGTTTTCCAATTCCCTGCCTTAAGTACAGGTTTTTGTTTTAATGGAATGGTTTCTGACATTTCTGTACAGAAACACTTGGTAGATATTCTGGGCAGAGGAATTGAAATTCAGAGAATTTTCAGTACTGAGTGTTCAAGTTTCATCCTGACTTCTCTAACCTGCAAGTTTTAACAAGTAAAAAGATGTGAACTTGCTGAACACCTAGTTTGTTTCTTTCTTTCGCAGGAGTTTTACTCCTTTCCTTGGGCTCTCTCATTTCTAACTGGTTTTTTATAAGTTGGCTAAAAGTTCTCTAGTTCCCACAATATAGAAGCTTTACAAAGACAATTTTTCTGAACCCTCTAAACTCTAACTCAGGGTAGCTTAAAGCAATGAAACTAGAAACATGCAAAGAGAAGTGTTAGGTTGCCACAGATAGGAAGAAGAGCAAATAAGTAGGTATTTCAGCTTCTAAGAATGGAAGCAGAAACCTCAGGCTTTGCCTACGCGCTCTGGGCGGCTCTCACGTTAGGATGTCTGGCGCCACCTTGCGGCAGAACGACTGCCATCAGGAAGCGGAGCATATCTGCTGGGGGGAGGCAGCCCGAGAAGGGGTCGGGGCAGGACTAGGTTTGGGAGGTGTGGTGCGGAAGCTTAAAACAGTTTGCAGAAATCCTCTTTGTGTAGACCCCCACAAATTATAACTACAAAATCACTAGAGCCCCTAGACTTGTGCAAAGTGATGGTCCCTGCGGCATTAGCTTCACCAGGAGCCCTCTGGTGCAGGGTGACGAGGTGATGCTGCTGGCCGTGGGTTGGGACTGACTCTCCTGGCAGCCTGGCCGCTGCTGGAGGCTTCGTGGCGTCTGAAGGAGCCCAGTAACCTCCGCTACTGGATGGACTTACCTGTTATTTTGCTTGAGGTATAGTTGATTTACAACGTTAGTTTTCCAGTGTACAGCAAAGTGATCAAACGTTTTATAGGTTAAACTCCATTTGTAGTCATTATGAAATATTGGCTATATTCCCTGTGCTGCACAATCCATCCTTGTGGCTGATTTATTTTACTGACGGTTGTTCAGCAGTTAGCTGTGATTCTGGTGTTTCCATGAGAGGGAGCAGGCACATGTCCTTCTACTCCACCATCTTGTCTCCACCCCATGGTTATTTATTTTATGCACAGTAGTCTGCGGTCCTGTCTTGTCCCTTCCTCCTTGTTGGTAACCACTGGTTTGTACCTGTGGGTCTTGGGTGGACTTTGTCTTTCAGGCATGAGTTGGAGGTTGTTTCTGGGCAGGTTACATGGCCGTCTCATCCAGGCCTGCACACTGATTCTTGCTTTGGACTTTAGCCATCACTGGCTGCTCCCACCCCTGCCCTGCCCATGGTGCAGAATTTCTTCCTCTTTAGTTCAGTCAGTCGTGTCCAACTCTTTGCGACCCCATGGACTGCAGCATGCCAGGCCTCCCTGTCCATCACCAACTCCTGGAGTCCACCCAAACCCATGTCCATCAAGTCGGTGATGCCATCCAACCATCTCATCCTCTGTCATCCCCTTCTCCTCCCGCCTTCAATCTTTCCCACCATCAGGGTCTTTTCAAATGAGTCAGTTCTTTGCATCAGATGGCCAATGTATTGGAGTTTCAGCTTCAGCGTCAGTCCTTCCAATGAACATTCAGGACTGATTTCCTTTAGGATGGACTGGTTGGATCTCCTTGCAGTCCAAGGGACTCTCAAGAGTCTTCTCCAACACCACAGTTCAAAAGCATCAATTCTTCGGTGCTCAGTTTCCTTATAGTCCAACTCTCGCATCCATACATGACCACTGGAAAAACCATAGCTTTGACTACACGGACCTTTGTTGGCAAAGTAATGTCTCTGCTTTTTAATGTGCTGTCTAGGTTGGTCATAAGTTTTCTTCTAAGGAGCAAACATCTTTTAATTTCATGCCCGCAGTCACCATCTGCAGTGATTCTGGAGCCCCCCAAAATAAAGTCTGTCACTGTTTCCATTGTTTCCCCATCTATTTGCCATGAAGGGATGGGACCAGATGCCATGATCTTAGTTTTCTGAATGTTGAGCTTTAAGCCAGCTTTTTCACTCTCCTCTTTCACTTTCATCAAGAAGCTCTTTAGTTCTTTTTTGCTTTCTGCCATAAGGATGGTGTCATCTGCATATCTGAGTTTATTGATATTTCTTCTGGCAATCTTGATTCCAGCTTGTGCTTCATCCAACCCATAATGTACTCTCATAATGTACTCTTACTCTCTCCTCTTATCCTTTTCTTTTTGAAGGTGAGAGAGTGTTCTTTACTTGCCTTCCACCCCCTAGAACTTCAAATGCTCTCCTACGGGAAGACTTTCTCCTGATGACACAACTCCATGAATTGTAAATCCGTATCAGAACCTGGTTCTTATGACCCAACAGAAGCTAAATGTTAACAAGGAGAGGGGAGAAATTACGGGCACATCCTCTGAACAGAACTCTAGCTTTAAGCTTTTGAAGGAGGGGCTTTGTCAAATCCTGTCACCCTTTTCAGATTTTGCTCACCCTTTTGTTCAAGGCTCTGCTCAAGCTCACTCCTCTAGCAAGCCTTCTCCAGTAGCCTGCTCCCAGTCCTGATGCGAGTTCCTTGCTCTTGGTGGGAGGCGGTGTAACAGTGGTTAAGGGCACAGACTGAGGCCTGTACTAAACTCAGTCTTACTCATTCATTTATTGGACAAAGTGGGCAGAGGGAGGCACCGTCGGTGAAGAGAGTGATCAGTATATTCAGTCTATAGCATCCTTCTCTTTGAGACTCCCTCCAGATTAAACAGTGAATCAAGGATACTATCTGTGTTCTTTAAAGACAAAAAGAGTTGAAAACACAGAATGAGGGTGGAAAGTGACGGCTCAGAGTCTGCCTGAATGTCCCTCCCTTCTCCTCTGTGCCATGGACAAGCTCTTCACGCCTGGTCCACCTCCACCGTGAGCCGCCCGGGGCACACTCCCCAGTTGGGCTTCGTCTTCACAAGCGGTGCCATCATGGCTGTCCCTTGGGTCGTCGTTTTAGAGTCCTTCTTCTATCTCATTTGGAGCCAATGGTTCTTGTCTCCTTAACTCCCTTCCCTGCTCCAGGGGCACAAGATTAGATCAGGGCAGAACTAGTCCCAAGGGAGGCGTGAGCGCCCAAGGGCTGTCTTTGCTAGAGAAACACCTTGGAAGCTTCAGGACAAGCATTTTACACCAGGGTTTCTTAAGCTGGAGGCAGCAGATATGTGTTCAGGGATCTGAGTTTTCTGCCAGAAGTTTTAAAGATCTGTTTTTTGACTTTTAAAGATATTGACATATAGTTGATGCACAATGTTGTGTTAGTTTCAGGTACACACAGTGTGATTCATTTTATGTATATTCTTTTTCAGATTCTTTTCCATTGTAGACTATTACAAGATGGTGAATATAGTTCCCTTGTGCTATGCAGTAGGTCTTTGTTATTTATTTTATATATAGTAGTGTGTGTCTGTTGATGTTTTTTCATCTTTTGATGATAGTCTTTTTAAAAACCCACATAAACATATTCTAGGTCACCTTATAAACAACAGTCACCAAAGAGCTGAAGATTCTTCCTGGATTTCAGCGCCTGTTGTGGAATCATTGCCTAGTGAACAAAGAACCAAGGTGGATATAGTATCTAAATGATGCCTTTGAGCTAGCTGAAGGCCTGATATCCTCACAACATGATCTGTGAAGAAGTTTCTCTGTTGCTTAAGAAATAATAGTAAACTTTGGAATCACACTGTGTACCAAGTGTGGTTGAAGGGCATCCTTAGTAACTCATGTAATCCTTGCAGCAGCCCTGTAAGGGAGATACCTTTATCATCATCATCTCCATAATCCTTATGAGGGCACTGAGGCACAGAAAGGTTAAGTAACTTAACCAAAGTCCCTCAGCCAAATAGGACCAGTACTTAAAGAAGAGCCCAGATAGTCTGGCTCTGAATCTGCTCTTCCTCACTGTGTAGCCTTCTAAGCAGACAGAAACAGTTCACCCTCTCATCTGCTGCAAGTTGTAGAAAATAATTATGCTTCCACAAAAAACTGTGCATTGCCTAGACTCTAATCTCCTCTGGAGGATGTGATTCTGGTTTTATGGAAGGTATTTTACAATCTATTAATTAGAGATAGCTGATAGCAAAGATAATTATTGTCTCTAGGTATGAAAATTGTCTCCTATCTTGTAGAGTTCAGTTAACTCCTCTCTCACCCCTGTTTGTGCATTCATTTCAATATTCCTAATTTATACATGCCTTTATTATTCAGATTCTTTTTGGAACTTGTTAGAACCCCTGCCAAGTTCCCTGGTTGACTAATGAGTGAAATAAAATCTTTAACATGTCTTCATTTTATATCTGTAGGAGAGCCACGATTTTACCCATTTTGAAAATTATTTTTTAACAAAAGTATTTCTCGGCCCTTTAGCTTCTCGATGAGGCCTTCCATGACCTTGTGCTCACACACCCCAGGCTCCCACCCCCTTAACCTGCTCTGATTGCCTTTCCCTGTAACACTGTTTTTCCAAAATACTGTGTTTTAATAGTCATGTGTTCGTTGTTTATGGCCTGCCTTCTCCCATTAGAATGTAAGATTCATGAAGACAGAGGTCTTCATCTCCTTTGTCTCTGATGTGTCCCGAATACCCAGAGAGTGTCTTGGCATAAAGTGGATACTCAAAAAAAACTGAAAAAGGTGGAGAGAGAATTGAGTCTCTCTCCTCTTTGTAGGGTATAATTGTATGAATACATCTTACTCAAAATAACTTACATGACCATAACTTCTGTGTTGGTTGCCTCTCAACCAAGCATCATGTGTCATATGTAAGATTAATTGTTAATTTGCATAGGGTGGGAGCGATCAGCTGGTTGTATAAGAACTATAAACCTTGAGGCACTTATATCCATTTTTCTTCTTAATATTGAAGGGAGACTGTAATAAGATATTTAGTGAAGATGATTTGCCTACATGAGGACCTGTTAATTTTTTGCCTACTGCTCCTTCCAAAGGAGGGATATGTGTTATTCAGATTTGACAAACTGTTTTAAATGATCTAACTATCCTCCGTGGCAATATCTAGGCTATAAATTACAGAGAAGGAACAGCTGGGGCAAATAGCAGGTAGCTCTGTTCTCTGGAGAGGCCTGGAAGAGGCCTTGTCAGCTGCTGTGACCGTGGTCTTGGGTTAGTTCCAGTAGAAGTGCTGAGAGAGAAACCATCTGCAGCGGGCGGCAGGGTTGAGATGCAGCCAGGGAGGGTACAGAGAGTAGCTAATGCGGAGGGCATCTCTCCCAGTAAGAGCAGTGACGTTTCACAGTGGATCCTCCTAAACATGAGAGTGCAGAGCTTAATGTTCACATTAAGCATGGCATTATGAGCACTATAAAATTTAAAGAATCTTTCAATCAATAAAAATTTAACCTTGAAAAAAGAGGAAAAAATAAGAATAGAATCATGTGCTTTCCGTGAAATTAAAAATAATTTAAAACCATCAGTCAATGATTTTTGCAGCTCTCAAATTAGTTTATGAGATTTTAAGATTTCAAAGGATCATGTGTTCATACGAAACATTAAATTTTATGGACTCTTGGAAAAAGGAAAGAATGGCATTACCATACCTGATAAAATTTTGTCCATTCAAAATAAGGTCTAAGGGGGAAAAAAGAGTAACATTTTCTAGCCAACTTAAAGTTTGATTTGGGAAATTTTTTTAAAGCAAATTATAGCATTTCTTTCATGTACTGTACATAATTTAAGTGGAGAGTTGTGGGAAGTCAGCTAAATGAGGCTAGGCTGATGAAGCATATTAAGTTAAAGCAGACCCCTGCTTGTATAATAATGTATCAAACATAAATCTCAACTATCAGTGCTTTCTTGAACTTTTTATTTAGTGAGAGCCACAGGATGCTGCCTGATTTATACACATTCTTCATAATGGCAGCCAGATACACTGGACTTGATTGTACCTTCATGTTAAGACATAGGACTTTATCAAGGAGTCTAGGCATCAAGGAATTAATTTAAAAAAAAACCACTAAAATATATATATATATTTTTGGTGAGAGATATATTAATTTTTTATCAACTTGTGTTGGTGGTTGGGGGGAGAGTGTGTTCCCCTAGCCATGTGTGAGACTCTTTTCTTTGCCAGTGTCCTTGACGGGGGCAAAGTTTGTAGCTGGCAAAGGTGTGAAGCGTGACTGTACGTGAAAACAATTGTATAAATGATGACACTTCATCACAGTTACTGAGGTTGGAACTAAGATCAAGGAGACGCTGAGTATCTTAGTGGTGGGAACCACAGCGGTGAGATCAGTTGCTGACCCGTCCACCCCAAGCCCAGCGTGTTCCCACTGCCTCGCGTGCACTCAGCCATTTCCATCACCAGGGAGGGTGGGACGGGTGGAGGCCAGAGTGCCCATGGGGGGCCCACTGTCTCCCAGCACGACTTCTCCCAAGTGTAGAAGTGGATGACAGATGTTTGTCGCTGTGATAAGCTTGTGGGGAAATGTTTCTGAGACTCACCTCTGAGTAACGTGTGGCTGGGTGTTGCACAGTGAAGGCTTGTGTGACTGCACGCTGGCGGAAGCTGGCGGACCCAGCGGCGTGGAGTGGCTGGAGGGCTGGGGAAGGAGAATGGGGCGTCAGCGGCGGGTTTGCCGTGCGTTAGGTGGAGGGCTGGAGGAGGATGGGGCGTCCGCGGCGGGTTTGCCCTGCGTTAGGTGGAGGGCTGGAGGAGGATGGGGCGTCCGCGGCGGGTTTGCCGTGCATTAGGTGGAGGGCTGGAGGAGAATGGGGCGTCCGCGGCAGGTTTGCCGTGCATTAGACAGGAGTGGCTCGATGGCGCAGTCACCTCCGGTGCAGCCCTGTTACTCACATCCACCCTCTGAGGAATCCTCCACCCTCAGCGGTAGCCCGCTCCGACAGCTCCATGTGGGAGAGTGACGGGCAGGAAGGGGCTGCTCCTCCGCCCAGCCCGCCTCACCAAAGCTCTGAGTGTGTGTGGGCGGCCCTCTGGTTCCTGGTGCTCGGCTTGTGCCGCTCCTTGGCCCAGCGCATCAGTTCTAGAAATCTGGCAGGGCCCTGACGAGGGTGTCCGTGTCCCTACCCTTTTCTCCTCTGCCTCTTCCCTTTCTCTCATATCTCCCTTTCCCTTCCCTCTTTCCTCCTTTTAGCTTTGCTGAGGGCCGAGCCATAGCACCTATGGTCATTTATGCGGCCCACTTGTAACCCTCAGAGTAAAGACAGGATTGGCCAATCCCCCTGCATAACATGCTTTTTCATGCCTAGACACACCTCATGATTGTGAATGTAAGTTTACAGTGTAAAGATATTGTAGCCCAGCAAAGAGAGTTTTTTAGACTAAGACATTGTAATAGTCAGCTCTTGCTGCTATGATGCTGCGTAACAAACAGCCTGAGAGCCGCTGGTATCCAGCAACATTTATTTTTCTCATTGGTTGACCTCAGGGGCACTGCTTCAGACTGTGATTTGTGTGACTTTGCTCCAGGTTTTGGGTCGAGCTCAGATTGGCTCCACGTGTCTCATTTTTGGGCCACAGCCTCACAGTAGTAACAGGAACACAAAAGGGAAGGTGCAAACACTGGAAGCCTCTTAGACCTTAGCTGAGAAATGGCACATTGTCATTTCCGCTCATCATTCCATTGGTCAAATCAAATAGCGTGGCCATCCCCAAATATCCGTGGGATGTGGGAAAAGTACTCTACCCATTCTGGGGCACTGCTGCACGCTCACTTGAAAGGGAGAAGGAGTGGAAGATTAGAACAGTTATCTGGTCTACCATACAGTAGGTCCTCATTGTTTATGCCTGGGGCACATGGCTCCAATACACAGGGTTGGAGTGCCATGGGAAGGGATTCCAGGAAGCACAAGAAGCTCTGAGGAGTCCTGGTTGGGAGAAGCACTAAGTGTGGAACACATGGAGATGTTTACGTTGTCCTCCTGTTCCATTAGGAACCTGATGGCTCATATCAGAGGTGGGGGAGGTCTAGCGGCTAGAGCCACCGACCCAGGAATCCCTTCCATCAGACCTCCAAACCCACTGGCAGCCTTCTGCCCTTTGGAGCAGGTTCCTCCGAGCATCCACTTTAAAATTTTAGAGATATTTGAAAGCTTACTGCCTGAAGGGTTTGGGTGCGAAAATGCTGAAAAATCTGAGACCGCTGTTAGCGATTCTTAGTGCCAGTGATGGGGAGGACGCTGTGGGCCATCCTCAAATAATCGCAAGCTCATATTCAGAGCTGGAGCTGGCGGGCCGCTGCGTGTGCATCACCGTGGTTGTGTTTATGAGACTCATGAGATACAAAAGGCGGTTTTAATCCAACAAGGAAGTGATTTACTGCCTTACGGACTGAGTGGCCATTGTGGTGAAGATTGATTTCTGAAAAGAATATCTCCTTTAAAGAACCGTAAATAAAAAGTGCCCTATGGGTATTTGAAGAACATTACTATTCTGTTTCTCTTTAACTGAGAAACCCATGTTGCTCAGAGAAACAGTAAAATGTGTTCTTTTGGCTGAACATGTGAAAGGAAATAAGGAAATAAATACTTATTGAAAAGCTAGGTATTTTTCACATGAATCCCCGTGTGGAAAGGGAGAAAAATGATTGGTCAGTCTGAAAGCTGCCCCTTTAAGAAAAATTTCTGTGGAGTTGACAGAAATGTTGGTACAGATAAGTCTCCCTGCGGCTGTTTTTCTGGCTTCTGGGTCTCCCAGAGTCATGCGCTTCTCACTGCGCCCTAGTTCCTGTCACCCTGGCTGCCTCCTGGGGCTTCAGTGTTCTCTCTGTGCATCACGGCACAATCCCTACTTCTCTTTGGCTTTGTCCGCACCTCACAACTGGCCTTCGAAGCTTCTATCTGTGCCAAAAGCCAGCGTTCCACCCTCTGGACATCCCGGGCTTCCTCATTCCAGCATCTTTCCCAGATCGAAACCCAGGGCACTTCACGTGTCCAGTCATGAGGGTTGAGCTATGATGAAGCTCTTGAGACCAGCCCAACTGCCTCTCCTTTCCTGATGTACAATTGTTGATGAGACAAATGGGCGTCGTTGTTGTTATTTTTACAATCAGTACCCCATTGCCATGAAAGTCTTCAAATGTCTGAAGCTGGGAACTGCCTGGGAGAGTGGGGGAAAATTTCCTTGAGAAGGTCCCGTATCAAAGGGGTAATGCTAGATGTGTAGGATTTCACCAAACTCCAAAGCTGAGGAACAGCATTTTAGAAGGAACAGCATTTACAAAGTCCTCAACAGAGTCAAGGGGAAAAGATAACATTTTATAGGCTTCCTTCTCATAGTGAAGAAAAGCGTGCATTTCCCATCTCTGTGCTTGTGACAATGGTGGACTTTTTTTTTTATTTGGCTGTGCAGGGTCTTATTTACACATGTGGGATCTTTAGTTATGGCATGCGAACTCTTAGCTGTGGCATGTGAGATCTAGTTCCCTGACCAGGGATTGAACCCAGGCCCCCTGCATTGGGAGCGCAGAATCTAAGACCACCAGGGAAGTCCCACAAAAGGTGTTTCTATCTGCAACGTGACAAGTGCCTGAGAAAGAGACCAACTCTTTAAGTGGCAGTAACTGATTCCTCAGGTCTTTAAGCATGTATCGGTCGGGCATTGGGCGGGGTTATCAGAGCACTGGGAATACAGAGAGTAACCTAACAAAGTCCCTTCTTAGAGAAGCTCCTCACGCAGCACACCTATTGGTATACCCCCGGCCCCTACGTAACCGCACTTAGCTGCTCCGGTGCTTCATCCAGGTAACAGCCTAGAGGCTGACCAGCGAGGGAGCTGATAAGATGAACGGTACAGACACCATGTTCGTTGCATGGGCAATCGTGTGTATGAGGACTGATTCAGGAAGGGGCAGTCCATTCATCGTTTTTTCACATCATTCCCAGTGTAACCCTGTCACCTGTGGGGGTGTGTGTGTGGTGAATCCCGGGGTCACAGGGCGCCCCTGTCTTTCTGAATCGTGGCTGTTTGCAGACATGCCGCCAGATATGACTCAGAGTGGCGGCTGGGATGGATGAGAAGGTTCCTTGCTGAGGTTCGCGGGGCGGGGGCGGTGCCGAGGTGCCCCCCGGCCTTGGCAGCTGCACTCACGCGCCCTCCCTCGCCCCCCCCCCAGGTATGGAGAGTGCAATCACGCTGTGGCAGTTCCTGTTGCAGCTGCTGCTGGACCAGAAACATGAGCACCTGATCTGCTGGACCTCCAACGATGGTGAATTCAAGCTGCTCAAGGCAGAAGAAGTGGCCAAGCTGTGGGGACTCCGCAAAAACAAAACGAACATGAACTATGACAAGCTGAGCAGAGCCCTGCGGTACTATTATGACAAGGTAAACCTCTGCCGTTTCGGGGGGCTGTCCCGGGGCGGGGGGCCGCCCTCACAGCCTGCTGAGGACAGCGGGACATAGCGCAGAGTGCGTGTGCGCACGCGCGTGCTCAGCCACAGCCAGCTCTTTGCGACCCAGAGCAGTAGCAGCCCACCGGGCTCCTCTGTCCACGGGATTTTCCAGGCAGGAGTATTGGAGTGGGTTGCCATTTCCTTCTCCAGGGAGTGTACCGTGAAGGGCATCAAATAGGGGCTGTGGATGCAAGTTTGGTTGCTGTTTAAGAAAGGCTGTGCCATAGGGACTTTTTTCTGGCAGCCCTTTAGGTGGTGGTGTTTTTGTTGTTTAGTCTCATTAGTTGTGTCCAGCTGTTTCTCGACCCCATGGAGTGTAGCCCGCCAGGCTCCTCTGTCCATGGGATTTCCCAGGCAAGAATACTGGAGTGGGTTGTCATTTCCTTCTCTAAGGGATCTTTCCCACCCAGGGATTGAACCTGCATCTCCCGCATTGCCAGGTGAGTTCTTTATCACTTAGCCACCAGGGAGGTCCGCCCTTTAGGTGTTACTGTGGGTCAAATTTTGTTGCCTCTGCATTTTCTTCTATGGTTGCTGCAAAAATTTTCTCACAATAGAAATTAGATGCAGGGAGGTTCTGGGGCCTCTGTCATAGGTAGAGTGACAGAATGAATGTGACAATCGAGAAAGTCTGTTTATCCTGTCTGGTTTGTGACTCACTCAAACAGGCTTTTCCAGGGTGGGGAGGGGATGGTACCTGGGGCAAGCTATTTAACATTTGGGTGCCTGCTGTCCTCATTGATAAAATGGGGCTTAAATAGTGTGGGCTCAGGACTGCTGTGTAGAACTAAACAAGCCAGCATATGTGGAACACTTAGAGCAATGCTTGGTGCTTGGGGATCGCGACTTCGTGGGAAACCTCCCTAATTAAAAGCAAAACCATTCTCATGTTTAAGTCCCGGAAATAAGTCAAAGTGCTTTATTAATGATAACACAGCATAGTTTCCAAAGCCTGGACAGTCGGAGTGAGCTGTAATGCGTTTCTGGGAAAGCAATTGATGTGCCTGCTGGGGCAAAATTATTGCTATTGAGGGGTAATTATTTCAGGCCTGTAATTGTTGACCATTTCTGTGTGGAGCTATTGTTGCTGAATATTTAGCCTCATAGACATAAAGATTTGGAGTCCTAATAAGGGTAAGCTTTTGTTCCTGTTTTACTATTCATGTTGAAAGGTGAATTTAAAACTGATTTAAATATTAGTTCCTGAACTATCTTTAGTGCCTTCCTCCTGCCAACCTCTTTGGAATTCAAGACAGAAGGATTACACATTTCAGGAAGTGGAGGCATCATTAATTATAAAGTGTTCCTTTATATGATCGTAATTGCATATGATTATGTCATTGAAATGTTAAAGGTGCTTCCCTTTAATGTAGCAATTAATTAATGCCGGCTTAATGCAGAGTCCCATCAAGATGTAGAAAGCACTTCTCACAAATTGCACTGTCTGGAAGCCTCACAGATGGTTTATTGTTTTGCCTTTTCCCAGGTTCTAAGTCACACAGTGAGAACTGGGGCCCTCTGAAGGAAAACTGTCATCTTGTTGGCTGGCAGAATGCCTAAGAGCATGACTTTGAGACTGACAAAACAACAAAGTGCTTTTATAGTTTTAAATCAAGGCGTCATAGGAAAGGGGTTTGGGGTCTGTGACTCGGTTTCCCCTTTTTCACATGGCCCAGGCATCGGGACGGAGGACTGGGACTTCAGCCCAAAGAGAGAGCAGAGCCTTAAGGTGACTTCCCCAAGAGACAGGCCAAGTCGTGCAGTCCAGTCTACGTCTGATATCCCTTGGGCAGATTTTTAAACCTCTGGGGAAAGCAGTTTCAGATTCTGCAGTCACCCTGCATGTTTTGTTCAGCCTGGTCTCCACACCCCCTGAGCCTTTCCTGCGGGCGTCTCTTCCTTTATAGGTAAGGACGTGGGCCTTCGATGGGAACCTTGCCCACCATCCTGCAGCCAGAGAGTGGTAGAGCCAGGGTGCCCACGTTCCTGCCCCGAAGGCACACGCTCGGCCTTCTGAGCCATTTGTTTCCTGTGTCTCTGAGCAGCTGATCTCCAGGTGGGCAATCAGACAGCACGAAGGGTGTTGCAGCCTTGGACGTTTTTGCTTTTCATGGAGCACCCCGGGTCTGAGTGGCCAGTGTGGCCTGCTCACCCTCCTGCTGGCGGAGCGAAGGTCTGGCCGTGTGACCATCGTGCCAGCAGCTCGCACTGAGAGCGAGGGCCAGCGTGACTCTTGTCCAGGTGCCGGGCAGGCTCGGCCACCAGGAGAAGATGCCCTTCCTCCTTCCTTGGGAACACGCACACCACGTGCTCGTGTGTGCGCGTGGCCGTTTGACTCTCTCTTGAGACCTGCAATGGTCATTAGACACTGAATACAGGGTTGTTGATTTTTTTAATACGATTTTTAAAAATTTTTAAGTTATTTATTTCGGCCGTGCTGGGTTTGGTAGTTGCACCAAGCAGGCTTAGTCACCCTGAGGCACATGGGCTCTTAATTCCCCGACCAGTGATCGAACCCGTGACCCCTGTATTGGAAGGTGGATTCTTCATCACTGCACCTCGAGGGGAGTCCTGACACCAGACACTAAATATAGTTTGAAGTGAAAAGAGAAGGAGGAAGGACATGGGGAGAAGTGGAGGAAGAGAGGAGGGGGCCTGAGTGAGTGAGGGGAGAGAGAGAACAGAAAGGGGGAAGAAGGTGGAAGAAGAGATGAAAGAAGGTTAAAAAGTTGTATTTTACATTTTGTGATGAGCACTTTTTTCAGTTTTGTGAGTGTGACTCTAGGACTCTATGTATAACTTGAATGGTATGAAATTGGCAATATCTGACTGTGTTTGATCCACAAAAACGGCAGTCTTCATGGTCCGATCTCTCACCTGAGAGAGAGTTGGGGTAGGTCTCTGTGAATGTGGAGCCCCTGACCACGCGGGCACCCTTGCTGGGCCCCATCCTCACTGCCTGTGCTTCTCACGGTCCCCCGGCCCTCCTGTGACCCTGCCTGCCTTGCAGTGCCTTCCTCAGTCCCCGTCCTCCTTGCCCCCTCCCCTCCCTCGCGTCCCCCTTGCCCAGAACCTGCTCTGAACGTGGCATGGTTAGGTGATGCCCCACCATGCCAGCTGCTGCTTTGTTCCTGTCGTCTTCCCTCCTCTCTGCCAGCTCGTGTCTCTTCACTGTTGGCTGAAACTGCATATCCCTTGGTTTGTCCTAATAGGCAAGTTTTCCCGCCAGAGTAAGCAGGCATGAGGATATTGTTGTTTTTATATGCTGCATATTACATTTTTAACCCAGTCTAATACTTAGAAATGGGCAGAGGGAAAAAGTGGAAAATGTATGCAAAACTTTGCAGAAGACATCAGAGAACAATGTATGGGCTAAGGTACCAGGTTGGGGCTGAGGCTCTTTAATCCTTGTTCCTCAAGGGGATGCCCTCAAGTCCCACGCCCCCCAGCCCCGGGCAGATTATCATAGTGAGAACTACAATAATAGCATTAACTCTGGGCTACATGGTTTGGATTTAAATCCAGCTCCATGACTAAGTGCTTTGCCTAATTTCTCTTGGCCTCAACTTTAGTTTCTGTAAAATGGGTATAAGAGTAGAGACTATGTCATAGTATTGTGGTAGGGATTAGCTAAGTTAACACATGGTTAGGGCTGAGACTCTTGATGAAGGTGAAAGAGGACAGTGAAAAAGCTGGCCTAAAACTCAACATTCAAAAAATGAAGGTCATGGTATCGGTCCCATCACTTCGTGGCAAATAGATGGGGAAACAATGGAAAAAGTGACAGACTTTTTTCTTGGGCTCCAAAATCACTCCAGATGGTGACTGCAGCCATGAAATTAAAAGCTGCTTGCTCCTTGGAAGAAAAACCATGACAAACCTAGACAGTGTATTAAAAAGCAGAGACATTACTTTGCTGACAAGGGTCTGTCTAGTCAAAGCTATGGTTTTTCCAATAGGCATGTATGGATGTGAGAATTGGACCATAAAAAAGGCTGAGCACTGAAGAATTGATTCCTTTGAACTGTGGTGTTGGTGAAGACTCTTGAGAGTCCCTCGGACTGCAAGAACATCAAACCAGTCAATCCTAAAGGAAATCAGTCCTGAATATTCATTAAAAGGACTGATGGCTGAAGCTGAAGCTCTAATACTTTGGCCACCTGATGCGAAGAGCCGACTCATTAGAAAAGACCCTGATGCTGGGAAAGATTGAAGGCAGGAGGAGAAGGGGATGACAGAGGATGAGATGGCTGGATGGCATCACTGACTGGATGGACAGGAGTTTGAGCAAGCTCCAGGAGTTGGTGAAGGACAGGGACGCCTGACGTGCTGTAGTTCATGGGGTCACAAAGAGTCGGACACAACTGAGCGAATGAATAAAACAGGGCTAAGAACAGTACCCAAGCATGTTCAGTGCTGCCACGTGTTAAGCCACAATAATAATGCAGAGGCTAGTTCCCTGAGCACTTATTTGAAAAATTCAGGCAGGTGCCAAGAAGAAAGTTAGGACTTTTGTGCCTGCGTCCTGCCCCACACCGGGGTGGGCGCGGTCGCACATGTCCTGGGTATTACAGCTCTTCTTTCTCGTGCTAAGAAATGCTTTGTGCTGGTTTTTTTTTTTTTTAATATTTATTTACTTATTTTTGGCTCTGTTGGGTCTTGGTTGTGACACGTGATTTTTGTTGCCGCGTGTGCTTTCTAGCTGTGGTGTGCAGACACAGTCACCCCTCAGCACGAGGCATCTCAGTTCCCCGACCAGGGATTGAACCTATGCCCCCTGCACTGGAAGGTAGATTCTTAACCACTTAGACCACCAGGGAAGTCCCTGTGGTGCTTTTTAATACTATTTTGGCTGATTTGAAAATTAAGCTTTCACAGATGCTTTCGTATTTCAATGACTCCTCCCGCCCCTCCTAATCAGACACTTCCCCGTGCTTCCCCGGGGGCAAGCCTCCCCTCCTCGCACTCCCTTTGTGGTCACTGCCCTCCTGGTAGAGTCCTACCGCGTCTCCATCCCTGATCTTGGAGCCCTGATGGGGAAGTGGGCACCGAAAGCTCCTTCCTCCCTGGATTGTGTGAGGAGTACGTGTGACCGTGCGCCCGGGTGCTCAGCACCTGGTTGTCGTTCAGTTGTTCGTTGTGTCTGACTCTGAGACCCCGTGGACTGCAGCACACCGGACTTCCCTGTCCTTCACTATGTCCGGGAGCTTTTTCAAACTCATGTCCACTGAGTCAGTGATGCCGTCCAACCATCTCATTCTCTGTCATCCCCTTCTCCTCCTGCCCTCAATCTTTTCCAGCATCAGGGTCTTTTCCAATGAGTTGGTTGTTTGCATCAGGTGGCTAAAATATTGGAGTTCCAGCATCAGTCCTTCCAGTGAATATTGAGGGTTGATTTCCTTTAGGACGGACTGGTTTGATCAGCACCTGGTAAGGACACGATGAAAATGCCCGTCATTTCTCTTATCTGTGTTTGTAAGACTGACTGCCTGGCGGTGCAGCTGTTGGTCTCTGTGACCATTCACAGGGCCGCCTGCACCGCAGGCTCCTGGCTTACCCACTGTCGTCTCTCTGGTGCTCTGCACAGCGTCTGGCACATACCCGGGGCTCAGTAAGTACTGGAAGCGAATGAGCAAATGGATAACATGGTGAAGTGGCCTGCACCCAGATTCAGATCACTTCTATGGTGAAAGTCGACGCTAAATACGTGTTAGAAAAAAGTTTCTGCCTTCCGGTTATTGTGTGAATTATCTAGAGCTACAGTAACAATTTGCCACTAAGTGGGGGGCTGTAAACTGCAGATATTTGTTCTGCATTTCTGGGGGCTAGAAGCTGAAGTCAGAGTGTCAGCAGGACCATATTCCTTCTGAGACTTGGGTGGAATCCTTCCTCACCTCTCCTGAGCTCCGGGCAGTGGTCGCCAGTCCTTGGCATTCCTCATCTTGTAGCTCCGGTCTCTGCCTCTGTCATCTCATGGCATCGCTCCCCGTGTCCAGATTCCCCTCTTAAAAGGACACGAAGTGTACTGAATTAGAGTCCACTCTCAGTACCACATCTTAACTCGCTCACCTCTGTGAAGTCACATCCACAGGTCCTGTGACTAGGCTTTCCCCTACGCTTTTGGGGAGCACACTTCAACCCATATGATGTAGATGATTTCTCACACTCCTGGGCTTGCCTTAAGATTTTCACAATTACGCACCAAAGGAGAGCTTTGGAGATTGTGGTTTGATTCAGCGAATCCTAAAGGATCGTTGTTCCTGTGACATGTACAGCAGCTCGATTCAGCTGCAGGTGTGAAACTAGGCTGTGAACGGAGGGTCGCAGTGTGTTCACCATGGACCGGGCGCTGTGCTGGGTCCCCAGGTTGGAACAAAGGCCGTGAAGATGAGCCCCGCCTTAGAGGCTTTCAGAGTCTCTGGAAATTCGGGGGTTCCATGCCCTGAAAGAGCAGAGGACTTTAATACAAGGCACAGATTAGAAGAAAAACCTGCTGGCCCCAGTGACCCCAAGCCTGGGTTTGCAAAAAAACACAGTATCTACAAAGCGCAGTAAAAGAAGGTATGCCTATATAATTAGAACCACCCAGAAGCTGTTCATGGAGAAGGCAATGGCACCCCACTCCAGTGCTCTTGCCTGGAAAATCCCATGGACAGAGGAGCCTGGTGGGCTGCAGTCCGTGGGGTCGCTAAGAGTTGGACACGACCGAGCGACTTCACTTTCACTTTTCACTTTCATGCCTCGGAGAAGGTAGTGGCAACCCACTCCAGTGTTCTTGCCTGGAGAATCCCAGGGATGGGGGAGTCTGGTGGGACACGACTGAAGTGACTTAACAGCAGCAGCTGTTCAAGAAGTGACTTAATGCCCTGAGTCCCAGGTTGGAAACACGCAGGTCATGAGAGGATACCTGTGTCTGAGCCCATGAAGGGCAGAACCCAGAGAGGACAGATGCCTAGACGGGATGCTCAGTGCATGCCTGGGCATTTCACTGTCATCTCCTACCAGACAGCTTGTTTTGCTGTCTTGCTGTGAGCCTCAGAGGTGGACTGGTTCATTGCACCTGTAGTTCTGATGGCTTACATTTTGGGGGTAGGGTTTTTTCTCTTCTTAGGTTTAAACTGAGTCTTCCAGAAGGTACTTCTACAGCCTGATGTAGACGTAAGGATTTCTCACAGAGATTTTATTTATTAAATAGTTTGGCAACTCTTAATAACATCAGGCAGACTTGGTTTTAAAATCTCTTGTCCTGGGGTGGGGAAGAGAAGTGTCTGCACCCAGAACTCACGTGTCTCTGGCCCTGAGCACTGCCGGCGCCCGTGGGCCTAAGTGTGAGGGGCATGGGGGGCCCCTGGGATTCACAGCATTTACTCACTTCATGAACAGCTTCTGTGTGGTTTCTAATTATACAGGCATACCTCGTTTTATTGCACTTTGCAGAAACTGCACTTCTTTACGAATTGAAAGTTTGTGGCAACCCTGTGTTGAATGAGTCTGGTAATTCTCATGGTGTTTCAGGCGTTTTTATTAGTATTACATTTGTCATAGTGATCTGTGATCAGTGATCTTTGATGTCACTATTTCAAAAAGATTGACTTGCTCAGATGATGGTTAGCATTTGTCTTAATCAATAAAGTATTTTAAAGGTATATAAGTGTTGTTTTTCCAGATATAATGCTGTTGTACACTTAAGAGACTACAGTATAGCATAAATATAGCTTTTATGCGGACTGTGAAATGAAAAAAATCTCTCACTTTATTGTGATAGTTGCCTTAGTGTGATGGTCACTTTATTGGCGGGGATCTGGGGAACCAAGCCTGTGCTATCTCTGAGAGATGCCTGTACATCCTTCTCTAGTTGGTATGGCCGCTTTCTGTCCTCTCTGCCTTTTCTTCTGTGGTTAGGCCATTCCTTTGAAAACTTACTCCCTGCCCTTGAGTGGTTTAGCAGCTGCTCAGGGAGACAAACACGAAAACCAGTTATGATAGCAAAGCGCTGACTTGGCCGTGATTCTGGCGTCTCCCTTGCAGTGAAGTGTTAGTCACGTCCAACTCTTAGAGACCCCATGCACTATAACCCACAAGCTCCTCTCTCCTTGGAATTCTCCGGGCAAGAACACTGGAATGGGTTGCCATGCCCTTCCCCAGGGGATCTTCCCAACCCAGGGACTGAACCCAGGTCTCCTGCGCTGCAGGCAGTTCTTTACCATCTGAACCACCAGGGGAGCCTGTAAAGACAGGATGCCTTTCTTTAAAAAAAGCTGCCAGGGCTCCAGACATCTGACCCAGGTCTGGAAGAGTAAGCACACATTTACCAGACTGACAAAAGGAAGGGAGGGATATGCTGAGGAAAGGACCAGCACGTGCAAAGGCGGTGTGGAAGAGTCTGAGCGTTTACTTAGGGAAGGAGGAAGGGATGAGACGGCAAGAGTGAGCGAGGGCAGCGGAGAGCCAGTACAGGGCTGTCAGTGAGAGAGCGCCAGGGTCAGGCTTGCATTTTAGAAATAAACATCCGTGTTTCCTCTGACTCTTCATGACATCGGTGCTGTCTCAGTCCGACCCCACAGCCCCGATCTTTGTGGCTAACTGGTACCAGTCGATTGCCGTCTGCTGGCTGAGCTGGCGCCGTCACACCTTTCGCATCAGATCTGCATGCCCCCCTCTAGAACTGACCAAGAGCGAGGGGGAGAGAAGGGACAGGGTGGCGTCTGCCTCTTGCATGCACCCGCCAACTGGCTTCTGCTCGAGGAAGCCCAAGCCATGACTCTGTGTGTAGCTGCAGAAGGAGATCTGGAAGCTTACACGATCTTTCATCCTTTTCTGTCCAGCAGAGCTTTTTGTCCTGTTGTTGTTGGCAGTGAACACTCATCCCAGGGGGAGGCTGAGAGCTCTGCCAGCTCCCTTCTCATCAGGAGATTGAAATAGTGATATGATGAAAACTCCTCCTGTCTCCACAGCAACCTCCCGGCTTAGCCTCACGATGTACCGAACGGTCTTAACTTAATTGGAAGGGTTTTTAGGGGAGAACAGTCAAGACAGAGTCACTGGCAACATATTCCTGGAAGCAGAATGCATCACCTTCTTAACTTAATTGGATAATTCATTTTAAATTGGGTGTGCAATCACGACAGGAAAGTGTTTGTATTAATAATACATATCTAAACCCAACTGCCTGCACCAAGAAGCCTGGCCCGGGTGGAATTCTTTAATTCCTCCAAATAAATTTTGTGAAGATTATGTGATGTGTTGTCTGTCAGAGTGGAGAAAGAACAAAAGTCCGGCGAGCATTTGTGTCCTGGAACTTTCTAGAACACCTTCGTGGGTTGTGAAATTTCACAGAAGACCCATCTATCTTGGACTCTGTTCGGGGGTGTTTTCTGTTTCAGACGGTCCTGTGCTCAGCCCTGGGTCCGAGTATTGAGGGCCGGGCGTGTTTTGTTGGGTGTCTTTTTTTCATGTCCCGTCAGCCGCTTGGATGGTTACAAGTACAACAGATGGCCACGGGGCTTTGCCTGGGGGCCACGGGGATGACCCGGGCCCTCTCTGCAAGCTTTCGGGCTGGGACGCTGCCCGGAAACCTGCGAGGTAGCTGATGGCCTCGTGGCAGGCTTCCAGCCTGGCCCCCGTTGCCCCGGGAGGGAGCCGCTGGCGTGAGGGAGCCAGCCTGCCGGGGGGACCCTGAGGGTTGATTAGGGGTGCCGCCTGTCTTGCACAGACTTCCAGGCCAGCTTCCCCTTTGGCACTCAATGTTCCCCCAAATAGGGCCGTTGCTAAGAAACACCCAGAGTCTCGGGAGTCACTTCAGCACCGTGCTGACGAGGCTGCGGCGCTCGGCAGCCTGGCCAAGTCCGCTGACGTCAGGCCGTTGCCCAAGCCCACACCAGCTTGCCGGCATGAGCCTTCCTTTCTGGGCTTCTCGTGGCAGGAAAATTGAGTGGTTGTGGAGATAAACTGACAAAACCCCTAGTGCTCACATCTCACCGCCCACCACCCACCCACCGAGCCCAGCTGCTCCCCTGAACCGCCTCCTTCCCATCTCCTTTGGGCTCCGGCAACAGTTTATCTCAGTTCCTACCCCACATTTGTGACAGAAACAGGGAATGCTCCCATGTATGGAGCCTCTGTTTCGAGCTCGGCCCTGTTTAGAAACTCATTTCCCTGCATGTGAAATGCCCATCAGCTGTGTCGGCTGTGTCGGACCCATTTTAGAGATGGGGATACTGAGTCTCAGAGAGGGTAAGTAACAGATTCAAGATGAGATGACTGGTGAGCGGCAGAGCTTTCTACTTAGGTGTCTCAACCCCAAGGCCCATGCTCAGGACTATAAAGCTGGAGGGTCACACAGCTGCAGGGCCAAGAACTCAAGCTTGAATCTGGTAGGTATTCCTAATGTTGTTGATGACTGCCCCAGGGCAGGCAGGGAGAAGGGCATCGCCTCCAGGGTTTGTTGTTTGAAATGACAATGGAAGAACTGCTGGCCGTGTCCTCCGAGCCTGCTGAAAACATGAGGTGGTGGTTCTGGACACCCCAGAACACCCTGCCCTTCCTGTGTGTCCAGGTGATGCTTCCTAAAGAATGCCAGGTCGGGGACTTCCCTGGTGGTCCAGACCCCACACTGCCAATGCAGGGGGCGTGGGTTCGATCCCCAGTCAGGGAACTAAGATCCCACATGCCACCTGGCACAAACACTAAAAACAAAAAGCTTACCTGTTAAAAAAGGCCAGATCAGAGCATGGCACCCCTCTGCTCGTGCACCTGCCCGGTGCCCTGCGGCCTCCAAGAAGGGTTCCAAGCTCTCTACTCCATCTGGCCCCAGCCCGACTGCCCTGCTGCCCCGCCCCAGCCCCAGGCCCTCTTCCAAACCTCACATGCACCTGGACTCGCCCTCTGCCTCTCCCGCCGGGCCGGGTCGTCCTCCAGCTCCTATTCGGTCACCTCCTCCCACTGACTGCACGCTGGGCGATGCCTCCTCTGCACTGCGCTCCTGCCTCACTGCCTGGGAGCTGGCCTGCCTTAGTGCTCTGCCAGTCCTATCTGACTGTGCGACCCCATGGACTGGAGCCCACCAGGCTACCCTGTCCGTGGGATTCTCCAGGCAAGAACGCTGGAGTGGGTTGCCGTTTCCTCCTCCAGGGGATCTTCCCGACCCAGGGATTGAACCCACATCTTCTGTGCTGGCAAGCGGGTTCTTCTACCAGAGCCACTTGGGAGCTGGGACCGCAGGAACGCAGGATGGAGGGAACGATGAGCCGGCACCGAGACGAGAGGCGCATCAGGGGAAATCCACCCTCTTGGAATGTCAGTGTTGGAAGGGACCTGACATCCCCTCCCACCCTGCCTGCCCCTCATTTACCACGTGAAGACCCGAGAGGGGAAGCGAAGTTCCAGGAAAATCAGTGGCAAAGCCAGAATGAGACGAGAACATGCTCTCAGACCACCTGTGGTCCCCGACCCCCGCCCCCTCCAGCCACCTGCCAGTGCTGGCAGCGGCTGCTCGAAGTGAGGTCGCTGCCAACAGCTCCCCCACCCACGGGGCAAAGAGGGGAGCAGTTCTGCATTCTATTTTATTAACACTCCAGAGACCTTTTAATAAAACTACCCTTGAGTGTTGAAAGGGAGACAGTGGGAGACAAGACTCCTGCCCAATGGGAAGAAGCTGTGAGCCCGGGGGGTGGGAGGATGCCCTTAATGCCACGAGGTCTGCCCCCGCCCCCAGTGGGGCAGCAAGAGTTTCTTGAGCTGCAGTGCCAGGAGGGTTTGGAAGGGCGGTTTGCCCGGCGGCTTAGCAGTGCCAGAGAGTAAAGAGATCTCATCCCAAACCACATGGAAACCTCCCCCGGGAGTCAGTCAACTCCGAGACAGGGTTGGAGCCCTTTATTGGCAGCGCGTTATTCTTAGAAGTTGCAAGTGGGGGCGACTGTGTGCGCGTTGTGTGCAGGCTGTGCACTCCGGGCGTCCACACTGCACCCAGGGCGGCCCAGGCCGCACCCGCCCGGGTGCCCTCGGCCCCATGGTGGCCCACAGGCCGGCCGAGCTCTCAGAAAGGAACCATGCCTCGCCACCCTGCTGGACAGACATTAAGAAGGAAGAGGATGTTTCCTTGGGCTGCTGTGACAAATTAACACACAAGTTGGTGGCTCAAAACAATAGAAGCGTATTCCCTACAAGTTGTGGAGTCGAGTTGTCAGCAGGACCACGCTCCCTCCGAAGGCCTTTGGGGAACCTCCTTCCTTGCTGTTTCCAGCTTCTGGGGCCCCTGGAAATCCTTGCTTCCTAACCTGTAGCTGCATCCTCCAAGCCTCACCCCTGCCTTCCCATGGTCTTCCTCCTTATGTGTGTCTCTGGAGCTTTCCTTTCCTCATGGGACGTCGGTCACTGAATTCAGTGCTCACGTAACTCCAGGACGATCCCATCCTGATGTCCTTAGCTGATTACATGTGAAAGACCCTCCATCCAGATAAGGCCTCATCCCGAGGTTCTGAGTGGATGTGGACTTTATGGAAGCTCTGTTCACCTCATGAGCGAGGGGGAGGACTGCTCCAGGGCAGGCAGTTCAGACTTATGGGTTGGGTCTCAGGGGCCCTTTCATAGCTGCCCTAGGGCAGACGGTGTGCGGTGAGCCTGCCCATAACAGGTTCCCAGCAGAGCCCAGTATGGCTGGTCAACCACTGTGTCTCCTCGGGTCCAGGTGGTGGGGCGAGAGAAGGCAGGGGCTGCCACGGCCGTCCGAGTAGCTGTCAGATGCTCCGAGGATGAGAATGGAGCTAGGTTCCCTTCCTTTGCCATTGCTCAGAGCCGAGCAAGGAGCTTTTTATACAAACGCGTCTTCGTGTTTGCTTGTGATGGAGGAGGAGCTTGGAGCATGACTTCTACAGTGAGTACTTGTTCTGATTTTGGAGAGAGGACAGTCAGTTTCTGTGTCGGGAAGGAGTGAGTCAGACCACGGTCTGGATGGAAACCCAAGATGAGGAGCTGAAGCCCGGGTGTTGGCTGCAAAGCCGGGGGCCTGGAGACTCCCCTTTGCTGCTTACTGGGTTGTGTACTCAGCTCCGAGCCCCAGATTCCTTATCTGTGAAATGGGTTTCAGAATGTTCGAGGGCCACATGAGTCACTGTGTAAGCCTTCTGTGACTGCATGCCAAAGTACCCATATAAGGAATTTTGACTACTTGAAGGCAGAATAAAATGAGAAGACAGTGTGATATAATGAGGATGCTATTCAATTAGATCATTGCTTGCTGGGCGAAATTCCACCGGGTTAGAGCTCATGCTCTAAAGACTTCTCCGAGTGAGGCACTGACATACATTGGCCTTTTAGAACAAACTGCGCTGTGAGATAATTTTATTTCTCTTTTAGGAATGAACTAGACATCTAGTTGGGAAAAGCAGCTATCTAATACATCTTCTTGTGACATCTTGAATTCGTTTGTATGATTTTCAAAGATACCACTGTTCTTTTGTTTTGAAGATTGTCTAAAATTCATTTTCCTAAATTCATGTAAAAATGTTGCTCTGAGGATATCAACACTTTATATTAAACGTGTTCCAGTTCATTGAATTGAGGTGAGCAAACTGAAGCCGGCAGAGTTTCAGTACCTTTCCAAGGTCATGGCAGGTAGTGAAGCTGGGACTGGAACCCCGGGGCAGTTCGCCCTGTGCTGGCCGCACTTCGCATCTGGCCCGTCCAGGCTCTGGGCCTGTCTCCTTGCGGGAGCACCTCTACCCGGGCCCCTGGATCCGGGAGCTGTCGGGTGCTCTCCGTCCTCTCTGAGCCCTTTTGCTACTCAGGGGGCACAGCCAGGCCGTGTCTGTGGACACCAGCTTCCTGTGGTTTTCCCATCACTCGTGGGGGTTCGCGTCTGTGGTGGCTCAGACAGTAAAGAACTGCCTGCAATGTGGGCCTCTGGGGTCCATCCTGCTGTGGTGGGACCGCTGGGTCCCCAGTGCCTCCTGCCAGGTGTCCCCTCAAAGCACGCACCTCCTCTACCCTGAGGGTGGGCAGGGCAGCTCCATCTGGAGTTGCACATCAGCCTCGGAAGGGCCGGCCAGCCTCGGGAGGCGTTAGCCAGGCCCTGGCTTCCTGAGCAAGGGGCTGGTTTTCCCGGGTTCGCCGCAGTTGTCCCGAGGCTTCTCTGCAACGCAGAGCCAGTGGTCCTGGCAGGCTGACTTGAGTAGCAGCCTTTCAGCTGCTCTCTGGGAGAGGGGGTGCTGGTGGGACAGAGGAGTCTTCGTCTGGGCTCTGGACAGAAGCTGGTTGAGCTGCAGCTCCTCTAGTCACAAGCTGCGTCATCCTGGGCACCTGAGGTTTTTAGAGCCTGATTCTTTCTCTGAGTTTGACAAGCAATACATAGGAAACATAATTCTTTTAATGTGAAAACGCAGACTAAAAAATTACAAATCAGTGGTAATCCTACTTCTGTCAAATTTTATTATACATCTTCCAAGATTAATTTTTCTTTTATATGTATATATGAGTGTATATATAATTATTTTGGTTAAAATAATGGAAGCATTTCAGGCCGGCTGCTTTTTTACCCTAATTTTATTTTAAAGGGGCTTCCCTGGTGGCCCAGGCGATAAAGAATCCACAATGCAGGAGACCTGTGTTCGATCCCTGGGTTGGGAAGATCCCCTAGAGATGGGGCCATGTATCCACTCCAGTATTCTTGCCTGGAGAATTCCATGGACAGAGGAGCCTGGCAGGCTACAGTCCATGGGGTTGCAAAGAGTTGGACGTGACTGTTAATTTAAAGACATGGGAAAATGCTAATGATGTATTGTCCCCTGAAAGAGCCCTGGGAGATTCCATTACAAGGTCCACCCAGTACATTTTTAAAAGAGGATTTAAAATTTTATTTATTTGACTGCCCCTAGTCTTGGTTCCCTGATCGGGGATCCGGGGCTCCGAGCTGAATTCACAACCAGAGATCCAGTCCAGGCCCCCTGCATTGGGAGCACAGTCTTAGCCCCTGGACCACCAGGGAAATTCCCCCACCCAGTATTTAACCTACCCCTGTGGATTGGGAAATTGGGTATAACCTCACTTCCAACCAAGAGCCTTGACTTCTGCATCTTTAAAATGGGACCACCGTGCCCGTCTTGCAAGGCAGTGGAACATGTGGTTTGTTCCTGGAAACACTTTGATGCTTTCATTTGCCCTTTCTGGCCAGCGGTTCCTTTCATGGAGGATATCTAGCCCAGCCAGACAGATGTCCCCCAAATAAATCCTTCCCATTTCCCGACCCCGGGATCTCGTTGTCAGGTACTCAGGGCCAGTTGCTCGCATCATCCTCCCCAGGGGCCGAAGCCTCGGGGGTGCTGTGGAGCCGGGCTGTCCCTCCTGCCTGGGCAGTGTCTTTCCTGCTCCGAGAGGCAGCAGCGAACGGGCAGATGGGCCGGGTTAGTGCTGGCACCAGTTGTCAGGCTGGGTATGCGGCATCTCTGCCAAAGCTGAGGGGCCTTCTGACAGGACATGGGCTCCTCAACCTTTCCCATCCTCTGCCCTTCACCCCCCGCGCCCCAGACCTGAAGCAAGGGGCGGGTGTGAGGTTTATTCACAGTGGACGTCAGGTGCTGGCCACTCGAGGCATGATGGACTGAAGCCTAGAGTTTCCTCTTTGTCTGAACCCAACTAAAGAGAACTTCCTGCTTCTCTTCCTTGGTCAAGATATGTAAACTAGGTGGGTTTCTGTCTGCCAGATGATCCACCTGTCGCCCAGACCTGTGGGAATAAGCACAGCCTTCTAAGATGTTTAATTTTGATGCTTCAGTTGTTATTAAAGCAGATAGAGGGTGGATTTTTCATTTTGTTTTGCTTCAATGGGAGTGTAAAAATCAAAACAGTGAGAGCCGGTATATATTGTGGGCTTATCATGTGCGTGTTCCACAAGGTTTATGTGGATTACACATTCAGTCCCATAAGGTGGGTGGTAGGTTGGTCCCCATTTTATAGATGTGGAAGCTGAGGCGCACGGCTGATAAGAGAGAAGGGTAGCGTTTGACCTCAGGCCGAGACTCTGGAATGCTCTTTGTCATCCCAGGGGCAGCGCTCGCGATAAGGTCAAGAATTTATGGAAAGATCCGCCACCCTGTCCTCTGTAGCCCTGCTGTCGGTGTTGGGTTCAGAAAAGGACAGTTATGAGTCTCAGACATTTCTCTGTGTTGTGAACAAGATAGGAAAATTGTGAAATCAGGGGGCAGGGGTCCTGCAGTCCCTGGGAACCCTGAAATGGTAGAGGCACAAGAGAGCTGCGGCCCTGCTGATGGGGAGCTCAGAGCTGGACTGGGCCCTCCCAGGGGAAGGGCAGTGCTGGAAAGGAATGCGAGCTGGGTAAGAAGTCTGAGCGCCGGAGAGCCCCTCGCATGACCCTGTGTCAGAACCGGGGTGCTAGGCCAGAGCCCACACTCGCAACAGGTATTTGCTGGGGACTTAGATAAGTAGAACTACAGTTTAGTAAGCTCTCACCGGGTAGCTCAGTGGTAAAGAATCCGCCTGCCAATGCAGGAGACTCGGGGTCAGTCCCTGGTCTGGGAAGATCCCCTGGAAATGGCAACCCACTCTAGTATTCTTGCCCGGGAACTCCCATGTACAGAGGAGCCTGGCAGGCTACAGTCCATGGGTCACAGAGTCAGACATGACTTAGTGACTCAACAGCAACTCTCACTGAAGGCATGAGGTTGTGGGGCCTTGCATATAGCTCCCAGTGTCTGGGAGTTTTCCAATAAAAAAATGTCAGCAAAAAAGCACATGCCAATACATATATGCGATGCTTCATATGGAGCTTTAACCAGCCTGGGGATTAGCTACAGAAAATTGTGTTTGTCATGGGGTGAAGCCTCCGGCTTCCTGCCTGGGTTTGTTCTATCCATAGTGAGAGTCATTCATTCAATAAATGTGTAATGAACTTAATATCATCCTTCATAACATCAAAATAAAGAAGGTAAATTCAATTCCACAAACATCTCTTTATTACCCTGTATGTAATTTTTAAAAAAAATTATGGAACTTAATAAACATATGTCTGAGTTCTCCACTCTAGGGGATTATTTACACACATTCCTCTTTCTTCAGTGGGAAGAGCAGGCAGAATTGGGCATGAGGTACATATTTGAACACACCCACGGACACACCTATTTGTGTAAGTAAGCCCGGAACCTGTCGGGGCAGCAGGCAGTGCTGAGGGAAATGGAAATGGGACCCACTCTCTCAGCATATCCGCCTTGTTAGGGTGAGGTAACCTAGGGAGGCTCCATAGGACCAGGGGTGGCTGGTGCTCCTGGAAGGATTTCTTTGCACACGGAGACCATGGTGCTGACCCAGATGACTGCTTGCCCTGTAGGCTCCTGCAGTCTTAAAACACCCACTGGGCAGTGGCGATGGAGGGAGTGGTTTGGAGACCTGAGCTTCTACTTCTGCTGGAACTGCCTCTTGGGGTGTACTGGATGAATGTCGCTCTTCCCCTTTGCTGAAGCTGGTTCTGTCCTTGCCGCCTGTAACCATGCAGAATGCCAAGTCAGGAGCCCTCCTTGGTTGTGAATGCACATTTGATGGGAAGTTACAAGTGGAGGCTGGTCCCCCACATGTGGAGGGAAGCAGATGTGTGCAACTGTCGCTCTGAAACCACGCTTGGGAGAGGCACTCAGCCCAGCTGGACACAGACAGCGTTTGTCGGGTTACCAGGCAACCGTCAGCAACAAATACTTGTGAGCCTGGGAGGAAGGGGTGGAAAAAACAGACTTCTAAATATTCTCATCATTTTTCATAATAAAAGCCCATACCCAAGTGCTCTCATGTTCTGGGCTGTGTCAGTTAACCCAAGTCTTGTGACACCTTCTGTTATGACCAGGGGCTCTGGGGTCTGATTGCCCAAGTACATGCTTGTGATTGGGGATGATTTATATTCTCTGAGCCTCAGTTTGCCCATCTCTAAAATGGGAGTAATAACAGTTCCACTTTTTCAGAGGATTCAATGACTTGAGGGTGGTCAGGTTCTTAGTACACAGCCTGACACCTAATAGTCAGCAAATACTATCTAGTGTTATTTCCCTATACTGTGTGTTTTCTCAGCAAACCCCTCCCAGGCTAAACTCGTGCAAGGAAGCTTTGCTTTGGAGACTTACAGAAAGATCTTCAAACACACATGCCACTGATAGCATCCTGGAGTCTGCCCTGAAGTCATGTACAAAGGGGCTGTCAGTTCAACTGCCAGGCACACCCCTCCTCCCAGTCTACCCACCCACCTGGATCGCTGGTCTCGAATATCGTGGTTGGGGGCTTTCCTTCCAGGTTCTCCTCCTGTGAGCAGACATCTCCAGTGTGGAGCTGGGTTCCTAAAGAGCTGGCCTGCAGGTTCTGCCTTCCTTCACACATCCCACCCTCCCCTCTTTCTGCCTCAGTCTCTTCCAAGCCTTCTATCCTTGCAGAGGTTTCAAATTGTCCAGGTAGCTAGATCGAATCCATCTTTCCTGTTAGTTTCTAGAGAAGCAAGACCCAGCCTGGTTCTCTCCAGAAACTGTTTCTTTCTCCTTTGCTCAGCTCCTGTCATCATCTCCATGTCCCTGTCCCCGTGTCGCCTTTCCCCAGAAAGCCCTCCTGGTGTCCAGCTGGTCCTCCTCACCAAGGCAGCGGCTACTGAAGGGCCCTGACTGCTTCAGCTGACTTCAGTGGGCTGTGCAGTGTCTCCGTCTTTCTGTTCAGAGTGGGGATTAGCAGATCACGGCAGTTGCCACCCAGCCATCAGACGTTCCCACCATCTTCCCTTTAAGCATGCCAAAATTCTTCAAATTCCTTATGTTCTAGATGGACCTCGAGGGCATCATGCTAAGTGAAATAAGTCAGAGAAAGACAAATACTGAATGATCTCACTTATATGTGAAATCCACAAAAGCTGAACTCAAAGAAAAGCACAGAGTAGCTTGATGTTTACCAGGGGCTGGGTTGGGGAACCAGGTACCGATTTCTAGCAGTGAGACGAGTAAATCTGGGGGATCTAATGTAGAGCGTGCTGACTAGAGTTAACAGTACTGTAATGTATAATGACAGTTGCTGAGAGATCTTAAATCTGCTTATGACAACAAAATGGTCATTATGTGGGTGAAGGATGTGTCAACTAACCTTATGGCGGTAAATGTTTTGTGATTATATATATATGTGTGTGTGTGTGCGTATCAAATCATCACATTATACACCTTAAATTTACACAAAGTTCTACGTCAGTTATATCTCAGTCAAGCTGGGGGGGGGGGAAGATTCATTTTTTAAAAAAAAAATCTTTATTGAAGTATGAGTCACATACTATCTAATTCACCTGTTTAAGGCATATCAGTCATGCCTTTGAGCCTATGTACAGCCTATGTACATCCATCACCATGATCAACTTTAGAACATTTTCACTACCCACCACCCCCTGCAAAAACCTGATTTTTTAACTAACATCCCCGAGTGCCTCCATCCCACCAAGTCATCCCTTAGGAGATGACTCATCTATTTCTATCTCTATAGATTTGGCTATTCTGGACATTTCATATAAGCAGAGCCCGTCGTGAAACATGTGGCCTTTGTGTCTGGCTTCTCTCACTGAGCCGAACTCGTCTGAAGTGCATCCCTGTGACAGCGCTTCACTCATTTTCATGGTTGGATGACACTCTGTCTTAAGACTCGCCACTCTTTTATTTCTCAGTTAGCCATCATGTGGGTTGTTCCTTACTCCTTGAGTTCTTTCTTTGTTTAATTAAAAAAAGTTTCTGGCTGTGCTGGGGCTTTGTTGCCGCACACAGGCTTTCTCTAGCTGCAGTGAGCCGGCTTCTCTCGTGGTGGTTCACAGGCCCTGGACTGAGGCGCAGCAGTTGCCGCTTGTGGGCTCTGGACACAGGCGCAGTGATCGTGGCCCATGGGTTTTGTTGCCCCACGACGTGTGGGATCTTCCCAGACTAGGGATTGAGCCTGTGTCTCCTGCATTAACAGGCGGATTCTTAACCACTGGACCACCAAGGAAGGCCCCTTACGTTCTTTTTTAACACGTCAAGGCCCAGCTCTCTCTCCGAGTTTGCCTTTCAATTTCCAACCACGTTTATCATGTTTGTTACAGCCCCAAATGACTTCTTGGTTTGCTTGTGAGTGTAATCCCCATTCAGACATTATGTTCTGAATACCCATAATAAAATTAAAGGTTGGTTCTGTTAAAGAATTTATAAGACCCGCCAGAAGAAAGGATTCAGCCCATACAGTTTCTCTTTTCTTCTATGTAATTATCTAGGCTCTAATAATTTACTGAGTTTAGATGAGTGTTCAAACCGGCTGAGAATAAAATGAAGTTTTGCCCCAGGGAGAAAAATATTATGAGTGAGAAGCAAAAATACCTTAGAATTCTAGCAGAGAAACACACCAGGCTAGATGCTTTTCATATCTGTGGGTCAGGTGGCACTAACGACACCCTTATTTAACCCTTTCCTCCTTGGGAACTGATTTCTCCTGGGTGAGTTGTAGACCCAGGCCTGGTGTGTCACCTGCAGAGATGCTGCCCATTAGGCCCAGGGGGTCTTCTAGGTTTATCAGATCTCTCTGAAGTTTCTGAAGGTGCTTTTTAGCTCTGCTAGTGAAGTGTGAGAAAGAGGTCAGAGGGAATCAATAGGAGCAGGCCAGGGTCCCAGGCACTGGAACCGCCCAGCTTTGAATCTCATGTACTCAGGTCTGAACCTCCGGTGTGCTGGTGCTGAGCCAAGTTTCACCGGGATTTGCGTTATTGGGATTCCTGGTGCTGCTTGGGAACCTTATGTGTCTCTCCGTTAGAAGCCTGCCCTGAGGAATTCCTCCTTGAAAATCTCAGTGGCTTGGTAATTATGCCCATCCTTCTTACTACTGGATAAATTCACTTCTGGGATTTGAGGATCCATCTAAAGGAGGACAAAGGCAAGTTAGCGGGCTGTAATGTAACAAGAGAGGAGGCAAAAACATATTTGTACAACAAACTGATCACAAGAGAAACATCAGAATTTAATTAAATTTCCTTTCATATATTTGAAAGTTGCTAAGAGGATAGATCTTAAAAGTTCTCATCACAAGGGAAAAAAAAAATCTGTGTTGACTGATGTGAACCAGACTTATCATGGTGGTCGTTTGGCAATATATACAAACATTGACTCGTTATGCTGTGCGCCTGAAACTAATGTTATGACAATTTTATCTCATTTAAAAAAGCTTTATATGAAATAATTTTTCCCTGAAACTGTGTGTGGACATGGGAACAAGATTAGGTTTTAGCGTCAGTAACCTTGTGGCTCCCGAGCCCATCGCTCCTGTCTCTGAGCTCATGTCATAGGAGGATACCTGCCAGCCTGCAAGTGGGTCGTGTGAGATCATGTGGGATCACTTGTGCATAATACCCCGGACAGAGCAGGTGCTTAGTGGGAGCTACATTTTGGTTTTCTTTTTCTTCCCACCAGTTATCTATTCCACGCATGGTAGTATATATGTGTCTGTTACTTCCTCCATTCGTCCCACTCTGTCCCTCCCCTACTCTGTCCACAAGTCCATTCTCTATATCTGCATCCCATTCTGTCCCTGCAAATAGGTTCATCAGTACAATTTTCTGGATTCCATATATATGCATTAATATAGTAATTTTTCTCTTTCTGACTTACCTCACTCTGTATAACAGGCTTTAGATTCATCCATCTCACTAGAACTGACTCAAATTCGTTCTTTTTCCTGGCTGAGTAATATTTCTGTCTCTGTGTGTGTGGGTGTGTGTGTTCTTTATCCATGCATCTGTCAGTGGGCATTTAGGTTGCTTCCATGTGCTAGGTGTTGTAAATAATGCTGCTATGAACATTGGGGTACATGTGTCTTTTAGAATTGTGGTTTTCTCAGGTATATGCCCAGTAGTGGGGCTGCTGGGTCATATGGTAGTTTTAGTCCTAGTTTCTGTTCTCCATTTGTTGTTGTTCGGTCACTAAGTCATGCCCAACTCTTTGCAATCCCATGGACTGCAGCATGCCAGGCTTCCCTGTCCTCCACCATCTCCTGGAGTTTGCTCAAACTCATGTCCATTGAGTCAGTGATGCCATCCAACCATCTCATCCTCTGCTGCCCCCTTCTCCTTTTGCCTTCAGTCTTTCCCAGCATCAGGGCCTTTTCCAGTGAGTCACCTCTTCACGTCAGGTGGCCAAAGTTTTGGTGAAGAGTCAACCCTGAATATTCATTGGCAAGACTGATGCTGAAGCTCTAGTGCTTTGGCCACTGATCTCCATAGTGGCTGTTATCAATTTACGTTTCCACCAACTGTGCAAGAGGAGCTACTTTTAAAGCTTTTCTCCCCAAAATGATTCTTTTTTTACCCTCCTTCATACCCAGATTTTGGGGGAACAGTTTACAAGGAAGTCCTTTTCCCACAGGATGGCGCTGCCGCTTCTCTGTGCTTGATGGAGACTGTCCTTGTTTTCCTTGAGTATCTCCACCAGCAAGCATCTGGTGTTTGCTAATGTTCCAATCTAATAACCCTCAGGAACAGTACAGCCTTTAAAACGAAGTCCATTCTCCCGAAGAGGGGGGTGGAAAATTTGCAGAGATTATTGGTTTTCATTTACATCCTGATGTTTAAGGACGAGAGCCATAAACTGAAGAGCTAGAATTAGATAACATCAACTTAAAATACTGCGTGAGTGTCCCAAACAGCCAAGTAGACACTTTGTGTTTTCCTCCAGCGGCTTTCTTGGCAGCAAATTAAAAAAAAAAGAAAAAAAGGCTACATGATTTAAGAAAACATTGTGGTGTTTGGTGATAATAACTTACATTTCTATAATGCTTTCCAGCTTATAGAAGGCTTTCCCATTATTATTTCTTTGAATTCTCCCAAGCCCCAGAGGTCGGTAAGACAATACTGTATTATGGTTGGGGAAATGCTGCCTCCACCACTTACCTACCATGTGGCTCTGTGGGGTATTTAAAGGCTCTAAGCTTATTTCCCTAAATTTTAAAACGGGAGTTGAATAGTCCCTTCCTCTTAGCATTGCGGGGCAGATTCTATGAGCCATTGCAGAAACAATGCCATGACATAGTAAGTACTTAATAAATGGCAGAATCCACACTTCACAGACGCGGAAACCCAAAATGACCATCAGTTTGCTAAAGGCCACACCGGCAGCTCAGATGCCTCCACTCTCGCCCTCCGTCCCCCGTGCGGTGCGCTGTAGCTGAGATGTGTCATCAAGGCTGTGATGCTCCTGCCTGCAAAATACCCCCCAAGAATGACCCTCTTAGCCGGTTTCTCTGATGCACTCTTTCCCATGTCTGCTTTTGTGTTTGCAGAATATCATCAAGAAGGTCATCGGGCAGAAGTTTGTGTACAAATTTGTCTCTTTCCCGGAGATACTGAAAATGGACCCTCACGCGGTGGAGATCAGCCGGGAGAGCCTCTTGCTGCAGGACAGCGAGTGCAAGGCGCCCCCCGAGGGCCGCGAGGCGCACAGACACGGCCTGTCGGCCCTCAAGAGCGCCAGCCGCAATGAGTACATCCACTCGGGCCTGTACTCGTCCTTCACCATCAACTCCCTGCAGAACCCGCCCGAGCCCCTCAAGGCCATCAAGACGGAGAAGCTGGAGGAGCAGCTGGAAGACAGCCCCCCCGCGGAAGAAGTCAGGACTGTCATCAGGTTTGTGACCAACAAAACCGATAAGCACGTCAGCCGGCCCGTGGTGTCCCTGCCCTCCACCTCGGAGGCCTTCCTGGCCTCGTCCGTGTCCGCCAAGATCTCCTCCTTAATGTTGCCGAACGCCGCCAGCATCTCGTCCGCCTCGCCCGCCTCGTCGCGGTCCCCGTCGCTGTCCCCCAACTCGCCCCTCCCTTCCGAACACAGGAGCCTCTTCCTGGAGGCCGCCTGCCATGACTCGGATTCCCTGGAGCCCTTGAACCTGTCGTCGGGCTCCAAGACCAGGTCTCCATCGCTACCCCCAAAGGCCAAAAAGCCCAAAGGCTTGGAAATCTCCGCGCCCCCACTGGTGCTCTCCGGCACCGACATCGGCTCCATCGCCCTTAACAGCCCGGCCCTCCCCTCGGGCTCCCTCACCCCAGCCTTCTTCACTGCCCAGGTAAGCGCCGTAGAGTCCTGTCGTCCCGGCCGCGCACAGACTCCTTGGCTTAGGGGAAAAGTGGGGGAGAGTGGCAACCTCTGTCTTCGCCTCAGAGGGTGATCCTTGGGCCCCTGGAGCAAGGTCACTGTGCATTGTGCAGGGAAGTCACGCCCAGGCAGAGGTGTACACAAGAGAAATAGGCTGGGACACTCGATTGATTTCTTTTAGGGGCCTAAAGTGATGTAAGAGGGAATATGCACACGGGCCATCAAAGCAGGTCCACACAGTGATTTCAGAGGGCAATTTGAGCACTGACAGCATTAGTCCCTCAGTCGTGTCCAACTCTTGGAGACCCCATGGACTGTAGCCTGCCAGGCTCCTCTGTCCGTGGGATTCTCCAGCAAAGAAGAGTGGAGTGGGTAGCCATTCCCTTCTCCAGGGGATCTTCCTGACCCAGGGATTGAACCTGGGTTTCTCACATTGCAAATAGATTCTTCACCCTCTGAGCCGCTACACTTTTAAGTTGCTGAGCAGGCCAATGGACATTTCAGAAGGCACTCGGGTTTTATGAAAATTTATGGCAGAGTCCTCTTTGGAGGGCACTTGGTAAGTAGTCATTTGTTTTCTGCTAATAAGAAAGTATGTGCTAACCAATATGGCCATTGTGATTGTCAGTGGGGAGCTGGGCTGTTCTGTAGTCTCTAAAAAGTAATGCAGAGGCCACACCAGACGATGAGAAAGAGATGCTTCTGTAAAAACAGTGCTGGTCTGAGCAAGCCCAGGTCCCTGGCCCAGGGGAGGGGAGAGCAAACTCGTGGAGCAGCAGAAGTCTGCAGTGTCACTAACTCCACCATGAAGGCGGCCTCCTCCGAATACACTATTCAGATGCTCACTCTCATCCAGCCGACCACGGCAGGGCAGGTACTTGTAAGCCTATTTCTGCTTCCCCTGGAAAACTGGATGTGTTTCAGTGGCAGAGGTTAAGTTCGTTGGCTTTGGGGTCACAGACCTGGATTCAGTCCCTGGCGGCACTGCTGGGTAGAAATGTGACCGTGGGTACTTGCTCTCTGAGCCTGTTTCTACATCCGTGAGATGGATTGTGTGAGGATTAGATGGGGTAAAGGCCGTGGGAAGAGAGGTGGCGGGTTTCAGAATCATGTGACTTGGTGGCACCAGGGTGGGGCGTGCTTGAAGCAGGTGGGAGCTCTGTCCCGTTGGGGGGGAGGAGCTCTATGTCCTGTCTCCGGGGAAGAGCTCTCTGTCCCGTCGCGGGGGAGCAGCTCTCTGTCCCGTCGGGGGGAGGAGCTCTCTGTCCCGTCAGGGGGAGGAGCTCCCTGTCCCGTCGCGGGGGAGGAGCTCTGTCCCGTCGGGGGGAGGAGCTCCCTGTCCCGTCGGGGGGAGGAGCTCCCTGTCCCGTCGGGGGGAGGAGCTCTCTGTCCCGTCGGGGGGAGGAGCTCTCTGTCCCGTCGGGGGGAGGAGCTCCCTGTCCCGTCGGGGGGAGGAGCTCCCTGTCCCGTCCGGGGGAGGAGCTCCCTGTCCCGTCGGGGGGAGGAGCTCCCTGTCCCGTCCGGGGGAGGAGCTCCCTGTCCCGTCGGGGGGAGGAGCTCTCTGTCCCGTCGGGGGGAGGAGCTCTGTCCCGTCGGGGGGAGGAGCTCCCTGTCCCGTCGGGGGGAGGAGCTCCCTGTCCCGTCCGGGGGAGGAGCTCTCTGTCCCGTCCGGGGGAGGAGCTCCCTGTCCCATCCGGGGGAGGAGCTCCCTGTCCCGTCGCGGGGGAGGACCTCTGTCCCGTCGGGGGGAGGAGCTCCCTGTCCCGTCGGGGGGAGGAGCTCTGTCCCGTCGCGGGGAGGAGCTCCCTGTCCCGTCCGGGGGGAGGAGCTCTCTGTCCCGTCATGGGGAGGAGCTCCCTGTCCCGTCGGGGGGAGGAGCTCTGTCCCGTCGCGGGGAGGAGCTCCCTGTCCCGTCCGGGGGGAGGAGCTCTCTGTCCCGTCATGGGGAGGAGCTCCCTGTCCCGTCGGGGGGAGGAGCTCTGTCCCGTCGCGGGGAGGAGCTCCCTGTCCCGTCGTGGGGAGGAGCTCTCTGTCCCGTCGCGGGGAGGAGCTCCCTGTCCCGTCCGGGGGGAGGAGCTCTCTGTCCCGTCATGGGGAGGAGCTCCCTGTCCCGTCGGGGGGAGGAGCTCTGTCCCGTCGCGGGGAGGAGCTCCCTGTCCCGTCCGGGGGGAGGAGCTCTCTGTCCCGTCATGGGGAGGAGCTCCCTGTCCCGTCGGGGGGAGGAGCTCTGTCCCGTCGCGGGGAGGAGCTCCCTGTCCCGTCGTGGGGAGGAGCTCTCTGTCCCGTCGCGGGGGAGCAGCTCCCTGTCCCGTCGGGGGGAGGAGCTCTCTGTCCCGTCGGGGGAAGGAGATCTCTGTCCCGTCGGGGGGAGGAGCTCTCTGTCCCGTCGGGGGAAGGAGCTCCCTGTCCCGTCGCGGGGGAGCAGCTCCCTGTCCCGTCGGGGGGAAGGAGCTCCCTGTCCCGTCGCGGGGGAGCAGCTCCCTGTCCCGTCCGGGGGAGGAGCTCCCTGTCCCGTCCGGGGGAGGAGCTCCCTGTCCCGTCGCGGGGGAGGAGCTCCCTGTCCCGTCCGGGGGAGGAGCTCCCTGTCCCGTCGCGGGGAGGAGCTCCCTGTCCCGTCGGGGGGAGGAGCTCTCTGTCCCGTCCGGGGGAGGAGCTCCCTGTCCCGTCGGGGGGAGGAGCTCTGTCCCGTCGGGGGGAGGAGCTCTGTCCCGTCGCGGGGAGGAGCTCCCTGTCCCGTCGTGGGGAGGAGCTCTCTGTCCCGTCGGGGGGAGGAGCTCTCTGTCCCGTCGGGGGGAGGAGCTCCCTGTCCCGTCGGGGGGAGGAGCTCTCTGTCCCGTCGCGGGGGAGCAGCTCTCTGTCCCGTCGGGGGGAGGAGCTCCCTGTCCCGTCGGGGGGAGGAGCTCTGTCCCGTCCGGGGGAGGAGCTCCCTGTCCTGTCGCGGGGGAGGAGCTCTCTGTCCCGTCGGGGGGAGGAGCTCCCTGTCCCGTCGGGGGGAGGAGCTCCCTGTCCCGTCGCGGGGAGGAGCTCTCTGTCCTGTCATGGGGAGCAGCTCCCTGTCCCGTCGCGGGGGAGGAGCTCTCTGTCCCGTCGGGGGGAGGAGCTCTCTGTCCCGTCGCAGGGGAGCAGCTCTCTGTCCCGTCGGGGGGAGGAGCTCCCTGTCCCGTCGCGGGGGAGCAGCTCCCTGTCCCGTCGCGGGGGAGCAGCTCCCTGTCCCGTCCGGGGGAGGAGCTCCCTGTCCCGTCGGGGGGAGGAGCTCTCTGTCCCGTCGGGGGAAGGAGCTCTCTGTCCCGTCGGGGGGAGGAGCTCTCTGTCCCGTCGGGGGAAGGAGCTCCCTGTCCCGTCGCGGGGGAGCAGCTCCCTGTCCCGTCGCGGGGGAGGAGCTCCCTGTCCCGTCGGGGGGGAGGAGCTCCCTGTCCCGTCCGGGGGAGGAGCTCCCTGTCCCGTCGGGGGGGAGGAGCTCCCTGTCCCGTCGGGGGGAGGAGCTCCCTGTCCCGTCGGGGGGAGGAGCTCTCTGTCCCGTCGGGGGAAGGAGCTCTCTGTCCCGTCGGGGGGAGGAGCTCTCTGTCCCGTCGGGGGGAAGAGCTCCCTGTCCCGTCCGGGGGAGGAGCTCTCTGTCCCGTCGTGGGGAGGAGCTCCCTGTCCCGTCGTGGGGAGGAGCTCTGTGTCCCGTCGCAGGGGAGGAGCTCTCTGTCCCGTCGGGGGGAGGAGCTCCCTGTCCCGTCCGGGGGAGGAGCTCCCTGTCCCGTCGCGGGGGAGGAGCTCTGTCCCATCATGGTGGGTGTCCTTGCTGTTACCATTAGTGGCAGCACAGTTGTAAACACCATCCACGCGGCATCTTAGTTATCTATCATCACAGGCCCGTGAAGGAGACAATGGCCATTGTCCAGTTTTCCCAGCAGAGGTCAAGGAGGCAGAGGTCCGGTAACTCACCCAAGGTCAGGCAGCTAATCGGACGTGGAGGTGAAGACTTGAGCCCAGTTAGCCTGCTCCAGAATCCACGCCCTTTAAGTAGAACGCTCTCCGCACACGTGCTGGGAAAGTGCCCGGCCTTCTCTGATCGTGAGATGTCCGTGGAGTCTGCGGGCAGCTGAAAGCAGCTCTTGGTCTTTTTCCTCTCTGGGGCTTCTCCAGAGTGACTGTGGCCTTCTCCCGAGGGACTGTCAGCGTGGCTTGTGAGCCTGTGGTGACCAGCGTGCTGCCACAGAGGGGCGGGCCGAGGGCCGGGTGACAGGTCAGAATGGGCACGTGTGCTCTAAGTGGGGCATTTCCTCACTCAGCACCACTGGCCGGGGACTAACTACCGCTAGGTACGTGGCTCGGAAACAGCGGCCTCCGCCGTGGCTCAGAGAAATAAGCCGACAAGCTGAGTGCTGAGTGGACAATCTGAGAACCTCCTGCGGGGCCTCCCTTGTGTTTCCCGCGGTAGAGAGATCTAGAGCCAGGCCCAGGCCAGCTCTGATTTGAGTCTGTGCTTGCTTGGGGAGTTTGTTATCGCCATCTCTGAACACATGCCATGTAGCTGTGTTGGAGGAGAGTGGCTCAGGCTGGCCCTGTGGTTTGGGACCAGGACACAGGGAATGAAGGGAAGCTCCGTGCACTGTGGCTGAAGACGTGTGTAGCTGGCCTGGGTGTGGGTGGGGGACCTTGACACCTCAGCATTTTGTCACAGAAACGCCACTTTCCCCTCTGGGGTGTGCTGTGTTTACACCTGTGGGCACGTCCAGTCAATCAGTCTTCATGGCTGGCTTTACAAGAGATAAAAGTGTGCTGTAATTACTTGATACCCTGAAAATGAAGTTCCCAAGAACTTGTATTTATTCCAAGAAAGATTTACATTTATTCATGTATTCCACGAATAATCCCGAGTTTCAGCAAGAAGCATGGCAGGAAGAAGGGGTGGGATTAAGCATGTCTTGGCATGCTTGGGGTCATGTGGTTACAATTCCCTCCCAGGACCTTATTAAACCACAGACCTCCTGTAGCCCCAAATTCAGATTCGAAATTTCAACCTACAACATGATGGGCATGAAAAAATCATCCGCATTCTGCCAGTCCCCCTGCATCACAGCCTCCACTCCTGAAGACACTTACGGTGCAGCCCTCCCTGGACCTGTGTGAAATGCCACTGAGATTCCTCCTTATGAGCCTTTGAGAAACTACAGTTACTAACGTAGACAGACATGATGATGACCCAGAGGCGCCCCCAGCATGGACTGTGTGGAACTGAAGGAAATGAGAATACAGAAGCCAGCTGGGTGCCAAGCAGTAAGGCAGTTGGAGCTTGGCCATCGAGGTCATACTGGTCTGTTGCTAGAAAAGCCAGAATGTTCTCTCTGGTGACGTGAGTTACAGAAACTGAGACAGGACGTGGGGGGAGAGCTGGGATGGGAGACCCTCCTGGCTCCTGGCCGGATAGCACAGAAGCCTGAATGGTGCCAACTGGAACGTCTGATTTTCTGCATCATCTGTACCTGGGTGTCATCGGGCCCTCCTCCTCTCTCAGATGAGTGGCTCATCACTGTCCCTTTCTTTATGCTAAGACCTCTGTTCATCTCCCATATGATGTCTAAGATGTTGAACTCAGATATGTGTGGGCACCAGGGCGTGAACTCATACCATCAGAGTCTGAGCATGCATGCCCCAGGCTGTTTTATTAGCAGCAGCTTTGGATTACCACTAATTGAGTAGGGACAGCTTGATGAAGACTGAAATGCTAAAAGCTCCTTTCTGTATGTACTGATGGATATACAACCTTGAACCCAAATCATCAAGTGGGAATTGGGAGTAAGATGGATGCGTGCGGTGAGTGTAGACCATGTCCTGGCTTAGCTCTGGGTGGTTTCTCAATTTACTGTCTCTTTTGCCATGGTCACAAAAGGAAAAATGTCCCCCCCCCCCCCCCCACTTCATCCCACCCTGTAACACTGCCCTAGCCCAGCCTACAGCTTCCTCCATCCTGGTCTTGCAGGAGGATGCTGCTGATAGACTTTTGCATGATTTGACTCTCCAGCTGAAGGTTCTTGCTTCTCCCCTAGCTCTGGGTGCCTAGGATGAACCAACTGTGATAGCTGCCCCCTCTCTTTCCACCCCGGAACCCGTCTTTTCTGTAGATCCTTCACAGATTGCTGACTCCTCCCCTGTTCTTTCTGTTTTTTCCTCTCTTACCATAGCTACCCTAGACCAACAGGGCCGTCCTCTTCTTCATTTCAGCACATTCAGCGCCACACAAACTTCTGTTTGTGACTCTACTTCTTTTTGAAAGTTGCTGAATACATGTTTTTATTTGAATTCATACAACTCTAGGAGTTTCCAGGTGTTCACTGTCACCTTTTGAGGATTTTTTTTTTAACCACAAATGGCAGTGTCATGGACTTCATTGGCATCCATGGGAGATTAAGCTTAGAGATGTTTGTTGCTACAACCTGTCCAACCATCAGCTAGGCTCCTGGAGATAGAGAGGTGAGCAAGAAACAGTTCCTGCTCCCATAAGCTTACAGGCTGGCTGGCCAATAGGTAAAGGAAGAGAACAATTAGTAATTTAGGGTGGTGTGAAATTATAGAGGACCCAGGGAACTCATTGAGGAATTCAGAGGCCAGAAGTCCCATGAGTATGAGTTTCATGGGAGGAAGGAACTTGTTTTCATGGGAAAGTAAGAGCTGCTGAAGGTGTAAGTCAGGGAAACAAAGATTCTTATTAGAATCTATCAACAAGTAATTATTGAGCATTATTTGCACATCATAGGAAGGACAAGTGCCTACTTTCATGACCTTTTGTTCTTGGATCTAGCCATGACCAGGTGTACACATGCATGACGGCCCAGTGCAGAGACGGACCACAGGAACAGGAGGAAGAACATGTAGTTCAATTCACTGAACACGAACTGAGCGCCTGTCAGGTGTCATGGGCTTCGCTTGGAGCTGGGGATGCAAACGTGAATTAGGCAGTCCTTGTGAATTGGGAGAAAGCTCCTAACTTACTTTTAGGTTGGTTAAATATAGTATCCTGGACACAGTACATACACGAAGAATTTTTAGGTGTAGAAGGAGCACTAAGGAAGAGGGTGTTCACTTTGCTGGGGGCGGGGATGCTGCCAAGGCTTTGTGGTCATAAAGATGTGCAGCGGCTGTGTGCATTAGGGCAGTGGTTCAGTGAGAAAGGCGGATACATTCCAAAGGTGAAGGAGGTGGTGGGAGGAGGAGCCTGAGGGACATGGTGAGAACTGTTCTAGAAATCATCCTGAAGACATGGGCAAGGGAGGGGTGAGGCTGGAAGCAGTTAGATGGCTGAAATCCCAGGTGAAAAGCCAGTGAGGACCTATGGCTGTGACCGTGGCCAGAGACCAAAGGAGAGGGACCTGACAGACACAGGTGATGGGTGTGGAGGTGTTAGGGGTGAGCAGAAGTTGAGTATGAGTTTCATGGGGAAAGGGTCCAGGTCCAATGTGGGCCATGTGGAGTTTGAGGAGCGTGGAGGACATTCAGGGAGAAACAGCCAGCTGCAGTTGGAGCTAAGGAGAGAGTCCGAGGTGGTTCCAGGATGGTTAAAAACCTTGGAAATAGAGGAGATCCTTTGTGGAGCAGCTCTAGCTCAGGGGGCCACGGGCTGAGGGGTCATGGAGGTTTTGGAATGAGTGCTGAACTAGTGGGTTGGAACTGTGTGGCAGTCAGGACCCATGGGGGCAGAGTAGGGGCAGGGATTCACATTCTAGGTTGCTATGGGCCTACCTACAATTTTGGCCAAGGGAACTTTTTTTTTTTTTTTTTGGCTGCATGGCATGCAGGATCTTAGTTCCCTGACCAGAGTTTGAACTTTACCCCCTTTAGTGGAAGTGCATAGTCATAACCAATGGACCACCAGGGAAGTCCTAGTTTGAACTCTTCTCTTCCCTAAAATTGTGAACGGTGTCATAAGGTGATTGATTCAGTGGCGGTGCTCAGAATAGATTGGAAGGGAGAGACCAGAGACAGCTGGACTGGTTTAGGTGGCAGTTGCTGAATGCCATCTAAGTTGATGGGGGCTTGGATGCTGCAAGACTGGAAATGCGGGGATAAACAGGGGAGTCAGTCCAAGGAAGGATCTCCAGGCCGTGCCAAGGTTGTGGCGAGGAGACGGGGGAAGACGTCTTGCATCTCAGTGTCTGGGATGCTGGGCTGCAGACTGGCTGTGAGTACAGGAGCAGTGTCTTACTGTTTCTCTGGCACCTGATATATACTATATGCTGTGTCAGTATTTGCTGAGTGGGTAGATATATGGTGGTACTGTCAACAGAAATGGAGTCATAAACACTGGATCTGGCAAGGTGGTGAGTTCATGTCATCTGGCTGAGGGGAAAACAGAAGTCTCTTTTCAGGGGGCAGAATTTTGGTGGTCAGAGGGCACTCAGAAGGGGCATGTCTGGACAACATTAGCTCACTCAGTTTAGCTCAGATGTGTGGGCTTTCTAGAAGACTCGGTATTCAGTGAAGAACTGACATGAGGTACTGACAGGAGGGTGTTTCCCCTTGAAAATGAACACCCATGGCCCTTGGGTCCAGAAGCATCTCCTTTCCTGCAGGTGACAGGGTCAGGAAGTTCCTGTCTGCCACTCAGAAGACCCCATTTGCTAAGACATTCTTTAGTGAAGGAAGAGGAAGCATGCATTTTGCTGGTTGCTTCTTTAGCCTCTGTCTAGGGCACAAGGAGCTTGTGGAGAGAGGCTCTGAAAGCTCACACGGTACCAGAGAGAACTCAGCCAGGCTTTATAGAAATTTTCCCTAAAAGAGTAACCAACTAGATTTTCCCCTACGGCCATAGAATCTTCAGCCAGAACAGGGATGGGAGGGAGAGGAGCGAATGAAGTCATTTTACGGTATTTATTTGCATATATTATAGAAGACATTTCAAATACATTAAATAGGAGAAACAGAAGGCTACTATATTCTGAGTGCATCCTGTATCCCTTAGAAACAAATGTGCAAACATCTCCGATCCAGACATGGGTATGACATTTAGAGTACGAAAATATATTCTATACCTCATATTGCTCAGAAGGTTAAAAAGGAGTGGATGTATATTTATGGCTGTGGATGAGAGAGAAAGCTGTTTTGTAGTTTAAAGGATTCACTGTCTCTTTAGAGCTGTGACTTTCATTGGTAGGTAAGCTAGGAGGCCCTCAACACGCTGGTTAAAATGTTCATGTGGCATACTGTGCTTGGAACCTGGCTTGAGCGACGTGCAGATATTAGTCCTCAGGTCAGATGAGCTACAGACCTGAGACTAACACAACTGAGAGGAACCCCAAGGTACTGGCTGCCTGGGTTGGTCTGTCTGTTTCAGTTCTTTACACAGTTGAGGATTTCTCCCATGGCTGGGTTTTAATACAGTTAGTCCAATACACTTAACTACTGACAGCAGTCTTGAACATTTACTGAGCATTTCTAATCTGCCAGCTTTACACAAATCATTTACTCTTCCTGATGATCCTGTAATGTAAAACATGTTGGCATTTTTCTCCCTGTTTTACAGATTAGGAAAACAAGGCAGAGAGGGGTTGTTACCTAACTCATAAGTAGTTGTTCTGCATGCCCATGCAGAACTGCTACATCTGAACCGTTAGGCCAGATGGCCTGGCCTGTTTATGAAACTGCCTTGGATTAGAACAAACGGGAAATTTACCCAAAACATGTATTTTGGGTAACCTTCTAGGTAATTCAATATGTAGGAAATGCTGTGGAACCAAAGACTCAAATAATTTGAGTTTTTTCAGCAGCTCCATTCTAAGAATCTTTGGATGTTTATCTCCTCTCTGCAGAACAGAGCAGACCTTTCTTTCTGTTTAGGTTTAAGCCAAATGTTCTGGATAATTAACAAAGCTGCTGAGGCCAGTTCGGCGGGGGGAAACACTTTCGCATGCAGCATGATGCAGTCTGAAATGCTGGCACCCTCGCCGCCCTTCTTACACAGAGCACCTTATTGACAAACGAACTACAGAAGGGCTCCTCCTAGTCCCTAAGATGCACAGCCACCCTGGACAAGGAGCTCGTCTCTGCTGAGAATAAAAGCCAGGCAGGCTTACCGGTAGGGGTGGGTTGTTCCTTCTGCACACTAGCTGGCTTGAAGACCAGGACTCCTGCTGCGAGTATGCAAGCAAATGCCATCCTTGGCACTCTCCCAGGAAACCAAGCGTTTTGGCTTTACATCCTATCTGACAAGAATGGATTTTGTTTCCCTCTGAGCCATTCCTGGGGAGATGAATTCTCATCAGCCCCATATCCAGAGTGAAATCTGGTAAACTCAGTTCAGAGCTTTTCATGAAGCTGCTACAGGGTATTTTAGCAGCAGATCCTCAAGTATTTAAAGAGTTGTTGATAGGGAAAGTGAAGCTTGGGAGGCCCTTTAAAAATGTGTGTGTGTAGCCCAAGTAATGGATGTCCACTGTAGAAAAATTAATATAGAGAAGAAATAAAGCCTTCTCATGGGATCCATTTGCTTGTATATTGTTGTGTTCATGTGTGCTCAGTCAGGTTTTGACTCTCTGTGACCCCATGGACTGTGGCCCGCCAGGCTCCTCTGTCCATGGAATTCTGCAGGCAAGAAAACTGGAGTGGGTTGCCATTTCCTCCTCCAGGGGATCTTCCTGACCCAGGGATCAAATCTGCGTCTCCTGTGTCTCCTACATTGGCAGGTGGAGTATTTACTGCTATTGCCACCAATCTTGTTTAATGTGTGAGGGGGAGCAAATTGAAGAAAGAAGCTGGACAAAGGTTGTTACAAACTTGAGTTTTCCACTAGAATGGTTAAGGAAGGTAACTTTTCCGGTCTTTATAATATAAACTGCTCATACAGTTAGCACTGAAGGAAATTGAACTGCACAGCCCCGCGGAAATAACATCAGATTTTCCTAAGACGATGAGGCTGGTTTGTGGCTGGTGCCCCTGGCCACACTGCTGACCACAGCGGGAACCGGTGATACAGGCATCAATCCTTCATGTGCTTTTTTCCCCAGACACCGAATGGACTGCTTCTGACCCCAAGTCCACTGCTGTCCAGCATACATTTCTGGAGCAGCCTTAGTCCAGTTGCTCCACTGAGTCCTGCCCGGCTCCAAGGGCCAAGCACGCTGTTTCAGGTGAGCATTTAGAAATGAACTTGTACATGTGCAATTTCTAAGGGATATGTTTCCTTGATAAATCCTGCAAGGTAACATTTTCTCTAAATGTAGGGCAGAACTCACTGTGTAAGTTTCCAAAAGGAATTCATGTTAACGTGGCTGCAAAAGGCACCTTCAGAGGCAGGTATTTTCATTGAGGTGGCGTGCGCATGTCAGCTATCCATAAATGGAACAATAAATTCTCCAATTGCTCCATTTATTTTCACTAACTATGAAAGCTGGAAATTTATAAGGAAAAAATTCTTAATTGTATTTTATAAAATCTTGTAAGACTTTAACATACTAACCTATTAGTACAGTAGCCACACAAAATGAAGATAAAAATAGTGAACTCTACATTGTAATATAGCAAAGTTATCTGCATAATTCTGTGAATCAGAATCAAGTTTTCCTTGTTCCATAATAGAAAAAAGAAGCATCCAGGGATCTGATTAAAAATGAGTTAAGTTTCAGCTGTTCATCTTGTAAAACTCCCTGTACTAGGTTAAATGCATTCATTAGTCATCTCCATACTAGAAACCTGCAGTAGCATCACTTGCTATCATGTGGAAATTGGTATTTCTTCTCGGAGACCCAAAGATTATGACTCACCGACCAAGATGTTACTGTCTGAACATGTGAGTGTAGAAGGGATCCCAGGGACAGGAATGAGGCAAAACTGGATACTGTGCACACACCTTCTGTTCCTGATTCTGACCTTGTCTGTCTCGTTCACCTTGCCTCTCACCTCTGCCCCTCAGTCTGGCTGACCTCAAGCTGGTGTTCTTTGGTTCTCATTGCATCTAGCACTAACCACTTTGTACTCCCTATCATCTGACAATCTCCCCACTAAATAGTGGGCCCTCAAGAAGCCAGAACTGCATCTTGTTTGCTGTGGTGTGTGCCTGGCATCTAGCATGCTGCTTGGTACACAAGATGTTCAGCAGTTACCACTGACTGACTAAAGGAAGGGATGCCTCAGAATTCACCAAGAGAAGAGGTGTCTAAGAAAGTTAAGTGTCAATAAGATCACATCTGCAGTGCTTTTCTTTACTGTTCATTTTGTTTGTCGAAGTTAATATTCACTTCTGTGCCAGGGGCATACATGCTGGTATTTAGGGTCTCTCTGGGAGAAGGGTAGAGCTAGAGAGGTTCTGTTACTATCTTGCTTCTCTGGTTTCCTAGTAGGGATGAGGTAGGATGTCATGATGTGACTATACTTGAGCTATCAGGTTTCTCTTCCAGGCCTTCCCTCTCGTTACAAGAAACTGAGATATGGTCATGCGCAGCCAATGTGTTGATTCTTAGCCATTTTAACTCGGGCAAAGAAACAAAAACTAGCAATAGCAAAAGGCAGTGAGCAAATGCAGAATTACGCAAGTTTTAGATTGGTATCTTTTGGTGCGGAAACTAAAAGACCTTATTTCCGGGAAGTCACCAGATGGGAGCAGCAGAGAGTTCCTGAGTAGAGTAGACAGGATCGTGTGGTGCTCCACAGCGGGCAGTGGGGCCTGTAATCCTACCCTAATCCTGGAATGCAACACAAGGCCTCTCTAGGTTTCCTGAGATATATGTGAATAATGAATGGACTCTCAGTTCCCTCCTTGCTGAAAACCTTACCGCCTGACTGTGCAGGGCTTGGTGACTTCCCAAGGAAGCCCTCCAGAACTACTGGTCCAGAATTCTTGGAGATTTCTAGCCCACTACTCCCAACAGTTAACAGTAGTTCATCTCCCCTCTGATTCTACACATTAAAAGGTATCAGGAGCTCTGGGAATTGGCCAAGATGCGTATCCCTTCAGTCACTACTGTAAACTGTAGTTCTGTACTGTAGACCAGTGGTTCTCAAGTTAACACAGGGCAGACTCAGCCAGAGGGTGTGTTAAAATGCACCTGGCTGGGTCCCTCCCTCCCCGAGTCTCTGATTCAGAAGGCCTGGGATGGGGCCTGATAACAACATTCTTTAGTACATTCCTAGAGAAGCTGCTGCTCCAGAAAGCCCACTCAGAACCACTGCTGACCAGTGGCTCCTGATTTACATTTAGAATTCTGCAGAAGAAAACCTGCTCAGAACTGTGATTTCACAAACTGGGCCTGTCCTCTCTCCTGGAGCCATTCAGAACACAACCCTGAATGGGGAAATGTAACCAGGTGCGGATGGCTGACAGGTCGTATGGCCGTGGACCCTCTTTTTGGGGTTGGGGTCTGTGAGACTAAAGAAAAATAACTTTGTACCTTTTAGAGTATTACTTCTCTTCCTATGTATATGATAAGAGGACTGACCTGGTGAAAGCCGAAATTTGCAGTTTTGAGAATGGTTAAAATAACATGGTAAGAAGAATCTTTTTTTTTTAAACTAGACATTTCAAATGATCAAGTCTCAAATTTAGGTTACTATCAACAGTACTGCTTTTTAAACTAATGAAAGTAACTTTAAAAATAACAAGCCTCTTTCACATATGCTATGTGAATGTGTTGAAGAAGGGAAAAAAAATAGACTCGGCCTATAGTGATGCTGGCAAATTTCCTGTTAGGATTAGAAAAGTAGATCAGAGTCCTTATGGTAACAGTTGACAAGGCTGAGGAGGAGTTCCGGCACTGAGGGTCTCTGGCTATTATTAGTAAGTGATAGCAGATACTGAGAATTTCAAGGGAAGGAGAGTGGAGATACGAGCCTTTCTAGAAGAGGTATGCTTTGTAATTGAGACACATAGAGAGAGAGATGCCAGAGACACTGTACTAAATCTGAACATACACCTTGGTTTATAAAGTGAGATGGGTTCCCAATTGGACTGTTTCGCATTTTAAGCTTGTCTTTAGGATGTCTGTTCCACTTTTGAAACAGATTTTGATCAAATTTGGAATATACCTAGTAGGTACAGCTACAAGGTAATTTTCAACTGAGAAAGTTTTCCGTAATTTTTAACTCAACAAATCTAACCCAGAAAATACTTGTAAAGCTCTGAGGCAGGGACTGTGGGGATATACAGCACGTGAATACCTGGTGTGTAAACACAGTGCTCCAGGAACCCAGCGGGAGTTGCTCTTTCCAGCTGGGGCCTGGACAGAGGCCCCAAGGCAGAAGAGACGTCTGAGCTGGGGAGACGGGACAGGATCACGGCAGAGTCAAGTACATTCTAAGTGAACAGATGTGCATCATTTGGATATGAAAATACATAGTCTGTTCTGGAAGGGACCTGGGTGATAGACTGGTTGGAAAAGCAGCCGTGGGGCTTGGATAGTATACTGCTGTTAAGTGAAAACCATGGGAGGACTTTTAAAGCTGGAGATAACTAAGATCTCTAGTTTAGAAAGGTATCCCTGGTATCAGAGTGTGGAGAGAGGATAGAAGGCAGGAAGAGTAAGGGGCAGGAACCCATGAGATTTACACTACTCCCAGTTCTGAGGGGAGAATCACCTTTTACATAAGAAGAGTGAAAAAGACATTCCAGACGTAAAACTGAGAGGATGACTTTTAGATGGGTATAAGGAGTAATTAGTGAAAAATCAGGAAGAGGCAAGGATTACTAAGTGATTAAAAGACTGGGAATGCTATTGATAACAACAGCTACAATTTTTTGAGGGCTACCGTATGTCAGACATTGTTCTAAAGCACTTTTCATGGCTCCTTATTTAATAGTCTCAATAGCTCTATATGAAAAGATGACCAATTTTATAAGAAAGAGAAAAAAGAAACAAAGGCCCAGAGATGTTGCTCAATTTGCCCAACATCCCACGTTACCAAGCGGTGCAGCCCTGATTCTTGTTTAAACGTGTCCTGCTCCTGACCATCCTTACTGACTTTAGAGTGAGTGGGGAAGAGGTGCCGGGGCTATCTAACTGACGCCAAGAAACGTTTGTTGAGTATGGTACAGGACAACGGAGGGCTGAGGACAAAAGTTGGGGAATGCTGTAATTTAAGGAAAGGGACTGTGTGTGGATGATGGGAGGGGAGGGGGGCAATAAAGAGGAATATAAAACATGTCAGGTCAGGCTAACCAAGAAGAACTATGACACTTGAGTATATAGAAATAAAGAGGACAGAAGTCAATAACGAAACCAAAAGGTGATTCTTTTGAAAACACTAGTAAGATGAACAACAACTAAAATGAGAGAAGATGTAAATAAACTACAAGTATGAGAATTCAGAGTCTGCTCTTCTTCCAGTGTCTGCTGTTAATCAGTGGGAATAGTGGTTAGGAGCACACCTTAAACAAAAAGTAAAGTATAAGCTAAATGTAAATAGATTTGATAACCCCAGATGAAATGGATACAATTCTATATAACATTAAAATTCAAAGTGTCAGGAAAGAAAACCTTGATTATAACCATTACAGAAACAGTAAGTAACAGCACCACCCGCTTGCCACTGACATTAAAATGAGTTGGGCAGTTGGATACAGAAAGCACAGTCTCTAGACTAAGTAAGAATTAAATTAGAAGACAGCCCAAGAGATCACTGTGATTCATCTTGTCCTCAACAAGGAAAACTTAGTTTTCAGCAATCATGTTTTAGAAGGAAGTCTCTAAGTATTTTGTGTTCAGCTGGGAGTACAAATGCTATACTTTAGACATGAAAGACATCAAAGCATGTACTTCTGTCCCATCTTAGTTACCAACAAGACAAATTAACTATAAATTTCGGCACTTATGGGTTATCTATTTGGTTTGCTATTATCATTTTAACTAGAATATTTTTAAAGATACTATTTTCTAAATCTCTGAAGATAAAAATATTCCTCATTTGTAACAGTTACTGAGAAACATCAGTAGTACTCTGGAAAACTGATAGTTTCAAAATACAATATGAGAAATTACTGATTCATATACAAAGAGTTTCCTGGTTTCCAAAATTGATTTTCCTTAATATGAAAAGCAAATGATCATTCTGAATAGAATGGAATCTTCTAGAAACACTATTAGAACATGCTTTAGCAACATATAAAGTATGTATTTTTTTCTAGTAGTCTCTGCACATAAAATAATTCGGGATATTTTCTAAGCCTTGGCCTCTGCTATACGTAGTCTTGATTTGATTGTCATCTTCCAATTACTCATTCTGTAAAGTAACTGGCAACATGGACTTTCCTAGTGGCCCAGGCATTAAGAATCCGCCTGCCAGTGTGTGGCACATGGGTTCAGTTCCTGGTCCGGGAAGATCCCACACGCCTTAGGGCAAACAAGCTCGTGCACCCACATGCTTAAAGCCTGAGCTCCGCAGCAGGAGAGGCCACTGCAGTGAGCAGCTCACACACCGCAACGGAGAGCCAGGGCAGCCAAAAATAAACAAATAAAACCGTTTAAAAATTGGCAACTGACCTCTATCAATCACAGAGGCGATGAGAGAACTGGTCCACTGTGGTCTGTCTAGGAATGTTTAAAAACTCCGGTCTTCCCAATGGATTTGCAATAATTCTTGTGAACATCTTTTGCCCCTACAGTTCCCAACACTGCTAAATGGCCACATGCCGGTGCCAATCCCCAGTCTGGACAGAGCTGCTTCTCCAGTACTGCTTTCTTCGAACTCTCAGAAATCCTGATGACATCTGGCCACAACTTAAAGACTCATTAACTGATGAAACAAATTTGTCCCCATGGGCTAGTTTACCTGTGTCGTGAGAAGGATGTTGTGAAACCCGTCTGTTAATTTGGTTTGCACTTTTCATAACATGGATGGTCTAGATTTATGTTAGCATTTTAAAAACTTTTTTATATTCAAGTATATATGAAAATCTGTTTTGCATTAAGTGAATTTTAATGTTTTTGTTTTTATATCTTCTTAGCTCTTAAGTGTTGAACACTGTTGACAGTGAAGAACTTTTCTAAATGGTTTTCAATGTAATAAGGATGTGAAGCTTTCTTCCTCTTTAATTCTGCAAATGCTGAACTGTGCTTATATACACTATAACCAGCTGTGCCTTCCTTTGCATTTAGTTTATTGTAAATTATCTATATATATATATTTTTAGTATTAAGAGAAAATGTTTGAAAGACAAAAACTAGTATCAAACTCTCTAGTAGAATTTCATTATTTTTCACAAGTAGGCAATATGAAAGCATTCATTACTTTTCTTTTTGGCTTTCAACTGTATGAGAACTGCCTTAGAAGCTCTTTTGAACTGAAATTCAGTGAATATAATGTCCAAGTAATGTTTTTATAAAAAACAACTAAGCCATATTTAGATAATAAACTTTCATAAAAGAATATTCTAAAGTGCATTTTTTGAAAAATGAACCTTGAAAGGCTAGCCTCCTGTTTACATTTCTTTGAGACTCCTTCCACACAAAAGCCTGAGATGGAAAAACTACATAAAGTTCACTCCACCTATGCCCCTGGAATATTTCCTAGGTTAGCACATTCTTATTTTAAAAAATTAACCTGGTTCTTTCCATTTTCCATTGAGAATCATACCTCTCTGAGGCATTTACTGTATGTAAGTTAGGGTTTCTCTGAACCCCAGAAATTATAATTAACATTTAAAAATCCTATGCTTTGGAAAAGGTTCCCAGACTGGTGATGAATACATATAACAAAGAAAACATTTTGTAATACCAGCTATCTTCATGTGTATGGGTAAAGCCTTGGCTGTGGAAACTGAGGTGTAGGATACACTGCTTTATGTATTACTGTTCATGGTAATACATAAAGGAAATGAAGGAAAATTGATAAAAAAAAATACATAAATTCTTCAGGAACCTTATCATTGTGAAACTGAACTTATTATGTAACAATCTGCAGTACTAAGCAGTGAATCCTTTTGTGTAGTGTAGTTTAGAACAGTGATAATAGAAACATTTTTTGTTCCTTCAAAAGAATCAGCAGGCACCAGTCTCAGGTGCCAATCTGTGTATGGAGTAGGAAAGTTCTGATGTAAGATACAAGAACTGAAAGGCGCCTGTGCGTGCAACTCCATGAGCTAATTACCATCCTCAACTGTAACAGAAACCATTTGAAATGTGGCTAAATAATTCACTGATCCAAATGAGGCATTAAATGGCAGGGATTATGAGAAAGGGTAAAAAACAAACATTTGAGTTTTCAAGCATTTTAAAATTATGTTGCGACACTTAACGCTTGAGATGTTCAACTGGAATTGAGCTTGAGATTTTCAGGAATTTTATTTGGTGATGTAAGCCCTTATCTGGGGGAAAAATCCAAACACTCTAATATGCATCCTTGAATATAAAGTAATGGACCTGGTTCCACAATCTGCAAGCAGACACTATTGTCACTACCCACAGGCTAAGGATAATACTGCGCCAAAATAAAAGCTAGTCCAGGGGACTGGTGTTCACCAAACATAAAATGTTAGAAGAGGCCTTTGAGATACATCCAACCGCCATTTCCAGGCAAGGACAACTGCACTGAAGCGGGAATGCCTACAGCTACATAGCTCATCGAAGGCAGAACAATGACTGGTGTTCAGTCCAGTGCTACTTCCCCATGCCCAAAACTGCTGGCCCAAAACCACGTTAGGTAGAAAAAAACAAAAGAGCATTAAAAACAAACAAAAAACTTGTCAGATAAGAGCATACCTCAAATGCAAGATTCTTACAGAGAAACTAAGTCAGTCAATGTGCAAAAACCTCAACCTAGTATTCCCTTCCTCCAAATACTATGATTAACATACACTCTAGTTCCATTTATTAGAAATGGAAAAAATACAGTAATTTTTGATGCACCAAAAAACTCACATAACACAAATAGAGAACTGGAGGTGTTAAAGTATAATCCCTATTGCTCTGCCTCATTCTGTGTGTGTGTGTTGGGTTTGTCTTTTTTTTTTTTTAAACAATTATTTTAGTCAAAAAATAGGTTTCGAAGAACATAATAACTTTGTTTTCCCTTTTTATATGTTTGCTTGATCAGTGTTAAAATGCTATGGTAAAGTTTATAGAACTATAACCTAACTGTTGGTCTCTTTGTACACATCTTTTCTATGACTGCAAATCTTCACTCAATTTCCATATATGTATCATTTTTACTGTTATATTATTTTTGTTCAATAAATACTTTGTGATAAAAGGTTTGAAGAGGCAAGTGGGTTGTATTACTTCCATTTACTTGGGATGATTCAAATGCCACTATTCTATGGGTATAAGTTGGAAAAAGAATTGTTATTTAGCTTAAATATTGCACATTGAAACACTACGTATATGTAAATCTTATTTAAACAGGTATTTAAGGAAACAAATATACTTTATTGACACTGAGTTGGATAGAAGGGAATGGATTTGAAAACTGGTCCTCTGATCACTTAAATCTGAAGTTCTGTCATTCTGCATTGAGGTAGGGAGGTAATGAGGAGGGGAAAACTACATTACCATTTACTCTTTTAGCTGCTATTAACATCAAGAAATTAAAGCCATCCCACGTTCATGGATTAGAACACTTAATATTGTTAAGATCACAATACTACCCAAAGTGATCTATGGATTCAATAAATTCATCACAATCCCAAAAATCCCAAAAAATCACATCCTAAAATTTATATGGAATTTCAAGGAACCTGGAATATACAAAACAATCTTGAAAAATAAAAACAGAAGTGGAGGACTCACTTCTTGACTGCAAAACTTATAAAGCTACAATTAATTAAAACACTGTGGTACTGGTAGAAGGATAGCGATGTGGACTGAGAACAGAATTAAGAACCCCCAAATAAACCCTCATTTCTATGATCAATTGATTTTCAACAAGGGTGCCAAGGGGGAAAAGGACAGGTATTTCAACAAACAGGCCTAGGAAAACTAGATACTCACATGCAAAAGAATGAGGTCAAAACAGATCAAGGTCCTAAATGTAAGCCCTAACCTATAAAATTCTTAAAACAGGGGGAAATATTCATCATCTTGGATTTAGCTACTGCAACTTAAATATGCAACCAAGAGCAAAGGCAACACAAGAAAAAATAAACTGGACTTCATGAAAATAAAAAACTTTTATCAACAGGACACCATAAAGTAAGTAAGCACAACCCACAGAAGAAAATAATTACAAATCATATATGTCGTAACAGTCTAGACTATATAAAGAACTCCTACAACTCAACAAAAAAAAAGGCATACAACCAAACTTTTTAAAGGAAAAGGACTTAAATATACATTTCTTTAAAGCAGATAATGGTAACACATGAAAAGGTGCGTAACACCCTGAAGTCCTTAGGGAAATGAAAACCACAATGAGACACCACTTCAAAGCTATTAGAATGAATATAATAGAAAAAAAGCAGCAAGGATGAGGAGAAATTGGAACTCGTGCATAACTACTGAAAATGTAAAATGGTGTGGGTACTGTAGAAAAGAGTTTGGTGGTTTCTGAAAAAGTTAAGGATTAAATTACCAACTGACCCAACAATTCCACTCCTGGTATATGAACCCAAAGAATTTGAAAAGAAAGGCTCAAACAGATGCTTGTACACCAATGTTCATAGCAACATTATTCACAACAGCCAAAAATGGAAAAAAAAAAAGCCCATGTCTATCAACAGATGAATGGATAAGCAAATTATCCATATTTTGCTTGGATAAACAGATAAATGGATAAGCAAATGTTGTATAGTCATGCAACAATGTTACTCAGCTATGAAAACAAATGAAGTTCTGACACATGCTACAATGTGGATGAACCTTGAAAACATTATGTTAAGTGAAATAAGCCAGAGACAAAAAAAACAAGTGTGGTATGATTCCACTCACATAAAATATGTAGTTTTTGTCTCTATGAATTTGCTTAATCTAGGTAAGAGGTTACCCAAAGGATGAGGCAAGGAGAAAACGTGGTGGTGTGTGTGGGGGGCAGGGGGGTGGAGATTGTAATGGCCACAAAGTTTCTGTTGTTTGGAGTGATAAAAAATCCTGGAAATAGATAGGTAACTGCTTTACAACACTGTGAACATCATAATTAATGCCACTAAACTGTATGCTTACAGAGTGCAAAAATGGTAAATTTTATGTTACATGTATTTTACCACAATTTTAAAAAAGAGTAAAAACACACACAAACCACATGAACTGTCTTGGGTCAAAAAGATTATAACATGTTAACAAGTAGGCTTTCGTAAGCTAATAAAGCTGCCACTTCTATATAGAGTATGACATATTCAACATGTTATCATCATCACTTGGAAGGAAAACAAAAAAGGCATCCCCTCTTACCTTTAAGAACCTTGTCAGTTTAAGACGAATCATCTGTTCAAGGTTCACAGTTTGAGCTTCAGTTCTCTTCACTGCAAAGTTTTCAGAATCTGAATGATGCTCAAGTATCAAAAAAAGAAAATCAAATTCCTTAATAAAATGAAGGAACATCCGTAGTTTTTCCTAGGAAGAGCAATTTTATATAACTGTTGGATACAATTCTTCACCTTTTATATGCAAGAATGAAACAATAGGATAACTGTCAAATTTTCAACAAATCAAATATATAACCTATGAAATGAAAAATCTGACAAAAGTGCTATCCTATAAAATTACAGTAAAGGTTAGTAAATGAATGGCCAGCACAATCATAAATTAATTGCTACTGGCACAGAAACACTTCATTATCTTGAGACACATAAAATAAAATGGTCCCATTCTGCACAACCTTCTTCCCCAAGAAAGAACCGTGACTCAACAAAACCACATTTTAACAACATGAAGATTTTGTTATTATAAATTTTGAAACAAAATGGAGGAATTTTCACATAGTATTTGTAACCTTCAAAGTACAATATTAATACATGTCTGTCAGTTAGAAATCACAGCAGTTTGTTAGGCTACAGAGTTTGACATGAAACCAGTTTACAAATATGAGAAGCAGTAGTGGTCCAATATTCACCATCACACATGAGTCTGTTTCTTCCAGAAATTTTTTTTTAAAAATTAAAACTTCAGCATCATGAAATATTAAAATAACACCCCAAACATGCCACAATCACTATTCACAAATAAAGTTAAAATGAAATATACAAAAATTCACTTAATACTGTTAAATAACAATAAACTACAAGATTTCCTGAACAGAAATGGTAGGACCCCTGAATGTTTTACAGTGAATGTCAGGAAAATGAATTAAGTTATGACTCTTTTCATGATATATAAGCCCCAAATTTACATGATCATTTCAAAATATAGCAATTAAGATCTGCAGTTGGTAAGATGCACTAAACAAATAGTCCTTAAAAGTGAACACAAATGCTTAAAGCACTGTTACCAACACCAAGGTGTATTTATGATGCTCAAAAAGATGCATAATTAAAACTGTAATATTTACTATCTCTGGTAAACAGATAATACCTAGAATGCTTTAAAACAATCTTCCAAGTTCTCATTTCTCTCGTTTGTTATTTATCATGGCTCATTTCAAACACATATTACAGCTTTCAGCTGATTCCAAGTGAATGCTATTAAAACACACATGTACACACATCTCTCAAATGAAATAAATTGTTCCCCAATGAAGAATCATCCATTCTAATAAAAGAATTGTATTTAAGACAAATAAACAAAACAAGATCTCATGTTTGACTGGACTTGCATGGTTTAACTAAATTAAAGCACAAGGTAACATAGGTTAAGTGTGTTAGTATACAAATATCCAATAATATGCAGTAAGTATTTCTAAAATGAGGAAAGGTAAAAATAAATAATTTTGGTACTTTAATTTACTGGTATGTAATTCGAGATCCCCAAAATGTCAGGTATTCACTTGCTTGAATCAACTTCTGCATCACATGCTTTCCTAAACATAATGTGCTTATCAATTTCTTAGCTACTCTATTTGCCAATGTTCAATAAAAAATTATATAGCATGAACGTAAGTGTGTTCAAGTTGGCTCACTTATTTTACTGTTAAGCAAAGCTAAATTTACATTCCAGGAAACAATGCAGTTTAATTTTAAAAACAAACAAAAAATGCAGCAGTAAAACAATTTGTGAGGAGAAACAGATGCATTCACATATAATAAAGCCACTGCAACTTCTTCAGGCATCAACTGTTGTGTTAAATAAACAGACAGTAGTTATTTAGCAGCAATGATTCCGCAATAAATAATGCACTGTGTTTCTCAGTCCTGCACAAAAACTGCAGCTATAGTTACATCAACAGCTGTAACCTACTGGCTCTAATGGCAGAGAAGACCTTAAAACCAACTGTACAAAAAAATTGTCACACTGTGACAACAAATATAAAAACAATTTGTAGGTCTGAAATAAAAAGACTCCACTGTGAAGAGGACAGTGTAGACAAACGAAGATTCCAAGTCCACCAAAAGAAATAATTGCCTTCAGATCTGAGTCCTTGATTGATAAGAAAGGCTGGGGGCTGGGCTTGAAACCATGTTATCAGACTTAAAAGAGCATGCTCTGTCTTCTGTTCTTCCCATGTCCTAAAATATAAAGTCATTTTATGAGGCAGTTCATGGTTCAGTTTTATCCCACATACAGTATTTGGTGACTCTATGAAGCTAATGTTCCCACCAGCAAAAGCTAATTCCATGGTAAGAGAGATCAGCTCTGTTTTAAAAGACCCTCTTGTTGATGGGGCCAGTCTACAGCTTCTATGCTTCGAAGTGATGAGCCTGATGACTAGGGGAGCACAGATGTGTCTTCTGCCTCAGGTGCCAGGGATGGCGTGTCAGTGATCAAGCCAGGTCACTTGTAAGAGGTCTCTGTGCCATCTGCAGCTTTCAGGATCCCTGATTGCACTGAGTCAGGTTCTCTCTGAAGAATTACTGAGCTGCCCACATCATACAGAAAAGTGAGTATGTGCAATGCTAAACATACACAGTTGTGGAATGCACTGTACATTGGTTTTTACATCAATAATTTTACTGATCAATTTATAAACCAAAATCTTGGTTCCACGCAAAATTTCATGATCGACATGTGAAATGGTTTATGACAAACACACCTGTCTCTGGATAAGAAGAATTTCGAAAACCGGGGTCCTTTTGCAACTGAATCTCTTTCAAACTGAATATTGATACACCTAAAATGCATAGATAAAAAATAGCAGATGAAAGCCTATCATTAAAGCAAATATAATCCAACTAGAGACAAAATGTCTAAATTATATACTGAGTGAACATGAAACATTTATACTAATTTACAAGGCTAAAGCCCCACTGAAATATTTTCTCTTTTGTTCCAAGGTTTTGAGAAGAAAACCAAGCCAAATAATCTCCCCTCAGAACCTTTCTCCTCCAATCTGGCTTTAACTCAGGCTGTGAGTGTGTGTTTCTCTGAGGAGAGTGAACACAGTTTTATTTCTAGGGCTTACTGAGGTTGGGAGACCTCATCAAAATGTATTACTTGGTTTTATTCTATCCTTTCTCCATCTGTCTTATGATGGCAGTGAAGGTCAAATCCATAAACTATCCTCAGAATTTTACAGAAAAACAAGAAATAGGTTTATACACCCTTCCTGCAACTCAAACTTTAAAACTTGATATTAGTAATAATAATGAAATGTAAATAGCATCCTAAAAAATACTTGTAATTCATCTTTCTCATTTCCATCTCTGCCACAGAGGTAGTCTTTCATTACAAAATATCCTTTAAGTTCTAAGTGAAAAGTCTTGAGAAGTCTTGGTTCCAATTAGAAAACCACTGTCTAGTAAATGAGAATGGGAAATTAATGAAAGCTTTTGGTAGCTCATTTCCAAAATATTCTCTTAATTCCCCACTCACCTTGCTCAGTTTTAAAGTAAAATATTGGGGTAATTTTTAAGAATGTTCTGAGTAAAATCAAGCAGTTACCTCAGGCATGAGAAATCAGCTATTTTAATGACAATATGCTCACCTCTGTCATGGGGAGAGTTAAGTCAGAGTGAACACAGTAAAGGAAAACCATCTTCACGTCTTAAAAAGGAAATTTACTTTCATGAGAAAACTAATGTTTTGGCTGTGTTTCATTACAACTTGCTTGAAATCCATTTTTAACAATTCTGAACCAAAGTAGTTCAGATTGGGCCTAATGACAATGTCTATCATTGGATGGCATCTTCCAGCTTAAGTCCAATAAGACTAATGACCCACATGTAAGTGCTATTAATTTCTTAGAGTCGTAGCAACATGCTCAGTGTTAAAAGAAATAAATTAAAACAGGTAAATAAGACATACACCTCCCTTCAAGTATTTCTGATCTAATTATAAAAAGACCAGAATTTTAGGCTTAAAAACCAATAGTCCCTTCCTAGACTCCTAATTCACCCCCATCTCAAACCTGGATAAAAATAAAAGGGGATGGGAGGACACACTAGAATTTCTCTTACTTTCAGGTAAAGCATGTATTCTTGGTCCCAGACTTCGAAAGTACACATGTTTCATGGCCTCTTCTGCTGAAACCCTTTTCTTAGATTCATACTGTGAAAAACAAAAAAAAAACCTGCTTCATTAATTTTTTTCTCTAAATACTGGAAAAAAGCATGTGTGAGGGGCAGGGGACACACATACAAATGAGCAGTTAAGCGTTTAGAGCTACCGTTATCTTGACTACTTAATACAATGATTTATTTTTAAGAATGAATTTACTATGCTCTAAATTGAGTTACTACTGGAGCTTGTGTAGCAATGATCTCAGTTACAAATTTTCAAAATAAAGCTAGATCTTAGCTAAAGATTAAGATTCCTTTTATTTTCTGAAGTGATGGAAAAAAGCAAAATATCTGATCTACTGTGTTACTTTTCTTCATGAACAACAAAGGATTATTAGAAATGTAACTAATACCTTTATGAAAGATGTTATTAAGTTACCTATTCAATACCCATTTCCCCTTTTTCCTTCATGAGATAATGTAGATTTAAGGCATTCATGCTTCCAACTCTGACATATGAATCATGACTGTTCTAAGTTTAGGCTAATTATGGCAATCCAGCTCCCCAATTTTCAGCCTCTCTTACAATTAATATTCTAGCCATATGAAGATTTCAGAGACACAGGAAGAAGTCCTTAGAGGGGTTTTTGGGAAAGCCTTTGCTTTACAAATACAAGAGGACTAATGTGACTGACACACTCTTATCCTCTCTGTTGTTTCTGCTTTGAATGAAGATATGGATGGTATTTGGAGGTACAACAGCCTGTAAAGCATAGGTATAAGGAAAAAAGAAAGAGAACATAAGAAAACATGAACTGCAGAGAACATGGCCTTGACACAGTTGATCACTGCCAGCAGTTAACTACCTCAGTGAAGGGAATATGCTATGCACATTTTTATATGTCTTTTTTTTCTGTTTCTACATAGTCTGGTGGTGAATCACCAAAAAAGTCGATGGACAACAAAAGCAATTAGCAACTATCTCTTTGGCTTCCATGATCGCCAATAATCACCAAAAATAAGCTTCGGAAAAAAAAAAGGGGGGGAGGTGAAGGGAATATGCTATGCACAGGCCTGTGCATAGGCTACAAGGAGAGTCCCAGACACACTAGGAGAAACCGTATTTTTTTCACCTAAGCATGTGTCTTAAGCATGCTAGATACTAGCATAAATAATCTTATTTATGAGAGGGATATTACTGATCCCAGTCTATAGATGAAAAAACTAAGGCTCAGAGAAGTTAACACACCATTTAATGACTATAAAAAAATGTAACTTACCTGAAGAAATTTTGTTATCAACTCAATTCCTTCAGAGTCTAACCTAAAAACAAGGAAGGACAAGTAACTATTTATTTATTAATCTTAGCTGATAGCAACTTTCTAAATAAAACTATTTTCCAAGTGTTTTCATCTGCTAAATTCAAGTGCCCTAAAATAGCACACTTTGCTGCTTTTCAAACAGATTCAAATCTGTTTTATCCTTAAGATTTATTATGCCACTTAAGAAGCAACCACAAGTAACTGGGCGTCAACTCAAAATTTCAATATTCAAGAGTAAATTAGATTACTAAAATGGTAGAATTTTTTAAAATCACCATTTTATCTCTAAACAAAATAACCTCTATTATTGAAAAAAAACTTTAGTAAACTAGATCTGTTTTCAGTGTTCTAGTGAAGGCAAGAGTACAACAGCATCATTTCATATTATATAGGTGAAAACAAGACGGTAAGAGACCTCCAAATTTGTCACTGTGGTTCAAGATAAACAGAGATGAATCACTCAACAGATTTTTACAGGACAATATGCTGAAGGTTGGGTACTAGAAGCCATAACATTCAATTTAAATATGCCTCAATAATTTCATAACACTTTATTTAAAAGGGATACAAAACCAACGACATAGTCAATAAAGGCAGAAAACTGTAAGGATGAAATTAATAAAACAGGAAGTAGAAGATTTAGGGGTTACCTTAAAGGGATAACCTCTTGATCAGAAGTCACAAGTCACAAATTCTATCATGCACTGATATTCACTGGCAAAAGCAGAATCACGGAAACTGCCTCCCCTCCCTCCCACCTGAAGTGCTCTTAGTAGGTACTGTGGGTGCTGTGGCCTAGAGATTCTCCAGAGTCTCCTAATCCTTTGCAGTCTGCCATTCTGACAAACACCCGAACTCTGTGGCTACAGATAAAGTGAAAGTTGCTCAGTCGTGTCCAACTGTGTGACCGCATGGACTATACAGTCCATGGAATTCTCCAGGCCAGAATACTGGTGTGGGTAGCCTTTCCCTTCTCCAGGGGATCTTCCCTGGAGAAGATCAACCCAGGGGTCAAACCCAGGTCTCCCACATTGCAGGCGGATTCTTTCCCAGCTGAGCCACAAGGGAAGCCCAAGAATACTGGAGTGGGTGGCCTGTCCCTTCTCCAGTGATCTTCCCAACCCAGGAATTGAACCAGGGTCGTCTGCATTGCAGGCGGATTCTTTACCAACTGAGCTATCAGGCTACAGATAAGGTAGGTGCTAAGCTCATGAAGAATCTGCTTTAAAGAGCTGCAACTTTCACCCTGGATATTACAACAGCAAGCAATATATATACGACAAAAACAGGATTTATGCTTTTACGCTAAAAGTCTAACACGTTATATTATTCTTCCTTCTTAGGAAGTCTACTTAGAATGCTACCAGTTAGTTTACTGACAAGGCTATCAAATCACATAAACACTTTCAAAATAGTTTTGGCACCAGAATGATCTTACTAATCGTCCCTATCTTGAGAGTAAATGGAACTAGAGTGAGTATGTTATGCTGTGAGCAATGTGAATGGCTTTTGATTAAAACAGATATTTGCCTTATTTGGTATCTTGGTGCCCTTTTCACATTTATTTTTTTCTTAAGGAAAGATGAAAAAATACAAAGGGGGTTAGTGATTCTACGTTACTTACAGAAATGTAATATATTCCCTAAGTAAAAACATTCTGACTCAAATTTTAATGGGTGTCTTAGATGGATCTGAGGTAGGTCTGTAACTGGATGAACAACATATAGGATATGAAGGCTCAGAAAGTTCATATTCTTCAAATACAAATTATCATTAACACTGGCCAAAATTCTGATGGGTCATCTTGTATAAGAGCCAAGATTTTACTTATAACACATTCCTAAGTAAATACAGAATGTACGTGCTCAGCCATGTCCAACTCTCTGTGATCCCATGGTCTTCGTAGCCTGCCAGGCTCCTCTGTCCATAGGATTTTCCAGGTAAGAATACTGGAGTGGGTTGCCACTTCCTCCTCCAGGGGATCTTTCTGACCCCGAGACTGAACCCGTGTTTCTAACATCTCCTGCATTGGCAGGTGGATTCTTTACCACTACACCACCTGGGAAGCCCAAAATATAGAATAATTGTGTAGAAAAAATAAATTTCATCATGGTCTTCACAGTACTGAATAAGGCATAAATCTGTTTTCTTTCTGGGAAAAGGAACAACCTAAATAAACCCTAGAATTATATTATGTATATATACACACATATATATTCTATGCTCATTTTATTTACAGTTCAATTCTGTGGACTTACATAGTTTGGTGATTCTTGGTCACTGAATTATAAAATTAATTTGACATAGGAAGAAATTAAGTTCTAAAATATTTAATAACTGTATGTATATCAAGTATTTTTCCTGAATCCTTACCGTGACAAATGGTTCAAGAGACTAAAAAGAAAAAAAGAGAGAGAGAGAGAGAGAGAGAGAGAGAGACTAAAAAGAATTAAAAAAAAAAGCGTGTTCCCCCTTTCACGTAAAGAGAGAAAAAAAAATACCTGGGTGCATGGTTAATTAGAGGCTGCGGTTTATATTTTGGAAAGTTGTAGTTCTTGAACTCATCATTTGAAGAAACACCTGGCCAATTTTCCTGAGATGGAGTTCCTGAATTTAAAAATATATATACTTATAAATATACAGAAATTTTTATACAGGCAAATAGGCAGAACAAAAGTGTCTTAAATAACAACTTATATTTAGTAGATAATTTGATTGTTTCAACTAAAATTAGAATGACAGAAATAGTAAACAGACTTTTTTTCAGACTAAGCAAAGATTCCACAAAAATGATGCCTAATTGACATATAAGTTAAAATATTTCCTAATAATGTACTAAAAGTCAATTTTCAATAATATTTCTCTTCTCTGTGTTTCCATAAAATCATTATTGCACAGGTAGAAATCAGTAAATAAAAAGCAGAAGTTATCTAGAAGGATCTTTATCTTAACATGCAAATTCTAATTCTTATAAAGGCAAGTTATGTTAGTCTCAGTATCAAATTTATATATATTTATATATATATATATAAATATTTATATATATATATTTATTTATTTATATATTATAGTTATAGGTAACAAATCACTGGGAACAGAGTTTTTCTGTTACCTAGCAGTCGGAAGATTAAGTGCAGTTCATCTTCCACAGTTGATCCTGGAAATAGAGGTCTTCCAGAAGCCATTTCAAAGAAAATGCAACCAACACCCCTATAAAATATACCATAAAAAAAAAAAGATGAGTAGTCCATTTATATATTATTAAGCATAAGAATCTTTTCCTTAAGGCTGCCTCTCTGGAGAATTCTGTTCTAGCCTGCTAGAAAATCTGCAGATTTCTTTCAGATATAACTAAACTAACTTGTTAACATTTAGCTTATTTGTCTCATTTTCCATACTTCTACTATATCCATTTTCCCCACTTAAAATGTCCAGCCCTCTTCTGCATGATCCTTGAAGAATACCACTAACCATAGCTAATAGTGATTTAATGCTTACTATGTGTTAGGCAGTGGTCAGCAGAGCTAGGGAGAAACAAATGATTCAAGTTGCTTTTTGTAGGAAGCAAGAGACAGAGCTCACAGATGTGGGGTAAGGTGAGAGAGAGTGAGTAAGACAGAGAGAATGTGTTAAGAGAAGGAAGAGAAATGGATAGAGGCTCACTGAATAGACACTGTCTTCTAGGACCTGTGTGAAGACATGAGTTTAAAATAGGAGTCCTTCCTTTAAGAGACTCACAACCTAGCAATTACATATATATATATAAAAGTTAAAATATCATATAGAAGATTAAATAATGGAGCCATTATGGAAAACAGTATGGTAATTCATCAAAAAATGTAAAACAGAATTGCCATCTGATCTAGCAACTCCACTTCTAAGTATACAACCAAAAGAAGAGCAGCATCGCAAAAAGGCATCTGTACACTCATGTCCACAGCAGCCAGAATGTGGGAACAACCCAGCTGTCCATCAGCGCAGGAGTCAGTCAACAGACGACATACACGTGCAGTGATTATTCAGCCTTAAAAATAAGGGAAATTCTGACACATAAAAAAGCCAAGTATCTATCTTCACCAGGGGTAAACCTTGATGACATTTACGCCAAGTAAAATAACCAGTCACAGCAAAACAAATACTACATGCTGCTGCTGCTAAGTCACTTGAGTCGTGCCCGACTCTGTGCAATCCCACAGACGGCAGCCCATCAGGCTCCCCCGTCCCTGGGATTCTCCAGGCAAGAACACTGGAGTGGGTTGCCACTGCCTTCTCCAGTAAATACTATATGATTTCACCTATATGAGGTACTTAGAAGTCAAATTCACAAACACAGAAAATCAGTGGAGGGAGAGGGAAATGGGGAGTTACTATTTAATAAGTAGAGTTTCAGTCTGCAAAACAAAAAGAGTTGTGGAGACTGATGATGATGGATGCACAGCACTGTAAATATACTTAATGGTAAATTTGGTTATATATATTTTCCCAAAATTTAAAGAAGCTTAAAAAAGAAAAAATGTTTCACAATACAAATTATATAAATGTTCAACCCAAGACAACAACAAAGCAAAGTATATGATTTATCACCACACAGAGAGCACCTGCAGTATGCGTAACCACAGCTCAAGGGAAAATTAGCCACGGGAGGCTAGGTTACAGTCAGGGAGGGTGTATGAAAACTGTGTTTGAAGGCCCTAGGCTCAGGCCTGAGTCAGAGAAACAGAGTAGTCATTCAAGACAGGTGAACTGGTATGAATACAAGAGCAACGCCGGGAAAGTCCAGGTTACTTATGAAAGATAGCAAGTAGCCATCTGGCTAAATGGAAACATCTATGCGAACAGTCTGAAGTAAACTGAAAAAGGTAGAGACGTTTTATGAAGATTATTAAATATTTGATTGAAGAACGATACCTTATTCTATAACAGGTAGTGAATGGGGAAGCAGCAAATGTGTTTGAATAAAAGAGTGTTGTGATCAAAGTGCCGGGTGAGGAAGATTACTACTGTATTTCACTATTTCGAGATCAACTCAAAGCAAGTGGGTTTTAGTGAATATTAAACAATGGTAAAAATAATAATTTCGTACCAGACACTCTTCAAAGTGCTTTATATATATCAGCTCATTTGGTCTTAACGTTACTCACAAGACAGGCTTTTAAAGTAGTTATTGTTATGATTCCCATTTCCTTAAATGAGGAAACTGAGGCACAGGCCAGTAATTTCAAAAAGGTTATATAGTTATAAGTGGTAGAATTGGTCTTTAAACCTAGGTGATCCTACTTGCCAGAACTCTTCATCATTGTTTATATTGTCTCTCCTTAAAATAACATCTCCTTAAAGCCAAATACCAATCAGTATGTCCTGTGTTAATGGCTACATTCTTTCAAAATTATAAATGGCAATAACACATGCACATATTTACCACATGTCAATCTGTGTTGAGTACTCGGAGGACCCCAGAAGCACATCAGGCGGCCGGTACCAAAGTGTGACAACTTCATTTGAGTAGGTCTTTGTGGGAACCGACTTGGCTCTGGCCAGTCCTTCAGAGGGCAAAGAAAGCAAGTAAGAGACAGCTAGAATGTATTTCCCAGTCCACACGAGCACACTGACTCCGGCCAAGGACGCCTGAGATGGCGACTCTATACCTGTTTGAAGCTAACAAATTTCGTCTTATCAATTTTTGAGTGTGGTCTTGGGTCGGCAAATCTTCATGTAGTTAAACTAAATAATAATAATATTTCCACAGTCAGGGACTATGCTACTTTTACAAGTGAATGCACCTGGTCTCAGTATCTGGGCTAATCTAAACTTAATATATCTTCCTTCTATCTATGATTATGCCCAAATTACTTCCTACTCCAACTTAAATTAATGCAAAACAGGCCAATGTTATTAAGGGAAACAATTTTACTTCTTACAATTATAGGCTTATTGACTTTTAATCTGATTTCAGTTTTCATTTGCTGTACCAATTCTTACCAAAAAGCTTGAAGTTACTGGTCCATGATCCTGTTAAATTTTATTAACAATTCCCTTGCAGAAGTTTTTAGTTAAAGTTTTCTTGGACTAAACTACATTGTCGTTCTGTAATTCTTAAGTTTTTCGTTATATAGTTAATATTAAAATACAATGAGCCTGTCTTTGGATATTATTAGTTGCTGTAGATAACATGTGCCATTCCTTTGCCTGTTGAGTATGAAATTCACTGATTATCTAGATATAAAGGCAAGAGCTCACAACTTTCTCTCTTGAGCCACTAGTATAAGAGTTGCCTTTATTACCTCCATGCCTCCAAATTCTGATCACCTAAAGAAGTTTAAAAGATATCTGAAGAAATATAAATTTTAACATATACTTTATTTCAAACAACAGGGAATAATTCATTCACAGGTTGTGATTTCTGCTCTGTGTAACTATTATATCTGATTAAAATACTAAGTAAGAAAAATGTCATAGAAGGATAATTCAATACTTTGTTAAAGCAGATAAAGTCACCCAAGTGAAACCAGAATTTTTCTTTTTGAAATCAGGCAGTATTCATACTATTTTCATTTAGTTTAAGGGCTAAAGGATGTAACTGAAACAATGTTGGCACTATTTTTATTTAATTACAGATTTTACTCTACCATCCCAACTTGGTAAAATAAATTCAAAATTTTTTTGATAATTAGCAAATGGGAGCGACTTTCTACCTCCCCTTCCTGATGTAACACCAGGTCATGAGAGGAAAGGACAGGCTGCACCTCTGCCACTCCCATACCTACAACATCAAAGCCACTGCAGCTGTGGTTTCCTCAGTGCCTATACTTCTCCCCGAGAGATTCTAAACCATGGTACTTGCTCAGACAGACTTCTGGTTCAGTTCACAATTAGATCTGCAATACTGGCATGAGATGCAATAGACAATAATCTCGTCCAAACCAAATTAACTCAATGTGACATGGTATTATATAAGCCATTTTCTATTATTAATGAAAATGTCTATTTATATGAATACTTCCCTGATCACAGGAAAAGTAGAATTTTCATCTAGATCAACAACAACTTTATACCTCTGGAGATCCCCTGAAAGGGTCTCAGCACGCTTAGGGGACTATGGACCAGTTCTGAGAACCTGTGATGTTTAGCATTCACTAACATAACTGACCACCAAAATTTTCAAATATCTTCCAAAAATTTCCAAACCCACATAAAAAGAAACAGTACAGTGTCAATACTTGTTTTTTCTTTTAAACTTAATCACCTGGAACTATCTATAAATATCTCATACATTCCGTACCAAAATCTGCTAGCTTTAATTCTCCTTTTTCATTAATGAGGAGGTTCTGTGGTTTTAAATCTCGGTGTAACACCTTTCTTCTGTGGCAATATGCCAAACCACGTAGAATTTGGTATAAAAACAGCTATGGAAACAAAAAACAGAAATTAGTCTTACAGATAATAAGACATACTTTGGTATAAATTATGGTAAACAGAAAAGCGACTGGCCTAGAATAGTCAAAGAAAAAAAAGGAACCATCTCCTTTTCCTTACATACTTAACCAGAATTTTACAATTTATTATTCTACTTGAAGCATGTATTTTTTTAGTGTGAACAAATGAAACTTTATTTTAGTAGTAATAGTTCACTTATTACTGAAAATGATTTTAAATAAATGTACTTCATAAACTTACAGGTCTACTAATTAGGTCTACAGTTTAATTATGAAATTCTCACAAAACAATCAATCTTCTACCATTATCCCACCCTACTCCCCCTGAAAAAATACTGATGCAGGACGAAGCCTTTAATATGAGGCACTGGAGCCAGTGGTTCTATGAAAATTGTGAAGTGTCAAAGAGATCGGTGCTGCACAGCTCTGGCCAATTATGTGCTACAAAAATAACCTAAAATAACCTAACCCAGCTTCCATCACCCACCTCCTGGGTACTTTACTTTCAGCACCTCCCACTCAGCCTTCAAAACCTGCTATGATTCAGAAAAGGGATTAAGCACTGTGGAGCTCTGAATGACTCCTGGAAAAAAGCAATTCCTATAAGGCTAATGGTAGACTTTTTTGTTGCAGATTTTGGTGGAAAAGGGAATATGAAACGCAGAAGGTATTTGATTCTTTGTGGTTAACAAAAAAGAGCCTCAAGTCCAGAGCATTCAGGAGTGTACCCTTGGTTTTCTTGGAAGGTGAAAAACAGCATTAGAACTTGGAGAATAACCCAAGGCAGCAGGTGAACAGTGGGCCGGAAGAAATTGCAATTAGCAGAGCTTCTATACTCGACATATTTATGTTTTGAAAACTCTTAAATTACTACTTCCAAATATTCTCATTACTTTTTATGTTTAACAGAGAATAAAATACTTTGCAACTTAATTCAGGCATGCAGACTTGGCTTAAGACAAACTTCTCAAATCTTTGTTAAATTATGATAATTAAGGACAACTTCATTTCCCAATTACTGATAATATGACTGTAGGAAAAACAACATAAAAGCCATAGCAGAAGTAAACATAAATGAGATTCACAACACCTTGCCAAATAAAATATAAAATATGATGAGAACAATTCTCATTGAAAATATATGGAAAAGAGACTCAAAACTTAAAGCCCTATTCTAAAATTCCTAACAATGTGTTATATCCATATATTTTGAACTATTTTTTAGTAAAAGAAACTGGCTCTATTTAAAAAGTATCTTAAGTTTAAAGTTAGTATCTATAGAACTGGAACTGTCGCAAAACCACAGCTGGGACAGCCTATTTCCAAAACAGTCTCATGAACCATTGAGTGAGTTCGGATAAACAGATCTTTGCTAAATTTGGAGTAAATCCAGTCAAAGAAACCTACTGTAAAAACACAACTGTATCAAGGGTTTTTACTTGATCTTACTTTTACTTTTGGGCTTTATCTGGCACAAAGTTTATGTCAAACTTTTCTATCATTACTTGCATCTTCACATATTTTTCAGGTAAGAAAACATAATTATCTTACTTTTCCTCCTAATAGTGCAGAATGGTATTTCCAGCCTAGTATTCATAATACCTACACAGCTTCCTGACCTTACTCATTAGATTAGTACTTTCAAAAGTTGTTGTATAATTAAATACCATTCTAAATATGGGGACTTTGCCATTTAAAGGAGGCCCTTTGCAAAATGCACTGTATCATTTTCATTTCCCTTAAACATTTGGATTCTGATAAAACAGGCCTGTTGTTTCCTTTTTAAGCAGAATATGCCTGTAAATGTATTCTATATATATACAAGAGAACCAATAATACTGTGAAAGGAAATGTCAGAAGACTTTTCTGCTTTGAAGCAGAAAAAGGTTAAAGGTTTATTGAAGGGCCAAGAAAGGAGAACAAGTGGCTCCTACTCAAAAACCTCAAATTCCTCCGAAGTACTTATTAAAACTTTTAAAATGAAATAGTTCTACAAAATAGGTCTGATTCTAGTAAATACTACAGTATAGCAAACACTAGTTCTGAGTAAATGTGTTCAGACAACAACAACCTCTTTAAAATGCATAACAAAAAATTCTGAAGCAGAATAGTTATGAGACTGGCATATTTCATTATGTAATGCAGTTTGTCTCTGCTTAAGTGTTTGTCTCTAAACAAAATCTTAAATGACGCAGTAAGCATACCTTTACGTTGTGCATACTCATGATGTTTCCACAGTCATCCATGTACTGTTTGAGATCTTTATCCTGAAAAAATATAGCACTATGTGATACATAGTTTTGAGAAGACATGACATTTTAAAAATAAGTTTGCTTTTTAAAATTGAAGTATAGTTACTTCTCAATGTTGTGTTAGTTTCTGGTATACAGAAAAGTGGTTAAGTTATATGGAGATATTAAATATTCTTTTTTAAAAAAATTAGTTGTTTTTTGAAGAAAGATACTGAATGTACCACACATAATTAAATACTAATAACAAGAATGTCCCTGGGGCTGTTAAAAAATCCAATCTGTGATTTTTTTAATAGCAAAATTAAATACTGAAGTTTTATTAAATGCTTACCAGATACTCAAAGACCAGAGTCAAAGATTTATCTGTATGAACAATGTCATGTAAGGTTACTATATTTGCATGTTTTAGATCCTTTAACAGTGAAACTGCAAAACAGAAAAGAAAGCCAATTATTTAGTATGTGGTAGCCAGTCTTTTAAAAAACCCTAAGTTTAACATATGCATGCCTGAATTTAGGAGTCTCTTAAACAATCCAAAGGGATCTGTAGTAGAAATTTTAATAGAATTTTTTCTTTTCTTTTATGGTACTGGGTTTGATATTTTTAATACTTAAATTATTCCTAATACTACACTAATACTCTCCATAACATCTTTTTTTGGCTCAAATGTTAACTTATTGAGACTGTCCCAAGATATGTTTTCTTCTTCCAAACTGGCTTATCAGTTGCCTCACACCATTTTCTGGATAATCCTTTTAAAAAAAATGCTACCATTATAAAAATACATTTACATCCTGTATACACTTATTTATGGTCAGCTCTTCCCCTAAGCATCAATATGTAACATCTCCCAGTGTCAAGTGTTTGTCTATGATAATGATCTTATGACTTCATAGTATTTCATCTTAAGCTATATGATAATATATCTAATTCCTTTTTGTTAAATATTTTAGCTTCAGACATTGCTTCTACCCCCAGGGCCTCATTTTATTGTATTTTTTTTCCTCAATGAGATGCCATTAGTTGTGATAGCATATTATTTTCCAGTCATGTATTATTTCTATATCTGAACTCTTTGTACTTAAAAAAATGAACTCTTATTACATAGCTTTGATCTTAAAATGTTCTATGTAAATTTCATAAAACATTCTGCTCGCAAAAAGTACTAATTGTACCTTCTCTTATTGCTGTGCAGGGCGCACCTTCTTCATGTTCCAACCGGATCTCTTTCAAGGCCACCAAATTCTCTGTCAATTTACTTCTTCCTTTATATACTGTTGCATATGTACCCTACAGAATATATTTTCAAAAGATACATGAAAGCAGCATGAGTCTATCTATATCATCAATACAAGAAAGAGCCCTGACTAAATCCCTAATTTCTAGTCATGTGTTGAATTCCATCTTGCAGATAAAACTCCCCCGTAATCAGCCTTGGCTTTCCTGCAGCCGAGAGGACGTCCGCTCCCGGTGCAGCTTCCCTACTCCTGCAACCCTACAGGGCTTCCAAAGTAAGAACACAAGGAGAATATTTAATTTAAAAGCATTGTGCTAACTATAACTACAATGCTATGTGAAGACTGAGGAAATTAATTAAGCAAATTAAGTGAAAACTGAAGCTGTAACTAACATATTATTAAAATTTTACCCATTTTCATAATCTTTGTATGCTAGAGCTCTCCTTCAAAAACCAAATGTATTCTACAGATATCTTCTATCATGGCCAAGACAGTTCTCAAACTCCCTTAAGGCCTCCCTAATAACTAATTCTATTATTTTCTTCCACTTTATCACTCTGGGAAGCAGACCATTTCAAAATTAGTACTAGTAGCAAGTTCAAGAAAACCTTGAATTTCATTTCAAAAAAATGAGCCAAGAATTGCCTTAACCATTATGATGTGTCTTTAGCCTTACAGATAGTATTTTGATTGTTTACAAGTTTGAGCACATGGAATTTCCCACAGCACAGTCACAGAGTACCAAGGAGCAAACTAAAAGATAGATGCCTATTTTGTTACCAAAAAAGCACAATATTTTGTGCATCAACTGAAGGTTACAATGCTATTAAAAAAATTCATTTCTTCTCACACTGATGGAATAATTTCAAGAATTGAAGGGTATTTCCTTCTAACATTCTGTTGCCTTTACAGGACAAGATACAATCCTTTAGGTGATAAACAGGAAAAATATGTATCTTACACTTTCAAAGTAAGTATTAACTTACCTCTCCAAGCTTTTCCAATTTGATGTAGGTTTCCATTTTTCCAAACCCAATTTCTGACTGAAAGCAAACAATTATAAATTTAGTGTTCTTAAAATTTCAATTCTTCTCTGCCTCAATATCTGAAACTCTCCTGCTCTTGGAATGTTTTGGAATAGAAAAATCTGATTAAATAGTTGAACATCTGTCAGATTTTAAAATAATTTTTTAAAATTGGAACATTCAAAGGCTGAAAAACAAAGTTCACAATTAAAACTGACAAGTCACCTTTTTTACAAATCAGTTAACATTCTGCTTTGAAAAAATTCTGTTCTACCTTAAGACTCTGAAATTTTAAGATATCATAGGCATTTTAGGATACAAAAGGATTTTATAAAAGGTAACTACATGATTTAACAAAATCACAAAATAAACAATTCTCCTACATATTTTCCTTCATCAATCTTTTGTCTTCCCTAGGAAAGCCTGCAAACAAAACACTATTTCAGGTTTTCCCATCAAAGTATAATAAGAAGGATAACTACATGTCATACTCTATGAAGAGTCAGGAAATGGCTAACACAGAAGAAGTAATATAAGTCTAAATCAGTCTCCTCCATCCCCCACGAAAGGCTTTAAAAGTGAGTTCTGAAAAGCATTGCTTTTAAACCTTGAGCTTGTTTGACTATTTTGTATGGAGTCAATAAATAAGGTAGATGGACTACTCAAATATGCAATGGAAACCCAGTATTTTAAAAATAAAAAAAAAAAACCTAACACAAAAGATATAGGGGAAAAAAACAAAATGATAAAAATATAAAGATTGTGAGAGGAGAAAAGTTAAAAAGAAGAGAATAAGAATTTTCTTAAATTCCTTTCTAGTACCCCTTTTGTGCTTTACTGGAGCAGCCGTGAAGACATACCCCCCACGTCCAAGGTAAGAGAAACCCAAGTAAGAGGGTAGGTGTTGCGGGAGGGCATCAGAGGGCAGACACACTAAAACCATAATCACAGAAAACCAGCCAGTCTGATCACAGGACCACAGTCGTGTCTAACTCAGTGAAACTAAGCCCTGCCGTGTGGGGCCACCCAAGACAGACGGGTCACGGTGGAGAGGTCTGACAGACTGTGGTCCACTGGAGAAGGGAATGGCAAACCACTTAAGTATACTTGCCTTGAGAACCCCATAAACAGTATGAGAAGGCAAAATGATAGGATACTGAAAGAGGAACTCCCCAGGTCAGTAGGTGCCCAATATGCTACTGGAGATCAGTGGAGAAATAACTCCAGAAAGAATGAAGGGATGGAGCCAAAGCAAAAACAATACCCAGTTGTGGATGTGAAGAGCAATATTGCATAGGAACCTGGAATGTTAGGTCCATGAATCAAGGCAAATTGGAAGTGGTCAAACAGGACATGGCAAGAGTGAATGTCGACACTCTAGGAATCAGCGAACTAAAATGGACTGGAATGGGTGAATTTAACTCAGATGACCATTATATCTACTACTGTGGGCAGGAATCCCTTAGAAGAAATGGAGCAGCCATCATGGTCAACAAAAGAGTCTGAAATGCAGTACTTGGATGCAATCTCAAAAATGACAGAATGATCTCTGTTCATTTCCAAGGCAAACCATTCAATATCATGGTAATCCAAGCCTATGCCCCAACCAGTAACGCTGAAGAAGCTGAACTTGAATGGTTCTATGAAGACCTACAAGACCTTTTAGAACTAACACCCAAAAAAGATGTCCTTTTCATTACAGGGGACTGGAATGCAAAAGTAGGAAGTCAAGAAACACCTGGAGTAACAGGCAAATTTGGCCTTGGAGTACGAAATGAAGCAGGGCAAAGGCTAATAGAGTTTTGCCAAGAAAACGCACTGGTCATAGCAAACACCCTCTTCCAACAACACAAGAGAAGACTCTACACATGGACATCACCAGATGGTCAACACTGAAATCAGACTGATTATATTCTTTGCAGCCAAAGATGGAGAAGCTATACAGTCAGCAAAAACAAGATCGGGAGCTGACTGTGGCTCAGAGCATGAGCTCCTTATTGCCAAATTCAAACTTAAACTGAAGAAAGTAGGGAAAACCACTAGACCATTCAGATATGACCTAAATCAAATCCCTTATGACTATACAGTAGAAGTGAGAAATAGATTTAAGGGACTAGATCTGATACACAGAGAGCCTGAAGAACTATGGACAGAGGTTTGTGACATTGTACAGGAGACAGGGATCAAGACCATCCCCATGGAAAAGAAATGCAAAAAGGCAAAATGGTTGTCTGAGGAGGCCTTACAAATAGCTGTGAAATGAAGAGAAGCGAAAAGCAAAGGAGAAAAGGAAAGACATTCCCATTTGAATAGAGAGTTCCAAAGAATATCCAGGAGAGATAAGAAAGCCTTCCTCAGCGATCAACACAAAGAAATAGAGGAAAACAACAGAATGGGGAAGACTAGAGAACTCTTCAAGAAAATTAGAGATGCCAAGGGAATGTTTCATACAAAAATGGGCACAATAAAGGACAGAAATGGTATGGACCTAACAGAAGCAGAAGATGTTAAGAAGAGGTGGCAAGAATACACAGAAGAACTGTACAAAAAAGATCTTCATGACCCAGATAATCACAACGGTGTGATCACTCACCTAGAGCCAGACATCCTGGAATGTGAAGTCAAGTGGGCCTTAGGAAGCATCACTACGAACAAAGCTAGTGGAGGTGATGGAATTCCAGTTGAGCCATTTCAAATCCTGAAAGATGATGCTGTGAAAGTGCTGCACTCAATATGCCAGCAAATTTGGAAAACTCAGCAGTGGCCACAGGACTGGAAAAGGTCAGTTTTCATTCCAGTCCCTAAGAAAGGCAATCCCAAAGAATGCTCAAACTACTGCACAATTGCACTCATCTCACACGCTTAGTAAAGTAATGCTCAAAATTCTCCAAGCCAGGCTTCAGCAATACGTGAACAGAGAACTTCCAGATGTTCAAGCTGGTTTTAAGAAAAGGCAGAGGAACCAGAGATCAAATTGCCAACATCCGCTGGATCATCGAAAAAGCAAGAGAGTTCCAGAAAAACACCTATTTCTGCTTTATTGACTACACCAAAGCCTTCGACTGTGTGGATCACAACAAACTGTGGAAAATTCTGAAAGAGATAGGAATGCCAGACCACCTGACCTGCCTCTTAAGAAACCTGTATGCAGGTCAGGAAGCAACAGTTAGAACTGGACATGGAACAACAGACGGGTTCCAAATAGGAAAAGGAGTATGTCAAGGCTGTATATTGTCACCCTGCTTATTTAACTTCTATGCAGAGGACATCATGAGAAATGCTGGGCTGGCAGAAGCACAAGCTGGAATGAAGATTGCCGGAAGAAATGTCAATAACCTCAGATATGCAGATGACACCACCCTTATGGCAGAAAGTGAAGAGGAACTAAAAAACTTCTTGATGAAAGTGAAAGAGCAGAGTGAAAAAGTTGGCTTAAAGCTTAACATTCAGAAAACTAAGATCATGGCACCTGGTCTCATCACCTCATGGGAAACAGATGGGGAGACAGTGGAAACAATGTCAGACTTTATTTTTTTGGGCTCCAAAATCACTGCAGATGGTGACTGTAGCCGTGACATTAAAATATGCTTACTCCTTGGAAGGAAAGTTATGACCAACCTAGATAGCTTATTAAAAAGCAGAGACATTACTTTGTCAACAAAGGTCCATCTGGTCAAGGCTATGGTTTTTCCAGTGGTCATGTATGAATGTGAGAGTTGGACTGTGAAGAAAGCTGAGAGCCGAAAAATTGATGCTTTTGGACTATGGTGTTGGAGAAGACTCTTGAGAGTCCCTTGGACTGCAAGGAGATCCAACCAGTCCATCCTAAAGGAGATCAGTCCTGGGTATTCACTGGAAGGACTGATGCTGAAGCTGAAACTCCAATACTCTGGCCACCTCATGTGAAGAGCTGACTCTGAAAAGACCCTGATGCTGGGAGGGATTGGGGGCTGGAGGAGAAGGGGACGACAGAGGATGAGATGGCTGGATGGCATCACCGACTTGATGGGCATGAGTTTGAGTATACTCCGGGAGCTGGTGATGGACAGGGAGGCCTCGAGTGCTGCGATTCATGGGGTCGCAAAGAGTTGGACACGACTGAGCGACTGAACTGAACCCCTTTTGTAGATAGTGGAAAGGGCAACAGTAATCTAAAACTTCACTTCTCAGAGTGATACTAATGCCCTTAAGTAGCCAATGAAAGGAATAACGTTCTTTTATGTATAACTTCAGCTCTTATAGGCGTATGCTGGATCATTAAATTCTATGTCAAATTCTGGAGTTTCAGACACACTTTTTCTCGAGGTGTTGAACAAAATAAAAATAATACTTGACAATTTGACTTAATATCAGTCACCACTTGAAACAAAAAAGGTAAACTGCCCAAAACTGACAGTCAAAAGTAGCAGGGGCCTCTCAAAGGAACTGTTGTTATCCTTTTTAACAAGACGTATATATCACTTTAAAAGCCATGAGGAAAACTGCATATTCAATGGTACTCATTCAATTCTGGTAAACGAATAAAAACTGTGGTCACAGGTGGTACTGGTGGTATCGCTGAAGGAGTGAAAAATTGCTTCTCTCTGTGTACTCTTAAAGACTTTCTTCTATATATGGTATTTTCAAAAAAAATTAAAGAAGTGAGATTCTTGGGATCCATCATGATCCATCCACCCATGCACTATTTTATATATGATTTAAGTCCTTATTCTGTATTGTCAATAATTATACAGGATAATAAAACTACAAGATAACACTTTCCAAATACAAATGGAGTTTTTAATTTTAATATGGGAAATGTGGCAAAGAGACCACGATTTGATACATGAGAATCTGATTCTGAGTAATCTTTTGATTTTGTAGTTTTTCTATAGTCTATTTACATATGATCTCACATAACACTTAAAAAAAAAAAAAGGCTTATTGCCAAAGTCACACAAACTATGATAGAGTGTTTATTTTCTTATACCTATCTCTAGAATTCAGGTGATTAAATTCACAAACATGGAACTATTTTGACATGAATTTGAAGTCTCACCTGATTTTTTTATGAAGGAAAAAGAACTAACATCAAGAATAAATGGAAACTAGTATGAACAAAATAGTCAATGTGCCCCCCCCCAAGATGTAATTAAAATGTCATCATCTGTAACAGTGAGAAGCACATAGAAAAATATAACTACAAGCAAGGAAATTTTTTTTTTTGACACACCACGTCTTGTGGAAACTTAGTTCTCCAACCAGGGACTGAACCACACCCCCAAGAGCAAAAAAGTACATTGTCCTAAACCACTGGACCACCAGGGAATTCCCTGGGAACTTTTTCTTATAAGGAGTTGGGAAATTGTCTTATTCATTTTTTAAATCTTAAGTGAATAAATACTAGAATGTCCTTATAAGAGCAAGTACACTTTGGTCTAATGGTGGCTTTGACAAAAATGCTTAAGTTTTTCTTTTAAAGATTGGATCAACGAACTACAAATTCAAGACTGTAAAGACAGTACTGATGTAGAGATTACCATATCATATAAAGTATACAAGGAATAAACTATAAGAGATGCATGAAATATTAACATTACACAGAGTCACTCTTTAAATAGTGAAATTTAGTGAGATCATTAAAATACATTAAAAGTATGCTATTTAAAAAGAGGGTAAATACTGGAATTGTCTGCCACAACCCAATTAAAGAGGTTTTGAATTGGGTGGATCACATTTTAATGATTCTCAACCTTTAGGATTTAGTAATTACATCCGATTTATTACTTAACTGAATCTTTATATGGAATGTGTAGAAAATTTTGCTTGCATTTTTATCTGCTGAACATGACAAGATTAACAATAGACATAATGAGTAGCTTGTTGACACGCTCTCCTACGGAAATTGTTCAGAGGACAGAAGACAAAGCTCATTTATTCAACTTTTACCAAGCATAATGCTAGGTACTGCGGATACAGTGAAGAAGACAGATATGATTCCTCCTCTCATGAGTTCACAATCTAGACTGAGCTCCATCCTAGGTTATTTTAGAATATTTTTAAAGTCTCATAAAAACAAATAATAGCTGATGACTGGAACAATACACTTTGCATTTTAATACAATATAAAAATCTCCTTAATTCTGCTTCAAATGAAGATAATTTTTTTCTGATACTTCACCGCTCTAATACTTAGCTCTGTGGAAAACTAAACAAATTCCTGTTCAAATAGCTCTTACAGCTGAGTAATATTTCACTGTTAAGTCAGAAAGAGAAAGACAAATACTATATATTAACGCATGCATCTGGAATCTGGAAAGATGGTACTGATGAACCTATTTGCAGGGTAGCAATGGAGACACAGGTTATAAAGAGAACAGACCTGTGGACACAAAGGGGGAAGGAGAGGGTGGGATGAATTGAGAGACCAGCCTGGAAACAAATACATTACCACATGTAAAACGGATAGCAAGTGGGAACCTGCCGGACCACACAAGGAGCTCAGCCAGTGCCCTGTGACAGCCTAGAGGGTGGCGTGGGGGGGGGTGGGAGGCGGGCTCAGGAGCAGGGAGGGGACACAGGTATACCTGTGGCTGATTCATGCTGACGTACGGCAGAGATCAACACAATACTGTGAAGCAATCATCCTCCAACAAAAATAAAAAAATAGCTCTGATACAATAAGCACATGAACGTCAAATAAAATATAAACAATGATAATTTACAATAGCCTTCCTGTAATTTAGAGTAACTTGTAAGTAGCATTGATTATTATAGGGTATTTCTTTGTTACTTTGGTCTAACAGTATAATCATTCTACCAAAGTTACAAAGAGGTATTACATACTGGCAATGCAATTTTAAATGAGCTTCAAAACAACTGAAACATGTGCAAAAGCTCTATTAGATGTCATTCTAAGAGTGAATGTGCATATAAAAAACACCGGGAGCAAAGACAGATTTTTCAGTTATCCATTTCCCCCCTTGTGAGATTTACCGAGTTACTGTTACTGATAGAAATGTCAGTCTACTGAGGTAGGTAGACTAAGAATCTCTATTCTACTTGATCATTTGTCTTACAAAATACTACCTTACCCCTGTCCATAATATGCCATAGGTAAATTAAGTTGTGGGTGAACTTTGAACCTCATTTCCACACCATAAAATCACTTCTGATAGACATCAGGACTTGATACCCTATTTTCTCACCTGTCCTTAGAAATAATGGTTATGTATGATCTATACTGGTAAAGCCATAAATAAGGAACCCAAAACTTAATGTTTAGGAAGAGGCATATTCTTAGAATTCATATAACCTAAACTTCAATAAAATGAGATAAACTTTCCTATATAGACTTAGTTTACTCAAGCTGAGCTTAACACTCAGGAAATCTCCATGGGGCATGCCATCACTGTAAATGTAACAACGCTCTGATAAACCACTACCTGCCTACGGGCTTTCCCACTAGTCAGTGGTTTAAGCATTTCAAGAGTTAGAATATTCTGTTTCTTATCACCTATAAATGAATATTAAGTAACACTTTACCAATCCAATAACCAGTATCTTTAAAATAAGATAGAATGACTAAATGTAATGTGATGTCCTGGATGGGATCCTGGGGATAAAAAGCTATTAGTGAAAAACTAGGGAAATTTGAATAAAGTATGGAGTTTAGTTAATAGTAATGTACCAACACTGGTTTCCTTAGTTGTGACAAATGTACTAAAGTAAGTAAAATGTTAATAATAGGCATAACTAGGTATGTGGTATGTGGGAACTCTCTATATGATCTTTTAAATTCTTCTGTAGATCTATAACTACTCTGAAATAACTTATTAGAGTAGAATTAGTTTGCTGTAGGTAGATTTGCACATCTGTAATTCAGAAAATGAGAGGATCTCTGGTTGGTGGCTTCTCTCCTCTTGGTCACGTAGTGGGAAGAGAAAAGAACTAACCAAAGAAATGCAATGCAACAGGGCAGCCAAATGTACTGAGGATCCAACCGTGTTGATGCTCGTAAACTTATAGAAGAACCAGTCAGCCTATTGTGTATTCACCAGAAGTGAACTCAGACTTGTTTCTTACCTCCTACTCAAGTGACTTATGTTATTTTTACTACTCTACTTATTATACGTTGCAAACTAAAAATACAAAAATAAACTTGTACATATTGCTATGTTTAAAACGGATAACCAACAAAGACCTATTGTAAGGCACATGGAACTCTCAAGGTTGTGCCAGCATGGATGGGAGAGGGGTTTGGGAGAGAAGGGATACATGTATATCTATGGCTGAGTCCTTTTGCTCTTTGCCTGAAACTACCGCAACCTTGTTAACTGGCTATACCCCAACACAAAATAAAAAGTTTAAAGTTAAAAAAAGAAAAAAAAAGTTTATCCTTTTAGAAAGACAAAATATTATATTTTGTCTTGAAACAAAAATGTTTTTAGGATAAAGAGTATATCATCCACGGAAACAGAAGCTCTAACAAATGTGAAGAGTATTTTTGTTTTCCCATTTCCTTTCCATGGATTCCCTAAACCTTCCCCTTCGCATATAAACCTAAGGTATTAAGAATAATTTTCTAATATACTTCAAAAGAAACCATGGCTTTAGTAACAACAACAAAAAAAAAAGATAAACAATGAAAAGAATGAACCAATGAAACCAAAACAGAGCTGCAATGATTAATGTGAAATCGGTAAGCCATCTCAGATTAAAAAACAAGCGAATTAAGATAGGAATATTCAACACAATAAAAACTCCAGTCACTCAACATTCATTAGAGGGCACTGTTTTCCTTAATTTCATGTACACTGAGAAAGATAAGTCTTAGATGATAGCTTTGGTGATTAAACCATACCTTTAGTCCCAATCTGAATATTGACTAATTCTAGAATTTATCCTAAGTACCAATCTTTAGTAAAACTTGGTAACTAAAGAACACTTTCAACCTGGAAATTAAATGACAAAGTTATGTTAATGAAAATGTCTTAAGCAGTGATGTAAAACTATGATGATCATAAACCTATACCAAAATCAAGCTTTAACCTTATTGTATACTGGTGAATGTCAAGTAGTAATGTGCTCATATTATACAGCATTAGGTAATTTTATTCTTTAGAAAATGCAACCAAAAGAGAAGTTGTTGGTGGATAAAAATATTCCACGATACAATATATAAGAAGAAGATATAACAAGTGTTAGTGACCCAATACTCATCAATGGCTCCTTCTTCAGACCCAAAGTTTAAGTGGGTACTCACTCAGTTCAGTCGCTCAGTCGTGTCTGACTCTTTGCGACCCCATGGACTGCAGCATGTGAGGCTTTCCTGTCCATCACCAACTCCTGGAGCTTACTCAGACTCATGTCCACCAGGTTGGGGATGCCATCCAACCATCTCGTCCTCTGTCGGCCCCCTTCTCCTCCTCCTTAGTACTAAGTGGGTCCTGAGTCCTGAGTATTTTATCTTTACACAGTCCCTAGCATCTGGGCTCTACTTTCCATTTCCACATGACTGCCACATCATCCTTAACTATGAATAAATTCCTAATTCATTTCCCTGCCTCTAGTCTTTCTCTTGTTCTATTTGTTAACACTTTTCCTGAAGCAAAAGTTATGAAACAAAAATGTGATTATGGTAGCCCTTGTTTAAATAAATGTCTCTGAGGTCCTTCTTTTTACATGGGATGAAGTCCAAACTCAATGGCCTAACAGCTGAAGCTTTCTACAGTCTACAGCAGAGGTCCCCAAACAGTGAGGAACCCAGCCCCACAGCAGGAGGTGAGCGGCTGCAAGCAAAGCTTCATCTACCGCTCCCCACAGCTCACACTACTGCATGAACCACCCCCCCACTCCCGTCCATGGATAAGCGGTCTTCCACTAAATTGGTCCCTGGTGCCAAAAAGGTTGCGGACCACTGGTCTAGATCTATCCTATACTTTCAAGGCTTATTCTTTAAAATTATTCCATATCCACCCTTTGTATTAATTATAATCTTCCCAACATACTCATTCTCTGGGTTTTACTACATGAAGTTTCCTTTGCTTAGAACACTCTTCTAATAACTGTCAACTTGACAAAATTTCTACCCATCTTTTTAGAGCCAACTTAAGCACTATCACCTCTGTAAGCCTGTGATGTGCAAATACATTTTACTTGCTGTTTCTGTAATTGTCCCATAGCACTTTATATACACTTCTACCATAGAACTAAAGTCATCCAAGAGATCCTCACATACACAATCACCTGAATTTATGTCAAGATGACACTGCAACAAGGATATTCTTTCAAAAAGCAGTGCTGGGTCACCTGCTACATGATGGGAGGCCAAGATACAAAACTGACAAGAGCCTTTTATACAGAATGCATAAAGAATTCCTCACAAATCAATCAGAAAAAGGCAGACAGTCCAACAGAAAAGAAATAATAGAATTCAACAATTAATTCAAAGAAGAGGATATTTAAATGACCAATAAACATTAGAAAGGTGTTCAACTTAAGCCAACAAGAAAATGAAAAATAAAACCACAATGCATGAATGCTCAGCCGTGTCTGACTCTGCAACCCCATGGACTGTAGCCCACCAGGCTCCTCTCTGTCCATGGAATGTTCCAGGCAAGAATACTGGAGTGGGTTGCCATTTTCTACTTCAGGGGAACCACAATGAGATAACACTATACACTCATCAGAAAAATTTAAGTTTCTTTGAAAAAGAAGAAACAATATAAAAAAAAAATCATGGAGAGCAACTAGAATGGGGTGTAAAATGGTATAATAACTTTGGAACCAACTTTGACAATACCTAGAAAAGCTGAACATCTGCACACAATCTACCCAACAACTCCACTCCTAGGTATGCACCCAACAGAAATGCGTACATATGTTAACCAAAACACATAATCAGGAATGGTGATAGAAGCAGTCTTTGATAACAGCCAAAATTAAAAATAACATAAATGTAAACATTCATCAACAGAAGACTGAATAAAATACAGTATACTCACCAATGGAACACCATGCAACAGAAAGAACAAATGAATAACCTAACTACATGCAATAACGCAAAGGAGACTAACACTAAACAAAAGAAGTCGACTGCAGAGGAATACATATTGGTGTACTTCTATATGTAATAGGGTATTTTTGTATACTATATATATAAACTTGTATGTATATTTATTTTATACATATATATTTGTACAACATATTTTAATATATTTGTATAAAATGTATTTTAATCATTTGTATATTCATAATTACATAAAGTTCAAAAGTTTAAGAATAATCAGAAAAAGAATATCAAATGCATTTTTCAAATAAGAATGTAAGTAAGTCAAGATAAAGAAGTCTTTCTTTATATTAAAACACTATAAACATAATCAAAACAGTGAAAAACATATAGGTAAAACTAATCTTTGGCATTAGAAGGCAGAGATAATGCCAAAGCTGAGGAAGGGAGGGTGGAAGTGAACAATGAAGTGGCAGGACAAGTTTTCTGGAATTTGGGGGATTTTCTTATATTTATCTGAGTACAAGTTACACAAGTATGCTAACTTCACAAAAATTCATGGAGCGCTACAATTATGTTTATGTACTTTTCTGTGTATCTAGTGCATGATGATAGTACATATTTTATACATCTAGTATGTATCAGTAAAATTTACCAAAAAATAAAATAAACCTAAATTCTATTCAATATAACATCTCTAAAACGTTAAGAAGGGAAAATGACAAAATCCAGAAAACGATGTAATAAACTATAACTATTAACAATATAAAAATTAATTTAAAATGTTTATGCCCAGAAAATCAAACAACCAGATCTAATATAATAGGTATGAGAGACTTAAAAACTTACTAAGGAAGCTCTCCGAGACCTTCGGCTCATTGGTTGATCAAATGGTGGACTGTTGATCTGCAACTTTTCAAGATACCCATCAGGTATTCTGATATCTGCAGGCAGTGATAACCGCTTATTTAAATCCTTTTAAAAACCAAGAAAAAGAAAATCTATGTAGGTAACCACAAACAAGAGATGACAAGGGCATTTGACTTTTTAATTCATGAGCCCTAATATATTATTTCTCAGCAATCAGTAATTACAAAGGTTTGTTGCAATCACAAAGGTATCGACATTAATTACAAGCAGATTCCTTATGGTCTGAGCCACGAGGGAAGCTGCATGTAATATACCGAAAGCAAATGTATTTACTGTAAGCAAAAGTATACAGCGCAGTTTATTTTACAGAAATGATGTTCTACAACTGAGCTGAGACCCTTCATTGATAAAATCAGCATGGAATAAATTTTTACATTATTATACCATATAGTTGCTTTTAAGTCACTAAGTCGTGTGTGACTCTTTGCAACCCCGCTGACTGGCAGCACGCCATGCTTCTCTGTCCTCCACTACCTCCCATGGGTTGCTCAAATTCATGCCCATTGAGTTGATGATGCTATCTATCTCATCTTCTGCCGCCCGCTTCTCCTGCCTTCAATCTTTCCCAGCATCAGGGTCTCTTCCAATGAGTGAGCTCTTCACATCAGGTGACCAAAGTACTAGAGTTTCAGCATGAGCCCTTCCAATGAATATTCAGGGTTGATTTCCTTTAGAATTGACTGGTTTAATCTTGCAGTCCAAGGGCCTCTCAACAGTCCTCTCCAGCACCACAATTTGAAAGCATCATTCTTCAGCGCTCAGCCTTCTTTATGGTACAACTCTCACATTCAAACATGACTACTAAAAAACTACAGCTTTGACTATACAGACCTTTGTTGGCAAAGTGATGTCTCTGCTTTTTAATATGCTGTCTAGGTTTGTCATAGCTTTTCTTCCAAGAAGCGTCTTTTAATTTCATGGCTCCAGTTACCATCTGCGGTGATTTTGGAGCCCAAGAAAACAGAATCTGTCACTGCTTCCACTTTTTCCCCTTCTATTTGCATGAACTGATGGGACTGGATGTCATGATCTTAGTTTTTTGAATGCTGAGTTTCAAGCCAGCTTTTTCACTCTCCTCTTTCACCCTTGTTTTCCTGCCATTAGGGTGCTTCCATCTGCATATCTGAGGCTGCTTGTATTTCTCCCAGCAATCTTGAGAGTTTGTGCTTTATTCAGTCTGGCATTTCCCATGATATGCTCTGCAGATAAGTTAAGTAAGCAGGGTGGCAACATACAGCCTTGTTGTGCTCCTTTCCCAGTTCTGAACCCGTCAGTTGTTCTGTGTCCAGTTTTAACTGCTGCTTCCTGACCCACACGTCCTGGCAAAGGGGCTTGCATAACTCAATGAAGCTATGAGCCATGCCGTGCAGGGCTACCCAACACAGACAGGTTATATGTAAAGAGTTGTGGCAAAACAAGGTCCACTGGAGGAAATGGCAAACCACTCCAGTATTCTTGCCAGGAGAACCCCATGAGCAGCATACCATATGGTAGGAATAGGCAAAGTCTACCATAAAATGGGGTTGGTTTAACTAACTAATCATGTGGATATCACATGATTTTGCATGCAATACAGTGACATAATTGAAATATTTTATTATTGCTATGTCAGTGGAAACAAGTAAAAGGTGTTTCTATTTAATTATGTGAACTGAGAGAAACAGAGGTCCTGCCTACATTATCACACCAAGAAAGATAAATCCTATAAAGATAAATCCCTGCTATTAATAATAAATCAGGAGATAAAATTGAGATGTAAAGAAATTGTATATAAATTTATTGAGAAATATATGCCATTAAGTATCAAAATATATCATGTTCTCAACTGATGAGAAAATAATAATTCTCCCAAGTTAGTTTTATATTTTACATGACTCTAAACAAATCACAGTAAGATTATTCTTGGAACAAAACATTTAAAATTTAGCTAGAAGAATAAATAGAAAGCAATATCCAAAAACATTCTAAAATAAATAAAAATGTATGTGTGGGTGTGGGGGTCTTTCCAGATACTAAAGTATACAATAATCAAGTGTGTCACTTTTGGGGGAGAATACAGCTCAATGGTTGAATAAGAATGTCCAGATATAGATCCTAGTATTAAATAAAACTTTTAAACCTATAATAAATAGAATCACACATATGAAGAGAAGTAAACATTTTTATTACTAGTGTGCTGTGATTCATGCAGTGACATGAACAGCTATCATGAGTCTGAGCTGGCCCCGGGAGACAGTGAAGGACAGGGAGCTTGGTGTGCGGTGGTCCCCGGAGTCCCGGAGCTGGACGACCTAGCGACTGACAGCAATGAGCAGGTATCAAGCTGATTCCAAGAGCCGAAAATGGTATTTTACCATTTAAAAACTGATACTGCTTTGTGTAACTGACTCAGAAGCAATCTTTGATCAGCAAAAACGCAATCAACCAAGACGACAAATACCCTAATCATCAATACCTCAACAGCACTGAAAAAAATAACAACATTCTTATTTCAAAACATGCTCAATTTTCTGGAGAAAATTACTTTTAATCTATAGTATACATATGGAAATAATAATATTCGTAATCAACTTCTGTCCTTGAGGTTATACACAACATTGACAAAGAGAAGGAAAGGAGCTTTTCATCCTTTTACATGGAAAAGTAACTTATGTGTGCTACAGACATTAGGAGGTATAATAAACCAAAAAAGGAAGTGATATCCATATTCATAATTTATAAAACAAGGAAAAAAAGCTGGTGCTTATTTCTTGTATACTTTTTGAAATGTGAAAATATTTATAAAATCTGAAGTACCTAGATGAATCTCAAAAAAATTAATTAAAATATTTTCTAAAAGGAAGACTTTCCCTAATGTATCATCTTGGATTTCTGAAGCTTTTGAAAATTCACATTTCCTTTACAAAGACTCTACATAGTATTTTGCAGAATATTTAAGTAGAATTACTGTATATGTGCCTTGGTATAGTAGATAATTAGGAAAAAATATTCACAAGACTAGTTTTTATTAAAGCAAAGAAACAACTTTCTTACAGGTGTCATTGCTGTCATGAAAATTTTCAAATAGGCACTTATTCTTATGCATTTATACACACAAACACAGGTATATTTATGTTTTTTTAAAAAAACGGTACCTCTATTGAGATCCGCCTATGTATACGATTTCTAAGACAAACACCCGTAGGTGACTGGACTTCATCAGATGATGTCCCAGAAGCTTGGTCACTCTCACCATCTGATCCCATTTTTAAATTTTCATGAACAATATCTGTATCAGAAAATGAAATATTATTTATCTGAGAAGAGATGTATTAAATTCTACAGTATCACAGAATTTATTATCTCTACATATAAGATGTAGACAGCCAACAGCCAAAAATCATAGCATAAAAGGTCTTTTACATTCTGGGTACTACAGATGTGCAGTTAATAAAAACTGCACATTGAGGACAAATGTCCTAAAACAGTAGTAATAAATCCTCTTATGCTCTAAGATTATAAAAAGTTATTTTAAAAAACTAACATTCAAGTTATTACTAAGAGTTGAATAATAAAATTAAAGACCAAAAATAACACTTGAGGATTATTTAGTCAGTTCTTTTGTTTTCCAGATCTAGAAACTGAGAGCTTGAAAGGTTAAATGACTTTCAAAGGTCACACAGCTTAGAGGCAGAGCCAAAATAGAAACCTGATCTTTTATTTAGTTTAGTATTCTTTCCATTTAATAATGTGCCATTGGGTCATATCAAGATGAACTGGTTCGTTGCACAATCTTTTAAAAAATTTTAACAGTTGCTAATGTAGCTCCCCATCCCCAAGTGTTAAAAAAAAAAATTCAAAAAAGTATTCACTGAGTACTGATTTTGTGTAACTACAAAGACAGTACCACAAAATCTACTGAGGGCAAAAACATTTCACTTACAATGCAAGGTAAATCATGATTTTTTAAAAAAGGAATAAAAGTTAAATGGGAGTAGAGGGTAGGGAGATTAACTCCTTTGGGGAATATTAAAAATAAACTTGTACACTTTTACACTTGCTCTTATATTTACATTTGTCAATGACCTTCTAATTGATCTAGCAAGAGTAGCCCACCAGAAACAATTGCTAGATCTCAAACACATCTCTTTCCATGGGTCCTCTTCCACAGAATTATTTACTCCCCCAAAAGTATCATGTTCTTCCACACTGAAGTGCTTTAGCAAGCTTTTTGCTTTTTCTTATCTGTAAGAGAGTACTTCTTCATTTTATCAATGTGGTGAATCCATTCTTTGACAATATGCGCATATGTCATCAGGTCTTTTCTACTTTCAGACACAAAGGAACACTGTGCCCACACCTAGCACACCAACTATATTGAAGAGCAGTTTTTGGTTCATGTGATTTTATATCAAGCTATGAGATCCCTTGGGGGCATAATCTGACTTACTCACTTTTCTATTCCTAGAACCAAACTAAGTTTGTTTAGTAAGTAGCTCAACAAATACTCCACTGAATTAAACATTAACTAAAAAAGAAAAAGAAAAAAATCAAAGGATGGACCAGATAACTGGACCTTTTCTTTCAAATGAAATGTTATATGAAATATCAACATGTAAAATAAATAAGAATAGTATTCACAACTACAAATTTGAACTTCTAGTTATTTACTTACAAAAATAAGAGAACTATTTAACAAAAAACTGAACTCCAGGGTCTCATCAAATCAGTCTTACATTTCATACATTTCTGTATTTTGTCTTGGTAACACATTATTGAGAAAATTCTTATTCACACTGATAAGCAGCTGCAAAAATAATGGTTTTTAATAGACCAATATGTAATTTAAGAATATAGTTTAATGACACATTTCTGGAGAAATTTTATACTGAACAAAAAATTAATTTGGCAGTAGAAGTCAATATACTGGGTGATTGATTCCTAATCTGATGACCAAGCATTCTTTTCTACCACTCTTTAAAAAATGTTAAAGGTAATTTAATTGTGTCTTCCATTTCTAGGAAAATCTACAAATCTTACTCAAGAAAATGTTGAATATAGTTTAAAATATATAGCTGAGTTTGCCTGACAAGCATGCTTAATACCCAGGAAGCAGAGACAAAGAGAGAATTGAAGGTCCAAAGTTGTTATGCAAAAATTGACTGTCACTTTCTTGGGAGGGGTTTCTGATCTTGGCAAGAGTGTGCTAGGATTCAGCCACTACACTGAAATAAAAGATGAAGCCTCGGGTGTCACACTTGCAAATGAGAGCTTTCTGTTAAAAGGCAGGCAACTTTCAAAAGAGCTACATCTTCAGTAAAAGGTGGACTTAAAAACAGAAATCTGCTCTCCCACATGAGGACTAAAAAGGAGTTTATCAATTTCAGACTATGAGTAAATAAATACTTGTTAGCATCTGACTCAACCAAGAAACACCTCATGTCACTAACAAGCTAGTTCTGACATGAATACCAGTTGGTATTTTCACTTCCATCAATTAGAAAACAGTGAAGCAATGAAGCCTTATGTCAAAAGACTTCATTCATTTGTCACCAGTATGAGCAACTTCTTTTCTGAATCAGGCAATAATTCTTAATAGAAGAACTTACTTAAGAAATTACTTCTCAAATGCTTCAGTTTTTGTGTAATTCACAATGTTAACAGTTACAGACATAACCCACTTTCAAATTTAATCTGCATTACTAACATTTTTAACATCACTTTAAGTTTAGACCAAGGATCAGCACATGTGACCTGTTTTTGTACGGCCCTAAGCTAAAAATGGTTTTGGCATCCTTAACAGATTATTTTAAAAAGATTATGCAACGGACTATATAAGGCCCACAAAATTTGAAAAAATTTTTACTGCCTGACCATTTACAGAAAACGTTTGCCAACCCCTAGTCTAGACAATCAAGAGAACAATAAATTAAGCCCTGATCTGAAGTGGTTTCCAATTTCTGTAAGGGTAAATACTCCCTTTGTGGCTAACCTCAAGCTACCAATATGGTATCACTGAACACCTAGTTCGGTAATATGGATACCATGACATTAGTGTTTTTGAGTATACAGATATAGGAGAAATATCCCCAAAGCATAGGCAACAGTTAACTGTAGTAAAATAATTAGGAAATGACTTTTGCTTATTTATTACCTTTGTTTTTAATTTTATTTACTTAACTGTAAATTTATATAATTTAAATTTTAATAATGGTTATGATTAACAATCAGCTTGCAAAATTTCTGAAAATTTAACAATCATCTCTCATGAACCAGTCTGAGACACAGACAAAAACCCCTGTAGACAAGTTCATCCTCCCAAAATTAACAGAACACATAAGAAAATAATCTGTGGGTTGATACCATGGCTAGATTAAGTAGATAAAGAAAGAAGCAGAATAAAACCTTCAGAAACTTCAGTACATACAATTATGTAATAAGTGTATAAAGTAGTTATATTTAAAATTATTTAAAAAACAAAACATGATGAGAGCATCAAAAAAAAAAAAAAAAGACCAGAGAAATAAATAGAAACCTGCAGACATATGTTTCCTTAGATATTTAAGGCGACACAGAGACAAGAATAACTCAGGTAATAATCACATATACTCATAATCATAATCATATATACTAACTATTGCACTTGGTGATCAAAAAGTGATGATCCAGAGTTACTGAAGTGTGACCCAAAATTAGGCATCATCTCAAACTGCTATTCACCTTGAAATCTTACATCTACCTCTTAAGGGCTCTGTTTTCTTTCTGGTGAACAGGTTTTCAAATATTACTCCTCCTAGTGTCAGCACTACTGCCTCTCCAGAACCTTCCAGTTTTCTGCTCTTCCTCCTATTCCTATTTCTCCTATTGATTTTTACCTTACAAGAAAAAACTAGATAATAAAGGTGGGCAGACCTGCATACAGCTGAAACCTAGCTATGGACAGAAGCCACAGTCAGAAAAATTTTAAAATACAGATAAATTACCTAATCTGCTTCCATTTCTGGGCATTGCCATGAAGGAACCAAGGCTTCCTCCAATAACGCTATGTGGTCTCCGCAATGGGGGCTTCTTAAAGGACCCTGTGTACTGGTGGAGGAAGGAATGCATACTGTGCGAGGTTGGAGGCCTGCCATTCTTCACGATAGGCTCTGCAGTTCACAGTATCCAAAAATCATTCCATGAATAGCCCAAGATCCAGGATGACATGAGAAGGATTGAGAAAGCAAAAAAGAAAACAAAAGATTATGATAGAGATCATTACATTTAACCTCATTTCTTTGGCTATGCATATAAAGTACTAGAATTAAAATAATTTCTATGAAAAATACTTACAGAAAAGACTATTTGAAACTGATCCAGTAACTTAAAGATCCACCTTTAAAAATGTACTTTTTAATTGGAGGATAGCTGCTTTATAATGTTATATTGGTTTCTGCCATACAACAACATGAGTCAGCCGTTAAGTATACATATAAGTCCCCTCTCTCCTGAACTTCCCCTCCCACTCCTCTGAGCCCCACCCCTCTATTTTTAATACAATCGAAATTGGTTAGCAATCACAAAGCCCACACATTTCTGATCTGTTTAAAACATCTCAAGATTGTTTCCGTAATTCTAGCATTTACTGACTGCCTCATATATGCCTTATGATTAGGAATGCTGTAGAATATAAAAGACATAATCCTGGCCTGAAATAACTATATACCTGTTTGCTAGACATTCCAAAGACTATGTCAAGTTAGTAAATAAAACAGAAGTACTTAAGTACGTTGTCAATACAGAGGTTCTGAAATTAGCCCAAATTTAGAATTTTTCAATAGTTTTAAAAAAAAATCACAGACCTATAACCATGCAGAAACATTACAAAAATTTAACACTTAAAAAGAGCAGGAGGCTCAGATCCACAGAAAACAAGACCAAAGCATGGGCTTGGGAAAAGTGAGCCAAGAAGGCCACTTGGTCTCTGGCTCTACTAATAATGGCTGTGTGAAGGGAGGAGAGAGATGGAGGATGGGGCAAAACAATCCTCAAGGACCGCACAGGCCTAGGTCATCTACGCTGGATAAAACACCAGACTAAGAGGTAGGGGAAGTGCATAACCAGTAATGCCGAACATCGGTCCATGCCCATGACTGGATGTACATTCCCTGACAGTAGCTAGCTGATCAGAGACTGGGGATCCTAACTTAAGCTGAGCAAAATGAACAATGACTTAATAATGAATGGGGGCAAAAACATATTTCACTTACTAGTACACAAATGACTACCATTAACAGTTTTTGAAAGCTAGGTATGCAGTAAATATACAGGCAACTACAATGGCAGAGGAGGGGAGAAATGGAGAACAGAAAGCTAAAAGAGCGGAAAGAATCAGGGATAATTCCTGGATTTTTAGCTGTAAGTGGTTTAGCTTAAGTGAGGAAAGCTGGAGAAGAGGCTGATTTGGGGGGAAGGAAATCAAGAATTTTGTCTGGTCATTTTAAGTTTAAGATTCTTATTAAACATCTATGTGAAGAAGCCAAATAAAGCATTTGGAAATGAATCTAAAGATCCAGACAAAAATCCTGAATAGAGAGACAAATTTAGGTGTAGTCAGCATGTACATAGTAGCTGAAGTCAAAGGACTAGATGAGGTCAACTACTCAAATATTTCAAGATTATGACAGCAATTAACTAAGACAGTTCAGTAGGATAATAATATTCTATATCTTAAAAGTAGTGGAAATCTTTAAGGCATTATGCTAAATTTATCATATGCATTACAGTTTTTCTAAGATTTTGAGTATTATCTCCATTTATGTGTACTTTCTCATTCGTTTTATTCTAGGGTATGCACAGAGTCACTTGCCTATATACAATGAGAGTATTCTGTTGGTACAAGTGACTGAATAAGAGACAAGAGATCAAAAATTGGTTCAAAGGTAGTTTACTTAGGAAATTTATAAACTATATACTTCCTCCTCAAGTTAGCATTGCCTCTATATGGTTAGACAAAGATCACTTGTTTCACAAACTGGTTATATAGCATGTGAGGAGATCATTAAAAAAGTATAGTCTCTCTCTTCTCCTTTGTTAAACCATATTCAGACAGACTGTATGTGTTACTTACCGTAGGAGCCTTTTACCCTCTAAGATAAATTCCAGAAAGAAAGGGTATGTTGGAACCAGCTATCAAGCTTTGATAGATTACCAAAAAGGTACTGAATCTTTGTGAAAACTGTCCCGCGTTCTTTATACACAGGGAATAAACATTATAATTCAGAGATAGTCTGTGCTACCAGCAATCTCTGCAACTGAAGAGCAATCAATGTCTATTATGACGCCTTCAAGTATTACTTCAAGTAGTTTAAGAAGTTTAAAGAGGAAACTCAGTAGTTTCTATTTTTCTCTTTATTAATTTTAATGTTACTATAGAATAAAAGTAAATTTTAATAAGCTATATTCTACTTCAAAATTTTTTAAAATATTTCACCATTCACTATAAATTAAGCGTTTTTTAAGACAGTTAATACAGAAGTATTCCAGAAACTATGCCATGAATCAAAAACATTAATTAGCTCTCTAAAAAATATGTACACTTTCGTTGACTCACACTTTCTTTTTAAAGAAGATGCTTTTGTCTTGTAGTCAAATTCCTATCAAGAATGTGTCCCAGAAACCATCCACGAAGAGTATTCTGTGCCTACTTTACTTCTGAGTATCACTGGCAGATAGCTAGCAATACTCATGAAGCCCAAGAATGAACATACAGGGCTTAATTAATATCAAGAATTCAAGGAGATCAGAGAGATTTAAGGATTTTTTCTCCTGGCAAGAGGAGAAAGACATAATAATAACAGCTTTGAGATTTGATTCAAATCTCAAATGTAAAATATTTCCCTCCTACATGTAAGTAAATTATACCAAAATTATTAATTTCTACCCAACTCATCTATTCCCCTCCCATATTATGAGCCAGATAACCTTGAGTAAAATAATGACACTCTGAGGAAAACAGTATAAACTGAAGCTTGGGTACGATAAAGTACTTACTCAGAGTCATACAACTATTAAGTGTGTACATGTATATTCCAAATTCCAATCCATAACTTTTAACTTAACATCCAGAGCGCTTTTCATTATACCTTTCCCTCTCTCACAAGGATATTTACATTTCAGCCAGAGTGGGTACAGAAATTCATGAGTCCACCCACTGCCACAAATCTCTTAACAGGAAAGTTTCAGGCAGAGGCAAGGAAGCCTTTCCAGAGAATCTGCACATTATGACACAGGGGCAGCCATTCCTGTAAGCTCCTTCCTGGTTATTATTATGACATCCCTAGGGCTATTTCAGTTTTGAATATGTAGCCTTATTCTATAATTTCATCAGGATTTTGCATTATAATGCATTCAATTTAACAAATCCTTTTTATTTTAAATTAACATCTGTGTACTAACTACACTACAAAAACAATTGCCAAACTCGTGGAATATTATAAGCCTGTCTTACTATAAGAGCTCTCAACACTATGGACAGATTCTTTAGTCAATACAAAATAAGAAAATAGTGTGATTCAGTCATGTGATAAACCTTGTGGTCTATGTGAACAGTCAATATGCATACATAATGTTATAAATCTGTGATCAAACAGAAATTTCTCAAACTTTTTTTTCTGGACGCACCATGCAGCATGTGGGATCTTAGTTCCCTGACAGAACCTGAGACCTGGGCAGTGAAAGTGCTAAGTCTCAACCACTGGACAGCCAGGGAATTCCCTGGAATTTCACAAACTTACTATGCACTTCTAAGCTGTATTAACTTCAGTTATAAGAATAACACAAATATTTAACTGTTAATTTAAAAGTAGGTACTTAACTATGACATTACTATACAAAGTAATTGTTATTCAAGAACCACTGAAAAACGGAAAGATAAATAGGATACAGAATTCATCAGTGTTAGAGACCAGGTAGAGCACACTGTTGAGTAAGAATGGAGCATTCCAGTAAGCAAGCAAAAGTTACTGAACTAGGGAAGGAGGCAAATAAACAAACAAAAGGAAGCTACTAGGAGCTAACCAGGAAAGTAAAGGTACACTGGATTTATAAAGCAATTCAAGGGAGAAGCATCTCTTCTTCTCACCCCACTCACCCAAATATTTACCATTATCTTTGCTGCTGTTTTCTTCAATAGTCATTTGCTCGGCCAATTCAGACAATGATTCATCAATAGTCTGGCTTCCTCGAAGCGTGAGGGATAGCCTTCTCTTAAATTTTTTCATCCTATCAACTGAATGTGACTTGAAAAATCCTGAAAGAAGAGAACAGAATGAACACAAGAGTAAAGCTATGAATATCTTACTGCTCAAGAACAATGTTTTTCTGGGTTTACTGGGAATCTTCAAAATAAGTATAAAGTAAGAATTCTCATGTCCATGAAACATCACAAAATCTAGCGTCTTAAAAAGATCCATTCATTTTGATTAATGCCATATGTATACAGCATCATCAGAAGAGCAAGAATTCTACAAAACTAAACATTGAGATTTTAACCATAACAATTAAACTTAGAAGTACTAGAAATTTTCCTAAAATGAACTCTCTAAAAGTCACTTTAGTGAAAATATATTATTTTGATATGCCAGTTCCATCATTATAAATATCAATCATCGTACTGGAATCAGTGATATCTTTAGTTACAACTGAGGAGATAAGACAGGTGAAAGCAATGAAGCAGGGGGAGAATAAAGAATGAAGTCTGACAATTTATTAAACAGCGCCAGCAGAAATTTTCTTTTTTAAGTTCTTATTTAGCCAATATATTGGGGTTCTGTTCCCCTACCACATCGCATCAGTTGTCAGGAGTCTCTTCCTATTATCATAATAATGCCAAATTTTAGAAAGAAAAAAATGAAAGTCTAATTAACAGGTTTCAAAATGCCTACTCCATAAGACTATTTGTATCTTTTAATTCATTTAGTCTTCCTAATTCTAAAGAGTAGACTATACTATCCCAATTTCACAAATAAGCAAACAGGCCGAAAGAAGTTCCTTGACTGAAGGCAAACAATGACATAACTGAGATTTAAAACTAAGATTACCATTTACCTTCTCCCCCACATTTTAACATCTCTGAAATCATGATGTATCACAATTAATTACAATTGACAGCTTTCTCTTTTCTTAGTAGTACATATACCAATGGTACAGTTCATAGTGGAGTCTTAGATATGATTAAATAAGGTGCTGGTTGCCAAAATCAAGTCTTCAATTATTTACCCATAACTTCTTTTTTAATTTACAGTCTTAATTGTTGGATAAGGAAATGGCAACTCACTCCAGTATTCTTGCCTGGAGAATCCCATGGACAGAGCCTGGCAGGCTACAGTCCATAGCGTCTGAAGAGTTGGCCAGAAGACTTAGCAACTAAACCAGTTTACCAGATTACCAAGTATATTAAAACCATTAGCCCAACTAAAAGTAAGAATCTTCTAACACAAATATGTTAAAATACCTGTTTAACCATCTAGCTCTGGGTATCTATTTTGAATTGGTAAGTATTTTGCTTACTTTTTCATTCCAGGGCTTTACTCCAAGTAGCTAAGTATGCTAAACAAGCTACATAAGGTATTTATAATGAATAATTTTTGTCTGCTCAAAGGCTCGGGGGAGGGTATCAAATACAAATGTGTGAGTAATATTATGTTTTACCAATTCTGTTTTACATTCTTAAAGATACATTACTGTTGCTGAATATTTTCTACTATCTTCCATTTGACTGATCCTCTTTTCAGCTGTGTCTAAACTACAGTTAAACTGATCTATTGGGTTTTTAATTTCAGTTGCTCTATTTTCAGTCCTTTATTCTTAACTGATTCCTTTCTATAGATTCAAGTTCTTCAGTGAACTTCTTCACCATGCTATTTTCATGACTAGGTTAGTTACAGTATTTTAAAGATCTTGTCTATAGCTCTGGAATTACACAACCTATGGATAATCTGTATAACCTGTTTCTACTGCTGGTTTTCTTCTGCTGGTCCTATTGCATGCCTAGTAATTTCTTTTACTGAATACTACACATTGTATGTGAATGACTACATGAAAATACTTAGGAAAAAATGTAGAAGCCCTGGATGATGTTTTCTTCTTCCAGAAAGGATTTAATTTTTTTCCAACTGCTCTTCCAGACTTCCCTGGTGGCTCAGACGGTAAAGCGTCTGCTAACAATGTGGAAGACCCGGGTTCGATCCCTGGGTGGGGAAGATCCTCTGGAGAAGGAAATGGCAACCCACTCCAGTATTCTTGCCTGGAGGAGTATTTTTGCTCCTCCCAAGGGAGGAGCCTGGTAGGCTACAGTCTATGGGGTGGTGGCAAAAGAGTCGGACACGACTGAGCGACTTCACTTTCTTTCTTCCAGAGTAAGAGCAGACCACCCCAGTCCAACTAGAAACACAGCTGGTTTGAGACTGAGTTTCAGATACAGTAAAAACTGGCCTACTTCTGTTTGTTTCCACTCCTACCGTGTGGCCTTTCAAACAATGCCAGCTGCAAACCTAGGACGAAAATAACAACAACAAAATCTACTGAAAGCTCCACTCAACTCCCTCAAGTTATATTTTGCTCACCTCTCATACACTGCTCAATTTTATCTTATCCCAAAGAGCTTAAGAGCTGGAAAATATTTCAAGAGGTAACCCAGCACAGAGCATCTCTCTCTCTTCTCTCTTGAATCTTTACTCCTGAAGTCCTGATGGACTCAGAAGCTCTACAATGCCTTCAAACTCTACTTTCTCCCTAGTCTAGTAAGGAGCCTCGGTGGCGGTGTAGTTGCTAACTCCTGTCCGACTCCTGCGACCCTATGAACTGAAGTCTGCCAGGCTCCTCTGTCAATGGGATTCGCTAGGCAAGAATACTTGAGTGGGTTGCCATTTCCTTCTCCAGGGAATCCTCCCAACCCAGGGATTGAACCAGGGTCTCCTACATTGCAGGCAGATTCTTTGCCAGCTGAGCTAAGAGGGAAGCTCTAGATACGGAGCCTTGGTTTGATACTAACTCCTCTCATCACAGACAGAAATAGAAATTCAGATGTGGATTAGATGGAGATAATATATATTTTAACAAACAAGGTGAATTTATAGGAGGCAGTCACTAAACTCTAAGATTGATTCCAATTAAGAAATCAGTAACTACAGGGCTGTCCTAAATGTTAGATTCTTTACTTTTCAGTCCATTTAGCTCTACCTTGAGAGTCAGTAATCCATGCTATTTGTTTAAAAAACAATAGTATTTAAGGTGAATTGAGCTACTGCCAATCTCATCTACCCTTAAGTTTCTCTAGGAATTTATACTAGACACACACCCTTCCTTTGTAAAGCTCCAGAATCACCCTGTGCAGTAACGGGCTAATTCTGCAAGCTTTGGGGGTCAAACTCTGCACATTCCAAAGAGGGATCACTTAAGACTAGCTCCTGGACGGTAACCTCTGACTCCTGCAATATCCTGACTGATAAATTTCTTTGTTTACCTGAAATCTTGGGCCACACCCAATAATTTATATTAACAATGTAAATTATGGTAAATCCCTATCTTTGTATGCCTATCAGTTTGACCTCTGGGGAGAGAAATAATAAGGGAAGCTGGAGACTGAGTGTCTAAAGACAGTCATGCAGGTATTTCCATGCTTATGTAACTGACCCCTAAAAAAACCCTCTGCACACCAAGATTTAGGTAAGCTTCCCTGGTTAACACCACTCTGCCATGTTGTCATACAAGACAATTGGAAGAATGAAGCACTGTCATGCAACCCCACTAGGAGAGAATAACTGAAATTCACACCTCATTTCTCTTGGACTATGCCCTACACACCCTTTCCCCTTTGCTGACTTTAATCTTAAATATTTTTTCCCTCTAACAAAACATAATCATACGCTTAACAGCTTTTAAAAAATTTCTATGTCCTTTTGCAAATTATCAAGCATGAAAGTATCCTAGGAACCCTCAACATATACTCCTCCAAGAAATCTGGGTATCCAAACAAAAAGCCCTAAGAGCTACTCGCTCACAATTACCAACTTTTTGACTTAATTTTCTCAAACACAGTCACATGGTTACTAATGTCTAATTATACAAATATCACCACTTGAGAATCCTACACACCTTTTCTGAAAGTCTGCTGACCATATACCTGCCTCTTATTTTAGATGACAATAAAGATTAAAAAAAAACTATAACAGATGTGTTATTATGGAATTAATTCACATAACACAGAAACAACCCATTCTGATCATTTGAGAAGTAGACAATCCAAACTCCCTTGTACTATAAGTAAAAAATACACACTGGATTTTAAAGACTTGGTAGTTTAAAAGAATGTAAAAAAAAAATCATTATATGCATAATGATTTTTTAAAATTCTAGATATAGTTAAATAAAATGTATATCAAAAACTAATTCTACTAACTAAACATGCCTGCAAAATACTTTAAGAATCCAGTATGGTGCTTGTACTGTATTTCTGTTGGGATACTGCCAATATAGAGCTCCAAGTAAATTTTGGTGGTTTTAAGTGGGTACAAAAAAGGGGGATGGAGGAAAATCACATAAGCCTTAACTTTTTCTTCTTACAATGCTTTTTTGAACAAAATAGTAAGAGAAACTCTATTTGCTTATAACTCAGAATAGTAGGCATTTCCATCAAGAGTGGAGAAAATTCTAGTCCATAAAATTATATGTATTTTCTAATCTGTCAGGAATAAGAAAGACATTTCTAATTCATATTAGTAAGAGAAACGACATTTCATAATAAAACACATCACAGCCCCAAAAGGTCCTACCTTCCATGCCATGACTGTAACCTTTTCATTAAGTCACAATGACCAGTAAACACGAATGTTAAAAGAATTTCATCAACACTGCCTAGATCATTATTAAAGAAAAAATACTCCCAAATTAAAGATTTACCAACATTTCTAATTATCTTTAAGTTGAGTTGTGCATATCAACCTTTTTTCCCATTAGCCTGAGGACAAAAATACATACAATGCTATAATAAAACACCTTTTGTGACGTAAACATTACTATTTACATTAGTTACTATATTATAATAAAGCAGTGCTAAATTACTGATTTCCTAAAACCAAAACCCTCAAGAGGTGGGATAAAATATTTTTTCTGTTTTAGCAAAAACTTTTATTTGCAATTGTGAGGATCTTTATACCATCACTTTATGAAGATTAAGATATGATAACAATGTGATTTAGAGTGAATGCTTAATTATTTAGTTTTATATTTAATGCATGCCACTGAAAAAACTGTTTTTACCTCAGAAGTAAATGTGCTGTGATTTAAAATACACCCTAAATAAAAACTCTGCAACTGTTTGGTTTTAATATTTTTAAGACTTACTTATGGAGAGAACAACTATAAATGCTCAAAATTCAGCCTAGATATTACTATTACTCTTCAGAGGACTCTTTCCTGACCCTGACCCCCTCTACTCCTTTCTTTTTTTACTCACAGTACTTACCACATATATACAAATACATAAGTACATATACATTCCATTCAAATATATGTGTGCATGTATGATACAAAACAACTTCTATGCCTTTCTAGCTGTCAAAAAGATCTCCAGTTTTTTTGCCATACCTAGATCAAAATTTTAAAGGTAAGTAAACAAGTGGACAGGGATAGGGAAGCCTGGCCTGCTGCAGTCCACGGGGTCACAAAGAGTTGGACACGACTGAGTGACTGAACTCAAACAACTGGGACCTGATTAACTTAAAAACTTTAGCACAGCAAAGGAAACTATAAGCAAGGTGAAAAGACAACCCTCAGAATGGGAGAAAATAATAGCAAATGAAACAATGGACAAAGGATTAATTTCCAAAATACACAAGCAACTCACACAACTCAATACCAGAAAAACAGACAACCCAATCAGAAACTGGGAAAAATACCTAAACAGACACTTCTCCAAAGAAGAGAACAAACACATGAAAAGATGCTCAATATTGCTCATTATTAGAGAGATGCAAATCAAAACTACAATGAGGTAACACCTCACACCAGTCAGAAAGACCATTATCAAAAAGTCTACAAACAATAAATGTTGGAGAGGGGTGAAGAAAAGGGAACCCTCTTGTACTGCTGGTGGGAATGCAAACTGATGCAACCACTATGGAAGATGGTATGGAGATTCCTTAAAAAAACTAGGAATAAAACCACCATATGACCCAGCAATCCCACTTCTAGGCATACACCCTGAGGAAACCAAAACTGAAAAAGACACATGTACCCCAATGTTCACTGCAGTGCTATCCACAAGAGCTAGGACATGGAAGCAAACTAGATGTCCACTGACGGACAAATGGATGAAGACAGTGTGGCACATGTACACAATGGAGTATCACTCAGCCATAAAAAGGAACACATCTGAGTCAGTTCTCATGAGGTGGATGAACCTAGCGCCTATTATACGGAGTGAAGTGAGTCAGAAAGAGAAAGAGAAATAACATACACTAATGCATAAATACAGAATCTAGAAAGATGGTACCAAAGAATTTACTTGCAGGGCAGCAGTGGAGAAACAGACACAGAACAGACTTATGGACATGGGGAGAGCAGAGGAGAGTGTGAGATGCATGGAGAAAACACCACGGAAACTTACATCACCATATGTAAAAGAGTCAGTGGGAATTCGCTGTCAGTCTCAGGGAAGTCAAACAGGGACTCTCTATCAGCCTAGAGGGAGGGGTGGGGTGGGGAGGGAGATGGGAGGGAGGGTCACGGAGGGGACAGACGCATACCTGTGACTGGTTCACATTGAGGTTCGACAGAAAACAACAAAATTCTATAAAGCAATTATCCTTTAAAAAATCAATTAAAAAAATTTTAAGGTAAAAGAGCAATAAATGATACTCCAAATGACTTCATGTAAACCGTGCCTCTTTCCCTTCCTCCCCCAAATACACACAAATACAGCTGAAAATGTTGAAAAATCAGTTTCAACTACAAGTGCTTAAAAATATGTAATGTGTCAGCTTACTTTATCACCAAAGTCTAAATTTGATCTGGGATTGGCTGCTGTACAATTAAGAAAAATTTTCAGGTTATTTTTTTCTTTTAAATCCTGAAAATGTAACTATAGGCACACCTTCTTCCACTGCACTGTTTTATTGCACAACAGATAATATGCGTGTGTGTGTGTTTCTTACATTAATGGAAGGCTTGCAGCAACCCTGCGAATCTATTGGTACCATTTTCCAACAGAATTTGCTCACTCTGTGTCCCATTTTGGTAATTCTCACAATATTTCAAACTTTTTCATTGTTACTGTCTTTGTTGTAGTGACCTGTGATCAGTGAATTTTGATGTACTATTGTAACTGTTTAGTATGTATAATATATCTTAGAAAACATATGAATTTTTGCCTAACTGAAAAATTTATGGCATTTTGATTTCTTGTTTGACTTAGTATGAATGGAATGCTAGATTTCTAATTTAAAAAAAAAAATATGCAACAAGCAACAAAGATTTACTGTACAGCACAGGGAACTATAGTCAATGTCTTATAATAACCTATAATGAAAAATAATCTCAAAAATAATATGTGTATGTGTATAATTGAAATCCCCTTGCTGTACACCTGAAACACTGTAAATCAACTATACTTCAGTAAACATACACAGTAGGAAGAAAAAAAAGAAAAGAAATCAGAACAGCCTTACTTCTGATATGGAGAAAATTTTAGTAGGCTGGATGGAAGATCAAGCCAGCTACACTCCCTTAAGCTAAAGCCTAAATCACAGCAAGGTCCTAACTCTCTCTAATTCTATAAAGGCGAAAGAAGGTAAGCAAGTGTTGTAGAAGCTATAGCAAGTTATTTAGAATATCTAGCTAAGATAATTAATGAAGGTGGCTACACTACACAACAGATTTTCAGTGTTGACAGAAAAGCCTTCTACTGGAAGAAGATGCCATCTAGGACTTTCACTGGAGGAGAAATCAATGCCTGGCCTCAAAGTTTCCAAGAACAGGCTGACTCTCTTGCTAGGGGCTAGCACAGCTGGTGACTTTAAGTTGAGATCAATGTTCATTTACCAGTCACCAAATCCTAGAGACCTTAAGAATTATGCAGATCTACTCTGCATGTGCTCTGTAAAAGGAACAACAAAGTCTGGACGACAGCACATCTGTTTACAACAGGTTTACTGAGTATTTTAAGCCTACTGTTGAGACCTACTGCTTAAAAAAACATTCCTTTCAAAATATTACTACTCACTGACAATGCATCTGGTCACCCAAGAGCTCTAATGGAGATGTACAATGAGATGAATGTTTCGTGACTACTAACACAACGTCCACTCTGCAGCCCACCGATCGAGGAATAACTTTGATTTTCATGTCTTAAATATATTTAATACAGCTACAGCTGCTATACACAGTGATTCCTCTGATGGGATCTAGACAAAATAATTTTAAAACCTTCAGGAAAGGATTCATCATTCCAGATATCATTAAAAACATTTGTGATTCATGGGAAGAAGTCAAGATATTACGGGAGGTCTGGCAGAAGTTGATTCCAATCCTCACGGATGACTCTGAGGAGGTCAAAGACGTCAGTGGAGGAAGAAACTGCAGATCTGATAGAAACAGCAGAGAAGTAGGATTAAAATGGAATCTGAAGGTATGACTGAACTGCTGCATTCTCACAATAAAAAGATTCAACAGATGAGGAGCTGCTTCTTAAAGATGAGCAAAGAAAGTGGTTTCTTGAGAGAAATCTCCTGGCGGAGATGCTATGAAGATTGTTGAAATAACAACAAATGATTTTGAATACCACATAAACTTAGTTGATAAAACAGCAGAAGAGTCTGAGAGGACTGAGTTCAATCTTGAAAGAAGTTCTACTGTGGGAATAATGCTGTCATACAGCATTGTATTCTACGGAGAAATCGGTCATGAAAGGAAGAATCAATTGATACATCAGTTGTTACAGTAAAAAAATGCCACAGCCACCCCAACCTTTAGGAACCACCACCCTGATCAATCAACAGACATCATCCAGCAAAAAGATTACACAATTCACTGAAGGCTCAGGTGATAGTCAGCATTTTTAAGCAGTACTTTTAAATTATGGTGTACATACTGGTTTTTTAGACATAATGCTATTGCACACTTACTAGACTACAGTATAGGGTAAATGTAAGTTTTATATACATTGGGGGGAAAAATCTGTGTGGCTCACTTTAATGCAGTGAATGGAACCAAATCTACAGTATCTCTGAGGTATGCCCATATTCCATTTACTTACAGAATATACAGATAACCATTCTGGAATACCAACTGAGTTTTGCCATAGGGATGGGAAACCACTTTATTTTTTTACTGTTGCTACTGTTTTTAAGCCAACAGCTGTATAAAGCTATGAAGACTCACAACTAGGTCCTTCACTATGAGTATTTACCCGTAAAAATGCTGTCATTTTGTGGCCCTTTTGGTACTTCCAATAAAAAAAAAATTGTACTCAAATTTACCTTTTAAACCAAACTTTTCCTAATTAAAATATCTGAGTGACAATTCTCTGCTTATATCTTTGAAACATCTTAAAACAACTTATTAATATAACTGTAGTTAAAAGTCAAAGAAAAAGCTAAAAATTGTTTTAAAAATGCTATGACTTTCCTTTAGGTAAAGAAGCTAAATTTACATGCAGAACAAATTAAGCATTTTAAAGTTTGGATTAAGATCCAAGACTGAGGGAGTTCTGTGGTAGTCCAGTGGCTGCGACTCTGCTTCCAATGCAGGGTGCATGGTTTGATCCCTGGTCAGGGAACTAAGATCCTATATGGCATGCAGTGAGGCCAAAAAATAAAATTTGTTGAAAAAAAAATTTTAATGCAAAATTGAAGTGACAAACTAATACTTTTTCACTTAGCCTTGCTGTTGTCAATCTTTCCAAAATACCTAGTAGAATAATATGACTTCTCGAAGAGAGCTATATTTACTTCTTTATAACATTTTCTTCAGTCACTATGGTTTTATATTAAACATGTAAATGAAGTAAATTCACTGAGTGGATTGTAAGCAAATTTTCTAATAGCTTTTCCTCAATAATTAAATCACAATAAATACCTACCACTTTCTAGGACTCCTGAGCTAGCTATACTTAGAGGAATAACTAAAAATGAAGTTTTTTCACTAGATACAAAAATTTCTTATTTGTATAAAACACAAAGTTTTGTACAAAAGATTGACAGAGCACTAAAATAAAATTTCAGTCATGCTTATGGGTTTTTCCCACCATTTAAATATCTTAATCCTGTATGTGTTCAAATCTGAGACCGACTGTTTTCATTTAAAAGTACGAGCAGTCAAACACAGAAACCAGGGGGGAAAAAAAAGACACGTACCGAAGACGCTTGTCTATTCACAGACACAGGTGAGAAGGACAATGTAACACTGTGACACTTCAGATGCAAAGTATCACTGTAGGAAGCTCTTGGGGCTGCTCCCACCAGCCCCCCAACCAGAGACAACCAGCAAAGTGAAAGAAGGACCAGCGTCAACTATCTCGGAACTCTGTCACCTGACTGAGCCCATGTAACAGCCAGGGCAGTGCTTGCTCAAGGGAGAGGCCGCCGACCCTGCCAGGAGAACCACATGTGCTCACCCCTCAGCCTGGTTCCAACAACAGAGATGGCTGCAATGCGACCTGCATTCCGAGAGCAGCTGGCTGGTGTCGGAACACAGTGGGGAGCTCGGACACACAAAAAACAGGGGCTGCAGACTCCGGTCAGCCTGGCAACTTCCGTGGGAGATGGACGCAGATGTCAGCGCCCGCCTTCCTTAAGGCCCTTCTGGACTGCCAGCTGTGCCTACACCAGCATCTACTGGGAGGGTTAGAGAGACAGCAATGGTTTTCTGTTGTTGCTTGGGCCAACTATTAAAGAAGATCTTCATCAGGTCACTACCTGACTGCAAAGATAATGAACAGAAACTTTAGTGACCACACACAGGAATACACATCTGCAAAAATCATTTGGCAAAGTCACAAATGGATGGGAGCAGACCTCAACAGCCAAGAAACACCCACAGCCATGGTGTGGAAGTATCTAGTTTACAGAGTTACCACATTACAGTACAATGTCCAGATCTCAACAAAAATAACAGCACACAAACAAGAAGCACGGCCCATTTATAAGAAAAAAAAGTATTTCACTGAAACCTTGAGGAAGATTAGAATTTGTAATAGCCAAAGGTATTAAGTAAACTGCCCCAAATATGCTCCTAGTTAAAGGAAGCTAAGAACAAAGAACTAAAGGAAACCAAGAAAATAATGTATGGAAAGAGAGTATTAATAAAGAGACAGTTATTATAAAGGACCCAATGATAAAATTCTGGGCTTCCCAGGTGGCACTAGTGGTAAAGAACCTGCCTGCCAATGCAGGAGACTTAAGGGACGTGGGTTCGATCCCTGGGTCAGGAAGATCCCCTGGAGAAGGGCATGGCAACCCACTCCAGTATTCTTGCCTGGAGAATTCCATCAACAGAGAAGCCTGGTGGACTACAGTCCACAGGGTCACAAAGAGTCGGACACGACTAAAGCGACTTAGCACAGCACAATGTAAATTCTAGAGCTGAGGGTATAGTAACTGAAAAATTCACAAGAGACTTAAGTAGACAGAAGAAAAGGTCAGTGAACTTGAAAGAAAGTAAAAATTACTAGTCTGAGGAACAGAAAGAAAAAAGAAAAAAGAGAAATTAATAAGAGCCCGAGGGACCTACAGAATATCATCAAGTGGAGCCATAAAACCAGTCACGGGAGAGAAGAGAAAAAGAGGGTTTAAAAAAAAAAAAAGTGAAGAAATAAAGATCGAAAGTTCCCTAGTCTGAGGAAAAACATGAACATATACATCCAAGAATCTCAACAAACTCCAAGAAGGATAAACTCAACAAGATCCACACTGAGATTATATTCACAGTGTCAAAACTCAAAAAAAATTTTGAAAGCACCTAGAGAGAAGCAACTTGACACAAACAAAGGAACCCTCAATAAGATTAACAACTGATGTCACATCAGAAAATACATGAAGATCAGGTGGCACTGAGAATAATGTATTTAAAGTCTAAAAAGGAAAAAAAAAAAAACAATCTGTCAACCAAGAATTCTAATTTTGCAAACTTCAAAAATGAAAGATCAATAGACATTTCATATAAAAGCTGAAGAGGTTCATTATTAGTAGATCTGCCCTAAAAGAAATGCTAATGGGAGAGCTGTAGGTTGAAATGAAAGGACATTCAATGGTAACTCAAAACCATAAAAACTAAAAAATACCAGTAGAGGTAAGTATGTGACAATAATTATATACACAGGGAAGTTAATATACTATTTATATATACAAATATATATTTCTCCATATCAGAGTGTTTCTATATCATTAAGGTTAAGTTGGTATTACTCAAACTAGGTTATTAGAAGTTAATTCCATTAAGAAACTGACTTAAAACCATTACAGAGGGCTTCCCTGGTGGCCCAGTGGTTGAGAATCCGCCTCGAAAGGCAGGGGACCCTGGCCCAAGCCCTGCTGCGGAGGACCTCACACACTGCGGAGCAGCTAAGCCCACGCACAGCTCCTGGAGCCTGCACGCTCTGCAGCAAGAGAAGCCAGCCTGAGACCTGTGCACTGCAGCCAGAGGGGAGCCGAGCACAGCAGGGAAGACCCTGCACAACCCAACACTAAAAAATCAGTTTAAAAAATATTACAGGAAAGGAAGAAAGGAATAGAGTAAAAAAATCAACTACAAAAAATCAAGGACGTGTAAAACAGGGCAATAACAGGAATGAAGGAACAAGAGACAAAGATATATAGGAAAAAACAGCTAAGCAGAAGAAATCCTTCTCAGGAATCCTTATCAGTGGTGCTTTAGTCTCTAAGTCATATACAACTCTTGTAGCCGCCAGGCTCCTCTGTCCACGGGATTCTCCAGGCAAGAACACTGGAGTGGGCTGCCATTCCCTTCTCCAGGGGCTCTTCCCGACCCGGGGGTCAGACCCAGGTCTCCTGTACTGCAGGCGGATTCTCTATTGACCGAGCTCTGAGGGAAGCCCAATACTGGAGTGGGTGGCCTATCCCTTCTCCAGTGAATCTTCCTGACCCACAAAACGAACCAGGGTCTCCTGCATTGCAGGTGGATTCTTCACCAGCTGAGCTACAAGGGAAGCCACATTAAATGTAGATAGACTAACTCTTCAATGGAAAGGAAGAGGTTGGCAGAACAGATTTTAAAAATATGGTCCATCTATGTGCTGTTTATGAGGGTTATTTTAGATACTAAGATTGAAAGTGAAAGGATAGAAAAAGATATTCCATGAAAACAGTAATCAAAAGAGAGCTGAAACAGCTAAATTTGTTAGAAAAATAGAACATAATAGTGAAATAAAGGTCATAAGACACAAAGAGACACTATGATAAAACATTAAGACATAACAATCATAACATCTTCACATAACAACAGAGGCTCAAAATATACTAAGTAAAAACTATGACATTGTATAGGGCACAGGACTCAAGACCATCACCATGGAAAAGAAATGCAAAAAGGCAAAATGGTTGTCTGAGGAGGCCTTACAAATAGCTGTGAAAAGAAGAGAAGTGAAAAGCAAAGGAGAAAAGGAAAGATATTCCCATTTGAACGCAGAGTTTCAAAGAATAGCCAAGAGAGATAAGAAAGCCTTCTTCAGTGATCAGTGCAAAGAAATACAGGAAAACTACAGAATGGGAAAGACTAGAGAACTCTTCAAGAAAATTAGAGATACCAAGGGAACATTTCATGCAAAGATGGGTTCGATAAAGGACAGAAATGGTATGGACCTAACAGAAGCAGAAGATACTAAGAAGAGGTGGCAAGAATACACAGAAGAACTGTACAAAAAAGATCTTCATGACCCAGATAATCACAATGGTGTGATCACTCACCTAGAGCCAGACATCCTGGAATGTGAAGTCAAGTGGGCCTTAGGAAGCATCATTACGAACAAAGCTAGTGGAAGTGATGGAATTCCAGTTGAGCCATTTCAAATCCTGAAAGATGATGCTGTGAAAGTGCTGCACTCAATATGCCAGCAAATTTGGAAAACTCAGCAGTGGCCACAGGACTGGAAAATGTCAGTTTTCATTCCAATCCCAAAGAATGCTCAAACTACCACACAATTGCACTCATCTCACACGCTAGAGAAGTAATGCTCAAAATTCCCCAAGCCAGTTCAGCAATACGTGAACCGTGAACTTCCAGATGTTTAAGCTGGTTTTTGAAAAGGCAGAGGAACCAGAGATCAAATTGCCAACATCCACTGATCATCGAAAAAGCAAGGGAGTTCCAGAAAAACATCTACTTCTGCTTTATTGACTATGCCAAAGCCTTTGACTGTGTGGATCACAATAAACTGTGGAAAATTCTGAAAGAGATGGGAATGCCAGACCACCTGACCTGCCTCGTGAGAAACCTATATGTGGGTCAGGAAGCAACAGCTAGAACTGGACATGGAACAATAGATGGGTTCCAAATAGGAAAAGGAGTACTTGATCAAGGCTGTATATTGTCACCCTGCTTATTTAACTTATATGCAGAATACATCATGAGAAATGCTGGGCTGGAAGAAGCCCAAGCTGGAAGCAAGATTGCTGGGAGAAATATCAATAATCTTAGATATGCAGATGACACCACCCTTAAGGCAGAAAGTGAAGAGAATCTAAAAAGCCTCTTGATGAAAATGAAAGAGGAGAGTGAAAAAGTTGGCTTAAAGCTCAACATTCAGAAAACTAAGATCATGGCATCTGGTCCCATCACTTCATGGGAAACAGATGGGGAACAGTGGAAACAGTGTCAGACTTTATTTTGGGGGGCTCCAAAATCACTGCAGATGGTGATCTGGAGTCATGAAATTAAAAGACGTTTACTCCTTGGAAGGAAAGTTATGACCAACCTAGATAGCATATTAAAAAGCAGAGACATTACTTTGCCAACAAAGGTATGTCTAGTCAAGGCTATGGATTTTCCACTGGTCATGTATGGATGTGAGAGCTGGACTGTGAAGAAAGCTGAGCGCCGAAGAATTGATGCTTTTGAACTGTGGTGTTGGAGAAGACTCTTGAGAGTCCCTTGGACTGCAAGGAGATCCAACCAGTCCATCCTAAAGGAGATCAGTCCTGGGTGTTCATAGGAAGGACTGATGCTGAAGCTGAAAGTCCAATACTTTGGCCACCTCATGCAAAGAGTTGACTCACTGGAAAAGACCCTGATGCTGGGAGGGATTGGGGGCAGGAGGAGAAGTGGACGACAGAGGATGAGATGGCTGGATGGCATCACCAACTCGATGGACATGAGTTTGAGTAAACTCTGGGAGTTGGTGATGGACAGAGAGGCCTGGCGTGCTGCGATTCATGGGGTTGCAAAGAGTCAGACACAACTGAGCGACTGAACTGAACTGAACAAAATTCAAAGGAGAATCAGACAGTTCTACAATAATAATTGGAGACTTCAATATTCCATTTTCAACACTGGATAGAAGAATCAGACAGAAGATGAATAAATAGAGAAGGTGAACAACACTATATACCTAGAGTATCAGACTCAACAGACATTTGAATGCTCTTCCTAACAACAGGAGAATACACATTGTTCTCGAATGAAAACAGAACATTCTCTGTGATAGACAATAGTAAGACCACAAAACAAGCCTTAATACATTTAAAAAGATTGAAATCATACAAAGTATATTTTCTGATCACAGTGAAATGAAATTGGAAATCAGTAACAAAGAAAACTGGAAAACTTATAATAGCTGTAAATTAAAGAGCACACGCAACCAACAGATCAAAGAAGTAACAAGAGATAATATAAAATACAGACAAAAGAAAACAAAAACACAACATATCAAAACTTACAGGATACAGCAAAAAGCAGTGCTTGATTACTGTAAAAATCTACAATAAAAGGTCTCAAACCAACAACCTAACTGCAAGCCTTACAGAACTGGAAGAAAAGCAAGTTAAATAGAGAAAAAGTCAACAAAACAGAAACTTTGTTCTTTGAAAAGATTATCAACAAACCTTTAGCCAGACTGACTAAGAAAAGGACTTAACTTAGTAAAACTGGAAATAATGGTGAAGAAGTTACTGATTATACAGAAATAAAAAGGATTGTAAGAGAATACCATGAACAACCGTGGGCTTCCCAGGTGGTGCCAGTGATAAAGAACCCACCTGCCGATGCAGAAGACATAGGAGACGTGGGTTCAATTCCTGGGTCAGGAAAATCCCCTGGAGGAAGGCATGGCAACCCACTCCGGTTTTTTTGTCTAGAGAATCCCATGGACAGAAAGGAGCATGGCAGGGTACAATCTATAGTGTCGCAGAGTCAGACACAAATGAAGTGATTTAGCACATGAACAACTGTACATCAACAAACTGGGTAACCTAATGGAGTGAATAAATTCCTAGAAACACATAAATTAGTGGAAAGAATTCAGTAAGAAATAAATACAGGTCAATGTTTATGAATTTAGATTTAAAAATCCTTAATAAACTACAAACAGAATTCAGCATACCACAAGGATTACACTTAAGAACAAGTGGGGGTCTTCTCTGGTGGTCCAGAGGTTAAGAATCCATCTTCCAATGCAGGGGATGCGAGTTTGATCCCTGATTAGGTAATTAAGATCCCACGTGCTGTGCAACCTGCATGCTAGGACAACAGAGCCCAGGCACTCTAAGCAGAGCGCTCATGTGCCACAAACTACAGGGTCCAAAGATGCTCTGGAGCCTGGGCACCACACCTACAGAGTAGCCTGCATGCTGCAACAAACAGTCCTTGCACTGCAACAAAGGATACTGCATGCCACAACAAAGATCTGATACAGCTATAAATAAATAAATATTTTTTTAAAAGTGGGATTTCCCAAGAGGGAGGTTCAATGTAACAAAATAATGTTTTAATGTAGTGTTATTACATTACACTACATTAAAAGAATGAAGGAGAAAAACTACATGAACATCTCAAATCACACAGAAAAATATTTACCAAAATCCAATACCCTTACATGATAAAAACACTCAGTAAACTAGGACGAGAAGCAAACGTCCTCAACATAATTCATAACACCATGGAAAACCCATAGCTAACGTCATATTCACTGATGAAAAGACTGAAAACTTTTCCCTAAGATCAGAAATAAGACAAGGATGCCTGCTTTCACCACTTATACATAGTACCTGGAAATTCTAGCCACAGTAATTAGCCAAAAAAAGGGGGGGAAAATGCATCATAATTGGAAAGAGAAAAGTAGATGTATACCTATTCACAGAACATGACCTTACATGTAGAACAACCCAAAGAATCCAAAGTAAAAACCTATTTTACTAAATGAATTTAGCAACATTAGAGGACACAGAACTGACACACAGAAATCAGTTTTATTCTACATGCTTGCAATGAAAACAGAGAATGTGATACAGAACCAAAACTGATACAACACTTAGGAATAACTTTAATCAAGGAGGCAGAAGTCCTGTACACTGAAAACTATAAAATGTTGCCCCCCAAAATTTAAGAAGATCTAAACAAGTGCAACAACATCTGTAGTCATGTATTGGGTTGGCCAAAAAGTTCGTTCTGTTTTTTCCATACTACGTTACAGAAAAACCCAAATGAAGTTTTTGGCCAACCCAATACTATAAGACTTAGTATTCAATTACAAAATTACCAAAAGTGATCTACATAAGCAATCCTTATCCAAAAAAATTCCTATAGTGTTTTTTGCAGAAATAGAAAAGCACATCCTAAAATTTATATGGAATTCCAAGGCACCTTGAATAGTCAAAACAATATTGTAATAGAAGGACAAAAATTGAAGGACTCACATGTCTTGATTTAAAAATTTATCACAAAGTCTGGTGGCTCAGATTGTAAAGAATCTGCTTGCAGAGCAGGAGACCCAGGTTCAATCCCTGGGTTGGGAAGATCCCCTGGAGAAAAGAATGGCAACCCACTCCAGTATTCTTGTCTAGAGAATTTCAGAACAGAGGAGCCTGGCGGGGACTGCGGTCCATGGGGTCACACAGTCAGACATAACTGAGCACCTATCACTTCACTTCACAGTAATCAAAACATTATGGCAGTGGCCTAAGGACAGACATATAGACTAATGGAATGGGACTGAAAGCCCAGTCATAAATCTTCATATCTATGGTCAATTGATAAACATGAGAAGAACAATTTGGACCCTAACTTTATGCTATATTACAAGAATTAACTCAGAATGGGTCAAAGGCCTAAATCTAAGAGCTAAAACTATAAAACTGTCAGAAGAAGAACATGAAGGAAATATTCATGATGTTGGACTGGCTGCTGCTGCTGCTAAGTCGCTTCCATCGTGTCCGACTCTGTGCGACCCCATAGATGGCAGCCCACCAGGCGCCCCCATCCCTGGGATTCTCCAGGCAAGAGCACTGGAGTGGGCTGCCATTGCCTTCTCCAAAGCATGGAAGTGAAAAGTGAAAGCGAAGTCGCTCAGTCGTGTCCGACTCCTAGTGACCCCGTGGACTGCAGCCCCCCAGGCTCCTCCGTCCGTGGGGTTTTCCAGGCGAGAGCACTGGAGCGGGTGCCAGTGCCTCCTCTGTTGGACTGGCAATGACGTATTAAGTATAACATCAACAGCACAGGGGACAAAAAGACAAATAGACATCACAATTGGAAACTTGTGCATCTAGAGACAGCATCGGGAGAGTGAAGAGACAACCTGCAGGACGGGAGAAAACATCTGTAAATCATGTATCTGATAAGAGGTGACTATCTGAAAAATAGAAAGAGCATCAACTCAACAACAAAAAGCAATTCTAAAGAATGGGCAAAGGAACTGAGCAAACATTGCACCAAAGAAAACATACAAATGGCCAATAAATGCAGGAAAAGATGTTCAACATTACTACTCATTAGAGAAAAGGAAGTCAAAACCACAGTGGGATACCACTGAACACCTACTAGGACAGCTATTATGAAAGCAAGGATGGGAGGGAGGGAGGAAAGGGAAGCAGGTGAGGGTGTGAACACACTGAACACTAGTGTACTGCTGCTGCTGGGAATTTAAAATATGCAGCCACTGGGGAAAAACGGTCTGGGGGTTCCCCATAAAGTTAAACAGAATAACCATATGACCAATGATTCCATTTCTAGGATTATACCCCAAAAAATTGAAAACAGGGACTCAGTTACTTTTCCACAAATGTCAATAGCAGCATTAATCATAATAGACAAAAGGTAAAAACACACAGGTGTTTAACAAGTGAATGGATAAATAACATGTATATATACACATATATACATACACAGAAAACACACACATACCCACAAACACACACAATGGAATGAACACTGCTGTGTCACACAAATGTAAAGAATTCTGACATGCTAAATCATGAGCGCTGTGCACTGAGTTGCTCAGTCATGTCTGACTCTTGTGCCTCCATAAACTGTAGCCCGCCAGGCTCCTTGGTCCATGGGACTCTCCAGGCAAGAATGCCGAAGTGGGTTGCCACTTCCTCCTCCAGGGGATCTTCCCAACCCAGGGATCAAACCCAGGTCTCCTGCGCTGCAGTCAAGACTCTTCAGCAATTGAGCTACAGGGGAAGCGATGAACATTAAAAACACTATGCTAAATGAAATAGGTCAGACACAAAAGGACATACTGTATGATTCGACTTATATGAAATATCTAGAATAGGCAAATTCATATACACAGAAAGCAGAATAGAGGTTACCAGGGAATAAAAGGGAAGGGATGATGAGGAGTTATTGTCTAAAGGGTACAGAGTTTTTGCCTGGGGTGATGAAAAAGTTCTGGAGACAGTGGTGATAGTTACACAACTTTTTGAATGTATCAATGTCACTGAATTGTACACTTAAAAATGTTTAAAACAGTATACTTTATGTTATTTTACTACAATAAAAGATATAAACTGTTGTGTCAGCATGTATTCTTAGCAGTTTTTAATCAAACCTACATATGGTCAATACCTTATTTAGTACAATTTTATGAAAAGAACAGGCTAAATAATTTCAGTGTGAACAGTCAACCTATACAAATTATTCTGAACACAGAAGAGTAAATACTAGGACTCCTGCTTATGGTTGGGATTTAGAAACTTACAAAAGACTATTGTTTCCCCCACCGTAACAGTAAGAACAACCCAGAAAGACTAGAAAATCATAGTTTTTTAAACTCAGCTGAGATGCAATCAGTCAATAAATGAATTAAATTCCTAGAGAGAACTAGCCCTTTGCAGGAATGAAAGCAGTAATGGCTGGGGTCACAGTGAAAGGAGGAGTAAATCCACTATAAAAGGGGGAAACTAGCCCAACTTTTAAGAATCTTTTCAGGCATTAAAGGGGGCTGGCAAGACATTAAAACCTGGAGCAGCTTCGGTCACAAAGCAAATCCGTACTTCCTCAAAAGGACTCTAAGTATTGAAGTTGTATTAACAAGGGAGTGGGGATGCAGGGCTGCAAAATGCTGGGGACGGCGCAGCAGAGCTGACAGAAAAATTCTGTCCCCAAGGGGCAGGTCCATGCCTACTACAGAAAGGTGCAGGGCATTTACTCATTAGGTGAGTGCTTTCTCCAGAGCCAAGGAAAGCCAGGAGTGGGGCTGAAGAGAAAACGTCTCGGCTGCCCAGAACACCAGTGTCTGAGCTGTGAAACAGAGATAGAGTTTTACTGCTGGCTGCACTTTAAACCATTTAGAGATTTCCCGAGTCTCACAGGTGGCTCAGCTCCCAAGCCCTAATGAAGGGAAAATTCTGATTCTGCACTCAAAACATTTAATATCAGTGATGAACTAATTATAACTAAAGCTGTAACAGAGTTAGGACCTAAACTAGGCTGTTTTCCTATCAAATGTTATATTTCAGCTTTTTCCCCACAACTATGTCATGGAGACCCATTTACATAAATGAGTGTAGCTATTCAAAAGAATTAAAAGTCTAGCATCTGGGAAAGACATCAAGGAGAAAAATAACACTCTCTCCACTGCCTCCAAACCCTGCTCCTCTAATAATTTTCACTATCCCAGTAAATGGGCACTAGAGTCAATCACCTGCTCTGGTTGTCTTCCCATTTTTGATACCCCACAATCAATACATCACCAATATCTGCAGGCTCCTTCAAAATATAGCCACAGTTTGACCACTTCTTACCACCTGAACTGCTAAAATCCTGAGTAAAGTCCCATCATCTCTTTGCTTACAATATTTTGAGCATCCTAATTGGTCTTCTCACTCCCACCCACCACAATCCCCCTTCCTGCCCCACAACCCACAGTGTATTTTCTATATAGCAGCCAGAGCAAACATATTAAGTCATCGATAACATCATCTCTTTTTCAAAATCTTCCAATGACTGGCAATTGATTCAACAGTTAAACCCAGAGTCCCTAAATGGCTCACTAGACCCTGTGTGACTGGTCGGTCGCTCCCCTTTCTAAACTCGCCCACCCACTCTGCTCCAGCAGGGCCCGTCTCTGCGGATTCCTGCCTTTGCTCTTGCTCCTCCTTAGGAATGCACTTCTCCCATATACCTTTAAGGTTAACTTCCTTCTGGGTTCTACTCAAATATCGCCTCCCTGGTCACCCTGCATAAAACAGAGACAACTCTTCAACTAAGTTACACATTCCATCCCCCTTGCCTGTTTTCATTTCCTTTATTTGCCTTACTGCTTGACATTCTAAATATTGGTTTATTACTGATAACCTCCACTAGAATTTAATCCCCTTGAGAACAAGGACTGTTTTGTCAATCGCTGTATTTAGTACAACCTAGCATTTAGCACAAAACCTGGCATTCAATAGGCATCCATATCGTTTGAATGAATGAATGAATCAGTGAATAAAAGCAAATAATAGATATAAGTCATCTTTTATAACCCCAAATCTTTCTCCTATCTAAAGTCAATTGATCATCTGGCAAAAGTTTTACATGACTGTCATTTTGATCTGCTTAAGATTTACTCTTATGTTAAAATGTTTTATTCATTCATTCAACAAACATTCACAAAGAGGTCCTACCATGTTCCAGGCAATATGAGGCAGAAAGATAAATAAGATATGAACTCTGCCCATAAGAAACTTAGCTTGGGAAGGTATCATATCATTTTCAGAATGATGAAGTTGTAGTACAGCAAGTGAGTAACTCTAGGTTAATACAGTAATCATTTTTACAATTAGAAAAGCCAAACAATTTATTCAACCAAGAGGATATTCAAACTGCACTTTTTGTGAAAATCGTTTCATCAATGTGACATCTTATGTGAAATTTAATTTGCCTGGCTAACTTTATTAAGGTTGTAAAGATCAAGACATTTTGTTCATTATACTGGAAGCCCTAAAGGTACATGAAATGACTCACGATCCCTGGTGGTTCAGACGGTAAAGAATCCGCCTGCAGTGCAGGAGACCTGGGTCTCATCCTTGGGTGAGAAAGATCTCCTGGAGAAGGAAGTGGCCACCCACTCCAGTACTCTTGCCTGGAGGCTCCCACTGACAGGGAAGCCTGGTGAGCTACAGTCCGTGGGATCGCAAAGAGCTGGACAAGACTGAGCATGCACAATTCAATACAAACTTAGATGAAACATAAACCAGTCACCAAGAAGCCTCTAGTGGGCTTCTTAATGCTGAATATCAATACACTGACTGGTAAAAATAATCCCCCAAATCCTTCGTGCTTTTAGATGGTAATAGGTTTCCCCTAGAAGTTATTCTGTTGTTGTTCAGTCACTAAGTTGTGTCCGACTCTTTGCAACCCCATGACTATGGCCCACCAGGCTCCTCTGTTTCTGGGACTTCCCGGGCAAGAAGAGTAGAGTGGGTTGCCATTTCTTCCTCCAGGAGATCTTCCTGAACCAGGGATCGAACCTGTGTCTCCTGCATTGACAGCCAGATTCTTCACCACCATTCTTCCCTGATGGTTCAGTGGAAGCCAGAGTCAGACAGGACTTAGCGACTAAACAACAACAATAAAAGTTATTTTAATTATTTTCTTTAAACATGCATTGTTGATACATATTCTGTTGGGAAATAAGTTAAAATTCAAAATGTGATTAAAACCTGATTTAAAAATTACTCAAAATGTAGACATGTCCATCATGAATAACCATCAATTGATCTGCAGATGATAAGTCCTCACAGAAAGGCCTTTGTTTGCAACAGCTGTTCAGTTTCAGCGAATTCAGAAAGTCATCTATTAAGAAATGTCATCTGATGCTTTTGACAATAATGGTCTTACTCAGAACAGAACCAAGAGAGCAATTGTAATCACTTGAGGTAGTGCCTCATTTTGATACACAAACGGTTATATACAAAAAGGAAAAGGCCCATCGAAACAGCAGCCAAGATTTGGAAATAAAATGGTATCTGAAAAATGTATTATCTCACTAATTTTTATTTCTTTGTAAATAAATCAAATTCTCTTAATCATTCATTTCAGCTACATCTGTTGTACCAAATTCTCTGTGACTTAAACAAAAACTTGAAATTAAATTATAAAACCAGGAATTCTTTTTATTATTTTTATTTCTTTTTTTTTTCATTTATTTTTATTACTTGGAGGCTAATTACTTCAAAACATTTCAGTGGGTTTTGTCATACATTGACATGAATTAGCCATGGAGTTACAGGTATTCCCCATCCCGATCCCCCCTCCCACCTCCCTCTCCACCTGATTCCTCTGGGTCTTCCCAGTGCACCAGACCTGAGCACTTGTCTCATGCATCCAACCTGGGCTGGTGATCTGTTTCACTATAGATAATATACATGCTGTTCTTTCAAAACATCCCACCCTCGCCTTCTCCCACAGAGTCCAAAAGTCTGTTCTGTACATCTGTGTCTCTTTTTCTGTTTTGCATATAGGGTTATCATTACCATCTTTCTAAATTCCATATATATGTGTTAGTATACTGTAATGGTCTTTATCTTTCTGGCTTACTTCACTCTGTATAATGGGCTCCAGTTTCATCCACCTCATTAGAACTGATTCAAATGAGTTCTTTTTAACGGCTAAGTAATATTCCATGGTGTATATGTACCATAGCTTCCTTATCCATTCATCTGCTGATGGGCATCTAGGTTGCTTCCATGTCCTGGCTATTATAAATAGTGCTGCGATGAACATTGGGGTGCACGTGTCTCTTTCAGATCTGGTTTCCTCAGTGTGTATGCCCAGAAGTGGGATTGCTGGGTCATATGGCAGTTCTATTTCCAGTTTTTTAAGAAATCTCCACACTGTCTTCCATAGTGGCTGTACTAGTTTGCATTCCCACCAACAGTGTAAGAGGGTTCCCTTTTCTCCACACCCTCTCCAGCGTTCATTGCTTGTAGACTTTTGGATAGCAGCCATCCTGACTGGCGTGTAATGGTACCTCATTGTGGTTTTGATTTGCATTTCTCTGATAATGAGTGATGTTGAGCATCTTTTCATGTGTTTGTTAGCCATCTGTATATGTCTTCTTTGGAGAAATGCCTGTTCAGTTCTTTGGCCCGTTTTTTGATTGGGTCATTTATTTTTCTGGAATTGAGCTTCAGGAGTTGCTTGTATATTTTTGAGATTAATCCTTTGTCTGTTGCTTCATTTGCTATTATTTTCTCCCAATCTGAGGGCTGTCTTTTCACCTTGCTTATAGTTTCCTTTGTTGTGCAAAAGCTTTTAAGTTTCATTAGGTCCCATTTGTTTATTTTTGCTTTTGTTTCTAATATTCTGGGAGGTGGGTCATAGAGGATCCTGCTGTGATTTATGTCGGAGAGTGTTTTGCCTATGTTCTTCTCTAGGAGTTTTATAGTTTCTGGTCTTACATTTAGATCTTTAATCCATTTTGAGTTTATTTTTGTGTATGGTGTTAGAAAGTGTTCTAGTTTCATTATTTTACAAGTGGTTGACCAGTTTTCCCAGCACCACTTGTTAAAGAGGTTGTCTTTTTTCCATTGTATATCCTTGCCTCCTTTGTCAAAGATAAGGTGACCATAGGTTTGTGGATTTATCTCTGGGCTTTCTATTTTGTTCCATTGACCTATATTTCTGTCTTTGTGCCAGTACCATACTGTCTTGATGACTGTGGCTTTGTAGTAGAGCCTGAAGTCAGGCAGGTTGATTCCTCCAGTTCCATTCTTCTTTCTCAAGATTACTTTAGCTATTCGAGGTTTTTTGTATTTTCATACAAATTGTGAAATTATTTGTTCTAGTTCTGTGAAAAATACCGTTGATAGCTTGATAGGGATTGCACTGAATCTATAGATTGCTTTGGGTAGAACAGCCATTTTGACAATATTGATTCTTCCAATCCATGAACACGGTATGTTTCTCCATCTGTTTGTGTCCTCTTTGATTTCTTTCATCAGTGTTTTATAGTTTTCTATGTATAGGTCTTTTCTTTCTTTAGGTAGATATACTCCTAAGTATTTTATTCTTTTTGTTGCAATGGTGAATGGTATTGTTTCCTTAATTTCTGTCTTTTCATTGTTAGTGTATAGGAATGCAAGGGATTTCTGTGTGTTAATTTTATATCCTGCCACTTTACTATATTCATTGATTAGCTCTAGTAATTTTCTGGTAGAGTCTTTAGGGTTTTCTATGTAGAGGATCATGTCATCTGCAAACAGTGGGAGTTTCACTTCTTCTTTTCCTATCTGGATTCCTTTTACTTCTTTTTCTGCCCTGATTGCTGTGGCCTAAACTTCCAACACTATGTTGAATAGTAGTGGTGAGAGTGGGCACCCTTTTCTTGTTCCTGATTTCAGGGGAAATGCTTTCAATTTTTCACCATTGAGGGTGATGCCTGCTGTGGGTTTGTCATATATAGCTTTTATTATGTTGAGGTGTGTTCCTTCTATTCCTGCTTTCTGGAGAGTTTTAATCATAAATGGATGTTGAATTTTGTCAAAGGCTTTTTCTGCATCTATTGAGATAATCATATGGTTTTTATCTTTCAATTTGTTAATGTGGTGTATTACATTGATTGATTTTCGGATATTAAAGAATCCTTGCATTCCTTAAAACCAGGAATTCTTTAAAGACACAAAGAGCTGCTCTTAAATCACTTGCTCTGCCAATTATCTCCTACACCTGAAATCAATCATCATCTCTGTAACTAGTAAAACATTGCTACTATAAAAAAAATTAAATTTCTCCACTTTAATTCAAAAACAAAGAATGCAATTCAGATTACCATTCTGTATCACCTGATCTTGGGTTTGCATACAAGTACTGTATTTCTCAGAGTACAACCACAGGAAGGTTATAGTAGACTTGATTATTCTGAGCTTCAAATTACTTAGTCCTTTGAGATCTACCATTTTTAAACAATAAAGTAAATACTGGGATTTTACAGCTTTGTGTAGTACTTACATATTTATTTCATGAAGAGTGAAATATTCATTTGAAAATATGTGGGTTATTTTCAAGTATCTTCTGATACTGATTCCTAACATAATTTCACACTAATAAAAGATTCTGTATGATTTCAATACCTTTAGGCCATGAAATTTTTGCACCTGTTTTATGTCCCCTGGATACCTTCCAGTGTCTCCTGGCTTATAGTCCATGTGATTGTGACAAGAATTTGCATACTATTTTGTGAAAATTACACAAATCTTAATTACGTTGAATTGGCTCATAGTGCTTTTCAGGCCTACTATATTCTTCTACTACTTTTCTGTATATGCATTCTATTAATTTTTCAGAGTTTTATACTAAAATCCAACCAAGAATCTTTATTTACTTAAAAAATAATTGTAATATATGATGGAAATATATATTAAAAATAATTGTAATATATGATGGAACTAACTTTGTTCTATATTTTCCAAGTCTCCTGTAAATATGTTGTTATATTTTCAATAAAAAAAATAAAGTGGACTCCACACAACTGCACTCACCTCATATGCTAAAAGTAATGCTCAAATTTTGCCAAACTAGGCTTCAACTGTACATGAACTGAGAACTTCCAGATGTTCAGGCTGGATTTAGAAAAGGCAGAGGAACCAGAGAGCAAATTGCCAACATTCATTGGATCACAGAAAAAGCAAAGAGAATTCCAGGAATGCATCTACTTTTGCTCCATTGATCACGCCAAAGCCTGGATGGATGGATCTGCGTGGATCACAACAAACTGGAAAATTCTTAAAGAGATGGGAATACCATACCATCTGACCTGCCTCCTGAGAAGCCTGTGTGTAGGTCAAGAAGCAACAGTAAGAACCAGACATGGAACAACATACTGGCTGCAAACTGGGAAAGGAGTACATCAAGGCTGTATATTGTCACCTGCTTATTTAACTTCTATGCAGAGTACATCATGAGAAACGCTGGGCTGGAAGAAGCACAACTGGAATCAACACTGTCAGGAGAAATATCAATAACCTCAGATACACAGATGACACCACCCTTATGGCAGAAAGCAAAGAGGAACTGAAGAGCCTCTTGATGAAAGTGAAAGAGGAGCGTGAAAAAGCTGGCTTAAAACTCAACATTCAAAAAACAAAGATCATGGCATGTGGTCTCATCACTTCACGGCAGACAGATGGGGAACAATGGAAACAGTGACAGACTTTATTTTCTTGGGCTCCAAAAATCACTGCAGATGGTGACTGCAGCCATGAAATTAAAAGACGCCTGCTCCTTGGAAGAAAAGCTATGACAAACCTAAACAACATATTAAAAAACACAGACGTTACTTTGCCGACAAAGGTCTGTCCAGTCAAAGCCATGGTTTTTCCAGCAGTCGTGTGTGGATGTGAGAGTTGGACCATAAGGAAAGCTAAACACTGAAGAATAATTTATGCTTTTGAACTGTGGTATTGGAGAAGACTCTTGAGAGTCCCTTGGACTGCAAGGAGATCCGACCAGTCCATCCTAAAGGAAATCAGTCCTGAATATTCACTGGAAGGACTGATGCTGAAGCTGCAGCTCCAATACTTTGGCCACCTGATACGAAGAACTGACTCACTGGAAAAGACGCTGATGTTGGGAAAGATCAAAGGCAGGAGAAGAAGGGGACAAGAGAGGACGAGATGGTTGGACGGCAACACTGACTCCATGGACATGAATCTGAGCAATCTCCAGGATATGGTGAAGCACAGGGAAGTCTGTCATGCTACAGTCTGTGGGGTCGCAAAAGAGTCAGGCACAACTGAGCAACTGAGCTGAACTGATTGATGATATTAGAACCACAGTTTCAAACTATTCTTGAAGTAGTTTATTTGTTTTTCAAGCATTAGTACAGAAAAAACAGTATCCTACTAAATCTCATGAGGTAAAATGCTTTATTTTTTAAATCAGAAAATGGTGGTGGAGAAACTAAAGAAGAAAAATTGATCTGAGCACTTTTTATCTAGAAGATCAGAAAAGGCAACTATATTTACATCTTTGATTCACACACAAACTAGAAACTCAAGTCATTCTTTACCCTTTCTACTCCTTCAACAGCAGTATCCAATACGATCATCAAGTTAGATCATGTTCCTTTTATATCCCTCACATTTCTCAATCTTACCCTCTTTTCTCTATTTCTACTGCCAGGTCTTAGTTCAAACCACCATAATTTGTTATCTGAATCACTGCAACAAGCCCCAATATTATTCTCCCTGGTTCTGTCAGAAGAGTTATAAGATAGACAAACCTCTGGCAGTCTGTCAAGGGTTTAAAAAAAAAAATGTAAGTGAACAGCATTATTATAACAGCAGAAATTAATTTATTAGGGACCATCGTGTAAAGTTAAACACTGAATACCCTGTGATCCTGCTGTTCTTACCCTTGGTACATATCCAGGAGAAAAGTTTAACAGAAATATGAACAGAAATACTCATCGTAAAAAGTCTATAACAGCATAACACTGAAAATAACACAAATGTCTACAGACAGGAAAATGGACAAATGATGGTAAACTTGCAGAAAGACTATACAGTGGTCAAATGAATGAACTGCAAGCACATGCAGAAAGAATGAATATTAGTGATATTTAACCAAGAAAGCAAGTCCAAAAGACTAGATTTAGTATATTTTTTAAATAAAAACAAAAAACAATACAAAATATATTGTTCAGGTAAATGTACATATGGTAAAAGCTTTATAAAGTTTAGAAGACTAAAATACAAAGTTCGAGATGACAGTTACCATTTAGGGAGAGGCAAGGAGAACACACAAAAAGATGCAAGCTACTAGCAGGGTTTGAGAAACTGGATTGACAGATACTATTTTATTGATGTATATAAATATATACACACTAGATAAGCAGATCATGTACAGACCAGAGAGGACAATCATGATCCAGTAATTATGATTAGCATTATCCTGTGCAAATTGGTTAAAAATGTTAATACATTTAGAGGGGGAAAGTAAGGAATGAAAAGAATAACATCAAAAATCTCAAGAGAATAAGTGAAATCTTTTAATTATAAAAAGGACAGAGGGCTAGAGTCAACAGGGCTGATTTCTTTTTCCTAGTCCTACCACTGAATAGCTATATATTCTTTGACTAGCCACTTAACAGGTGAGCTTTCAAAACTGAGTTTCCAAACTGTCAGATGGATTAAAAAATTTATTTTCCAAAAACAAATGAACAGTATTTAAAGTTATTGGGTATGAAATCTTGTCTTTTTTAGTAGATGTGTCATCCCATTCTTGTCTTCCCTGCCATTCCTGGCCCGCCAACATTCTATTACTTGTCACTGTACTATTTTGCACACAAATAAGGCACCCAGCTAATCATCCCAGTAGATTTGCTTTATAACTTATATTGATTATTACAAACACTTAATAATATGTGCTGAACTTCAAAAGACACATATAACCTGGGAGAACAACAGTGAAATAAATGCTGTTACTACAAAAAAGTATAAGGTTTAACTAGGTTATGCTACAGTAACAAACAAAGCTTGATGGCTTAAAATAACTTAAAAGACTTCATTCTTTCACACTCTATGTCCCGTGAGAGTGGACTGGGGCTCTGCTCCAACTCTTCAAGGACCTAATCCAAAGCTGAAGCTACCAAAGGAAGGGAGCAAAGCGTATGACAAAGAATACATTTAACACTCTCTCTTAAAGCTTCCATCCAGAGCACTACTTTTACTCTGCTTCACTAGCTGAATCAAATCACATGGACATGCCTAATTTTTTTAAGCAGGCAGGAATTCTTACCACATTCCCAAGAGGAAAATCAGAATATATGTGAACATTTTTCACAATTTCACAATGTTTTAGCATTTGGAGACAAACATCAAATGTAATATTAACATACTACTATGCATTAAAAACTCAAGATTAGAAATAAGCAACATAATTGATTTTTAAATGATTTAACAATATAAAAATTCAAACAGCAAATAAAGAAAAGATCAAATGCAAACCAAATCGCCATCAAAATTTCCTAAATTGGGAAAAATATATATATATTCCTTAACAAGCATTAAGACATTTCAAGGAAATATTTACTTTCCCTGCAAAATGTCAGTATTCCTAAGACATTCAAATTGTCCATAGTTAAGCTGCCCAGTTTAGTCGGTAGAGTCTGACTGCAGTGCAGAGACCTGGGTTCAATCCCTTGGTCAGGAAGATCCCCTGGACAAGGAGATGGCAACCCACTCCAGCATTCCTGCCTGGAGAATCCCATGGACAGAGGAGCCTGGCGGGCTCCAGTATATGAGGTCGCAAGAGTCAGACACAACTGAGTGACTTAAGCACACAAGCTGCTCAACAGATCCTCCACTAAAAAGGAAATACAACAGGAACAGAAAGATTTCCCCAAAACTCTCATTTTGGAGAATAGTAACTATAGATCTACATTGTTTGATTTAAACTGAGAGGAAGGTAACTTACACTAAAGGGTATTACAACAAGAATGACAAGGTGTACCACGATGGAGGCAAGAGTTTACAACTGGGATTGACTTAGGCCAAGATAACTGCACCATATACTGGAGAGGGAAGTATATTGTAATCAACTTAACTAGAAGACCTGGAACCTCTCTGGGCTATCCTGTATTAAGCATATACTTACACAATAATGATGAAAGTACACTGAAGAAATAGGGCTCCCTCTGAATATAATGAAGGTGGAACGGGAAGCCTAAAGGTTTAATCAAAGCGAGACATGCTAGGCCTCATAACCTGAAAAGGTATGATTTGGATTCTTACCTGGAACAGAGTTGTATAACAGTTGGTGAAGATGTGCTATTAAGAACTAGGTATATTCAATCTCATGAACAATTAGATTAGAACAGCTGAACCAGAAAGGTCCAACCAAGCTTGAAAGTATGTGTCTTTTGGAGGAATAGCATATAATCCCTCATGTCATACTAAAATTTGGTTTAAACTCCTCAATATCTGAGGAGCTTCAGATGAAAATAATAATCAAAATAAGATCCTTCCCATTATCAGATAATTTTTATTATGACTTCTGCCCCTTGCAACCATTATCTAAAAGCACACTCATTATTTAAAATACTAACTGAGCATCCAGTATACACAAATCCCGTGTTAGGAACTAAGGCCTGGCCTTGAAGTCAGAAATAAAGAAAAGCAAACAACAATAATGAAGTGTGGTAATGATGATTCTCAAGCAGCTCTGGGCCCACAACGGAGGACACATGAGAGTGGACACAGAGAACAAAGGAAGGCCTGACAGACTGCACAGGCTCAGTAACTACTAAATGAAGAGCAGCCTAATTTGATCTCCAGGACTTTAATTTGCAAAGACCTATTATTTTGACCAGTGTACTAGTCAGGAATCAATCAAAAAACAGAAACAACAACAGTAATTTTAACAGAGAGAATTGTTAATCAGGAATTGGAGAACTGAAAAGGCAAGAGGACACAGACTGACAGGATCTGAAGGAGCAGCTATGACCCAGAGCTGAAAGAAGCAAAGCAAACCTGGAATGATTAAAACTCACAGGCCTAGAGAAGCCCCATGAAACTGGGACCAATCTCTGAAAAGAAAGCAGCTTCTGAAGCACACGGAGAACTTGAAGGAGGGTCCCTGAAAAACACAGAGAGGAGCCGCCGGCCACTCCCACTGCTGCCCCGTGCAGCCCTCTCTCTGTGCGGACAGGCAGGAAGAAGATGCAAGGAGAAGCAAACCCTCTGACCCTCCTCTCTGCTTTACCGTCTCCCACTGGGACCTCCGGCTGGCAGAATGTCACAGGGAACCAGCAGGTCAAAGCGGAACACACACAGCAAAATAAAGTGTAGAAGACCAAGCCTGGGGCTGACAGAAAACACAGCTCAATGGCTGCACCACCTGTAACTTTACTTCTCCATTCCAAATGTTTAAGAATATAAACTATTTAATATTCTGCAAATATTCAGAATTACAAAACGCTAGCTGAATAAAGCTATTTGAGCCATCTCATGACTTGTGAGGAAATTATGGAGACCAAAGTGAAGGGATCTATTTTAAAACCCAAACTTTAAACCAACCACCATTTTCGTACTCTACAAATTAGGCAACATATAGACCTTAAAAAACAAAATCAGAATCTCAAGAGTTCAGCAAAACTCTGAAAGCTCAAATTTAATGTCTACATACAAATTTTATTTCCAGACATGGCAAGGAGTGCTCGCTTCGGCAGTACATATACTAAAACCAGACATGGCAAAAAAGGAGAGGTAAGAAAGCTTTCTTAAGTGGTCAATGCAAAGAAATAGAGGAAAACAATAGAATGGGAAAGATTATAGATCTCTTTAAGAAAATGAGAGATACCAAGGGAACATTACATGCAAAGATGGGCACAATAAAGGACAGAAACGGTATGGACCTAACAGAAGCAGAAGATAAGAAGAAGAGGTGGCAAGAATACACAGAAAAACTATACAAAATGACTTAGATAATCACAATTGTGTGATCACTCACCTAGAGCCAGACATTCTGGAATACAAAGTCAAATGAACCTTAGGAAACATCACTACGAACAAAGCTAGCAGAGGCCCAGTTGAGCTATTTCAAATCCTAAAAGATGATGCTGTGAAAGTGCTGCACTCAATATGCCAGCAAATTTGGAAAACTCAGCAGTGGCCATGGGACTGGAAAACGTCAGCTTTCATTCCAATCCCAAAGAAAGGCAATGCCAAAGAATGTTCAACCTACCAAACAATTGCACTCATTTAACAGGCTAGCAAGATTATACTCAAAATCCTTCAAGCCAGGCTTCATCAGTATCTGAACCGAGAACTTCCAGATAGACAAGCAGGATTTAGAAAACACAGAGGAACTAGAGATCAAATTGCCAACATCTGCTGGATCATCGAAAAAGCAAGAGAATTCCAGAAAAACATCTACTTCTGCTTCACTGACTACGCCAAAGCCTTTGACTGTGTGGATCACAACAAACTCTGGAAAATTCTTGAAGACATGGGAATACCAGACCACCTTATCTGCCTCCTGAGAAATCTGTATGCAAGTCAAGAAGCAACAGTTAGAACCAGAGACGGAACAAGACTGGTTCCAAATTGGGAAAGGAGTACATCAAGGCTGTATATTGTCATCCTGCTTATTTAACATATATGCCGAGTACATCATGCAAAATGAAAGGCTGGATGAAGCACAAGCTGGAATCAAGATTGCCGGGAAAAATGTCAACAACCTCAGATACACAGATGATACCACCCTAATGGCAGAAAGTGAAGAGGAACTAAAGAGCCTCTTGATGAAAGTGAAAGAGGAGAGTGAAAAAGCTGGCTTAAAACTCAACATTCAAAAAACGAAGATCATGGCATTCGGTCCCATCACTTCATGGCAAATAGAAGGGAAAAAGTGGCAAGACTGATTTGCTTTTTTGTTGATCCAAAATCACTACAGATGGTGACTGCAACCATGAGATTACTCCTTGGAAGAAAAGCTATGACAAACCTAGAGAGCATATTAAAAAGCAGAGACATTATTTTGCTGACAATGGTCTGTGTATTCAAAGTCATGGTTTTCCCAGTAGTCATATATAGATATGAGAGTCGGACTATAAAGAAAGCTGAGTGCCAAAGAACTGATGCTTTCCAATTGTGGTGCTGGAGAAGACTCCTCAGAGACCCTGGGACAGCAAGGAGATCAAACCAGCCAATCCTAAAGGAAATCGACCCTGAATATTCATTGGAAGGACTGATGCTGAAGCTAGAATACTTTGGCCACCTTATGTGAAGAGCTGATTCATTAGAAAAGACTCTGATGCTGGGAAAGATTGAGGGCAAGAGGAGAAGGGGTTGACAGAGGATGAGATAGCTGAATGGCATCAATGACTCAATGGACATTAATTTGAAAGAACCCCAGGAGATAGTGAAGGACAGAGAAGCCTAGCGTGTTGCAGTTCACAGGTTCACAAAGAGTGGGACACGACTTGGCGACTGAACAACAAATTTTGAACTCTCACGTATTCAAAAATCAAAGGAAAAGATTAATGTGGATTAATGAAAGGTCTGAATTGCTAACATTTTAGATAAATGCTATTTCATTACTTTCAGATGTTACTAGCTTTTTCTTTTAAACCAAATCTTAATCTGAATGACTAATATTTTTATTGCTTGAAATGTTCTGCATCTCTGGAATAAATGACTTAAGGATACATCATTTCAAACATACACCATTTCACCAAATCTAAGATGCCATCAACTATGTTGTTGTTCACGTAGAACACAGCATCACTGTATAAACCACTAAGGAAAAAATGCTATAAATTAAACTATGACTTCATGAATTCTTTCATGGACTTTTAAGACTTATTGTAAGAATCATACTCAGAATATACTTTGATTAATAAGTTCTTCATTGTCAATTGCTGTTACTGTAGTTTTTAGAGTACATATAAGTATTTTGGTTTCTTAAATTTCTACTTTTTATTTTTCTTATAGCTTTGTTTACCCTATTATTTACTCAACAAATATCTTTCTCCAGAAAGAGCATCAAGATTAACCTGATTTCATTTCAAACCAGTGAGCTAAACAGTATCATTTAACATTCACAAAGCAAAGGCCTGAGTCATGAAGGATGGGAAGGAACAGGGTACAGGGATTGGTTTGCTTTGTCATTTACTTTTTACGTTTTCTTTTTTTCCCACTTATTTTTATTAGTTGGAGGCTAATTACTTTACAGTATTGTAGTGGTTTTTGCCACACATTGACATGAATCAGCCATGGATTTACATGTGTTCCCCAACCCGATCCCCCCCTCCCGATCCCCTCTCCTGCATCCCTCCCCATCCCATCCCTCCAGGTCTTCCCAGTGCACCTTTGGCTGTGTCGGGTTTCAGATGCAGCATGCAGGCTCCAGAGCATGCGGGCTCTCGTGGGCTCTCTATCTGAGGCATGAGGGCTCAGCAGCTGTGGTGCCCAGGCTTAGCTCCTCAACCAGGGATAGACCACCATCCCCCTAACCGGCATTGGAAGCCGTATTCTTGACCACTGGACCACCAGGAAGTCCCCGGGTACAAAGTTTCTATTTTGGGGTAGAGGGTGATGAAAATGTTCTAAAATTATAGTGAGGTTGTAGAACTGCAAATATATTAAAAACCAGTGCACTGTGCATTTTGAAGGGGTGAGTTTCATAGTACGTAAATTATAGTTCAAAGCTGTTAAAATACTTACATTTAGGATAAATTCTGTTCTCTCACATCAAAACAAACAAAATACAGCATACTTTCAAAATAACTGAAAATAACTATATATTAGGGGAGTCTCTAGTTCAGGTGCCAACAAACTTTATCGGCATATTACCCAGTAGAAAATATTTTAGGCTTTGTGGACCACATATAGTATCTGCCAAAATTTTTTAAAGCAACCTTTAAAAAAGTAAAGCCATTCTTAGCTGTAGGACTGTAGCTTGCTGGTCCTGCTCTATCACATACTACTTTTCTATTTCAGAAAGCAAACAGTCCAAAGTAGCCTACAGTGGTGACAACAATAAGGAGGAAACTAACTAGAAAAGCAGTTTCAGTCTTTTGATAAATTCAGTTTTCTTCTCATGTACTGCTGCAGGGGGGGAAGGGTGGGGGTGGAAATTTGGATACAAAAATTATTTCCACATCATAAATCAGACATTCTAGATGTATCGTCCCAGTATCCCAGGCGCTTTAATGAAAGGAGCCAGCCCTCAGACATTTATAATTAGTAACTCACGAGTTATTCACATCCAAAAAATATTTGAGGGGATAAAGACAATTACAGAAGTGACTCACAGAGATACATCTATGCATCTAATCAAAACTCACAAAATTTCCAGTTTTGAAAGGAAATAAATCAATTAGTATAAACTAGCATTATTATAATTAGAATGGCCAGTACAGTTTTTCAAATGGGGTTCCACGAGGTGCTACTTGTTCTAGAGATCGTGACTTAAAAAAGTAAACAGTGGGTTTTTCTGAACTCTGTACACTGAAAGCGAGCTCCCAGGGCTGGAAAGGTGATCAAGGCGTCCATCAGCAGCTCCCCGTCTGTGAGCCCCTGCAGGGAGCACCGTCTTCAGGATTCCATGTCAACTCAAACACGTAACAGTATACAGTCTTACAGCACGTGACTTCTTTACTCAGCACAGTGACTGTGAAATTAATCCACATTTTATGTACCAGGCTTCCCAGGTGGCTCAGTGGTAAAAAAAAAAAAAAATCCACCAGCCAATGCAGGAGACGCAGGAGTTGTGGGTTTGATCCCCGGGTCAGAAAGATCCGCTAGAGTAGGAAATGGTAACCCATGCCAATATTCTTGCCTGGAAAATCCCATGGACAGAGGAGCCTGGCAGGCTATAGTCCATGGGGTCACAAAACATGACTTAGCTACTGAGCAGGTAAGGATAGATACAGGACTTCGCTGGTGGCTAAGACACTAAACAATCTGCCTGCAATGCAGGAGACCTGGATTCAATCCCTGGGTCAGGAAGATCCTCTGGAGAAGAGAATGGCCACTCGCTCCAGTATTCTTGCCTGGAGAATTCCGTGGACAGAGAAGCCTGTGGGCTACTGTCCATGTGGTTGCAAAGAGCTGGACGTGACAGAGCAAGTAACAGACATGTACCAGCAGTTTGCTCTTTACTGCTGAAGAGCACTCCCCTGGATGGATTACACCACTTTCTCTTCTTTAGCCTGTTCAAGAACACATAGTTTGCTTCCAGAGTTTGAATGTTTCTAGGAACATTTCTGTACAGATCTTTTTTGCAGGGTCTTATGGTAGATGTATGCTTAACTTTCTAGGGAATGTCCAGTTTTCCAAAGTGATTGCACCATTTTTATATGCCCACCAGCAAAGTATGTTCCAGTTGCTCCACATCCTCATAAACAGTGTATTATTTAACTTAATTTTATACATGGCTATGTACCTAGGTTTATAGAGTTTACAGTCTTCACATCTTGTTTCTTAGAACAATTCTGTGAGATAAAAAAGGTACTATTTATCATTTCCATTATATGAGTGAGAAAATAAAAGCTCAAAATTTAAGTAACTCAAAGTCATTACACTAAGTAAATCATGAAAAAGCCAAAATTCAAATCCTATGTGCTCTTTCCATTAACCCACACACAAATAAGTTGGTTCATGTGCACTTTACAAGGGAAACACAAACTGCCTTTCAATTTTTGTGAAACTGAGTAATATTCTTGAGTAAAGTAAAGCAACTGTAATTATCTTATAAAAGAAAAATCACAACTTAAAACAACTTTAGTCATATCAAATTATCTGCAAGTCAACAGATTTTACTTACTATCCTACCAAAATGTGCTCAATAAACTATTTCCTAATGAGGATATCTGATATTTCTTTTAAATATAAACTAGGTTTATACAAAGTAGATAATACTATAAATAGTACATTTGCAGGAAATCTGTAAATATTCCTCCTGCCATAGGCCTACAAACATTTCTCCTTGGGCAGAATCATAAAGATAAATTCCAGACTCAATTCCACAAGTGGTTAGGAAAAATTTCAACTATCCCTGGTTATATTTTAGCACCTCTGAGAAGAGATATCTGACAAACAGAAGGCCAAAAGGCCCCCAGCAAACCTTCAACAGCTATCCAGCCTTCCTAGTCAGTGTATTTTTAAATGAAGTTACTAACATAATTAATACTCTTTTTGAGAACAGTATTGTCAAGAGTTAAGACATTCCATCAGAGAAATAGGCCACACTCATTATTATAGGAACACAGACATTACCCTTACCCTTACTACATAGCTGGCCAACTTTGTCATCACTTTTATGGGCAGTATAACTCAGTCCTTCATATAAGGAAAAGCAAAATAAAAAAGCTTCCTTAGTTCTAATAAACCACAGCCACTATCTAACATATAATAATAATATATGATATCTGCTATGTTATATCTAGTGGATTAACAGAAATGAAGAACGTAAAAATCATCCTTGAAAAATAAAAAGTGGAATTATAAAAACTGTTTTTAAATTCCACCATCCCCCCATCAAAAAGTCAATTAGTAACTCATGTTTGTTTGAAGTATTTGGTTAAGGCTAAGACCAATAAATTTGATCCTTACATAATTCAATTAGCTTGGCATTAGTAGGAATATAATGTACCCACAGCTCCGGACATTAAGAAATGGAACTATGTATGATCGGTCCTATGAGAATTTAGCTAAGATTTGAGGTGGTTCAATGTCATCACTGACACAAAGGATGTGACCCTGGTTAGATAGCTGGGGTCCTTATATATAAGTCAACAAAATTTTAATATTTACAAAAACACCTGAATATATTTTTACCTCCTCATTTCCATTGATCGTCTCATTGCATGACATTTTTAATGATTTCTACTATTGTTTCTTATTCTGTTCTAACTCAATATATCCTCCAAAAGCACTTAACTACTTGAATTTCTAACAGTTGAAATTAAAAAACTGAATTATACTTAATGAATTAGAGCCAATTAAGGGTTATTTCAATAGTAATGTCACTCCCCATAATGAATGAGAGAGAAGAACGGTTTCACAGTTTATGGACTGGAAACTGCTCACATTCTCAGTCTCTCTTATCTACAGTTTTCCATATGTGAAATTATCTTTGCTGTCATGTGAGTTACAGCATAAACAAAGTTGAAACCTCTAGAAAATAAAGCCCAATAAGACCTCTACATTGACTGTATGAGTACTCAGAGAATAATGGGAGGCCGAGATTTATCAAAAGAAAGCAATCATACAAACTGTACGTATCAAGAAACAGTGGTCTGCTAACAGACAAGAGAACTGTCACACTCTGGTGTGCTTTTTTTCCTTTTTTTTAGGAAAATAGAGGGTTTACAAACACAGTCTCAAGTCTATTATTTTATCTATACTGCATCTATAGGAATGATTTAGGAAGATTTCAATAGAAAAAAAAATTTGACTTAGAGGGGAGAGATGATTTCTCTACTCAACAACAATAGTACATTATGACTTGTTCTTTTTACTGTTCTGAATCCACCTGTATAAAGGATAAAGAAAGTCAAGAGGTCACAATCTTTAGATGTGGCTCTATGTTCCCGTGCTATTTTGTGGTTAGAAGTTAGGGAAGTGACTGGAATTGTTCCCTCTCTCAAAGGTAGGAAATGAGAGGTTATCCTAAGGTCAGAATCTTCTAATGTGGCTCCTGATTTAAATTGTGTTAACGTGCTCCGCTCCAGGATGAAGCAATTACGACCAGACCAACGTGCTCTGCAGCTGGTTAGTCCGTGCTCCAGACCAGGCAGCCAGCAAAGCAGCTCCGGGGCCCGCTGCGGGCCCTGGGCCTCCCCAGACTCGAATGCAGGCCAGTCTTGATGGTACTAATTCTTACAAGGTATTGTCAGCTCCCCAAGGGAAGAAGGTAAACATAAATAGGAAATACCCTTTTAATTTTCCAAGCAAGCTACAACTGTTGAACTGTTTCAGTCTAAAATCCACCAGAAAAAGGAAATATTTTGACACCTCTATACGAAACCGTTATAGTGGCTCAAAAGTCTGCCTTAGAAGCATCAGATGATTCCTTGGGAAGAGGAAATTCTAAAGGAAGCCATTCTGCTGTTGTTGCTGTTTTTAAAGTGGGGGGGGGGGGGAGCTAAAAAGAGGCATTAGAGGGTATGACCAACCTAGATAGCATATTAAAAAGCAGAGACATTACTTTGCCAACAAAGGTCGTCTGGTCAAGGCTATGGTTTTTCCAGTGGTCATGTATGGATGTGAGAGTTGGTCGGTGACGAGAGCTGAGCACCGAAAAATTGATGCTTTTGAACTATGGTGTTGGAGAAGACTCTTGAGAGTCCCTTGGACTGCAAGGAGATCCAACCAGTCCATCCTAAAGGAGATCAGTCCTGGGTGTTCACTGGAAGGACTGATGCTAAAGCTGAGACTCCAATACTTTGGCCACCTCATGCGAAGAGCTGACTCACTGGAAAAGACCCTGATGCTGGGAGGGATTGGGGGCAGGAGGAGAAGGGGACGACAGAGGATGAGATAGCTGGATGGCATCACGAACTCGATGGGCATGAGTCTGAGTAAACTCCAGGAATTGGTGATGGACAGGGAGGCCTGGCATGCTGCAATTCATGGGGTCACAAAGAGCCAGACATGACTGAACGACTGAACTGAACTGAATGAAACCTAGGTAATTATTAATTACAAAGTTTTCTTAAAGGAGACAGCTAGAATGCAAAATTTTATGACCGTTGCTATAACCACAAGTGGTACTAATCATGGAATCACATAATATTCCAATTTTACTACAAAATCCATGTTAAAGTTTGAAAAAGTGCTTCAATCCTACCGCTTTCTTTCAAGTGAGATTTAAGAAAAATGTCTCAGATAGAATGGGATAGTCACTAAAAACAAGAATTCGTAAACTAACTCAGGACCAGTCCACTAATCAAGTCAATAATTCAACAAATCACAAAATGGAAAAAATTACACATATGTACCTTATGCATTTTAACTTAAAACATTCAAATGTGCTCACCAAACTTCTGCTGTAAAACAAAAGCCAAGATTGGAATCTCTTACATAAACCCATGTGCCAACACAGACACTACAATTTCTTGAAGATTTCTTTTAAATTGAAGGGAACAGCTGAAACACCTGAAAAGCAATCAATACACAACTGTGAGATTTGAATGTATGTTCCAGGTTGTTCATTGTCTTCCTTACATCTAATTCCAAATGATTTTTTTTTTTAAACATCAACCAGCCTTTATCAACTCCGTCCCAAGTTTTCACAGAAATAACTCTCCTTATACACTGAAATTTTATTGGTTTAGGTAATATTTGGCTGAATTATATAATTACAAGTAAAGCTGGCACACAACAAAGAAGATCAAACTAAAGACCAGACTACCAGTCACTGGTTAGTATTGAATGCGACGTGACCATCCACAAGCAGTCTTACCGAGGGACAAAGGAGGCAAAGCTGATACTACACCCTGGGCTGTCTTCTTAAAGACTCTACACACAGAAGACTCTGCAAGCAAGGAACCACCTACATGATCCAAAATACTCTAAACGTAACCAACTTTTTAACCGCAATAGGCATATGATTTGAACTTTCCTTTCTAAATGGAGTGCTAAAAAACTGTAATAAAATTTCTACACAGGTTTAAAAGACATTCTTAAACTGCAAAAGAATTTAACCAGAGAAGAGGAAAGAACCAAACTCAGTTAAACAAAAATTTTATTGTATAATCTTAACAGCCTATCTCTGAATGTGACCTTTTTTAAATTAGGTTAAATTCCACTGAGAAACTTTTTCTTATTTCATTCTTCTACAAGAAATACTACTTGAAATATGTAGATACCAACTAAGATTTGATTACTGTATATCAGTTCAGTTCTGTTGCTCAGTCGCTTCCAACTCTTTGCAACCCCAAGCACGTAGCACGCCAGGCCTCCCTGTCCATCGCCAACTCCCAGGGTTTACTCAAACTCATTTCCATTGAGTCGGCAATGCCAACCAACCATCTCATCCTCTTCTCCTCCTGCCTTCAATCCTTCCCAGCAACAGGGTCTTTTCAAATGAGTCAGTTCTTTGCATCAAGTGGCCAAAGTATTGGAGTTTCAGCTTCAGCATCAGTTCTTTCAATGAAGACTCAGGACTCATCTCCTTTATGATGAACTGGTTGGATCTCCTTGCAGTCCAAGGGACTCTTAAGAGTCGTATTCAATGCCACAGTTCAAAAGCATCAATTCTTTGGTGCTCAGCTTTCTTTATAGTCCAACTCTCATATCCATACATGACTACTGGAAAAACCATAGTCTTGACTAGCAAAGTAACATCTCTGCTTTTTAATATGTTGTCTAGGTAGGTTATAACTTTACTTCCAAGGAGGAAGCATCTTTTAATTTCATGGTTGCAATCACCATCTGCAGTGATTTTGGAGCCCCCCCAAAAAATAAAGTCTGTCATTGTTTCCACTGCTTCCCCAACTATCTGCCATGAAGTGATGGGAACAGATGCCATGATCTTAGTTTTCTGAATGTTGAGCTTTAAGCCAACTTTTTCACTCTCCTCTTTCACTTTCATCAAGAGACTCTTTAGTTCTTCTTCTCTTTTTGCTGTAAGTGTGGTGTCATCTGCATATCTGAGGTTACTGCTATTTCTCCCGGCAATCTTGATTCCAGCTCGTGCTTCATCCAGCCCAGCATTTCTCATGATGTACTCTGCATAGAAGTTAAATAAGCAGGGTGACAATATACAGCCTTGAAGTACTCCTTTCCAGATCTGGAACCAGTCTGTTGTTCTATGTCCAGTTCTAACTGTTGTTTCTTGATCTGCATACAAATTTCTCAGGAGGCAGGTAAGGTGGTTGGGTATTCCCATCTCTTTAGGAATTTTCCAGTTTGTTGTGATCCACACAGTCAAAGGCTTTGGCATAGTCAATAAAGCAGAAGTAGATGTTTTTCTGGCACTTTCTTGCTTTTTCGATGATCCAGCAGATGTTGGCCATTTGATCTCTGGTTCCCCTGTGTTTTCTAAAACCAGCTTGAACATCTGGAAGTTCACGGTTCATGTACTATTGAAGCCTGACTTGGAGAAGTTTGAGCATTCTTTGGCATTGCCATTCTTTGGGATTGGAATGAAAACTGACCCTTTTCAGTCCTGTGGCCACTGCTGAGTTTTCCAAATTTGCTGGCATATTGAGTGAAGCACCTTCACAGCATCATCTTTCAGGATTTGAAATAGCTCAACTGGAATTCCATCACCTCCACTTGCTTTGTTCATAGTGATGCTTCTTAAGGCCCACTTGACTTCACATTCCAGGATGTCTGGCTCTAGGTGAGTGATCACATCATCGTGATTATCTGGGTCGTGAAGATCTTTTTTGTATAATTCTTCTGTGTATTCTTGCCACCTCTTCTTAATATCTTCTGCTTCTGTTAGGTCCATACCATTTCTGTCCTTTATTGAGCCCATCTTTGCACAAAAAGTTCCCTTGATATCTCTAATTTTCAAGACGAGATCCCTAGTCTTTTTCATTCTATTATTTTCCTCTATTTCTTTGCACTGATCACTGAGGAAAGCTTTCTTATATACTGTATATAGAAATTAAAAATAAGTATTACAGAATTTGACCTGATGCTGGAAAATCAATTTTTGTTTTTATCATGCTTTGGTACAAGGTTTATAGTGAGCTCCTAGGCACCCGACTACAGGTTCACTTATATGATTGCTTCCACAACAGCAAGCTGAATATGTGAGTAAAATCCAAGTCATTAGGTATGCAATCAATAGGAAAGAAAACCTAACAGTACCTACCAAGGTTCTTCAGAACTCATGAGTAGTAAGAGTCAGTAAAATGGCTATGAATTCATTATTACTGAACTCCAGAATATATTTTACTCTAACTTTATTCAAACATGGTGGGGCAGGGGGGCATTATTTAATTACCATGAGCAAGTGTGTTCAATTTAATACAGTTTTTTTTAAGTGCAGGAGCATCAAAGTGCTTCTCAAGGAATCCGAAATAGACTCTTCTTTGTGGTGCCAACTGCTCCTGGAAATATGGCTTCTTTTACCAAAGAGATAAGACGCCAGCTAAGTTTCCCTAGAGCCCTGGTGTGTACTTGCCTTCTGTGTGCTCACTGCATGAGCACGTCTCTCGACAGCCTTAGTGAAAAAAAAAGGACAGAAAGGTTTCTACTCTTTTTCTATTATTCCTGTGAGGAGAAGGGATTAAATTTAAAAATGATTTTCACTGATTGTTCAAAAGACTCCTCTTACCTCTCAATAATCATTGCTCTAGAATGCAGTAATTGTTTTAGTTTACTACTCAACCTGACACTGGTTTTGATCCAAAATTTGATTTCCTAAGAACTACCTGAAAGACGTGTTCAAATGAATCAGTCTCAACATGAAAATTATGAGCAATTCTCTGTAAAGTTAACCAGTAACTCACAAGTTTATGCATTCCCTATACACTGTAAAATGATTAGGAATGTACAGAAAATAATTAGTACCCAGTGATATTAATGAACAATTTTTCTCTCAACAAGTGACATTTAAGTTTAAGTACTTCCCTGCCCACTAGTTTCTCTAGCATTATCATGTAAGAAGGTGTCTAAAATAAATTCAGTGGAAATAAGTACCTAAGATTATTAATGTGAATTTAGGTAAAATATGGGCTTCCCTAGTAGCTCACTTGGTAAAGAATCCACCTGCAATGCAGGAGACCCTGGTTCAATCCCTGGGTCAGGAAGATCCCCCGGAGAAGGGATAAGCTACCCACTCCAGTATTCTTGGGCTTCCCTCGTGGCTCAGCTGGGAAAGAATGCAGCTGCAACGAGGGAGACCTGGGTTTGATCCCTGGGTTGGAAAGATCCCCTGGAGAAGGAAAAGTTACCCACTCCAGTATTCTGGCCTGGAGAATTCCATGAACTGTATAATCCATGGATCACAAAGAGTCGGACACGACTGAGTGACTTTCACTAGATAAAATATATTTTAACTGTTAAGAGATCTGGCCTTTAATCACTTTTCTCCTCTTGTGCAAGCAGAAGTAATAAAAATTGAGCTCTGGATAACAACAACAAAAAGAGACAAAATTAGCCTTTCATATAATTTTTCATCAATCCTTTTAAAATATAAAATCTCTGTAAGACTACCAGAAGTTAGCAATATCAAGGAAATTATCTTTTCCCAATTTTATGTAATAGGAAAAGTAGTTAAGAATATGATGTGCCAATCTATTCTAGTTCTTTATTTAATTTCTCTTAACTCTTATTTAATTAACTCTTTATTTAATTAACTCTTAACACAGTAACCCTGTAATATTATTTAAATTATCCCCATCTTACTTATCTAAAGAAGCTGTCACTGACGACTTAAAAACTTGCTCAAAGTTACAGCAGAAAAGGCAGCTGGAAGCCAAGCAGTGTAAGACCCTGCCAAGTTCATGCTCTGAACTAGTATATCCACAGTAGGGTTTAACACACTGCTTTATTCAATAAATATGAATTGGCTGGGTGCTTGATGGGCTTCTCAGGCAGCACTAGTGGTAAAGAATCCACCTACCAATGGAGGAGACCAAAGAGATGCAGGTTCCATCCCTGGGTTGGAAAGAACCCCTGAAGGAGGGCACGGCACCCCACTCCAGTATCCCTGCCTGGAGAACCCCATGGACCGAGGAGCCTGGTGGGCTACAGTTCATGGGGTTGCAAAGAGCCGGACACAACTGAAGTGATTTAGCATGCATGCATAGATTTTCTTTCTTCTAGAACTTATAAAAATCAGCTTTTAAGAAATAAGGCACATACTAATCCTTTTCCTTTCCTTATTCTACTTTCACCTAGAGAAAATAGTCCCTACACTATGTTGTTCTTATTTTCATATACATCGCTTATGGAGCATCTTCCAATTTGTTTCTAATTAGTTTAAGTATGAAACTAAGAAAACTTGCAGACAAAGGATGTTTCCCTGTTCTTGTTTTTAAATTCCATTTCCTTGGAGGACCTAGATCTAAGAAGGAAGGTTCACTGAAGTGTTGGACAGGACAGGAAGGAGAGCAGTTTAAAAAAAAAAAGTCACTCTCTAGAGTAACTTATAAAGAAGAGGCGATGCAAAATTAGAGCATACCTCAGGTAGCATTCTTTCTGCTAAGTTCTATTAATAAAAGATTTTATTAGCAACTGTATATAACTTTAGTTATCTTGATTTCCATGAAAGACTTAGGAGTTGGTAGTTAAAAAGTGCTTTGCCCATTTTTACAAATAAGGAAAAGTCAAAATGTTCACGAATTTGCCTGAATTCTTATAGTTAGCAAGCCTTATCATTTCAAAAAGCAGGAGGGGAACATTGAGAATCAAAGCCTATCTCCAAGGCTCTTCACAGAAGAAGACAGCCAGAAGCAGATTCAAGAAACAGAATTACTATTTCAGTGTGTTACTACAGCTTAACAGACATAGTCCCTAAGAATATCCAACACAGAGGCAATGATCAAAGATTAGGATCCAATTTCATCTTGCTCTAAAGCAGAGGTTCTCCAAGTGTGGCCCGTGGAATCTTTAAAGGGGGCTGGTACTTGTGTTAGCTGCTCAGTCGTGTCATACTCTGTGTGACCCCATGGACTGTAGCCTGCCAGGCTCCTTTGTCCATGTCCATGAAATTCTTCAGGCAAGAATACTGGAATGGGTTGCCATTCCCTCCTCCAGGGGATCTTCCCAATCTAGGGATTGAACCCAGGTCTCCTGCATAGAAAACAGAATCTTAAGCATCTGAGCCACCAGGGGGTAGTTCTTAAGGTCAAACTATTTTTACAATAATACTAAAAACATATTTGCCTTTTTTACTTTTCTCTCATGAGTATAAAGTGGAACTTTTCAGATTACATTTCACATAATATTGCAATAGACTGAAATATAAAAGATATGAAAAGCCAGCTGTCTTCTACTAAGATAGACATTAAAGAGACTTGCAAATATGAAAACAATGCTACTCTTCTCACTGTATTTTTTTTCATTTATTTTTATTGGTTGGAGGCTAATTACAATATTGTAGTGGGTTTTGTCATACATTGACATGAATCAGCCATGGATTTACATGTATTCCCCATCCCGATCCCCCCCTCCCACCTCCCTCTCTACCCGATCACTGTATTTTTTGAAAATAGTTTTCATTTATTTGCAACACTTGTTATCTTTAAGTAAATTAATGTAAAAATTAAAGAATTTTTTGATACTGAGGCCAAAAAGGTTGAAAAGCCACTGGTCTAAAAAGCTATGTTAAACCAATCCTGAAATCTAAAATCTGGTCTTCTAAACTGATTTACTTACCAAGATAAGTAAGCTATGTAAATGGAAAGTTCCTGAGTTTCATGATATTAAAAACTCTTTAACAGAAGCATTTAAAAAATCTTTGTGTCTCTACCTACCCTCATCACATCACTCATATCCAAAAAAAAGTGCTGCATTAAGTCATATTACTTCCCTGTACATTTCTGAATCAACACTATACTTTATAGCTAAATTACAAAAAAGCTTCTATAATACCACATCACCTCAAAATAAACTGAACAGGAATGTTAGCCCACATAACTCAAAAGGTCAGACTTTGTCACATGGTGACAAATAATGACCTCACTAACATAAGCATGTTCTGCAAGGCTCAGCTAAATCATTCACTCTTCCAACCACCTCCTAACAGAAGGGAAGTTAAAAAAGCATTTTAGGAAAAGGATCATGTAAAATATATATTAAGATATTTAGAATGTCACATTCTTATGGCTATTAGAAAAATAAAACTTCCACTCCTTAAAAAAAAACCACACACACATTTTTCAATTACCAAATAAATTATGTATATGTTTTATATATGCTTATATGTTTTATATGTTTATACGTTTTTATATGAAGCACAAATTTCACAAAATCATCTACTTTTATCCATGATTCACTGAGAATGTTGTTAACATACTTGGCACAAGATAAATATGAATTTGTTTTTGATGTTTAAAAAAAGGAAAACTGTAGGCAACTTTCTAGCCTCTCCTCTCCAATAAACATTTGAACTAGATAACTGAATGTGTTATTTTGTAATTCCGTAACTTGTGATACAATAATAGCTTCACTTTTTAAAAAAACTAACACTTCATTAAAGCTTTCATAAGACAAATTCTACTGGATAGTGGCCAACTTTCCTCAGCAACAGTGGCATTAAAAACGCCAGCACTCTCCAATCTTCTGGTAGTTGTTCTTTGGGGAAGAAAGGGCTGTTTGCGGGGGGGAGGGGGGAACACTCTTACCAAGTGGTCACTTAGTTTTAAAGATAACAGGAAATACCCTCCAAAAGGATCTTCCTAAGACTGAATCATGTATCAGCTGATCTCAAATTTTTGAAACTATCAGAAAAGCCTTCTTGCGATTTTTGAGAAAAAAAAAAATTAATCCTCTACACCACATTACTTGCTAAATGGAAAATTAGAAACTGCTCACATACCAATACTAAGAGTGAGGGAGCATAAACAACCAGTCAATTAACAAGCACACTTAATTTACCTTGTAAGATCTATAGTAGAGGCTAGGGTGTAAGAGTTCAATCAAAACATTAAGAAGAAAATTTGCACCTGTCTAACCCCCATAGCTACAATGTTGGTATTTTCCACGAGTTTTTATCTCTAGAATTTTCTAGTCTACTAATCCTACTTATTTAGGAAATCTTTGCACATTAGAAACAAGAAAAGTAAGGAAGTAAATTAGATGAACAAAACTGAAGAACAAAGATGGTAAAATGTACCTTCTTAAAAAAGTAACCAAAATAAGGTTACCTATAAGGACAAGGAAAAATATTTTAAAATGACAATGCCTAAGTATCTCCTTTAGGTGAAATTAAATGGATTCCAGTTAAAGATTCTAGTTAATAAGGGCCTAGATCCTCTCTTTTTTGCTTCATTATTGCTTACTACCTATTCAGTCAGTCACAATCTCAAAAGCTAAGAGGTAACATAGTCTATATTTAATTAACAGCTGTGGTAAAATGTTAACTACATACAAGTTTGGCTCTGGTTAATGAAGGGTTTACAGCATGCCCACTTGGTGAAGGGGAGCGTAAGCCTCACTCAAGTTCAAATATTTTTCCTTCATATAGACATTGAGGAGAGTGAGAAGTAGAATGTTGAGAAAACCAATCTTAGTTTTCTCTTGGAAGAAAGGAATTAACAAGAACGTGAGATATACATTAGAATATATATATGTGCCTAGCACACAGTAGGCATTCAATAAATGTAAAGAAAGAAAGTGAAAGCAACTCAGTCCTGTCGGACTCTGCAACCCCACAGGCTGCAGTCTGCCAGACTCCTCTGTCCACGGAATTCTCCAGGCCAGAATACTGGAGTGGGTTGCTGTTCCCTTCTTCAGGGGATCTTCCCAACCCAAGGAATGAACCCAGACGGGTTTTTTACCATATGAGCCGCCAGGAATGTAACTTTCTCCCAAATATGAGCAGCAAATATACCCACTATATATAAAATTGCTGGCTACACACCAGTGACCTCCTCAATCACAGTCAAAATGAGAGATTAAATAACTTTTTATGGGGTAATGTTGGGGCAAGATGGTAAAATAACTTCTAAGAAAATATTCTTAATTTCAAATAATTACCCTGCAAACAGAACTGCCCACTAGGCAATTCTTATGTGAAGAGTATCTTGACAGAGCGAATAGCTCCGTGACCAGTCTGTATTTTTGTACATGTATAAGAACTGTTGAGTGAAAGTGCATCACTGGGGCCAACAGGTCTTTCTCCTTTTAGGCATGAAAGGGTTTTGTGTACTGGCCCCATTTCTTTATAGCCACCTCTCCAGAGGCCACGTAACAATATCCTGGTTTTCTTTCTACCTCTCTGGCCACTGCTCTGTAGGAGCGGGCAGCCGGGTGGCTGGCTGCCTCCTTGCCTCTCTCACTCACTCACACACATACACAGGAGAGCCATTAAGACTGAACTCTTTAGGCCCAAGTATAAAACACGCTTACTCCTTGGAAGGAAAGTTATGACCAACCTAGACAGCGTATTAAAAAGCAGAGACATTACTTTGCCAAAAAAGGTCCGTCTGGTCAAGGCTATGGCTTTTCCAGTAGTCATGTACGGATGTGAGAGTTGGACTATAAAGAAAGCTGAGCACCGAAGAATTGGTGCTTTGAACTGTGGTGTTGGAGAAGACTCTTGAGAGTCCCTTGGACTGCAAGGACATCCAACCAGTCCATTCTAAAGGAGATCAGTCCTGGGTGTTCATTGGAAGGACTGATGCTGAGGTTGAAACTCCAATACTTTGGTCACCTCATGCGAAGAGCTGACTCATTGGAAAAGACCCTGATGCTGGGAGGGATTGGGGGCAGGAGGAGAAGGGGACGACAGAGGATGAGATAGCTGGATGGCATCACGAACTCGATGGGCATGAGTTTGAGAAACTCCGGGAGTTGGTGATGGACAGGGAGGCCTGGCATGCTGCGATTCATGGGGGTTGCAAAGAGTCGGACACGACTGAGTAACTGAACTGAACTGATATCTCTTCTTACTATACTGCAGACTCGTGTGTGACCCCACAGACTGTAGCCCGCCAGGCTCCTCTGTCCACAGGATTCTCCAGACAAGAAAACTGGAGCAGGTTGCCATGCTCTTCTCCAGGGGATCTTCTCCACCCAGGGGTCAAACCTGCACCTCTTATGTCTCCTGCATTGGCAGGCAGTCTCATACATACAAGCAACTACTTGGGTGTCTCAGTAATGAAGTTAGGCTTCATTCCCCAGGAGGGAGAAAAAAAACTGTCACACTCCTCACCAAGAGAATGCACTGTCTTTGTAGATAGGCCTAAGGATTAGACAAATAGATTTTCAAACTTACTGTGGTTCTGAATGGGCACTGAGAACTGAAACCATCTGCACCCAGAGCTTACGGTCCACATTAACATCACTATTCAGCTGTCTTCAACAACACACTTTACTATTCCAGGAAACTCTTGCCCAAGCAGATAAGAATTGCAAATAACTTCATTGTTCATTCCAGGAACTTCACCAAAACCCCATATAAAACATCAGACTGTTCAACTTTTCAATAAATAGTAGTGAATGATTGTTTACTTTCCAAGATTCTGGGAAAAAAATCTCACCTCAAAATCCTTGCTTTACTATGTCTATCAATCCTAAACTATAACATCATGATCTCTACTAATTCTAATCAAGCTCCTACACTGAAATACCTGCATTAAAGATTTCAAATTTTCAATTAATATACCAACTTTGTTCTCCTTCCTAACTCTGCTATTCTTTTCACCCATACACATACCCTTCCTGTCCCAGCAGATCCTACCAACTCAGGAAAGATGGTGTCCTCCTTTACTATCACAAGCAACAAACTCACCATGTTATCTTGGGTAGTATTTTCTAGGAACCAACATTCCACAGCACTACCAGTTTCTCAAATGTCTGTTAAAATTCAGTTCAGCAATATGAGTTTCACAAGTACTATGAGGAAAATATGAATACCTATATAAAATGGTGTAAGAAATCAGCACCCTGTATTAGGCAACACATGCTGACACTACTGGTTCCAGTTTCTTAAGGAGTTAAAACTAATTTCTAAATAAGATGAAATAAAGAGATTACTGACATCAAAGGGGCCATAAAACCATTGAAGAGTTCTAAGGAAGATAGATGATAAATCACAGACAGGTTTAAGAATCGAAATAGGAACCAAAGAAGAAATAGGAAGGGGTAATAACTAAATATACGAATAATCCACAATGCTAATCATCTGGAAGAAAAAATACTGCTAAATATACAACAGTATAACAGTGAAAAGAAACTTTAAGAGTCTTTATTTCTGTAAAACTTTTAAGCCATGATTCAGAATTAAGATACAATGAAATGCTTAATGTATTTTCTAGAAAGTCTAAACTTCATATCCACCAAGAGTAAATGTATAAAGATTTCTTCTACTATATATCATTTAAAGTACCAATAAGGCCACAGGCATGCTTACACAGGCATGAAAGAAAAGGTTAAGCATTTAAAATGACTCAATAATTGGGAGGAACTGAAGAATTCAAACTTTTAAGATCTAAGTGTAAAAAAGGAAATCACAAGTACTAGAAAAAAATATGGATGAATCCCTTCACAACTTTTCTAACTATATTTCAAAATCCAGAAACACTAAAAAACTACCATATAAAAAAGGAAAAATCTGCATGAAAAAATCAGAGAATCCATATATAAATACTTGCAACCCATATCACAAAAAGGGCTAATCTCCCTAAAGGGAACTAGATTCCATATATATATTCCATATATGGAATCTAGAAAGAGGGAACTGCTGAATTAGTTGCAAAGCGTCAATGGAGAAACAAATACAGAGAACAGACTTACGGGCACGGTGAGAAGGGAGGGGAGGGTGCGATGCATGGAGAGAGGACCACGGACACCTACACTACCGCATGTAGAAGATAGCGCCAGGGGGATTCAATGTATGTCTCCGGAACGCAAACAGGGGCCCTGTACCAACCTGGGGGGGGGGAATGGGAGGGAGGTTCCAGGGGGAGGGGCATGTGTGTACCTATGGCTGAGTCATGTTGATGTTTGACAGAAAATGAAATTCTGTAAAGCAATTATCCTTCAATTAAAAATAAATTTAATTTTTTTAAAAAGTGCTAATATCCCTATAGAGAACTCCTGAAATTAAGAAGAAAAAGGCCAACAACCAAAGAGAATAAATAAGTTAAATGCCCATTAAACATATCAAAAAAATACTCAATGTTATTCATGATGAGACAAACACCACAGTGGGAGTTATACCAGATCTTAAACAAAAGTTTTTAGATACATCTAAAAGAATTACAGAAACACCTATTTTTATTAATAAATGTTTTATAATAGTTTTAGATTTACAGAAAAATTTCAAAGATAGTACAGAGTCTCCCTACACCACACACTTAGCTTCTGCTATTAGATTTTGTATTATCGTGGTTTGTCACAATTAATGAACCAAAACTGATATATTATAATTAACTAAAGTCTTCATTTAGATTTTATTAGTTTTTATCTAATGTTCTTTGCTGTTCCAGGATCCCATGCAGTGTACCACATTACAGTATAATCATCTTCTCAGGCTACTTTAGGCACTGACAGTTTCTCAGACATTCCCAGTTTTGGTGACCCTGACAGTTTTCAACAGTACTGTTCAGTTATTTTATGGAATATCCCTCAATTGAGATTTGCTTGATGCTTTTCTCACGATTAGCCTGGGTTACAATTTGGGGGAGGAAGACCACAGAGGTGAAGTGCTATTCTCAACACACCACATTATCAATGTAATTTATGACTGCTGAAGTTACTCTGTCACCCTATTTAGGCTGCTATAACAGAATACTTTAGACTAGGCGGCTTATAAACCACAGAAATGTATTTTCTCACAGTTCCACAGGCTGGGCAGTCCAAGACCAACGTTACTGCATATTTAGTATTTGGTGAGAGCCCACTTTCTAGTTCACAGACTGCTGTCTTCTCATTGTGTCTTCACAGAACAAGGGATCTCTTAGATTTCTTACCACTAATTCCATTCATGAGAGCTCCACCCTCATGGCATAAGCATCTCCTAAGGGTCCCACTTCCAAATACCATTACACTGGGGATTAGGTTTCAACACAGGAATTTTAGGGAAATCCTTGCTTTTAGACTATGTTGCTATTGTTACTGTTCAGTCACTAAGTCTTGCAAGTCTCACTAAGTCTTTGTAACCCCATGGACTGCAGCACCCCAGGCTTCCGAGTCCTTCACTATCTCCCAGACTTTGCTCAACTCATGTCCACTGAATAGGTGATGACATCCAGCCATTTCATCCTCTGCTGCCCTCTTCTGCTCTCAAGTCTTTCTCAAGATCAGGGTCTTTTCCAACGAGTCAGCTCTTCACAACAGGTGGCCAAAGTATTCAAGCATCAGCATCAATCCTTTCAAAGAATATTCAGGACTGATTCCCTTTAGGACTGACTGGTTTGATATCCTTGCTGTCCAAGGGGCTCTCAAGAGTCTTCTTCAACACCATAGTTCAAAAGCATCAATTCTTCAGTGCTCAGCCTTTTTTATGGTCCAACTCTCACATCCATACACGACTACTGGAAAAACTGTCAGTCAGTCAGTCAGTTCAGTCGCTCAGTCCTGTCAGATTCTTTGCGACCCCATGAACCACAGCACGCCAGGCCTCCCTGTTCATCACCAACACCCGGAGTCCACCCAAACCCATGCCCATCGAGTTGGTGATGCCATCCAGCCATCTCATCCTCTGTCGTCCCCTTCTCCTCCTGCCCCCAGTCCTTCCCAGCATCAGGGTCTTTTCCAATGAGTCAACTCTTCGCATCAGGTGGCCAAAGTATTGGAGTCTCAGCTTCAGCATCAGTCCTTCCAATGAACACCCAGACTGATCTCCTTTAGGATGGACTGGTTGGATCTCCTTGCAGTCCAAGGGACTCTCAAGAGTCTTCTCCAACACCACAGTTGAAAAGCATCAATTCTTCGGCACTCAGCTTTCTTCACCGTCCAACTCTCACATCCATACATGACCACTGGAAAAACCACAGCCTTGACTAGATGGACCTTTGTTGGCAAAGTAATGTCTCTGCTTTTAAATATGCTATCCAGGTTGGTCATAACTTTCCTTCCAAGGAGTAAGCGTCTTTTAATTTCATGGCTGCAATCACCATCTGCAGTGATTTTGGAGCCCCCAAAAATAAAGTCTGACACAGTTTCCCCATCTATTTTCCATGAAGTGATGGGACCAGATGCCATGATCCTAGTTTTCTGAACGTTGAGCTTTAAGCCAACTTTTTCACTCTCCTCCTTCACTTTCATCAAGAGGCTTTTTAGCTCCTCCACTTTCTGCCATAAGGGTGGTGTCGTCTGCATATCTGAGGTTTTTGGTATGTCTCGGCAATCTTGATTCCAGCTTGTGCTTCTTCCAGCCCAGCGTTTCTCTTGATGTACTCTGCAAATAAGTTAAATAAGTAGGGTGACAATACACAGCTTTGACGTACTCCTTTTCCTATTTGGAACCAGTCTGTTGTTCCATGTCTGGTTCTAACTGTTGCTTCCTGACCTGCATACAGGAAAAACTGTAGCTTTGACTATATGGACCCTTGCTGGCAAAGTGATATTTCTGCATTTTAATATGCCATCTAGCTTTGTCATAGATTTCATTCCAAGGAAAAAGCATCTTTTAAATTCACGGCTGCAATCACCATCCAAGTTATTTTGGAGTCCAAGAAAAGAAAATCTGCTACTGTTTCCACTTTTCCCCCAACTACTTGTCATGAAATAATGGGACTGGATGCCATGATGTTAGTTTGCTGAATGCTCTTGGATCATAAGCTATCCATCGGCTTATGCAAATGGTACACATATGTTAACTGTTTGGCAAAATAATGGCAAAAAATAGGAAACAACACAAAGACCCACAGAGGACTGAGTGACCATATATCCAATAGAGTACAACCACCATTAAAAATAAGGAAGATCTTTATACATGAAAAAAGCCTCCAAACTAAAATATACATTTATTTACATTTGCCAAGAAACACCTGGAAAAATAAGCAGGATACTAAAAGAAATGTTTGCCTATAAAAGGTGTGTGAGGAAAAACAAGAAGAAAGCAAAAGAGGAAACAAAACCCTGTGTGTCTCTACACATACTTCTAGGTTCATAACCACACTGGGTCCATGCTAAGTAAGACGCTTCAGTTGTCTGACTGTACCACCCGACCAATGCAGCCTGCCAGGCTCCACTGTCCATGGGGATTCTCAAGGCAAGAATACTGGAGTGGGTGGTGGTGCCCTCCTCTCCACGGACTCTTCCCAATGCAGGGACAGAAACCGCGTCTGTTAACGTCTAACCTGCATTGGCAAGCAGGTTTTTTACCACAAGCACCACCTGGGGAGGCCCATAATCATCTTACTTATTCCAAAAATTTTTAACTTTAATTTCTGCAAAGAATTTTTAATGCCTACATCTGTAAAAATATTTGAAGGGTTCAAATAGAAAGAAAGAATGGGGAAGGGAGAGAATCATTTCTGAAAAGTATATTATGAGACAAGATAGCTCCCGCTTAGGGACAATTATGTACCAAAATTTCATTGCAAGCTTTAATTAAAAAAAAAATGCTGAAATGTACTCTACCTGCTAAAATAAGCCTAATCTCAGAACTTAACTGAATTACTATTAGACAAATAATTATAGTGCTGTAAAATCACCTTCGTTATTAACACAAAGATAAAGTCTAAAGAACTACAAAATCATCTGTATAAGCACAATATTTGTGTTATTGACTAGTAAGCTGATACTTAAGGCTAATTAAAAGTATCTATTATTTCTATATGCTAAAATTTACCATTTTTTTCTATTTCCCCAAGAAAATGGTGAAACCAATTTCTAACATAAAGAAACATATCCTCATTGGAAGATAAAAATGGCAGGGGTCTGCAAATAAAAACACACATCCAAGTTCTCCTAAGAGCCAGTAAAATAATTTTCATGTCTGAGGTGAACCAAACCAGAGAACAAGGGCACAGGTAGCTCTTTTTAAAGTAGGAAAGCAATCCTCTGAGGCCTCCATCACAAAAAGCTGTCCATTCAACCCTCAGAAGTAGCTCACTTGCAGCTGTTCACAAAACTTTCCCAAAACTCACAGTAGAGAAGATTATATTCTACCTAAAAATGTTCCACTGGTGAATAAAATCCAAACTCCTTGCTGGTGTATCTTCCTCTCTCACCTCATCTTCTACCACTGTGCCCATAAGCAACCTCTATTTCTCTACTCCTACTATACTACAAGTGGTTGATAGAGAATGTAGTCTTTTAAAATAATGCCTAAAGTCTTTACTCATACCTCCTTTTCACCCATTTCTTTTATCCGAGAATGCTTCCCTTCTTTTCTGTTTGTAGAGCTAATTATCTTTAGCATCTCCTCTGAGAAATCTACCTAATACCCTTGGCTAAAAGCCATTCCCTCATTCTCCTCAGGTAAACTATTTAAGTCCACCTTTAGTGAGAGCATGAAATGGATAAAATCTATCATAATTTACATAAGTTTTACTGAGATGCTCTTTACATGGCATAATCTGGACTAAGTAAATAGAAGTCTATCCTGATTCCTAATACATTTCTTATTAGATGTGTTGACCTATTTAGGATTAAAATTTTATAGCAGAGAAGACCAGTTTTGGGGGAAAAAAAAGGAGACAACTATATCTTTTTTTTTTTGCCTGTCATTTACAAAAGTAGAATAAGAATACATATATAATATCAAAATTATTGGGAGAAAATATTCAGCATCTTGCCATACCAGGCAGGAAGATATAACATGGTGAAAAGTTAAAATAAGCTGGAATTAGTACAAGAACACATGGATCACCAAAACATGGATCACCAAAATGAATTCTCTGACTTTAGAAAAGAAAAAAAGCTTTATATGTAGTAATTTGATACAAAGAAAATATCACAAAATAACAAATCTAGTCAAAGCTATGATTTTTCCAGTAGTCATGTATGGATGTGAGAGTTGGACTATAAAGAAAGTTGAGCACTGAAGAACAGATGCTTTTGAACTGCAGTGTTGGAGAAGACTCTTGAGAATCCCTTGGACTGCAAGGAGATCAAACCAGTCCATCCTAAAGGAAATCAGTCCTGAATATTCACTGGAAGAACTGATGCTTAAGCTGCAACTCCATACTCTGGCCACCTGATGCAAAGAACTGACTCACTGGAAAAGACCCTGATGCTGGGAAAGATTGAAGGTGGGAGAAGGGGATGACAGAGGATGAGATGGTTAGATGGCATCACCGACTCAGTGGACATGAGATTGAGTAAAGTCTGGGAGTTGGTGATGGACAGTGAGGCCTGGTATGCTGCAGTCCATGGGGGCACAAAGAATCAGGCATGACTGAGCAATTAAACTGAATTGCTGGTGCTGCTAAGTCGCTTCAGTAGTGCCCACCAGGCTCCCCCGCCCCTGGGATTCTCCAGGCAAGAACACTAGAGTGGGCTGCCATCCTTCTCCAATGCATGAAAGTGAAAGTGAAGTCGCTCAGTCACGTCCGACTCTCAGGGACCCCATGGACTGCAGCCTACCAGGCTCCTCCGTCCATGGGATTTTCCAGGCAAGAGCACTGGAGCGGGGTGCCACTGCCTTCTCTGGAACTGAACAACAACAAAAGAAGCTGTAAGGATTTAGGGAAAGCTAATAGTCTCCTCCCCAGCAGTTTGAGGGGACAATACAGAGGGAAGAAAAAAACAACAAAAACCAACATCCTAGCAATCAAAGAAATTCAAACAAAATGGTTATCTTTGTATAAGCAAATTATCAGAAGCAAATATTCTAAGTATTTGTGTCACTGAAAATAGATGTGGTAGATTATCGGTGGCACTGGTGCAACAGGCATTACCAGAAAAGGTTCCCAGGCTTCGATGTGGGAGTTCCATTTCTGTATATCTAGTCATCCTAAGGAAATATAAAATGGGGGTGGTGCATCACATGCTGGAGTTTGTCCCTGCACAATTTAAAATAGGGAAAATTTTAAAGTGATAATTTAATAATTATCAACCACTATGAAATGTTTAAACTTCTTTTGATAAACTGATTAACCACTAAAAATTATAACCATAAAAATTAGTATTACCATAAAAACTTAATTATAAAAAGGATCTTAGGTAAAAATATTTAACTCTAAATATGAAAAAAGACAAAAGAACTATTTGAAGATGATAACCACTGTTAGGGAATTTAAAGTCTATTTTCTACATTATTTTATGTTCTTATATTTAAAAGATCATTTCCAAAACATAATAATTGAGCCTATAGAGGCAGAAAACCGTAAGACACTGGAAAGAAACTAAAATAATTGAACAAGATGGGCATTAGACTGGGGTGGTTCCAATGCTTTGGTAGTCTATGTAAGCAAACTAAAACCTAAGCCAGACTCAATATACTTGTATTTGAGAAAATTAAACTAAAGAACAACCAACCAACTAGGCTTTCCTAAATAAGGCTATCACTTAAACTATAGCCAGTCAAGTTAATTTCCTTTCTTTGCTTCCATGTCTTCTCTATAAAAACCTCCACCCTCCTCCTATTGGTGGAGTACTCCTAACCACTTGTGGCTTGGCACTACCTGATTCAAATCAAGGTATGCTCAAATAAAGTTGAAAATTTTTTATGTACCTCAGTTTACTGGTTTTTGACTTTTTTTTTTTTTGGCTGCACTGCATGGCAAGCAGGATCTTAGCTCTCCAACCAAGGACCAAAGCCATTCCCACTGCAGTGGAGACTTAACCACTGGACCAACAGGGAAGTCCCCTCAGTTGACCTTTTGACCAAACAAACTAAAAAAGCAAGACGAAAACATTCACCAAAGTAAATAAAATAACTGCAACAGAAGACTTTTGTACATCAACCTAAGAAAACCTCCCCCCAAACACAATTAAACTAGGGAATATAAAATAGAAAAGAGAAAAATAAGATGGAATGATGAAAGTTTTTAATCACTTTGCCTTTAACTTATATATAGTGGTTCCTCCCCTTGAAACTAAGCTAAATCCTAGAACAATGACTCTAAAATTCAAGAACTACTTGAAATATTTTTTAAAAACCCAAACCCATAGTATCCTAATTCAGTTGCTCTAGGACAGGGCTTGAAATTTTACACACACACAGAGGCTTCTAGTTTTGTCGTTTTTAATCAGGTTAAGGCCACTGACCTACAAATAAGAAAATAAAAACAAAGTAAACAGAAAAAATCTAAGCAGATTTTATGATGACGGAAAAATGCAAAACTAGTTTCCTTTTTTTGATGGGTAAGTTTTATTAGCTGTTATTCTATTTTGACTTCAGAATATCTGACTCACACATAAAACTCTTTAAGAAGAAAAGCATATATATATTGTCTAGACCATTAAAATGTCAAATAAACGGCACAGCACAGAGAAACAGGGCAGACGGCTACAAGGAAACTTTGGTTGGCCCGAAGGAAAAGCTTATCAATGTGCTCATCAGGAAGATTATGACAGTTTTATTCCTAGCGGTCATTAGATAAGAAACAACGATGAATATCCTACTTCAGTCCGATAGCCTATGTTATGCCCCTCCTGCCAATACACATAAGGGGTGCAACATACACCCATTAGTAACATTAACTCACTAACACATTGATTCTCAAATTCGGTGAGAGGCATATTAGAAAATCCATGGGGTATATCTATAGTTTAAAAAGCCAGAGATGATTTTGACTCAATTATCCCTGTGAATCACTTACTTAGACATTCATCAACCTGAAGCAATGGCTCTGCAAAGCAATTCTAGTACCATAACCAAGTTTTTCCCACTATAATGCACAGTAATAATAATTGCTGAGTACTCACTAGGTGCAAGATACTCTGCAAAATCTTCTATACATACCATTTAATTTCTGTAACCCTATAAAGTAGGGGCTGTCATTCCCAATTTTACAGAAGAAAATGACCCTGAAGAGTTCAACTAGATCAAGATCACATAGTTATTAGTTATTACTGAAGCAGTCTTTATGGGGGAGGGGGAACTATAATCAATTCTAAACTTTACATAATAGAAATGTGTTGCAGAGTTTTTTTCCAAAAAATTATAGCTAAAAGTTAAAATGTCAACCATTTTACAGCTTCCTGGAAAAAAAACGGGTCAGAGGAAAACGGAAATGTAAATAATATCTGGAGAAGGAATGGCAAAAATCCATGTTCACAAACTTACAGGCAAAAATTACTGCAAAATACAATGCTAACTTCTGTTTCTGGAGTGACAAAATGTAGGTATATATCATCTTGAAAATTTAACTGATATAAACATTCTCAGCATTTTAAGGCCATATAATTTTTTGAATATGAAAAAGCATCAAATCTTACAAATTGTGAAAACTTTTTTTTTAAATATCACATCTCAAGATATTATCTAGCTATAATCTGATTTCTCAAATCTAGTTTTTATAACACACTATATCAAAGATTTAACTTAAAACGCAATTTTAAAAACCTCAATGAAATGTCTAATTTTAAAAGTAGACAATAAAGCAGTTTTAACTACAGTAATTTCAATGAAAAGTGTATATATACATAAACTATAAGGTTAACAGGAATGACATTAAATGCACTGTTCTGAGTGCAATTCTGTATTTTAATGAATTTAAGTCTAGTACTCTACAGCTAAACAGTTGGATTTCATTAAGGATGAAATTTTATCCAAATCTTATTCTTGATATTAACCAATGTTTTTAGACCTTTAAAAATAGCCATTTTATTCACATGGGCTTCCCAGGTGGCAGAGTGGTAAAGAACTCGCCTGCCAATGCAGGAGAATCAGGAGGCATGGGTTAAATCCTCAGTTCAGAAGATCCCCTAGAGGAGGAAATGGCAACCCACTGTAATATTCTTGCCTGGAAAACCCCATGGACAGAGTTTAGCAGGCTACAGGGAGTGGCAAAGAGTAGGACACAACTGACCGTGCACATGCGCACACACACCTTGTATTTACATGTAGATATTGTATTTACATGTAGATGTTGTAATTGTATACAGATTAGATATTGTATCTGATTTGTGTAAAAGAATAATCTTTGAAGATTACATCTCTTTTCTTTTCATTTGCATATATCTCACATGTAATTTAAAAGGCCCAATAATACCAAGTTATTGCCCCTCCACAACTGGCCTACTAACTGCTTCCAGATCACTCTCATAAAAACACAACAAACACGAAACACAGGCTCTTTATTTTCTACTGTATCAAAATTAATTGACTATTTCTAGGCCATAACTAACCTGACTCTTATTTACTAATTCAATGTTTTTTCTAATTCCATCACTTCATTCACTCAATTAAGCAATAGATATGGGGGAAATACCAAAATTTAAAAAGCACGGTCCCTCTGGTGCACAAAGAGTCAAAAGGGTGAAGACTTGTAAATAACTAATTACAACACAATGTATTCAGTTCTACACAGGGTGCTAAGTCCTTAGCTGTGTCTGACTCTGCGACCCTGTGGACCGTAGCCCACAGGCTCTGTCCTTGAGGATTCTCCAGGCGTGAATACTGGAGCGGGTTGCCATGCTCTTCCTCAGGGGATCTTCCCGGCCCAGGGACTGAACCTCCGCTCTTACATTTCCTATACTGGCAAGCAGGTTCTTTACCACCAGCCCCACAAGGGAGGCCCGACTGAGTCCTACAGTGGACAGAAACACTACAGCAGGATCACAGTAACTCCACCAGAATCAATCAAAGACAAATTCGAGGAAGTAACTTTGTCCTCAGAAAAGAGAATTTCTCTCCAAGTGTCACAGCACTGTAATATCTACACACCAGTTTCCTCATCTCTGTATCCCAGTGCTGACCACAGTGGTAGTACGGGGTAGACATGCACTTCAGACATGGATGAACAGATGAATGGATGGATTTCATTAAGGATGAAATTTTATCACAATAAAATTTGGTACATGCTCAAATAAGGTGAACTAATTTTAACTTTAAGAGAATTATAGACAACTTTCACTTATCCCAAAGTCATGGATCTGTAAGTCTACCTCCTTACATATAGTGTTCAATATCATATGTTACAGCAGAACATAGCATTATTTATAGTAGGCATCCCACCTATTAGATTTACTGATAGACGTCTACTGATTTTGCCAGGCGGCCAATAGAGAGGAAAACTGGCTAGGAAAGGTAAGCTGCACCTCAGATACATTCACTATATTTTTCTGGTCCTTAACAATTTCTCTTTTCAGGTCAAACATTTTGCAGATATCAAACGGACTGCCACTAAAAAATTTGAGAGCAAAACAATGACAAAGAATTCACGAATGACAGTAAAAATTCTTGGCTTAATTTTGTAAGTATCTCACAGAAATCTTTTTTTTTTAAGGTCAGTCTAATAGGTCCTCTCCCCACCAGTTCAAAGAAATTGCCAACACTGTAAGCTGAATGCTAGTAAATTATACCAGGTTTTCTATCGTAGGCTGTTTTTTACTTCATTGATACTATATAAAGCACATTTTAAGATACCATCAACCTGTTTATCTTCATTATTTCAAATGCAAAGTGTCATAATCAGTTTACAAAATGCATTTTAAATACTTTATCCATTTAAAAGATTAAGCAGAAACTACACATTCAAAATTCAAAGAACTGTTTTTCCTTCACATATATGAAAGGGGACAACTTTTAAAATAGATAAAATACTCTAAAGAATATTTTATAAGCTGGATTTAACTTATAATGTCTTTTTCTATAATACAGCAATACATTCATTACAATTACACATCATGGAAGTATAAAAGCCATATAAATGTCATGTCATGATGCTCTAATTTTTATTAAGACTAGAGAACAGTAATAAAGATTCAAAATATAATGCCCTATAAATATTCAGTACTATTAGACAATAACAAAGGAAATATCAGGGCAAAAATTGTGTTCATGGAAAATTTTTTATATTAAGTAACATCATTATCTTCACTTTTGAATGTCTATCTCAGTAGCCATTGTTCACAATCTCTGCAGTGTTTTAGTTAGTACTATTTCACCAATAGAAGAGAAAAATATCCGCTGAAAATAAGGGAAAAAACAAAGGCATTGACAGAGTAAATTTTCCAAGCCATCTCTTTTCACCATAACCACAGGACTAAACCAAGTAAATGAAAACTAAATATATCAACATTTATATAATTTTAAATTTCCTTAGTCAACACAGCTATTTTGTGCTACAGAAAAAATTTATTTTTCTATTAGTAAAACCAATGTCTTATTAGAACAAGACTGCTGGTGTACAAAGCTACCACGACCACATTGAATCGCTATCATACACGGAATTAATTATTCTAATTTCATCTTTCCTTACTATGTATCTCTTTGCCTTTTCATTACTATGTATCACTTCTTCCCCCCTCCCCTTCTTTTTTCTTCAGGTAATCAGAGTCACTGGCAAGCTGCACTATTTCAAATATCCAACACTAAAAGTGATTTTAATGGACCTGAATCCAAAGATGAGAATACATTACACATTTTATAGAAGCTCCTTTTAGTAACAGGCAAATCAGAATATTAACAAGACAACTTTTTTTTTTTAACAAGAATTCTTTTTTTTTTTTTTTTACTGACTGTAAAGGTCAGCTGAAAATTTGAAAGATACAGAAATGTATTTTTACTCATCTGTAAGTCCCACTACCCAAATTTTTGTTGACTTTTTGGTAGATTTCCTTCCAGTGAGGATAAAACTTCAAGGAACTAATTAGACACTAATAATTATGTGGGGGGGGGGAAATCAGTGTATCCTCAACACAGCCTTTCGATAAATATATGAAACATTGATTATTAATGATATGACTTGTTAATTTCAAAGAATTTAGGGAGTCTTTCAATTCAGACTGATCCCTAAACTGAAGTCCCTTTCACAATTTTTATAGTGTCAACATTTTAATGGCAAATTCTTACAATGATTATCAACAGTGATGTCAAACACATTTCAACATGCTTTTCTTTTTGCTGTTAAAAAAAAATCAATAATGTATTTGCACAGTCATTTTAAAACAGCTTAAATTCAAAGACAAAATTCTTTGAAGCCCAGTATTCAAAACCATTAGTCTTCCCGGCCCATAAGATAATTTACCAGATAAAAGGTTACCACTTCTACATCTAGAAATCCCTTCCATTAAAAAAAAAAAAAAATTCCTTAAATATAGCCACATTTTTTCTTTTGTTCCAACCCATTGTTTATGGAAGTATGCAGATATTAGAAATACAAAGACTGAAATGACTTCATTAACAAAACAACATCAACATTTAATAAATAAACCAACTACTTAATCTTATAAAAGAACAGAACAAAACCAATTAAATGCTAGCAAGTCCTTTTCTTACAGTATGGTTAAACCTTATTTCTAGCTTCTAGGAAGGCTTTCCTTTACTCAGGACATCAAAGATCTTAAAAAATCCCATTCATTTTCTTCTAATGGTCAATACACCTAAAATACAGTAATTTCAGATTTGTTACTCTGACCTTCTTACGTAAAAGCCTTTTAAAAGAAATCCTTCAACAAAGACTTGAGAAAGAACCAGCAAAGTTTGAGTAAACAATTGTCTAAGTCAAGCATTTCCTGATAAGTGACAGAATATCTAGCGGCTGCCAGGGATATACTTGCTGACCCTAAGAAGTCAAAACTCAAAACAAAATTTGCCACTTTTGTATCTAAAACGTTAATCTGGCTAATAAGTAAAAGGGGATAATCCATGACAACGACGTATCTCTGGTGGACCCATTGATATAGAGGAGGAGCGCCATGGATTTCAGCTACATGCTTTTGCCATTTCAGCAGAAGAAAAGCTAATTGTTAACGGCCATGTGACATTATAAGATCCCAGAAAGGAAAGGGTGGGAGGAAGAGAGGAGTTCAAGGCAGTTCAGGGTCAGAACAAGCTCAGACATCCTGTCATTAGCAAACGTTCCCCAAGCAGAAGGCATAATACTGCTTACCCGAAAAGGAGTGGGTGAGAAGGGAAGAACGAGGGGAAAACCGAAGGAGAGTCTGTGTGGCACGGAGGGGGTGATGGGAGGGAGCAGATCTGGAGCTCTCCAGCCGAGTTGGGGAGCAAAAACCATCGGGCACAAAAACCCTGAGAAAAGCAACTGCGACGCAGACGACAGTACTTGGCAGCCCCTTCATCTCCCCCTCACCATCGGTTACTGGGGTTTCCCACCTTCCCTCCACCTCTGCTCTGGCCAACACTCTGGGGTGTGACCCGCCCGCGGGAGGCTGCCCCGAGCTTTGTCTCGGCCGGCTCCCCACGCGAGGGCTCCTCCTCCTCCCGCTCCCCACCCGCGCACACCCCCGGCGTCTCCAAGGAGCTGGAAACGCGGCGGCCGCCGCCTCTTCGCCCACCTCCCGCGGACCCGCGCCCCTTCCTTCCCCTCGGAGCTGCGCCGCCCGCTCCCGCAGCTCCACCCCCGCCGCGGGGACCTTTGTGTCTCGGGAGACTTTCTGCCTCTTCCCCTCCTCGGCCTCGCGGGGAGACCGGCCTGCCCCCGGAGACCAAGACGGCAGCAAACACGGGCGCGGCGGCGGCTGAAGGCGCCTCCCGCGAAGGAGCCAGAACGTCAGACACCCACCCCCACCCCACGCCCAGGGAAGTGCCCGGGGTCCGCGCTGGACCCCAGGGACGACAGGCACCAGGGAGCCCCCTGCGCCGCGCCGCCCTCTCTCAACTTCCGACCGGGCCCGAGCCTCCCGCGCCCCTACCCAGCCGCCCGCCCCGGCCCCCAGTCCCAGGCACCCTGCGGCCCCGCTCCGCCCGGGGTCGGCGCGGCAGGAGGGAAAGCCCCGCACCGTCGCCGGCCGCCAACTCACCAGCAAGTGCGGGGGCTGCGTCCCGAGAGCAGGCGAGGCGAGAGAGGCGCAGAGGCAAAGCGGCTCCGCCGACGCCCGCGGCGACCGGATGCAGGTCCGGGTCCCAGCCTCTGGCCGACCCGAGGCGCCTCCGACGCGCAGGCCTCCGCCGCCGCAGCCGCGTTCCAGCTCTCGCCGAAGAGTCCGAGCCTCCGGCAGGGGCCGCGGGTCCCTCACGCGTTGCCAAGCCCCCCGGACAACATGGCTCCCGGGCCGCCGAGTCGCGCGGACGGCCCACTAATCCCCTTGGAGGAGCCGGGGTGGGAGCGGGGCGGGCAGGGAGGCGCCGACGCCCGGCTGAGGCGGCCGGGCCGGACACGGGCTCCTTCTCTGGGGCCGCCGGACGGTGCCGAGCCGACGAGACGCTCGCCGCTGCGTGTGCGTCGCTTTCTCACTCGGCGGCTGCGGATTGACGCCTCCGCCTGTTTCCCCGGGGAGAGAGAGCGCAAGAGAAAAAAGACTTTTATTGAAACGCTCCAACCAGCAGCGGCAGAGAAAGGCGACCGGCTGCGGGAGCTTCCCCCACCCCCTCTTGAGCCGCTCGCCGCGGGCAGCGCGACCCCTGCCGGTGGCCGCGGCGGGGGCGGGGCCTGGAAGGCGGGGCGGGGTATCCCCGGGAAACCCCCACCCCGAGGTGGGGGCCCTCCGCCTCAAGGGCCCCGCTTCTGGGGTGGCGAGAGGGCGGCGGGAGAGGTGATGAGACCCCGCGGGGGTGAAGTTAAGCAGTGCCTGTCCACGGCGACTAGGAGAAGAAATCTGACTGGCTCAGCCCCTTCGTCTTTCAACATCCCCCCACCAGCACAAAAACTGTGGCTTAAATTATCCAAGTAATTATGTAATTTAGATACCATTGCCACAGTTCTCTACTCGTTCTCTAGAAAGCTGATGTCAAAGGACCCACACTTGAGCTTGATTGCTGCAACTTTTCTCCTTTATTGTGGGAGGCTGGGTGAATACGAGAGCAGCAGTCACTCACACAGGCAGCATTTATTCAGTTAAACTCCAGTCTCCTTTATATTATGTTTTTGACAATATAGTAGGCCCTTAAAGGACTGAGAGTCTCACTGGCATGAAAGATATGCCATAAGCAATTATAATAAAAACCCGAGCTTTCTGAGAAGGGAAATAGAAGGTGCTGTGAGGACAGAAAGGAACTTCTCTTGCTGAGCTGGTTAGGTTTTGTTTTCTTGAAGGAGGGGGGGCCGGAGAGAGGCTGGCCCAGTTTATGTAAATGTTTTTACTTTCTTCTCTCCCAGAGGCTAAAAGCTAGTTCAGGAATGAAGAGCAGAGTGAAAGTGAAGACAAACTGAAGTAATACTGACCCACTTTTTTCCTTTAAAAACTATAAAAGCATAAAGTAAACACAAAAACATAACCCCCTAGAGGGAGATCATGAGAGGACTGAAAAGAGAATGGAAACCGGATGTAGACAACCTAAACAAGAAAAAAAACTTTTTTAAACCACATAAAAGGCCCGGTGAAGTGAGATATAAATATTTTTCCATTGTAATGCCCAGAAATAGACTTACTAAAATTTTAATGTAATTTCAAATCACATTATGTCCTAAGGACTTCTGACAATTATCTTCTTGGATTCCTGGGTGAATCTTTTCTCCCTAAAAATAATGTCTGCCGATTTCTCTTATTTTGTTGGACCAAATTGAACATATCTACTGTAATATTCAACAATCAGACATTTCTATCTAGCCACTCCCATACATCTAAAATTATCAGAATCCATAAGTTAGCAGCATTTATGCTCTACACATATTTAACACTTGCTTATCATAACAAGAACACAAATATATAACAAGCTGTCCTTTAGAACAAGTGGGCTTAAAAAAAACAAAACTGTGATTGACGCTTTTTAAATTTGTCCAAGTCAAAGAACTTTGTAATATGGCAAGAAATAGCATGATTCAGAGATCTTTTAAGGTTGGAAAGACAGAAAAGTTGGTATTTTTATAAGACCTACTTACATACCAAGTATTTATCACACCCTAGTGGCTCAGACGGTAAAGCATCTGCCCACAATGCGGGGAGACCCGGGTTCGAAAACCCGGGTTTCTTTTCCCCCGGAAAAGAAAATGGCAATCCACCCAGTACTCTTGCCTAGAAAATTCCATGGATGGAGGAGCCTGGTGGGCTACAGTCCATGAGGTCTCAAAGAGTCGGACACGACTGAGCGACTTCACTTTCACTTGCCTTATTTAAAAAAAATAATTGTATGTCTCTTTTTGGACTCTTAGTAATGTTAAAAATCATAATAAAAGTAAGTTTACAAAATAATATCCTGAGTTACACATGAATAATTCCCCCTTCTATCATTATATTAGAATTACTCCATTGTAAATCAAAAGATTATTCTAATTGCCCCATCTAAAGCTGGTGAAAAGTACCTTTTCCTCTTCCTACATCTTTTATTACAATAAGGATTGCATAATTAGAGCTTAGTTAATGATTGTATCCATCTATTTGTTCTTTCCATCAAATAAATGTACTGATTCCTCCTGATGTGCCAAGCACTGTTCTAGGCAGTGAAAATATAGAAGTGAACAAGAACAACAAGATATAGCCCTTATGGAAATGTTTGTTAGTGGTAGAAACAAGCAATAAACATGTAATCACTTAAGGAATTCATAATTCATAATCATGAGAAATCTAATAAAAATGAAATAGTAATGGAAAGGAAATTGATAGAACAGGATAAGTGGTGATGTGAGGAAAGTCTTGATTACCAACAGAGGCTGAAAGCCATGGGTTCTTTCTTTGTATCAACTTAGTACATTATTTAATCTAGAAAATATCACATAAAAAAACAAATGTGGTATTTACATACAATGGAATATTATTCAGCCATTAAAAAGAAGGAAATGATGCTACATATGGATGAAACCAGAGAACTTTACCCTAAGTGAAATAAGCCAATCACAGAAGCACAAATGCTTCATGATTCCATTTATATGAACTATGACAGACAAATTCATAAGCAGAAAACAGGAGAAGGATTGCCAGGAGCTAGAGGGTGTAGGAAATGGAGAATGCTATTCAGTGGGTATAAAGTTTCAATTATGTAAGATGAAAAAGTTCTAGAGGTCTGCTGTACAAATTTGTGCCTATAGTTAACAACACTGTACTGTACCCTTAAGAATTTAAGAGGGTAGATATCTTTTAATCTATTCTTAAGCAATTGTAAAGAAAAAAGAAAAGAAAAAGTCACATTCAGTCAAAATGGGTGTGTGCATTTAGTTAATTTTTAAAACCATTTTAAAATTCACACGTCATGATTTTGGCATGGTTGTAATATAGATTTTTTTTTCTAGCCTTGTAAAATAAAGTTAAATGATAAAAGTTATAAATCATCTCCCAAACTGTGCTTAATAGATATTTCCTAGAGCTTGGTGGGCTTCCCAGATGGGAAGATCATGGGTAAAAAATCTGCCTGCCAAGCAGGAGATGCAGATTTGATCTGTGGGTAAGGAAGATCCCTGAGATGGAAGGGTGGCTATGGCAACCCACTCCAGCATTCTTACCTGGACAATCCCATGGACAGGGGAGCCTGGCAGGCTGCAATCCACAGGGTTGCAAAGAGCCAGAAGCCACTGAGGCAACTCAGCACACAGAGTTTGGTGGGAAAGGATCGAGAAGGGTTTCAAAGTCAACCCAACTACTTAATCTCTTTTGGAAATTCATAATGCACATTTATATATTAAAAACTCTGAAAAGTCCTGACGCCAAAAATAATTTTCTCTCCAGCTGAACCAGTGTATCCCAAAATGTTCTGATCCTAGAGTAGCTTTATCACAGGACATACATGAAAATATTGAGCAACACGCAATTGCTGATGAGTGGTTTGCAAAACTGCTCTCTTAAAGCCTGAGACATTTACTCTTCAGCCTCAGGAAAGGGGATCCTTGAAGGGGAGAATTTGAAGGTCATTGAACTTGCACAGGGTGTAGACAGAAAATCTTTTCTCTGATTCACACTTTGAGAGTGACATAGCCTGGAAAACAAATGTGAAACATGACCAGATAAAATATGGAAAAAAGAAGCTGGTTTTCTTAAGCTGGTTTTCAGTTGCCTTACATCAGTGGTTCGCAAACAATGATCTCTAAACCACCAGCAGCAATATCACCTGGGGATTTCTTAGAAATGAAAATTCTCAGGCTCCACCTGACACCAGCTGAATCAGGAACTCTGGGATGGAGCCCAGCAAGCAGTTTTAAGTCTGCTGGATTCCAGTAAACAAGAAAGTTTGAGAACCACTTGTATATACAACATTAATATATAGCTTTGCCTGTCTACAAAACGATTTTCCACATGTATGAATTTCTGGAGCCTTTCCAATTATTAATAACTGTAAAAAAGTCCTCGAAGAAATTAACTTACCAAATTGAGGGAAAGCTTTTTTGTCTATGCGCTTCTCTGTTTCACTAGGCCAAACACATCGTACATTTATTTTTTTGCAATAAGAATGAAGCCAATTAAGCTAAGGGCAGCAATCAACTATCATCCCCTAATATTACTTGAGGAAAGTAATTTTATGTTTCATAAAAGTGAGATGGTGACTGCAGCCATGAAATTAAAAGATGCTTGCCCCTTGGAAGAAAAGCTATGACAAACTTAGATAGCACATTAAAAAGCAGAGACATATTACTTTGCCAACAAAGGTCCATCTAGTCAAAGCTGTGGTTTTTCCGGCAGTCATGTATGGATGTGAGAGTTGGACTATAAGGAAGGCTGATCACCAAAGAATTGTTGCTTTTGAACTGTGGTGTTGGAGAAGACTCTTGAGAGTCCCTTGGACTGCAAGGAGATCCAAGCAGTCCATCCTAAAGGAAATCAGTCCTGAAAATTCATTGGAAGGACTGATGCTGAAGCTCCAATACTTTGGCCACCTGATGCAAAGAACTGACTCATTAGAAAAGACCCTGATGCTGGGAAAGATTGAAGGCAGGAGAAGGGGACGACAGAGGATGAGAGGGTTGGATGGCGTCACTGACTCAATGGACATGAGTTTGAGCAAACTGCAGGAGATGGTGAAGGAAGGACAGGGAAGTCTGGCGTTCGGCAGTCCATGGGGTTGCAAAGAGCTGGACCCAACTGAGTGACTGAACAACAACAACAAAAGTGAAACTAGCGAGAAAAGTGTTCTTTTCAAAGGACTTTTTTTGAACATGCTTTGAAAACAGAACAGCTAGCCTCACCTCAACATTTAATTTTTCTAAATATTTGGTACCAATCCAACATTTGCAAAACAGCTTGATACCAATGCATAATGATACGGCTGTAGCCTTTTATTTTAAAAGTTAACTGTAGAGAGTTGGTTTACAGAGTCAGATCTATTTACAATCACTATCAGAATATCTCCATAGACATACAATTTACAAATCTGGGGAGGGAAATTTCTTCCCTGTCTACATCTTAATTTTCAAATGTTCAATGTTTGAAATACTGGATTTAGCTGTAAAGGGTTAATAGACAGCATCCAGGATATTTGGTACAGTCCCGGCAACATTATAAAAAGCTCTGAGGAAAGTGATGTCAGGTGTCCTTACAAGGGAAACAAATCCAGAAACCAAACTCACTCTTGGCAGTTAAGGAAGGCATAGTTTTCAATCATTTCATTTTAAAATGAAGTTGTTCTCTAGTTGTTGACAAAATTGCTTCTTTTTTTTTGGTCTCTAGAGTGTTAGTCTCCAGGCTTCCAGTAAGGTTCCACACAAGGCTCTATTAAGAGACTAAGCAGGAATTAAATAGTTTTTCTTTGTTTTTTAAACTTTGTGTTATTAACTGCTCTTAGCTAAATTGATGGTCTGTCTGCTGGGAAAAGAAAAAAAAAGCAGCGGTGGTCTGTGAATCAGTATTTGAGCTTCCTGAGAAACGAAGCAATGCATGAAACTATCTTAAAGATTTAACAAATTCATCCCCTTAAAGAGAAAAAAAAAAAGTGAAGAGTTAGGGCTGTAAAGGTTTTTCCCTCTTAAGCATATTAAGAAGGGAGATGTGGCAATTAGCCATTTTCCCAAGGGCTTGTCGGAATGATTACTGACCTTTTTTCATCCTTGAAAGAATGAGAGGAGAGAGGGAGTAGCTGCAATGGCCTTTTCGTTTGGTCATCTTTGAAATTTGGCACTGGTTCACTTTTGGAGAAGTTTATAAGGCTGGTTTGTAGATATCATCCTTCTACTCTTACTTATTAGTTCACAAGGGCAAGTTTCTCAATAAACCAACTTGCCTTACCCAAGCCGATGGGACCCTGGGATCAGTTTAGAGTTGATATGACATGAAATGGTTGAAAACTATGCCTTCCTTAACTGCCAAGAGTGAATTAAGCCTCATATATGTAATTTTATTTCAGCCACAAGGAAGTTGCAAATGTTAATTAGAATTAAACTTTATGCAATAGAAAGACTAGAAAAAGCACAGGACTAAGCAGGTTAGTGTTGTACCCCTGAGGCAGTATTTGCAAAGGACCTGCGCTTTGCAATCACGTAACTGGATAGCAACCTTAGCTTTGCCACTGTGGGATTTTGGTTGGTTACTTAACTAAGAGTTTCCTCATATGTAAAATTGGGATAACATACTTAACAGGTTGTAGAAGTTGAGACAATGAATGAAAAACACCTATATCACAACTTTTTTAAGTAACACACACAGCAATTCAAACAATCTAGTGTGGTTGTTTAGTCGCTAAGTCGTATCCTCCTCTTCTCAACCCCATGGACTGTAGCCTGCCAGGCTACCCAGTATTGGAGTGGGTACCCATTTCCTTCTCCAGGAGATCTTCCTGACTCAGTGATTGAACACACGTCTCCTACGTCTCCTGCACTGGCAGGCAGGTTCTTACAAATAATTTATACAAAGGGGGAATTTTGTTGTTTACATAATTGCAAAAACCAGAGGTAGTACAGGCTTCAGGGACGTCCTATCCAAGAAGTTCACATGAAGTTGTCAACACCAGCTTTCTCTCCTTCCTTTGGTTCTGCCTTTAGTAACCTTGGTTATCCACCCATTAGGTCAAAAGATGGCTGTCATATTTGTAGTTCTAAACTTTCTGGTTCAAGTCTTACATGAAAAAGGGAGCCACGTCTGTAGCACAAACCTGACTCTAATTAGCCCCGCTTGCATCCGTGAATGTCACTGTGGCCAAGGCAATTGAGTGAGTGGCCACATATACTCTACCCTTAGAGCCAGGGTGGAGTTTGCTTCACCTGAATAGCATACACTGAGAGTATGGGAAGAGAGATTCCCTCCAAAACAAAATGCGGGTTTACTTTTACCATAAGTAGGGTATGGATGCAGGCAGGCACATAATTAAAATGCAAAAGGCCAGGAGCCAAGCAATCTTTTTCATCAGTTGGATCCAGGAAGTCTGCCTCAGAACACAGTCACTTCATCTTTCTCTTGAGCTTCAGTCTGTGCCTACCTCTTTCTCTCACGATTCTTTTCAAGCTCACTGGCATCTCTGGGATCACACCCTCACAGTTCCTAATCTAACGGAAAGGAATTTCTTTGAGAAAATTCCAAAGAAGAACTCTGATTGGTCCAACCTGGGTCATATGTGTCCACTTACAATCAAAAGAGTCCCACTGGATCATGTGGAATGGGGGAGATGAAGCTGTCCGAGAAACAGGAGCTTGCTATTAACAGATGTAAGTGGGAAGGGGTACAGGACAGTCAAAAATCGCAGGGGTCCACTGTAATGCCAAGGGCACAATCAGAAACTGCAAATTAGATAAAGTAATTTCTGTGTGGCGGGCAGGGAGAACCAAAAGGATTGAGTAAATGAATGAATAAATAGACAAACTGTGGTATATTCATACTTAACATAGGACGCTACTCAGCAACCAAAAGGGATTAGTTATTTATATATGCAACAGTGTGGAAGAACTCCATAATAATTATATTGAGCAAAATAAGTCAGATCGAAAAAGAGTACACATACTGTATGTTTCCATTTTTATAAAATTATAGGAAATGCAAATTAATCTATAGTAAGAGAAAGAAGATCAGTGACTGCTTGGGCCTGAGGGAAGGAAAGGCATGGAAGGATGATATGTTCTTTTTTTCTGTATTGTGTGAGTTTCATGGGTGTACACATGTGTGAAAACAGCAAAGTGGACACTTTAGTTATGTGAAATTTATTGCATGTTAATCATAGCTTAATAATACTGTTTAAAAAGAGAGAGAGAAAATGTATTCCAAAACACTATCCTGTTTCAAGGCATTTAAAACTATTACCTCACCTGTCTGTACAAGTCTGACTTTTTCGACAGTATTATAAATGCAGACTTTCTTTAAATATTTATATAGGATTCAAAGAGTAATGATTTAAATCTCAGCTCCACTATCTGTTGTAAGGCAATGAGAAAGATGGTCAGTCTTTCTGAGCTTCAGTTTCATCATATGTAAAATGGGCATATGTCATGCAGTCTTTCATGAGGATTCAAGACACCAAATGTAAAAGTGCCTAAACACAGTCTTTGGCACTTAACAGGCAATGAGTGTATGTTGGTGTTCCTCCTTCTACTGCACACTGTGACTATAAAAGTCATGGAAAAACACTGTGATGAAAATGCATCTAGGTAGGCAGAGATCTAAGTTTGTAATGCTCACGAGAAATAATCTGTTTTCTAAGAAGAGGAGCCAAAATGTTCAGAAAAAAGAAATATATACAAACATTTTTACTGGAAGATTAGCAACTCCATTTAGAAAAGAGATGTTTATATGCTAGTGTGTTTCATCACAAGCATTAACATTCAGATGTGAAGGGTCACTAATAGTCACTATGAATAAAATATATGTACTTTGTGATCTGTAAAGATTTTCCTGGAAGAAGAACAAAACACATGAATATAGATTCTTATTTTTCTACTTTTTACATCTTGTATTTATAAGTACAACTATGAAAATAAACCTCAATTTATTTTACCAATGGTTCTCAAGCAATTTCAGGTTTGGGAAGTGGAAGAAGTCTTCCAGTTTTCATGTTTACTTCCCAGTGATCACTTTGTTCAAAGTATTACTCCAACCAATAGCTATTTGGCATCTACAGTGTACCATGCACTGTAAGGAACAGAAAGATACCAAGCAATGTCTCTGTCCTCCCCATGAGGGGAGAAAAAGGTCTGATCGTAACTCAAAAATAGCTAATTGCATAAGATAAAAATTTGAGGAATTCCCTGGTGGCGCCAGTGTAAAAAATCTGCCCACCAATATAGGAGAAGCAAGAGACACAGGTTCGATCCCTGTGTTGGGAAGATCCCCTGGAGTAGAAAATGACAACCCACTCCAGTATTCTTGCCCAGAAAATTCCATACACAGGGGAGGCTGGCAGGCTACAGTCCCTGGGGTTTCAGAGTCTGACACGGCTGATCACGCATGCCACACACCATCTGTACGCCCAGTGGTTAGGACTCAGCACTCCCTCTGCTGTTAATGTGCGTTCAGTCGCTGGTGGAATGGTCCACAAGCTAAGATCCCATAGGCCACACACAAAAAAAGGTAAAAATTTGAATATGCTCCTCAGGAAAAGGAGGAGAACTTCTACTGGAGAAGTGGAGGGTGTAGGAAATCAAGGCAGGCTACTCTCTTACAGACACCAGTCAACTAGCCCTTATTGGCGACTAATTAGGAGTCTAGTGTTGAGTGCTACAGAGAATACAGGAGTACCTTAAGTGGTAATCCCTGACTACATAGAATGTACAGCATGTGGTTTAACGGAATATCCTAGCCAGGAAGAATTTGCAAGGTAGGCAGGCTATCTCTACTCCTTTTATAACTTAAAAAAAAAAAAAGTCCTTTTTTTTTCATTTTTATTATTTAATTTTTTGTCTGAGTTGCATGGCATTTGAGATCTTAGCTCTCTGACTGAGGAAGTACAGAGTCTTAACCACTGGACCACTGGGAAAGTCCCACCCTTTAAAACTGTTGATCTATTTATTTCAAATGCCAATGGCTTGTTAATATTAATTGAAGTATTAATAGCAATCCAGTCTCAAAAAAAAAAACAACAAAACAGCTGCTCTGTGACATGTAGAGACAAAAGGCGGGTGTTTTTCTTTGAGTGATTTGATAAACAGTGAAAAAAAGAAATCAAGACATTTTGAAATAGTCTCTAGTCCTTTGCCAGATTGTGAATGGGCCATGCCATTCTTTAGCAATTTTGTTTGCATGACAATATTTTGAAAATTAAAATTTGAAGTTAGTTATTTGGTTACTGCCTAGGCACTTATTTTTAGAGAATAGTGTAGTTATGGTGAAGAGACGTATAAAATTTTCATCTAGTGTTTACACATAGCAAGATTAAGTTGGGTACTAAACTTCTGTTAGAAAAGTTAAGCATTTTATTTCATAATAGATGTGAATCCTTAAATTTATTTAAAAATGGTTGGTTGGTTTAGTCGCTAAGTCGTGTCCAATTCTCACGACTCCATGGACTGTAGCCTGCCAGGCTCCTCTGTCCATGGGATTCTCCAGGCAAGAATACTGGAGTGGGTTCCTTCTACAGGGGGTCTTTCCCACTCAGGAATCGAAACCGGGTCTCCTGCATTGCAGGTAATTTCTTTACCCACTGAGCTACAAGGGAATCCTTTATTTAAAAATAATCTTCAGAAATAAATTTAGTTTTTATTTGTATTGTAAGTCCATTAAATGTGAATTAATCTATTTCTTTCCCTAGAATCAAGTTTCCAACTTTTCCATCTAAAACAGCTTCAGTCCTCAAGTGTGGCACCTAAGTTTTTCTATTTTTCCCCTGAGAAACTGCACTTGTCCTTTTGTATCTGATTCATGTCTTCTGCTGTCTTATAAATTGTATGTCTCAGCTTTTTTTTGCAAGTCACGTACTTCCACCTCAGATTTAGGCATGTTTGTATGGCTCACTCCAGTGACACCCTGGCCAGCAATACACAACAGGCTCAAACTATATCATAATTGAGCCTGAGGGAGAGTAATTATTTTATTTGAAAGAAAGAACAAATTAGAATGAGAATCAGCTTGAAGACAGACCTTGAAAAAATGACAAAGGATGGAAGAAAAAATTATTAGGGTTTTTAAGAACTTTCTTTTTTTCTTGTAGAAGATAAAAGTGTTAATTAAATATTCTCTTCACCCATTACCTTTTTGGGTAAAAACTCTAAAATTTATAATAATATTACAAAAGAGTCAGAACACAAATGAAAGAAAATCACCCATAATTTTTCAACACAATAACTTTGACCATTGTGAAGTATCTCTCTTTAGCCTTTATTTCATATTCATGCACCTTTAAGTGAAAGTATTAGTTGCTCAGCCATGTCCAACTCTTTGCAACCCCATGGACTGTGGCCTGCCAGGCTCCTCTGTCCATGAGATTCTCCAGGCAAGAATACTGGAGTGGGTTGCCATTCCCTTCTCCAGGGGATCTTCCTGACTCAGAGATCGAACCTGGGTCTCCTGCATTGCAGCAGATTCTTTACCATCTGAGCCACCAGGGAAGCCTTCATATATCTTAATATACAGGTAATTTTGTATCACATTCTTCATTTACGGTTATCATAAACATGTGTTTCTGTTGTCTTTATCCTATTTTCTGACTGCCTAACACCCTGGAACTTGTGTTTCCAGGGCCTTCCCCATCTTTCTGCAAAGTCTTTGCCAACGTGTGCTTGGGAGTCGCTACAGGGAATGAGTTCTTCACTTGTGTCTCTGTCTGGTCAGCTGTCATGGGTAATATTTAACTACTCTTCCCCATTGCTGGAGACTACCATGTTTTCAGGAAGCTGAGTCTGTGAAAACTGATGCTGGCCCTGGATACTGCTGACTCCCATTTTAGTTTATCCTCTTAAACCACCCACCTGATACCACCTACTTCTGCTTCAACCTACAGGGTTCCTACTTGCAGAGAGGGGACTTTGGACTGGGGGCCTATGAATACCCTTGGGGTTCCTTAGAAGTAGGCACACATTTTTCCTGAACTACCTTCCAGGGATTCCCTAGGCAAGAATACTGAAGTGGGTTACCATGCCCTCCTCCAGGGGGTCTTCCCCATGCAGGATAGAACCTGCGACTCTTATGGTTCCTGCATTGTAAGGTGGGTTTATGTCCCTCTAGAATTCACCTGTTAAGTCCTAATCCCTAATATAATGGTATTAGGAAGTGGGAGCTTTAGTAAGTGACTAGGTTATGAAAGTGGAGTCCTCATGAGTGGGATCAAAGCCCTTATAAAACACCCCAGAGAGCTCCCTTGTCCCTTCTACCTGAAGGACTCAGTAGGAAGGTGGGTGTCTATAAAATAGGAAGCGGGCTCTTACTAGACACCAAATCAGCCAGTGCCTCAGTCTTGGACTTGCCAACAACCAGAACTGTGAGAAATAAATGTCTGTTGTTTATAAGCCACCCAGTCTATGGCACTCTGTTCGAGCAGCCCAAATGGACTAAGACAGTGTAACATACAGAGTTCAGACAATGGCGAAATGACGAGCAGGAAAAGCTAGGGTTTGGGCTTAGGGAACAGAGACACACCCAGGTGAAGGCCAGTGTTGGTTATTTAAGATACTTAAGTCTGCTAGAGGATTTGGAACTGGGACATCTATCATTAAAGATGAAAAACAAGCAGGAACAAGATGAGGTAGGTGGCAGATGGATTTCCCAAGCAGCTGACAGGTCTAGACAGGTTGGAGGTGAAGGTTCAGAAAATCCAATAGTAACACATTTGGAACAAAAGCTTTTTTTTTTCAGTTTTTTGTTTGTTTTTGGTTGATTGTTGTTTTTTGTTGTGATTCCAAAGAACTTTCTTATGTGACTGTTGCATATTCCACTGAGGAACTTTAATGGCAATAGTGTACAGAAGTCTTAGACACAGAAATTCCAGTTCTAACACTTACCATCTGTGACTTTGAGCAATTATTCCAGTGTTGTGGAGTCTCCACTGTAAAATGAGGTGGCCATATTAGTCACCATAGTCAGTCGCTCAATTGTGTCCGACCCTTTGTGACTCTGTGGATTACAGCCTGCCAGGTTCCTCTGTCCATTGAATTTGCTAGGAAAGGATATTGGAGTGGGTTACCATTTCCTCCTCCAGGGTTATTAAATCTAGAGTTCTTAAATGTTTTGGAGAGGGGGTGTCATTCACCTCCATTGAGCAGATGAAAGAAAAGGATCACTGTCTCACAAAAATGCACACAAACATCCCTTCCAATTTGGGCACACACAATTTTATCACTTTAGAAACTGATTTCTTTCACATAGAAAAAAACTTACAAAAAATTTCCTTTTCTCATTCTTGTTTACTCATACAAATGAAGAAATTTGAAATTAATCCAAGTGTGCAAATACAAAATAACAAAATTAAAATTCCTTCCCAAAGCAAATTTAAATGAGAAGGCTATCATCATTTGACTTGAAGAGAAGAAATTATGGCATAATCTTTATAACACAGTGTTTGTCATTTGTGCTATTCTATCAGTTTTAACTTTTAATTTTGATAGGACTTCCCTAGTGGCTCATTGGTAAAGAGTCCGCCAGCAATGCAGGAGAAATAGGTCTGATCCACGGGTTGAGAAGATCCCCTGGAGAAGGGAGGGGCAACCCTCTCCAATAATTCTTGCCTGGAGAATCCCATGGACAGAGGAACCTGGCAGGCTACAGTCCATGGGGTCACAATGAGTCAGACATTATCTAGCCACTAAATAACAACAACAATTTTGTTAGCAACAATTGAAAGAAAGCCCTAATTAACAAAGCAGATTGTAGCAAACAGATAGGCTTAGGCTGAGACACATTGGATTTCTCTAGGATTCTTCAAGCTGATATAGTCGTATCATTTCCTCTTTCCTTGGGTCAATGAGTTTGGTCATCTTTGCAAAGTCTGAATCATCTCTGCTGTTTATATCAGTGAGAAAATGATTAAAACCCACACTTAAATTTTAAGGTCAAATGAATAAAACTAACCTTTGGAGAAGTTCTGCAGTGCTTCCAGGTGTCTGTAGATTTTTGCCTTGTGAGAAACAGACACGTTTCATCACTCTTAAGCAGGGCCAAGAGACTCTCCTCCAGCACAGGCAAAGTTCTTATCTGTCTGTTTCCAATCTCTTCTCCCACAGTGGCAACTTGGCCAAAAGGGCTTTTGGGGTTTCTTGGTGTGTGTATGTTTTGGTTAGCTTCCAAAATGGTGTCCTCAGAGCCTTATGCCGAAAAAAAAATCTTATTCAATTGAACAGATAAATCAAAGCAACAAATGACTTTTCCCCTGTGGAATTATTTTAGGAGGGAATTTCAAAGAATAACTTCAGACACAGATGTACAGAACAGAATTTTGGACTCTGTGGGAGGAGGCGAGGGTGGGATGTTTCAAGAGAACAGCATTGAAACATGTATGTTATCTAGGGTGAAACAGATCACCAGCCCAGGTTGGATGCATGAGACAAGTGCTGGGGCCTGGTGCACTGGGAAGACCCAGAGGGATCAGGTGGAGAGGGAGGTGGGAGGGGGGATCGGGATGGGGAACACATGTAACTCCATGGCTGATTCATGTCAATGTATGACAAAACCCACTGAAATGTTGTGAAGTAATTAGCCTCCAACTAATAAAAATAAATGAAAAAAAAAAAAAGAATAACTTCATATTCTGCTTCCATTTCTTGACAAAAACTTCTTTAAATCCCAATGAGTCAAATCTCTGAGTCTGGAGAAATTGATGCCTTCTGTAGCAATAGGCAAAATGTCTTCAGGACTGTTGGCAAGGGCTCTGGTGCCTATGCAAGGTGATGTACACAACTGTGACTCATGGTTATGTGTTGAGCTTCTTTCTTCATCAAAGCAGAAAAACTACATGTGTTGCCAAACACTGCATGGGCACTGTAGTTCCCAAATTTTGTTTGTAATAGGAGTTTTTACTTGAAGAAGTAACTCTACCATTTCAAGTAATTCTGGGCCTTTGAGGTTTCCAAATGGAGCTCATAAATTAAAGTTATTTACGTTTTTTTCCAACACATATTTGACAGACATTAGAAAATGACTGGCACTTTTTTTTGCTGAAGAAACTGGCATAATTGCAAATTTCTCCAAAATAAAAGACAAAATGTCAGTAAATCCAGGGCAGAGTATGTCATTTGGCAAAGGCACTGGTTCCATATTATGCCTTTTTTCCAAGCCATAATTTAACTTGACCGTTGAAAAGCACAAGGTTTGTGTGTGGCTTCTTTTGTCTAGCAGTGCAATTAGAATCCTTCAGACAGGAAGTGTTGGGGTAAATGCAGGCTTCCAGAAAATTCCAGCCTTTCCAAGTTGAGCCTTCTCAAAATAAAACAAAAACAAATAACAACCAAAGCGCCTCATTGTCTCAGGTATTTTCAGGGTAGGGAGATATAGAGGTGTTTCTTCAGCCCTTTACCTGCTAGCTGCCACGAGCCAGAATCACAATGTACAATATGTAACATTTCACATCCCATAACAACAGAGTACAGGTGAGGAATTGAAACTCAGAAAGGATAACCAACTTGCCTAATGTCACACAGCTAGTGGCTGAGCCAAAGTTTGAAATTGGGTCTCCTTAACTCCAAAATCTGTGCTCTTAATTACTATACAGATATGAAGGAATCAGAGATGTATGTGAGAAAGTAAGTATAAGCAGAATTCTTAGCTGAAAGGTAAATATGGGATATTCATGGGAGGGAAGACTAATCGAAAGAGAAATGACTAAAAGTACTTTTGGAGAAGGTTGTTGCTCTTGCTAGTCACAAGTCATGTCCAATTCTTTGTGACCCATGGACTGTAGCCCACCAGGCTCCTCTGTCCATGGGATTTCCCAGGCAAGAATACTGGAGTGGGTTGAAATTCCCTTCTTCAGGGGTTCTTCCTGACCCAGGGATCAAACCCATGCCTCCTGCATTGGCAAACAGATTCTTTATTGCTGAGCCAGCGTGGAAGCCCCTTTGGGGAAGGTAGCATATTACAAACAAATCCAGCTCCCTTTGTTCTTAAATCTATACTCCCAAAGAGTCTCCTGATTTGTGACTTCACCTCCACAATTGTATTTATCAAGAATGGAGTCCCAATTCACAATTCACAACTCCTTAAAAATTTCCATTGTTATATCTAACGAATTTCTTTCACATTAAACAATCTCCTGGGGGTGTTGAGCAGAAGGAGACAATTTTTCTGAGACCTAATCACACCAACTCCTTCTCTGAATTCCTTCTTTTATTCATCCCTGTATCCTCCCAGCCATGCACAGTGGCTGGCAGTTAGAGGGCCCCCAGTAAGTGGCAGCTGACTGATAAAAAATTGAAAAAGGCTTTGAAAGACTCACCAAGTCGAGTTGGCAGACTCTAATACCTAGAAACTTGTTGAAATTGTGCTGCAGGAGAAACATTTAGATAAACTTGACCAGTTACTCCTCCTACCTCCATCCCATTAACAACGTGGAGTTTGACAATGAGCAGAACCATCTTGCAGTTCTTGCCTGACAAACCTTTGTTTCAACAAGCACGTGCCTGAATTAAGCAGCCGTTACTGGTGCTGATTCCAGTGCATCTCTTGGTCCCTGTCGTCTCTTGACTCTTTTTGCAATCATTTTATGCCATTGTTTTTTTTTTTATCTTTAGAAAGCATATTTTTTCCACTGTCCTTGGCCATACTAAAATTTGTTCATTTGAATTTGACCACTTTGATAATACACAACAGTTAATTTGTGCTTTTTCTATTAATTCCTTCCAGAATGAAAGGGAGAAGAGCTAATTTTCTTTTTAGTTGCTAACAATACTTTGCCCCTTTCCAAGCCCCCATCACAGTATCAGGTAATCTTAGTGACAGATAACTAAAACACACGATGCTGTAGAAATGCAAAAATTCCACCTTTCTCCCAAATTATTCTTCAATAATACAGTTTTTGCCTTTTTTCAATTGTTAGCTCAGCAAGGTGACTCTGCAGGTTTCTGGTTTGTTTTTTTTTTTTTTTCTGGGGAAACACCTGTTCTTCCTGCAAAAGAAAAGCTATTGCTCTCACTAACTGAGTCTGAATGCCCTGGGAGGATTTCCTTCTGTGGCTTTGTTTGTTCCTGAAACAGGGTCTCCTGCTGAGCTTTTTCGCCTCTGCAGCTCTGGTGAAGGGAAATTCATTTTGCTGGCAATTTCTTCCATTCCTAATATATTAATAGCCCTGTTTTCTTAGCAGTGCCGGTGTAAACTCTTATCATGAGTGAAAAAAGATAGCCTTGACTACCCACCCCCCTTCCCCTCCCCCCACCCCGCCCCTGCCAAAAGACAGCATTTGCTTTGGGAATAAACTTTGGGAAAAAATAATTTTCTTCTCTCTATAAACTGTTTCTATAAAAATGCAAGGGCAATCTTGGCTGACAGAATACAGTTATTTAAGTGTTAAACAATGTAAGATTCTCCTTATGAGTTCAACTTGAGTATCTGAAAGAGCCAGGAACCCATGATTGGATTCCCTGTTAGGAACCAATCTTATATTAAAACATGGCAAAACATTATCTATGAAATTTTACTGCAGTGCAGCTGGGAACTCTCTTTTTGAAATTTACTGCAGTGCAGTGCGCCAAATTTTGAGCCTGGAGGGATTCTTTGTCCAAATTCATATTCTGAAGAAATCTTAAAATTTCTTACATCTTCAATTGTGTACTGAAACTATAAAAACTACTCTGTCTTTTAGGTCCTACTTACCTATGTCAAATAATCAAAGGTTTTGTGGACTCTTGTTATATATCTCATTGGGCTCACTTGGTAAATAATCTGCTTGCAATGTGGCAGACCCAGGTTCAATCTCTGGGCTGGGAAGATCCTCTGAAGAAGGAAATGGCAACCCACTCCAGGATTCTTGCCTGGAAAATCCCATGGACAGAGGAGCCTGGTGGGCTATAGTCTGTGGGGTTGCAAAGAGACACGGCCAAAGTGACTGAGCATCATGACCACCAAAGATAGGTCATCAACATCTACTGTATTTTATTTTAAAATTCAATTTAAATAACTTTATGTAAATATACATATGTCCATGTAAGCATATGTGTATATTTTTCTCCTTCTCTTTCCTGAAATTATATTAAGATGTTTAAAACACCTCACATGGAAAGATACTAAAATTCCTCACAGTGGGAAAGTCAGACAGTTCCATTCAGGCCCCACTACTTTCTATCTGCTTGACATTATTCTAAGTCTTAGTTTTTTTAATTCATAAAGCTCAGGATTTTTGTAAAGATTGAATGAGATCATTCATGTAAAGCACTTAGCACAGAGGCTGGCAAACTGTACTATTAATCATTATCAGGAGAAAAGTCAGAATTTGGGAAAAAGTAAAGCGCGTACTATAACAGTATAGATAAATATACTGTCTTAATTGTTCAAATCAAATAGTCAGATTAATTTTTAGTTTTCTAGCTCCCACAATAGTAAGATGAAACACAATCCATTATATAAATTTGAAGTTCAAAAAGAAAGAAGCAAATTAGTTCAGAAGTAAAATTTTTGCTAACACTGAATTCCAAAAAGAAGTTCTAGAGAGTGCATTGAATAATATACTGAATAATATTTTCAATGCCGTTTAACGGCAATACTGTAATGAATTTAATATTGCTGTTATTACAACCTTTGGTAAAAACCCAAAGCACCCATGGCTGATTCATTTCAATGTATGGCAAAAACCACCACAATATTGTAAAGTAATTAGTCTCTAATTAAAATAAATAAATTAATTTTTCAAAAAGAACAAGAAAACCCCCAAAGCATTCAATTAAAGTGTAGCTCAGTAAAGGACTAAGTATTGTGAAACTGAATCTATGGACTTAGTAAATATAGCCCCAATTTATAATCATATGGAATTCAAAACATCATACAGAGTATCTGGTTTGTACAAGATACTGTCCAAGGCTCTGTAAAGATAAACATAGATAATTTGGACTCAGTTCTTGCCCTCAAAAATTTACTAATTGTGGGGACTTCCTTGGTGGTTCAGTGATTAAGAATCCGCCTTGCAATGCAGGGGACGTGGGTTCGATCGCTAGTCAGGGAACTAAGATCCCACACGCTGCAGAGTCACCAAGCCCATGGGCAGCAGTTAAAGATACCGCAGGCCGCAGTGAAGGTCTCTTGGGCCACAGCTAAGACCCGACACAGCCAAATCAATCAATAAACATTAAACAATAATTTACTAATTGTCAGTCATGAAAGGGAGAATAAGAAAATGATGACAAGGACTATGACTAAAGGAAACGAGTATAAACCCCAAAGGAAGATATGAAATATTCTGGAGGTCCAAGGGAAGGAAAGGTCTGTTCCTCAAACAAAGCAAGCTCAGCCTCACCTCCTGGCTTCTGCATACGTGGTTCCGTGTGCCTGGAAACATCTTCTCCCCATGCCATGTATTCCATTCTCCTCTCCCTTCAGGCCTCAGCTTATGTTTTCACCTTGTCCAGGCCTTCTCTGACCCCCTATCACAGAGGAGACTCCCCTCTCTAATTCTCTGTCTCAGCTCCTTGTTTGCCATTGCTGTTTTCCTCCATAGCATCCTTTACAATCTGTGGGTATTTCATTCATTTGTTAATTTACTTCATTTTTGTCTGTCTCTTCATGTAGCCTATAAGCTCCATGGATTTATATGGAGCTTACACATAAGCTTCAGGACTAGGTCTGCCTGTGTTATCTGCCATCTAATCCTTGTTGCCTAGAACAGATTCTGGCACTCAGCAGGCACTCTGAATATTTGTTGAATGAACCAATGAACAAACAAAAGATCGCATTTGGTTGGTAGGATCAGGACAGGGCTCGTGAGAGGGAGGAGGGGATCCTTAGAATCTGGATAGGTTGTAGAGAAGGGTGGGGAGAAGAGAGATGTTTCAAACAGAAGGAAATCTGTGTGCGTGCTTAGTGGTAACCAACTCTTTTGTGACCCCATGGACTTTAGCCCACCATGCTCCTCTGTCCATGGGATTTCTCCAGCAAGAACACTGGATTGGGTTGCATTTCCTCTTCTGGGGGATCTTTCCAACCTAGGGATCAAACCTGCATCATCAGCATTGGTAGGTAGGTTCTTTACTGCTGAATCACCTAGGAAACCCAAATAAAAGGAAAGGCATAAGCAAGTCTTGGGAGCTCAAGAAATACAAAGCATTTTCTGAGAGCAACAAACCCTGTCCATCTTTTAACTTAAGATGCACACTTATCCTTCTTCCCCCTTGTTTTTTAACATTTCCAATTGGTGTCTTATAATCACTATCTGAATGTACTGTGGTTATATCCTTTTTTTCTCTAAAATGTTATTAAATTGATAGCGTGTCTTATCATCATCTGTTGCATTTTAGAAATAGGAAAATAAAGTAATTCAGTTTCATTGGAATGTAGAGTATGGGTAGGGAGCTGAGAAAGCTCTGTTGTAGAAGTTATGCTGTAGGCATATAACAAGGCCAATGTGGTGAATATATACTATATTAATTTATCAACAATGAGGACTTCCTACTGAAATTGTAGTACTATATATTTTTTTAGATTCTTTTAAAAATATATATAAATTTAATCAATTCATTTGGCTGCACCAGCTCTTAGTTGCAGCATTCAAACTCTTGGTCCAGGCATGTTGGATCTCGTTCCAAGGATCAAGCCTGGGGTGCCTGCACTGAGAGTGCAGAGTCTTAGCAACTGGACCACCAGGAAAATCCCTGTAATACTGTATTATCTCCCCCAAAGTGTAAATCTTTCTGTAAAGATGTATTTTTCCTCGACTATTTACATTTAAACATTTAACCTCAGGACAAATGCTTTGTATAGGGGACAGGAAGAGATAATTTCTCCCCATTTGACAATGAGTCTATGAGGACAGAGACATCTTCAGCAACTACATGCTACCTGCTACTGAGTAGTATTGTTAGTCCCTCAGTCGTGTCTGACTGTTTGTGACCCATGGATTGTAGCCCGCCAGGTTCCTCTGTCCATGGAATTCTCCAGGCCAGAATACTGGAGTGGTTAGCCATTCCCTCCTCCAGGGGATCTTCCCGACCCAGGGATTGAACCCAGGTTTCCTGTGTCTCCTGTATTGGAGGTATGGAGTAGAAGCTCTATAACTACTTATGGAATGTTAAATTAATAAAGAGTTGCTGAAGAAATGACAAATGGCATTTTACCACTCTTATACAAAAAATTAATAAGTGGATAATGGAAATAAAGGCATGGTGGGTAAGAATTTTTGATGAAGTTATTAATAATTGAGGGGATGGCTTTGGAGGTGGAAGAGGGAAGTACTTGCTTAGCCACTGTTTGGAAGCAGGGGAGAGATGCGGATTGGCAAAGAGAGATGTAAAAAACTCTACCTGGGAGACAAGACACTTAAGTCCTGTTAAGCTTTATGCCCCAAATGGTGAAATATGTGTGGGAGCCAGAGAAGAAGCCAGGGGGAAGAAATTGTACCCAGTGGTCCAGTGGTGAGGACTCTGAGTTCACTGCTGAGGGTTGGATTCAGTCCCTGCTTGGGAAATGGAGATCCTGCAAGCCAAGCAACACAGTCCAAAAAAAGAGACAGAGAGAGAAAAAAAGCACCCAGTGAGGGCAGGGGGAGAAGGAAGAAGTGAGCCTCAGAACAAGAGAGGGCATGAATATGTCATGACTCACTTTTAGAGAAAGTCAGTTATGAGCCAGAAAATACACGTGGAGGTGTGTGTGTGCATGTGAAGTCGCTTCAGTTATCTCCTCCTCTTTGTGACCCTATGGGCTGTAGGCCCCCAGGCTCTTCTGTCTGCGGGATTTCCCAGACAAGAACATTGGAGTGGGTTGCCATGCCCTCTTCCAGGGATCTTCCCAGCTCAGGGATCGAACCTGCATCTCCTGTGGCTCCCGCACTGTGGGCAGATTCTGAGCCACTGGGAGGCCCGGACGGAGGTTTACGTGTGACTATTAGAGTCATCCAGAACGTCAGCAGGATCTCTTTCCCATTCCTACAGGCAGTTTCCACACTAAACACAGGGGATATGTGAGTTCTCCCTACACCTGACCGTTTAGTAATATCTGATTCTATTGACCTAGCTTCCCTTTTTAAAAAATTGTGATAACATATAACATAAGATTTCCCATCTCATCCCCTTGAAGTGTATAGCTCAGTGGCGTGAAGCGTTTATACTGGCGTGCTACCACCATCATTGTCCACCTGTAGCACCCTCTTTATCTTCTAAAAGGGAAACTTTATACCCATTAAACCCTAACTCCCCATGCTCCCCTCCCCACAGCCCCTGGAAACCACTGTTCTACTTTCTGTCTCTGAGTCTGACTACTCTAAATTCTTCACGAGAGTGGAATCCTACAGAATTTGTCTTTTTGCAACTGGCTTATTTCATTTAGCATATTACCTTGAGTTTCATCCTCGTAGCTCAGTCGGTAAAGAATCTGCCTGCAATGCAGGACACCCGGAGTTGATCCCTGGGTAGGGATTCCCTGGAGAAGGAAATGACAACCCACTGCAATATTCCTGCCTGGAGAATCCCATGGACAGAGGAGCCTGGCAGGCTATAGTCATGGGCTCTCAAAAGTCAGACACAACTTAGTGACTAAACCACCACCTCGAATTTCATCCATACTATAATATGTGCTCAAATTGCCTTCCTTTTAAAGGCCAAATAATATTTCAGTGTCTCTATACAGCCCACATTTTGCTTACGACCTCTCTTGACTTTAGGAGGCCCTTTTAGGGTCTCCCTTAACATCCATAGCCATTTTTCCTGGTTGCACTCTTACCTCCCTGACATCTAAATCTCTCCTTCTTTTCAGACTTGTTTAATGTTCTCTAAAACTCTGTCTCAAGCCCACCTCTCCCCTTCCTCTCTACTCTTTCCTTAAACAAACTCGCCCAAGACCATGTCTTCCCTGCCTGTTTATTTGCCAGGGTTTCCACGGATGCAGCCTTGTGGGCAAGGGTACACAGGGAACAGTGAGGAAGTGGGCCGGGCCATCTGCCTCCCCAGCCAGATCGGTAGCATCATCACTGATGACAAAGGGTCCGCGGATGTCTCAGCCAAATTGTTCTCACATCTGGAGCAGGAGTTTCAGTCTGACTGTAAAGATGTGAGGACAAGGAAGTTGACTCCGCTATGATTTCACAGGAAGGAATGGAGTGAGAATAAGCTATTGGGAGCTCAGGTGCAAGGGGACTGGTATCTGGGCTGTCTTTAATGATAGAAATACAGTTGAAGGAAAAATTAGTTTGTAAAGGAGAAACGGACACAAATTGGTGGTTGAAAATGTGGGATATAAGGGACAAGTTAATGCTTTCCCTAAGGTTTTGGCCTAGAGATGCAACACACCATCTCCGTTTTGATCATGCTTAGGTCAAAAGAACACTCCCTCTGAAGATGAAATGAAAAGACCCAGTTAGGCCATTGAAATTGTTTTCTTGCCAATTCCTCCGATCCTTTTTACTTCATCCTCTAGGGGTGAAATCTATGCAGAATTCAGAAAGACGCAGAAGACAGGCTGATGATGGTGTCAATTGTCTATGCTTTGCCTCCACTGCTTCTCTAAAACTGATTTTTTTGGTTAACAACCTCATTTTTACTCTGCTTCTTCCAATCCTTCAAAAACAGTCAAGTTATATCCCTTTATAATTATCATTGACAGGCTTTCTGAGTTTAAAAACCTCTAATAAACATGAGTTTTCTTTAAAATACAAATGATCAGTGTTTCCAGTCATGTTAAATAAAAACAACCAACAAACCTTAATCATCGATAATGGTTGAATTAGGATTTCAGGCAATGTGGTGGATAAGATATAATCCTTGTCCCATTAACATAATATAACAAATATAGAGCAACAAGACAGTCATAAGTAACAGTAACAAGGTTGCTTTTCACCTTTCTCCTTCTTCTGGTGACAGCCCTCTAAATTTGGGGTACTACTGGAGACAAGTAATTTTTTTCAGCCAAACAAAGAGGTGGGCGTGACCCTAGTTAGGCCATCAAATGCTTGCTTGCAGGAGTTTGAATCTTAAGCAGAGGAAACAAAAGACTGAGAAAGCTAACTTGCCGGTTGCTGTCTGGATCCCCAGGTTACCCTGGTCCTGGTCTTTTCTGAGCTTGATCATGGGGCTGTGCTTCCCACTCTATGAGCGAATGCACAGACTGGGAAGTTCTTTTTTGGCCTACTTTAGTTTGTTTCCTTTACTTCCAATCAGCATTTTAGCTTGAATGCTTACAAGTGCCAGCCACTATTCAAAAGGCGTTGGGTGGATGATGTCATTTGATCTTCAAAATAACCCTACAATTATTATTCCCTTTTGAACAAATGAAGCTGAGCCTTAGAAAGATTAAAGCTACTTGTCAAACTTGACAGAGTTAGCAAGAAATAGAACTGGGATTCAGACTCAGGTAATATGACTCGTCCTCAGTGTCTAATCTCTGGGGAAGAATTATTTAGGAAAACTCATTAAGTGGATCTTTTGGTAATGAAGTGGTGGGGAAGTAGTTCTAAGAACTAGGTGAGACAAAAGGTTATGACTTGGAACTTTCCTTAGGGAGCTGCAGTCTAATTAGAAATGTCTGTGAGTGGCAAGATGGTGAAGAGTTTTATGTATCACTGTGGACAGTGACTGCAGCCATGAAATTAAAAGACACTTGCTCCTTGGAAGGAAAGCTATGACAAACCTAGAGAGGGTATTAAAAAGCAGAGACATTACTTTGCCCACAAAAGTCCAAATTGTCAAAGCTATAGTTTTTACAGTAGTCATGTATGGAAGTGAGAGCTGGACAAAAAAAAGGGTTGAGCAGTGAAAATTTGATTCTTTTGAACTGTTGGTGCTGGAGAAGACTCTGGAGATTTCCTTGGACAGCAAGGATATCAAACCAGTCAATCCTGAAGGAAATCAGTCCTGAATACTCATTGGTAGGACTGATGCTGAAGCTGAAGCTCCAGTACTTTGACCACCTGATGCGAAGATCTGACTCATTTGAAAAGACCCTGATGCTGGGAAAAATTGAAGGCAGGAGATGAAGGGGGCAACAGAGGATGAGATGGTTGGGTGGTATCACTGACTCAATGGACATGGGTTTGAGCAAGCTCCAGGAGATGATGATGGATAGGAAAGCCTGGTGTGCTGCAGTCCATGGGGTTGCAAAGAGTCGGACACGACTGAGTGAGTGAACAACAACAGATGAAGGTGGACCTTTAAAATGAGGCACCGATGAAGCCTTCAGAATATGGAAGTGACAGCGGTTGGCAGTTCATCTGGCAACCATTTCCATGATGAATCGGAGGGTAGAGCGACCAAAGATGGGAGATGGGTCAGGAAATTCCAAGCCAGATTCCAAGCAAGGATCGACAAGGGTCTGGGCTAATGTGTGCCATCTGGAAAAATAAAGGAAGAGGTGGGTTTCAGAGACATCTAGCCTGCACTGACGCTTTAAGCTATCACATCTCTGTTTCATGCAGCCGGAAGCACACTGAGGAAGTCTTCCAGGAACTGCCCAGACACACTTCCAGTCCTGACCTTTTCCCCAACTATTCCCCACACTGCATTCTGGCATGCTCCTAGTCCCCTTCCCCACTTACTGCTCATCTTTACCCTTTGGACTTCACCCCAGCACTACTTCACTGGTTACTGATTGGTTTCTACCACTTATAGGATGTTTTAACAGCTACAAGAAACAGACAACCCAGTAAATTGTAGCCTAAGACCATAAGGGTGTTTGTTCCTTACTTAACCAGAAGCCTAAGAAAACTAAGACGATGGCATCTGGTTCCATCACTTCATGGCAAGTAGATGGGGGAAACAGTGGAAACAGTGTCAGACTTTTTTTGGGGCCTCAAAATCACTGCATATGGTGACTGCAGCCATCTAATGAAAAGACACTTACTCCTTGGAAGAAAAGTTATGACTAACCTAGATAGCATATTAAAAAGTGGAGACATTACTTTGCCAACAAAGGTCCATCTAGTCAAAGCTATGGTTTTTCCAATAGTCATGTATGGATGTGAGATTTGGACTATAAAGAAAACTGAGCACCGAAGAATTCATGCTTTTGAACTGTGGTGTTGGAGAAGACTCTTGAGAGTCCCTTGGACTGCAAGGAGATCCAACCAGTCCATTGTAATCAGTCCAATCAGTCCTGAATATTCATTGGTAGGACTGATGCTGAAGCTGAAACTCCATTACTTTGGCAACCTGATGCGAAGAGCTGACTCATTGAAAAGACCCTGACGCTGGAAAAGATAGAAGGCAAGAGGAAAACGGGACAACAAAGTTTGAGATGGTGGGATGGTATCACCGACTCAATGGACATGAGTCTGAGTAAACTCCAGGAGTTGGTGATGGACAGGGAGGCCTGGCATGCTGCATTCCATGGGGTCACAAAGAGTAGGACAAGACTGACCAGAAGCCTGTCTCAAAGTTGGCTTGATAATTCAACAATGTTATCAAGAAGGCATATTCCACCTTGTATCCACAGTGAGTCTCCTTTTGTGAAGGTCAGATGGCTGCAACCACTCTAGGAAGCAAGGGGAGGGAGACAAAAGGGTTATCTCATCTTTTTTATTTTATCAGGGAAAAAAATCTTTCCTGCAAGCCCTCAACCAACTTCTCCTTACACTGCAACGGTCAAGTTGGGGTCACATGCCCACTCCTAGACCATTCACTGGCAAAGGAGAATGGGTTCACCATGATTGGATGAAAACAGTCATCACTTATTCTGTGTGCTGAGCACTTTCCCCGAACAAAATTGAGGCTTGTTAGCAGGCAAGAAGGGGAATGGCTTTTGGTCAGGTGCCTCAAGGTGTCTGCATTGGACTAAAGGATATTGAACCTCAGCCCATCTATCCCAACCTGCTCCATTATTCACTACCAACTAGCTCTGGGAACCCCACCCTCAATGCATCCAGCCTCTACCTCCCCTGTTACTCCAACGGGAAGTTCTTACCTGATTCATCCCGCGTCCTTAAGCAAATAAGGTGTAATAGCAGTCGTTACAGAGGAACTGGCTGGCCTGGCCATTGCCGAGGTCCTTGAGGCAAGGCTGACTGATGCTCCAGGACATCAGGGGGTCATTTGAACCTTTCTTACTACTTCTACCTTCTGCAAAGATTTGAGAATATAGTTCTTTAAAAAAAAAAAAAATCCCTGGAGTCTGCAAGTTGTTGGATTTTAAAGAGGTGGATAATATAAACATCCAGGATTAGAGACCAGTTTGAGGAGGAGCTGAAAGAAGATAGAGGGTGCCAATGTGTCTCCAGATGACAGGGCTTTTGTAAGCCTCTCTTATTATCATCTTTTCTGTGGTTCATTTCACATTAAAATTTTGCTCAGCGTTTTGGCGTGGATAAACCTTGGCAATGTCTCTTTGAAAAAATAATTATCATGTATTTTTTTTTTCTTTTTAAAGCCAAGCAGATTTTTAAAAATGGTTACAGCTCTGGAGTATTCATTAGTAAAGCCCACTGGGCGTTCAGGGAGTGGGTATCATTAGAGTGCTGTAATGTAGCTAATTTCACTCCCCTGACCCCCTTTTCCATCTACCTTTTATTGTTCTTTCTGCTAACAATTTTAGTAACCATAAATATAAAAGAGGTAAACCTTTCCTTATTTTTTTTCACTTTTTAAAATATAAATTTATTTGTTTTAATTAGAGGCTAAGTTTTTGCTTTTTACCATCCCCCAATGCTGTGCTGCCCTATGCTTATAAATACCCCTGTTAACCTTCATGCCCTGAGATTTATTTTTGATTTGAGAGGAAGAAAGGCCTTGTGACTAAAAGGGGCCAACTCTCTTTGACCTCATGAGCTTCTTCTATTTCCCTAAAATAGCTTGTCTGTGCCCCATCTTAGGCCATATTTATGCTAGGACTTCGTACTATGCCAAATAAAATATATAAGAAATATATAAGAAAATCTGAGCTCAGTTGAGAAGAACTCTAAGGAAGATAAGCTTTTAGGTAAAGAGTGTTTCATTTCTACACACACACACACACACACACACACACACACACACACACACTCTCCCTGTTATCTGGCCACCCTTGATCAGTCATCATTCACAGAAAAACCTCCTAAACTTTGCTAATTATATTCCCTTCATAGAGAAGGGCCATGACTCTCTACTTGGTTGTTTCAATGTATCCTGTTCAAAGGTGTAAGGCCTTTCTAGACATCACCTCTGTCCTATTCTCTATCTAGTCCTGTAAGAGTTTGTAAGTAGCTTTACTCAATGTTTGTAATATCCCTGCCTGTCCCAGCCCTGTCCACTGTCGGCTGGAGTCTGGCTTCATCATTGGGCAGTGCCTTTTAGAACCAGGACACTCCATCCTCCTCTTGATGAGTGGATCCTCCTCCTCTTAACCTTGATACTTAGAGAGGCAAGCTGCAGCTCACCCCGCAATTAGCCTGAGTTGTGGGGTAGAAACATTAGCCCTTGTCAGCCAAGTGAGTTCTGCTCTTTGGGCATTATCACTGGGATGGCTGCATATTCTTTAGCCTGATTTACTCCCATATCCCCACTGTTTTCCTGTATTGCTAGATTGTGAGTGAACTCATTGAGTGCAGGGACAGATTTTGTGCAACCTAGAGATGACATAAACTGCAATATCTCAAACAGTGTTAGTGAGAGTCACATTAAAGACCTCGATTTAATTTGTGTTGAGTCATGGTGCACAGGGGTTTAAATATAGAGGCTCCAAAGATTGTTCCCTTAGTGAAGGTGGCTTCAAAAACAAGCAGTTCACAGAAAAGGAAAAACAAATGATTCTTGAACATCTAAGATTATATTTAATCTCACTCATAATAAGAAAGATACAATTTAAATATATGCTGAGATGCCATGTTTCACTACCCAAATATATAAAAAGCAAAATCCTTGCTAACATGCTATGCCGTTGAGGATATGTAATAACATATGCATACATAGATGCACATATTCTCAGACTACAAATTATCATTTTCAGACGTTTAGCCTAACAGATATGCAGGTAGGTGTGCAAAACAGCTATATAGAATGTTACTTATTTTTCTATTATTCCTGATACGATCAGAGGTAACAACTCATGTTTCATCAATAATAGACTAAGTGAGTTAATTATGGTACATCCCCATGTTGGAATACTACGAAGCCAAATATGTTGTGGAAGTTTTTAACATACTGATTGAAACAGTTTCCAAGATATCTGACTGGGAGAGTAACAGCATGTGGAAGGCATGAAGTATCAGGAGCATGTGTATGGGAAGGGGGAATCTCACTGTTTATCCTCTTGTGCTTTTTCTCTTTTGAACCCTAACCATGCGTTACCTTTTAAAGAAAATGAAACAAACAAAAAACAGCATTCAACTGTAGAGGACTAGGTCTTTTCCTGAACAGCAAGCAGAGGGTTTGGTTTTCGCCAGATGTTCAGATTCCCTAGAAAACAGAGCCTGACGTAAGAGCTCATACACCTGGAGTGTAATCTCAGAGAAGAGTGAAGTGAGAGTGAGGAGGAAAGAAAGGAGTGAGTGAAAGAAAGAAGAATGGGTACAAGGTGGTGCGTCACTGAGTTGGCCTCCGCTTCGCAACCAAACAAAGCTGACTGTTTGGTGTCCAAAGAGGCCATAGGAAGCCAGAACAGTTCAAGGATGTGATGATTTTTTTAAATTAATTTTTATTGGAGCATAGTTGATTCACGGTGTTGTGTTAGTTAGTTCCTGATACATGTATCCATGGATGGGAAGAAGGACAGTCTATTTGTTGGGTTCTCCTGTCCCCCACCTTTCACTAGGTAAAGTCTGCTGTATTGACTCCTGTTGTCTTCTGTGATTTTCAGCTAGTCCAGGCAGCCTCTGGTGAAGTCAGAGCCTCCAGGGTCCAGTGCAGCCAGTCTGTACATAGAGCGGTCCCTCTGCATCAGCGGACACTACACAGGGGCTTCTCTCCCTATTGCATTAATGGTGGAAGCATGTCAAATGACTGTGGTGGGGGAATGGGGACCAGACACTGTTGACTGATCTGGTATGGCACATAAATGACTCAATACCAGAGATGTTCAGGTTTGTTTTCTTAACTATACTTTATTTTTTTTTTTAGAGTAGTTTTAGGTAAAATTGAGCAGAAAGTACAGAGATTTCCCATATACTCTCTGGCCTCACACACTCACAGCCTCCCCCACCATTAACATCCTGATCCAAAGTGGTACTTTTGTAATAATTGATGAACCCACATCACTATCACACAAATTCAGAAGAGTTTTTTATTTATGTTTGTTTGCTTAATAGGTGGTTGATTCACTGGTTAAAATAGGCAAGATATTTCCTATTAACTACAAATCTCAGAGTCCCTAAGAATCTAGCTTATTTAAATCCCCCAAACACATGATCATCTTGTTTCAGTGCTAGATTATTTCATTGCACTTAAGTTGATAGATGTTTGTGTCAAAGTTGTTACAAAAGCTTGCTGATGCTGCTGCTAAGTTGCTTCAGTTGTGTCCCACTCTTAGTGACCACGTGGACCACAGCCTACTGGGCCCCTCTGTCCATGGGATTTTCCAGGCAAGAGTACTGGAGTGAGTTGCCATTGCTTTCTCCACAAAAGCATACAAGTATGCTTAAAATGTGCTTGCATTAAAACAAGGATGCAAGAATTAAGAAAAAACATTGCACAGTAAAAGAGCACAAAATGTGCTCCATCAGGGAAGTGATTAACAGCCAAGTGAGAAGTAGATACAATAAATGCTATAAGGTTTAAGCAATTCCTTTTACCTGGAGTAGTCAAGGAAGACCTGATGGTGAAACAGTAAGTTGAACTGGTTTTGAATTATGGACAAGACTTAGAGAGGAGAATAGAAATGGTGAGGTCATTTTGTCTGACTGCTGAGCCTAAGCCCAAGTCCTGAAGCTTGCAACACCATGTGTAGACGGGTTTTTTTTTCATTTTTATAAATAATAATCGTGGGATGGATTGAGATAAATTCTGGAAAGGTGTATAGGTACTATTTTGTTTGAGGCTTTCAAATTATTTGCAAATAGATTAAAATTTTATTTCATAATCAAGGAAAGGTCATTGGAATTTTTGAGCAGAGCAATCAGACCCTATTGGAAAACAGTTTCTGATGAAGTGTCTCCAACATACCCCTGGCCCAGACTAAATCAGAAGACATTCCCTCAGATCCTGCCATGGAAATGTCTGTAGTAGAGGCTGACCAAAGATTGAAGGTACTGATTTCCCTAGAAAGAGATCTTGTGTATTTCTGGAGCTTACTCGATCAGAGTGGGGGCAGCGGGGCAGGGGGGCGCGGGGAGAGGGATACTGTTTGTAATACTGAAATAATTTAATTCTTATCTTCCTGTATCTTGCACAGCATAAGCGTTTTAAAGGTCTGTGTAGTTAAGGGGTGGTCTTTGAAGTCTGAATCTAGATTAGATCAGTAGAAAACTGTGAATCACTGGCCACTGAATGGAAGGTGGCAGCGTTTATCAGCAGCATCTAAGACTCTAAGGCCAGCACTTACAACATCACATCCTCTCCTTTCTGCTATCAGTTGGATGCAACAGGAAACTGACGAAGGTGCTAGGCAGTTTCCTTTCTGTTCTGACCTGACTAGCTTCCTCTGCAGCTTGCTCACAGCTTATTGTAAAGGAAAATCATGAAATACCAGTGAATTTCCTCCAGTTGGATCAGGTCTAGGACAAGGAAGGAAAAGCAAATTTCTAAGATTAGTCAGTTTCCCTTTACAGCTATGAAGTTGGTTCAGGGCCTCCAGCTGAACCTTCTCTTTAGACATGTCTCTCTTATGGCTCAGCTTTGTATTATAGGCAAGATAAGGACTTGTGGCGAAGTGAGCAATGCACATTATGTAATTCTTATAGGAAATCTTGGATTCATTCATGGGAAAACTACTTGCATGGAACAGCTTATTTGATAAACTTTTTACTTTTTATTCTTCTTTGACTTCTATCAAACTCATGAGTTCCAAAGAGTTAAACAAAATACAGACAGTTCTGGGTATACCCAGCAGCCCAGCTCTTTTGCTCTTTTCTCAGTGTGACTATGGAGGAGCTGTTTCCATGGAGAATGTTTATGCAAAATTAACAAAAGAATTGATTTAGTTTTGTAGAAGAGACAGGGTTGGACTACCCAAAGAGCAAGAAGTTTTATCTAGGGTCCTAGGAGGTAAAGTGAATTTTCAGGGGTGTGAGAAGGAGTCGCTTTGACCTGTTGAAAAATGTAATGAGGAGTCTGGCATCTGAAGAATGTGACTGGCTTACTTTGTGGAAGTAATTCAACTTCAAAATGGAAATTACCATTTAAAATATCTTCTCAGCAAACAACAATGTGGAGGAACAATGCGGTATTGGATTTCACATTGAATAAGTATACTAAGTTAGCAGGTAGATGATTCTTCTGCATTCCATTCAATTTCCTGTTATTTTAATTTACCTGCTTTTAATTTCCCTTTGAAAACTCCCCTCATTTCTGTATTCATCATTATTATTAAAAATAACTCTCCCATAAATTTCCCTTTTATATATTTGCATGATTTTTAAGATGTATACTATAGAAATTCCTCTAATCCCAGGCATAAATTGTGATTGCTGTAATCGATAATGTAAAAAAGAAAGAATACAAATATATGAATCTTTGAAATATAAACAGTTGATAAAATGAATAAGGTAAGGATTCAAGGTTTAACTTTAATAGCATTCGGAGCAGCCGTTTTAACAGGCATCTGACTAGTAACAGATTTGTGGGGGCTGTGGCATTCTACTCCTTTTTTTCCCAGGGACTAATTATCTATTATTTTCCAGACTTGCTAAAATACTGCGGAGCTCTGAAAAACAACTTGGTTGATCAACCGGCAGTAGCATTATCAAACTAGCAAACAAGAGAATTTGCACACAGATAATGGGTTTAAGAATCTTTTTAGGGGATCTGTAGATTTTTACTTAACATTTATGAGAACGGCATACCTTTTATTTTTGAAGATAAATCAGCTCTCTGAGGAGGTGGCTATACCCGAAATTTTTAATTAACCTGAATCAGTAAAATGATTTCCATTATCATCATTCATAAACATTTTAATAGTGGGTTCTGGGTGAATTTGCCTAGCTAAAATTTTGGACAAAAACAGCACATGTGATTAATTTCATGTAGTCAAAATTTTAGCAGATCTGATATCCAGTCAATTGAACAAGGTTTGCCAGTAGCCAGTAGCCAGTGAGTATTTTATGATATATACTCCAATAGGCCTACAGAAACTGTGGAAATGTCTTAGGTCTGCTTTGCACTCCTCCCCTTGCCCTGTCCACCTTCCCCAGGTGTTGATGTCAAGGGAGCTCATTAATAAACACCCTGCATGCTACAGCCTCTTGTCTCAGAGCCTGCTTGCTCAACGCCCTCAGTCAGCCTTGACCTACTGGAGTGTGAGTCAGAGGAAAGGATGAAGGGATGGAGAATCATGTCATATAAGGAAGACTACACGGACAGCAAGAAAATAGGGGAGAAAAGTTTGTGTGACACAGTGACTGAGTGAGTAGACTCAAAAAACCTGGCTTGAGGGGATTTCCCTGGTGGTCCAGTGGTAGGGACTGTGCTTCCATCGCAGGGGAGGAGTTTGATCCCTGGGTGGGAAACTAAGATTCCGCAGGCTTTGCTGTATGGCATCCCAGCTGGGATATACTGAGAGAGCAGCGCAGGTTTATTAACATTCTGTGCCTCGGTTTCCTATGGGGTCAATGAGAATATTACCTAAAATTATCGTGAAAGTTAAATAAATTACTCCAGGACACTTTGAATAGTGCTTGGGACACAGTCTGCACTATATGTAAGTGTTTGCTGTTATTATTACTTGACTCATCAGATACGTGAGAGATTATGATTACGTGCAGAGGAGGATGTGACTTTATCTGAATAGTTCCAGAGGGCATTTCCTGGACCAGCAGGCGAGAATGGCAGCAACCTTGACTTTGGCTCAAAGATGAGATCCGTCCAGGGCAATGAGGGCTTGTTTCCACTAGAGCATGGAACTTCTCTTAGGGGTGTTACCAGGGTGAGAGTAGATTGGGCTGGAAACTGGAGAAGGTGAATCCTCTTGCTCTATTACAAGGGCTTTTCCTCCTGTTATCAAAGCCATCCCTCCTTCCTCAGATCAGCAGAGGGGTGGAAGGAAGGAGGAATCAGAAAACAGAGCTCCAGCTCCTTTTGATGATTTGAACAGACTCCTTCCCAAACAGGAGGCAGAACTCTCACCCATCCAGCCATCTTTTTACTTCCCCTGTCTTTTCCCTTCCTCTCCCCCAAAACCATAAAGGCAGTTGGTGGGTGTGTGGGTTTGTGCTGGTTAAAAGTGGGAATTGGACCAAGTATTCTTTTATCTCCTCATTAGTTTCTTTTTGGTATTTTTCTCTCCAACTTATTGATGGAGAAATGACCCTGGAGTTAAAGACATGAGACTTACACACAGTTAGAATATGCCCGTATGAACAAATGGGGAATCTTCTGGGGCTAAGCTTCTTCTTTTGTACAGGGCATAGTTTTGGTGGGTGTGATGATGAAGGAGGTTGTGATAGGTAATACTAAAGATTGACTGCAACATTGCATTTCAGGTGGAGATAAGGAAACCCAGTAGGACCCTGTGGGCTCCTAGGCATGGAAGCCTTTCCACGTCCCCTGTTTCTTGTTTGTAGGGAATAGACTCCAGCCTCCATGACCTCCCCTGAGTTCCAAAGGGCAGATTGAAACAGTTACTGATCAGGGAAGGGAGGGTTGCAGAGACAAGGGAAGAGCAGCTACGAAACAATAGCGCAGTCTTGGGGTCCTAGTTTCACCTCAAGTGATGCACAGAACAATATCTTTGAGCCCTTTATAGAACTAAAACCACCAAAAAATGGAAGCTGTTGTGTGTGCTAGGTCGCTTCAGTCACGCCCGACTCTTTGCAACCCCGTGGACTGTAGCCTGCCAGGCTCCACTATCCCTGGGACTCTCCAGGTGAAAATCCTGAAGTCGGTTACCATGCCCTCTTCCAGGGGATCGACCCAACCCAGGGACTGAACCCGCATCTCTTACCATCTCCTGCATTGGCAGTTGGGTTCTTTACCACTAACACCACCTGGAAAGACCCCCGGAAGATGTTAGTATTCTTCATTCCAGAGAAGACCACTTGAGGCCAGATTAAAGGAGTGCAGGCCCTGCACACACACTAATCCTTATCAGCAACCCTATCCTTGAACAATTGCTATAAAACTCCTAGCCAAATCCTCCTGGGTTGGACATACAGTCTTGAGAGGCATGAGCTTGCTATGTCCCCCTTTGTCTGGCAAAGCAATAAAGCTACTGTTCTTGTGGTCTTCCCTATGGCTCAGAAGTAAAGAATGCACGTGCAATGCAGGAGACGCAGGAAATGTGAGTTCAATCCCTGGGTCAGGAAGATCACCTGGGAGAGGAAATGGCAACACGCTCTAGTACCCTTGCCTAGAAAATTCCAGAGGAGCCTGGCAGTCTAGTCCATAAGGTCACAAAGAGTCAGACATGGCCAAGCATACACACACTCTTTTCTTCTACTCCCAAATTCTGTGTCCAAGACTTGATTCAGTACCAGCTCCCAGATATCAAGTTTTCAGTGTCAATACCAAACCCACAGAGCACACGAGACCCCTGTGGTGTATTTCACCATTCAGGTCCCTCCATTATAGGAGTCCTCCTAAGAATACTTGATATATATTTATTTTAACTTATTTTTGAAGTTTTTTAATGTCTTTATTGAATTTGTTGCAGTATTGTTTCTGTTTTATGTTTTGTTTTTCTGACCGCAAGGCATGTGGGATCTTAGCTCCCCCACCAGGGATTGAACCCATACCCCCTGCATTTGAAGATGAAGTATTAACCTCTGGACCACCAGGGAAGTCCCTAGAATACTAATTCTTGAAAGACTTTTACATTATCCTCTTAAATACACAGAACACAAATCTCATTCCTTTGGGAATCTAGTTTGAATAGACTGTAATTAAGTTGCAGTTTAATTTGTTAAAGTAATCTATGGATTAGTTGATGATAATGTTTCCTTCACAAGAGACAAACTTTACTGATATTTTAGGGAAAATTACTTAACCCAAAAGTAACATAAATAGTAGCAACGTAGAAGGATGTAGAGAAAACGTTCGGAAACAGGTAAACTCTTCAGTGGCCTCTAAGTGCACAATGTACTCATTATTCTAATTGCATGTTGTAGTAAACTTTAATTCACCTGTGCATATGACTAGCTTATGAAAAGTAAATACTGTCAGTGATGGTTAATGGTCTAGTACAACATTCGAGAATATAGACTTCAGATTCAGGCAGCTCTTTAAACAGAATCTAGGGTCAACTCCTTTCTACCTATGTGACCATTAGCTGTCTCTAATCCTTAGTTTTAAAATTAATAATGTAGGGTTGTTGTGAAAATTGTTTTAAATAAGCAAATATATATAGAATATCTGGTATCAATATATTGACTAGTACTGAACAAATGGGAGATCAGTCCTGGGTGTTCATTGAAAGGACTGATGTTGAAGCTGAAACTCCAATACTCTGGCCACTTGATGTGAAGAGCTGATTCATTTGAAAAGACCCTGATGCTGGGAGAGATTGAGGGCAGGAGGAGAAGGGGACGACAGAGGATGAGATGGTTGGATGGCATCACCGACTCAATGGGCATGGGTTTGGGTAAACTCTGGGAGTTGCTGATGGACAGGGAGGCCTGGCATGCTGCGGTTCATGGGGTCACAAAGAGTCGGACACGACTGAGCAACTGAAGTGAACTGAACTGAACAAATGGCAGTCATTATTCTCACCATTGGAAACTTGAAAATGGCCAAAAAATTGATTTTTCCCTTTATTTCAAGCTCAGTTTTCCCCCAGCTATAAAAAAATAATGCAGTCAGCTCTTTTTTTTTAACTCACATTAATTTCCAGGGCCAACATTCCTAACCCCGACTCAGTATATATGCTCAGGAAATAGTTGGTGAATCTGAACACTTGTGGCCAAGGCTCCTCCTCCTGCTGCTATGCTATTGAAGATTGGCATGTCTGCCGAGGCACATCCCAGAAAGAGCTTGGCTCAGCTCTCAGCTTCAGGAGGAACTCAGAGATGAGAAGGGCTTTATTTCAATGGCAGTAACTTATAAAGGAAGGGTAGACAGATCAGCCTTGAAAACTCTAGACAGAACAAACTGAGTTGCTTTTCATTGGTTTGATGTTGGCCATCCTCGCTGCTAATGTAAATGGTAATGTAATTGGTTAACCAATGGAGAATCAGAATAGTTCCTGCTCTGAGGATACTTCCTGTTTTCTTAACGTTGTTATGAATCATTTTCATATGCTTGTATTTTTCATGTAGATATGTATAAACTCACAGCACTACTATGTTTCTGAGATTTATCCACATTGATGGATTTTTCTGGTTTGTTTCTCTCCTTATTACTGTACTGGAGTCCACTTAATGAATACATTGCTTTGATCACTAGGATAAAGTTTGGCTAAAGATGACCAACAAGAAACAAAGAAGGTCTTAAACAAGATAATAACATTTTCTCTTCTTTCTCTTGTGTGTAAGTCCAAAGGTAGTTTTCCAGAGATGGTATGGAGTGCTGCAAACTCAGGGACCCAGCCTCCCTCTACCTTGTTACCTCACTCTGCACGGATCTCTACATACTGGTCACCTTCAAGTTTAGGATGGCTGCTCCGGCTCTAGTGGACCCATCCACATTCCGCTCACAGAAAAAAGAAAGAGAAGACATTTCGTTCTCCAATTTCACTTGCATTCTATTGGCTAAAACTTAATCATATGATCACAGCTGTCAGAGAATGGGAAAAGGAATCTTTAAGTGACCATGCGCCTAAAATTTGGCTGTTCAATTACTGATGAAGAAGGGGGAAAGTAAAGTTGGGGGACCAAGTACAAGTCTCTACCTTGATGGACATTTAGGTGATTTTCAAATTTTTGCTATTACAAACAGTGATGTGACAAATGGGCTTCCCAGGGGACGCAGTGATAAAGAATTCCGCTTGCCAATGCAGGAAACACAAGAGATGCAATTTTGATCCCTGGATTGGAAAGATCCCCTGGACTAGGAAATGGCAACCCACTTCAGTATTCTTGCCTGGAAAATTTCATGGACAGAGAAGAGGAGAGCTTACATGGGGTCACAAAGAATCAGACACGACTGAGCATGCACGAACGCTGTGACAAATATTCACTATATATACACACACACACATGCACACACACACATCTTCCTGTGCTCATGTGAAAGAATTTCTCCAGGGGAATATGTTGTTGGTGATTTCTATTTTCAACTTTACCAATTGCTTTCCAAAATGGTTGCATCGATTTTTACTCCAGCTGTAAAAATGTTCCTGTTTTCCCACATACTCCTAATATTTGATGTCAGACTTTTTAAAAAACATTTTTACAATCTGATGGGATTGTGGGGCTGTGACCTTGGCAAAGGCAGTTTTGGTAGAGTGGCAGGAACAGAGAAGACAGAGTGCCTGGGTTGAGAGAGAGTGGGAGACAGTGAAATCAGGCTAGTGGGTGTAAATTATGCTTTCAGCAGCTTCAGCTGCAGAAGGAATGAAGAAGTATTAGAATTGGTGGAGCATTTGTGTTACAACTGGGGAGTCTTGAGCTGTTTGGAATAAAGCAGTAGAAAATGTACTCAAGAAATTGGGGGTAGCAATTGGAATGAATTTCCATGGGGTTTAAGATTTCAGATATGGGACATTTCCAAGTGATGATTGAAGTGGGTGTTGAAGTTGGTAGCTGCTCTTTGGTATTCCAGATGACAGGAGGCTTTGAAGCTTGAAGCAAGCCAAATAAATTATTCATGCAGCAAATATTTTCAAGCACCTCCTAGGTGTCAGGCATTGTTCTAGAAACTGGAGTTGCATGTGGAGTAAAATAAATAGGCAAAAATGTTCTCTAAAAAGGGCTGACAGACAAAAATTGTGTAAATAAATGAGATAATTTGTGAGCGCAAAAAAACAGCTAGTAAGAAAACAGGAAAGGATGCTGTTTTAGCGAGAATTAATAGCAGTGTAGGTAGGATATTGCTCTGGTGCTTCCAGCTGGAGACATCAGTGTCAAGAGGCAAAAGGCAAGCCAGGTGATTAGGGGTGGTATGGAATGAGGGGTTTTGCTGATTGCAAAGAAGTGCATCTTCAGAGGGAATTGTGGGTAACTGGATGTCCCAAAGAGAGTGTTCACAGATTGATTAGCTCTAACTGGAGACAGTCAGGAGACAAGATACAGGTATTAAGTGATAAGAATTATTGCTTTTTATCTTGAATTTATAGCTTTTATGAATAATTTATAATTATGAACAACAGACTCTTTAGAATTTAGTTCCTAAGTGCCTCTAAATAGAGACTATTGACTATCCATAGCTACTTCTTCCTTATAACAAAGGATAAAATACATAAGCTTATTTTTACCTTTCTACCCCCCTTTTCCTTCTAGAACATCTCCTTTTGGTCTTGTACAACAAGGTTTTTTTTCTCTTTTTGTTGCACAATGTGGCATTGTGGGATCTTAGTTCTCCAACCAAGGATTGAACCCATGCCCCCTGCTGTGGGAGCACTGAGTTTTAACCACTGGACCACCAGGGAAGTCCCAAAAAGGTCATTTTTATTTCTGTTAGAATGTGAAATATTAATCTCTTGATAAATCGTGAAGTATCTCTTAATTCTCCTTTTCCTTTATCTCAAAGCCTCTTTAACTTTTCGAATGTTGCAATTTCTAGAACATATCTGTAGCACAGAAAGTCAATTGCTATCAGGAAAAACAAGAATTAAGAAAAAACCTCCCTCTTTTCAAATGTCATTAGTAGAGGGGTGATACAGATTACCCCAGGAACTGGCAAAAAACCTGATGCTCTTGGCAAATGAGTCAGTTGGGATGAAAATGTTAACATATTTGAACAGATATGAGTCAATGCTATTCTGGGAATGAAAAGAAGCATGGTTTACTGTACAGGCATGTATATCACTCAGGAAAGCCTGGAAAAGATTGCAGGGAACCATGACAGATATGACAATTACTTTTAAAGGCTTCCTTTAAAATCAAGATAATAATTTTCATTAAAATGTGGGTTCGGATGTAGATTAAGCCTACATAAAATGATCATTTCTAGATAAAAATCTAGATAATAACATGATTTTAATGATTTCCTAATTCGGTTCCCAAAGCAACCAAATAGAGAGGCAGGGAGATAGAATGAAAAGAACTCTGAGTTAGGATACTGGGTGGTAATTCTGGCCTTATCACTAATTATACTAATTAGCTGTGAGATGGTGGGTGAATCACTTGATCTCTTTGAAATTAGTCTTCTTATTTGCAAAATAATGGGATTGGCTTTGAGTTTTCACTGTTCTTTTCTGACTTAAATAATATGATTTGTGATTATATACTGGAAAGGATACACAGTTAGGACCCTGAGGTGACCCATAATATACCTACAGTGGAGTGGCCAGGGGCTGTGTGGAAATTTCCAAGGTATAATTTCCTGCTTTTTTTTTTTTTTTTTTGCCAGATTTTTATCCAGCTTTCTAGATTGATAAAGCAGTGTGAATGTTTGTGCATATTAGCAAATGCTGGCTAAGGTTGAGACTGACTACATGACAGAAAATAATCCTTTAGGCCAGAAACCTTTCTTTAAAATAACAAAACACTTGAGTTTGAAAAAAAAATTTTTTTGTAAGCTTCTGGTTTAAATAGTTAACTGAACTCATGAGTTAACTTCTCTTTCCATTTAAAAGCCCCACAGAAATGACAGAACTAACATAGAAGTGCTAAACCCAGAACAACTCTAGACAGCCAGGAACAGTGCTATTGTCTGATATGAGGGGTTTAGGTGGTGGTTAAAAATATGAGCCCTGGAACCAACTGCTGGGTTCTTAGTAAGCTGCCTACTTGCTTTGGGTCTTCCAGGTCTTGGGTAAATTACTTTCCCTCTCTACGCCTCAGTTTCCTTATCTGGAAAATGAAAGTACCTACCTCTGAAAATTAATACAAGTAAAGTGATAAGCAGTGCCTGACACATAAGTTCTCACATCTCACCTATAATTACTGTTGTGTTCAGTTGTGTCTGACTACGGTGACCCTGTGGACTTCACCCCTCCAGACTCCTCTGTCCTTGGAATTTCCCAGGCAAGAGTACTGGAGTGGGTTCCCATTTCCTTCTCCAGGAGATCTTCCCAACCCAGGGATCGAAATCACATCTCCTGCATTGGCAGGCAGATTCTTTATCACTGAGCCACCTGGGAAGCCCATAATTATTGTTATTGTAGGTTTAATACTGAATATTAAAACAGATGGGGTTAGTCATAGATGATAACACCCACCAGGGATTTAAATACATACACACACACACACACACACACACACACAAAATATATAATCCTATTTAGGTGAAAGACAACAGCTCTGATGACCTCTGAAAAAGAAATCTAAGATGTTAAGTAATAAAGGCAGAAGAAGGCAGCCAGTAGGATAATTAATTAAAGGGATGTGAAGTAGCTATATTAGTCTTTTATTCTGCAAGTGGCTGCTGTAGCATTTGTCCCCAGGTCTTTATGAAAGTGAAAGAGGAGAGTGAAAATGTTGGTTTAAAGCTCAACATTCAGAAAGCTACGATCATGGCATCCGGTCCCATCACCTCATGGCAAATAGATGGGGAAATAGTGAAAACAGTGGCTGACTTTATTTTTCAGGGCTCCAAAATCACTGCAGATGGTGATTGCAGCAATGAAATTAAAAGACGCTTACTCCTTGGAAGGAAAGTTATGACCAACCTAGACAGCATATTAAAAAGCAGACCTATTACTTTGCCAACAAAGGTATGTCTAGTCAAGGCTATCGTTTTTCCAGTGGTCATGTATGGATGTGAGAGTTGAACTGTGAAGAAAGCTGAGCGCCGAAGAATTGATGCTTTTGACCTGTGGTGTTGGAGAAGACTCTTGAGAGTCCCTTGGACTGTAAGGAGATCCAGCCAGTCCATCCTGAAGGAGATCAGTCCTGGGTGTTCATTGGAAGGACTGATGTTGAAACTGAAACTCAATACTTTGGCCACCTGATGCAAAGAACTGACTCACTGGAAAAGACCCTGATGCTGGGAAAGATTGAGGGCAGGAGGAGACGGGGACGACAGAGGATGAGATGGCTGGATGTCATCACCGACTCGATGGACATGGGTTTGTGTGAACTCCGGGAGTTGGTGATGGACAGGGAGGCCTGGCGTGCTGCGGTTCATGGGGTCACAAAGAGTCGGACACGACTGAGTGACTGAACTGTACAGTACTGTAAAGCCATGAATTCTGCTCCCTAAATTAACAAGTATGTATGCTGCCAGATTCTCCCAAGGTGGGTGCCGGGGCCAAAGAGAGAAATGGTACAGTATTTCAGCTAACTTCCATCTGTCATGAGAAGGATGAAAATGTAGTCTGTTGTCTAAACTGGGACACTTTTGAGTAAAAGCAAGTGCTATTAATAATTTTGCCAGGATAAGAAATGTAACCTGTGACTGTCCTAGGCAAACCAGGACATCATCTCCCTGGGCCTTGAGGGATAGAGAGATACTGAGACCCCCAAAGCAAAGCCCACTTGTCAACACAATCACTCTCTCCTACCCCCAAAATTGCAAAGATTGCCCAGAACACAAGAATTTTATGAGTTCAAACACTCCAGCTACCTAAATAGGTCAATCTAAGTCTGAAATTATAAGCGTGTTAGATGTTGAGGATTCCTGAACATTCCAATGCCTGAGTGACAGCACACTGTTGAAACAAAAATGTCCTGTGTGGAAATAGAATTAATGCAAGAAGCTGAGAGATACGTACAAATTATATCCATAAAGCAAGAATTGGTTGCTATTTTTAAAACAAGCAATTTAAGTTCTGGGAAATTAAAAAAAAAAAGAATTGTCCCTCCTTTATGGTTATAAGATTGAGCAAACTAGAAAAAGGGCACTCAGCTAAATTTTAGTTCTTTCAAATTCCTTATGAATATGCTGTTGCTGTTTAGTTGTTGAAAGTTGTGTCTGACTTTTTGCGGCCCCCTGGGAGTGTAGCCCACCAGGCTCCTCTGTCCATGGGATTTCCCAGGCAAGAGTACTGGAGTGGGTTGCCATTTCCTTCTCCAGGGGATCTTCCCAGACCAGTGATCAAACCCGCGTCCCCTGCATTGGCTGGATGATTCTTTACCACTGAGCCACCAGGGAAGCTCCTGTGTTTAAGAACATAAACTTAAAAAAATATTGCATACTTATGCAAAAAAATTATGTTTATCTGAAACAAATTCTAAGTATCTAAATCTCATACTTCTTCCTTTAATTGCATTTCCATTGGCTATCCTTAGTAATTCTTTGTTATGCCAGCTTTGCTTGTAAAATGTCTTTCAGTTACAGTCCATGTTCCATTTATGCAACATAGCTTCTCCAGTTGTCAATTTGTTTCATTCTTTTGTCCACTGAACATTCATTACTGAGAAAATATGCTCAACATTAGTAATACGAGCCAGTGTACTGGACGTTAACAATGTTAAGAAAGTTGAAGGAGACAACACAATAATACAATATTTCAGGTACAACTTGCTTTTCCATTCTTCAGGCTTATGCTGTGATGCTTTGATCAATGACATTTAAAAATGCCCACCAACCAAAAAGTCATGTCATTGATTTTTATTCCCTCTTCTACAACACTACACATGATCCCACTTGTTGCCATACTGGCAGAGAATTTAGTACCACCGTGTGAAAGAACAGAATCCTTCAGGTGACTAAATTGTCACGAGTGCCACATTAGTTACTATGTCATGTTGGAATTTCTTTTCCTGTCCATAAGTCGTCTTATTCCATTTACAAACAGACTCTACAGTTGGATAAATATTTCACCTGTTTTTTAAGAAAACACATTTAACAAGGGGTTTTTTGTTTTGTTTTTAAAGCAATGGGGGTACTTTAGTTGATTATCTGAGCTGAAAGACTAATACATGGTGTGAAAAGTTATTACAACTCCTGGTGCGATTATTTTATCTTCTTCATCTGAATTTCTCTTAATAAAATACTGTTATTTTATCACAGCCTTTGGTAATAGTTGAGTAAGGGATACGTCTCCTATGCTTAGTTGTTGGTATATGCTGATTAGTATATGACTTTCTGTTATTTTTGATATTGAGAAAACGATTGCATACTGAGAGCTTCAAAATGACTTCCTTATTATCTAATGCATGCATGCTAAGTTGCTTCAGTCCTGTTCAACTCTGTGAGACCCCATGGACTGTGGCCGTCCAGGCTCCTCTGTCCATGGGATTCTCCAGGCAAGAAAACTGGAGTGGGTTGCCATGCCCTCCTCCAGGGGATCTTCCCGACCCGGGACTGAACTGGCGTCTCTTATGTCTCCTGCATTTGCAGGTGGGTTCTTTACCACTAGCATCACCTAGGAAGCCCTCCTTATTTAATAAAAGATCACTATTTAGAAAATGCAGCACAAAATTTACATGTGGATTTTCAAATTTGGGATTCAAATAGATAAAAGATAATGGCAACCACTGCCAGAATTGAGAAGATTGAATTTATCTCACAGCATCAATACGCCTGTCACTCAAAATGCAGCTCACATAAACAGGGTTTGAAGCATTGAAAAAGTTGAAAATTAATGGACTAAAGATCAATCAAACGGTCCCATGCAAAAAAAAAAAAAAAAAAAAGAAAGAAAAAAGCCACAAAAAACTGAATTTCAGGTTTCCCTGGAAGGGAGAGCAGTACTCAAAAGAACATTTCCTCAAACAAGGCCAAAGCTGATCTTATGTAAGATTTCAGGAAGCCGGGCATTCAGAATTTGGTGGGCTTTTAAAGGTAGGAGTGTTCAGGGATTGACAGATTTTCAGGTGCATTCTAGTGGTCATGGGAGCCGGGCTGTGGTTCATCCACTGGTTTGAAGCTGATGGGCTGTTGGCTAGAAAGGCAGAATTGTCTGTCATCGACCTGCTGTCTGTGGTTTTCACCCCTAATTGGCTGGTTTCCAGAAGCCAGGTGCTATCACTAATTTGCCAACTTTCAGAAAGAGATTGAGGCTCTTTATTAGTTGACTTTTAGAGCAGTTGTACTTCCTCAGTGTTATCCCTAATTCAGGGTTGTTACTTGTTCACAATTTGGGTCTTTGGCCAAAGAACAGTCTTATCCTTTCTTGAATATGAAAAAAAAAAATTTAATTCTCAATCCTTCAGTTTGGTATTCCTTTAGCAAAACCTACGGGAAAGACCACAGGGAACCGTCCAGATCTTCACTGCAGACGCAAGTTGTCCTTTCAGTGATTTAAGCACCAATTATCAATATGAGGAAGAAAGAGGCAAAACTACCATTATTTACTAGAAATAATGAAACCAGTGAGACAATGACACAAACAAGATTCTGTGAGATGATAAAAGATAAAGTTACAAAAATAAATAATCTATGTACAAGCAATAATCAAATGGAAAATGTAATGGAAGAGGACTACAGACAAACACAATAAGAGCATGAAAATATAAAGAAGCAAACAGCAAGAAATCTTTAGGGAGGGATCAGGTGGAGAGGGAGGTGGGAGGGGGGATCGGGATGGGGAACACATGTAAATCCATGGCTGATTCATGTCAATGTATGACAAAAACCACTACAATATTGTAAAGTAATTAGCCTCCAACTAATAAAAATAAATGGAAAAAAAAGAGAAATCTTTAGGATCCACATAAAGAAAACAACAAAACTTTACTGAAAGTTATAAAAGAAGAGCAGAATAAATGTAAAGATGTGATTTACCCTAGATGTGAAAACTCAATATTGTTAAGGTGTCAGCTTGCCTTAAGTTAATCTGTAAGTAAAATGTGATCCGAATTAAAATCCTATATGGATTTTTAAAGCGATGTTTTTAATACACCATCTGTATAGTCATGGATGTAACAGATAAATCCCCAAACCTTAGTGGCTTAATACAATAAGGGATTTATTTCTTCCATTTGTTGTTCAGTCACTCAATTGTGTCCGACTCTTTGTGACCCCATGGACTGCAGCACACCACGTTTCCTCGTCCTTCACTATCCCCCGGAACTTGCTCAAACTCATGTCCATTGAGCCAGTGATGCCATCCAACCATCTCATCCTCTGTTGTCCCCTTCTCCTCCTGCCTTCAAACTTTCTCAGCATCAGGGTCTTTTCCAATAAATTGGTTCTTTGCATCAGGTGGCCAAAGTATTGGAGCTTCAGCTTCAGCATCAGTCATGAATATCAGCAATGAATATTCAGGACTGATTTCCTTTAGGATTGACTGGTTTGATCTCCTTGCAGTCCAAGGGGCTCAAGAGTCTTTTGCAACACCACAGTTCAAAAGCATTAACTCACAGTTAATGCAAGAATTCCTGGTCAGGCTGACTGAAAGCCAGGCATCTTTCATTTTGTGGTTCTGGCCTCCTGGTAGGTCCTTGGAGTACCTGAATGGGGACAATGACAGTGAAGGAGGTGTACTGCGTCCCCATCCCTTTGACCTGAAAAGGACACTATGTATTTGTTCACATTCCACTGGCAAGAACTCATCACATGACCCTCTTTATGTGGAAGGGAAGCCTAAACATGTAGTCCCCAGATATTAATAGGTAGTTTCCTGCTGGCAACAAAACTTTGACCTGAAAGCATTGGTCCTTGCTTTGATCACTAAGAAAGAGGAGCATGAGATTTTGGTGGTCAGCTGGCTACCTCTGCCATAATCTGCAGCAGTAAAGAGTTCAGGAATGCTTTTATTTACTTATTTTTTAATTTTTGGCTGTGCCAGGCAGTGTGCAAGATCTTAGTTCCCCAACCAGGAACTCAACCCCAGGCTCTTGGCAGTCAAAATGCCAAGTCCTAACCACTGGATCACTAGGGAATTTCCAGGGATAAGTTTTAAAAAAGAATATTAAGTTAACAGATATTAAAATATGGTACAACATTATGGTAAATAAAGTAATATGGTACTCGTAGAGAAAGAACAGTGTATCAGTAAAAAACAATAGTGAGTAGAAATTGAACTATGCATGTGTGGAAATTAAGTGTATGATAAGAGTGTCACTTCAAATAAGTTGGGAATGGATACACTGTTTAGTAAATGGTAATGGAACAACTGCCCACCCATTTGGACAAAAATAAAGGTAGATTTCTGCTTTATATCATACTCCAAAATCTAGGTTATTAAAAGCACAACCATGAAACACAAAATAGTGACAGTATCATAAACAAATATAGGAGAACATTTTTTCACAATAAATTTTCAACCCACCTAACACTCATACACACACACACCACATCCCCTATATGGGGAAATGGTCACTTTCATATTTTATAATGGGATATAAATTGACATGTCCTAGTAGAGAAATTCAAAAGCATTTGAAATATACTTTAAACTATGTATTGCTTTTGATCCATCTCTTTCTTTTCTAAGCATTTACTGTTTAGAAATATTGAAGCACAGTCACAACAGTTTCATTTGCAGCATTCTTTATGAATACACCGGGGCAATCTGTATGAATCACAGCAGAATGTATTACATGAATTATAATAAATCTACACCATGGTGCTATCTGTTTTTTGAGGGAAAAAAAAAGTGAGGTGGAAGGAGGCCCACAATAAAATCTTGAGTAAAAATAACACAAGTTACATAATAATAGCTGACGTTCATTAAATTGTTTTTAAGTGATTGAGTGTTCATTTTCTGAACAGTGGTATGAGGTATGTACTAATATTATTCTCATTTTTAAGATCAGCAAATTTTGGAATTGAGATGTGTGGTAACTCACATATGTAGCTTAGTATGTGGTTGAGCTGGAACTTGAATCGAGGTGGTATTACTTAAGGCCCATGTTCTCAAGCAGTATGCTATGCTGGCTCTGTGTATAGCATAAAACCATTTCTTTAAAAAAGAAAAAAGTATTTGTGTGCATTTTTATGGTTATTTTAAGAAGTGTGAAAGATACCCTACAATGTAATATTGGTTACCCCATCTAGTGGTGATAGCTTTTTCTGTATGACTTGATCTTTTTTCAAAAAATACCCTTTAACGTAACAAAAATCTTAAAGTAAAAGTTTAAGTTTGATGATACAAGTTGAAGTGATCCCATGCTATTGATGCTACAGTGTAATGATTAAGATTTAGTACCAAGCCAAGTATCTTGTTTATGGCAAATACTTGGTAAAAACTTGTTGGAAAAATGAATGAATCACCAGCCTCTTCTGCTAGTCTCTAAACTCGTCAGGTCTGTGGACTGCATTTTATATCTGATCAGATTCTACTCTGTTACTGTGGATTCCATCAACAAATATTTGTTCAACTTATGCATATATTCCCATTAAGTTGAACTATACTTCTTATTTCTTATTATAGTTTCCCTCTCCCTTTTTAAAATCACAGTCTTAAATTTTGCCTCAAATTTTGTTTATATCATTGATTTAGAAAACTGAAACTGTCTTGTAATATGTCTCCTAAGTAGTAATCAGTGCATGCTATGAATAAATATTTAATGGCCTATCATGGTTTTTGTTTCTAATGAAGTGAAGTTAATACTACAAAACTAATCTAAAAATCATCTTTAGGCTTCAAGTTGTAAAATAATATTATCAAATTTTAGAGCTTATAAGCTTTCCCTTGTTTGGGGAAATGAGTCAATTTGAACTATTTGAAATCTAATGGGTACTGTTTTCTTTGTTTCTAGAGAACACTGTATTTGAAAGACAAGGACTTTGCTTCCAATTAGAAGCACATCGTTTGCATTCAAGAGAAACCTGGAGCCTCTGGAACATACTGTGACAATCCAGTGCACTTAGCAACTGAAAAAGCGTGGGCTGAGAGTATGTGGAGCCTGGTGACATTAAGAAATCAATTTGCAAAGAGGTGGTTTCAAATTTGCAGGCTTTTCTCAAGGTGTTGTGAAGAGGTGTTGAAGCCACGAAGGGATTAGAAAAATGACATGCATTTCACTGCTTGTATAATATTCTGTGGTTCAAATTTCCTCCATACGTCTTCTGTTCTATTTTCTCTTATTCCAGGACAGTACCATCATGCCTTGTAGACACATGTACAGAGAAAAAAAAAAAAACACCCTGTCTGTAGTGTTTGTTTCTAATCTAAGGATCAAATCCAGGTCTTCCGCATTGCAGGCAGATTCTTTACTATCTCAGCCACCAGGGAAGCTCAAGAATACTGGAGTGGGTAGCCTATCCCGTCTATGATTCAGGAATCGAAGCTGGGTCTCCTGCATTGCAAGCAGATTCTTTACAATCTGAGGCACCAGAGAAGTTTCTGATTAATCACACACCTCTTGAAAGCTTTCCTTTTTCAGGACTATTCACTATAAACAGGCAGACATCATAAGGCTCAGAAATTTGGGAAGCAAGGGTACTTTCTCTTCTGAGGTTAAGGTAGTAAAAATGCACTTGTGTTGTAAGATATCTCCTAACAAGACAGGAAGAAAAAGGCCTGGCAATTTATTGAAGACATAATGGAGAATGTTGGAACACTTGGGCTAAATGAGGTTAAAAAAAAAAATTCTGAAGAAGGAAAGAAAACCCAGATTTAACATATCCCAAAATGAATCAGTCATCTACCGCCCTGTCTAATCAATGATTCTGGACTCAGAGCACCAGAAAATAAATCTGATTACTTTGTCTTCTTTCCCCCCAAAGTGAATTTATTATAAGGATATCCAGAAACAATGGCACAAAGGCAGCTGGCCTCTGGGAAGGAATAGAATCAGGACCAGAAAACTCTCATTAACAAAGGCAGTACTCTGTCTCCAGGTTCTGCCTTTGCTTTTCAAAGACGTCTTGCTTCTCTCTCTCAAGACAACTGTCTCTGTTTTTCCAAGCTCTTGGAAGACTTGACCATTCTTACAAGCAGTTCTGCTATGTGCAGCAGAAACTCTGTTTCAGATTCCCAGGAGAAAGAATCTGTTGGTCTAGCTAGATCAAGTGTTCTTGGCTTAATCTTCTGCAACTGGTGGTGAGATCACAGTACAAACAAGATGTCTGGGTGCATGGGGAATGGTTTTTGGAGTCAAGTAGGTTCATGTGCTGGGGAAGAAAATGGCAACCCATTCCAGTATTCTTTTCTGGAGAATTCCATGGTCAAAGGAGCCGTGGGCTACAGGCAGTGGGGTTGCAAAGAGTCAGACACAACTGAGTGGCTAACACACACACACACACACACACACAGGTTCATGTGCATCGGTTATCCACTGTTGTAATGCAAGCTCCTCGAGTCATCTCTAACAGCCCTTATCTTGAATATTAACATCATTAAGATTCTTTCTGTTGCTCAAGCTTGAAAACTTGGATTCATTCTATATCTTCTTTCACCTTCCATGCTTGTCATCTATTTTTTCATCCATTCATTCACACATTGTGGAGTGACTACTTAGTGTCCAGGTGTCCTAAGCACTTGGGAATACAATACTTAACACATCAAAAAAATAAAAAATCCCTGGCCTTACTATCAAGTTCTACTGATTCTTCACTCCTGGCTTTGCCTTTCAGTTTTTTCAACTATAGCCCTGACTCAAGACCATTCAGATTGATCCTTGTGGTTTAATGGAATCACAGGTAAGGAGTTAGAGATTGATATATGATTGACTAATTTTGGAAGTTGAACCAGGGTATCAAACGGCCTGAAAATTCAGGGAAAACTATTTATCCTTGAAATATGGACATACAAAATGGAATTCTAGGTAAGATGATTAAGCACTCATCAGTGAGCCTTTGGAGTAAATATACATTATTTCAGTAGACTTATGATGTTATTTGGAGTGCAGAGTTTTAGGAACTGCCCTAATGATGTATATGTCCTTGAACGGTTGAGAGTTGAGATGAATATATGAATATACATATATATATGTATACATAGATATATATAAAATTTATTCTGAGGCAGAAAATAAAACCTGTGCGTTTTTTAATCTGTGTTTCCTGCTGAACCCTAGAGAACAGAAGTATCATCTGCTTCTTACCCCCAGATGCTTCTCATTTGTTTTTCTCTTCTTTAAATGCATCTGTATACTATATTTCATATGTCATTTTCTGTAGTTCATTGTTTCACAGATCGAGTTTCTCCTGTCATTGTGGGTATGTTGCTGTATACTAGAGATGATCAAAGTTACAAGGTAAATGTAGAATAACATCTAAGACAGGGTTGGCAACCCATGGCCTGCAGACCAAATCTGGCCTGCTGTCTATTTTTGCAAATAAAGTTTTACTAGAACACAGACATACTCATTTGTTCACTATTGTCTATGGACACTTTGGGGCTACAATGGCAGAACTGAGTAGTGGCAGGAGAGACCCATGGCCTGAAACACCTAAAATATTTGCAATCTGGCTTTAACAGAAGGATTTGCTAGTCGTATTCTAAGAAATTAAATTACTTGAAGATTTTTGGGAAAAGGACTTTTTGAAGTTGGGGATTTAAAAAATTTTTCCACATTTCAGTGCAAGCAAAACCAGCAGAATCTCATTTCCTTTTGCTTGTGTGTGTGTGTAAAACCAGAGAGTTGAAAAAAATTCGTACATGTGACAGAGAATCTGATGATTTTAGCTTTGTACTCATGATACTCCCAAGAGGGCTCGTTATTGAGACGAGAATTGAAATTATACATCAGTGGATAAAAGAAATGAAACATTTCCCTGTAAGTTTGCTAAGCTCCACAAACAAATCTTTTGGAAAAACAAATGAGCTTGTCACCTTATCAACTATTTTTTTATATTATTATTTTATAAAATCAGTGATGACGTCTTAGGTACTTCACTAGTTTTAATTCATTTAACTCTTACAAACACCCTACAAATGAGTTACTATTCTTGTAATCTTCATTTTACAGATGAGGAAACTAATGCACAGGGAAGTTGAGTGAATTTTCTAAGGTCACACAACTAACAGTGTTGAGCCAGGCAGTCGGACTCTGGAACTGTGTCCCTAACTCTGCGATACTCCCTTGACCATTGCCACAGTGAATTTGATGACATCACTATGACAACCACACAAGCATATTACCTATATTTACCTTGTAACTTTGATCATCTCAAACCCACAATGAGCATCAGCTGTCAATCTAAACAGTGTAAGGTATGCACAAATGTTTGCTTGTTATATAACTTCAATAATTAAATCTTTGTGTCTTTGTTTTGTTTAAAAAAAAAGACACCTGAGTAACAACTGCTTGAAAGTACTCTTCCAGTAACAAAATAGTCATGCAAATTTGGGAGGAGAAAACAACATTTTTTCTTTATCGAAAGAGAGAAGTCTTGGTGGAGAGTACCACAATGATAATGAAAATTCATTAGCTAGAAATTGCTTGCTTCTCCCTTCAAGGTCATCTCATAAAGGATAGTAAAAGTCAAAGTTCACATAATGGAAGAAAATTAGTAAAGCCTTTGCATAGTAAAATTGAAAAGTAACCTTTTCTGATGATGCCATCAGGTGAGCAGGAATTGTAGTAAGTGGTTGCCTAGCGGGGGAAGATAAGGGAGAGCAGCCTGAGGAGCCCAAGCCAATTAGCTGAGTAGGCCAAGCTCTTGAGTAAGGCTGGAGCTGGGAAGGTATATATGTGTGTTTGTGCTTGGGGGACAGAAGTGGTGATGGTGGGGATATGGGTAGCGTGTCATGAGAGATAAGTTAGATAGTGGTCTTTGTACTTTCTTGTTTACTCCCTAAAAGCATTTCCAAAAATTCTATATTTCCTTATATATTTTAGAATAAATTTGCAGCATGGTGTGAATATTGTATTGGCAACATATCTTATAATGGGTAGGCAGGCAGTAATGGCACCTTGTTTAAAGGAATTGGTTAATTGTTCTTTCAATGCCTCATAGTAAGATTCTAGATACTTTTGCTTTGTCAAGAATATCTAGAGTAATAGAACAAAAGTCAGTGGGGAAAAAGGAAGAGAACTTTGACTGCAGGTGCCTCTGGAAGCACAGAAATATGTGAGAACTGTTTAAGAGGAAGATCTGAAAACTGACTCACTTAAAACCAGGTATGCCCAGACCTTTGGAAAATCTTGCTGTATTCCAGCGTGTAGGAGTGGCCTAGGTTGAAAACTAGGGGTTGGGTTCATCAGTTCAGTTCAGTTCAGTTGCTCGGTCATGTTCAACTCTTTGCAACTCCGTGACTGCAGCACGCCAGGCCTCCCTGTCCATCACCAACTCCCGGAGCTTACTCAGACTCATGTCCATCGAGTTGGTGATGTCATCCAACCATCTCATCCCCTTCTCCTCCTGCTTTCAATCTTTCCCAACATAAGGGTCTTTTCCAAGGAGTCAGTTCTTCACATCAGGTGGCCAAAGTATTGAAGCTTCAGTTTCAGCATCAGTCCTCCCACTGAATATTCAGGACTGATTTCCTTTAGGATTGAGTGGTTTGATGTCCTTGAAGTCCAAGGGACTCTCTAGAGTCTTCTCCAACACCACAGTTCAGAAGCATCAGTTCTTCAGTGCTCAGCTTTCTTTATGGTCCAACTCTCACATCCCTAAAAGACTGCTGGAAAAACCATAGCTTTGACTAGATGGGCCTTTGCCAGCAAAGTAATGTCTCTGCTTTTTAATATGCTGTCTAGGTTGGCCACGGCTTCCCTGATAGCTCAGTTGGTAAAGAATCCGCCTGGAATGCAGGAGACCCCAGTTCAATTCCTGGGTCAGGAAGATCCCCTGGAGAAGGGATAGGCTACCCACTCCAGTATTCTTGGACTTACCCTGTGGCTCAGCTGGTAAAGAATCCACCTGCGATGTGGGATACCTGGGTTCGACTCCTGGGTTGGGAAGATCCCCTGGAGAAAGGAAAGGCTACCCTCTCCAGTATTCTGGCCTGGAGAATTCCATGGATTGTATAGTCCATGGGGTCACAGAGTCAGACATGACTAAGTGACTTCCATTCACTAGGTTGGTCATAGCTTTTCTTCCAAGGAGCAAGTGCCTTTTAATTTCATGGCTACAGTCACCATCTGCAGTAATTCTGGAGCCCAAAAAAATAAAGTCTGTCACTGTTTCCATTGTTTCCCCATCTATTTGCCATGAAGTGATGGAACCGGCTACCATGATCTTAGTTTTTTAAATGTTGAGTTTTAAGCCAGCTTTTTCACTCTCCTCTTTCACTTTCATAAAAAGGCTCTTTAGTTCCTTTTCACTTTCTGCCATAAGGGTGGTGTCATCTGCATATCTGAGGTTATTGATGTTTCTCCTGGCAATCTTGATTCCAGCTTGAGCTTCATCCAGCCTGGCATTTCGCATGATGTACTCTGCATATAAGTTAAATAAGCAGTGTGACAATATACAGCCTTGATGAACTCCTTTCCCAATTTGGAACCAGTCTGCTGTTCCATGTCTGGTTCTAACTGTTGCTTCGACTTTAAATATGAAACTATGAAATTAAGACAATGGCGACTCATAGAACAATATCAAACTATTAATGTTAGCTTGACTAGATTTTCAGTTTAAAAGATCATTCTGGCCCCTTTGAATACAAGGTTGGAGAAAGGTCAGAATGGAGGCAGAAACACTAGTGTGGAGGCTTTTGCAGAATCTCACTGAAATAGGATGAAGGCCCTAGCTAAGGCTAGGACCATGGGGATGAAGACAAAAAGACAGCCTAGAGCAGTGCTGTCCTATAGAAATATAATGCAAGACACAAATGAGGGACATATATGTCATTTTTAATTATCTAGCATCATATTAAAAAGATATAAATCAGTAGAATTGTTTTTAATAATATATTTTAGTTAACTCAATATAGCCAATATAGTGTCATTTCAAAATGTCATCAATATAAAAATGTTTTATATCCTTTTTTTTTTACAAAGTCTTAAAAAATCTGTCTTATATTTTACATATATAGTACATTTCAGTTTCTACTAGTTGCTTTTCAAGTGCTTGATATCCACATGGAGTTAATGGCTGCCATATTGGATAGCACAGGTCTGAAAATGGGACTGAATAGAAGAACTCAAGATAACACTGGTTCTTATTTGGGTAACTGCACTGGTGATATCCAATGGAAGGGCCAAGAGAATGAATTGAGGGGACCTCAGCCAATTCATAATTTCAATCAACTCCATCAAGCCAACTTAAATGATCATGCAGTCTAAATAACAATTGTGTGCTTGCCTGGAAGATGCAGCTTTAAAACTGGTCTCCTGGCTCTTCTTTCTAACCTAATTGCTATATCAACCCTCTTCTAGTATGAAAATTCTGGCACCTCTACTGGTGAGTGAGAGAAAGCAGGAGAGGAGATTGAAAGATGTACGTTTAGTTTGGATATGTTAAAGTTGAGGTACTCTGGTAGCTTATATTATTCAAAATATTACCTGTTCCTCCCTGTGGGAGGATTGTAATTCCTGGCCCCACTGAGAATGTCCTTGATAGTTTTGGTTGTGTTTGAAAATGAAGTGTAAGTGAAAGTGATTGGTGCCAACTTGGGGCAGAAGCTTAAAGAGTCATTGAATGATTCCTCTATCATTCTTCCTCTTCTTCTTCAAGATTTGCAACGTCCCACATACGGCTTGCTCTTCCAGCCTTAGTCCCAAGATGAAGAGTGTGTGGAACAGAGATTAGCTGAACTACATTATTCATAAATGTGAGCGAAGGATAAAATAACAAATTATTGTAAGCCATGGAAATACAGTATTATTTGTTACTCTAGCATAATTTAGTCTAAGGAGACTGAAGTAGTGTTTTGTACTGAAATTAAGGTGCTGCTTTAACAGAACTTTAAGATGTGTAGCACTGACTACACAGCCAGAGAGTGGGAAGCAAGGAAATTGTTCTTGGAGCCTAGAAAGATGACTACTCATGTTATTTTGTGATAAAACATTTGGTAAAACTGACATCTGCAATAACTTGGTAGCATAAAATATACTGAGTAAACTTGGGGCTCTAGGTGAAGGGAAACAAAAATCCTGTGTTGGTTGCTATTGGCTGCAGTTGCCAAGTTACCACGAGAACGATGTGGGAGGGGCTTCCCTGGTGGCCCAGAGGTGAAGAATCTGCCTGCCAGTTGAGGAGCCGCGGGTTTGATCCCTAGTCTGAGAAGATCCCACATGCTAGGCCCGTGTGCCACAACTACTGAGCCTGTATTTCAGAGCCCCGAATCCACAAGCACTAAAGCCCGAGTGCCCTAGAGTCCATGCTCTGCAACAAGAGAAGCCACAGCAGCAAGATGCACAAGCCTGACCAGAGAGCAGCCCCTGCTGCCGCGACTAGAGAAAGCCCACCCGGCAACGAAGACCCCCCACAACCAAAACAAGTACTTTGTTAAAGACGAAAGGTGCGAGATCAGAAAAGAATCTGCTGATTCTCAAGCGAGGAAGGATTAAACAGTACAAAAACCCTAAGACTTTGCAGGTTTTTAATCCCATTTTGGTAACAGGTAAAACCAAATGCAACTCCCTGACAGAAGCCAAACTAAAATTATGGTCATAGTGCTGTTTGTATTTCTGATCATACATTCTAGTAAAAAGGTTTGGAAACCATTAGACTGAGGTTTTATGACCAATCCAGAAATTCAGATAAATTTTTTTTTCTTTAAACAACTTGTTATGTGACAGATAAGATCACTGGAGAGGTCTCTTTTCAGCAATCTTCCAATCTCCACTCTGCTTAAGCTTTTCCTTAGGAGACCTAGTGTTCTGGATTTCCACATCTCTCGTATATTCCTCTTTATTTCTTGCCTATAATACACTAGGAGTCATAGTATTTTAATTCATGGTAAATGAAGAAAGTTGGTGGTAGGGAGAATGAAAAGGAGAGGTAGGACATCTGGTGGGGTCCATGTCGACCCTAAGGGTTGGAGTTGTCTTAAATATCCATGCTATTTCGTTTCTCTGTCATGTCTGATGGTTTGCAACCCCACCGACTGTAGCTTGCCAGGCTACAGTGAATCAGAATGAATCAAAGACATTTTCTTATTTGTTTATTTATGGTTGCATTGGGTCGTCACTGCTGCACAAGGGCTTTCTCTAGCTCCAGTGGGCAGGGGCTCCTCTCTGCTTCTCACCCTGGTGGCTCATCTTGTTGCGGAGCACAGGCTCTAGGCGCTTGGAGCACAAGGGCTCAGCAGTTGTGCTGTGTGGGCTTTAGTTACTCCTAGGCTTGTGGAATCTTCCTGGCCCAGGGATCAAACCCACGTTCCCTGCACTGGCGAGTGGATTCTCATCTACTGTAATATCAGGGAAGTACCCCCAAACCAAACATTTTCTCCTGTTTCTGAGGTTCAGGAAACAAAGCAAGTAGTGTGTAGTCCAAGATTGTGCTTCTAAACACTTTCCCCCCAAATGATGCAGTTAGTGAAAATTCTGTCTAGCTAAGGAATATAGAATTTTTAGTTTTAGTTTGTATGTATATTGTTATGTATCTTCAGTCTTTCAAAAAAAGTATGCTTTTTTTTTTTTACAATGGAAGTAATACACATTCATTGTAGAAAAATGAATATACTGAAAAGAACACAGAACAAAGATCCTCATAACCCGAAGTTTTACTGTGAAGTAAAACTATTAAGTTTTACTTTATTCACTAAGGGATGCCAAAAAGAAAAAAAGAAAAGTTTTACTTTACAGTTACTGTTACATTTTAAGGTTAACTTTAATTACATTGATACTACAGGAAGATCTTTTCTTTGTTTAAAAAAAAAAGACAAGGCTAAAATCTCACTGGATCCCCATTTTCAGTTCTAGTTTCTTGACAGACAATAACCAGTTTCAATAATTTATTGAGGATTTTTTCAGAACTTCTCAGCGTTTTTATCCTCTCTTTCACTCTCCCATCTTCCCTGGGGCTCTTATAATATATACAAACACATAAATACAAATATTATAGACCCATTTTGTGATTCTTTCATATAGATAAATGATAACATATTGTTTACATCATTCTAAAATTTCTTTTTTAATTAAAAAAAGCCTTAAATTTATTTTCATGTCAAAACAGAAAGATCTACCACAGATGGTCCCTGACTTACAATTTTTGCCTTTATGATGGCATAAGCATGATACATGTCCAGTAGAAACTTCTTTGAATGCTGAATTTTGATCTTTCCCTGTCTAGTGATAACGGGGATCTGCTACTCTCTCGTGGGCAGCTGCAGTGAGCCCCAGCTCCCAGTCAACCTCGTGATCAGGAAGGTAAACGACCGACACTCTGACAACCGCTCTGTACACACACGACCATTCTGTTTTCACTTTCAGTACAGAACTCAGTAAACTACATGAGATATTCAACAGTTCACTGTGAAACAGGCTGTGTCAGGTGATTCTGCCCAACTGTAGGCTAACGCAAGTGTTCTGAGCACATTCTGAGCCTCTCTGCTGGAGAGGCAGCCACTGGTGCCCATTGAAGTTCCATCTAGGGTAACTGAAGAGCCCAAATTGTGATGCAGGGCTGGACACTGTGTGCCCTCCTGGGAAATGGCTCTGTCTCTGGGCCCATGCACACTGGGTCTCATGGAAGCCCCATCCCTGATGATCTCTGAATTGCCCATGTGGTCGTTCTTCAAGTGTTTTAAACAACAGCTCCTAGGTTCTGTAGAGATGACTGATCCATAATTAACTCCTTATCAAATGATCTCTTTGTATTCTCTTTCAGATATTCTTCCTCATTTTTTACCCTATGAATAGGCTGAAAATTTTCCAAATCTTTAAGCTTCTTTTTTGGCTTGGTCATTTCTCTCTTTCCACGTTGTCCTGTAGGCTGTCAGGAGGAACCACACTGTACCTTCAGCACTTTGCTTAGAGATTGCTTCAGCTAAATATTCATTTCATTGTTCCCAAGTTTTACCTTCCACAAAACACTAGAGTACAAATACAATTCAGTTAAGTTCTTTGCCACTTTCATAGAATGACCTTTCCTCTGTTGTCCAATAAAACATTCCTCATTTCCATCTGAGTGAGACGTCATCAGAATGGCACTTACCATCCATATATGTACCAAAATTCTGTTCAAGATTACTTAGTTATTCTCTAAGAAGATTGAGGCTTTCTCTGCAACATCTCCTCTCCTCTTTTCTCTCTGAGTCCTCTCTAGACTTTCTCTAGAGAGGTCCATTCATGAGGAATGGAGGCTTTTTCTAGCATGCACATTAATACTCTTCCAGTCTCTTTACATTACCCAGTTCCAAAGCTACTTCCACAGTTTAAGGTATTCATACAGCTTCTAATGCAGAGGGAACGGTTTTGATTCCTGGACAGAAAACTAAGAACCCCACATGCCAGACAGCATGATCAAAAGAAAAAATTCATTGCCAGACTAATAGGAAATATGTATCAGGAATAGACATAAATTGACAAGGAATTGACTTGTGATTATGGAGGTTGAGAAGCCCCATGATCTGCTGTCTGAAAACTGGAGAACCAGGAAAGGCAGTTGGTAATTCAGTTCATGCCAAAGCCTGAGAACCAGAAGTGCTGATGTCCAAGGCAGGAGCAGAAAGATTTCTCAGCTCAAGCAGAGAGAACAAATTTACCCTTCCTCTGCCCTTTTGTTCTATTTGGACCCTCAGTGCACTGTCTGATGCCCACTCCATTGATGAGGGCAATGTTCTTTACTCAGTCTACTGATTTTAATGTTAATATTTTACACTCTAACAGGCACACCCACAAATAATGTTTTACTAGCTAGCTGGGCTTCCCTTAGCTCAGTCAAGTGGACACATGAAATTAATATCAGAGCTAATGTTACTTCCTTCTCTCCTACTTCTTGCTTCAGAATCACTTCCAAAGAAAGCACAAGCACTTAAGCTTTTACCAGAAGGGGACGACAGAGCATGAGACGGTTGGATGGCATCACCACTGACTCAATAGACGTGAGTTTGAGCAAGCTCCGGGAGTTGGTGATGGACAGAGAAGTTTGGCGTGTTGCAGTCCATGGGGTCGCAAAGAGTTGGACATGACTGAGCAAATGAACTGAACTGCTGTCTAGAGAACCCAGGTTAACACAGTGATTTGGTTTTAGTCGCTAAGTTGTGTCCAACTCTTGCAACTCCATGAACTGCAGTGCACCTGGCTCCTTTGTTCATGAAATTTTCCATGCAAGAATAGAGGAATGGGTTGCCTTTTCCTTCTCCAGGGGATCTTCCAGACCCAGGGATCGAACCCCAATCTCCTGCATTACAGCAGATTCTTTACCGACCTAGCTACCCGGGAAGTCCAGAGTAATGAGCTATAAAATGAGCTATAAAAAGTGGACTCCCCAGGATGGAATTTTAGACTTGAATCACCCACCATCTGAAAGAAATAGGGAGCCAATTGTGGTCATAAGTTGGGTTGGCATGCAGCGATTTCACCCATGGTTTCATTGTGATGAGGTGCAGGTAGACAGCAAGGTATGGGGAGGTTGAATAGCTATTATACTTAGTCAGTATGGGGCAATATTAATGAAAGGGATTGGAGGATGGCTTCCTTTGAGGCACTGGAAGTTCTTCAGGCATTCTCTAAAAGTCAGATTGCCTCTATTACAGCTCAGGGTAATGACTGTGTAGACTTTGCTAAAACTTGGGCCCACATATGATTATGTAGCAGAGGTTTCAAGAAAATAATGGGATTCATAGACATAAAATGAAGATATTTAGGTAGACAAGTCTAATTTTGAGCTCTTGAATTCCTCTGAACCCTCCAGGGTCGCAGAAACACCCTCTAACCACCTGCCAGAGAAAAAGTCTATTTTTTTTTTTTTTTTTTTTTTGCCTGGAGGAGCATGCAATGACCTAATCTAAAGCAGGTGCCTTTCAAGATGATTCTTGTTTCCCTCCAGATATGCCCCCAACACCCTTCATTACCTCCTGGCTAAAAATCAAACACATTTCAGCACAGCCTGAACAGGAAAATACAAGCTGTGCTCTGGGAAGAAATAGCCCACATGCCAAAGGAATTGCAGGATCTGGCATACAGGGATTAGCTGAAACTGGGGGTAACATGTTCAGAGGGTATTTTGAGTACGTTAGACCAGAAGGACAGAATGAACACAAGGCCGGATGGGGTAGAATTCATTAATATGGGGGTTGTTGTTGCTGTTCAGTTGCCAAGTTGTGTTTGACTCTATTGCAACCCCATGGACTGTAGCCCACTAGGCTCCTCTGTTCATGGAAGTTCCCAGGTAAGAATATTGGAGTGGGTTGCCATTTCCTCCTCCAGGGGATTTTCTCAACTCAGGGATTGAACCCACATCTCCTGCATTGGCAGGCAGATTCTTTGCCAATGAGCTACCAAGGGAACCCAATATGGGGGGCTCAGCCATGATTCAGAATTCCTAATCACATAACAAGGTAGTTTCTGGAAGTGCGGATCTGATAATGTTCTATATCAAATGAAGTGAAGATGCAGCACTTCCTTGACATGATTTTGAAGACAGGGCCAGAAAGCCCAGAGAGATAGAAATGTTAGAATGGATTTATTACATATATCCTAAAGACCCTAATGCTGGGAGGGATTGGGGGCAGGAGGAGAAGGGGACGACAGAGGGTGAGATGGTTGGATGGCATCACTGACTCGATGGACATGGGTTTGAGTAGACTCTGGGAGTTGGTGATGGACAGGGAGGCCTGCCGTGCTGTGATTCATGGGATCGCAAAGAGTCGGACATGACTGAGAGACGGAACTGAACTGAACTGAAAGAACTTAAAGAACCTTTTGGCTATGTTCCCCTAGTTGGCCAGAGGATGACTCCACTGAGGATGCAAAGAAAGTAACAACAAGGGGAGTAACAGCATCTTTGGAGGAGCTTGGAAGTTTTCTGTCTTCTGTGGGCCAGGGCTGTGGGCAGTAAGGGAGTCTGCCATGAACTTTAGTTTCATATTAGTGGTGCTCAGTTGCTCAGTCATGACCGATTCTTTGTGACCCTGTGGACTGTAGCCCACCAGGCTTCTCTGTTCATGGGATTCTCCAGTCAAGAATACCAGAGTGGGCTGCCATGCCCTGCTCCAGGGGATCTTCCTGACAGGATATATGAGCTCAAACCCATGCCTCCTATGCCTCATGCATTGCAGGCAGATTCTTTACTGCTCAGCCACTGGGGAAGCCCATAATATTAGTGGGGATGATATAATTCCAGAATGGCAAAGCCAGGTGGTAGCAGTTAACAAAGGCCAGCATGAGATGTCATTACCATAACGGACAGCCCAGGCCAGAGTGACAACCAAGGTGTCTCTACCTATAGGGATATGCAGTGTTGGCTGATGCATCATGGTGTTACAGGGTCAAGATAGATGGATGAGAAGGCAACAAAGTTGCTGCTTGAAAAGTCAAGAAATGGTAAGCAAAAGTCTAATATTTGTTGCTGCAATGGAAAATTGTGCTTCCTCATCTAGTTTCCAGATCTCAGGTCATTCAAAAACCCAAAATCTTTGATTGAAGGTGAGACTTAGTTTCTAGCAGAACCCTAACATGAGATTCCTACTCTGTGGAATTAGAGCTTGGTAGAAGAGCCAAATGGAAGTGTCTGAAAATGTCCACACACCAGAGTATTAAATTGAAGCAACACTGCACTCCAGAGGAACTGCAGCCATTTGTTCAAGCTTCAGAGACTTAGTCAGTCAGTTTAGTCATTCAGTCATGTCCGACTCTTTGTGACCACATGAACTGCAGCACGCCAGGCTTCCCTGTCCACCACCAACTCCCGAAGCTTACTCAAACTCACATCCATCAAGTTGGTGATAGCATCCAACCCTCTCATCCTCTGTCATCCCCTTCTCCTCCTGCTTTCAATCTTTCCCAGCATCAGGGTCTTTTCAAATGAGTCATATCTTCGAATCAGGTGGCCAAAGCATTAGAGATTTAGCTTCGGCATCAGTCCTTCCAATGAGTATTCAGGACTGATTTCCTTTAGGGTGGACTGGTTGGATCTCCTTGCAGTTCAAGGGACTCTCAAGAGTTTTCTCCAACACCACAGTCCAAAACATCAATTCTTCAGCACTCAGCTTTCTTTATAGCCCAAATCTCACATCCATATATGACTATTGGAAAAACCATAGCTTTGACTAGATGGACATTTGTTGGCAAAGTAATGTCTCTGCTTTTTAATATGCTGTCTAGGTTGGTCATATATTTTCTTCCAAGGAGCAAGCATCTTTTAATTTCATGGCTGCAGTCACCATCTGCAGTGATTTTGGAGCCCCTCAAAATAAAGTCTCTCACTGTTTCCGTTGTTTCCCCATCAGAGACTTAAAAGACACCTGGATATTACCATCCAGCATTGTGCACCACTAATGAGGATGCTAGATTATGGAAATTTATATTCCCATCTCTCCTGGATAATGATGCTGATATTCTTGTTGTGTACCTTGACTACACTGACTTCCACTGGTAGCCTGTAATAAGTAAAGCTGTTTTATGTACCCAGTATCCTTATCTGGCCTTTCTCTTTTTTTTTTAATTTATTTTCTTATTGAAGGATACTTGCTTTACCAGAGATCAAACTGCCAACATCCATCGGATCATCAAAAAAGGGGGAGAGTTCCAGAAAAACATCTACTTCTGTTTTATTGACTATGCCAAAGTCTTTGACTGTGTGGATCACAACAAACTATGGAAAATTCTGAAATAGATGGGAATACCAGACCGCCTGACCTGCCTCTTGAGAAATCTGTATGCAGATCAGCAAGCAACTGTTAGAACTAGACATGGAACAACAGACTGGTTCCAAATAGGAAAAGGAGTATGTCAAGGCTGTATATTGTCCCCCTGCTTATTTAACTTATAAAGCAGAGAACATCATGAGAAACGCTGGGCTGGATGAAGCACAAGCTGGAATCAAGATTGCTGGGAGAAATATCAATAACTTCAGATATGCAGATGACACCACCCTTATGGCAGAAAGCGAAGAGAAGCTAAAGAACCTCTTGATGAAAGTGAAAGAGGAGAGTGAAAAAGTTGGCTTAAAGCTCAACATTCAGAAAACTAAGATCATGGCATCTGGTCCCATCACTTCATGGAAAATAGATGTGGAAACAGTGGAAACTAGCAGACTTTATTTTTTGTGGCTCCAAAATCACTGCAGATGGTGACTGCAGCCATGAAATTAAAAGACGCATACTTCTTGCAAGAAAAGTTATGACCAATCTAGACAGCATATTGAAAGGCAGAGACATTACTTTGCCCACAAAAGTCCGTCTAGTCAAGGCTATGGTTTCTCCAGTAGTCATGTATGGATATGAGAGCTGGACTATAAAGAAAGCTGAGTGCTGAAGAATTGATGCTTTTGAACTGTGGTGTTGGAGAAGACTCTTGAGAGTCCCTTGGACTGCAAGGATATCCAACCAGTCCATCCTAAAGGAGATCAGTCCTGGGTGTTTATTGGAAGGACTGATGATGAAGCTGAATCTCCAATACTTTTGCCACCTGATGTGAAGAGCTGACTAATTTGAAAAGACCCTGATGTTGGGAAAGATTGAAGGCAGGAGGAGAAGGGGACGACAGAGGATGAGATGGTTGGATGGCATCACCAGCTTGATGTGTATGAGTCTGAGTAAACTCTGGGAGTTGGTGATGGACAGGGAGGCCTGGTGTGCTGCAGTCCATGGGGTCACAAAGAGTTGGACTGAGCGACTAAATTAATTGCTTTACAAAATTTTGTTATTGTCTGTCAAACCTCAACCTGAATCAGCCATAGATATACATACATCCCCTCCCTTTTGAACCTCCCTCCCATCTCCCTCCTCATCCCACTACTCTAGGTTGATACAGAGCCCCTGATTTGAGTTTCTTAGCCATACAGCAAATTCCCATTGACTATCTATTTTACATGTGGTAATGTAAGTTTCCATGTTACTCTCTCCATACATCTCACCCTCTCCTCCCCTCTCCCCATGTCTATAAGTCTATTCTCTATGTCTGTTTCTCCATTGCTGCCCTGTGAATAAATTCTTTAGTACCATTTTTCTAGATTCCATATATATGCTTTAGAAAATGATATCTATCTCTTTCTGACTTACTTCACTCTGTATAATAGGTTCTAGGTTCATCCACCTCATTAGAACTGTCAAAGGCATTCCTTTTTATGGCTGAGTAATATTCCATTGTGTATATATACCACCACTTCTTTATCCATTCATCTGTCGATGGACATCTAGGTTGCTTCCATGTTCTAGCTATTGTAAATAGCACTGCAGTGAACTATAGGATACATGTACCTCTTTCGATTTTGGTTTCCTCAGGGTATATGTCTGGGATGGGATTGCTGGGTCATATGGTGGTTTTATTCCTAGTTTTTAAAGGAATCTCCATGCCGTCTCCCATAGTGACTGTGTCAATTTACATTCCCACCAACAGTGCAAGAGTGTTCCCTTTTCACCACACCCTCTCCAGCATTTATTGTTTGTAGACTTTTTGGTGATGGCCATTCTGATGGTATGAGGTGATATCTCATTGTAATTTTGATTTGCATGTCTCTAATAATGAGTGATGTTGAGTGTCTTTTCATGTGTTTGTTAGCCATCTGTATGTCTTCTTTGGAGAAATGTCTGTTTAGGTCTTTCCCCACTTTTTGACTGGGTTGTTTGTTTTTCTGGTATTGAGTTGTATGAGTTGCTTGTATATTTTGGAAATTAATCTTCTGTCAGTTGTTTCATTTGCTATTACTTTCTCCCATTCTGAGAGCTGTCTTTTTACCTTGTTTATAGTTTCCTTTGCTGCGCAAAAGCTTTTAAGTTTAATCAGGCTCCACTTGTTTATTTTTGTCTTTATTTCCATTACTCTAAAATGTGGGTCATAGAGGATCTTGCTTTGATTTATGTCATCGAGTGTTCTGCTTATGTTTTCCTCTAAGAGTTTTATAGTTTCTGGTCCTCCATTTAGGTCTTTAATCCATTTTGAGTTCATATTTGTGTATGGCGTTAAGAAGTGTTCTAGTTTCATTGTTTTACATGTAGCTGTCCAGTTTCCCAGCACTGTTTATTGAAAAGGCTGTCTTTGCCCCATTGTATATTCTTGCCTCCTTTGTCAAATATAGGGTACCCATAGGTGCATGGGTTTATTTCTAGGCTTTCTGTCTTGTTCCATTGGTCTATGTTTCTGTTTTTGTGCCAGGACTATACTGTCTTGATTACCGTAGCTTTGTAGCATAGTCTGAAGTCAGGCAGGTTGATGCCTCCAACTCCATTCTTCTTTCTCAGGACTGCTTTGGCTATTTGGCATCTTTTGTGTTTCCATATGAATTGTGAAATTTTATGTTCTAGTTCTGTGAAAAAATGCCATTGGTATTTTGATAGGGATAGCATTGAATCTGTAGTTTGCGTTTGGTAGTATAGTTATTTTCACAATCTTGGTTCTTCCTACCCAGGAACATGGAATATCTCTCCATCTGTTTATGTCATCTTTGATTTCTTTCATCAGTGTTTTATAATTTTCTGTGTATAGTTCTTTTGTCTCCTTAGGTAAGTTTATTCCTAGGTATTTAATTATTTTTGTTGCAATGGTGAGTGGGATTGATTCCTTAATTTCTCTTTCTGATTTTTCATTGTTAGTATATAGAAATGCAAGTGATTTCTATGTATTGATTTTGTATCCTGCAACTTTGCTAAATTCATTGATTAATTCTAGTACTCTTATGATGCTAACTTTAGGGTTTTCTATGTAAAGTATCATGTCATCTGCAAACAGTGAGAGCTTTACTTCTTTTCTGATCTGGATTCCTTTTATTTCTTTTTTTTCTCTGATTGCTGTAACTAGGACTTCCAGAACAATGTTGAATAATAGTGGGAAAAGTGGGCACCCTTATCTTCTTCCTGATCTTAGGGGGGAATGCTTTCAATTTTTCACCTTTGAGAATAATGTTTGCTGTAGGCTTATTATATATGGCTTTTACTATGTTGAGGTAGGTTACTTCTATGCACATTTTTAAAAATTTTTTTAATTTTTAAATTTTTTTCATTTATTTTTATTAGTTGGAGGCTAATTACAATATTGTAGTGGTTTTTGCCATACATTGACATGAATCAGCCATGGATTTACATGTGTTTCCCATCCTGATCCCCCCTCCCACTTCCCTCCCCATCCCATCCCTCTGGGTCATCCCAGTGCACCAGCCCTGAGCACTTGTCTCATCTATGCCAATTTTTTGAAGAGTTTTAATAATAAATGGGTGCTGAATTTTGTCAAAGGCTTTTTTCTGCATCTATTGAGATTATCATATGGCTTTTATCTTTCAATTTGTTAATATGGTGTATCACATTGAATGATTTGCGTATGTTGAAGAATCCTTGCATCCTTGGAATAAACCCAATTGGATCATGGTGTATGAGCTTTTTGATGTGTTGCAGAATTGTTTGCTAAAATTTTGTTGAGGATTTTTGCCTTTATGTTCAACAGTGATATTGGCCTTTAGTTTTCTTTTTCTGTGTTGTCTTTGTCTGGTTTTGGTATCAGGATGATGGTGGCCCTGTAGAATGAATTTGGAAGTGTTCCTTCCTCTGCAATTTTTTGAAAAGTTTCAGAAGGATAGACATTAGCTCTTCTCTAAATGTTTGATAGAATTCTCCTGTGAAGCCATCTGGTCTTGGGCTTTTGTATTTTGGGAGATTTTTTTAATCACAGCTTCAATTTCAGTGCTTGTATTTCGATTGTTCATAATTTCTATTTCTTCCTGGTTCAGTCTTGGAAGATTGAGCTTTTCTAAGAATCTGTCCATTTCTTCCAGGTTATCCATTTTATTGCCATATAGCTGTTCACAATAGTCTCTTAAAATCCTTTGTATTTCTGCATTGTCTGTTGTAATCTCCCCTTTTTCATTTCTGGTTTTGTTGATTTGATTCTTCTCTCTTTTTTCCTTGGTGAGTCTAGCCAAAGGTTTGTCCATTTTGTTTATCAAAGAACCAGCTTTTAGTTTTACTAATCGATATTTATCATTGTTTTTTTCATTTCTTTTTCATTTATTTCTGCTTGGCTTTTTATGATTTCTTTCCTTCTACTGATTTTCTTTTTGTTGTTCTTCTTTTTCCAGTCGTTTTAGGTGTAAAGTCAGGTTGTCTATTCGATGTTTTTCTTGTTTCTTGAGGTAGGATTGTATTGCTATAAAACTTCTCTCTTAGAACTGCTTTTGCTGCATCCCATAGGTTTTGTGTCATCGTGTTTTCATTGTCATTTGTTTCTAGAAATTTTTTTATTTCCCTTTTGATTTCTTCAGTAACCTGTTGGTTATTCAGAAACGTGTTGTTTAATCTCCATGTGTCTGTGTTTCTTACAGTTTTTTTTCCCCTTGTAATTGATATTTAGTCTCATAGTGTTGTGGTTGGAGAAGATGCTTGATATGATTTCAACTTTCTTAAATTTGCTGAGGCTTGATATATGACCCAAGATGTGTTCTCTCCTGGAGAATGTTCCATGTACACTTAAGAAGAAGGTTTATTCTTCCGCATTTGAATGGAATGTCCTGAAGATATCAATGAGCTCCATCTCATGTAATGTTTCATGTAACACATTTCCTTATTAATTTTCTGTTTTGATGATCTGTCCATTGGTGTGAGTGGGGTATTAAAGTCTCCTAATATTATTGTGTTACTGTCATTTTCTCCTTTTATGTCTGGTAGTATTTGTCTTATGTATTGAGATGCTCCTGTGTTGGGTGCATAGATATTTACAATTATTACGTCTTCCTCTTGGATTGATTCCTTGATCATTATGTAGTGTCCTTCCTTATCTCTTGTAATCTTTATTTTAAGGTTTATTTTGTCTGATATGAGGATTGCTACTCCAGCTTTCTTTTGCTTTCCATTTGCATGGAATATATTTTTCCATCCTCTCACTTTCAGTCTATATGTGTCTTTAGGTCTGAAGTGGGTTTCTTGTAGGCAGCATATATATGGGTCTTGTTTTTTTATCCATTCAACCAGTCTGTGTCTTTTGGTTGGAGCATTTAATCCATTTACATTTAAAGTAATTATTGATATATATGTTCCTATTGCTATTTTCTTAATTATTTTGGGTTGATTTTGTAGATCTTTTTCCTTCTCTTGCATTTCTTGACTATATAAGTCCCTTTAACATTTGTTGCAAAGCTGGTTTGGTGGGACTGAATTCTCTTAACTTTTGCTTGTCTAAAAAGCTTTTTATTTCTCCATCAATTTTGAATGAGATCCTTGCCAGGTACCATAATCTTGGTTGTAGATTTTTCCCTTTCAGTACTTTAAATATATCCTGCCATTCCCTTCTGGCCTGCAGAATTTCTGCTGAAAGATCAGCTGTTAAGCGTATGGGGTTTCCCTTGTATGTTACTTGTTGCTTCTCCCTTGCTGCTTTTAGTATTCTTTCTTTGTGTTTAGTCTTTGTCAGTTTGATTAGTGTGTGTCTTGGCATGTTTCTCCTTGGGTTTATCCTGTATGGGACTCTGTGCCTCTTGGACTTGACTATTTCCTTTTCCATGCTGGGGAAATTTTCAACTATAACCTCTTCAAAAATTTTCTCATACCCTTTCTTCTTCTCTTCTTTTTCTGGGACCTCTATAATTCAAATGTTGGTGCATTTGATATTGTCCCAGAGGTCTCTGAGACTATCCTCAGTTCTTTTCATTCTTTTTACTTTATTCTGCTCTCCAGAAGTTATTTCCACCATTTTGTCTTCTGGTTCACTGATTCGTTCTTCTGCTTCAGATATACTGCTATTGATTGCTTCCAGAGTATTTTTAATTTCAGTAATTGTGTTGTTTATCTCTGTATGTTTATTCTTTAATTCTTCTAGGTCTTTGTTAATCAATTCTTCCATTTTCTCCATTTTGTTTTCAAGGTTTTTGATCATCTTTACTCTCATTATTCTGAATTCTTTTTCAGGTTGTTTGCCTATTTCCTCTTCATTTATTTGGACTTCTGTGTTTCTAATTTGTTCCTTCATTTGTGTAGTATTTCTCTGCCTTTTCATTTTTTTTTTTTTTTAACTTACTGTGTTTGAGGTCTCCTTTTCCCAGGCTTCAAGGTTGAATTCTTTCTTCCTTTTGGTTTCTGCCCTCCTAAGGTTGGTCCAGTGGTTTGGACAGCCTTCCTATATGGTGAGATTTGTGCTGAGTTTTTGGCTTCTTTGTTTTTCCTCTGATGGGCAAGGCTGAGTGAGGTGGTAATCCTGTCTGCTGATGATACGGTTTGTATTTTTGTTTTGTTTGCTGTCTAGATGAGACGTCCTGCACAAGGTGCTGCTGGTGGTTGTGTGGTCTTGTGTTCAAGTGGTTTCCTTTGTGTGAGTTCTCACTATCTGATACTCCCTAGGGTTAGTTCTCTGGTCGTCTAGTGTCTTAGAGTCAGTGCTCTCACTCCAAAGGCTCAGGGCTTGATCTCTTCTTCGGCCACATTCCAACAATGTTTCTTCTGTTACAATTAAACCGGAGGTTCAGGCTTAACAGGAGATCTTCTGGAATCTGAGACTCAGCCGCATGAGCTTTCTGCTGGGTTTGTTTTTGCTGTTCCAGTGTCCAGCAGCTGGGCTTCTTGTCATTTCCCCTGTGCTGTGTTTTCTTTGTGTTCAGCTTCCACGCGGGATCTTTCACTGAGTTGGGCTTCTGCGGTGCTTGGCCTCTGCCTGGGGGGGTGGAGGGGTGGGGGCAGAACAAGCCGAGACTGTTTCAGCCAGGTTAAATCTGAGCATTGACGCCATATACGTCAGGGGAGTGTGTAAGTTCCTCGGTTCCATGTCACTGCAGCAAACATTTGAAGTGGCGGACAGACCAGTGTTACAGCTCTGTGTTACATCTCAGTTTCATTTAGAAAGCAAAGGAAAATACATCCTTGAGGCATGAGGGTGGGTTGACCCAAAAGACATGAAGAGAAGAGAAGCCCTATCTGGTCTTTCTACTAGTCTTCGCCTGATATTTATCAAAACAATATTCACACAGTACGTTATGCATTAAAAATATCTTTTTCCAATGTATGTTTTGTTGTTTCACTTCTGTGGTGGTATCTTTCTTTCTTCCAAAAGTTTGCCTTTTAATATATTCAAATTGATTTGTATTTTCCTTTTTGTCCTTCAGTTTTGTAACTTTTAGGGAAGACTTTACTGCAAGACTATAAATACATTCTGTTGGAATTTCTTCTAATATTTTGCAACAACTACATATATAATGAAATATTATATAAAACATAAAATATATAATATATTATTATGTTTAGTATAATTGTTATATAAATTATGTATTACTCCATGACTCTCGTTTTACTTAATTGATCAGAATTTGGTTTCCTACTGATTCCAGCCCTGTGTCTATCTGTGGTTTTAGTTTGACTGATTCTGTCTGATTGTTGACTGTGTATAATTGTTGTCATGATCTGTGGGGCTTAGATCAGATGTAACCTTCTTCATGCAAATCTTTCATTATACCATAATAATTTTCCTTCTAAATTACATAAAATATAGACCGGTTCATACTCTTTTCTGCTTAAGGATGTTCAATGGTTCCCATCTGAATAATTATATTAACAGACATTTATACAGCACTTGGGGCTTCCCTGGTGGCTTAGCAGCAAAGAATCCACCTGTCAATGCTGGAGGTGCAGGTTCAATTCCTGGTTTTGGAAGAGCCCCTGGAGAAGGCAATGGCAACCCACTCCAGTATTCCTGCCTGGAGAAACCCATGGACAGAGGAGCCTTGCAGGCTACATTCCTTGGAGTTGCAAAGAATTGGACATGATTTAGCAACTAAACAACAATAATATAGCATTCACTATGTGCCAGGCACCATTTTAAGGGTTTTACATATATTAACTCGTTTAATTCCAAACAAAACAAAACTATGAGGTGGGTAGTATTATTATTTCAACACCTTTTTACAAGTGAAGAAATCAAGGCACACTGAGCTTAAGTAACTTGGAAGAACTGGGGATTTAGCCATGATTTCTGGCCTGATATTAGTTTGGAATTGGATTTTTAACCTCTACATGACATTGTTTTTCTAACTGAGGTTCCCCACTGAATATAGAAATAAGTCAAAATTTCTAGCATATTTTCTAACTATCCACTTGATTTGATCATGCTTCTTTTTCCACCTCACCTTCTGCAGTCTATGACTCACCACACTAGGCAAATTTTTTAATTTAACTTGCTGCATGTGTTTATGACTTTGTTCCTTACTCAGTCTTTTCTCTCAGTCAGGAATATCCTTCTAAATGTTCTTCATCTTGCTTTTTTTCTTTTCATCCACTCATTTATATGGGGAATTCCCTGGTGGCTCAGTGTTAAAGAATCTGCATGCAATGAAGGAAACCATCTGCAATGCAGGAGATGCAGGTTTGATCTCTGGGTTGGGAAGACAACCTGGAGAAGGAAATGGCAACCCACTCCGGTGTTCTTGCCTGGGAAATTCCATGGACAGAGAAGTCAGGTGGGCTATACAGTCCATGGGGTCACAAGAGTCAGACACGACTTAGTGACTAAACCATCACCACTCATTCATATACTCTGCCAGCAGCCAGTCTTCAGTGCTAGGTTATGACATGTGTGTTCAGTCACTCACTCGTGTCTGACTTTTTATGACCCCATGGACTGTAGCCCACCAGGCTCCTCTGTTCATGGAATTTTCCAGGCAAGAATACTGAAGTGGGTTGCCATTTCCTCCTCCAGGGGATCTTCCTGACCCAGGGGTTGAACCTGCATCTCCTCCACTGAGGGTGGATTCTTTACTGCTGAGCCATCAGTGCTTACTAGTAATTAGGCAAAAGCATGTTGCAAAGACCTTTCTATTAATGAAGAGTGGTTATGGTTCAAGGTCAAGACATCACCTCCTCTAGAATCCTGTATTCTCTCTCCAGTCCCAGGCTTCATTTGGGGTTCCCATAGCCTTTGAAAGTCTTTATCACAACATGTTTCACAGTATGCCTTCTTCAGGGTTAGTTGTGGATGTGTCATCTGCTTCTTGCAGGGAATATGTGGTTCATTTATGCATTTATGACATATTAAAGAAATGGAAAAATGCAAAAGTAGGAAGTCAAAAGAGATACCTGGGGCAACAGGCAAATTTGGCCTTGGAGTACAAAATGAAGCAGGGCAAAGACTAACAGAGTTTTGCCAAGAGAAAGCTCTGGTCATAGCAAACACCCTCTTCCAAAAACACAGGAGAAGACTACACATGGACATCACCAGATGGTCAATACTAAAATCAGATTGATTATCTTCTTCTCAGCCAAAGATCGAGCAGTTCTATACACTCAGCAAAAGTAAGACTGGGATCTGAACTTTAAGGAGTTCACATCATGAACTCCTTATTGCTAAATTCAGACTTAAATTGAAGAAAGTAGGGAAAACCACTAGATTATTCAGGTATGACCTGAATTAAATCCCTTACAATTATACAGTGGAAGTGACAAATAGATTCAAGGGATTAGATCTGATAGATCTAATCAGGCACTTCAGTTCTAGAATGCCTGAAGAACTGTGGACAGAGGTTTGTGACATTGTACAGGAGGCAGTGATCAAAACCATCCCCAAGAAATGCAAAAAGGCAAAATGGTTGTCTGAGGAGGCCTTACAAATAGCTGAGAAAAGGAGAGAATCGAAAGGCAAAGGAGACAAGGAAAGATATACCCATTTGAATGCAGATTTCCAGAGAATAGCAAGGAGAGATAACAAAGACTTCCTCAGTGATCAGTGCAAAGAAATAGAGGAAAACAATAGAATGGGAAAGACTAGAGATCTCTTCAAGAAAATTAGAGATACCAGGGGAACATTTCATGCAAAGATGGGCACAATAAAGGACAGAAATGGTATGGACCCAGAGCAGAAGAGATTAAGAAGAGGTGGTAAGAATACACAGAAGAACTATACAAAAAAGATCTTCATGACCCAGATAACCATGATGGTGTGATCACTTACCTAGAGCCAGACATCCTGGAATGTGAAGTCAAGTGGGCCTTAGGAAGGATCACTATGATCAAAGTTAGTGGAGGTGATGGAATTCCAGTTGAGCTATTTCAAATCCTGAAAGATGCTGCTGTGACACTGGGAGGACCCAGAGGGATGGGGTGGACAGGGAGGTGGGAGGGGGGACCGGGATGGGGAATACATGTAAATCCATGGCTAATTCAATGTATGACAAAAACCACTGCAAAGCTGTAAAGTAATTAGCCTCCAACTAATAAAAATAAATGGAAAAAAAAAATAAAATGAATATTCAGGACTGATTTCCTGAATAAACATCCCTGTAAAAAAAAAAAAAAAAAAAGATGCTGCTGTGAAAGTGCTGCACTCAATATGCCAGCAAATCTGGAAAACTCAGCAGTGGCCACAGGACTGGAAAAGGTCAGTTTTCATTTCAACCCCAAAGAAGGGCAATGTCAAAGAATGTATAAAGTACCACACAATTGCACTCATCTCACACGCTAGCAAAGTAATGCTCAAAATTCTCTAAGCCAGGTTTCAACTGTACATGAACCATGAACTTCCAGATGTTCAAGCTGGATTTAGAAAAGGCAGAGGAACCAGAGATCAAATTGCCAACATCTGTTGGATCATACGGAGAAGGCAATAGCACCCCACTCCAGTACTCTTGCCTGAAAAATCCCATGGACGGAGGAGCCTGGTGGGCTGCAATCCATGGGGTCGCAAAGAGTCGGACATGACTGAATGAATTCACTTTCACTTTTCACTTTTATGCATTGGAGAAGGAAATGGCAACCCACTCCAGTGTTCTTGCCTGGACAATCCCAGGGGTGGGGTTGCACAGAGTCGGACACGACTGAAGTGACTTAGCAGTAGCAGTAGCAGTTGGATCATAGAAAAAGCAACAGAGTTCCAGAAAAACATCTACTTCTGCTTTATTGATTACACCAAAGTCTTTGACTGTGTAGATCACAACAAACTGTGGAAAATTCTTAAAGAGATGGGAATACCAGACCACCTGACCTGCCTCCTGAGAAACCTGTATGCAGGCCAAGAAGCAACAGCTAGAACCAGACATGGAACAATGGACTGGTTCCAAATTGGGAAAGGAGTATGTCAAGGCTGTATATTGTCACAGTGCTCATTTAACTTCTATGTAGAGTACATCATGTGAAATGCCAGGCTGGATGAAGCACAAGCTGGAATCAAGATTTCCTAGAGAAATAACAGTAACCTGGGATACACAGATGATACCACCCTTATGGCAAAAAGTGAAGAGAACTAAAGAGCCTCTTGATGAAAGTGAAAGAGGAGACTGAAAAAGCTGGCTTAAAACACAACATTTAAAAAACTAAGATCATGGCATCTGGTCCCATCATTTCATGGCAAATAGATGGGGAAACAATGGAAATGGTGACAGACTTTATTTTCTTGGGCTCTAAAATCACTATAGATAGTGACTGCAGCCATAAAATTAAAAGACGCTTGCTCCTTGGAAGAAAAGCTATGACCCACTTAGACAGCATATTAAAAAGCAGAGACATTACTTTGCCAACAAAGGTCTGTCTAGTCAAAGCTATGATTTTTGCAGTACTCATGTATGGATGTGAGAATTGGACTATAAAGAAAACAGGATCGAAGAATTCATGCTTTTGAACTGTGGTGTTGGAGAAGACTCTTGAGAGTCCCTGGGACTGCAGGGAGATCAAACCCGTCAATCCTGAAGGAAATCAGTCCTGATTATTCATTGGAAGGACTGATACTGAAGTTGATGCTCCACCTGATGCGAAGAGCCGACTCATTAGAAGAGACTCTGATGCTGGGTAAGATTGAAGGCAGGAGAAGGGGATGACAGAGGATGAGATGGTTGGATGGCATCACCAACTCAATGAACATGAGTTTAAACAAGCTCTGGGAGTTGGTGATGGACAGGGAGGCCTGGCATGCTGCAGTCCATGGCATCACAAAGTAGGACACGACTGAGTGACTAAACTGAACTGAATGAAATGGCTGTATTTCACTGAAGGAAAGCATGAAATTAAGAATGGTCTAAATATTAGATAGTGAGGTAGGAAAGGTAGATCTTCGTGCTTTTTTAAAAAATATCTTACATATTTGGGACATTCAAATGATTAACAACTGCATTAGGAATAGAAAGAATATTAACTTTATTTATTCTTTCTCTAACAGTAACTTTAAATGATAAAGACTCTTGAATGGGCAAAAGGATCCCTGCAGGCTGCAGACACTTAATTTCCTTAATTATAAGGAAACAGAAATTTACATTATTTATAAGGAAGCTATTTACATTATTTAGCTGTCAGACAGTTGCAAAGCTCTATTCTTTTACTACAGTAAAAAGAATAAAGCGAAGTGACAAGAAAATAGAAAAGATATCCTAATAGCTGCTTCTCATTATCAGAAAGATAACATCTCAAGAATATTTTTAAAAATGAGTTAAATATAATTTAAACTGCAGAAAATGGAAATATCCATCTTACCACAGTGATGATTCAGAGTATAGCACCCATTTAAATATGCAGATGAGCTTTCAAAAACTACTGAAAGTTATGCTTTGTTAGCTTGAGTGTGTGTGCAAGGAGGAAAATGACTAAGATGCAATGTTTCATAATTCAAGTATTTGAATTTAATTAGTCACATTTTCTTTTACCAGTGACTGATATGTGTCTGAGCTATGAAAGCTGTTTCTGAGAGCAGTCAGACCAAGGGGAAATAACTCTACTTTATGTGTTTTATTTTTATTTTCTTTCCTCCTCTCTGATCGCTTTAATTTACGTTTATCCTGCAGTTTCACTTTCATCAATATAAAAGACAGTACTCAGGGGCAAATTATACCAGCTTCTGATCTGAAGTGGACATGTTTGTTATGTAAGAATAAAAAGATGAGAAGAGAAAGAACTTACCAAGCTGACTTTTTAAAAAAGCCTATTAATACTTTTTGTAAATGCTCCAAGGATGAATTATTTCTTTAGGCCTAAATTCTTTAAAGTCTTAGCTTTTTTACTGTTCACTTAGAGACAAGATAAAAGTCTTAATCAAAGAGTATTTCTACATTCTTATTGGAGAATTGAATTCCTTGTAGTCTGGTGTCAGAGGAGCTTACTGCTTGCCAGGAAGGTACTTGGGCCATAATTACCTGCCTTGAAATGCAAAATCATCATCATTTGCCTTCAAAGAATATTAGGGTACAGTACACATGACGTACTAGGCCAGTCTTGCAAATTAGCACAGGTCCAGAGAGTCTGCAAGAAACTAGGTCAGCCCTGAAAGAAACCAGTCTGTGGTCCAATAAGCATCTTAATCTTACGTGGGAAATTGGGCTCACAGGGTGTAACAGTTCCTGTCTTACAGGATGAGTAACAGTTTTCAGTGTTAAGACCCCTTTTCCTAAGCCATCAAATATTTCTGTTCCTTCTCTTAGACAATTTAACATTTATAAACAAAGCAAGTTCTTTGTTTTTTTTTTTTCCAACTAGTACAGTTGGAAACTCATACTTTAAATGTATAAATAAACTAACTATTGCCCATAATGCAGGGAAAGAACTTCTCTTGCCCCCAAATAGTTTCCTTGAGGCCATTGCTTCCCCATCAGAAGCAAAGTCTCCTAAAATCCCCATTTAAAATGCAAAATTCTTTGAGAGTTACCACTTCAAGCATTAGTACACATTAATGTCCACAGGTTAAGGCTGAGTTAAATGCTCATGAATTTAAAATATAGTGATAATCAAGATAAAGCCGAAATATAAATGAATAAACAGACTAGTCATAACTACTAGACACCAACATCATTCACAGTTACAGATCTCAAGATCCAATAAGAGGGACCAGAGTGGATCAGTTGCATGCAATTGATTCTTAAACTGCTGTTAGATATTTTCCTATTTTCAGTTCTGTTGCTAACCTTAGTTTGAGTGCATGGTGGTGGGGGAAGGTCATTTTGAGCACAGCCTTTGGAGTCTGAAGGCAGGTCCCTGACCCTCCAACAGTTTACTCTGACCTTGGTCAAATGGCTAAACCTCCCTAAACGTTGGTTTCTTAAACTGTGAAATGGAGATACTAATAATATCCTAAATTGCAAAGTTATAATGACTTTTAAATGAGGTAAATGAGATTACTTGTTTCAAATGCTTAGAATAACTCCTGGCACATATTAATGAGCATCATTATTAAGTGGTCGAAATGGAAAAAGTATAGTTTGGATATGTGATCCTAAGTTTCTGGCTCTCCTATTCGCTCTCTCTCCAGAATCCTCTGTTATCACATCTAGCGGTGAGCAAGAGAGCAAAACCAAGTCAGGAGTAACACTGCTTTCTGGACAAGGTTTTTCTTCTTTTGCCCTCCAGGGGCCGCTGTATTTCCCCAAACGCTCGCGGGAAGCCTGGTTACCACGAGACCGTCGCCGGGCAACCGCGTGTACACACACCCCGGGACGGGCCCGGGTCTCGTCAACATGGCGGCGCAAGGCACCTGCTCGGTCTCTTCACCAAACGCGTCTCCCACCTCCGTGTCGCCGCCGACCGCGCCCCTGCCCTCTACTGCGATTTCGAAGTCGCCCCTGGAGTCGAAGGCGAGCTCTCTGAGCCCACAGCCTCGCTCGGCCGGCCACGAGGACTTGTTGCCCCTCGCAGTATTTTATGGGCCGCTGGACGCAAAAAACCCACTCCTGGCCACCTGTGAGAAGGAGATTCAGGAGTTGCTAGGCTTCATGAAGAGAAAGACGGCTTTAGCTACAACGGAAGAACAGAAATATGAGTTCCACCGGCTTTGGTAAGCAGAGGCAGGGCCCTGGGGCGGGTGCTGTCCGGAGAAGACAACTCCCAGGGCCCAGAGGCGGAGATGCTCTGAGGAGGCGGGCAGTGGTCCCTGGAGCTGGTCGGTGTTGCGGATGCAGAACCTGGCCAAAGGGCCCGGAGATATACACGAAGTTGAAGAAGTGAAGACTCGTCGCTATTACAATCCTTAATGCCTGGTAAATGTGTCTTGACTTCCTGCTCGGGTCAGAATAAAAGTCAACAAAGAAATGTTTCATAATTCACCCGTTCACATAATTCAACATTTGTTCTGAGTGTCTTCTAATTGCCAATGCATGCCAGTGAAGTTTTGGCTCACTCACAGGTTTCACAACTTTCCATGTTGTGGGTACAGTTTTGTATATGGAGGGAAAGGAATAACTTTGAGGTCACTTAAGTTCATGAAAAAGTTAATTCTTGATGCCATTTTGTGAACATTTGTACTTTATTCCTTTTTCAACTGCTACTATTAATAGCATCACAGTAACTTGTTCTTGATTTTGTGACTCATTTTGCACGTTTGCCTTTTTTGGATTCCATCACCATGTTATTATCTCGAACTGCAGACTACCTGTTTTTAAGGCTCTTTCCTGTTTGTGTTAACCATCTTTCTTTCCCAGGCAAAACACATTGCAAACCGAACAGTTAGAAATGTAGGCAAGTGGTTTCATCTTATATTTTTCATCCATGTATTTAATATGAAGAAATAGTTTTAACTTTATTATTCATTCAAGGATTTAAGTGCATATTTATTGAGCACCTCCTAAATATCAGGTTCCATTCCAGGAACTAGGAAAACATCAAGTTAAAAGAATATTCAAATTCATATCCCCATGGAGTATGTATTTTTGTGTCTACCAACAGCCACTAAACAAATATGTAAGGGAATTATTTTACAAGGAGTTAAGTGGTAGAAAATTAGAGCAGGGAGGAAGATAATGATATCAGGTGGGTGTTATAATTTAAAATGGAATGGGAGGGAACATGGTCAGGGAAAGTCAGGAAAACTGACCTTTGAGAAAGAAGAGAGGGAGGTATGGTAGCAAATGATAAGATTTCTATACAAAGAGTTGGCCACACTGGGAGAATGGCAAGTATGGAGGTCCTGGGGCGCGATTGTGACTGTGGGAAGAACATGTTCGGACAGGAGTGAGGGAGATGAAGAGTTAGTTTGTAGATATATTAAGATTGAGATGTGATTCACCATCCAGGTAGAGTTATTATGTAGGTAGTTGGATATGTGGAGTCTGGGGGTCAGAGGAGAAATACATTTGGGATTCATCAGCGTATGGATGACATTTAAACTTTGACATTTGATGGAGTAGCTAAGGGAGTGAGTATAGATGGAGAAGAAGAGAGTCCAAGGACTGAACTCGGGAACTCTCCAACACAGACAAATAGGGGGAGATGGGGAGAAACTGGTAGAGACTAAGAAGGAGTGGCCCAAGAGGCAGAGGAAATCCACTGGTGTACTGGAAGCCAAGTAGAGAAAGTGCTTTAAGAAGGAAGGAATGGTCAGTCAGTTGTGGCAAATCCTGCTGGTGGGCCAAATAAAATGAGAACCAAGAATTGACTAAGGAAAGTACTTTACGTGGCTAAGCTACATGTGCGTACATGTGTGCTAAGTCGGTTCAGTCGTGTCTGACTCTTTGCGGCACCATGGATTGTGCCCCCAGGCTCCTCTGTCCATGGGATTCTCTAGGCAAGAATACTGGAGTGGGTTGCCGTGCCCTCTTCCAGGGGATCTTCCCCACCCAGGGATGGAACCTGCATCTCTTACATTTCCTGAATTAGCATGTGGGTTCTTTACCACTAGTGCCACCTGCGAAACTCAGGCTACATATATTTATATTTAAAATGTTTCTGTTTTTGTGCCTTAGATAATAGTTTATCTTTCCATCTCCACTGCCAACATTCCAGTTCAGACCATCACCATCGCAAATTTTCTCTGTAGCCGCTTGAGTCTCAAATCTATCCTTCACATGGCAATCAGGATGACCCTTATCAACAAATCACCCACTCCCTTATCTAAAGACTTCTGTTTCCCCTTGCTTTTAGAATAAAATTACGACTTTTTCTGGTGTCCTCTAGGATATGAAGCTCTGGTCTTGCCTGCCTCTTTCATCTCAGCTCATCCCTCACTTCTCTCCCAGGACTTTCTGGGAAAGCAGACCTTTGTTTATCATCCCAGGGGCTTTATATTTGCTGCCTCCTTTGTCAGAAATGTTCTTTCCTCAATTTTTCAAGTATCTGGCTCCTTCTCTTCTTCCAGGTCTTAGTTTGGCTGTTACCTCCTTAGGAGGCCTTTCATATCTAATGAAGGATTCATCCATCAATTTATACTTTTATTGAATATTCATTTCTTATGTATTGTCCATCTCTCCTGTTAGAATGTAAGCTTCCTGTTGAGTTTAGATGGTGATCCACTTTTTCATTGCTGTATCTCTGGCACCTAACCTGAGGGTTGGGATATTGTGAACATGCAATGAATATTTGGCATTGAAAGCATTTGAGAATTATCCTTTTTTTTCCTCAATAATTGTTGATCTGGGTCAGTTGGTAAGTACAGTGTCAGCCCCATCTGTAAACAGAAACTCACAAACATTAAGGATTGACATGGACCTCAGCCATCTAATTTCTCACATGTTTAGGTATTTATTTACAGAGTAATTTTTTATTGAGTGCCTGCGATATGCCAGGGTCTGCACTGTTGTTGCTGTTGAGTTGCTAAGGCACGTCTGTCTCTTCTGTGACCCCGTAGACTGTAGCCCACCAGGGTCCTCTGTCCATGGGATTTTCTAGACAAGAATACTAGAGTGAGTTGCTATTTCCTTCTCCAGGGGATCTTCCCAACCCAAGGATGGAACCCCCATCCCCTGCTTGGCAGGTGAATTCTTTACCACTGAGCCACCACGGAAGCTCTAGGGCCTGCACCAATTATGGGTTAGACAGCGATGAGCAAAATAGATATGGGAATCTGTGCTCATGGAGAGAGGGGGATAGGCTTTTAATGAGTCACTTTTAATAAGTGAAGGCTTTTAATAAGTCAGCACACAAACAACAAGCGCCGTGAAGGAAGAAGCTACTGAGATTTACATGTGCCATGTGTTGCCCTAAGTCCTGGGGATACAGCAATGAACCAGACAAAACCTCCTGCCCTCTTGGTGCTTATATTCTAGAGGGGGGCATAAACAATAAGCATATTAAATAAGTACATTTTGTGGTGTCCTAGAAAGTGATAAGTGCTAGGGAGAAAAAGAGGAAAAGTTACGGAGTGGGAGACAGGAGGTTGCAATCTTCAATAAGGTGGTTAGAGTAGATAGCAATTGAGCATAGTGCTTAACGGGAATGTAGTGGAGACTTGCCTTCAAATGAATGGTGAGGGAGGTGACATGAGGCTGAGATTAGAAGGATGCCCGGCAGTCCACCAGCAAGGAAGAAGAGGATAAACAGAAGGAACGATCGTGTGGGAGGATCTTGGCAGGAAAGAGGCGGGGGCCTTGGAGGAGTGGACAGAAGCCTATTTAGCACAGTGTGGAGAGTGTGGGTGCAGTTCTATGAGATGAGATTAGAGGGTAGATCGGGGGGTGCAAGGTTTTAGAGGCCATTTATAGAGTTTACATTTACTCCAAATGCAATGAGAAATCGTTGCTTAGTTTTTGGCAAAGAATTAACCATATGTGATATTGTTTTAAAATATGTTGTTGACTTTGTCCAAATGGAGTAATGATGGCAATGTGGAGACCAGTTAGGAGTACTGGAGGTAGGAGTTGCTTTTATAACATATTTGACAAGATGGTTATTTTTTAAAATAAAAAATTGCTTATTTTTATAACTGTAGAGTCTCATATAAGTATAAAATTTGTAGTACCTAAAATACAGATTTTGATCCTACCAGCAATGTCCTTAGAGTGTGATGTATTTTAAAGGTATGCTTTTGTTATAAGGACACAAAATTTTGATATTCTTTTTACATAGTTATGTTTTTCTGCTTTAGAAAATTCTAAATATCCAGCAACAGTTATAGTCAAATAGCAATCAAAAGTGTATTAACAACTTTTCTTAAATGATGTGTGTTACATATTATATATTTTCCCTATTTAATCATTATGTAAGCCAATTCCCAGTAAGTAATTTTAACTTGAACTTATGGCTCACTTTAAAAAAAAGGAAATTCTGTTATGTAACCTTGAATGATTTATGAATTTGGTATTTTTCTTTTATGAGTAACAGACCTACTCATCATTATCTCATGTGTAAGGTTTGGGAAGAAAGAACTCTTTCAACTATGTAATTTAAGATTTCTACCTTAAATGTCTTGGATTTACTATATTTTATTTATTATAATGCATTTCATGAAGCAGAAATCAAAGTGAAAAAGGCAAAACAAACAAACCAAAACACATTTACCTTTTTAAACTTCTGTGAGCTATGTTTTCCATACACTTTATTTGGCATGATTACATGTATATATTTTACTACCCTTAAATATTGTTAATCTGTCCATGAAGGCAGGAATACTCTGTATCCGCCTCCTCTCTTGTCACTGAGCTATTACCATTTAATTTTTTTTTTGAAAGTCGTTCAGTCGTGTCCGACTCTTTGAGACCCCATGGACTGTAGTCCTTGGAAACTGGGTAGCCTTTCCCTTCTCCAGGGGATCTTCCCAACCCAGGGATCAAACCCAGGTCTCCCATATTGCAGGTGAATTCTTTATTAGCTGAGCCACAAGGGAAGTCCAGGAATACTGGATTGGGTAGCCTAGCCGTTCTCCAGGGATTCTCCCCGACCCAGGAATTGAACCAGGGTTTCCTGCGTTGCAGGCAGATTCTTTACCAAATGAGCTATCAGGGAAACCCCATCATTTAGGTAATTAATTGACTTTTTTTTAACGTGTTTTTGTTGAGGTTGTTCCATTAATACCCGATGTGTACCTGATAAGTACTTGAGCCATCTTCAGCCCTTAAGTTTAGCTTCTTGCCTATATCAGTCTGCTTGGGCTACTAAGAATACTGGAGAGGGTTGCCATTCCGTCCTCCAGGAGATCTTCCTGACCAGGGATCAAACCCACGTCTCCTGCATTGCAGGCAGATTCTTTACCCCTGAGCCATCTGGAAGCCCAATTACTAACTTCAGTTCAGTTGCTCAGTTGTGTCCAGTTCTTTGCGATCCCATGGACTGCAGCACCCCAGGCCTCCCTGTACATCACCAACTCCCGGAGCTTACTCAAACTCATGTTCATCAAGTCAGTGAAGCCATCCAACCATCTCATCCTCTGTGGTCCCCTTCTCCTCCCACCTTCAATTTTTCCAGCATCAGGGTCTTTTCCTAAGAGTCAGTTCTTCGCATCAGGTGGCCAAAGTATTGGAGTTTCAGCTTCAGCATCAGTCCTTCCAATGAATATTCAGGACAGATTTCCGTTAGGATGGACTGGTTGGATCTCCTTAAAGTTCAAGGGACTCTCAAGAGTCTTCTCCAACATCACAGTTAAAAGCATAAATTCTTCAGTGCTCAGCTTTCTTTATAGTCCAACTTTCACACCCATACATGACTACTGGAAAAACCATATCTTTGACTAGATGAACCTTGACAAAATAATGTCTCTGCTTTTTAATATGCTGTCTAGGTTGGTCATAACTTTTCTTCTAAGGAGCAAGCATCTTTTAATTTCATGGCTGCAGTCACCATCTGTAGTGATTTTGGAGCCCCACAAAATAAAGTCTGCCACTGTTTCCACTGTTTCCCCATCTATTTGCCATGAAGTGATGGGACCAGATGCCATGATCTTAGTTTTCTGAATGTTGAATTTTAAGCCAGCCTTTTCACTCTCCTCTTTCACTTTCATCAAGAGGCTCTTTAGTTCTTCTTCACTTTCTGCCATAAGGGTGGTGTCATCTGCATATCTGAGGTTATTGATATTTCTCCTGGCAATCTTGATTCCAGCTTGTGCTTCTTCCTGCCCAGTGTTTCTCATGATGTACTCTGCATATAAGTTAAATAAGCAGGGTGACAATATACTGCCTTGACGTACTTCTTTTTCAATTTGGAACCAGTTTGTTGTTCCATGTCCAGTTCTAACTGTTGCTTCTGACCTGCATACAGATTTCTCAGGAGGCAGGTTATGTGGTCTGGTATTCCCATCTCTTGAAGAATTTTCTACAGTTTGTTGTGGTATACACAGTCAAAGGCTTTGGCATAGTCAATTATTAATTAGTCAGTTTGGGCTTCTATAGCAAAATCACATAGACTGGGTGACTTAAACAACAGAAATTTGTTTTCTCATTGTTCTGGAGGCTAGAAGTCCCAGATGGAGGTCTGGCAGCATCAGTTTCTGGTGAGAGCTCTTTTCCTGGCTTGAAAGATGTCCACTTTGTTCTCATACAGTCTTTCCTCTGTGAAGCACACACAGAGAGAACTTGTTGGTGTCTCTTCTTATATGGATTAATCCCAGTGGACCAGGGCCCCACCCTCACGACCCCACCCTTACTTCCTCAGAGTCTCCTTCAAACGCAGCCGCGCGGGGGAATTGGGCTTCAACATGTGAGTTTTGAGGAGGCACTCACTTTGAGTGTATAACACCTTTCTTACCTAGGAATTTACGAGATAGGATCGGACAACTATTAAGAGAAATTTAGATTTTTCCTCGAGGCATTTATAATTTCCAAGAGAGAGGGAAGGAGTAAATATTAACTAAATTGGTGAACAAAATAAGCAATGATCTGCTTCCCTTTGAACTCTGGTTAGAAACCACATAGGAAACATAACCCTAAATGGACTGACTGGACAGTTGAACCTTTGAACTCTTTATAGAAAAGCATAAAATAAAAACAAAGAATTCTTTTCCCGAGTCCTTCATCCATTCATTCTTTCTGTCAACAAGTATTTATTGAGTGCTGACTTACACTAGCTATTCACTGCTCTTGGGGCTGGGCAATGACTAAACAGATGAAGTCCTGGCTCTCAGGGAGTTTAGATTCCAGAGGACTGGAAGGCACGGTTATATGCTGGCTAAGAGTATAGATGCACCCTGCCTCAGTTTGATCAGCTGTATATTTGGGATGTTGATACTACCCATCTCAGTTGTGAAAATGAAGTGAAAAATACTCATGTTGGCAAAAGACCCAGATTAGGCAACACAATATTGAAGGAGAAGAAATTTGGAGGACTGACACTACCTGACTTCAAGACTTACTACATTGACTACGATAGCATGGTATGGTGAAAGAATGGACAAACAGATCAAAGGAACAGAATAAAGAGCCCAGATGGATGTAAATATAGGCAACTGGTCTTTCACAAAGGAGTGATGGCCATACATTGAAGCAAATCTTTTTAACAAATGGTGCTGCCATTGCACATCCACACGTGAAAACCATATCTAGCTATAGACCTTATACCCTTCCCCAAAATTAACTCAAAATGGATCACAAACCTAATGTAAATTCTATGCTATAAAACTCCTAGGAGATAATATAGGAGAAATCGAGATGACCTTTAGTTTGGCAGTGGCTTTTGAGGTACGACACTGAAGACATGATCCATGAAAGAAAGAATTGATAAACTGGACTTCATGAAAATTAAAATTTTCTGCCCTGTGAAAGACACTGTCAATAGAATGAAAGCCAAGCCACAGACTGGGAGAAAAAAGTTGCAAAAGACGTATTTGATAAAGGACTACTATCTAAAATATACATGGAACTCTTAAAAACTCAGCAATAGGAAAACAACCTGATTTTAAAAACAGGCCCCAAATCTTAGCAGACCCAAGGAAGATAAATAAATGACAAATAAATATATGAAAAGGTGCTCCAAATCATGTGTTATCAGGAAGGTATAAGTTAAAACAACAGTGAGATACCACTGCACACCTATTAGCATGGCCAGAATCCAGAACACTGACAATACCAAATGCTGAAAGGATGTGGATCAACGGGAAAATTTTCATTCATTGCTGGTGGGAATGCAAATTGGTAAAGCCACTTGAGAAGACAGTTTGATGTTTTCTTATAAAACTAAACATATTCTTACCATATAATCCAGCAGTCATGCTCTTTAGTATTTACCCAAAGAAGCTGAAAACTTATTCCATACAAAAATCTGCACATGGATGTTTGTAACAGTTTTATACAGATTGCTAAAACTTGGACACAAACAAGATGTCTCTCAGTAAGTAAACTGGTAAACTGTGGCATACATAGACAATGGAATATTATTCAGTGCTAAGAAGAAAGGAGCTATCAAGCTATGGGAAAACATGGGTGAATATTAAATCCTCATTACTAAGTGAAAGAAGCCAATTTGAAAGTGCTACATATTGATACTACATTATTCCAACTATATGGCATCTTGAAAAAGGCAAAACTATGGAGAGAGTAGGAAGTTCAGTGGTTGGGGTAGTGGGGAGGGAATGATGAATAGGCAGAGCACAGAAGACTTTTAGGGCAGTGAAACTACTCTCTGTGATACAACGGTGGATACATGTCACTATACATTTGTCCAAGGCCATATAATGGACAGCACCAAGAATAAACCCTAATGTAAACTAGGGACACTGGGTGAAAATGATGTGTTAATGTGTGAATTGTAACAAATGTACCACTTTGGTGAGTGATGTTAATAACGGAGGAGGCTGTGCTTGTGCCAGAGACAGGGGCACATGGGGGAGTCTCTATGCATTCTGCTCAGTTGTTCTGTGAATCTAGAGCTACTTTAAAAAATAAAGTTGATTTAAAAAAATGCTTCCAAAGAGTCAGTCCCAGTGTTCATAGCAGCAATATTTATAATAACTAAGATATGGAAGAAACCTAAGTGTTCTTCAAGAGATGGATGGATAAAGAAGATGTGATACACTCATGAACACTTTACACACACACACACACACACACACACAGGAATATTACTCAGCCATAAAAAAGAATGAAATCTTGCCATTTGCAACAATATGGATAGACTTGGAGGGCATCATTATGCCAGCTGAAAGAAGTCAGCCAGAGAAAGACAAATACTTTATGATATCACTTATATGTGGAATCTAAAAAATACAACAAACTAGTAACTGTTATAACAAAGAAACAGACTCACAGACATAGAGAACAAGCTAGTGGTTACCAGGGGGGAGGGGGAAGGTGTGAGGGGCCAGATAGAGGTGGGGGATTAAGAGGTACAAACTACTATGTATGCTACAAGGATATATTGCATAGCACAGGAAATATAGTCAGTGGTTGATAATAACTATAAATGGAGTAGAGCTTTTAAAAATTGTGAATCACTATGTAGTACATCTGAAACTATATCAATAAAAATATTAAAATTTTAAAATCATTAAAGATGCATATAAAGAGCTGTCAGTGCTTGGTACAAAGGAAATACCACTTATAACCATAATTACATTTTTCAATAATTAGACATTGACAATATGGCACATTAGAAAGCACAGGGGAGGAAGGATGGGGGAAGGGATAGTTAGGCAGTTTGGGATGGACATGTACACAGTGCTATATTTAAAATGGATAACCAACAAGGGCCTCCGGTCCAGCACAGGGAACTCTGCTCAGTGTTGTGAGGCAGCCTGGAGGGGAGGGGAGTCTGGGGAAAAGGGATACACGTACATGTGCGGCTGAGTCCGTTTGCTGTTCGCCTGAAACTGCACAGCATTGAGCGTTGGCTCTACCCCAATACAAAATGAAAAGTTAAAAAACTTAGCACAAGGTAAGTTTTTAAGGATTGCTTGCTAATTAATGTAGGTTTCCTGTTGACTTTGAAGATATCGTTTTATTTTATAATTTTTACAGTGCCACCTCTTTGTTTAATATCTGGACCAAATACGCCCCCCGGCTGCCAGCTGCCTATTACAACGAGAAGCTTCTGAAGGTTGGAGATAGCCTTTGTGAAATGAAAGTAAGTACCTCTGGAGTAAAAAGAGCCCAAATGAAACTCATTTGGCTAATTATTATTATTATTATTATTATTATTATTGGATAGCATTCCTCTTTTACACAGTTTCGCCCCCCCCCCCCCCCGTTGGAAAAATCCAAGGGAATATGTAAAAATTTTAGTGAGGCACAGTGACAGAAAAAGTGTGCACTTTTAAGTTTTGTAGTCGGGATTCTCCGGAGGCGAGAGGTTCCTGAGCAGAAGGACAGAAGGCTGAGGCTGGGCAGGAGCACAGTCCGTAGTTAGCAGAGGGTGTGGTAGGCGCCCGGCAGGAAGTGCTGAGTCATCACGTTCCTACCGCACACAAAGGAGCCCAGACGCCACTTCCTGTTGTTTTTCACGTGGCTGACCTTGCCCACAGCCCTTGCAGGGCCTTGCTGCTCTGTTGCTTGCTTCCAGGTGCCTTGTCTCAATGACCTTCAGCTCCTTCTCAACACTTTGCCGTATGTAATTGCAGCAGTCATTCCGTACAGGCCCCAGTTCTTACTCAGTGTTGTATTCCAACCGAGTCCCTGCCTTATTTCTGGTTCCATTATTAATGCCTGGGTCTTGGATTGCTGCAGACTCATAGACTTGGCTTGATAAGACCACACCGACGCTGGGTTTTCAGTTAATGAAAATGTGAATTTTTCCCCATAACCTCTGGCTTGGGCCCAAATTATTCCAAGTTAAATATGAGTCTTTGGCACATGTATTAATAGGATCCTTGGACCAAGTGTTATTTTATACAAAGTGATTTTAGGCCAGACATGGGAGGGACTCTGTTACCAAGCCAGGTCCATTTTCCTGACATGAAGTGAGCCAAGTACTGAGCCGCTGAGGTTTGCAGCAGAGAAACAGTTTATTCACAAGGCAACCAGGCGAGGAACAAGTCTCAGATCTGCCTCCTGGAAGGTGAGGGAGTTGAGATATTTATGAGATATCAACAGTGTGGTCTTAGGCTCGGGGAAAGCTGATTGGAGGTAGGGGGAAGGTGAGGTAGTCAGAGTTCTGCACAGGTGCACCCGGGTTATGTGTGTATTCAAAATGGAGGTGCATAGCCTGATGGGAGCCCAGAGCTTTTCCGCCTCTGACGTCAAAAGGCTGGTCAAGAGCCCTGGGCAGGCCTAATTTTAGGGTTGGGGGTCCCAGCCATCCCCCAGTTGGCTGGCTCTAGGCAAGAGCTGACTCTAGTTCCTGTAAAACAGCTGGACAGCCTGAAGCTGTCCATTCAGTTCAGTCACTCAGTCGTGTCCGACTCTGCGACCCCATGGACTGCAGCACCCCAGGCTTCCCTGTCCGTCACAAATTCCCAGAACTTGCTCAAACTCCTGTCCATTGAGTCAGTGATGCCGTCCAACCATCTCATCCTCTGTCCCATTCTCCTCCTGCCTCCAGTCTTTCCCAGCATCAGGTTTTTTCCAGTGAGTCAGTTCTTCCCATCAGGTGACCAAAGTATTGGAGTTTCAGCTTCAGTATCAGTCCTTCCAATGAATTTTCAGGACAGATTTCCTTTAGGATGGACTGGTTGGTTCTCCTTGGAGTCCAAGGGACTCTCAAGAGTCTTCTCCAACACCACAGTTCAAAAACATCAATTCTTCAGTGCTCAGCTTTCTTTATAGTCCAACTCTCACATTCATACATGACTACTGGAAAAACCACAGCTCTGACTAAATGGACTTTTGTTGGCAAAGTAATGTCTATGCTTCTTAATATGCTATCTAGGTGGGCCATAGCTCTCCTTCCAAGGAGCAAGGGTTTTTTAATTTCATGGCTGCAGTCACCATCTGCAGTGATTTTGGAGCCCCCCAAAATAAAGTCTATCACAATGTTTCCATTGTTTCCCCATCGATTTGCCCATGAAGTGATGGGACCAAATGCCATGATCTTTGTTTTTTTGAATTTTGAGTTTTAAGTCAACTTTTTCACTCTCCTCTTTCACTTTCATCGAGAGGCTCTTTAGTTCTTTGCTTTCTGCCACAAAGCTGGGAAGGTATGCAATTAAGGAGAGAGAAAAAGAAAGAGAAAAAAATAACTAAAGCTACCTTAATCAGTGAAGGTAGTTTACAAACAAAGGGCTTTTAACAAACTCTTCCTTTATCTGTGTTCTGTAAGACAAGCTCATGAATTTCTATTTGTTATGAGCTTCTCTTAACTCTTAGGGGCACAATTTCAAATCTTCTCAGTCTACAGTTTTTCAGCTTCATTTTCCTCCTCCATTTCTATTTTCTGGGCTTGAATCTTTTTGGTCTGGGAGGGAAATTTACCGAATAGAGGCAAAGATGCAGAGGAACTTGCATAAGGGAGCATTAAGATCTATTTTCGGCTGCCCAAATTAAAGAATCCTCTCAGCTCCATGTAATTGGACCATGGTTCTTAGAGACTTGAAAATGCAGAGTTTGGGAAACTACAGAAAAAGAAACCCAAGTGCGATCCAACTTGTAAGCTATATTCATGTGAAATGGAATAACAGTTTTCACAAGAATTAGATGAGTGCCCCGATCTTTATTTTTATGCTTCTTCTCAATATAACAAGGCTTCCCTGTTGGTTCATATGGTAAGGAATCTGCCTGCAATGCAGGAGACCTGGGTTTAATACTTGGGTCAGGAAGATCCCCTGAAGAAAGAAATGGCATCCCACTCCAGTATTCTTGCCTGGAGAATTCCATAATAAGGAGCTGGTGATATACAACATGGTCTGAGGTTGTTTCAGGAGTATCCAGGTGGGTGGAGGGAGGAAGAAGGAACATGTTAGAAGTTGATAAAGCAAGTTGATAATGGGCAGTGGCCAAGCATTCAGAGTATTTCAGGTAGAATATCTAAAAGATTTACTAAAAAAACAAAGAAAATGTTTTAACTACTTTTCACTGATGGGAAAGTGGTCCGGAAAGGTATTTATAACCCTGGAAACAAACTTGAGTGGTTACTTTGGTTTCTAGAATCTATTTTTATTTTAGTTACAGTAAAGCTCATCTGGTTGGACTACTCTTGTTTTGAACCTAGATTTGAATTCATTGTGTGAATCAAGTTAGAATGGAAAAGATTCAGAATTAATTAGTGAGCCAGTAACAAACAAGTCAATAGAAATAGGAACAAAAGAGCGTTTTGACTCTGAATCTGCAGAGGGGCAAGGTAACCCAAGAGGCAGTTCACACCCAGGGCAGCTGCTCTTCCTGGAAACACAGTCTCATGGGAAGAAGCAGAGGAAGGCTGGAGCTGACTCATCTGTGGAGCCCTGCTGGCATCCACCGCCCTGAAACTTTCCAGGTCAGCTGTGCCCTGTGGGCTTCAGAAATGAGGCATCTGACTTTGTAATGGGAACCTAAGCATGAATTAGAACTGACGAGAATCGTTAACTAACAACAGCTCAGACTGATTGGTCCTGATGTAACTGCAGAAATGGGACATGAAAGAGCCAGCTCATCACCTGCAATCTTCTCTTCTCTTCTCCCTTCTTTCTTTCATTCCTTTCTTTTTTCCTCTTCCTTCTTTCCTCCACCCACCCCCATTTTTTTCTCCTCTACCTAGCTGCCCTCCCCTACCTGTCCTTTCTTTTTTGGAGCTTAGGAGGTATCAGAGAAGCAAGGCTGGTTAAACAGTTCCTCCACTTCTGTGATTGAGTTGGTGGATTACTATCCTCCGTTGAGGTTGAACCTGTTGGATTTTGAGTATATCCATCCAGGTATTACCACACACAACACCCTGGGGAGTATCCCCGTCTTTGAAGTCTCATCTCGCAATTGTTTCGTTGTGAGGAGAATTAAATAATGCACATGAATTGCCAAGAACAGTGTTTGTCATGTGTGTGTTTGGAAATAGTTGTGATAATGTTAGTAATGATGTCATGATGGAAGTAATGGTGGTCATGGTAATTATCAACATTGACATCATTGAGAATAATACGAACATTGGGTGTGCTAAGTTGCTTCAGTCATGTCCGAGTGTTTGTGACCCTGCCAGGCTCCTCTGTCCATGGGATTCTACAGGCAAAAATACCTGAGTGGGTCGCCATTCCCTCCTCTGGAGGATCTTTTCCACCCCAGGGATCAAACCCACGTCTCTTCTGTTTCCTGCATTGGCAGGTGGGTTCTTTAGCACTAGCGCCACCTGGGAAACCCCATATCACCTAATTTTAATAATGATAAGAAAAATGGTGTTTTAAAACCTTCATCGAGTCCTTTTTTTATTTCAGGAATATAAACTGGCCCTTTTGCAGTGCTATGGCAGATATCTTCAGCAGTTCAGCATCAACTTTGATGAGACTAAAGCAGACGTGGATCAATTCAAAGCTGTCTTTTTCCCAAAAGGCTTTGGAGACAAAACTGCAGCACATACAGTAAGATGAGAGTGGTGGCTGAAACAGCTACCATTGATGATTAGCCATGCGGCAGTCTGCCCTTTAGTGGACAGCTTCTCAGTGTCTTTCATTTGCCTAGCGTGGTATTTACCTGTGGACTATAAGTTGCTTAATAAATATTTTCTGTGCTGGATGAGAAAGCACACTTATTAACTTTTGTAAAGATGCTTTGGAGATTTTGTCACTATAATCACTTATTCATCCAGTAGGCAGTTTTATTATTATTATTATTATAACTAATATTGGTAGAGTGCTTTTACTTTTCCAAGTACTTCGGAAAACATTGGCTCCTCACAATAACTCTATGAGTTAGATACTGTTATTATCCCTATTGTATAAGAGAGAAAAAGAAAGCTAATCACACAGTATAATAACTAGTGACTCTGGAGAGGAAACATAGATCTTTTGATATGAAAAAAAAAACCATGCTTTTTTCTAGTATACCAGCATTATTATGTTAATTGCTACGGATGAGTCACTGGTTGAGCAGTTACCATGTGCTAGGTAGTCTTCTAAATGCTTTATCTTTATCTGTTATCTTGCAGCCTCATTACAGTCCTAAGAGATGGGTACTATTATGCCTCTTTGACAGATAAGAAACTGAGGTTTATTGGAGAGTAAAACACCTCGTCGTTTTAAAGCAATAGACACAGTTGGTGTTTGAACCCTAATTCGTCTGAATCCGAGGGTGTATTATTCCAAAATTAATGATTGTTCTAGGCCTTGAAAACAACATGTGGTTTAATAAGCAGAAATGTTGAAGCATGTTTGAAGGCACATTCAATTTGCCTGTGACACAAGTGCATGAATGAGAATACTGGGCAATGTGAGCTGGTGCTTAAATTGCATGGAGGGGAGGGGAAGGGATCCTGATACCAAGATATAATTCTTGGGACACTAGCTGATTGTCCTACAGCTCAACTCGATTCTGACTCTACAAGGAGACAGAGTCAGATTCCACAGGTTAAGGGTTCAGTCTTACAAGACCACTCCCCATTCCCCCCCATCCCGTACCCACTTCAGATTGTTGTTGGGGTCGAGAAGACCCTCCCGAGGAGGGAGTGGCAGCCCGCTCAGGTAACTCCAGTTGTTCCCTCTCTTTCTGACCGACTGGCTATAAACCAGAGGTTCCTGTGACCGTCCTGTGCTCATTAATGTGCCGTAGTGGCTCACGGAACTTGTGGAAACATTTTAGTCATTAGATTACAGGTTTACTGTAAATGGACATAATGTAGCTCAGGAACAGCTGGAGGGAAGAGATGCGCAGAGCAAGGTGTGGGGAAAGGCTGTAGTGCTTCCGTGGCCCTGCAGGCACCCCACTCCCAGCACCTCCATGTGGTCATCATCTTGGAAACTTCCCAAACACCATCCTTTTGGGGTTTTCTGCAGGCTTCATTGTTGTTGTTCAGTCACCAAGCCGTGTCCAATTCTTTGACCTCACGGACTGTATTATGCCAGGCTCCTCTGTCCTCCACTGTCTCCTGGAGTTTGCTCAAATTTATGTCCATTGAATCGGTGATGCTATATAACCATCTCATCCCCTGCTGCCCCTTCTTTTGCCTTAAATGTTTCCCATCATCAGGGTCTTCTCCAGTGAGTCAACTCTTCCCAACAGGTGGCCAAAGTGTTGGAGCTTCAGCAACAGTCCTTCCAATGAATATTCAGGGTTGATTTCCTTTAGGATTGACTGGTTTGATCTCCTTGCAATCCAAGAGAGGCTTCATTGCATAATTGTGATTGAATCATTGGCCACTGGTTGTAGATTCAACTTCCAGCCCTTCTCCTCTTCCCTGAAGGTCAGGGGATGGGACTGAAAGTGCTAAACCTCTAATCACATGGTTGGCTCCATTTGCAACTTAACCTCTATCCTTAGCCACTTTCCAAAAGTCACCTCATTAACATAGCCAAAGATCTTTGTCACTTACAACGCTTAAAACAATTCCAAGGGTTTGGGGGGGGGGGGTTGTGAGCTAGAAACTGTGGATGAAGAACAAACATATATGAGAAACATATTTTGGCCATCTGAGTGGCCAAGTATATATTTCCTATAAGTTGTAATATCTCAGTGCCCCATTGGGAAGAGTGCTGAATGAAAAGTTGGAACTTTTGAGCCCCCGCCCCCCGTACTACCCTGGCCCAGGCCTCCATCTCTCTTATACTATTGTGTTATCATGCTTACACTCAACCCCCCTAGCTGTGAAATCAGTTTTGTGGTGGCTAGAAATACGTGTATCCAAGCAGACAGTCTGCAGGGTAGAACAAGGCTCATTGGTGTTGTTGAGTGTACACTCACACAGCTTTGGTAGTTCTGACGTTTCTCTAGCCAAAATCACTCTCCTGAACTCCCCACCTATCCAGGTAACCTCATAAAGATCTCATAATCGGCATGTCCCAAAGTGAACAAACATCTTTTATCAGTCCATCACCCAAGCAGGAAACCGTTGCAAGCCTCTTTCTCTCTCTTACCTCTCACTTCTAATTGCTCATTAAATGCCTTGGATCTTAGACAAGACTTAGCTCTTTCCTTTCTCTTCATCCCCACTTTCAGAGCCCCATTTCAGGGCCCTTTAGTCTCTGGACAACCTCAGAAGCCTTTGATCTCTGTTAGCCTCTTGCATGTAGCTTTGTCCCCCATCTGCTTTGCATCTTTCATACTTTCGTCAGAATTCATTTCTAAAAAGTGTAAATCAAATACTAGTCCACATTCCTTGGAATGGTGTCCATGTTCTAACCATGGACCACTTCTATAGCTCAATTTGTCTTAAACCTTCTTACCCAACTTTAAAAAAAACTTTCAGCTCAGTGACCACAGCAGTCACCTTAAGCATCCCGAACACTGTGTGTGCCTGGAAGGCTTTTTCCTCTTGTGAGGAGCCTCGTCTTCCTCATCTTTGCCTCCCTGTTGCTTAGCAGAGTGTGGCAAACAGAGGTGCTCAACAAACATTTGCTGACAGAATTGTGTACATACATAACATCTGAATTAATATGTTGATATGCCATTAGGGAGACTTTTAAAAATTGTTTCAATCCTATATTCTTGGAAGTAGGACTTTGTACTTTTTTTTTTTTTTTTTTTTTGGCTAAGGAAAGATGATCTTAACTAAATGGATGGTTTGAATAAACTTATTTTACCGAGTTTCTTTCCATGTGTTAGTCCACTAAGGCTGCTATAGCCAAAATCCAGAGATTGGATGGCTTAAAAATATTTATTGCTCATGGTTCTAGAGACTGGCGAGTTTAAGATCAGGGGGCTGGAAGACCCTGTGTCTGGTGAAGGCCTGCTTTCCTGCTATGTTCTCATATGGCAGGGAGTGAGGTTTCAAAATATACATTTTGGAAGGACACAAACATTCAGTCTCCTGTACTCTACTGATCAATTGAGTTAGTTATGCATAATTTGTTTCCATTTTAGTTTTTTACATTTTAAGATGTGCTTTCCTAAGTTGTGTAAACATTATTTATATTCTTTTTTCTCATGTTTCAGTTTCATGCTTTAAATGGCAAAAATATTTGCAACTACCAGTTGGTCTGTGACAGTGATGTGAACCTGCGGAATAAAGATTCTGTGATCCACTGTCTGCAAATCTTGTCCTCCTTCAGGCTCATCATGCAGGCGGCTTTGCCACAGGAGCACCTGTGCTGGATTATCTTCAATGGTATATATCAGTGTTCAATATTCTACTTTTCATTGTGTCTTTCAGGAAGTTATTTAAATGCCGAGTTCGGTGATGACTTGATTACTTTGTGATTTAGGTAACGTTCCTTTCATAAGAGGACAAGGGGGCTCTGTTACGCTTTCAGCACATTTTAGCTTGTCCTTACGAGCAGGGACTCATACCGCAAGGGTGTGGGCTTTCTGCTCGAGGGAGGGTCAGAGCTGTGGGATAATCAGTTTCACATATAAACAAAAGGGGGCGCTCAGTGAGTAAGTCGATAGTGGGTTGGCCAAAAAGTTCGTTCAGGTTCTTCTATGACATCTTACAGGAAAACCTGAACAAACTTTTTGGCCAAATAAATCTAAGTGGAGAAGGATCAGAGGCCTTGCAAGTTAGATTATTTCTAAGCATCATCTATTTATCAGTCCTCTCCTCAAATATTTTGGCCAGTGACTAGGGCTTCCTACGTATCAACCTTCTCCTCCTACTTGTTTTTGAGTGAGGAACTATGAGAATGTGCATGTATATGTGTATATGGTTTATTTATATACATATATATTCATTGTATAGATAGACATATGTATGCATTATATATGTTTCATAAAGTGAATCTTATCTAAATCTTATCAAAATGTAACCTTTGTTTTTTTTCTTTTAAGAGTTACAATTCAAATTCAACTTAAATTCCCTTTAAAGTTAAAATTTGAAGTTATAAGGAGTAACCTACAGTATTGTTCTCTGGATCACATATTCTTGTAAGAAAAAGAATGACGGTCTGTTATGAGTTTATAAGACAAGGGCAAAACAACTTGAAAGAAAGCATATTGGATTTTCTCTCATCCATGGCAACTGACAGTATGCTTCCTAGTCTTTTCCTTCTTCACGCTCCCCAAATAATTTTTGTTGACATTTTGACTGTAATCAGACCTTACATTTGCTACCGAGATGAGACTGTCTCTGGGGGACATTTTTCAGGCCAGTGATTGTTAAACTTTTGCATCCCATCGTCATCAGAGTTGCCAGGGCCATCTCTCCGGGTGCATTGCTCATGCATCTTGGCAGGGACTGAGCCAGAGCAGAGCTTCTGTGCTCAAGAAAGGGCGATAGACCTGAGTGCTGGGCCCTGGGGTCAGGCTCTGCTTGAGAGGTGGAGACGATGCAGTGTGACTCCCTGTCTGAAATCCTTCTGAGATTCCCACAAAATCACCCCCCTCCCATTTTCTTTTTCAAAAAGATAGAACAATTCCTGTGTCTTCCACATCCTTATTCTGCTGTATGCTTTTTCTTTGGCATCATGTTCTAGATTTTATCCTGTTTCCTAAATATTTTTCTGCTCAACACTATGGCATTAGAATCTAGCGATGTTCCTATATGTAAACCTAGCTTGTTAACTGCCTGCTGAATTGTCTTCGGCAGAGACCCATGCATGTAAGGATGGGCACCTGGTTGGCCCTGCCTCTCTGACCTTACAGGTAGTCCTGTGGTGAGTGTCCTCACGTCGGCCCTCTCATAGACCCCTGTGAGTTCTCTGGGATGCACGCCCAGGAGCGGGGTTGCTGGGTTGGGGGAGGTACATAAACTTACTGTCATTGGTTGCCATCCCTGTTTTAGTTCATTCATCTCAAACTTAAGTGCCAGGCATTGTTCCAGGTGTTAGGAATACAAGAGTGGACAGCACACAAAAACCCTGTTTCTCATGCTGCCGTAGTACTTCAGAGAGATGATAAATCAAAACTAAATGATGTATCAGGTGGTGATGAGAACTCTTTGTGTGTATGCTCAGTCATGTCTGACTTTTCTGTGACCCCCTGGACTGCAGCCCACCAGTCTCCTCTTCCACTGGACTTCCCAGTCAAGAGTACAGGAGTGAAAAAAAAAAAGAGTACAGGCGTGGGTTGCCATTTCCTTCTCCAGGAGATCTTCCCGACTCAGGGATCAAACCCTCATCTCTTGCATTGGCAGGCAGATTCTTTTACTACTGAGCCACCTGGAAAGCCCCTGATGATGAGAGCTATGGAAGGAAATAAAGTCTAGAAAGGGATTAGTGAGAGTGATGGCTGGTCTGGGGCCTGGGCTGCAATTTTAAATAATGGTCAGGGTAGACTTCACTGCAGATTTGAATAAACACCTGGCTGAGACATCTGAGCATTCTGGGGAAGGGCATTCCAGCTGGGAGATTAGCAAGTGCAAAGACCTTGTAGTTTTAAAACTTTGGAATTTGAGTTGTGAAAAAATGACCTGCAGTCAATTTCTTAAAATACATTTGAATTTTCCTGCTAAACATTAACACTCTTTACTTTAATTGACTATTATACAATTATAAGAGCTGGTTTCTTAAGTTATTTAATCAATCTTGGTTCTTTCACAAAGTCTAACTGGGTAAATGAATATTGGATAATATCTGACTTCCCAACTAACCTGAACCCGAATCATTTAAGCCTTCAAATAATCAGATTATATTGGTGGTGGCTGTCTTTGATGAAAAGGAGTCACATGTCAAGGAATCACTTGTCATAAGTCACAAGTCGCTCTGTATCAGGGATTTGGTTAAAACATCAAACTAAGTTCCAGAGGCATTCTGAGATCTTAAAGATTCAGTCTGTGCTCCATTTTGAACCATTTACTCTGTCCATTAGGCTTCTGCAGTGGAATCTGTAAGCCATGCCAATATCCTGAACCATCAGGGGAGAATTCCGTTATAGTCAGGATGCACTAGGGTGCAAAGATTAAAGGTACATCTTTGAAGTACCAAGGGCCCTTGTTATTCTTGAGGGCAGTCTCCTGGGGCTTTCTGAAGTCCCCCAGTTCCCATTGCTAAATGTTTGTCTGAGTTCCCTGCTCACACCTGAGTCAAGTGTTTTGTGAAGAGTCACATGTGTCCTATGCATATCCTCACTAGGCGATTTTTTTCTAAGTAACACAGTTATACAGACTAGGTCAACAAAGCCAAGTTAAGAATGCTGAACCTGAGCTCTTACTAGCTCAGTAATTGTTCCTACTGGATCTTACTGGAGATAGATAATTCTATGTCATGAGAGCAGGCACATTACAAATGCTGAGGCCCTGAATGTGAAGGACTTAATTGCATTCTCTGTGAACTTTATGGTTGTTTAAGTGTTTAAGATTTTATTCAGTATATTTTGGTCACTGATTTGTGTCACGTTTATTATGTAGCAGGTGTATTGTAATCAAGGGATGTGTGTTTTGGAGCAGGTGCTATTTTCTCAGAAGCTTTTTTTAAGTTTAAAAGCGAACATAGGATTTGTAATTGTTGAATTGTGGTGGTTATGAATTTTAGATCAGATATTTTATGGGAAATATTTAGATTGCTTGCCATTATAATTAAATGCCTTTTTAAAGCATGCTATATTGTCTTTGGGCTTATGTTTATAGCCTGATAATATGTTTTCTATATAGAAAGATATACCGTGATGTCATTCTCCACTTTTCTTCCAAATGCTGCCATGAAATGAGCCATCTATCTTCATTTAATTATTGGCCTGATTTAAAAAATGATCATACTTGAATGATCTTACATAGGAGTTGGAAATGGCACTTTTCATCAGTGTGCTTATGGGACATACTTAATAATGGGATAGATATTATATGAAACAGCAAATGAATATAATGTAACCTATTATGCATTATGAATTTTAAATTATGAGTTTCCTTGTTGAGTATTGTGCTATATGATTAAATATGTATTCTAGTCTTATTTGGAGATAAATCTTTAGTTATGCAACTGTGAGGAAATGATGGGAACCAATAAAATTTTATATGAATTAATAAAACCACAAAGTACATACATTATGCTATTAAAATATCCTTTTGTTCAGTATATTTCAAAACTTAAACTCATATCTTGCTATGGAGCTTGATCTGTATTTTCCTGGAAGAGCTTGGACTATAACTTACAGCCCTGATACTAGTTGGCTAACCAAATACTATGTCCCTGTCTTGAACTGGCTTTGTTTTATAGTAAGGTTCTCACTGACCAGTACTTTAAAAAGCCTTTAAAGTAAGATTAAAAGTTTCCTGTGTTAACAGTTTTAACATATGGTCATATTAATTCTTTTAAAAATTTAACTACAAGTTACAAAAATTTTACAATGATTATAACTTTGGCCATTATCAGATTTTCTCATGAGAGAGTCATTTGTTTTGGGAACTACCAACATAAACTATAGAAAGTGGAATGTAAAGTTCTATCATGTGACTGTAAAACATATTAATCTTTTTCTCCATCTAGGTACCATTTACATTTACACTATTTGCAGAAAATTGATGATCAGAGGTCATTCTTCCAAGGTATGAAATTTACTGTCAGAATATCTTCCTCTGTATTTCCTGCTTGTCTTAAGACTTTTGTTAGCATTGAATGCTAAACAAAGAAAATTTAATGACTTAGTGTCACAAAAGTTAGTGGCTGTATCTGTATTACTAGGTATACTGTTTTTATTTTTTATTTTATTTTTTTTGGTATACTGTTTTTAGTTTTCCTTTAACATGATCATAAATAAAAATTTAGACAGTAAAGTATTCATGAAAAGAAGGAATTTCCTAAATGGATAAATATTTCTCCAGGGTCCCTCAGTCTTTCAGATTAGTTGTAACTTGTCAGTATGACACTGAATATCCATCTAGTAACTACATCTCTAGGTAGGGTAGCTTGTCCAGGACAGTCCTGGTTTACGCCTGTTGTCCTGAAGTAATTATTAATAGTGCTCACTTTTACTTTTAAAAGTGTTGTAGTTTGGATGATAAACTGTGGTTAGCCTGTGTGTGACTTGCCGTGGAACTTGGGCCACATTTGCTTGAAGAACTTGGCCTGTACTTATGGCCCAGATACTCGATGGGGTGAACAAACACCTCAGCTATGCCAGTCATGAGCTGACGTTGCTTTATAGTAACATTCGCACTGACCTGCACTCACTGCTTAGTTTTAGCTGGAGGAAATGGCTTCTGTTGACTTCCTTACCATGTTGGTAGCACCTTTGTCTGCAGGAGACATATTTATTCCCTGTGTTCACTATCCAGTCATTGGAATGTAGGCCAAGAAAGGACAATATTCTCCCCTCGAGACCATGCTTGAGTTGTTGCTGGCATTTGCAACATTGCTATTTGAGTCTTCTCTATTGTATGTAAACACTTGCTCTGAATATTCGGACACTTGGGACAGATATTTTTTTCCCTTATTTCCTCAAAACATAGCCAAGTATCTTAAAAACTGACAACACTTGAAAAAATAGATGGCAAGATATTTGCATGCTTAACGGATAGCATTAATTGTGTGTTCTCTCTCTCTGTTTTGTTCCTTGCATTTAAAAACTCTATTACTGACAGTGACTTAACAAACTCTATGCCAGCTTTTTGAGTGTGAATTAAAACAAGGAGAGGCTATACCATGCATAATGTAAATTTGGCCTACAGACTATTCCAACGATTCTCTATTCAGTTCCAGATGATTTCCTGAAAGGAATTTAGGAAATCTCCTGTTGTGCTTGCTGTGGCAACAAATAACTGCTTCACAGAATCACCATAGTTTGGTCTGCTTATAACATTTGTCTGGCAAAGCTTTGAAGGGCAGAGATGTCTGTGCCAACATTTAGCTGTTGGTGTTTGTACTTGCTAATGCTGAGGGAATTTTGATTTAACGTGATAGCCATCTTAAAATAATTTCTTATTTATATTCTGTGTAAGATTTCTTCTCTCCCCCTCATATAATGTGAGTTTCTCATTGACAGAATAAGGAAGGCCTGAAGGAAGATCATTTCATAGCCCCAGTCTTGTGGAGTGGGAGTTGGGGGAGTGAGGAATGCAAGAATTTTGGGATGGTGGGTGGCTGCACAGTTGGCACTTGCAGATCAGGGTGGAATTCTTTCAGTGTATGTTCAGTGTAATAAGGTTCAAGGAAATTAATTTTTTACCCTGAAACTCACAAACCCTCAACTAATGAGTCGACTCCTGAGCTGAGACTCTACATGGACATGGTGGGTCCATTTAATGGGGACAAGCCCTTGGCAGGCCGGCCCCATCTGAATCCTCCTGATTTTGTAGCTACTTTAGAGTTCAAGTTCATTACAGTTCAAAACAGGAGAAACAGACGCGGGTCCTCAGGTTTTTCGTGGTGTCACCCCAGAGCAATCTAAACTCCTATCCCTATAGGATTTGGTAATTATGATTACCACTTATTATTGAATATTATTGAATCCCTTCTATGTGCTAAGTGCTGTGGGAAGGGCTCTGCGTACACAATAATGCCTTGGTAGTCTTACGAGGGTGAGACCTTAAGACTATCATCACTGTCCTTTGTTGAATGAATGCTTACCATCTCTCAGGTATGCTTCCAAGCCATTTTCACGTATTACTCATTGAATCCTCATACCAGCACTTGGAGAAGGTAGCATTATCACTTTTATCTTACAGATGAGGAAGCTGAGGCTTGGAAAGGTTAATTTGCTCAAGGTTGCATATCTAGTTAGGATAGTTAGAGATGTAGCTGAGGCCGGAGCCGATGCCACTGTGTACTGCCCCTCAACCCCATCAGAACATGGCGAGTCTGTTGACAAGATCCATGACCCACCCTGTTTCGGTTCATCTCTGCAAATGGAGGAGTTGTATGGAAGCTCCTGATACAATGTTGAAATATTTTCTCTTTTATTTATTTGGCTGCACTGGGTCTTAGTTGCAGTACATGGATTCTTTATTTTAGTTGAAGCATGCGGGATCTAGTTCCCTGATCAGGAATCCAACCTGGGCCCCTGCATTGGAAGTGCAGAATCCTTGCCACTGGACCACCAGGGAAGCCCCTGAATATTTTCTGACATGACTCTGAAGGCGTCCTGAAGACCAAGACTGCTCAGGGCTCTTCATAGATGGGAAGCACTTTTGAGCTGAGGCAGGCCACCAGCATACACTTAGCGAATGCAGGGAGGGCAGTTTTCTGAAGCCTGTTTCCCTGAAGACACGTGGCCATTTGCTTTCCTTTATGGTAAGGGCTGTGGTTTCTTCTAAGGCATTTGCAACTGTAATATAATATTCAGCAAACATTAAAGAAGTCAGTAGAATCTATTCATTCTAAAAAAAATGTGGATTTCTGTTTCACTTTCCTATGAAACCGAAATAGTTTGATCACATTTTGACTTGAACAATGGTTGTCAGATTCTTCCACAGACCATCACATAAAGTTCAAGTCCAGACTTTAAAGTGCTTCTCTTTGCTGCCCCCAAAGGCTGTGAACTGAAATAAGTGACGCTGCAGTGCCATCTCGTGGCTCAGCTGGTTAATCTTTGTGTGGTTCTTCCTACTTGACACCTTAACCATGCTCTTGCTAGGCTCCTAAAATTTGTTTTTTCAAAGTTTTGTTCTGTTTTATTTTAATGAAGAGACTAGTCCTGCTGAAATAATCAAATTTTTGTTAATAGAAGTAATTCTTTCTTTTATGGGCGAGAAAAAAATGCTGCAATCAAATTAAGTAGTTTTTTTTTTGAAATGGCATTTCAGCTTTGAACCCTGAATGATGGTTTCTCAGAAACCCCAGTGGAATGATGGCTTCTTTTCTCTTTGCTGTAGTTGCCCCGTGTAGTGGGAACAACCCTGCTGCCCTGAGGAGTCCAGAGACCTGAACTCCAGCCCCAGCTCTGTCACTTCCAAGCAGTTTAGCCTCTTGGAGTCAGATTGGGTTACTTTTAAGGTTCCGTCTGGCACTAAAATCTGTGATGTGGGGTCTTTTATCCTAAATCTGAGGCCACACCCAAATATTATGTGAACGACTGGTAAGTGTAGCTAGTTTCATTTTATTTTATTTTTAGCTAGTTTTATTTTGAAGTATGAAATTTTGAATACCAGGAATCCTGAGAGCTTTGAAAGCCTCGTGTATATAAAGGGGGAAAAATTTATACATGATTTAATCCCACACCCCGCAAACCACAACTATATGAATGCAAAAATCCACAATAGGATTTCTTTACAGCAGATAATGTGAAACTCAAGAATTTTGACAAGTGTTAATTCCATATTAGTTCACAGTGTGGCAAAATTAGCAAACAATGAGAGAAACAATTCAAGCAGCAATAAAGCAACCCCAGGCTGACTTAATAGAGATATAGGGACCAGAACCAGGGAGTGAGAGTTTCGTTTTACTGTGGTCTAGTCATACACTCTACAGGGACATTGGCCACCTCGAATAATACCATGGTAAGAGAGGGAAGCTCTGTCCTGGGAGGATAGAAGTGCTTGGGGATCTTTGTCCTGGAGAGTGCTGGGCAAGGGGCAGGCTGCATAGGTGTTTTCAGATTCTTGAAAGGCTGTAATTCTCAAGCTGAGTCTTGAGTGGTCTTGTGCTGTTCTAGAAGGCATAACTAGGACGAATGCACTGGAGATGTATCAAGGTGATTGCATTTCAGGTTAAAGAAGATCATGTTTAGGAGTGTCTTCTGCTATGTGGCACACCCCTTGTTGCTGGAGGTGGGAGCTTGTGGGCAGAGAAGGCGAGGGACATCAGGTGGTGGTGCTGCTGATGCTGAGGGAGTGAAATTAGATTCTCAGCCCCTTGATGCCATGATTACTAGAAATAACAGCATCGGGAACTGAAACTTTTCAGTGAAGGTCTGTCCTCAGTCCATCAACAGACATTTGTTGCTAATAACAATTGCACTGTTGCAATTAGCTCCTTGGGCTTCCCTTGTAGCTCAGCTGGTAAAGAATCCACCTGTAATGCAGGAGACCCTGGTTTGATCCCTGCATCAGGAAGATCCCCTGGAGAAGGGATAGATTATCCACTCCAGTACTTTTGGGCTTGCCTTGTGTAGCTCAGCTGGTAAAGAATCTGCCTGCAATGTAGGAGACCTGGGTTCAATCCCTGTGTTGGGAAGATCCCCTGGAGAAGGGAAAGGCTACCCACTCCAGTATTTTGGCCTGGAGAATTTCATGGACTGAATAGTCCACGGGGTCACAAAGAGTTGGACACAACTGAGTCACTTTCACTTTCATGCCTTTCATTATTAGCTCCTAGACTAGTGCTGACACTTGGTAAATGTTAATAAGAATAAGCTGAGTTCATAGGACTCTAGGAGCTAGGCAGGAAGACATTGCAAAATGACTGAGATTTTGAGTTCTTGAAATTCTTCTTTAACTTTTAAATGCTTAGCTTTTAAAATGTGTGTTAGCTAAAATGTGTATTTTTAGCATCAGTGACTTGTGCTCACCATTATTCATTTGATTATATTGGATAAAATTGGCGTTATTTGCTTAAAATGAAAAGACATTCAATCGTGCCCTTTCTGATTCAGGTCTTGGAATACCTCCTGTGGGCCAGTATATGTATGGAGTCCTCAGTGCCTCTCCTGTCCGTCAGGTACTTGACGTGGAGAGCTACTCTTTACACAGCTGTCTGCCAGTGCTACTATGACTGCCAAGCTGGTGTTCACGGAGAGGTAGGCTACTTTTTGGGCTTCCCAGGTGGCACTAGTGGTAAAGAACCTGCCTGACAATGCAGGAGACGTAAGAGATATGGCTTCAATCCCTGGGTCCAGAAAATCCCGTGGAGGAGGACGTGGAAACTCACTCCAATATCCTAGCCTGGAGAATCCCATGGACAGAGGAGCCTGGTGGGTTACAGTCCACAGGGTTGCAAGGAGTCGAACACACTGAAGCGACTTAGCATGCATGCGTGCAGGCCACTTTTTAATTATGAGGATGCTAATACTTAAAAATACAACTTATTCAGCATTTTCTTCATTAGATAAGTGGCAGGAAAACAAGCAAACCAACAAAACCCAAAGAACTGCAATGAAGCAAAGATACAAGTCCCAGGCTTTATTTGCAGACATTTGCCTGGTTTCTCCATTCTGTGAATCTCTTGCTTTTACTTTCTGCTTCCCTGTTTATTCTCTGTTCACTTGCACCATCTTTGCTTCTTTTCTGAATAAGATCTCTGAAATCTTCCCTTCCTCTTTATATTCTTCTATGCAAGCCACTTCCCTTCCCTGTTTAGTTTTTATATTCCATGCTGTCTATTATCTGTTTTGTTTTTCTCTGCTTCCAGCCACCATTTATTTAGTATACTCTGTTTCTTATTTTTCCTCTTTTCCTGTATATATTTTTGATTAAATATTTGAAATGTAGCTTAACTGGTTGGGGCTTCTATTGACCTCTGCCACATCTCTGTGCGAATAAAATCTGGTACCCTCACTATAGCATGTAGTACTCTGCTTGTCAATGGATGGGGTCTTGTTGAAAATTAGAGACAGGCATTCCTTCCTTTGGACCACCCCATCCCTGCACCAGTGTGCATAACTTGGTGAGTGCAGTGGGGTCTGGTTTTCAGCAGGAGAATAGCTTAATTCAGTCCTTGTGGGATACTTTTCTAGCCTAGGATACATTCTAGAAACTACTCACCATATATGCAGAGTTAGTCTTAGTGTACTAGTGGTAGCATATTGCCATAGCTATTAAATTTATCAGGGATAGACACATTTGTGTAGTTTTAAATTTGATTCCTATTGGAATTTTTTCTTATTGAAAAATGTAACCCTTTATGTTACTATTATGTTCTAGAAACATCTTCATGAAAAATCATAAATTATAAATAAAATACTTGAAAGAACTGCTAAAATAAATTACAGGAATGAAACTCATTTTGCTATTATCTCTATCATAGCAATAGAGAATTATAATAATGGTGATCTGATTAAATAAGCAAGCCTACCTTCTTCCTTTCCTCAGATATTAATAAATACTTTCTGTATGTTGGGTACTGGAAATAGAAAAATAATCCCCTTTAAGGACCTCACAATTTAGTTGACAGTGTGTACCGTTGAATAGATAATACAGCTGGTTTTGGTGGGAGAGTTAGAATTTGAGAAGAGCGCTGAGGAGGGGTGTATGTGTACGTATGTGCATGCATGTGCAACACCGGAGACGTGATCAACTATAAGAAGCTACTCTGTAACCCAGAATTTGACTTTCCTTACTTTTCTGAATTCTAAACTTAGTATAGTCAACATTTCATTGACTTTAGATTTACAGAAATTAGTGGTGCTTCTAGGAAATGATTGATGGGTCAGCACTATGTTCTAAAAAAGTCAGCATCAGCCTAGAGTTTAATTCACAAATTAAATCAAATGTCTGGGAGAGTAAAACATACTCTCTTGATACATTTTTAATCACTGTACTCTAACTTCTTATGAATTAAATTTATTTTAATTGCATGTAGGCATTTGCTCGGCGCGCTTTAGCTAAAATTGATGAGTTACGGCAACTGGAATTAATGAGTTCCTCACAACCACAGGAAGAATCCAGAGAATATTATAGAGAGGCCACAATAAAGGTATAAAAATTTCATGAGATAAATCTACTGTACTCTACAGATGATGAAGTACTTAATATCAGTAGTTGAGAAGCGTATCCCATTGATGCTTCATAAGTAATTCTTCTTTTTGAGGCAGATGGCAGTCATGATCTTCAAAAGAGGAGTATTTGAATCGAGAAGAAAAAACAAAAGCTTCTTTAGACCAAAGATAAGAGTTAACATAAAGGAAGCACAAACTGTAAGTCTCAGAATATCTTCTGTGTTTCAGACTACTTCTGCAGTGTTTACATTTTACCTCTGTGTCTTTAACGCTTCCCTGGTGGGTCAGATGGTGTAGACTCTGCCTGCAATGCAGGAGACCCAAGTTTGATCCCTGAGTCAGGAAGGTCCCTTGGAAAAGGGAATGGCTACCCACTCCAGTACTCATCACTTGGAAAATCCCTTGGACAGAGGAGCCTAGTGGGCTACAGTCAATGGGGTTGCAAAGCGGCCTGCAACCAACGCTTTCACTGCTCAGTATTAAACCCTGCCCCCTATCTGTGGTGACCTAGAAGGGCGGGATGGGGGCTGGGTTGGCAGGAGGCCCCAGAGGATCGGGATGTATGTGTAAAAGCTGATTCACCTTGTGGTACAGCAGAAACCAACAGAACATTGTAAAGAACATTCTTATCCTCCAGGTAAAAGAATCCCGCCCCCAGTCCCTGCAAGTAGAAGAATGTCTTCCTGATTTGGACATGGTCTTGTTTCATCCTTTCCTCAGAGCTTTTGTACCTTTGCATAATCCTAGTTTTGTAATGTTAAAGGGCAAGAAGCCGAAGAAGAGCCTGGAAAGGTTCTTCTGAGTGAGCCTTCTGAGTGAGACCGCAGAAGCCTTTTGACCACTTGGTGTCAGTTTTGAAGGTGTTGAGGATGGAGAGGAAGTGGAGGCACCTTTTCTTACCAACTTCCGGCTTCATCTTTGGGAGTATTTAGGATGTAGGTTGGGCATCTGTCATGGCTCAGTGGTAAGACATGGGTTTATTTCCTGGTTAGAGAAGATCCCATGGAGAAGGAAATGGCAACCCACGCCAGTATTCTTACCTGGGAAATCCTGTGGACCGAGGAACCAAAGAGTCAGACACAACTTAGTGGTTAAAATAACAACAGAATGTAGTTGCACTAGAGTAGTAAGCAACCCCGTGTCTCAGGGGGCTTTAAGACAATGATTTATTTCCCACTGGAGTCAATGTTATTATAGTTATCTGCTCATGACTGATGCTCAGGGCCAAGTTGAGAGGTGGTCCTCATTTGGAAAATTGCTGGGTCGTTCTGCCAGAGGGGACCTAGGAGAGCTGTGGAGGACTTCACGCAGGTAGTGATGCTCAGTAGGGAAGTGACTGCAGTCTTCTTTCTCACACAGCCCCTGTTGGCCACAAGTATGTTTGGCCAGTTGCACTAAGGGAGGAGAGTGGGACATGGATGTGCCTGGGGATCCTCTGCCCTTTCTCCCTCTGCCTTTTCCCCTCTCCCACTGTCTTCCCCTGGGCCATTCGGAGCCTCAGTGTTCCTTAAACCCCAGCTCTGTGTATCTTTGCAGTGCTGTGTGACTGTTCTGGACAGCTGTAAACTTTCCTCTTTGAGCTTCTGTGTAGGGATTGAAAATGAAAGTGGAGGGGAAGCACATAAGCACTTTCTGACAGAAGAGATGTAGAATCTCAGAACCTGGAAGGGATTTTGGAAATCATTTGGTTCAGTCCTTTTCTGTTACAGATGGGAAAAATAAATCCCAGAGTATTTAAGCCAGCTGCTGGCAACCCTTGAACCAGAATCCAGGTCTCTAGCCCAGGGTGTTCTCAGTAATCCAATGACTGCTGTTCTCTTTCCTCATTTCTTCTTATAAACATTTGAGAGGGCTTCTCTTTTCTTTTAAATGAATCCAAATATTAAATGAAAATATTATTTGGACACAGTAACTTTTCATTGCTACTTAGTGTCCATGATATGTTGACTGGTGAGCCCAGACATACAGTTCATCCCTTATTGACTCATGGTGTCTAACTGGTCGAGGGTGGTAACCTGTCAAATTGTAGATAATCCATTGGATGAGCCGTTGAGTAGCCTGCATCTGGTATCATTAAGTAGTAACGCTATATTGTTTGTTAGAGAGCAGGGGTCATATTTTGCAGAATGTTCTGCTTTACGCATATGAAATAATTTTATTATGTTTCTACAAAAGAAAATAATTTCAATATGCATTAAATCTACTTTATAAAAAATTTCTGAGTTTTTAGGTCGATTGTTAACTTGCAGTAAATCATTTTGACTCAAAGGATTGTTTTGTAGGACTGTTAATTCAGACTTCTCATGACTGATCACTTAGTGATTCATTCAATAAATATTTTAAAGTAACTTCTCTGTGAACAAAATATGTAGAGGTTACATTCTAGTGGGAAAATGACATAATAAATAAGCAAATTAAAGCCTGTGATAAGAATTAAGAAGGAAATAATGGTGATGATTAAATGAATTACATGTAACGCCCCTAGAATGTTCCTGGCACATGGTAGCTCCTTAGTAGTATTAGCTGTTACTGTTATTTATTTTTCATTCATTCATTTAGTAACCATTTATCAAAGGCCTGAAAGTGAAAGTGAAGTTGCTCAGTCGTATCTGACTCTTTGTGACCCCGCTGACTGTAGCATACCAGGTTCCTCCGTCCATGGGATTTTCCAGGCAAGGCTACTGGAGTGGGTTGCCATTTCCTTCTCCAGAGGATCTTCGCGACCCAGGGATTGAACCTGGATCTCCTACACTGAAGGCAGACACTAAGGCCTACTGTGGTCCACGGGTGGTAGCACATATTAATAGAAAAGATGAAGTCACTGTTCTGTCTTTTTTGAATGGCTTTGAAATAATAAGCAGGATTTGACTGGACGGGGAGAACAAGAAAAACATTCTAAGTAAAGGACAAGAGCATGATAGTAGTTTGGAGGCAGAAGTAAGCAAAGGCTTTTGGCACACAGTGAGACAGTGACACTGAGCTTGAACAGGGTGGCTGTATTATGTTGAGAAATTAACACAGTAAGTCTCATGGCGTAGATCTCATGGGAGCCATGGTATTCAGGATTGGAACTTACTGCATGGGTTGTATCATTCAGCTTCTCATCCATCCTGACATTTTAAGAGATATCTAGTATACCCTAGGCATAGCTCAGTTGGTAAAGAATCTGCCTGCAATGCACGTGACCCTGGTTCAATTCTTGGGTCAGGAAGATCCCCCAGAGAAGGGAAAGACTACTCACTCCAGTATTCTGATCTGGAAAATTCCATGGACTGTATAATCCACGGGGTCACAAAGAGTCAGAAATGTCTGAGTGACTTTCACTTTCAGTTTTCACCCTAAGCTGTACATGTACCAGATTTGTCCAGTACTTTTTATTACTAGTATTTTAGTTGTTTTCCAGTCCTTTGCTATTATAAATATTGATGTAGTCAATATCTTCAAGTATATTATTTTTCCCTTCTTTTGTTTCCTGTGGATAAAATTTAGGGTGTAGAATTTGAGTAAAGTTACAAACACTCTTATTTCTCTTGATGTATATTGCCAGATTGAATTTCTGAAATGAGTTCTCCAAGGTGATAACCTGCATGTGCCAATTTCACCATTATCATTTTGATGTTATTTCTTAATATTTAAAATAATTAAGTTTTCATAAAATGGCTTGTTTTAACTTTATTGTTTTCATCCAGCTTTCCCTTACATTTGTGTTTACTCTTTATATTTTCTCTTTAGGTGAATTATCTTTCATAGTCTTTGACCATTTATCTACTAGAGATTTTAATTTTTGAATTATATTTGAATGGGCTCATTTTTTTTATAGACATGAATATTTTGTTTGTCATATTTGACAATTCAGTGTATTTTTATTACATTAGCTTTAAATATTTTTATAGACCTTTTAAAATCATTTGCTTGTTATTCATCTATAGATCTGATAAATATTCTAGTTCACTTTTTGTAGTTTCTCTACAATATTTTAAAAAACAAATTTCACTGTATCTATCTGGGATTTACCATTTCATTTTGAATACTTCTAATTATTAGGAAGTTTATTATGTTGTTTAACTATAAAATTTTAAACATCTGTTTTAACCGATAGCAAATACATTAGAAGAAACCCTGACCTCTGTTTGTAAAGCAAGAGGCATGAAGTTCAAGATTTACTGAGTTTTTTTTTAATTGGAGTATAATCTCTTTACAATGTTGCATCAATTTCTGCTGTACAACAAAGTGAACCAGCTATATGTATATATATATCATCTCCCTCTTCACTCTCTCTCCCACTCCCCCCATCCCACCCCTCTAGGTCATCACAGAGCACCGGGCTGAGCTCTCAGGATTATATAGCAATTTCCCACTAGCTATCTGTTTTACACACGATTCAGATCAGTTACTCAGTCATGTCCGACTCTTTGCGACTCCATGGTCTACAGCACGCCAGGCTTTCCTGTTCATCGCCAACTCCTGGAGCTTGCTCAAGCTCATGTTCAAGTCAGTGATGCCATCCAACCATCTCATTCTGTTGGCCCCTTCTCCTCCTGCCTTCAGTCTTTCCCAGCATCAGGGTCTTTTCCAGTGAGTCATTTCTTCACATCAGGTGGCCAAAGTACTGGAGCTTCACGGTAGTAGTGTATATATGTCAATCCTAATCTCCCAATTCATTCCACCCACCCCTTCTAGAGAAATGGCACAGATGAGTCTATTTACTGAGGGTTTTTTTTTTTTTTAAACATATCAGTCAACCTAAGGGTTGAAAACACATAGACTCTAATAAGCAGGGAAGTTGGTGTTTGGAGAAAAATAGTCCAAAGCAGCTTTATTTCTGCTTTTGCTTTTCTCTCTTCCTCACTTTGCCTCAGGAAGATGAATGAAGCAAGGAAATCATGGGAAATGTGGATGCCCGCTAACTGGCCATGGATTCTAGAAAAGCCAACTAAAGCTATCTTTCTTATTTCCTGGTAATCTAAGTACAGAGAACAGGTCATTAGTCAGAGAAGAATGAAGTGTGCAGGTAGGCCATCTCCCAGGAGGGAACTCCTTTCAGGCGGACACAAAGGACAGTGGCGGGATCCGCAAGGGGCTGTGAGTGGCGCCTGCTTCTTTGTATCTGATTGGTCAACTCTTCTTTACAGTTAGCTGCCGTAAGACCCGTTACTTACACTATAAAATATTATTTCCAATTTGAGTTTGGGGGCCTTCTTCGTTAGCATTTCCACGGGTTTTCTAAAAATGCTCCACCCAGACTCATTGACTCTCTGGAGGTTTGGTTGGTGAATCTAAAAAGCTCTCCTGAGAGATTCTTAGGCAGCTCGAGTATCAGTTCCTCAGGGCTGTAATTAAGTCGCCACAGAGCATGTGGAGGCCAATGCTGTTGTTTATTAATAAAGTGCCTTTGTAGGCTGTCTCGGAAACACAAACATATAAAGAAAGAGCAAAGTCTTTGACGTAATGGTAGCACAACATAAACTGTAATAAAATCTAGAGTGACACCTCAAAAATGAAAACCCTGGAAGCAGCTGTCTCATCAACAGGCCAGCCACTCTTCCTGTTAGCGTTAATAAAGCGCACCTTACTCATCTTTGCCTTATGCCATCAGACACTGTAGAACTTTAAAAAGTGGGCTGTATTTTTGTTTTTTTTAAATTCCAGATGCCATGGCCGCGTACGGTCACAGAAAAGCTGTTGGAGGAGTTGTTTGATAGCACTGCTTCCCGCTTTCTGGCTGTCTTGGAAGCTCTCTCTGACTCAAATCGGCGAATACTACAGACCGGACCTGTTTTTACAGATGAAGTAGAAGTTCGTGATGTTGTCTCAGAACTGTTTATGGCAGGAAAAGAACTTTTAATAAGTAAATAAGTTGTTAAAATAATATTTTGTAAAAAATAAAAATAATTTTTTGTGGTACAACATAAATAACAAAAATTCTAGCATGGTATTTGACACATAAGAAACCAGTACCAATTTATTGATCTTTTTTCCTTAAATATTTTTTTTTTTTGATGTAGAACATTTTTAAAGTCTTTAGTGAATTTGTTACAATATTGCTTCTGTTTTATTTTGTATTTTTGGTTTGCTAAGAGTTTTTAATTCTGAATAGTTGTTAAATTTTATTAAAACCTTTTTCTGGGTTTTTTGAAATTTATTGAGTTCATCAAATGGATGAACTTTTTTCTATTAATATGGTGAGTTACAGTGATTACTTATATAATCTTTAAACACTCCATATTCACTGCATATTTTTGGAATAATCTTAATCTGGAGGTGAGAATTATTCTTTTGATATATTGCTTGGTTTTCTTCCTAGTGGCTAATGTTTCTGTTCATGAGATTTCTTACGAAGTCCTTTTTGGATTTTCCTCTCAAGGTCGTGTTGGCCTCAATCAGAAGTTGAGCTTTCTACCCTCTTTTTCTATTATCTGGGAGAGTTTTTGTCAGATTGGTGTTATTTCTTGCTGAAAGTTTGAATTTTCTGGTGAAGGCATTTGGACCTGGAATTTTCTCTATGGAAATGTTTTAAACTATGGATTCCATTTCTTCTATAGATATAAAGTAATTTAGAATTTCATTTTCTTTAAAAAAAAAAAACCTTCTGTTTGGTAAATACTACTTTGACTTTATCTATATTTTCAAATTTTCATAGACTAGTTTATGACATCATCATCATCTCCTGTGTGTGCTAAGTCTCTCCAGACCTGGCTGATTCTTTGTGCCCCGTGCAGTGTAGCCCACCAGGTTCTTCTGTCCATGGGGTTCTCCAGGCAAGAATCCCGGAGGGGATTGCCTTGCTGTCCTCTGATCTTCCTTACCCAGGGATCAAACCCGCAGCTCCTCTGTTTCCTGCATTGGCAGTGGGTTCTTTACCACTAGCACCACCTGGGAAGCCCTGTTATCTTCTAAGTGAGCTTAAAGATGTGCACGTGTGTGCCCATCTGAAGGCACGGGGCCTCTGTACTGCAGTGCGGTCTCATCTTTTCTTCACAAGGAAGATACAAGATCTCAGAGGAGAATTTCTTTGACTTCCTTCACCCACACCTGAAAATTTACCTTCATCTGCACCTTTCCTTTCCACTTGTCTCTCATTAAAATGAAAGGGATGTTCTTCGTCTTCCCCTTTAGGTCTTTGGGCCATACCTCTGCAAATTGCCCCTTCATGCCTATCCAACTTCCTCCCCGAATTTCCTCCTCTTGTTAGAGTCAGATTTGTTGAAGGAATTGCCTGTGTTCCCTATCCCATACTCCTCCCCTCCTACCTACACTTGGCAGTCTGCCGTCATGGACAGAGAGCGTCGTGGGCAACCTCCTTATTGTTCAGCTGAGAGTCCGTGCGCTTCCCCCTCTGCTTTCTGCAGCAGTTGTTGCTGACACCTTCCTCCTTGTTCAGTGCTCCCCTGTGCAGCCTTCCTGCCCGCCTGCCCTTCTGCTTGTTGGGGTTCTTTGCTCTTCTGTCCTTGGCAGCCTTCCATTGCTCGCAGCTGGCCCACTTACTTACTTACTTACACAGAGTGTGATGACTCTGGAGCCATGTCCCTATTTCAGGTCTCCTTTCTGACCTAGTCTGTAATATCTCGCCGTGTATTTCACTAGTTAACTCTTGCTAATTCTCTATTTTTGAGATTCTGGGTGGTCTTTTCCTGACCAAAACTCCTACTCCATACCTAGGTTCGAGGCCCTTCTTATTTGTCCCCAGAGCATCCTGTGTTTGCCTACTAGTTTTTTTTTTTAATTTATTAAAAAAATTTTATTTTTATAGATTTTATATTTTATTTTTATATTGAAAGAAAGTGAAAGTGAAAGTCACTCAGTCGTGTCCGACTCTTTGTGATCCATGGACTATACAGTCCATGGATTTTCCAGGCCAGAATACTGGAGTGGGTAGCCTTCCCCTTCTCCAGGGGATCTTCCCAACACAGGGATCAAACCCAGGTCTCCTGCATTGCAGGTGGATTCTTTACCGTCTGAGCCACAGGGGAAGTCTAAGAATACAGGAGTGGGTAGCCTACCCCTTCTCCAGGGCATCTTCTTGACCAGGAATTGACTTTTTATATCGTATTTTATTTATTCAGTGTGTTTTTGGCTGCTGTGCAGTGTGTGGGATCTTAGTTCCCAGACCAGGGATCAAACCTGAGCCCCCTGAAGTGGAGGCACAGAGTCTTAGCCACTGGACCACCGGGGAAGTCCTTGCCCGCTACGATTTCTTGTTTTCCCCGCCAGAGTGTGAGCTCTGTGAAGGCGGGAGTTGTGTTTGATTTTTACCCTCAGTGTTTCCTGAGTGCCTGACAGTGTCTGATATTTAATGTTTAGTAAATATTTCTTTGCACGAATGACCCCTCTCTTTTCTTTTCTAGTGTCAAATACTGGTGCAGATGGGATACTTGATTTTCCAAAAGCACGTCTTCTGGAACTTATTATAAAAAGGAAGAATCTTATTTCTGTGAATGCTGCCGTGAAATTTATAAAACTAGCTTTTATGTATGAGGAATGGAGTTTATTTGAATCTGCAGCTGGGCAGCTCATTGATTTTCTCCAGGTAGTACATGCAAAGCAATTGCTTTGTTTTTATGGTATTAACATGACGTTGAAGTGCTAATTGTGAGATATACTTTTCTTAGAGGCAGGATGACCCAGAGTCAAAGAAAGCAGAAAAGGATTTACTTCTTCTTGTTGCGATAGAACCTTTGATCAATGTGAAGAGAAACAAAGGTTTGATCTTTCCTTTCGACAACTACAAAGAAGGTCAAGTCTATGTAAAAAAAATTGCTGTTCATGGTGAGTGTTTATTTGCCCCTTTGAAAACTGAAGATGACTTTATACACTCTCTGTAGATGAAGCGAGAGAAAGAATATTCCAGGTAGAGGGAGCAGAAGTGTAAAGGCCCTGAAGTGAGAGCATGCTTGGTTGTTGAAGGAATAGCAGGGAGGCAGGTATGGCTGGAGTGTTCTGGTGGTGGTATGGCCTTGGAGAATGTGGTAAGAACTAAGGTCAGAGGAATAGCTGGGTGCCTGGTCTTGCAGTTTCCTAGGCCTTGCGCAGATGCTGGATTTTATTTATTTACTTAAAAACCTTTTTCTTTTTTTTTGTCCACACTATGGGTCATGTGGAATCTTAGTTCCCTGATCAGGGATCAAACCCACACCGCCTACAGTGGAGGCACAGAACTTTAACCACTGGACCACCAGGGAAGTCCCTGGATTTTCTTTTGCAACGTGGTTTTGGGTAGAAGAATGAGGCTCTATTTTAGCCTGCTGCCTTGTTAATGAGAGGTCAGCAGGGCATCAAATCAGAGTTATCAGTTGACTTTGATAAGGAAAAGTTTGCTGTTCTCCTGTCTCTTTCCAGTATGCAGAGTTTTCCATTCTAAAACTCTTGAAGTTTTAGGAGTTATTGTATATATAAATGAACATCTGCAGCCTCTGTCTTTTAGAGAATTATTTAATACCATGTTTTATGTTTTATCACATGCTTAAGGCATTGCATGGCTGCTCAGTTGTGGTAAATAATTTGTACCAAGTAATGATGCTTTTTTTTTTTTTTCTAGTGGTTTCTGAATAGATATCTTTGTTATTTTTATTTCAACAGTCACAAATGTGTTAATATTATAAACCTTCTCAGTTCCATTAAGGACATAGTTGGTATACAGATTGCAGATAATGAAAATGATAGTAGTCCATTTTAATTGAATTAAAGCCTACTTAGATTAGTTTTCAAATGGAAGCATTTAAAGTGTCTTATTGACATATTTGCCCAGATAGCATTTTTGCTATTTTTGGAGAATTTCAATGTTTCTATGGATTTTCTACTTGAAATTTTGTAACTTTTTTTTTTTTTGCTTCATTTCCTGTACTTTAGATACTTGTGTGAAGTCTTATGGATACTCAGAAGACATTTTCCATTTGGCAACAACCTTGTATTCCTGTGTCTGTGACTCTCCACAGGTGAAAAAGTTATTTTGGATAATTTGTAATAGTGTCAAAAGAGGCTCTTCTCCATAATCTAAAGCCATATTTAAAAATCACAGGAATTTCACCTTGCTGAAATTCTGTACTGTTCAGTCATTAGAATAAGACATTGAGTTATTTCATGACTTATAATTTTAAATCTGTATTTACTATTGTTATCATTTTAGGCATCCACCTTTTCCTTTCTGGGAAATCTCAAGGCTAGCTATATTTCTGATAATGGAGGAAATGAAGCAGTAGTTTTGATGAGAGTTAATGTTCTTAATGAAACCCTGCTTTCCAGTCCCTAAGTGCAAAGCCTGGTTACTGTTTGGAGTCACTTAGCATACAATGGCCAGTATTAAATGACAAGTTGTGGGTGTGGATGTTTAAGTCAAATTAGTGCAGCTCTGGTTTTAAAACTGAATTCCATGGATCCTCAGAGCTTCTCCGAGGTTCCTTAGGAGCCCAACTTTAGATCATAGCACCCTATAACCTTGAGATCCTAATGAAATTTCCTTTGAAAATTTGGTTTTACTGTTATAGAAAAATGTTTGAAAACCACAATTTTGTTCAGGAAAGTGAAACACTGTAAGGGACTTGAGAAGTTCCACTCTTATAATATTTTCTATTTATTAGTTTATGTTATAACCTGTGACAAGTATTTAATTTTTGAACTAAAAGTATTAATAGCAAATATAAGGAGTATAGTGGGCAAACTAAAAACAAAAATTTCCAATCAAGGCTGAGAACGGCATGGAGTTTTCATCTCTCTGTTTTTTAAAAAACCATTGTGTCTTAGTTCCGTTCAATTCAAAAAGCATTTATTGAGCTCTATTATGTTCCCAAGCACTGTACTAAGTTACAAAATAAGTTCAAAATAAGTGTTCAAAATAAGTCTTAGAGCTGCCCCAAAGGAGCTCAAGGTTGGATGTATTTTTTTTTTTGGTTACCTATTTTATTTTATTATTATTATTTTCATTTATTTTTATTAGTTGGATTATTTTAATCATAAACTTACTCTTTTTCTAGTTCAGTTATAATGAGTACCTTTATTTTCCTTTTGAAAAGAGCCAAAGTAACTGAACCAGGAGGAGATACACTCATGTTGGGTCCTCTGTGGAAATCCAGTGTGATGTTCTGTTTAGTTCCATCATGGCTCTCTTCTTATCCGTATCTTTTCCCAGCTCCCCTCTCCTTCTCCCCTCACTAGTTTCTCCACCCCCTGCCCATTCTTTGTTATCTTAAACCAGAGATTTTAAAAAGAAAGAAGTATATACTCTAAATCTGGATGCAACTGATTGGCTTACATAACTTAAATTTGGAACTTTTCTTTCCAAGAGAGGTCAAGTGACTTAGAGCAGTGAAGACTACTCTAGATAGAGCTAGACTGCTTAGGTTTGAATCCAGCCTCTGCTAGTTTATCTTAGGGAAAATGTCAAAATTTGCTTGTGCTTCAGTCTGCATCTATAAAGTGAGGATGGTTGTAGTAGTACTCACTTCGTAGGTTGTTATGAGGATTAAATTAGTTGGTGGATGTCTTAGTCCATTTGAGTTTCCATAATAAAGATACCATACACTGGTTGGCTTAAACAACATTTAGTTATCTTGGTTCTGGAGGCTGAGAAATGCGGCATCAAGGCATCATCTACCTTCTGGTTCAGAAATGGCTGTCCTCTTGCTGTGCCCTCACTTGACAGAAAGAAGGAGTATCTCATTCTCTTTCTGGGTCTCCTTTTATAAAGACACTATTCTAGTTCGTGAGGGCTCCATCCTTATACTTCCCAATGTGTGTGTCTTAGCTGCTTGTCTGTGTCCGACTCTTTGCAACCCTATGGACTGTAGCCCACCAGACTCTGTCCATGGAATTCTCCAGGCAAGAATACTGGAGTAGGTCACCATTTCCTTCTCTGGGAGATCTTCCCAACCCAGGGATTGAACCTGGGTCTCTTGTGCTGCAGGCAGATTCTTTACCATCTGAGCCACCTGGGCACCTCCTATCACTATCACTTTGGGAGTTAGGAATTCAACATAGGAATTTTGAGTTGACCAAACAGGTCAACTGCAGCATGTATGAAGCTCTGAGAATGTTGCCTGGCACACATTAAATCTTATGTTCATACCTATGTATCTTATTGTTCTTATTAATTTACTTTACCACTTTTGCTTTCAGAATGCTCAGCCGGATAAGGAAATCGTTGTGGACATGATAATGTTCCTGTGGCAGAAATGCAAATTAGGGATGCAGCGGGTCACTGTGTCCAGAAATGACTATGCAAAGTTTACCCAGAAGATCAGCACTAATAAAGTATTCCTTTTTGTTTCCCTTCATATGCTTTTTGTTATTGCTAATTTCATTTGTGATGCGCATTTCAAATCTAAATTTTCCCTACTTACCCACCTGCATAATTACTGTTCTTTAAATGTAGTAATGAGGGAACCTTTGCTTTAAGTGTATTCCCTGAACTTCTGCTCCAGCTTAGTTTTGGGAAACAGGGAGGTGTTTCAGTTTTTTCAAGGAGGAATAAATATGGTATGTTTAAGGTTATATGAACTTGAATAAATTCATTAAGATGGTGAATAACAGAAAACAAATAGATAAGGCATTTTAGCTCTCTGGTAGCTCAGACAGTCAAGTGTCTGCCTACAATGCGGAAGACCCAGGTTTGATCCCTGGGTTAGGGAAGATCCGCTGGAGATGGAAATGGCAACCCACTCCAGTATTCATGCCTGGAAAACCCCATGGACTGAGAAGCCTGGTGGGCTACAGTCCATGGGGTCACAAAGAGTCGGACCCGACTTCACTTTTCGCTTTTCACTCTCTGTAATAGTTCTCTGTTTAGACTGAAGAGCTCTCTCGCGGAGGAGGAGAAGGTGGAGCAGGTGGATATTGTAACCTGGGAACTTAGGAGAGAGTGTTTTAACAGTCTGCTGTGACTCTGGAGCCTCCTAAGATTAGCTGTATTAGGATGCATGGACATAATTTTATCATATACTCTAATGAAACAATGATCTGGGCACATAAATGTTATTTTCCCATTTTAACTCCCAAAGTGTGATGGCTAATTTTATGTGCTAAGCTTTGAGGTTATAGGCATGAAAGACAGATTCCAAAGCACCTGGTGTAGAGCCTGAAACACCTACTTCCCCCTCACTATTTGGGAGGACTTTGATAGTGATAGTCACTGCTGCTTTCTGAAGGGAGAATGAGAATTTTGAGGATACAGATAATCTTCACTGATACATAAAAAAGTCAGATGATAAATTTTCTATTATAGCTATAGATATGCAGACTACAAACTAAATAATTCTTCTTCATGAATATGTATAAACAGAGTGATCATTAACTATCATCTTATTAGGATTATTGATTTTCTATTATTTATAATTAAGATCCACTGATAAAAAGGTGTTACTCAGTCGTGTCTGGAGCTTTGCGACCCCATGCACTCTAGCCCACCAGATTCCTCTGTCCATGGGATCCTCCAGGCAGGAAACTAGGGTAGGTTGCCATTCCCTTCTCCAGGGCATCTTCCTGACCCAGGGATCGAACCCAGGTCTCCCGCATTGCAGACGGATTCTTTACCATCTCAGTCACCAGGGAAGCTAGTACCTGTATAACATTATATGATTAGAAGGTGGTGATTTCAAGGAAGTACTCGATTTTATAAAATGTGACTCTTTCTACAATGTAGTGCACTTTCAATTGATTTTACTGTGTATTTTCTCTTTTTAGTGGATTTATCTTCTGTGGCAGATAAATGAAATCATTCACTGCTATAAGATGGAAGATATTGACGTTGTGATGGTGGCAGAGGTCACGTTACGATTAAGTGAAATATTGGAGTCTTTAGGAAGCCCAAGAAGAAAATTTAAAAAATTTCTAGGTAAAATATTGAATTAAAAGGCATGAGGTTCTATATATATATATGAATATATAAGCATAAACTGTAATACTGTTTAACATCTGTTAATGGAAATCATACATTTCAGTATTGTGCTTCATGGATGATTTATAATCAAAGATAGAAGTAATATAGGTTCAACCAAGTTGATGTTAAAAAAGAAAAGGTTATATGCTTTCTGGTTCAGTGGCAAATGAAAATGTTTGCGTCTTCTCCTCACTTGTATATTTCCCTTCTCTGCCCCTCACTGTCCACCTACACCACTCACCCTTCCCCTCCGTTCTTCCTTCTTTCTTCCTTCTTTCCCCTCGTTTTAATCCTACATCCTCTTCTTCCATTTCCTGCTAGAGTTTATGCTTCTTGAAGGAAGAGAATGTATTCTGGTCACCATAGTTTGTGACACCATCATGCTGCCTGCCACAGAGGAAGAGCTGGAATGAGTGGATCCTTGTCCTTCTACCTTTTATCTCCTTATTAAGTCTCTTCTCTCTTGATTCCCTCCTGTGAAAATTCTTCTTCTTTCTTCCTTTGTCCTGTTTCTTCTTTTCTTTTTCCTCTTTATCTTCTTCCTCTTTTTGCCCCCTTCTCACTCATTCTCCTCCTCCTCTCCCTGTCCAATCCCTTCCCGCCACTATTCTGCTCTCCTTCCGGGAGGTGCCTTCTCTCAGAGGATGCTGTGACCTCTTCATTCTTTCTTCCGCCTGTGATGGAGCCCCAGAGTTGTCTGTGTCGTCAGGTAGCTCACATATAGAAAATGAGGTAGAGGAGCATAGGGGCGCCTGCTTTCCTGTCTCACCCCTCTTATAGTGTATGTGTGACATCTGAGGGGTTCGGTAATAAAATAGTTATTGTAATAATTGTTCTCCCAAAGATTCGCTAATCTGGCTCCACCTGTTCTCCATTGTTGAGCTCAGCTTTGCAGATGGGATTAGATAACTATGGTTCTCAAAGTTTGCTTGATAGAAATATCACCTGGAAATGTGTTAAAAATATGAGGCTCAGTTCTATTGCACCTCAGCTAGTATGGACTTTTCTAGTCTTGATTAGCTTACCAGGTGATTTTGATACACTTAGAAGTTTGAGGATCACTGGTCTCTGGCTAGCTAACACTTTCAATGACTTGAAGTCATATTTTTTTCTAACTTGATAATTTTTGTTTTGTGTTGGGGTATAGCCAATTAACAATACTGTGGTAGTTTCAGGTGAACGGTTAATGGACTCAGTTTTGCATATACATGTATCCATTCTCCTCCAAGCCCCTCCCGTCCAAACTGGCACATAGCATTGAGTAGAATTCTAGGTACTAGGTGATAGGTCCTTGTTGCTTATCCATTTTGAATATAGCAGTGTGTACATGACCTTCCCAAACTTCCTAACTATCCCTTCCCTGCCCCAGCAACCATTAGTACATTTTCTAAGTTTGTGAGTCTTTTTCTTTTTGTTAGTAAGTTCATTTGTGTCATTTCTCTTTAGATTCCACGTATAAGGGGTGTCATATGATATTGGCCTTTCTCTGTCTTGAAGTCATACTTTTTGACATATCCTGTCTTAAAACATTTTTCCTTTAAAAAATTTTTTATTATGTAGAATTTCGAATAGAGACATGAAATAAGTCACTGCGCACTCATCATCCAGTACCAGTAATTATGAACATTTTGCCAACCTTATTTAATCTCTCTTGGCAACACTTTCTTTTTTCCTGGAGAGTTTTAAGGTAGACAGCATGTCGTTCACCACCAAATACCTCAGCATATACACATATGTGTGTGTGTGTTGGTCTATCTAACAGAAGGTTTTTTTTCTTTTTACACAACCACAATGCTATTAATACATTATACCTTACAAAATTAGCAAACATTCCTATGCCCCTGATTGTATTAAAATCTCTTAAGTTGGTTTGTTTCAATCAGGATCCAACTGAGCCCATACATTTTATTTTCCATCATGTCTCTTAAATCTCTCTCTGTAACCTATAGTCCTCCTCTCCTTAACCCTGAAGAAACTGAATCGTCTCCCTGGAAGATTTCCCACATACTGGATTTGGCTATTTGCGTCCTTATGGTGTTATCTTGTTTCTCTACCTGGTAGTTAGATCTATCAGGCTGGTTATATTCAAGTGATACATTTTCAAAAAGTTTTCTTGTCAATCTTATTTTTTTTGGCAAGCGTATTTCATGCATACTCCCTGTTGCATTGAGTCAGGAAGTATGTAATACCTGATTGTCTCACTTGTTATGATACAAAGATTTGCCAGCAAGTTCAGGTGTTGTCACCTTGACCTTTTTCCTGGATTGGTTTCCCCAGAAGCAGATTCTGAGACAAAGAGTTGAGTGTAGCAGTTTATTTGGACTGCTATCCAGGGAAGCAGGGTGGTGGAGTGAAGCGAGACAGAGGAAAGGAAGCCAGTACAGGGTACCGGATGTTCATGAGAAGGCTGCTGTTGTGGGTATAGGGCTCATTCCCACAAGGGGCTTCCAGAAGACTGTATAGAATGTGCCTTAAAGAGCTGGGAGGTTGGGGTGTTTGTTCGACCATTATCTGTCATTGGTTGAAGGCTACTAGAGTAGGGCTAGAGGGAAGCCAGAAGGGGCTTCTGACTTCTATCATCTCACCCGTAGTTATTCTGTTGATTTCTTAAGTGCAGAACTTGCTTCATCAGCTATTTGGTTAATCTGGTTATTTTTAATCTTGTGGTAGACACTATATTTGCTACCAATATTTTATAAAAGTAACTTGAAGCCTTAGATGATTTGTTCTTCCAGGGAAGATTTATGCTTGCTTTTGCCAGATATATGAAGGCAGTGCAACTCCAGGTTCCCATTAATCCACTTTGAGATATTAAGATAATTTAAATTTGAGATGCTCTTTATTCAGCATATTTTCAGTTACTCTGACTCCTAGGATGTAGCCCCTTCTGGCTTTTCACCCTTGGTGGGCCCTGGATACCAATCTCTGTTGCTTTAGCTCCTCAAGGCTGTCAAAGCAACATTCAGCTTCTCAGCTTACCTTTCCAGAACTGACGAAAATCTTCGGAGGGAAAAGTAGCTCAAAGGACATGCTCTAGGCCCCTGGCTCTATTCCCAAGATCCAGGGGATACTCTCTTTCCAAGATACTGGCTATGTACTGATATTTTCATTATTTTCTTAGCTTGCAGATAAAAAAAAAAAGCCCTGTATTTTTCCAGCTTTTCCAGCCAGGGGAATGTTTCCAGAATATCTGTTACTACAACCAAAAAGTCTAATGATTGCTTTTAGAAAAAAAAATATCTATTTCTTATTAAATTTTATTGTTTTGTTTACTTTGGGGAGACTAATGTTTTATTATATTTTATATTCTTTAATTATGGATGGGCTCATACAACTGACTATACTGATCCTTTGTTAAAATATTTGATTTCTAAAAATGTAATCAATATTAGAGCATGATCCATTTGTAAGTTTGAAAACATCTACATTTATGTCACGAGCAGTTGTTCCCATTTAGATATGTAAATTTTTTTTCCAACAATGTTATTCTTATCATCTTATTGGCACATAAAATATGAAGTATAAGTCATTCTTTCTAAGTTAATTATGATAATCTGCTTTAAGATATTTATTAATATTAGTCTATTAAGTAATTCATTGTTTAATTGGAATTACTGAAAAATTTTTAGACCGGGAAATTAGCATTGTCATATACATTTTTATTATTTGTATTCCTTTAATTAAAGCCAGACTTCTCTGACATTTGTCTAAATTTGCTGTTATTTTATGTATGCTTTTCAATGGATTTTCCATAGAATATAGAGAAAGACAATCTCTTTACCATAATATTACCATGCTGATGACCAAAATTTTTGAATTGGTTTGTTGTATTACAAAGTGCTCTTAAATTTACTTTTATAAAGACAAAATATAACTAGCTGGAAGAAATAATTTGGTATGCAACTTCTAAGTGTTGAATCATTTCTAAACTCATGAATAATTAAAAAGATAACTAATTTAGTATAATGTTTTTTTATGATTATGATTCACTGTTAATTGCCATTTTTTTCTGTCATCCTTTTATTTCCTCTGGTCCTTTTTCTCTCCATTTCTTCCTCTCCTACTCACTCCTTCTCTTCCTATTTTTCCTTTCTTTTATTCTCTTTTTCCTCCCTCCCTCCCTTCTTTCTTCCTCTTTCCTTCCTTCCTCTCTTTCTTTCTGTTTTTCAGATGTATCTTTAAGGAAGGGGACTAGTGAATTCCTTGGGGCTCCGAAAGGGAGCATAGATATTCTTCCAATAATAAAGGTAAGGTACTGCAAAATATTTTAGAAAATACAGTTAAAAACATTTAATTTTAAATGTTTTAAAATTTAATTTTTTAAAAAACCATTACATCTGTAAATGTATAATGGTTAGTTATAGAAGTAATTTTGAGCATTTAATATCTGAGAAATTATGGTTTCTATATACATTGAGAACTGTAGGAATATTTTTCTACCTTTTGTTTTTACTTTAGAAAAAAATCCAATCAGCTTCAAAAATAAGCTAGATAAAGGGTCTTAGAAGGAGTTATAGTTATATTACTATTGATATTTTGAATGTTATATTTCATAGACTCACAGAGCAGGGATGTCCTCCTTAGCACTTACCTGCTTTATGAGTCCATGAGTCACAACATTCAAAAAAAGTAGCTCACTTTTTATCTTAGTGCTGTGTTTGTGAGGTTGATTTGTATAGTCACAGTGATCATTTTCACTACTACATTTTATTGGATCAAGGTTGCACAGCTAAGTGAATTTGAAGTTAGAGTGTTTCCTTCAAAGTTCAGGCATTTAGCAATTATGCTATGCTGTCCATTGATTTAAAAAGTGTCTTCAGAATATTTGTATAAAGTATACTTTTTTAATACACAAAAATGCAAGTGCTAAGAAACTGGGTATAAATAAAATATCATAAGTATATCAGAACTTTCTTGAATATTACATTCATCTCTAATAAAAGGCTTCAGGGAATGCAGTTTTGAATTTTCTGTGCTGTATTGTGTCTTGAGAGTTGAAAAATTTGAAATTGACAACAGAGGAAGTTTGAACTGCATAAGAGATTGAGGGGGCATAAGAGCTGTCTACCAGTGGCTTTTCCAGGGATCATTTGCAGTGCTTATTAAATACGTAGCTTCCTATTTTCCATTTTGGACATAGTGAATCATGATTTCAGGTATGAGATTCTCAAAAGTTTGTAATTCAGGTTTAAGGTTCTTAAAAGTTTGCCAGGTAGATTCTTAAGGAAACTGGAATTTAAGGATTACTTGCTTAGAGTGCTGGCACTTATTCTGAGAGGCTTTGTACAGGAATAGGTATACTAGCAGAAGTTACAAAGTACTAGATTTTGACTTGGATAGAAAAATTCTGGCGATTAAAGGCGCTAAATGAAATGGATTTCTTAGAAAGTGACCATGAAGAAACGGAAAATCATTTATGAATTATTGCTACTGTTTTTGAATTAGAAAAATGCACCCTTTCTTTGATATAATTTATTGCCATCTGCTAGGAAATTTTCAAAATAAACATAGAAGTCTATGATGACTACAGTGTGAATAGCACCTCTAAACTTGTGCCATATGCTACCTGCTCAGTTATATGGGAGTGTGTGGTATATGGAGTAGGGCTTCTTCACTGATATGGCGTAAGGGCATAGCAGTTGATATTGGGGGACTTGGAGTTGAATTCTGACTTTAATGTTGACTGTGTGATCTTAAATAAACTAATCTGTTTGAGTATGTGTCCTCCTTTGTAAGATGATAACAATAATATCTATTCTACTGGTAGTTTTTAAGTGGTTCTGTCCAAATGAGGTGTTGGTAACACTGTGGCACATGGTGGCAACTCAGGTTTTCTCTTACATTTCACAAAGGGCACTGAATCTCAACCTAGAGTCTCAGAGCTATTTGGAAGGGAGTGAAGTGGGGAGGAGTGAGAATTTATAGAAAGGAAAGTCCAAAATCCATTTGCTCACCTAGCAGAGTCTGCAGGTGGGGTAAACTGTGTATCTTGCATGTTCGTTGTTCATGTTCAGCCCCTAAGTTGCATCCCACTCTCTGCAACCGCATGGACTGCAGCACTTCAGCTTTCCCTGTTTTTCACTATCTCCTGGAGTTTGCTCACACTCATGTCCATTGAGCTGATGATGCCATACCATCTAGCCATCTCATCCTCTATTGCTCCCGTTTCCTCTTGTCCTCAGTCTGTCCCAGCATCAGGGTCTTTTCTAATCAGTCAGCTCTTGGCATCAGGTGGCCAAGATATGATATCTTGCATATACACATGCAACTATTTAAAAAATACATAGGGTACTATTGTGATTATATTTTTTAAAATTTACTTTAAAGTTTTACTGAATTCATGGCTATTTTTGACAAATGGATTATAGTGTTAGTTGCTTAGTCATGTCCAACTCTCTGTGACCCCATGGACTGTAACCCACCAGCCTCCTCTGTCCTTGGAATTCTCCAGGCAAGAATACTAGGGTAGCCATTCCCACCGGAGAATAATAAGTACCTCATAGGATTATGGTAATTTAAAAATTAGTCCAGATAAAGCATTTAGCCTAGCACTTGGAACACATTTTAATTCAATATTAGCTGTAATGATATTACAGTATTAGCTGGGCTTCTCTTGTGGCTCAAATGGTAAAGAATCTGCCTGCAATGCAGGAGACCCAGGCTCAACCCTTGGGTTGGGAGGATCCCCTGGAGAAGGAATTGGCAACCCACTTCAGTATTCTTGTCTGGAGAATTCTATGGACAGAGAATTCCATGGACAGGCTATAGTTCATGGGATCACAAAAGAGTCGGACATGACTGAGCAACTAACTTTCATTTTCACTAGCTGTAACGTTAACAAAACTGACGGTGGTGGTGATGACGATGCTAGAATGTGTGTGTTTGTTGGGGAGGTCTTTGAAACCTTTTGGTGTTAAAAGCTGTGCTTAGAGACTTCTGTTTATGGCTAAATGGGAAACTAGATGACTGAAAAAAGCTCTTGCTGCAAAACACCTGGAAATTTTGGAGAAAATTGAACAAATATCTTCAAGCACACCACAGAGTTCACAGGAAAGTAAGGTAAATTCCAGGAGCCAAAATAAAAAGGAGAACTGAAAACCAGAATGGTCAGTTTATGAATAGATGCTGCAGTAGGCTGTTGGTCTCAATTACAAAGAAATTTAAATTCACCACCACCTAGGGGAAAGAGATGAGCCTTGGACACGTGAGAGATGGGGCTTACAACTCAGACTCACACATTTAGTTAGAGCCCACAAGACTTATCCCAGGAAAAGGTCAACTAGAAAAGCATCTGCCTATTTGGTAAGGAGGTTTCTCAGTTTGGGCATTGAGAAGTGATGTAAACAAGAGAAGGGCTCTCTTCCTAATAATTTGGGCGCCCTCATGTTGGTCTGTCATTCAAATTTACACTGCTTGAGTTGCTCAGGAAACTCTCGGAGCCTGTGATTCCTTTCTTTTATAATTAAACAATTTTATTGAAGTATAGTTGATTTATAATGTTAATTTCTTCTGTACAGCAAAGTGATTCATTATGCATCTATATTCTTTTCCATTATGTTTTATCAGGAGGTACTGAGTATAGTGCCCTGTGCTGTATGGTAGGACCTTGTTTATGAATGTGTGATTCTTGAATGGAGATATCTAGCTATATATATATGTTGAATGGATGTGTGTAATCAAATTATGTATATTCCAGAATGCAGGGATGTTTGAACACTAGAAATTCCATAATGCAATACACCACATTTGCAGATGACAAGGAAAAAATATGACCACATCATCAGAAAGAGATGCAACAAAAGCATTTGACAAAATTCAACAACCACGTTTTAAAAAATAACTCTTAACAAGTTAGGAATAGAAGAGAACTTTTGTATCCCATAAAGGGCATCAGCCAAGACCTTTAATGACCATTACACCTATGGTAAAAGATTAAAAGTAATCCCTTTATCTTGATGTAAAAACTTAGATGTCTGTCATTCTTCTAATCAACATGCCTCAGGGGTCTTAGCTGTGTGAAAAAAGAGAAGCATAAGAAAAGGTAGACCTGTAAAGAAGTCTCAGACTAGGATAATAACATTGCACACTTTTAGTAATAGCAGTCTAAATGTCCACTGGGGAAGAGTGAATAAGTGAATTGTGATGCAGTCCTCAGCATAATACCATTTCATCCTGGCCGTAGAAGGCGAATCAGCTGCAGTGGCCTTGAACTAGAGTCAGCTGGTATCATTGCTATCCCACTTCCGTAATCAGCTTCACACTAGAGCAAGAAAGACCTGGAGCTACATTTCCCACCATCTCATTTCCATATGGTTAGTCTTTCAATTAGGGGTATTTGAATGAATTTGTTATACACAAGGGAAGAAAGAGTTCTTATACTGCAGAGGAGGATGCAAGAAGATCATTGATCAGCCTTGTTGAGCAAGCCCTTGCCGTTCATTTGTTTCAGTGTGGTAGACACTTGAGATTGTCACCTGGCTCCTGGATTCTTAGCTTGCTGCATGCAGTTAAGTCATCCCTGGCAGCTCTCTTGATCTTTGCTCCCCCAGGGCTTCCAGCAGTGATGGACACTTCTAGGTCTGTCCATTAAATCCCTTTCTGCTTGGAATACTTAGAGTTGCTCTGTGTTCTTAACCAGACCCTGCCAGACACCCTGAGTTGCAGGAGAAGGTTTCAGTGACATATGGTTGAGTGAAAAAAATGAACTGCAGAATTTTACAAGGGAATCAAAAACATGCAAAGCTATATTGCATCTTGTTAGTGGACACATACATATGTAGTAGACATTTAAAAACATGCGAAAGAATGAAAACCAAATTCAAGGACAGTGTCTTCCTTGGGGTAGGGGTTTTGAATTACTGTTAAGTTTGGAAGTGCTGTATATGATTTTTCCCTTAAATCTGAATTTTCTGTTTTGTTTATAAAATTACTTTAGAAAAAACCTGAGGAACAGCTATTTTTGGCCTATGAACTTCTTGACAAAGCCATTGGTAGCATCAATTTGAGCTGCACTTTAACCGCTTTGCCGAATGGATCATCAGTGGTTGACCATTGCTATGCCACGGTGAGCATGAGAAACGTACATTAGTCGTGTTTCCTTAACTAGGAAGCATGGGTAACCAGAGAGTGGTCTATGGGGGCCCCCTCAGACTGGAAATGTGCTCCTCTTCTCTCAGAGGAGACCGAGGAGGGTGTGGAGTCTGAACCTGTCACTGAAAGGCCTCTGGGGAATGTGGAGAGTGATGAATTATTGTGCAAGCCAGATTTTAAAGGGTTAAGAAGTGAGCATACTTACAGGCTAAGAATAAAATGATAACCTGAATGACAGTAGGATAGAGCTATTTTTGTATGTTTCGATAACTGTATTCCTTTTTAATTTTGCTTCAATTCTACCAAAGCACACCCACTGTATAGATGGAGACATGTGCAAACCAGTCACACCGAATAATTTCATAATGGACTTGCATCTTGAGCTAATTCAAGCCCAGCACCGAATATCTGTTATGCTTCTTGACCAGTTGCAAGGTTAGTAGTCATCAAAGCAGATAACTTGTTCTGAATCCATTTTAAGACATGTTCAAGAATGTGTGAAGAATGTTCTTGTTGACTGGGTATTTTTCAGATAAACTTTGTTGCTTTGTTTTTTCTTACTTCCCTGATTAATATCCATAGATATTTTTCACTATTTCTTTACACCTTGGTTAGCAAATCTGTAAACTTCTGAAAAATTAAATTGTTTGAGTTATAGTAAATTACTGGTATTTTATTTTTAAAAAATTTTTTAATTAAAAAAATTTTTTAAACTTATTTATTTATTCATTTTAACTTTACAGTGTTGTATTGGTTTTGACATACATTGACTTGAATCCTCCATGGGTGTACACGTGTTCCCCATCCTGAAGCCCCCTCCTGCCTCCCTCCCCACCTCGTCCCTCTGGGCTATCCCAGTGCACCAGCCCCGAGCACCCTCTCTCATGCATTGAGTCTAGACTGGCGACTCGTTTCACATATGATAATATACATGTTTCAGTGCTATTCAATTAAGCAAACATTTACTGAAGTGAATATCAAGATCTGGGAGCTGTTTTCAGGCTTGGTCTAAAAGAGACACAGCCTTTAATTTTGAGCTCTAGATAAGTAAGCCAACTATAACAGTCAAGGCTCTTAAATGCAGTGGAAGTGGACTCGGAGTGTTTGCTCTTGGCACACAGAAGAGTGTAACTGACAAGAAGGTCAGGGATGGCTTCCCGAAAGAGATGAGAGCTGACCAGAAAGCTAGCAGATGTCTTTATGAAGAACACTGAAAAGGAGGCAGTCATTTTGAATGGAGAAAGCAACTTTTAGCAACGTGGGAGCAATTATATGAAGTATAGAAACTGCTGGAATTCTCTTACGGCTGCAGTAAAGAGCGCATGTGGGAGACTGACACAGCTAAGCCTAGAGGTGGATTACAGAGCTTGAAGGGTTAAAGGGTTTATGTAATGTCCTGAAACTACTGAGCTGGCCTGAACTGAACTGCATTGAAAAATTTAGAAAGGTATCTCTGACAGCAGTGTCAGAGGCTGGATGAGTTGGATTATGTTGCATCATATGCACGGTTTGTTGTTCAGTCGCTCAGTCATGTCCAACTCTGTGCGACCCCATGGACCCCAGCACGCCAGGCTTCCCTGTCCTTCACCATCGCCCGGAGCTTGCTCAAACTCATGTCCATTGAGTCGGTGATGCCATTCAACCGTCTTGTCCTCTGTTGTCCCCTTCTCCTCCTGCCTTCATTCTTTCCCAGCATCAAAGTCTTTTCTAATGAGTCAGCTCTTCGCATCAGGTGCTCAAAGTATTGGAGCTTCAGCTTCAGCATCAGTCCTTCCAGTGAATATTCTGGATTGATTTCCTTTAGGATTGACTGGTTTGAAAATAGATTTAGTCAAATGCTGGTTAATTAAATAATATTTGAGTGCAGATTTTTTTCTCCTCAGCTTTATTATTATTGACAATTATATTTTGTAAGTTCAAGGTGTACAATGTGTAGATCTGCTACACTAATACATTGTAAAATGATCATTGTTATAGCATTAGCTAATAACTCCAGCATATTACATAGTCACCATTTCTTTTTTTGTGGTGAGAATATTTAAGATTTACTCACTTAGCAACTTGTAAATATACACTCCAGTATTATTAGCTATGATCCATGGTATATATTAGCTCCCCAGAGTTTATTCTTCTTATGATTGGTAGTTTGTACCCTTTCACCAATATCTGTTTCTCCACTCCCTCAGCCCCTGGTAACCTCCACTCTACACTGTGTTTCTATGAGTTTGGCTTTTTTAGATTCCTTGTATAAGTGATACCATCCAATATTTGTCTTTCTCTGTATGATTATTTCACCTAGCATGATGCCCTCAAATTTTATCCATGTTATTGCAAATTGCAGGGTTTCTTTCTTTCTCATGAATGAATAATATTCCATTGTTCATGTGATATATATCTATGTCTATCTACCTCTATATGTACATCACATCTTCTTTCTACATTCACCCATTGACGGACACTTAGGTCATTGCAATATCTTTGTTGCCATATCTTAGCTATTGTGAATAATGTTGCATTGAAAATGGGACCATAGATATCTCTGAAATCTTATTTTCATTTCCTTTGTGGATATATCCAGAAGTACATTTCTGGATCCTATAGTAGTTCTATTTTTAATTTTTGGAGATCTCCATAATGTTTTCTATAGTGGCTTAACCAATTTACACCCCCACCAATAGTGCACAGTGGTTCCCTTTTATCCACATCTTCACCAGTGTTTGTTATCTCTTGTCTTCTTGATGATCAGTTCAGTTTAGTTGCTCAGTTGTGTCCAACTCTTTGCAGCCCCATGGACTGCAGCACGCCAGGCTTCCCTGTCCATCACCAACTCCTGGAGCTTACTCAGACTCATGTCCATTGAGTCAATGATGCCATCCAACCAGCTTATCCTCATCATCCCCTTCTCTTCCCATCTTCAATCTTTCCCATCATCAGGGTCTTTTCTAATGAGTCAGTTCTTTGCATCAGGTAGCCAAACTATTGGCACTTTAGCTTCGGCATCAGTCCTTCCAATGAATATTCAGGACTGGTTTCCTGTAGGATTGGCTAGTTTGATATCATCATTCTAGTTGATAGCCATTCTAATAGGCATGAGGTAATGTCTCCTTGTGGTTTTGATTTGCATTTTCCTGATGATTAGTAATGTTGAGCATCTTTTCATGTACTAGAGAGCTATTTGTATATTTTCTTTAGAAAAATGTCATTTAGTTATTCTGCCCATTAAAATCAGAGTTTTATTATTAAATTATGAGAGTTCTTTATGTATTTTGGAGATATGTGCATACATATATTTACATGGAATTAGTTATGATTTCTTTGCAGTATCTGGATCTGCTTGATATTTTTCTCTGCCTTATTGAACTGCCACTCTGGCACGGATGATCTTTTTTCCTCCTGTCACCCTTTACTGTCTATGCTGCTGTCTGACTAATGTTGCCTAATGACTGCTTTTGTCATTCTTATTCAAGGACTTTACAATGGGCGTCTGTTGATGATTGTGCTATAAAGTGTGACTCCTGTATTGGGCATTCACATTTTTCTTGCAGTCTCATCTTTCTTATCTCCAATGATTATAATCATGAGAGCTATCACTTAATTAGCATTTATAATACTCTAGGTGCTGAGAGAATGGTGCAATATTTTCTGTTTTCCATGCAGGTAAATTTCCTTATCCTTTGCCATTAACGACTTTATATTTTTTAATGGTGTCTGTTGATATCTTTTTATCAGGCAGTCATCATCCCATGGTGGCTCATGTGCATTAGCACAAATAATTAAACCTCAATAAAAGGGGTTTATTATAAGGTTGTTACAGGTACCCTATTGCCAGGTCTTTTGAGAACCAGACCTATAAAATCAAGAATGTTTATTGATATATTTTTTACCTCCCTGGGTCAGCATACCTTCATCTTCTTTTCCCTCATCCTGCTACCTATTTCCTGGACCACCATGATGGTCAGTCTCAGCTACACACCAGGATCTCTCACTGCTCATAACCAGCTGGCAGTAATTTGTGTGTTAGTTGAAAATTTTGAGAGAGGCTCTGATTTTATCAGCCGCAGATAGAGCAAAGTGGAGATCTTCATGTGGTACCCAGAATTCTTGCAGGGACCATGGATGGAGCAATTTTGAAAAGCTTTAGAGGAAGGAAAGTGACCAAAAGTAGGTTGGATCCTATTTATCAACCTTCAAGATGATTTTATTTAAGGTGAAATAGAAAATCAAATATTTTTATAACTTGAAAATTCTTCATGTTCTCATACTGTGGCTAATAAAAGAATTTAATGATAAAACTCTACTAGATTTGTTTGAATTTTTATCTATTAGTGAAAAAAGATGACCTGATAGAGGACTTGATTTAGGTCATACCTGAATGGTCTAGTGGTTTTCCCTACTTTCTTCAATTTAAGTCTGAATTTGGCAATAAGGAGTTCGTGATCTGAGCCACAGTCAGCTCCTGGTCTTGTTTTTGCTGACTGTATAGAGCTTCTCCACCTTTGGCTGCAAAGAATATAATCAGTCTGATTTCAGTGTTGACCATCTGGTGATGTCCATGTGTAGAGTTTTCTCTTGTGTTGTTGGAAGAAGGTGTTTGCTATGACCAGTTCTCTTGGCAAAACTCTATTAGCCTTTGCCCTGCTTCATTCTGTACTCCAAGGCCAAATTTGCCTGTTACTCCAGGTGTTTCTTGACTTCCTACTTTTGCATTCCAGTCCCCTATAATGTAAAGGACATCTTTTCTGGGTGTTAGTTCTTAAAGGTCTTGAGGTCTTTGTAGAACCAATCAACTTCAGCTTCTTCAGCATTACTGGTCAGGGCATAGACTTGGATTACCATGACAGTGAATGGTTTGCATTGGAAATGAACAGAGATCATTCTGTCGTTTTTGAGATTGCAGCCAAGTACTGCATTTCGGACTCTTTTGTTGAGTCCATTTCTTCTAAGGGATTCTTGCCCACCATAGTAGATATAATGGTCATCTGAGTTAAATTCACCCATTCCAGTCCATTTTAGTTTGCTGATTCCTAAAATGTCGACATTCACTCTTGCCATCTCCTGTTTGACCACTTCCAATTTGCTTTGATTCATGGACCTAACATTCCAGGTTACTATGAAATCTTGCTGTTTACAGCCTCATTCTTTACTTCCATCACCAGTCACATCCACAACTGGGTGCTGTTTTTGCTTTGGCTCTGTCTCTTCATTCTTTCTGGAGTTATTTCTACACTGATCTCCAGTAGCATATTGGGCACCTACTGACCTGGGGAGTTCCTCTTTCAGTGTCCTATCTTTCTGCCTTTTCATACTGTTCATGGTGTTCTCAAGGCAAGAATACTGAAGTGGTTTGCCATTACCTTCTCCAGTGGACCACGTTTTGTCAGAACTCTCCACCATGACCCGTCTGTCTTGGGTGGCCCTAGATAGCATGTAAAGCGTGAACTTCCAGATTTTCATGCTGGTTTTAGAAAAGGCAGAGGAACCAGAGATCAAATTGCCAACATCCTCTGGATCATCAAAAAAGCAAGAGAGTTCCAGAAAAACATCTATTTCTGATTTATTGACTATGCCAAAGCCTTTGACTATGTGGATGACAACAAACTGTGGAAAATTCTGAAAGCGATGGGAATACCAGACCACCTGACCTGCCTCTTGAGAAATCTGTATGCAGGTCAGGAAGCAACAGTTATAACTGGACATAGAACAACAGAGCGGTTCCAAATAGGAAAAGGAGTATGTCAAGGCTGTATATTGTCACCCTGCTTATTTAACTTAGATGCAGAGTACATCATGGGAAATGCTGGGCTGAATGAAGCACAAGCTGGAATCAAGATTGCCGGGAGAAATATCAATAACCTCAGATATGCAGGTAACACCACACTTATGACAGAAAGTGAAGAAGAACTAAAGAGCTTCTTGATGAAAATGAAAGAGGAGGTTGGATGCATGAGACAAGTGCTCGGACCTGGTGCACTGGGAAGAGCCAAAGGGATCGGGTCGAGAGGGAGGTGGGAGGAGGGATCAGGATGGGGAATACATGTAAATCCATGGCTAATTCATGTCAATGTATGACAAAAACCACTACAATATTGTAAAGTAATTAGCCTCCAACTAATAAAAATAAATGAAAAAAAAGTCACATCACGATCCACAAAAAAAAAAAACAAAAAGAAAGTGAAAGAGGAGAGTGAAAAAGTTGGCTTAAAACTCAACATTCAGAAAACTAAGATCATGGCATCTGGCCCCATCACTTCATGGCAAACAGATGTGGAAACAGTAGAAACAGCAGCTGACTTTATTTTTTTGACCTCCAAAATCACTCCAGATGGTGACTGCAGCTATGAAATTAGAAGACGCTTACTCCCTGGAAGAAAAGTTATGACCCTAACCTAGACAGCATATTAAAAAGCAGAGACATTACTTTGCCAACAAAGGTCTGTCTAGTCAAGGCTATTGTTTTTCCAGTAGTCGTGTATGGATGTGAGAGTTGGACTATAAGGAAAGCTGAGCACCGAAGAATTGATGCTTTTGAACTGTGGTGTTGGAGAAGACTCTTGAGAATTCCTTGAACTGCAAGGAGATTCATCCAGTCCATCCTAAAGGAAATCAGTCCTGAATATTCACTGGAAGGACTGATGTTGAAGCTGAAACTCCAGTACTTTGGCCACTGATGCAAAGAGCTGACTCATTTGAAAAGACCCTGATGCTGGGAAAGATTGAAGGTGGGAGGAGAAGGGGATGACAGAGGATGAGGTGGTTGGATGGCATCACCGACTCAACGGACTTGAGTTTGAGTAAACTCTGAGAGTTGGTGATAGACAGGGAGTCCTGGCGTGCTGCAGTCCATGGGGTTGATAAAGAGTCGGACATGACTGAGCAACTGACCTGAACTGAACTGAATGATAGAGGAAGCAATAATTCACAAATAGAGAGTTACTCTTTGGTGCTTAGAAGTATTTCCTTTCTTGAATGTAAAGCTAACTGTAATGACCGTCTTCTTCTTCTCTTTCTTTTTCAGTTTTGCAGATTCCAACTGTGAGCAAAAGTACATCTACCAAAGGTACAGAGACACTAAAAAAAACTGCAAGCCCTGATTGTTTTACAGGTAATTAAAATTAGGAGAAAATGCCTTTCCAAATTTCTTCAAGATAGTTTTTATATTGCCCTTTTGGTAAAATAGTTGTCTGCTTTTACAGAATTAAGTGTAATGAATAAAATAAGGAAGAATAAGCTATCTAAAGCAATTTATTTGATGCAGAAAACTCTTCTAATGTTTGAGAACGATGCAACCTGTTCTTCTCTACAGAACTACTTGACGGTAATATTGTACCATTCCTTACTTTAGCCCAGACTTGAAACCCCTGTTAAAAATGAATGATTTATTGCTCCTTTTTCAAAATAATGTGTTGCCCTTAACATTAGATTATGAACTTTCAGATTTGCTGTGTTTAGTCCTCTCTGTGTGAAGTGAAATAGTTCTAAGCAGGAAAATTAATGTATATCTCCTGCCTTGAACTGTCTTGAGAAAGAAATTCTTCCTCTGCAGGGGGTATCTTACATAGGGAACCAAATAAAATCAGAAGGGTTCAAAATGAGGTAAACTGTAGCATGTAAGTGACACTGTGCAAGCATAAGTGTATTCCTTACTATGGAACTGAAATACTTAACGTCCTTAGGCTACGGCACCTTTCCTAAGATGGAGATTGATGATTTGTGGACCAGTTGCCTTGCTGTTGTCTCTCTGTGACCTGGAAATTGTTCTGTCTTCTTACTAATTCATTATGTTGATTTTAGAGTTTAAATTCCTGAGGGGAATCACATTTCTGTTTTATTTTGTCCCTATGCATCACAAAGCTTTGGTTGTGTAGGCTGAATGAATGGCACATGGTAAATTAGAGACTGCCAGTAGCTTGACTGACACAGGATAGAAGAGTGTAGGTCAAAGCTAGGGGAGGATACAGAGTTGAAGAGTCTGACATACAGAGGGGGTCCTATAATAGGAGAGGGAAAGGAGATGGGACTGAAAGCACATACAAAGCGATTCCTCTCCAATGGAGGGTGGACTGCAGAGCAGGCACCTCATCCCTCTGGTGTAGAAGGCAAGGAGCCACAGACAGATGTAGATTTCAGTAAGTCTCTTGTGGAGGCAGAGAGTTGAGTGGTTACTTTCTTATCTGAATCATCTGTTAAAGTAGGAGGCAAGGCGATCTGCCAACCATGGAGTGTGGGGCTGGGTAGATGGACTGAGGAGAGAGAAGGTGATGGGAGAGTGGAGAGGAATGGATGAAGGCGCTAACTCTAAGATAAAGGACTGGCCAGCATCCTGAAGTTCTAGCTGAGGTTGAAGTCCATGGATTTCCAGAAGGCCCCATCTGAATGGTATGATATTATCCTGGTGTGGTATTCTTAGTAGCTGTGACAGTAGAATTCTTGTGACAATAGAGATCTGTATCAGATTGGATTTTTTAAAAAGTATGAAAGTATAGGTTAAAAGTTCACAATGAGAAATGGGTGCAGATGGAATAGGGAAGGCAGTAACACCCACCAAGGCTTTTAAAGACTTGGTAAACTATGGAGATATCAAGAGATCAGGCTTCTCTATGAGGTCGGGGGCCATAAAATCAGAATTTGAGAGAGCTAGAAGGATAGGTGTTTGAAGTCAGAAAGTAGAATATTGGAATTTCAGATTTCTGGCATGTAGGGTTTCCTGATCATGAGTCTGTCACTTCATTTATCCAACAAATGGTTTTGAGGGCCTGTGATCCATTGAGCAAATGTTTCAAAGCAAGTTGACAATGTGCCTGGTATTATATGCTGAGTATAGGGGATAAAAACAAAGATCCTTTTTTTATTCAACTGATACTGATGGATTGCCTACTCTTTGTGGTTTCTGCCTTCAAGATAAATCCAGTCTATGGGAAAATAGACATGTAAGCAAGTGATTATGAGTCATTGTCATAAGTGCTTTAATTGCAAGAGTGCCAGGGAAATTCAGGAAGAGAATACCTCACCCCGCAGTGGAGAATGTTTGAGGAAACATTCAGAAAAGATGACACAAAGTTGAATACTGAAAGACAGGCAAGAGTTGCCAGAGACAGAGAAAGAGAAAGGTGGAAAGGACATGCAAGGCAGAGAAAACAACTTGTGCAAAGGTCCTGAGGTGGGAAGGGTCACAGAATGCTTGTAGTCCTGTAGGCCCTTCAGTGTGACAGAAGCTGAGACGCAATGGCAAAGAGGAGGGGGTTGTTTGGAAAGGATGGTAAAAGGTGAGGCCAGAGAGAAAGTAGAGTCTGGTTCAAAAGAAATCTAAGGGTTCTGGATGGATGCTGCCAGCATTCAAGGGGAGGAAGTCTGTCCTGGTCCTATTCCGGGAGAGCCTTGATACATTAGAATCTCCAGTATTTGAATGAAGGAATTTGAGATGGTGTTGGGCAGTCTCAGCTGACCAGGCCAAGCGGTATCTGATCTCTGTTGGAAGACTCCTGGGGTGCGTTCAGGATCCCATTTCTTAGCAGATGCTTCTACAACCAATCTTTATTAGCCAGTGTTTGGAGGACATTGGTACTGCAGTCCTATTTCGATGGCAAGTAAAGCTTATCTTTTAGAAACTATTTCTCTCAGGACTCATCTCATGGCCTCTTAGAGTTCAGAGAGAGTAATCCTCCAGGATTTTCTCTTTTGTTTTATTATGACACAGTTTTGTCTTTATGCTATCACAATATACCCATTCCCCTGTTATGTCTCTATCTTCCCACTCTCGTGACTGGAAGCACACTGGAGACGTGGGAAAGCTGAAATGTTCATTTTCTTCTCCGTGTGTATCTTTTCTATTTCTTAAATGAAACTATTTTAACTTAAGAAAAATTATAATATCCTCTTAAACTCATGAGAAGCATTTAGAGGCTCCACTTTTTTTTTATGAGGGGCCCTCCATAAGGATTGTCACCAGCTGGGAAATGTTGAATATTTTTTTAGAAGTCCTGAAATTGTCCATGGCCATTTCTGCTCCTCCATGGAAATTTTTTTATCCTAGTGTTAAAAAGCTTAATGATTAGTCCTCAGGGTACTCTCATAAACGATGATGTTATGGATCAAATAATTGCCAAAATTTCTTTCCTTAAAGAAGACAAATAAATTTATTTCCCTTGGCAATCATTTTTTTTTCCAGCTACATTACAGCATACTTTACATTATCATCATCTGGTAATAGAATTATCCCCAAACCAGTATCTGATGTGTCACCTGATACCATAAAAAAGATTTGGAAAGCCTGGGTCTTTGCAGAACTCCTCAATAATTCATACCGTGTTTCAGTTTTTCAGAAGTTTCCTGACCTTGTAGAGATGAATACTCTCATCAGGTGTCTGTTTTATTCTAAGTCCATTAAAGGTGGACCAGCTTGTTGCCACAGATAAGGGACCAACTTTTGATAAGAACCTGTTAGCCTTCCAGATGAGATGGTTGGCTTATTTTTTTTATTGTGGGGATTTATTTTTCTCATTTTACTCTCTTGGTTATTTGACTTCTGGAAGTCCTTGCTGGCATTTTACACACTATACCTCTGATTTATTTTAATGGCTTGCACCTAGAACCAGCCTGAGATGTCCCTGATCTTCTGCTGATCAAGTAGAGGAATCAGCATATGGCTTATGATCTTCACTCTTAGTTCACTTCAGAGTCCAGTAGTCCAACATTGAGCATCTTTACAGTGCAGTTTCTCACTGGGCAGAGGCAGGAATACTCTTCAATACAAGTGCTAAGGGTACCAGGGCAGATTATATACTGCTGTTTTCTGTCGAGCATCCACTTTCCTTTCCAAATGCCACCTTTGAAGGAATTTCTTTTTCCCCACTAGATGTAACCAGGTGGGACTTTTCAGGGCCAGTCTTCTCAGCCAGCCAAGAGGATGACTGGTGAGGCAAGCTAGGCCGATAGGTTGTTCCCTCTTTGGAATCTGAATCTTGAGCAAAACTAGACAAAAACTAGTTGGCATTCAGGACTTTCCAGTTGTCTCAATGGGAAAGATTCCTCCTGCCAGTGGAGGAGGGGTTCAATCTGTGGGCCGGGAAGATTCCCTGGAGGAGGAAATGGCAACCCACACCAGTATTCTTTTTTTTTTTTTTCTTCCATTTATTTTTATTTGTTGGAGGCTAATTACTTTACAACATTGCAGTGGTTTTTGTCATACATTGAAATGAATTAGCCATGGATTTACATGTATTCCCCATCCCGGTCCCCCCTCCCACCTCCCTCTCCACCCCATCCCTCTGGGTCTTCCCAGTGCACCAGTTCTGAGCACTTGTCTCATGCATCCAACCTGGGCTGGTTATCTGTTTCACCCTAGATATACATGTTTCGATGCTGTTCTCTTGAAACATCCCACCCTCGCCTTCTCCCACAGAGTCCACAAGTCTGTTCTATACATCTGAGTCTCTTTTTCTTTTTTTGCATATAAGGTTATCGTTACCATCTTTCTAAATTCCATATATATGTGTTAGTATACTGTAATGGTCTTTATCTTTCTGGCTTACTTCGCTCTGTATAATGGGTTCCAGTTTCACCCATCTCATTAGAACTGATTCAAATGAATTCTTTTTGATGGCTGAGTAATATTCCATGGTGTATATGTACCACAGCTTCCTCATCCATTCGCCTGCTGATGGGCATCTAGGTTGCTTCCATGATCTGGCTATTATAAACAGTGCTGCGATGAACATTGGGGTGCACGTGTCTCTTTCGGATCTGGTTTCCTCAGTGTGTATGCCTAGAAGTGGTATTGCTGGGTCATATGGCAGATCTATTTCCAGCTTTTTAAGGAATCTCCACACTGTTTTCCATAGTGGCTGTACTAATTTGCATTCCCACCAACAGTGTAAGAGGGTTGCCTTTTCTCCATACCCTCTCCAGCATTTATTGCTTGTAGACTTTTGGATAGCAGCCATCCTGACTGGTGTATAATGGTACCTCATTGTGGTTTTGATTTGCATTTCTCTGATAATGAGCCACACCAGTATTCTTGCCTGGAAGATTCCATGGACAGAGGAGCCTGGTGGGCAGTCCATGAGGTTGCAAGGAGTCAGACATAACTGAGCATACACACACACACACACACACACACACACACACACACACACACACACACACAGAGTTGGCATTCATTCATTCTGATACCTCTGTCCTGATCAGATTCTTTTAGTTGTATTCTGAGGACCCTCTTGCCTCTGGTCTTGCTGTGGTCAAAGTCTCATTTTCCTGTTACTTCTGTTACCAAAGAACCCTAACTGATGCATCTAGTGATTGCCTTGTTCTGTTTGTTGAAACTTAAATCAGTAATTGACTGTTCCAAAATTCAGTTATAGTGCTTCAACTCTAAGCAAAGAGAGCATTATGGATTAGTAGATTATTTTTTATAATCAACACAAAATCTAATCTTATGGCCCTAATTTGGAACCATAACTAATGAAGACGCCCAGCCACTAGAAGTTCTAATCACTCCTGGCTTTAATATTTCCTGGATTTACAACTCAGGGCTTCCCAGGTGGCACAGTGGTAAAGAATCTGCCTGCCAGTGGAGGTGATACAAGAGACTTGGGTTTGATCCCTGGGTTGGAAGATCCCCTGGAGGAGGAAATAGCAACCTGCTCCAGTATTCTTGCCTGGAGAATCCCATGGACAGAGGAGCCTGGAGGGCTGTAACCCATGGGGTCGCAGAGTCAGACATGACTGGGGGACTGAACACAGTGTGGAACTCCTGAATCCTGTTGTATTAACTATGTTACCAACTGAAATGATTTCCCCTATTCTGTAGCATTTTAGTCAAATCAATCCTGTTTGCTGTTTTGAGGAAGAGTATATGTAAGCCAATTTATTTCAGAGGTCTCAGTTCTTTTAAATTGTTCCATCTTCCTCATGAAGAGTTAACGCCTTTTTGATTCTGACCCCCCTCTTATGAGGTCGTATTTTGACCCCAAGTCTTCAAAAGAAGACTTCACTCTTTTAGCATATTTACATTTTAGGGTGTTTTTCTTTTAAATATTTTGAGGTTATTGCAGAGAAAACATCACCTAGGTTGCCTTTTCATGCTTCTTTTAAACTTTACTTTGTATTAAGACAAGAAATCACAGTGGTTAGACGTAGAAGGATCTTGATTAGAGCTGTGGTTCTGCTGCTGACTAGCTATATGATCAAGGTCAAGTTTCTTATGCTCTCTTAAGTTTTAATTTCATTTGTAAAATGGATGATCTTGGGGAAGATTTAATGAAATGCCTGTAAAATGCTTAACATTTGGCACAGAGTAAGCAGTCAATAAGGGCTTCCCTGGTGGTTCAGATGGTAAACAATCTGCCTGCAATGTGGGAGACCTGGGTTTGATCTCTGGGTTGGCAAGACCCCCTGAAGGAGGGCACAGGAACCCACTGCAGTATTCGTGCCTGGAAAACCCCCATGGATTGAAGAGCCTGGTGGGCTACAGTCCACAAAGAGCGACTGAGCACAGTGTATGCAGTCGGTAAATGTTAGCCGTCATCATTACTACTACTTGTGTTCTCTGCCACTTTAAGCGCTCTGGGATGTTCTGTTTTGTCATATCAGGATAACTTTTGGTGCTTTCAATAGATTTTTCTTTATCAAACTACACATTTCTGTCTTTTCTCTTAGATCTTGTAAGTTGTATATTTTATTCTCAGCAATATTCTTTGTTAGGATTCTTGGATAGGACTTAACCTACTTTTCCTCTCCTTCTGAAATGTACATAATATTGTTGAGAACCCAGAATATACTTTGAGAGATCTACTAGATGAATAATAAATATGGCCCTTTATCTTTCCAGTCTTATGATTGTCATCATGCCCTTCAAAGTTGCATTACATCTTTCCATAAGTGTTCTGCTGCACTGTGGATGTTAAGGCATTTTCAGATATATTTAACATCAATCTGTCCGTATAAGCATTGCATACATGCTGCGTGCATACTAAATTGCTTCTGTCATATCTGACTGTCTGTGACCCTATGGACTGTAGCCCGCCTCTCCTCTGTCCATGGGATTTCCCAGGCAAGAATACTGGACTGGGTTGCCATGGCCTTCTCCAGGGGATCTTCTCGACCCAGGGATTGAACCCGTGTCTCCTCTGGCTCCTGCATTGCAGGCGGATTCTTTTTTTTTTTTTTCCATTTATTTTTATTAGTTGGAGGCGAATTACTTTACAACATTGCAGTGGTTTTTGTCATACATTGAAATGAATTAGCCATGGATTTACATGTATTCCCCATCCCGGTCCCCCCTCCCACCTCCCTCTCCACCCCATCCCTCTGGGTCTTCCCAGTGCACCAGGCCTGAGCGGATTCTTTACTGCTGATCAACCGGGGAAGCCCTTTTAAGTGTTGAGTAACTTATGAAAAGAAGTAGGTCACGTGTTCTCTAATGGGAACTATAGGGAGAGAGATTGCATTCAAATGATTGTACTTTGGACTTCAGTACTATTGTTTTGTGGCAATAAAACAGTATTTTTTTTTTAAATTATTTTTTGAAATTGAAGTGTTGCTGTACAATATCATGTAAGTAACAGGTGTACAATATAGTGATTTACAACTTTTAAAGGTTCTATTCCATTTATGTGCATGCTTAGTTGCTCAGTCATGTCCGACTCTTTGTGACCCTTTGGACTGTAGCCCTCTAGGCTCCTTTGTCCATGAGATTTTTCACGCAAGAATATTGGAATGGGTTGCTGTTTGCTTCTCCAGGGGATCTTCCCGACCCAAGGATCGAACCCATTTCTCCTGTATCTCCTGCATTGCAGGTGGATTCTTTATCTACTAAGCCACTGGGGAAGCCCTATTTCATTTATAGTCATTATAGAATATTGGTTTTATTTTCTGTGCTGTACAGTGTATCTTTGTAGCTTATTTTATTTTAAATTTAAAAAGTTATTGGAGTACAGTTGATTTACACTGTTGTGTTAATCTCAGGTATACATCAACAATCTTGGTTTGTAGTTTTCTTCTCTTGTATTATACTATCCTTGTCTGGTTTTGGTATCAGGGTAATGCTGGCCTTGTCAAATCAGTGTGTAAGTGTCCCCTTCTCTTCAGTTTTTTGAAATAATTTGAGAAGGATTGGTGTTAATTCTTTAAACTTCTGGTAGGAATTTACCACTGAAACCATCTAGTCCTGGACTTGTCTTTATCAGGAAGTTTTTGATTACTTATTAATTTTCTTACTTGTTACTAGTATGTTTGTGTTTTCTATTTCTTTATGGTATTTCACTGTTGGTAGGTTGTATATTACTAGAAATTTATCCACTCCTTCTAGGTTATTCAGTTGTTGGCATATAATTGTTCATAGTAGTTTCTTATGATTCTTTGTGTTTCTATGGTATCAGTTGTCTCCTCTTTCTTTTCTTTAATATGTGAGTCTTTCTCTATTTTTATTCATCTAGCTAAAAGTTTGTCAATTTTTTTAATCTTAAAAAACAGCTTTTGTTTTAGTTGAGCTTTTATATTGTCTTTATGGTCTCTATTTTATTTATTTCCCCTCTGATCCTTGTTATTTCGTCAACTAACTTTGATCTTAGGATTTTTGTTCTTTTTCCTTGAAGAAATTAGATAAAAAGTTAGTTTATTTGAGATCTTTGTTCTTATGGTGGACATTTTCACTATAAACCTTCTCTTAAAACTACTTTTGCTGAATCCTGTAAGTTTTGGTATGCTCTGTTTTCATTTGTCTTAAGATACTTTTTGACTTCCCTTTTGATTTCTTTTTTAAATTAATAATCTTAAAAACTGCTCAAATATATTTTTGGCCATTGAGCCTATAATCATATTTTTTTTCATTTGATTTATGGATAAGTTAAATTATATTCCTAGATTTCCTAGTATTAAATCATCCTTTTATTCCTGAGGAGACAACATAATTACAGTATATTCCTTTAATATATTATTAGATCAGTGAATTAGTACTTTATTTAGAATGTTTGCATTTGTATTTGTAAAAAGAATTCTCTGTTTTTAAGTGCAGTCGTTTTTTCAGGTTTTGTTACCAAAGCTGTAGTAGTTTTAGAATATATTTCAGAAGCTATCTATCTTTCTCTGTAGTTAGAAATTTAACAAATGACATAGGGATTATCAGTTCTTTGAGATTTGAAATATTAACTTTTAATAATATCATTTAAGATTGACACTTGTGGGAAGTAGGTTTTTGGATATCTGAGTTTCTTTCATCATTATTCCTGTGTCGAGATTTTTCTGCTTTTGTATTTTTGAGTTAGCTTCTGTATTTCCGTCTCCAGTGATCAGTGATAATGTGCATCTTTTCATCTGCTCACTGGCTATTTGTGTTATCTTCTTTGGAGAGATGTCTATTCAAACCCTTTGTTCATTTTTTAAAATTTATTTTTTATTGAAGAATAATTGCTTTACAGAGTTTTGTTGTTTTCTGTCAAACCTCAATATGACTCAGCCATAGGTATACATACATCCCCTCCCTTTTGAACCTCCCATCCCACCCCACCCCTCCAGGTTGATACAGAATCCCTGTTTGAGTTTCCTGAGCCAGACAGCAAATTCCCGCTGGCTATCTATTTTACATACAGTGATGTAAGTTTCCATGTTACTCTTTCCATACGTCTCACCCTCTCCCCATGTCCATAAGTCTATTCTCTATGTCTGTTTCTCCACTGCTGCCCTGTAAGTAAATTCTTCAGTACCATGCTTCCAGATTCCATATATATGTGTTAGAATATGATATGTATCTTTATCTTTCTGACTCACTTCACCCTGTAATAGGTTCTAGGTTCATCCACCACATCAGAACTGACTCAAATGCTCTCCTTTTTATGGCTGAGTAATATTCCACTGTGTATATGTACCACTACTTCTTTATCCATTCATCTGTTGATGGACATCTAGGTTGCTTCCATGTTCTCAAAGTTCAGTTCAGTTCAGTCACTCAGTTGTGTCCGACTCTTTGTGACCCAATGAACCACAGCACACCAGGCCTCCCTGTCCATCACCAACTCCTGGAGTTTATCCAAACTCATGTCCGTTGAGTCGGTGATGCCATCTAACCATCTCATCCTCTGTCGTCCGCTTCTCCTCCTGCCCTCAATCTTTCCCGACATCAGGGTCTTTTCAAATGAGTCAGCTCTTTGCATCAGGTGGCCATGTTCTAGCTATTGTAAATAGTGCTGCAATGAACGAGATACTTGTGTCTTTTTTCAATTTTGGTTTCCTCAGGTAAACCCTTTGTTCATTTTTTAGTGGAATTTTTCATTATTGTTTATTTTTATTATTTTATTATTTTTAAAATTTTTGCAACAGTTCTTTATATATTCTGAGTACAATTCCTTTATCAAATATATGATCTGCAAATATTTTGTTCCATTCTGTCAGCTGTCTTTATTGTTTTGATTATATCATTTGAGGTTTTTAATTTTGATGAATTTAAATTTATCTGCTTTTTCTTTTGTCGGTGTGCTTTTGGTGTCATATCTAAGAAAGCATTGTTTAACTCAAGGTTGTGAATATTTACTTCTATATTTTCTCCTAAGTATTTTATAATTTTAGCTTTTACATTTGGGTCCATAATTCATTTTGAGTTAACTATTTGTATATAATGTGATATATGGTTCCCTCTTTTTTCTTTTGCACATGGATGTCTAATCATCCAAGCACTGTTTGTTTGAAAGGCTATTCTATTTTCTATCATTCAATTTTAGTCTTTACATGGGTTTTTGCTTTAGCACTCTATCAGTCTTTGCTTTTTCATTTAATATAAAAGTTTAACTCATTTACATGTATTATTGTTGATTTAGTTCATTTTACTTTGGTAATATTTAGATTTTCTGATTTTTATGTTTTTTTTTTTGTTTTATTGTTGTCACTAAATGCGTAACCTTTAAAAAGGTTATTGCCTTTCCTTTAGGTTTATAGAATAGATATTTGTGTATATTTTATTTCTTTCTGCTGATAGTAAGAAACCCTCAATAATATTAATTTTGTAAACCACATATACCAATGATCATTACTTGAGAGTCACATTTCAAGTTGCGTTAAGTGTAAATATACAATTCATAAATATAAATACAGATAATTGTGTTACAAAATTTTTAAGGATAATGAAATATGATGGCAGATATTCAGAGGACTTGATCTGGAACTGAAATGTCTTTTATTAATGTATAATAATAATGATATACATGTTAGACATACAGTGTAATTGTCTTAATAGCTATTTTTTACTTGTCCTTGTTTAGTAGTTAGTTTTTACTTCTGGAATATCATTCAATGCTTGAAATATGTATTTTAAGGCCCCCAAAATACATATATCAAGATAATGTTGTTTAACATCACCAGAATTCTCCAATAAAATGAAGTTCAAGCCCATGAAATGTATTTTCCTATTTTCATACTTTATCATAGGAAGCATATTCTTTGATTGAGAAGACTGAAGCAGAACAAAGTATACAATATTCATATCAGAAATATGTGGAAACTGCCGAAAGAAAGAAAAGCAGGGTCCCTCCTCCACCCATCCTGCTGTCCCGAACTTACCGTTCTGTGACATTAAAACCTGCCCCATTTGTTTCTGATGTTAAGGTATGTTGTCTATTTTGATCTTTACCTCAAGGAAAGCATCAAAGGTACTTCAATAAATGTAATGATTGATAGTTTTATTGCTTTTAGCACTTGGATAGTCTTATTTATAAACCCTGAACACTGAGATTAATATTTTAATGTCTTAACTACACTTAGTTTCTTCATGACGCTTTTGCCTTTATGCTATTTCCCCTTTGGCTCCATAGAGCTTTGGTACACCCAAATATATAATAAGGAGAAATAAGAGAGAAGCATTTCTCTCGAAGTACCTTCATCACCATGACAGTCATACACTGATATACTGGAGTGCCCAGTATCAAGAAGGTTTCATTAAAATAGAGTCAGACACTTGAAGGGGATAAAAGTTACTCTGAGAACCAGTGTTGAAGATAAGAAAATTGAGGGGTGGTGAATTTAAAGGCTCTTTCTAAAATTCTTCTGAGTAAATGAGGATTGTTTTAATAAAAGGCTTCCCTGATAGCTCAGTTGGTAAAGAATCCACCTGCAATGAAGGATACCCTGGTTTGATCCCTGGGTTGGGAAGATCCCCTGGAGAAGGGAAAGGCTACCCACTCCAGTATTCTGGCCTGGAGAATTCCATGGAATATATAATCCATGGGGTCACAAAGGGTTGGGCTAAATTTTTATTAAAAGACTCTTTTAATAAAAACAAATGGTAATTCCAATCACATTATAAGTCATAACTCTATGTCTTTATTGAAGCCCAGCCCCAGTGCCTTGGAATTAGTCTGTGTGTGACTGTAACTTGAGATTTAGTTTCCTCACACGCATTTGGTTACATCTAATTCATATCTTAAATATTACATTTTCCTCATTTGGGTGATGAACACATGCTCTTTGATGTTGTATAAAAAACAAAGTTGTTTCTTTGATTATCCTTAGGATGTTCTGTTTGAGCTTACACTGACTTGATACAGTGGTAAGGGCATGGGCTTTGAAGTGAGACAAACACAGATGTAAAATTCTGGCTCTAGCACAGCAGTATTAGATTAGGAAGTCTGAATATACTTTCTGAACCTTCCTTAAATTTGTTTTTGTTAATTTTTCATTTGTAAAATGTTTCTGCTGTGAAAATTGAATGAGATATTATATCATATTCTTGGCATGTTAACCGAGGTCCCTACATTTCTTGTATTAACCATATGTAATAAGGTTTCCTAAAATCAGTTAATGAGGTTATACTCTGTGATTATATTATCTGAAGATTTTTTTTCATAAATTCTGTGCAGTGATCATTATTGAGTGTCTGTTGTCTGTTAAGCTCTGTGTGAGCTAAAGTATAGAAGTAAACACAAAGCACAATTCTGTTTTTTGAGGAGTTTTAGACTAATGGGAGGTGGATGTCAGTGAGAAGTAATACCACCTTCCTAATGCCTTATAATTGAAAGAATAGTAACAGCATTCATCTTATACCCAACTGTGCTATGATAAATGCATTATTGCAATTTCTAGCAGTATTAAAATTCAACTTTGGATTTGGGGGATCTGTTTTAAGAATAAGGATTCATTGGCTTTAGAAATTCAGGATAGAACTAAGACTGGATAATTTCCCAAGAGTTTTTGTTTGTTTTTATGTAAATATTTTGATTTATTTAATCAGGGTTTTATTTTTTATGTATCTCAAATTAGTGACTAGTTTATTTCATAATGGTTAGAAATAGGAAGACGTAAGAATCCCACACTTGACCTGCAGCTGTAAGACTTGTTACTCAGCACATGATGTGAAGTTGATGTATGTTCTATGTTGGGAGAGTTGCATGCTGCTGGAAATGACACCTTCTTTTACCTACTCCTTAGCACTAGATGGTGCTGTGGACTTAAATACATTTTCTAGTTTGCAATTTCAGCCATCTTTTGTTTTTCAAAATCCTCTTGTTAAGGCATTCGTTGCATTAACATCTATTTTGATAGTTGAAAATATGAATGTTATCTATAACGTTTTACTTTGAAAGTTAGTGGTGGTTTGTCCATTGTGTCCTTACTCTTACATAGATCCTAAGGACTTATTCTTCTTATATCAACTAAGATGTTTTCATCTGGGTAACAACATAGAAATATAAAGCCTGCTTGTAAAAATGCTTTTAGAGAGAACTTACTCTTCAAATTCTGTAGAGCTTCAAAATATGTAGAGCTTCACTTAGAGCAATAATGATCTAGGTCATAAAACAGCACAGTTCTTCCCTTTTTACCTCTATGGCACTTTTTAACATGAAAAGTCAAGGAAAGTTAGTTTCTAAGTTTTTTTCTGAGAGTCATGCTGAGCTGGTTTTTTTCCCCTCTTCTTCTGGCTTCCATCTTCCAAGTTCCTTCAGCGTGTTTTCTGTCCTTGAAGTTCTACCTTTCCTAGTGCTCTTTAATCACCTGAGAAATTTTCTTTAAAAACACAAAAGTTGGGCTATTTTGCACTAGGTATTCATATTCATTGAGGGAGGCAGGCTTGGGTAGATGTAATTTTTTTTTTTTTAATGGTTGATTATGTACAAATTGTATTTTAAAAACAATCCTGTTGCATAGTCAGAGTGGAGAACTACTTGTGCAGACAACACACAATTAGCGTTTTTCTGTTGACCCAGAGGGAGAAACAGCAGGCGGAGCTGTAAGAGGCAGCTGCTTCTGAGACAAGTACATTCCCCGCCCCCCACCCTTTCTTTCTAGTTTTAGGAGTTGAGATGTTGTGAGGTGGGGCCTTTGGGGAAAAGGAAGCGACCCCCTTCACCTACCCCTCACAGTGTACCTCCTAATGGTGCTTTTCCCTGGTATCACCTCTCGCCCTTTCCCTACAGTGAGAATAATTCATGATGATGAGGAGTCTCCATTATTCTGATGTTTTGGCAAAAAGACCATTATTGTCTAACCATTTAGTCAAGTTTTAAGTTTGCTTTTTATTCCTGTGCAGTTTGCATTTTGCTTTTGGTTTACATCTGTATTTAATAATTATCAAAGGAATACAATGTTTCAGAAAATTTATAGACCAGAGGAAAAAATATTACCCATAATCTTACCATTTTATCATCCAAACTCTACTATTCTTATTTAGAAATATTTTCTTTTAGGCTTTTTCATATGCATTTTTACATTTTATTTAAAACACTACAATTTAGTGCCTTGCTTCTTTTACCACTTGCTTTTTGTCACTTATTATTAAATAAAATGTGAAAATCATTTCTGTGTTGGTCTTTTTGTCATCAAGATGAGCTCATCTTTGGAGTTTCTCTCTGCCACTGTCTGAACAGTGCTTAACACATAGGAACTGCTCACTTCATAGTAGCTAAAAGTAATTAATAATGAATAATATTTTAGTCTTGGTCCCAGGTAAACTATATTTGTATTTTTTAAAAAGTGTAAACCTAAGTATCTGTAAACTGAGCTTTCATATTTTAAAACTTGAATAGTTATATTTTTGTATAGAAAAGTATTCCTTTTGCCACATCATGATAAAAGAAATCAAATGCTGTGTTAAACTGACTAGAGATGACAGGCTCATCTCTCTCCTTGGCAGGTCTGCTGGTACTGCATTTTGGGTCGCAAAGCAGAAGGAAGCTATGGAAAAGTAAGACTAAACAATAATCATCTCCCAAACTCAGGAGAAGCGGTATGTTGAACTGAAAAAACAGTTGAATGTCAGGAAGTCTTACCAAAAAGTTTCATTAATTACAACTGAGTGTTGCTGGGTTTTTTTCCTATATGTAATCACTGTTTCAGTGAATTTCTCTTGATTTCAGCTTGAGTCATAACTAAAATCTTAACAGTAAATGGAAAGGTTGTTGTTTTTTTTAAAACCTATAAAGATCACTTAATTATATTAAAAAAACCCTTACTTTAATTTTCCATGTGTAACTTGAAGTATGTTTTTGTTAATAGATACCAGCGGATGGCAAAAGCGTTTTTGAGGTAAAAGGTTTAGAAACCAATGAAAAATACGTCTTTGCAGTTGCGGCTTACTGTTCTAGTGGAAAGCTGATTGGTGATGCTATTGGCGAGACAACTAAACCAATTCTGATTTATCCACCTCTTTCTGCTGTTACTACTCGGATGTTATTGACGCAGGTAGATGAGATTTCTCCTAATTTTTTCCTGTTAACCAGTTGCTAAGTAATTTCTGATGAAAAAACAGTCACAGCAGATATTCTGAAGCTCCTGTAATACATATTTTCCTTGACCACAGTTTAGTCTCCTAAAATATAAATCATTATTTCTCTCACTCATGAGTTTGCTGTATATAATAACATTTATTTTCCTGCATTAAATAATATTTAAGTGCAACACATACTGATTTTAGAATTTTGGAAATAAGTGTTGCCTGTTTTCCTGTCAACCAGAGTAGTAGTTCTTAACCTGAAGCAGTTTAGGCCCCCAGGGGACATATGTCATTTTTGGTGGTCACCATCTAGAGGAGTGCTACTGACATCTGGAAGGTAGAGGCCAGGGATGCTGATAAGCATGCTACAATGCAAAGGACAGCATTTCCTTCCCTCAACAAAGTGTTATCTGGTCCAAAATGTCAGTAGTGTCACGGCTGAGAAGCCCTGATCCAGATATACCCTTTTCTTTGCATGCATATGTATACATTGTTGTTTAGTTGCTAAGTTGTGTCTAACTCTTTTGCAACCCCATGGACTGTAGCCTACCAGGCTCCTCTGTCCATGGGATTTCGCAGGCTAGAATACTAGTGTGGGTTGCCATTTCTATCTCCAGGGGATCTTCCCCACCCAGGGTTCAAACACACGTCTCCTGCATTGGCAGGAGGATTCTTTACCACTGAACCACTTAGGAAGCCTGTATGTATACAAATACACATATACACATATGTGAATTTATGTATAATATATAATTTTAGTCATAGTGTACATATTATTTTACATCTGATTGTTATTTACTACATAATTGACTTTTTTCCATTCCATTAAGTATTGTTTCAAAACATAATTTTTAACATTTGTATGGTATTGCATCTTAAAAATGTCATAATGTAGTATATATATGTGTGTGTATATACACATATACACACATACACACTGGAATACTACTCAGTCATAAAAAAGAATGAAATAATGCCATTTGTAGCATGGCAACCATGTAGCATGGATGGACCCGGAGATAATCATATTTAAGTGAAGTAAGTCAGACAGAGAAAGACAAGTACCATATGATAGCACTTGTATGTGGAATCTAAAACATGACATAAGTGAACTTGTTTGTGAAACAAAAGTAGAGACTCACAGACATAGAAAACAAACTTATGGTTACCTAAGGGGAAAGGGAGTGGAGGAAGGATAAGTTAAGAGTTTGGGATTAACAGGTATAAACTGCTGTATGTAAAATAGTGAAACAGTAAGGTTCTACTGTGTAGCACAGGGAACTGTGTTCAGTATTGTGTAATAAACCATAATGGAAAAGATTATGGAAAAGAATATGTGTCTATACAACTGAATCACATTGCTATACACCAGAGTCTAACATAACATTATAAATAATTGTTCTTCAATAAAAAAATATATATCAGTTGTTTTACAATATTGTATTAGTTTCATGTGTACAACAACATGATTTTATATATATATATATATATATATATATATATGTATTTTTTCAGATCACTTTCCACTGTAAGTTATTTTAAGATATTGAATATAGTTCCTTGTGCTATACAGTAAATGTTAATACTTGATGATTGTTTATTTTCTGTATAGTAGTTCATAGCTGTTAATCCCACATACCTAGTTTATCCCTTTCCTCCTATGGTAGCCCTAAGTTTGTTCTCAATGTCTGTTGGTCTGTTTCTGTTTTGTAGATAAGTTCATTTGCATTGTATTTTAGATTCTACATGTAAGTGATACATGGTATTTGTCTTTCTCATCCTGACTTGCTTTACTTACTATAATATTTTCTAGGTCGGTCCATGTCACAGCAAATGGCAATATTTTATTCTTCTTTATGGCTGAGTAATATTCTATTTGCATGTGTGTGTGTGTGTGTGTGTGTACCTTACATCTTAAACCAATCATTTGTTGTTGGGCACTTGGGTTGTTCCCATGTCTTAGCTATTATAAATAGTGCTGCAGTGAACGCTGGGGCCCATGAATCTTTTCAAATTATACTTTTCTCCACATGTATGCCCAGGAGTGGGGTTGTTGGATCATAAACTAGTCCTATTTTTAGTTTTTTAAGGAACTTCCATCCAGTTCCCATAGTGGCTGTACCAATTTACATTCCTATCAACAGTGTAGGAAGGTTCCCTCTTTCTTCACACCCTCTCCAGCGTTTATTGTTGGTAGACTTTAGATGATGGCCATTCTGACCAATGTGAGATGATACCTCATTGTAGTTTTGATTTGTATTTCTCTACTAATTGGGGACATTGAGCATCTTTCACTGCATCTATGATTATTTTCTTAGGATCAGTTTATAGAAGTGAATTTTCTGGGTGCATAGAGACAGACCTGAATTTAAGGTGCAGATCCTCACATTAGCTGTGTGATATCAGTCAATTAACCCTCATCTATGAAGTGGAATAATAATAGTAGTTACCTCCCAGAACTGTTATGAGTATTAAATGGAATTATGCATGTCAAACATTTAACCATAGCACTTACCCCACAGTAGGCATTTAATGAATATTATTGTGGTTCCTAGTTCTGGATATACTTGTGAATTGACATTTTTGCTGAAATAATTGCCTGACTTAAAATATGTTACCAGTGAATGGGATTCTAGAAAAAAATGACTCATTGACCCAAGTCTCAAGCATATAATTTTAAGTTTATTGTTGACTCTTCTAAATTTTATCCTGTTTCTATTGTGCTATTTTTTCCTCTTAATAGTTGATTAGTATTATAGGCTAAAGTCTAACTGGAATTTTATATTATCATATTTTTCAAAGAAAATTTAATTGAGAGAATTGCTAGGATTTGTCTAGCATTGGTTTAGCATGTCATTTGGGCTCATGGTTTTCTGATGTTTTGATTTCTTTGGAATCTAATATATTTCCTAATTTGCAGTGATGGAGTTATTTCAAAGTAAGGCACCGAATATTTCATCAAGGTCTAATTTTTCTCCAGGGAGTGGTTTGACTCTTGGGCTTCATTTGGCATAACTTTCATTGAAAGTTAATAAAACGAAGTCCTAGCTATACTGCTAGGATAATGAGAAGTGTCATAAAGTAATGGCCTGTGTTTCTTTACTGATACTATATTTGCAGTACTGTAGTTCATTTATGACAGTCTGAGAGCATTCTCTCTCATAATGTTAAGTTGGATAAGCAAAATTTCCTCCATTTAAAATTTAAGTTTAAGTTTTTAAATTTTAGCAGGAAAACGTACCTTTCTTTTGGAACTGTGATGAAAAGCTGCTGTTTTTTATAAGAGTGGCTAGTTTTTAGTTTCAAGATAATTCTGTTCTTTAAAAAATATTATCACAAATATTTTATAGTAAAATATGGAGTTATTTTGCTAAATGTTTATGAATAACTTAGAGTTTTTGGTTATACATTTTACTAAACATTATTTTATAAATAAAAAGTTTATAAAGTCAGGTGAATCTTTACTAGATTTTTCTCTTACTGTAGGAAACTATAATAATTTAGGCTATCTGGAAAATTTTTTGAGGAACCTTTATGAATTATATATTGTCTACATTTATTTTCCAATTTCATTCCCTTTATAGCCTCATTTCTTTTTATTATTCCCTTTTAAGTTGGGAATGACTAGATAATGTGATATAAAATATAGACAATTAGAAATCTGTGAGCAAGATTGTAAGATTTTAGGCAAATTGCTTGGTCTTAATTTCCCTATCTGTAAAACGGATACACGACCAAATGCCACATACTGCTGGATTATTGAACTACTAAATCAAATAGCAAGTGGGCACTATGACTTGTTGAGATGAGAAAGTGAGGAATATCATTTATTGAAAAACTGTTGCCTGACAGACATTTTAACATTCATTATTCCATTGATTACAGCAACTCTAAAGAAAGAGGTGGTATTATTACTTTCAGGTTCAGGAAACAGATGAATTTACCCTTCCTCTGCCAATCTCATTTTATTCCAGACAGAGGGTCTTAGGGAGGTTAAGTGATTTGCCCAAGGTTACTGCAATGTTTCGGCCACCTGATGCAGAGAGCTGACTCACTGGAAGAGACCCTGATGCTGGGAAAGATTGAGGGCAGGAGGAGAAGGGGACAGCAGAGGATGAGATGGTCGGATGGCATCACCGACTCAATGGACATGGGTTTGGGTGGGCTCCGGGAGCTGGTGATGGACAGGGAGGCCTGCCGTGCTGCGGTCCATGGGGTCACAGACAGTTGGACAGGGCTGAGCACCTGAACCGAACTGGACTCTGTTGGTAGATGGTAAGCCTGCCATTTGAACCAGCTCGTGCCTTTCAACGGCTCTGTCCAGGTTCACCATCTAAAATGTGCCAAGTTCATCCAGAGCTTACATCTCTCCCATCTATTCTCTTCCTAGTTGGTGCACTCCACAGGTCGTCATGATCTGTGGGAGCAGTAGAGTTTGATGTTGGGTCAGGAATCACAATGGTGGCAGGAAACTGAAATTTGTACATTTTTTCCAGTTCATATATGAATTCACTGAAACACTTTTATTAATAGAGGTTTGCCTTTTGTCTATGACCATTAAAAAGTATAGGGCTACCAGGTAAAAGGTAGTCATCCCCATTTTTAAAGTTTATAAGAAGTATCAACTCTTCTTTTCCCTCTTTGAACAAACAAAAATCCAATGTTTGTTTTCTAGTGAATGGGATTCTAGAAAAAAATGCATCTTTTAAAATCAGTCTCATCCCCACAGCAGTAACCCTCATTGTAGTTGATTTTGACTTATGGTTTCAGTTAAGACCCCGATTGCAAGAAAGCTTCCCTTGGGGAAATGCAGCCAGGCCCTGGGAAGGCTGCAAAGTTCAGGCAGCTGTAAGCCTCATACCTCTGATACTCTCTATACACTTGCTTTCTTTTTCTCTCTTTAAATATTGGTTTTCCTTTCCATCTCTGGAGGGAATATGGCAGCCCCTTGAGTGTTTGTGTATATTCCTCTATTTCAGCCATATTCTCAGACTGGTTAGCTATGTCCTAATCTTGATTCCAAATTTCTGGAAAAGAGACCTGCATTGATTCACCCAATGTAAGAAAGAGTCTGATCTCATTTTTAATGTTTGGCCATTGACTTATTTTTAAATCTCACCCTTCTTTGTTCCTTTGGCCCCACATCTGAGCAGGCTACTAAGGAGGTTTCTGACTTCACCTTCTCCTTTGGTGCCTGCAGGAAATTTAAATGTTCCAGCTGGCAGGAACTGTGCCCAGTCCAGCCACTAACAAAGCCCAATCTATTCCTTCTGCTCTGCCCAGGTTAACCTGGGTCTGCCTGTGCCTGCCCATGGACTCTCCCAAGGAGTCCCTTGTGTGAATAATAAACTTTCTTTCAGATCCTCATGGTGCACATAATGTCTTCAGCCTTAATACCTGAAGCAGACTGTGTGTGTGTATGTATGGGGTCCATTTTGCTTTGCTGTGGACCCAGATTGGGTCAGGCACTCACCCTGGGCCAGTCAATTGTGTTATTTTATAGCACACCTCCTGGATGTTCTCTTCTGTATAGAGAGGGAAATTATCAGGAAAAGGGGAATTTTAAGTTCATGTAACACATTATTATTGAGTGCTTACTCTGTGTCCGGCATTGCTCTAGGCTAGTGATTCTAAAACTTGGGCCTGAATCAGAAAGATCTGGAGTGCTGGCCTAAAGAGATTGCTACCCCCACTGACAGAGTATATGGTTCACTTGGTGTGGGATAGGACCTGTAAAGTCTGCATGTTTAACAAGTTCATAGGTGAGGCAGATGCTGATGGTTCAGGGACCATACTTTGAGAACCACTGTTTTAAGTGAGCAAAATGCCATGGTAGGAGGTAGGTAATAGACAATGAACATAGTAAAGAAATAGATTGCCTATTAATAGTATGTTAGAAGGCAAGTCCTGTGGAAAGATAGTGTAGAGTACAGTCAGAGGAACTGGAAATGTGAAGTGGGATAAAGGAAGGTAAATTACAGTGTTACAGTGTTAAGTAAGCTGAACAGAGAAAGTGTCATCTGGAAGATGAGATGTGAACAGACATTTGAAGGAGGTGAGGGAGCAGCTCTGGAGAAGGAAGATCCCACAGAAAGAGCTAGAAGAAGGGCCTGAAGGATTCCAGAACTGTACTTGGTATAACATAAAGAGTAAGGAGGCCAGGATGACTGGAGCAGAGAGGCCCAAAGGATTGCTCAGGGAGGTGAAAGGTGAGCGGATGGGGGGAAGTAGATCGTGATGAGAATTCCAGGCTGTTGTAGCAAGTAAGGCTTTCACTGTGAGTGACTTGAATGGCCACTGGAGAGAGTCTGATGTGACAGGACAACATAACGTGGCTTCTTTCTCAGAGGCTCACCCTGGCTGCTGTGTCGTGCAGACACCATGAGGCATGAGTGTGGGAGCAGAGGGAGCTGTTGAATACCTACTGCTGGCGTCCAGTCAGAGGTGGGGGTGGCTTGGCCAGGTGTAGTAGTTGATGTGACGAGAAGTGGCCAGATTCTGGATGTATTTTGAAGGAGGAGTTAACAAGAATTCCTGTTGGAAACAATGGATAGAGAAAAATAGGAGATGCCTTGAAGGTGTTTAGCCAACTGACTGGAAGGACAGACTTGGACCACAGCTGAGTTGGGGATGGCTGTGAGTGGTGCAGAGAAAGATCAGAAATTAAGCTGGGGGCATGTTAAGGTCAGATGTTATTAGATATTCAGAGAGAATTGTTGAGTGGTCAGTAGTTGAGAGTAGTCGTGTGACAACTACAGCCGTGGGGCTGGGTAACAGCAGCAAGGACATGGGTGCTGAGGAGAGGAGAGGTCAGAAGGCTGAGCCCTGCGGCACGCCGGTATCATGAGATTGAGGAGAAGAGGAGCTTGCCAGGGTGCTGGAGAGGAATGTATTGGGTTGGCCAAAATGTCTGTTCCATAGCATCTTATGGAAAAACCCACGTAAACATTTTGGGATCTAGTTCCCTGACTAGGGATCGAACCCAGGCCCCCGGCATTGGGACTGTGGAGTCTTAGCCATTGGACCACCAGGGAGGTCCCTCTTTTAGTGCTTCTTTCTCATTGTAACCTCGCCCCCTCTAAGGTCTATTCTGCACATGCCTACTACTTAACCATCTGTGAACCTGTGAATATCAAATGCTCCTCTGTTAACTCACACAGACTCATGAACTTATAAACCTTTAATATCATCGTAGCATTTTTCTTGTTTTGCAACGTCCACTGACTGAGCAAATAGTTATTTTTATGTTTTCGCCCTTTTTTAAAAAAATGAAATATAGTTGATTTAGTGTTGTGCCAATTTCTGTGGTACAGCAAAGTGACTCAGAAATAACTATTTTTAAAAGGCTCTATTTTAAAAGGAAAGAACATTCAGTTATAGTTTCACCAACTCCCTTACACCTCATCTGTTATCATTTTCCATGGTGAATCTTAGAATTATAATGGTGTTTTAATGACCACTTAGTCCAACTTTTTCATTTGCCCAATGTGGCCCAGAGAAGGGACCTCATCAATCACACTAAGTCTTGATTCTACTTTTTCATTTTATTTTATTTATTTTTTTTACTGTGTATTTGGCTCTGTACAAATTATTCTACTTGTCAATACCCCAGTTTCCTTATCTGAAAAACAAGGACACTCATAGAGCTCACTTCACAGAGCTGTAATGAAGAATCAATGCAATAATGCATGTGAAATGCTTGGTCCAGGACCTGATATCTTTAAATACTTCCATCTGATTTTCAGGGCTTTGGCTCGGTGGTAAAGAATCTGCCCCCCAATGCAGGAGATGCGGGTTCAACCCCTGGGTCAGGAAGATTGCTTGGACAAAGAAATGGCAACCCACTCCAGTATTCTTGCCTGGGAAATTTCATGGAAAGAGGTGCCTGGTGTGCTACAGTCCATGGAGTCGCGAAGATTTGGACATGACTGAGCAAACACGCACACACACATCTGATTTTTAAGACTTTCTGAAATGCTGTCCCACTTTACCTGTGGAGTCACACTGCCTGTGCTGCGCCTCGTTGCTCCTGTCGTGTGGACTCTGCGATCCCGACGGACTGCAGCCCGCCAGGCTCCTTTGTCCATGGTTTCTTCTGGCAAGAATACTGGAGCGGGTTGCCATGTTCTCCTGCAGGGGATCTTCCCAACCCAGCGATTGAATCCAGGTCCGCCTCATTGCAGGCAGATTCTTTACCAACTAAGCCACCAGGGAAGCCCACGATACTGCCTGAGTGACTGCGAGTCGCTCAGTTGTGTCCGACTCTGTGACCCCAAGGGCTGTACAGTCCATGGAATCCTCCAGGCCAGAACACTGGAGTGGGCAGCTGTTCCCCTCTCCAGGAGGCCTTCCCAGCCTAGGGTCAAAGCCAGGTCTCCTGCATTGCAGGCAGATCCTTTACCAGCTGAGCCACAAGGGAAGCCCTGCTTTTCTTCAGATTCTGACCTGTCTTTCCAGTCTCAAATGCCCTGTGGCAACTTCCTTCACAGGACCTTTTTCAGGTTCCATCTAAGCTGTGCCCATTTGAACCTTATCCCTGCCTTAGGGTTTACATCAAGCCCTGATTCCTTCTTGAAGTCTTCATTTCTCCTTTTTTAAGTCTCCACAATTATGATGTGATAATTTGCAATTTTTCTGTAATTTCATGTGTTTTACCACTGTAACTTGATTACAGTTTCATGGAGTATGAAATTGTTTTAAGCTTTGAAGAATCTAGATTTACAGTGCTTAGCACCAAGTAGAAACTTCATAAAAGTTTACTGGTTGGTTGATTATGAGTATTGACTTGGCAGATTTTAAAAGTTCTAGCCCTGTAAGCTATTCCCTTGTGTGGAATATAGTCTAGCAACATGTCATTTACATACTTAATGAATTTATTCATACTTAATACTCTACCTGCTTCTACTGAGAATTTGAAGCAGCATGTAACTCATGTGGTGTGATTTCATGTCATTATACATATTTGGATTTTTAGAGATATAGTTAAAGAAATATATCCCAAAAGATATAGGTTAAGTTGATGATTTTTTCTTTCACGCTTCTAGGTTTTTTCAGTGAAATCAGTTATTTCGCCAAATGGTGAATGTGTGAAACTTAAAAACACATTATGGTGTTTTATTCCTCACTCTTTTCAGCTCTGAAGCCTTTGTTGCAAAAAAAGTTCTGAAAGCATCAGTCAGAACCAGAGAAGAATGAAGTATATTTCATATTTTGGGTTTGGGAAATCTGATTGTTTCTCTTGGAACAGATTGTTCATTATAACAGTGTCTGTAATAAATGGAGTGCACTGCTGAGATAGATGGAAATGAAATTAATTTGGCTCAGATGTGATCTTTGTTTTGCTTATGAGAATTTGAAACATCCTTACAGAGTTTCAAATTTCCATGCAATTTAGAAATGAAAGAGATTTCAAAATGTGTTTCTCCCTTGCCGTGGCCCTGTAGAGCAGGACAGCCAGTGTGAACAACTGCAGGGAGTTAGAGTGGGATTGGGCCTTGTCAGAATTCTTGTTGAAAGTGTACACTCCCCAAACTCAAGTAATGCCTAAGAGAATGTGCTTTCTGTTGCAGGTCGCCTATCAGACTGGTAACTATGATCTGGCTAAGAAAGTTTTCTCACCAGTCTGGGATTATTTTGTTGCTTCACCACCTCAGGGTGACCAATCCATTATTTGTTTAAGCAATATAATGACTATTACACAGAGAAGGTAACTAGAAATGTTCTTTTAAAATATTAATTTGCTTATTGAAAAGACAAGTGTTGTCTGTGAAGCCTGGAGTTAATTTATTTTCAAGTTCATGTTGAGATGGTATATGTAAAACTACTTCCAACAAGTAAAGCATAGATATTCTGAAGGTTTGGGCCCTTCTTAGAACCCAAGATGTCTCAGATGGTGAAGAATCTGCCTGTACTGTGGGGGACCCGAGTTTGATCCCTGGATTGGGAAGATCTCCTGGAGTAGGGAATGGCTAACCACTTCAGTATCCTTGCCTGAAGAATTCCATGGACTGAGGAGCCTGGCGGGACATGACTGAGCGACTAACACTTTCACACTTCAGGGGCAGATTTGGGACAGTTGGAGGGGCAGTGTGTTAATTGCTCAGTTGTGTCCGACTCTTTGCGATCCCATGGACTGTAGCCCACCAGGCTCCTCTGTCCTTGGGATTCACCAGGCAAGAATACTGGAGTGGGTAGCCATTCCCTTCTCCTGGGGATCTTCCCCACCCGGGGATCAAGTCCACATCTCTTACATCTCCTGCATTGGCAGGCTGGTTCTTTACCATCTGAGCCACCAGTGAAGCCCCAAACTGTCTCCACTTCTCTTCATCCATCGCTGATTTTGCTATGAATAACCCTCACTTGCAGAAAGTTTATTGATTGAAATATTGGGCCTATTTTCCAAACTTCTGAGTATCTATAATGATTTCAATTATATTGATAGAAAAGAGCTATGTATTTTAGAATCAGAAAATTTTGCCAGTGGTTTATGTTTTATATATCCATGATATACATCCACAGCTTGATTTTCTTAGTTATGAACTTGTTAAGAATAGTCTTTAATTTCAATTTAAACAGCTGTGCAAGAGCTGCTATGTTACATACTTTTGCTGCTGCTGCTAAGTCGCTCAGTCGTGTCCGAGTCTGTGCGACCCTACGGACAGCAGCCCACCAGGCCCCTCTGTCCACAGGCTTCTCTAGGCAAGAATACTGGAGTAGGTTGCCATTTCCTTCTCTGACTTTCGCTGCTATCTTGGGATAATTGTGTTGGTATAACAAGTCAATCTACAAAATTGAATTCACATACTAAATCACCTTATACCTGTAACATCATTTACTTCTTTTTGCAGATTACATTCAGATATTTTGGCAGAGAGTTCTTCAATTCTCTTATATCTTTTTCTTAGAAATATTTTTGTAACAAGTGACATTAAAATTAAAGAAGAAAATTTTTTCTGTGATAATATTAAAGGCAATGAGATTTTCCCTTCTCAACAAGTAAGTGAATTAAAATCATTGCAAATGCATTGATTTCCCTTGATTTGTTTCTTGATGTTTCAAGTTTATGAGCTGTGAGGATTATATATCCTCGCTTGTGAATGGACTGAGAGACCTTTGTATGATTATGCTGGTTTATTTGATATTGTTTGTAGATTTCACAGGCCTAGGCTCATGGTCCCCCCTTCTTTTCTATTTATATATATATATTCCTGTATAAAAGTAGTATAAATTCAAATATTCAAAATGTATAATGTATAAAGTGAAACCCATTAGAATCCTATTATCCCTAAGAATACTATATTCTTGTTTTCATGTGATTTCTCCCATTTTTAAAAATATGCATAGACAAATATGCTATTATTATTTACAAAAACGGAATCATGATCGACTCACTGTTCTGTAACTTGCTTTTTGAATACTTTTTATAATTGATCTTGGACATACTTTCATGCTGGTACATTTCCATCTGGTACATTTTTTAAAACTATAATATTGCATCCTGTGCAGAGGCAGGAATTTAACTTATTTCCTATTGATATGTTCTCAAGGTACTTATAAATATTGTTCTATTACACCTACAGCCTTACAATGTTCTTGCTTTTAGTAACAATCCTACATAATTTTTTTTCAATCTAAATTGAGGTTCACTTTTCTTTTCCTCCCTTCCTTCTTTATTTACTTTAGATATATGGAGACTTTTGTAATTTTAGATTTTCTTTTATAGCTGCTTTTTTCTACCCATCCACTTATTCATTAATTAATTAGCCAATAACTTGTTCCATGAAACTGTGCCAATTTCTATGGGTATGAAGGTAAAAAAACAAACCAACAAACATGACTCTCTGCCTAAGACAACTTCACAATCTTGTAGAGCCCAAGCATTCATAGCCATTGACCTGTTCCTACTAAGCTGCATTCAGCTTCTTTTTTTTTTTTTTTTTTCATCAATTCCAGAATGCTGGACTAGCATTCCAATAACAATTTGCTGTATAGAAATTTCTGGTTGCCCCTCATATTGTTTTCTTTAAATGAAATCTCTTCCCAGGAAACAGAAAGGAGTAAGATAGGATTCTTACTCTTCTTAAGTGATGTTTAATCACAAAAAGCCTAACTTTACATTTTGCTTTAAGTAGCAGAAGTATAATAGAAGATAGGTTGGTCTACAAAAAATTTACCATTTTCTCACAAATCCAGAAGAGAAATAGACTCTATTAATCAAGTGGAGGCCATATTACAGCAATACTGTATTTTAATTATTATTTGTCATAGTTATGTTTTTGAAAAAGCTAGAGTTTTCCTCCTAAAATATAGCCAAGATTTTATCTTACCAATCAAAAAAGATTGGTGCCTTTTCTGTTATTAGTGGTATTTGATTGTAATTCATAAAAAATTTTTAGGTTTAATTCTAAGATCGTGTCATTCGTATGTATCAATAGCATTACTGGGGAGTTAGAGTTGTTCCTGAATTTAGGTTTTTCTTTATATCAACATTCATGTTATTGTTAAGTTACAGGGATCACATTTCCTACCCTTTCCCTCATTAGAGACACACAAGTTAAGTACCTGGTGTTCAGCTTGAGTAACAATGCCTGTTTCTTTACAGATTGCTAGGCTAATTGAATGTGAGAGAGTATTGGTGGCATTGGAACTGAGCAACTACCTAAATGATTCCAGTTATGCCCTTCAGGCTGTGACTCAGTGTTACGGCCTCCTTGCTCCTATCATTTATCACAATATTGTTTTGGTACCTGTTGTACAGGTAAGGGTTTCACCCCCTCCCCATAAGGGTGTTTTTTTACAAAGGCAAGTCAACACTGCATTTTGGAAAAGAAAATACAACCTGTCTCTTAGAAAGTACAAATAGGTCAAAAACGAGTATTATGACATTTCGTGAGTTAACTGAAAGAAATTTTAATAATTTAAATTACATGTCTGGGAAAACATAATAAGAATTTAAAATGTGTTTCCCTGAAAACATTCAGCCCTGTTGCTGTCCATATTTAAATATGGGTAACATACTTTTCTAGGTTTTTTAAAAAATCATTTCAATTTTTATGGTCTTGTAATGTTAGAAACAGCAATATTTATTCAAGGCATACTGTTAAAGCCATCACTGAGGGGAAAAAATATTGGTGGATAACCAGAAAGAAAAGACTTGATGTCTCTGTGGTGAAATTGGAATTTTTGGAAAAACAGGTTGATAAGACTTGGCTGAAGGGATTGTATTAGTTGTATATGTTTCCTAACAAATCACCAACACTCAATGGCTTAAAACAACACCCATTCACTATCCCATAGTTTCTGGAGGTCAGAAGGCTGGATACAGGTTGTCTGGATCTTTGGCTCAGGATCTCATCTGGCTAAATTCAAGGTGTTGACCAGAGCTGTGGTCAGAATTTTAGCTTAGGATCAGGCTAGAATCAAGGTGTTGACCAGAGCTGTGGTCTCATGCGAGGCTTGGGGTTTTCTTCCAAATTCACTGGCTGTTGAGAGATTGATTCCCTTGCAGCCATGTGCTGAGTCCCTTAGTTCTGAAAGGCTGACCACCAGTGCTCTGCCACGTGCCCTTCTCCACGACACGGCAGTCTGCTTCTTAAACCATCATCCTTTCTTCTTAGAGGGGAGAGGTTAGAGATGTCAGACCTAGTTTGGAGCGGGGGCATGTCTCAGCACGTCCCAGACATTTCATTAATGCGTCAGGCCCCTGACTCTTCTTAGGGTTTATTTCTATCCTCTGGAGGGCAAGTATCTCACATCTTCAACATACTTGCCATTTCTTGTTTATTAGGTTCAGTTAACATGAATTGTTGATGTAGTGGTCCAGTGTTTTGTTTTGAGACATGTCCACAAAGTTAAGGTCCTTTCATAAAATATTAGGTCAGAGAATGGAAGCATTATCATTGCCCTAGGTCAAACTCTAAATGCATGTTCTTATCTGCCTGGTGTGAACTGGAGCTTCTTCTGATACTTCTTCCCCATAGCATATTATTTCTGTCCAATAAGATAAAAAAGGCAACATTAGCCACCTCAAGGCACCTCCACTCCTTTTTTAAAGAAGAACTTTTTATTTTATACTGGAGTATAGCCAGTTAACAATGTTGTGATAATTTCAGGTGGATAGCAAAGGGACTCAGCCGCACATATGCTCCTTTTATTCATTCTCACCCAAACTCCCTTTTAAGTGCTCCAGCAAAGATACCACAATGGAACAATGCCTGCAATTGGTGCTTCATTGGTTGAGTTGAGGGCAGTCCCCTGTTATCCTCTTGGATCCTACTGATTCAGGATGCATTTAACTCAGAAAGTGGATTATAGCTATGAGGCAAAGACTTAGAAAAGGAGTTTTTAAATTAAATTGTATAGTTTAGAGCAGGAAAAGATGAATGGAACAAGGGAGAGATGTCAGAAATAGGCCTCACTGTAGAACAATGTAATGTATGATGGAATTGGCTTTCCAATTCAGTGGGAAGATGATGGATATTTTTAGTAAATGGTGGTGAAACATCTGGATATTCCTCTGAAAGAAAGTAGAATTTGACCCCTACTTTGTACCGTATATAAACAGTCCAGATATATTAAAGGCTTAAATGTAAAAGAAAGCAAAAACTTTTGGAAAAAATAATCCCAAGAGATTCCATGTACAGTCAGTGTTGGGGAACTCTAACCAAAATAGAACTCTTAGATATAAGAAATATTTGACTGTATTTAAATGGCAACCTATGTGTGGCAAAAAGAGCCATAACAAAGATAGTAGGCAATTTATGGATTTGGGAAAGGTATCTAACACTAATGAGGGTAACTATATATAACAAAAAGTCTTTTAACAACTGAATAAATAATTGGCGTGGGATAATAATATAAAGTTTATAGGAGAGCAAATCCAAGTGGCCAAAAAACATAGGAAAAGATGCTCAGATTCTGAATATCCATAGAAATGCCCATTAAATCAACAATATAATACCACTAGCAGAATTGAAAAGATCTGTAACTCCTATTGCTGGTGAGGATGTGGGGCAAAGGCATTCTCATTCATCAATGGGAGAAATGTGAACTGTTATAGCCTTTAGAATTTGGTAATGCAAACCTAATTTTAATTAAACTGAATAAATGTAAAACTAAAAACAAATATGCCTCACATAGCAATTCCTCTGCTAGTAATTTATCTCGTGGAATAAGATTTTAGTAAATTAAAAAGTACATTTACACAGCCCAGCAATTCCTTTCTTAATGATTTATCCCATAGATTAAAATTACCCCTAGTTCCACCCATTGCTTCCATCTGTTCTACCTACTGGGGACACAATACCACATAATGGCATTGATTTAGAGGGTCTACTGTGCCCTGGAGGATGGTACCTCACCCTCCCTGGGTATCATCTCAAAGCTGGCACCTCACTTGCTGCTCATTTTGGCAACTGCATATGTAGGAGGGTAGTTTTTGTTGTGGTTTTTTTTTTTTTTTTGGCCATGCCATGTTGCTCGTGAGATCTTAGTTCCCCAACCAGGGATTGAACCCACTGGACTGCCAGGAAATTCCCTGGGTAAGGATGTTTATTGTAGCTTTCTTGGTGAAGGCAAAAAAGTTGGAGACAAAGAGGACATGCAGTAATTGAAGGATGGCCAGAACTGCCAGACTGTTAAACATCAACCTTAAAACTGTGCAACAGGAAGGGTCTGGAAACGGTTGCAAAATTGTGACTGGTTTACAGTAAATAATGTTATGCAACCATTAGAAATGATGATAAATATATAGCTGTAGACTTGGAGGGATTTTTCACACAACATGCCTGAAGGGGAAATGCATAGTTCAGAAAGTGTGCTTAATTTCACTTTGTAAAATAACATTAACTTCTCTCTGTGTGTGAAAGTGAAAGTGCATGTGAAAGTGAAGTGAAAGTGTTAGTCGCTCATTCATGTCTGACTCTTTGCAACCTCATGGACTCTAGCCCACCAGGTTCCTCTGTCCATGGAATTCTCCAGGCAAGAATACTGGAGAACACACACACAGACACACACATACATACACACAGAGGATTACATGAGCCCAGAGAAAACTACAGAACTGCTAGGTGGTTAGCTTGATTCAGGGATATGGAACAGTAGGTTGGGAGATGGTGATGGTGGAAGGGAGGAATTAAAGCTGCACTGAAAAGAATTCATAAGTGTTCTGTGACAACAGTAATAATATTAGATTGATGGCTTGAAGCAATTAATGTGCCCACAAAAAACCAACCTCCATATATTAATTTGTCCTTTGGGATAATCTGAATGATGAATAGATTGATGCAATCTAAACCTGGTTTTCTGATAGCAATATTGCTCAGAAGTGTGTGGCAATATTGAAAGCTAAACTTAATTGTCTAGCTCTGGATCAAATTCAGGATCACATGATATGGAGAGTAATTAAGGAAGTTAAGTGCCAATATTAATTGATTTCCTGGGATATGAGTGCTTGGTTTTATTTTAAAGGAAGCTCTTATACCAAGTACCCATATTGCTGTATATTTAATATGGTACATAGTCCTTCTCTGTAAGTTTTTTTCAAGGTTCTCCTAAGCCTGAATGTGATCTTTAGTTTCTTGTACACATGTAACATTTTACCTGTATCTTTTGTGGTACTTATCAGTGTGTGCTTTGTTTAATCTATTTTTGTATTTATTTTATCCTCTCCACTAGCTTTAAAGTTACTTTAGATGAAGGACTCACCTGAACATTGAATTTATCAATTTTATCTCAGGGTACACTTCTTTGTACAAGATGAGCAATTGGTCCATAATTATAAACAGCAATAAAATATGATGGCTTAAACTTGCATGATTTAAATAGGGTATTTTTTTAATGAGTAAAGATATTTTCAACAAAAAACATTGTGTTTCTATTTTTCAGATCTTGATAAAGTGTGTGGTGGTTTTGCAAGGACTACCAAATGTCATCCAGTCAAAGAAACATCTTGCAAGCTTTGAAAGTGTACAGCATATGATAGCTTGCTGTATCTTCTACGTAACAAAGGTATTTACCTCATTATTTGGCTAATGTCATAAGACTTAGGCGCTCTAATGATTTAGAAAGTTACACTACTTTTAATCACAGTGATTAGAATACTTATTTATTTATTTTTCCATTTATTTTTATTAGTTGGAGGCTAATTACTTTACAATATTGTAGTGGTTTTTGCCATACACTGACATGAATCAGCCATGGATTTACATGTATTCCCCATCCTGAGCTCCCCTCCCACCTCCCTCCCCATCCCATCCCTCTGGGTCATTCCAGTGCACCAGCCCCAAGCACTTGTCTCATGCATCCAACCTGGACTGGCAATCTGTTTCACACTTGATAATATTACAAGTTTTGATGCTGTTCTCTCAGATCATCCCACCCTCACCTTCTCCCATAGAGTCCAAAAGTCTGTCCTATACATCTGTGTCTCTTTTTCTGTTTTGCATATAGGGTTATCATTACCATCTTTCTAAATTCCATATATATGCATTAGTATACTGTATTGGTGTTTATCTTTCTGGCTTACTTCACTTTGTATAATGGGCTCCAGTTTCATCCATCTCATTAGAACTTATTCTTTTTAATTCTTTTTAATGGCTGAGTAATATTCCATTGTGTATATGTACCACAGCTTTCTTATCCATTCATCTGCTGATGGGCATCTAGGTCGCTTCCATGTCCTGGCTATTATAAACAGTGCTGTGATGAATGTTGGGGTGCATGTGTCTCTTTCAGATCTGGTTTCCTCGGTGTATATGCCCAGGAGTGGGATTGCTGGGTCATATGGCAGTTCTATTTCCAGTTTTTTAAGGAATCTCCACACTGTTCTGCATAGTAGCTTTACTAGTTTGCATTCCCACCAACAGTGTAAGAGGGCTCCCTTTTCTCCACACCCTCTCCAGCATTTATTGCTTGTAGACTTTCGGATAGCAGCCATTCTGACTGGTGTGTAATGGTACCTCATTGAGGTTTTGATTTGCATTTCTCTGATAATGAGTGATGTTGAGCATCTTTTCATGTGTTTGTTAGCCACCTGTATGTCTTCTTTGGAGAAATGTCTGTTTAGATCTTTGGCCCATTTTTTGATTGGGTCATTTATTTTTCTGAAATTGAGCTGCAGGAGTTGATGTATATTTTTGAGATTAATCCTTTGTCTGTTTCTTCATTTGCTATTATTTTCTCCCATTCTGAAGGCGTTCTTTTCACCTTGCTTATATTCTCCTTTGTTGTGCAAAAGCTTTTAAGTTTCATTAGGTCCCATTTGTTTATTTTTGCTTTTATTTCCAATATTCTGGGAAGTGGGTCATAGAGGATCTTTCTGTGATTTATGTCGGAGAGTGTTTTGCCTATGTTCTCCTCTAGGAGTTTTATAGATTCTGTTCTTAAATTTAGATCTTTAATCCATTTTGAGTTTATTTTTGTGTATGGTGTTAGAAAGTGTTCTAGTTTCATTCTTTTACAAGTGGTTGACCAGTTTTCCCAGCACCACTTGTTAAAGAGGTTTTCTTTTTTCCATTATATATTCTTGCCTCCTTTGTCGAAGATAAGGTGTCTGTAGGTATGCGGATTTATCTCTGGGCTTTCTATTTTGTTCCATTGATCTATATTTCTGTCTTTGTGCCAGTACCATACTGTCTTGATGACTGTGGCTTTGTAGTAGAGCCTGAAGTCAGGCAGGTTGATTCCTCCAGTTCCATTCTTTCTCAAGATTGCTTTGATTATTTGAGGTTTTTTGTATTTCCATACAAATTGTGAAATTATTTGTTCTAGTTCTGTGAAGAATACCGTTGGTAGCTTGATAGGGATTGCATTGAATCTGTAGATTGCTTTGGGTAGTATAGTCATTTTGACAATATTGATTCTTCCAATCCATGAACATGGTATATTTCTCCATCTATTTGTGTCCTCTTTGATTTCTTTCATCAGTGTTTTAAAGTTTTCTATGTATAGGTCTTTTGTTTCTTTAGGTAGATATACTCCTAAGTATTTTATTCTTTTTGTTGCAATGGTGAATGGTATTGTTTCCTTAATTTCTCTTTCTGTTTTCTCATTGTTAGTGTATAGGAATGCAAGGGATTTCTGTGTGTTAATTGTATATCCTGCAACTTTACTATATTCATTGATTAGCTCTAGTAATTTTCTGGTAGAGTCTTTAGGGTTTTCTATGTAGAGGATCATGTCATCTGCAAACAGCGAGAGTTTCACTTCTTCTTTTCCTATCTGGATTCCTTTTATTTCTTTTTTTGCTCTGATTGCTGTGGCCAAAACTTCCAAAACTATGTTGAATAGTAGTGGTGAGAGTGGGCACCCTTGTCTTGTTCCTGATTTCAGGGGAAATGCTTTCAATTTTCCACCATTGAGGATAATGTTTGCTGTGGGTTTGTCATATATAGCTTTTATTATGTTGAGGTTTGTTCCTTCTATTCCTGCTTTCTGGAGAGTTTTCATCATAAATGGATGTTGAATTTTGTCAAAGGCTTTCTCTGCATCTATTGAGATAATCCTATGTTTTTTATCTTTCAATTTGTTAATGTGGTGTATTACATTGATTGATTTGAGGATATTAAAGAATCCTTGCATTCCTGGGATAAAGCCCACTTGGTCATGATGTATGATCTTTTTAATATGTTGTTGGATTCTGTTTGCTAGAATTTTGTTAAGGATTTTTGCATCTATGTTCATCAGTGATATTGGCCTGTAGTTTTCTTTTTTTGTGGCATATTTGTCTGGTTTTGGCATTAGGGTGATGGTGGCCTCATAGAATGAGTTTGGAAGTTTACCTTCTTCTGCAATTTTCTGGAAGAGTTTGAGTAAGATAGGTGTTAGCTTTTCTCTAAATTTTTGGTAGAATTCAGCTGTGAAGCCATCTGGTCCTGGGCTTTTGTTTGCTGGAAGATTTCTGATTACTGTTTCAATTTCTGTGCTTGTGATGGGTCTGTTAAGATCTTCTGTTTCTTCCTGGTTCAGTTTTGGAAAGTTATGCTGTTCTAAGAATTTGTCCATTTCTTCCAAGTTGTCCATTTTATTGGCATAGAGCTGCTGGTAGTAGTCTCTTATGATCCTTTGTATTTCAGTGTTGTCTGTTGTGATCTTTCCATTTTCATTTCTAATTTTGTGATTTGGTTCTTCTCCCTTTGTTTCTTAATGAGTCTTGTTAACAGTTTGTCAATTTTGTTTATCTTTTCAAAAAGAAGCTATTAGCTTTGTTGATTTTTGCTATGGTCTCTTTAGTTTCTTTTGCATTTATTTCTGCCCTAATTTTTAAGATTTCTTTCCTTCTACTAACCCTGGAGTTCTTCCTTTCTTCCTTCTCTAGTTGCTTTAGGTGTAGTTAGGTTATTTATTTGACTTTTTTTCTTGTTTCTTGAGGTAAGCCTGTAATGCTATGAACCTTCTCTTTAGCACTGCTTTTACAGTGTCCAATAGGTTTTGGGTTGTTGTGTTTTCATTTTCATTCATTTCTATGCATGTTTTGATTTCTTTTTTGATTTCTTCTATGATTTGTTGGTTATTCAGAAGCATGTTATTTAGCCTCCATATGTTTGAATTTTTAATAGATTTTTTCCTGTAATTGAGATCTAATCTTACTGCATTGTGGTCAGAAAAGATGACTGGAATGATTTCATTTTTTTTTTTTTTTAATTTACCAAGGCTAGATTTATGGCCCAGAATGTGATCTATTCTGGAGAAGCTTCCTTGTGCACTTGAGAAAAAGGTGAAATTGATTGTTTTGGGGTGAAATGTCCTATAGATATCAATTAGGTCTAGCTGGTCCATTGTGTCATTTAAAGTTTGTATTTCCTTGTTAATTTTCTGTTTAGTTGATCTATCCATAGGTGTGAGTGGGGTGTTAAAGTCTCCCACTATTATTGTGTTATTGCTAATTTCCCCTTTCATACTCATTAGCATTTGCCTTACATACTGTGGTGCTCCTATGTTGGGTGCATATATATTTATAATTGTTACATCTTCTTCTTGGATTGATCCTTTGATCATTATGTAGTGTCCTTCTTTGTCTCTTTTCACAGCCTTTATATTAAAGTCTATTTTATCTGATATGAGTATTGCGACTCCTGCTTTCTTTTGGCCTCTGTTTGCATGAAATATTTTTTTCCAGCCCTTCACTTTCAGTCTGTATGTGCCCCTTGTTTTGAGGTGGGTCTCTTGTAGACAGCATATATAGGGGTCTTGTTTTTGTATCCATTCAGCCAGCCTTTGTCTTTTGGTTGGGGCATTCAACCCATTTACATTTAAGGTAATTATTGATAGGTATGGTCCTGTTGCCATTTACTTTGTTGTTTTGGGTTCACATTTATACAACCTTTCTGTGTTTCCTGTCTAGAGAATACCCTTTAGCATTTGTTGAAGAGCTGGTTTGGTGGTGCTGAATTCTCTCAGCTTTTGCTTGTCTGTAAAGCTTTTGAGTTCTCCTTCATATCTGAATGAGATCCTTGCTGGGTAGAGTAATCTAGGTTGTAGGTTATTCTCTTTCATTACTTTATGTCCTGCCATTCCCTTCTGGCCTGGAGGGTTTCTATTGATAGATCAGCTGTTATCCTTATGGGAATCCCTTTGTGTGTTATTTCTTGTTTCTCCCTTGCTGCTTTTAATATTTGTTCTTTGTGTTTGCTCTTTGTTAATTTGATTAATATGTTTCTTGGGGTATTTCGCCTTGGGTTTATTCTGTTTGGGACTCTCTGGGTTTCTTGGACCTGTATAACTATTTCCTTCCCCATTTTAGGGAAGTTTTCAGCTATTATCTCCTCGAGTATTTTCTCATGGCCTTTCTTTTTGTCTTCTTCTTCTGGGACTCCTATGATTCCAATGTTGGGGCGTTTCACATTGTCCCAGAGGTCCCTGAGGTTTTCTTCATTTCTTTTGATTCTTTTTTTCCTTTTTCCTCTCTGCTTCATTTATTTCCGCCATTTTACCTTCTACCTCACTTATCCTATCTTCTGCCTCCGTTATTCTACAGAGGTTCCCTCCAGAGTGTTTTTGATCTCATTTATTGCATTATTCATTTTTAATTGACTCTTTTTTATTTCTTCTAGGTCCTTGTTAAACATTTCTTGCATCTTCTCAATCCTTGTCTCCAGGCTATTTATCTGTAACTCCATTTTGTTTTCAAGATTTTGAATCATTTTTATTATCATTATTCTAACTTCTTTTTCAGGTAGATTCCCTATCTCCTCCTCTTTTGTTTGGCACGGTGGGCATTTTTCATGTTCCTTTAGCTGTTGGGTATTTCTCTGCCTTTTCATCTTGTTTAGATTGCTGTGTTTGGAGTGGCCTTTCTGTATTCTGGTGGTCTGTGGTTCCTTTTTATTGTGGAGGTTTCTCCCAGTGGTGGGTTTGGACAATTGGCTTGTCAAGGTTTCCTGGTTAGGGAAGCTTGCGTCGGTGTTCTGGTGCATGGAACTGGATTTCTTTTCTCTGGAGTGCAATGGAGTGTCCAGTCGTGAGTTTTGAGATGGGTCTATGTGTTAGGTGTGACTTTGGGCAGCCTGTATGTTGACGCTCAGGGCTATGTTCCTGCGTTGCTGGAGAAATTTGCGTGGTATGACTTGCTCTGTAACTTATTGGCTCTTGGGTGGTGGTTGGTTTCAGCGTAGGTATGGAGGCTTTTGGATGGTCTCTTATTACTTAATGTTCCCTGTAGTCAGGACTTCTCTGGTGTTCTCAGGTTTTGGGCTTAAGTCTCCTGCCTCTGGCTTTTGGTGTTACTCTTCCAGTAGCCTCAAGGCTTCTCCAACTATACGGCACTGATAATAAAACTTCTAGGTTAATGGTGAAAAGATTCTCCACAGTGAGGGACACCCAGAGAGGTTCACAGAGTTACATGAAGAAGAGGAGAGGGAGGAGGGAGATAGAGATGAGCAGGAGGAGAAAAAGGGGGACTCAAGAGGAGAGAGACAGATCTATGCAGTTGTCTGTTCCCAAAGTGTTCTCCGTAGCCCAGACACCCACAGAGATTCACAGAAATGGATTGGGAAGAGAAGGGGGAGGGAGGAAATAGAAGTGATCTGGGGGAGAAAAAGGCGAGTCAAAAGGGGGAAAGAGTAATCATCACACTCCTGAGTAAAAATGGGTACTGAATATTGGATTCTTAAATGTCCAAAATTGATATCAAATACTGAAAAAACAAAGATTAAAAATATAGAGGTTAGACTCTTAAAAATACAATATTAAAAACAAAAACAAAAACACAAAAAATTTAAGAAATATATATAAAGTTCACTTTAAAAATAGGGTCTTTTTTTTTTTTACAAGGTTATAGTGAAATGAAAATGAAAATTAAGGAGTAATAGAGGAGTAATAGAGGACTTTAAAAGAAAATAAAAGAAAAAAAGAAAAAATTTTTAATTAAAAAAATACTAAAAATATATGAAAATGAAAATGAAAATTAAGGAGTAATAGAGGAGTAATAGGGAATTTTAAAAGAAAATAATAGAAAAAAAAGAAAAAAGTTTTTTTTTTTAATTAAAAAAAATAGTAAAAATATATCTAGGACTTTCTCTGGAGCTGTTGTGGGCAGTGTGGGTTCGGTTCAGTTTCAGATAGCTCCTTGTTCCAGCTTACACTTCTCGATATCTATAGGCCCCTTCCAGTGTAGTCGGTGTTAACTACAGGTATTTTAATCTGTTGCACCTGTCACTTCTGAAGCGGTTCCCTTTGTTTATTTGGCTTCTGTTGCTGGTCTCTTCAGTGTCTAATTTCCGCCCTGACACACGTGGGTGGAGGTGGTCCTTGTTCAGGTTCGCTTGTTCAGTCGCGCTGCGGGGAGGGCAGGGCGCTGCAGACAAATATCGCTGGCGTGTGTGGGGAGCACCCGCAGTGTTCCGGCCACACTGGGTTTGCCCCTGCTCACGGTGTGTGCTCTCCCCGTCTACACTGCTCAGGCTCCAGGCTGCTCTATAGGGAGCGGGCTCTGAGCTGCGTGCGGTTCCAGTTTTCCGGTACTCCACAAAAGCGCAGACTCGGTTGGGCCTGCGTTTTGTGCCTTCCCCGCCCGAGCAACTCAGGCAGCCAGGAGCTTGACGGGTGCACTCTCCCCGGGTGCGGCGCGCCTTCTCCCCTCTGCGGTCCCCGCCTCAGTTTCCATGCGCGCTGGTCGGGTGCGCCTTGTGTCTGTTCTGAGGAGCTGGTCTCTAGCCACGGCCCTCCCGGCGGATGTCAACCATCCAGAATCTCAGTAAGTCTTTGGTTAGAAACTGGGAGCCTGTTTGCAGTTTGGTAGGAGGTGCCGTCTCTGGGGCCGAGTTTGCCCCTTTCCCCTCACCCCTGTCTCCTGCCTCTTGCAGGGGATGGGCCGGTCCACAGCTGGCTAGCTCTTCTCTGGAATTGCTCAGTCTTTCTTTTGTTCCTAAGCAATGCTGCCCGCTCCTCTCTGTTCAGCCCCCACTTGCTGGTGGCAGATGCGAGCATCTGGGGTACTTTTCTGCTGGGAGTTGCTTTTACGCGTGTTATCTGTGGGTTTTATTTATTTTTTTCTCCCAGTTAGGTTGCCCTCCAAGATTTGAAAACTTCCCCCAGACCCACCAGTGAGAGGGTTTCCTGGTGTTTGGAAACTTCCTCTATTACGACTCCCTTCCCGGGACGGGTCTCCATCCCTAACTCTTTTGTTTCTCTTTTTATCTTATGTGTTTTGTCCTACCTCCTTTCGAAGACAATGGGCTGCTTCTCTGGGTGCCTGATGTCCTCTGCTAGTGATCAGAAGTTGTCTTGTGGAGCTTGCTCAGGGTTCAAATGTTCTTTTGATGAATTTGTAGGGGAGAAAGTGGTCTCCCCATCCTATTCCTCTGCCATCTTAGCTCCTCCAAGATCTAGAATACTTAAAATAGTACTACTTTGTTGTTATTCAGTCTCTAAGTCACGTCTGACTCTTTACAATACTATGAACTGCAGCACGCCAGGCTTCCCTGTTCACTATCTCCTGGAGTTTGCTCAAACTTATATCCATTGAGTTGATGATGCCATCCAACCATCTCATCTTCTGTTGCCCCCTTCTCCTTTTGCCTTCAATCTTTCCCAGCTTCAGGATCTTTTCCAGTCAGTTGGCTCTTCGCATCAGGTAATTAAAGTATTGGCGCTTCAGCTTCAGCATCAGTCTTTCCAATGAATATTCAGGGTTGATTTCCTTTAGGATTGACTGGTTTGGTTTCCTTGCAGGCCAAGGGAATCTCAAGAGTCTTCTCCATTACTTTAGTTGGGACTCAAGTTTGCTTCTGTGGAGGTCTGGCAACAGAGAGCCTTCTACTCTCTACCTTAGCAAAGAGGTCATGATTTCCTGGCAACTTATGTCCTGACCTGAGGAGCAGAAAATCGTATTCCTTCGATCACTCACTGGTTTGCCACTGTGGAGAGATCTCTATGCCCTGGTCTGTGTAGATTCTGAGGGATCATAAGCCATTAGCAAGAAAAAATGGTAATAAGTCACTTATAGGAACTCAGAACCCCAAGGAGAAAGAACAAGCCAAAAACTAGAATAATTGTGTTATTTGTTCTTACAGTGTTGAAAAGGATCAGAGATGACTAAAGAAAAAGAAACCTTTCAAGCAGTACAATTAGAACAAATTTAATTTTTTCTTCCAGTTTTGTTGGGATATAACTGACATACAGCACTGTATAGGTTTAAGATGTACAACATAATGACTTGATTTACATACATCATGAAGTGATTACCATAAGAAATTTTGTGAACATGGACATCTCCTATAGATACAAAATTAAAGAAATAGAAAAAATGTTTTTTTCTTGTGATAAACACTCTTAGAATTTACTCCCATAGTAACTTTCATACATAGCAAATTTAATTTTGGATTAAAAATTAAACAAATGAAGATTGTGATTATACTTCTTGATTCAGACATGGAAGCTCAAGAAACCCTGCAGATGTTGAATAGTATTATCTAGAGATAAATTCAGAAGACAGATCCAGAAGTCAAAACATGAAATAAAAGGAGTCTGGAAGTAGAAAAGAAATACATAGATAAGTAATCATCTTTCTGAGTCCCAGGCAGGATTAATGTTAGAATATATATGTAGACACATGTTGGTGAAATTCCTGAAATCCGAGGATAAGGACAAATCTTAATATTTGAGACCGAAAGAATAGGTTACTTATTTGCAATGAAAAGACAATCAATTAGCTTCAGGCTTTTTATCAGCAACACTAAAAGTTAAATTCCTGGAGCAACATTTGTAGAATCCTGAGGGGAAAAGACTAAGGCCTATAAATTAATAACCAGGAAAAGATATCATTCATTTGTCAGGGAAAAATAAACATTTTCAGAAGTGCAGGCATTTAAAAAGTATTCCATCCATGTATTTATCTGAGAAAAACACTTGAGAAAAACACTGTCTATCAAATGACAGTTGGTTCAGAACAGAAATCCCAAGATGGGGAAAGACGAAAAGGAGAGGAATAATGGGAGTGACAAATCTTGCAATATATGTATTATTAAAATTAAATGGTTAATAATGATGTGACTAGGATCTTGTAATATAAATGCTAAATAGGGAGTCTTGAAATAGAAGAGTCATCCATGAAAGAAAAACCCGTTAGTAACCTAGAGCTAAAGCTTCTGTCCTGTTTAGGGTTGAGGGAGTGATGAGCAACTATAGATTCCTGGTGCATGCATGTTAAAAACGCACGTAGTATAGAAGTACATATTGTGTAACTTTATTATTTTCTTTTGAAAGAATATGTGTATTTAAAGATGACTCAAGAATATGTAGGCATGAGCTGATCTTTAAAACACTGTAGGACTTCTAAACTGTCAAGAAGGAAAAGCAAACAGAGGAGTGACAGGGAGGAAAAAAACACAAAAAAAAGTGGCAGGGACGAAACTTGGCTAATTTAAAAGTAAGAACTAAGGAAATTGAGATTATATTTCAGATGGAAGGAATAAAATCAAGTACATTGATTACGTCACTAAGCGTGAGTAACTCAAGAGAGAGAGACTGTCACATGGGCTGAAATGTTAGATTCAAATGTGTATTATTTCAAGACACCCTGTAAAACAAAATAGCAAGGAATTTGAAAAATAAATGGACACAGATATTGGGAAAATGCAAACAGAAATGAAGGAGGTGTGACAATTTTCATATCTGAAAAAGTAGAATTCAGGGTCCAAAACATTAAATGGATAAAGAGAGACATTATGTCCATCCAGTCTGTTCTGTTGATCATCTTGTCTGTTCCCCGACGGCCTCTGGCACTTTCCAGTCGTAGGGCAGTCTCATTGTGAAGTATTAAAGATCAAGTCTGAATTAAAACAAAACTTCATTTTTTATAACAGCAAATTAAAGGAGAAAAACAGGTTATATGAAAATGCTACAAAGGCACTGGATAAACCTTAGCAGCCTTTCCTAATAAATCTTAGCAACCTTTCCTAATAAAATTTCTAAGTAGGTTAGACATGGAAGGAAGTTATTGCATAATGATAAAGACATTTACCAAAAATTTTTAGCAAATATCATGCTAAATGGCAAGTTTCTGAAGTCATTTCTTTAAAATCAGGCACAGGAGATATTGACTCTTAATACTGTGATTCATTATTTGTAGAGATTCTGTCTCATGCGACAGACAAGGGCATGAAATAATTTTGTAATATTAGAAAAGCATAATTTGTAATTGTAAGGTCTCAAAAAACACATGAGACTCTAGCAAAAGGCTACTAAAATTAAAAAGAGAATTTATAAAGTGGTATAAGAATTTATAAAGTTATATAAGATACAAACTTGTTTTTACTTTTAATATGAGCAGTAGCCAGGACAGGAGAAAATATACCACTTACAATGATATACAGTATTTTAAACTTAACAAAATGTTGAAGAACCTAAATAAAAGAAATGTGAAATCTTACTGAAAGACACAAAATAAGATCTGCACATATGGCAGGCCACACCAAGTTCTTGAATAAGAAGACTAACTGTAATAGTAAAGTGAATGTTTCCTAAAATAGTACTTACATGCAATGCAGCTTTAATCAGAATCCCAATGGTGTTTCCATGAAACTGATTAGGATTATTTAGAAGTTCTCAGTAGGTATTAAAATTTACCAAAAGTTCACTCTAGTGAGAAATGGTCTTAACAGAGTAATGGGCAAAAAGATCAGTGGAATAGAATAGAGATTCTAGGAAAAACTGGCCCTGGGTCTACAGGAAGGACTTAATATAAGTAAAAGGTGGCATTTAGGTTCATTGAGAAAATGATAATTTATTTATAAAAGGTGCCAATATTACTGACTATTCATTTGAGAATAAACAAAGCCAGAGCCCTTTCTCATACCATAAACAAAATGAAGTCCAGATGGATTTGAGGATATTTGGTTGGCCTTGAAATCATGGGAGACCTTCTACACAGGGCACAAAATTCAGAAGGTACCAGAAAAAGTAGATATTTATCTATTAATTTATTTATCTATATTGTATATATTTATATATTTATTTATCTATTTAGGTTACATGATAAGTAAAAAAATAATTGTTTATGGCAAGACGCTATAAATAAGCTTCAAGGCAAGTATTTTTTGAAAATACAGCAGATGCAGGATTATTAACATTGATTGCCTCAGATAGTAATCAATATGAAAATAGGAAATAATTTCACAGTTTTGGAAAAGAAGAATCAGACTGATTTGTAATTATGGAGGATATGATTAAATATTTCCGTCAGTTTAAGAAGTGGAACAGTGAACCAGTACCAGACGATGAATGGCCATCTAATGAGGTCAGAGAAAAGTCATCGAAGGGTTTCAGATGGAATCTTTTCAAATGGAAAAGGGTTTCAAATGGGAATGCTGTAATGAGATTTGCATTTAGAAAAAAGAAATTATTCTGGTTGCACAACAGCTAATCATTAGAGGAGAATAAGACCTGAGGCAGGAAATGACTTAGAAGGCAAGAGATGATAAACGAAGCTAGTGTGAAAAAGTGGGAGATAGAATTGAAAAGGTTTCAAGAGTTGTTTATGAGATGGAATTGAATAGAGGGGGACTGGGGAGGGAGAGGGAAGAGTCCCCAGTAATCCAGATGTCTGGACAGTTGGGTGAATACAGTTTGTTGAACCCTGAGTAAGAAAGGGGGAAAAGATAATAAGTTTTGAATATAGTGAATTTTGAGGCATATAAGATATTCACAGAGGCAGGAATTATATACTAAATTCTCCAAGCCAGGCTTCAACAGTACATGAACCATGAACTTCCAGATGTTCAAGCTGGATTTAGAAAAGGCAGAGGAACCAGAGATCAAATTGCCAACATCTGCTGGATCATAAAAGCAAGAGAGTTCCAGTGAAAACATCTATTTCTGCTTTATTGACTACACCAAAGCCTTTGACTGTGTGGATCACAACAAACTGTGGGAAATTCTTAAAGAGATGTTAAAACCAGACCACCTTACCTGCCTCCTGAGAAATCTATATGTAGGTAAAAAAGGACCTACATATAGGACCGGACATAGAACAACTGACTGGTTCCAAATCAGGAAAGGAGTACATCAAGGCTGTATATTGTCACCCTGCTTATTTAACTTCTATGCAGAGTACATCATGAGAAATGTTGGACTGGATGAAGCACAAGCTGAAATCAAGACTGCTGGCAGAAATATCAATAACCTCAGATATGCAGATGAAACCATCCTTATGGCAGAAAGTGAAGAGGAACTAAAGAGCCTCCTGATGAAAGTGAGAGAGGAGAGTGAAAAAGCTGGCTTAAAACTCAGCATTCAGAAAACTAAGATCATGGCATCTGGTTCCATCACTTCATGGGAAATAGATGGGGAAACAATGAAAACAGTGTCAGACTTTGTTTTTGGGGGCTCTAAAATCACTCCAGATGATAACTGCTGCCATGAAATTAGAAGACACTTGCTCCTTGGAAGAAAAGCTCTGACAAACCTAGACCGCATATTAAAAAGCAGAGACATGACTTTGCCGCCAAAGTCCGTCTAGTCAAAGCTATGGTTTTTTCAGTAGTCATGTATAGATGTGAGAGTTGGACCATAAAGAAAGCTGAGCGCCAAAGAATTGATGCTTTTGAACTGTGGTGTTGGAGAAGACTCTTGAGAGTCCTTTGGAATGTAAGGAGATCCAACTAGTCCATCGTAAAAGAAATCAGTCTTGAATATTCATTGGAAGGACTGATGATGAAGCTGAAACTCCAATACTTTGGCCACCTGATGCAAAGTGCTGACTTATTGGAAAAGACCCTGATGCTGGGCAAGATTGAAGGCAGGAGGAGAAGGGGACAATAGAGGATGAAATTGTTGGATGGCATCACTCACTTGATGGACATTAGTTTGAGCAAGCTCCCAGACTTGGTGCTGCAGGCCTGGCATGCTGCAGTACATGGGGTCACACAGAGTTGGACACGACTGAGTGACTGAACTGACTGATATATTGGCTTGGCCAAAAGTTTGAGTTTCCTGGAAGAGCATTTGAAGCCCAAATGAACTTTTCGGCCAACCCAATATTAATGTCAGAATTTTGATACAAGAGCTGATTTTTTCACAAACTGATAGGCTGGGAGAATCATCATTTCATAAGTTTCTTCTAGCCTGACAAATAGACCAAGAAACCTGACTACTCAATCCCAGATATGAGGTATTCATTTGATATAAATATATATTTTCTACAGATTTTCTCTTAGGACATGTAAAGCCCAATTAGTCAAATGACCCTGTTTCTTTTCTCTGTTATGTTTTAAAGATTGGTAATCTTTCCAGATGGTTCAGTCTTTCTTCTTTAAGTAGCAGTATTTTTTTTCTAAAAGTTATTAGAATTCTAAATAAAGTGCCACTTCTGAGATATGTCATCTTGTATTTCATTATTTTTGAGTTGTTAAAAAAATTTATTATGCCAAACATCTGGCACATTTAAAAAATTTCTGTTTGTCATTTGGTATGTTAAATAGAATTGGTTTTCTTTTACTTTTGATTGGAAAAAATTCATTCTCATTTAGTATTTTCCACTGGCATATTAAAACAAGGGGAAAAGATTGCACAGTTGTCTATAAACCAAATAGATTGAAAAGCAAAGGTGAATGAGGTGCAAATGTTAGCTCATTTCTGTTTTCTAATAACAAAACTCATTCCCTCTCATATCAATTTTACGATGAGTTGGACTGTTGTACTTGGTATTCAAGGCACTGCTTGGCCTGAACCCCTACTCCCTTTGCAAAGTTTGTGTCACCGTTTTCCTTCCCACATTCTGTCCCACAGTCAGCATTAGTTGAACACCACTGCCGTGGTCTTGCAGAAATAGTTCCAGTTCTTAGCACTTGCATTATGTAGGTCTTATCAGATATAAGCAGCCCCTCACTGCTTTTCAGCCACTTATATATCCTTCACTTCCTGGGAAGTCACAGTTGTTCAGTTCAGTTCAGTCGCTCAGTTGTGTCCGACTCTTTGTGACCCCATGAATCGCAGCACGCCAGGCCTCCCTGTCCATCACCAACTCCCAGAGTTTATTCAAACTCAAGTTCATCGAGTTGATGATGCCATCCAACCATCTCATCCTCTGTCGTCCCCTTCTTCTCCTGCCCCCAATCCCTCCCAGCATCAGGGTATTTTCCAATGAGTCAACTCTTCACGTGAGGTGGCCAAAGTATTGGAGTTTCAGCTTCAGCATCAGTCCTTCCAATGAACACCCAGGACTGATCTCCTTTAGGATGGACTGGTTGGATCTCCTTGCAGTCCAAGGGACTCTCAAGAGTCTTCTCCAACACCACAGTTCAAAAGCATCAATTTTTTGGTGCTCAGCTTTCTTCACAGTCCAATTCTCACGTCCATACATGACCACTGTAAAAACCATATCCTTGACCAGACTGACCTTTGTTGGCAAAGTAATGTCTCTGCTTTTTAATATGCTATCTAGGTTGGTCATAAATTTCCTTCCAAAGAGTAAGCGTCTTTTAATTTCATGGCTGCAATCACCATCTGTAGTGATTTTAGAGCCCCCCAAAATAAAGTCTGACACTGTTTCCACTGTTCACAGTTGTTACCTATCTTAAATTGTTGTTGTTTAGTCGCTAAGTTTTGTCTAACTCTTTTGTGACCCCATGAACTGCAGCACACCAGGCTCCTCTGACCATGGGATTTCCCAGGCAAGAATAGTGGAGTGGGTTGCCATTTCCTTCTCCAGGGGATCTCCCTGACCCAGGGATTGAACCCATGTCTCCTGCTTGTCAGGAAGTTTCTTTACCACTGACCACCAGTGATAAAGAATCCAGTTATCTTAAGTACTAACCTATTCAGCCTAACAGAATACATCTACAGATAAGTTCATACAGACTTATTTATACCCTAAGAGAGCTTCCGTGGGGGTTCATGGTGAATGTGTGCCCTTGTGTGATCTCTTGCTAGAGTAGGGTCTATGCAAATCAGATTGTAGGCCAGGGAAGCCTTCCTGGGTTAATGTTAGAGCCCAGGTTTTAATGACCAGGTAAAGCTGTATAAATAAGGAGGGAAAGCTATTCTGGAAGAACCTCCACTGTAGGAAGGCATGAAGTCCTGACACCATGGTGAGTATCAGGGCTGATACTTGATTCGATATTTTGTAAGCTGAAAGCACAACACAAGGAGATGAATACTGGCAGATGATGCTGGAGAGGGAGGTAAGGGCCTGGTTAGAGGAGGCCAGTTAACAGTTTGTAACCAGGAATGCGGATGAGACTGGCTGGCAGCGCAGCTCCTTCTCTTCTTCTGAGTATAGCGGTGCTTCCCAGGGCTCGTGGAGAATCTGCCCAAACCAGCTGATCTCCAGCCTAGTTCAACACGAATGTCATGTATATCATTCACAGCTAAAAATGATCCCCGTCACGAGGTCAGTAATTGTGCCATTTCACAAAGAAGACAACCCAAGACAAGAAGCGGTGGTTACGTGGCCTTTGAGAACAAGTTTGTTTTAGCGTGGCTCTTTTAAGTGGAAATGTTTTTAATAGTTAGCTTACTATACTAAAAGATGTATAACATGCCAAAAGCTGTGTGTCCCAGCTGTGCTGTGCTGTGCTTAGTCGCTCAGTCGTGTCTGACTCTTTGTGACCGCATGAACTGTAGCCCACCAGGCTCCTCTGTCCGTGTGGATTCTCCAGGCAAGAATGCTGGAGTGGGTTGCCATGCCCTCCTCCAGGGGATCTTCCCAACCCAGGGATTGAATCCAGGTCTCCCGCATTGCAGGTGAATTCTTTACCATCTGAGCCACCAGGGAAGCCCCAGAGATACCAAGAATTCATTACTGATGAGATTCCTGGTTTTTAATTTGTTTGTTTTTGGTCCCTTATTTAAAATACTGAAGTAATACAGTTTGAATTCTAGAGAAATATGACCTGGAGATATGCTTACATAGCAAAAACAGGGGCATTACATCCAAAACATGAAACTTGTGAATTTCTGGAAGATGATACATGGCACTTGAAAATAGAGGCGAATATCCAACAGAGATAATTAATATTTTTAATTAGATCCTGCGTTCATGGAAGGAATATGACCTGGCAGTAATGATTATAAATTATGGAAAAAAGGTGTTGGACATCTCATCAGGTTGCAAATCTCTATTTGGTACTACAGACCAAGAGGAAATGCAAGAAGAGGTAATTGTTTGTTCTTGTGTCTCATCTTTAAACATACACTATTTGAATTTTATGAGATGGTCATGTAGTGTTAGTAAATATGTTAGATAATTGATCAGTTTTTAGTTTTTCACATTTACATAAAAGAAGATGAATGTAAAGTGAAGAGCTTCTTTTTTCTTCCTTTTCTTTTAATTTTAATTACTATCCAGAAAATGAAAAGGTCTCCATGCTAGAATATTGAATAGCCAGCCCCCTGTTTCTAGCATTGATGATCAGTTAGGTGTTGACAGAGAGCTTCCAAGTTGGACTTTGGACTGAAAGCCCTCAGAGGTCTCTCCCAGACTGAAGATTTTTGTTATTTTGGGTGGGTCCCTGAATGAAGTAAATACATCAGAGCTTTTAGCTCTGCCCCAAGTAGATTTCCTGAACTTCTTGTGACACCTACATTGTCTTCTTTATGAGGCTTCTAATGTTTGAGATAACTTTTCAGTAAGACCCATGCTGCCTCCAAGCATGGGTCTTACTAGATCTTTATTGCCTTTTCTTGAAACTATGTGGTTAACTGATTTTGTAGATAGATCAAATTTTGAAACATTGCTTAGTTTATCCAGTTTCTGAGGTGTACTGGGAACTGCTTTCAGCCTCTTTTGTGATCAGGATTGGGATTGAGGCTATGACCCCTAAGCCTGTTTCAATTGGAGTAGCTCTATCTCTATTATATGTGGAAAAAGCTTAAGAAAAATCCCATGGTTTCCCTGGATGAATATTTTTAGCCATAATACTTTTTTGGGTATGTGTGGGGATTCTAGAGAAAGTTTTGATTAAGCTGAAAGTGACTTGAGGATTTTTTCTTCACCAAGTGTCCAGTCTCAGAGTCCATCAGCCAGCCCCTTCATGTCACTGAGGCCTTGACTCAGGGGCCTGCCCCTTCACATCATGGCAGGACAGGACCCCATCCCTCTTTCCTGGGAGCCTTCAGTCCAGCAGCAGGTTGTGATACTTCTTTCAGAGTAAGACTGTGGGGATTGAGAGTCTAGTATCTAGTTTATAGAAGTCAGAAATCATTATAAGCATCCAGGGTCCCTTAAAGCCTAAAAGACCTTGGGAGGTCTATTTTTTCAGAGAGTGGGAGACATAAACCAGTCAGTTCTCAGGCTCAGACAGATGAAAACATGGTGGGGAGCCTGAGTGCAGACCCGCCAATTCTTAATCCACTAATTACTGATCATGTTACGTTCAATGAAAGGCAAAGTAGCAAAAGCAATTAGCTTAGTTGTAAGGAAGCTCCCTCTGGGGCCGAAAAAAAAGGAAAAAAAGAAAAGGATACATTTCTGAAAGCATTTTCTTTTGAGGATTTTGAGAGCTGTGGCTTCAGCTGCTCTCAGAAGGGTGTGTGTAGGGGGGGAGGGGCTGGTTAGGGGAGTAGAAATTACTGGGAGGAAGGGAAAGGAAAGAGAAGAACTATTTTGATCAACCTCCATAAAACACTTCGTATTGTGTCTGGCATTTAGTTAGACTACAATGGGTTGTTATTATTTATATTTATATGTTATAAATATATATTTATATGTTTATATATAAATGTATATCTATTTATATGTTAACATATGTTATTTATTGATTATTAATTATTAGTACATTTAGCCATGTAGATTGATAACTTCATCTACCAAGTATGAAAATATCATAATTTAAAGAATGTTATTTGAAAATGACAATTCTTGAAACATGAAGTATGTTCTGACATTTAACTAATGTTTCTAGGCTTCTTCCAAGAAGTCTTGCAAGAATAAGAAGCCACAGCAGGTATTAGTACCTGAAAAAATAAATGAACAGCTGGTTTTATTGGAGACACATCTACTCAAACTGACAAAGCAATGTAATCTATTATTTTTCTTTCTGTATACTTCTGTTTAGCATTTTGTTTTTTTTAAATAAGAAAATATTTTGTTAAAAGGATTAGAATGAGATTAGCATTTGGTAAGCCCTTTAAGGTTTATGCAGTACTTTTACATTATGTCCTTAATCCTAACAATACTCTGTTAATAAGGGATTGCTAACCCGGTTTTTTACAGATGTAGCTCATAAAGATTAAGCGGTTTATTTAGGATTACATAGTTGACTTGGATTTGAGCTTAAAGCTTCTCATTCTAAAGCAGAATTTCTCAACCTCGACAATATTGCCAATTTGGGCCAGATAATTCTTTGCTGTGGGGGACTGTCTTAGGCATTGTGGATGTAAAACCGCATCTCTGGCCTTTGTCCAGAGATGCATAGCACACCATCCCCTCAGGACTGTCTTCCCTAGCTCCGCCCCTCACCAGCCCAGGCTGTGATGCAAATGTAGGCAAATGTAGAAGCGGAACACAGCATTGAGAATCACTGTTCTAAAGGCAGAAAAGTCACTGAGAACTAAAGGGATAGTGTGAGAGGTGTTAATATACGAGTGATTTGAACCATGTGAAACACTCAAGTGAAACTGGTTTTAGTCATTGTGCTGGATCGTAATTTAGTCATAGACCAAAATGCTGACACGGCGATTGGAGTTTTGGGGTTTGCATCTTGGAAATCTGATTAAGAAATTGATTTAATTTCTGGTGATGACAACTGTTCTCACATTTTTAAGAAGCAGGACTTCAGACCTTCTAGAAGAACAAAAGAGTACCTAAGTTTCTCTCATTAGGAGGTTCCCCTTTTGGCCCCTTGGTTTTTGGGAAGTAACTGCCCTTGTAGAATTCTGTGTCCCCATCTCACCTTGCTGACTCTGTGCCTCAGTTATATATAGGTGGTTGTACTGTTTCAGAATTCCCTGACTTGAATCTCTCACTTTATTTAAACACACTCCGTGTCTCTGTCTCCAACTGAACTTATGAGTTGAACCCAATGCTCTATTATTCACATAACCTATAAACCTAGTTTTGGGAAAGCTGTAATTGCCTGGTTACATATAAAAATTATAATTCCTTAAATTATAGAAAGGGTTCTGGAAATGTGAAGGGTTCTGGAAATGTGAATTACTTATTTTCACATTATTACCCCTTCCACATTTCACTAAGGAGCGCAATGTGAAGTTACTAGCTAAACAATAGGTTCAGTAACAAAGCAATAATAAAAATAACAGTGTTATACAGTGGTCTCTGTGTACCAAGAACTATTTTAAGTGTTTTTTTCATATTAAAACTTATATAGTTCTTCTATAACAGCCATATGAGAAAGGTACTATCATTATCTCATTTAAAGATAAGGAAAGTGAGGCACAGAGAAGGCAAGATAACTTCCCAAGGTCTCGTAACTAAAATGTGTCAGACTTAGGGACTTCCCTGGTGGTCCAGTGGTTAAGACTCCACGCTTCCAATGCAAGGGGATGGGTTCAATGCCTGGTCAGGGAACTAAGATCCTGCATCCCACATGCTGGCAGCCAGAAAAAAACTGTCAAACTGAGAATCTTAATCCAGGCTTCCTGGCTGGAGGGGCTGTGCTGTTCTTAATTTACACTTGACTGTCTTTTAAAGATAATTTTATTAACATGCACTTCAAATAATTGCAGGTTTCTGTGTCTGATATTTGTTGACAGACCATAGCTGTTAAGTAATAAAGACTCATGCTTTGGAAATTCTTCCAAAGTCTGTTTGGTAATAGACTCCTTGGTCTTTAGGGGAAAAAAATGAAAGGAAAATAATTGAATTATTGAATCTCTTAAATCTCAAAAATATGTAATTTATATTTTAAGACAAGAATTTAGGACATATAAAATGTTTACTTGGGTATTTTCCTATTTTTCACCTTCCACCAAAGGATTTTCATTTTTGGTTATTGATATTAAACAGAACCAACAATTTACTAATTCTTTTTAACCTTAGATATTACAACTGAACTTTCAGGAGCAGAAGATCCCATATTTCTTTACCCTATAGTTTTAAACTGGTCGGTCAAAGGTGCTGTGAAAGAAGGTAGGTTATCTTGTCATACATATGTTGCTTGCTCACCTTACTGCTGAAGATCTTTTATTCTGTGAATTCTTTTGTTGGCAGAAGATTTCAGGTTCTTACCCATTCAGAATAAAGCGGACTCTTGATTGTCAAGTAAGGGAAGAGACCAAAATAGGTACATGATTTAAAATCTGAAAATATGGAACCTTGATGTTGACTTATTTTGGTAATTGGTGTTGTGTTGTTATGAAGCTTACAAAAACTAGGAACTGAACAATGTATTAGTGATTTTTAAGCTCAACTGTGAAGAAATAGCAGCATTATTGTTTATCTCAGAGTGAAATATAATAAAAATTAGGATGACTAGTTATTCTGGCAGTTATTAGCAGTATATTTCCCCCTACCTAGTCGTATGTTAGGGAACTTTTAGGAAATCTTTCAAACACTGAGATATTTGGAAAATAAATGAAACTTAGACTATAAAGGAATGTTTGATCATAGGAAAACAATAGTCTCACCACATTTACTCCTATACATTTTTAAAAAGTAAGAAATCTAGGAAGAAGTTAAGGGACTTTCCTGGCAGCCCAGTGGTTATGACTCTGTGCTTCCAGTGCAGGGACCGTGGGTTTGATTCTTTGTTGAGGAACTAAGATTCCATATGCTGCGTGGCACAGGCCAGAAACAGCAAAAAAATCAGGTTAATAAGCTTGCCTGTTAGAACAAAATGACTAATAGCAATAGTATCCTTTCAATGCCATTAACCAAGTGTATTGGTGATTATGCATGAATTTCCTTGTTTTCACAGTGATGAAATTTAAGCAGAGACCTAGATTCCTGGAATTCTTTACACAAGTTATGCAAAAATGTATGCATGATGAAAAATTTCAACTTATGGTGGAGATAACAAATCCCATCTATGACTTCTTGAAAAGGTACTGTAATATTTGTTTTATTAGCATTAACAACTTTAAAAAATGAGTAAAATTGTTCCTTAAAGATACATGGTGTGATTGTGAGTTAGTCACTCTGTTGTGTCTGACTCTTTGCTACCCCTTGGACTGTAGCCCACCAAGCTCCTCCATTTATAGAATTCTTCCAGGCAAGAATACTGGAATAGGTTGCCATTTCCTTCTCCAAGGGATCTTCCTGACCCAGGGATGGAACCTGGGTCCATCCTGGGTCCAGGTAGATTCTTTACTATCTGAGCTACCAGGGAAGCTCTAAAGTCATATAAAGTGGATGAAAAAGAGAGTGGTGTCTATGCAGTTAAAACAGGCATCTAGAAGGTGGTGAGTATCTGTGTCCGGGTAAATAAATAAATACACATAAAAATGTCTGTACACCTGAATAAAAGAATAATAGAGCATGTTCATATTTCTAGTAGGAAATAAATTATCCCTTTTGCTATTGAGACATGTTGGATGATTGAATTTCTAGGCCATTAGCATCTCTCACACAAACTTTGGGGTTCAGTTATTAATTTTTTCATCCAGTTTTATTGAGATATGATTGACATACAGCACTGTATAAATTTTAAGGTGGGTGACATAATGATTTGGCTTATATACATCATTGAAATGATTACCACAGTGGGTTTGGTGAACATCCATCATCTTATATAAATGCGACATTAACAAAGCAGAAAAATTTTTTTTCTTCCTTGTGGTGAGAATTCTTAAGATTTGCCCTCTTAAAAACTTTTATTTATAACATGTAGCCTGCATGTTGGTTACCTTTATCATGTTGTACATTGCATCTCTAGCTGTTCTTTGCCTTGTAACTGGGAGTGTGTACCTTTGGGCTGTCTTTAGCAATTCCCCTCCCCCTCTCTTCAGTGGAGTCCCATTTGTTTACTAATGCTTTCTTTCCTTTAAGGTGTCTACAACTCATTTTAACAGGTTAAAATGATTGCTTGCTTTTGCTTTTGTTTCCCTTGCCTGAGGAGACATAGCCCAAAAATATATTGCTAAAATTCATGTCAAAGAGCATACTGCCTATGTTTTCTTCTAGGAGTTTTATGGTTTCAGGTTCTTCCCTTTAAGTCTTTAATCCATTTCGAGTTTATTTTTGTGTATGGTGTGGTTTGAAGTCTGGTTTTGGCCATGTACTATGCTTTTCTAATTCTCCACAGTAGCAAGCAGTTATCCCTTGGGACTCCCATATGTATAGTGAATGGAGTTCCTCAAATAGAAGTAGTACAACTTTAAAGTTAACCCTTTTATTCACTAAGCCCAAATGGCTCTCTCTGCCCCCAAAGAAAATTGTGTTTTGTGCCAACTAGTTATGAGAGATGCCAAATGAATCCAACTTTTCTTCCAATAGTTGGGTTTTGATTTTAAAACTGGACATAGGTCTAATCTATCTCATTGTAGGAAAAACATCAGTAACACAAGATCTACTTTAAAAATGTCAAAGAGGAACATTCTCATAAAAACCTACAAAGAAATATTCTTCCTAAAATAGGCACTTCATTTATTAGAACAAAAGCTTGAGATACATGTGCTTCATATTTTCAAAAGATGAAAGAGGAAATTGCTTTTGTTACATGAAAGCAGACCATTGTAATGAGACAGCTGGACAGAATTAGAAAGTCCCACCAAATGAACTAAACGATAGCCAAAATGAGAACCTTGGAAGCTGTGAATAATATTCTTGATACCAAAGAAAATCAGAAGGCACTTTCAATGTGCCCTAAAATTTGGAGGGTGACCATGGAGGTCCGACTGAAGAAGAATAGATAATCTGAAACACAATAAGTGTTTGAGACCAGCAGTACAACAGAAGATGTGAGTTTGGAGACTGAGCAGTGTAAGTCAAAGGTAATGGTTTCAATATTTAAGGCTGGGCAGATGTTCTAGGATGCTCTTCAAGTCAAGAAGTATAGAGGAGGGGCAGAAGTAACTCCTTGATTTCTACTTTGCTGGTAATGTCTATTTTCTTTTTGTATTTGTATACCTGACATATTTTTGCATGAAGAAATTGTTTTCTACTTCAACAGACAAATATGCAGCAATATTTTCTTCCAATTTTTTAGTTTCACAGTTTAGATTTAGTGTTTTAATCCATATGGAATTTATTTTGGTGTAGGGATTTAGATTAAACTTTAGGATTTGTTGTCTTTAAATTTTAATCATTTGTCTTGGGAACATTTAAAAGTAATCTCTTTGTACTTATTTTTAATGCTACCTTTTCACACTGGTGATTCTATTAATAATGCGTATAAATCACAATGAAGATATTTCATGAATTTTTATGTTCTACATAATAAAAAATCAAAGTATATGGAAATAACTGATGAAAAGACAAGGCTAATTTGATAGAAAATAATGATATTGAGAGTTTAACATGATACTTAAAAAGAGATAGGGACATAGAAAATGTACATAACTAATAAGATTAATTTAATATATATAGCCAACTGACACTAAACACCCTTTATATTATAACACTTATTAAATTTTAGAAAAGTAATTTTTAAACTGCAAAATAAATCTCAATAGATCACCTAGCCTAAAATTTGTAAAGATCACATTCATACAATGCAATTGATACAATAAAACTGAAATATTATAATAAAATAAATTACTGGTATATATAATTGTATATAATATATAAAAAGAAATCTAAAAGTATAGCACATGAAAATCATGCTAGTGAGAAGCCCAATATCAAATGTATTCAAAGCAGTAAAAACAAATTTTTAGCTTTAGAAGCTTCTGTTACTTACTAAAAGATGAAAATAAAATTAAATTAGCTTTTATTGAACTCGAGAAATTGGTAAAATAACAAAATAAATGTAAGACAGCAGAAAGAAGAAATAGAATATGTTGAAATTAATCAATTATAAATTGGTTTTAAAATAGTCCAATGGTAACTGCTAGGTTTAGTCTTTGAAGATATGAATAAATTAGGTAATCTTCTGGCCAACAAAATAAGAAAAAGTGAAATGTAAGTAATTGAAAGAGGAAATAGTCATAAATTTGGAAGTTGTTAAATTTTAGAAAACAATGTATGTAATTTAACATGAATCAATTTGAAAATCTAACTTAAAGTGATGATTATCTGGAAAATTTTTAATTATATGAATTTATTGAAGCAGTAAAAAATTTGGAGAGATCAAAAACTTTTTAAGGCAAGTTCTCTCATAGGAACAAATAATTTTGTTTTACATAAAGCTGCTTCAGGGCTTCCCAGGTGGCTCAGTGGCAAAGAATCTACCTGTCAATTCAGGAGACACAGGAGATGCGGATTTGATCACTGGGTGGGGAAGATCCCCTGGAGTAGGAAATGGCGACCCTCTCCAGTATTCTTGCCTGAAGATTCCATGAACAGAGGAGCTTGGCAGGCTCCAGTCCATGGGGTCACAAAGAATAGGACATGACTGAGCACACACACTTCAGAGTGTAGTTGTGGTTTCCTTGTAAATTTTTACAGCAGGCTCTGATAACACGTGTCAAAAGAGAATAAAAAGGTAGAAAATTAGAGGTTGACTTTATTTAGAAATATACAGAATCAAAATAAAACACTAGCTTATAAATTTAGCTGTGAGAATCTAGATTTTGTTCTCAATATATCATAAGAAGTCTAAATATAATTGTCACTAGTGGTCAAAGGAGTTTTTTGTGCTGAAAAGTCATGTCGTGAAGTTCAGCAGCAGCAATTCCTAGAAAATTAGAAGATTTTCTGTTAAAATATGCAGCACCACACAGAAACCTATTATTCCTCCTATCTTTTAATACCATTCTGAACATCATTGGCAGTGCCTTAAAGTAAGAAATAGAAATTAGGATTAGAATTCATATGATTATCATATGATAGGGTCCCCAAAATGTTTGCCAAATGAATTCCAAGGTGAAGTACTCGGAAGATAGAAGGATTGATATCTGCAAATTATTATTATTTTTAACTTAACAAGTTAACTAAAAACTATCAGAACTAACAATAGAATTCCATAGGATGGGTAGATGCAAAATCAGTGCTTTGCCATGTCAACTAGAAAGTATAATGGAAAAATGATTCTGTTGTTGTGAAGTACAGGATTAAGTTTATCAGAAATTGTGAGGGGATTTAGGCTAATATAAAGAAGACCAACATCTTTTCCAAGAGGTATAAAAAAAATGACTGGAATAAATGGAGATTCATTGTACATTACTTGATGAGCAGATGGAATATTGTAAAGATTTCTATTATTCTCAAATTAATTTATTGGTTTAATGCAATTCCAATCAGATTAGTTTATATGGAATGGGCTAGAATAATGAAATATATTTAAAGAATAAAAAAGGGTGAAAAGAGAGGCTTTTCTGTCAGATAAAGTATAACAGAGTTGTATTTATGAATTAATAGGCAGACAGTCATTGGAAATCAATGTTTTGGGCCAGAAGCAGGCATGACGTATGTAACCAAAACAATGAATAAGCCATGAAATCAAAGATCAATAACATTGATTATATGAAAGTTTAGAAATATTATTTTTCAGAACACATCATCAACAAAATAGAAAGCAGTCAGAGCTAGGAGAAAGCATTGTATGAAGAGGTGGAGGAGCGGAGGAGTTTACTCAGTGGAAGAGCTTTCTGCAGAGCATGGAGGAGATTGCTGAGAGGATGGGGAAGATGGGGCTCCATAACCTGCTCTTCTTCCCAGCTCTTTCTGGAATAACAGCAATAAAAGCATTCTGGTGTGGTGGGAGAGGTAGGAGGCAGAGGACAGATCAGGCTGGTTGGAGAACAGCAGGCAACTAGGCTCAGAATGTAAGCACAGACGCGATTCCCGTCTCCCACTGATCAGTGGTCCAAGCTTTGTGTTCTAGTTCAGGCAGACAAAACGTTTGCCAAAATGAAAGCCAGCTAGGGGAAAGGGAGAACATTGAATATTGTTGGCCGTTGGCATACATTCTGCATCTAGGCATTCAGCCAACCATGGGTGGGAAATATTCGAAAAAAAATTCAAAAAAATTCCTGAAAGTTCCAAAAAAGTAAAACTTGAACTTGCCACACTCCTGTCTACTATGTACATAATATTTATGTTGTATTTACAGTTATTTATACAGAACTGAACTAATACAGAATTTGCATTGCATTTTAAATGATTTAAAGAGATGATTTAAACTATATAGGAGGATGTGTGTAGGTTATAATAACATGCCATTTTATATAAAGACTTGAGCCTCCTTGACTTTTGGTATCTGAGAGGGTCCTGGAACTGAGCCCCTGCAGATACCCATGGGTGAGTGTAGTAATCTAAAATGCTTAGCTCCTGTTCATGTCCGAAGGTGGTAGTGGCTGGGAGCTTGCACATGAGGGAACTAAAGGGACTGAAGTCAGTTGGAAGCAAGATATCTTGTTTAGGGTCACTCGGTTTTAAAGGAAAGTGTTCACTTTTTTTTTTTTTCAGTTCGATTCTGTTCCTTCTACATCATATCAATACTTCAGCTCTCATCACATTTGATGTTATGATTTACATTTTGCTCTTTTGAGAGGCCAGCTATTCCTTGATGGGACTGGGAGTATGACAGTCTCATTTATGCATGGAATGCAACCAATTTTGGAAATGCTTCTAGAATAATTTCAGTGACAATACTCATTAAAGATTTATTACTTTGGGGTAGTTTTGCAAAATCTTGCATATGCTTTTAACTGACTTTATTTTTTTGTAATAGGAGGAATGAGTCCCTTCTCGGAATGAAAAAAATGAAATACAAGGATACTTCTTTGTCTAGAAAGGCCATCAAACCTGTGAAGAAGTACAGAGCTGCAGTAGTGGAGATCGGAAAAGTAAGTTTCATATAAATTTTGAATTTTCAATTAGTGAACTTAAGAGATTTATGTATCTAGAGATGGTTGGCTGCACTATAATTTATTATAATATTAAACAGAAGATAATACCAACAAGCATAATCTTATAATTATACAATATACTTTAATTCTTAAGTTATATGGATATTTTTATAATCTTCTTTTATCTATGGTGGTACTTCTGTTACTTTTGATAAATAATTTTAATTGAAGGGCATAAAGAAGTCACTGTTTTAATGTCAAGAGATAAGCATTAGAATACAAGTAAATTATGTTGTACTTGGAGAAGGCAATGGCACCCTACTCCAATACTCTTGCCTGGAGAATCCCAGGGATAGGGGAGCATGGTGGGCTGCCGTCTATGGGGTCACACAGAGTCGGACACGACTGAAGTGACTTAGCAGCAGCAACATGTTGTACTCAGATTTGTGTTCAGATTTTAATTTGTAACATTTTTTTATCTCCTGTGTTAAGACTACAGAAATGAAGCCAAAAAGAAAATCTAAAAGAAAGGAAACTCTAAGAGAATTTTTGAATAAAAATCCTTTTATTTCTGAAATGCCGGAGCATGAAAGGTATTGACTGATAAATTAATTAATGTTCACTTGAGGGTTACATGTGTTATGCATTATTTTAGGCACCAGGGATACACTGGTAGACACAACAGATAGGATCACTGCCATCAGTGAGCTTACATACTAATTTATTATTAGTACTAATAATACTAATTATTCCTTCATCTTCTTTATTTAAATTATGGTATAATTTAGGTGAGTATAGAAAATAATATAAAAAATGAACATGTACTCAATATGCAATGTGCCATATAAAACGTTTGGAACGCATTTCTGTCCCCCCTCTATCCCAGTAGTAATACTATCCAAAACCTGGCATTTATCATGCTTATGAGTGGCTTTATACTTCAATTATATATATGTGTATACCCGTAAAGAACATGTGGTGTTATTTTTTACAGTTTGTTTTGCCAATATGCTCTTATTCCTCAATATTATGTTTGTGAGATTTTTTTCATGTTGATTATACATAAGTCCTGTCCACATTTCCATTATGTAAACAGTGCTACAAAGGACATTCTTATATACATCTCCACATGTATATTTGAGAATTTCTGGGGTAAATACATAGGAGTGTAGTTTCCAGGTCATGAACATTTTAACATTTCTAGATATTGCTAAATTGCTTTGGAATTTTCATCAGTGGTATGTCAGGTTTCCATTATTCAGCATCTTTCCTGATACTTACTATTATTATCAGATTTAAAAATTTTTGTGTACCTATGAGCTGTGAATTTTTATTTCTTTGACTATGAATGAGTTTAGGCAGCTTTTCATATTTGTTTAAACCCTAGGGTTTTCTATTCTCAAGACTGCTTGTTTAGATCCTTTGCTCATTTACAACTTTTGTTTTCTCATTTATTTTTAGAGGTTTGGATACTAATGCTTTTCCCAGATGTCATTCATCCATTTGCATTTTCAAGGTCTTCTTTTTTAAATTAAAAGCTATAATTGTTAATGGGATCAAAGGTATCAGCATTTCCTTTTATTATTTTTGAAATTTTTCTCTGAGTAAAATATTTTCTTTTTCATTGTAAATATTTGATTTTACAATTGGGGATTTCATCCAACTCGAATCAATTTTTGTGAATGGTAAGAGAAAGAGTGTCTCTCTCCCCTTTTTAAGTTTCATTATAGCCAATTGAATAACTCTTTTTTTTGAGTAGTCTATTCTTTCATTTTTGTCACTTAGCAAGTTGTCATATGTATCAAATTTAGGAAATTGTCTTTGATTTCTTGTTTTCTAAAAATTTTCTTCTGATTGTGTTCAATTTTGCTGAATATTTTTCCACTGAGATTTTTTTCTCTTTTAATCTGTGCAAAGTACATTAGTATGTAAATGTTAAGCTGTGTGCCGTGTCTTTGTCTCACACCTTTGACTCCAATGGGGTGTCTTCCGAAACCAACCGCTTCTCAGGGGGTTGAGACAAGACAGTGGAGTGGAAGGGCCTCAGGCTCACCTCCTCCCTCGGGCTCACCTCCTCCCTCGGGCACACCAAAATCACAACTGCAGAACAACCGTCAATAAATAAAACTGGAAACTGCCCCCAGAGATATCCTATATCCAAAGATACAAAACCAACCAATTCTCTGACTCCAACTGAGAGAACTGAGACCCTCATACACCCTTCACCTCGTTTTCTCCTAGTGGTAACACTTGTAGAACTATAGCATAAAAATCCAACTCAATTCTCTCTACCTGGAGACAGCCTTAGCCCCACCAGTTGAAGGACCCTGCCCCACCTGTGGTGCCAGCCACAAATAGGATGGCCAGGCTACACACGTTTCTGTTGCTTCTATTCCAACTAGGGGGTTCCCATGACTCCTCTTCCCCTCATTCAGGTCAGTAATTTGCTAGAGTGGCTCACAGAATTCAGGAAAATATTTTGCTTATGTTTACTGGTTTATAATGGATGCAAATGACTAGCCAGATGCAGGAGTTCATAGGATGATGTCTGAAAGGGTCCTGCGCACAGGAGCGTCTGTCTCTATGGAGTTGTGATGTGTCACTCTCCCAGCATGTGGATGTATTCACCAACCTGGAGGCCCTCTGAACTTCACTGTTAATAGGTTTTTTAAAAAACCTAGTCTGCAGTTAATCTCTCCAGAGACTGGGGGTTGAGACTGAAAGTTCCACTTACTCATCATGTGTTTGATTTTTCTGGTGACCAGCCTCTATCCTGAGGCTCTCTAACAGCCAACCCTGAGTCACCTTACTAGACTCAGGTGTATTCCAAAGGAATTCATCGTGAACAACATGAGACTCCTGTCACTCAGGAGATTCCAAGTTTTAGGAGTTCTATACCTGAAATAAAAGACAAAGACCAAATATATATATTTTATTACAGCATTCTAGGTCTGCCCACATACATTCATCTTTTTACCCAATGACTCAGTTTCTTTAAGATGAATAGCCAATTTGAGTCTGTGATATTTTTTTTGAGTTCTTTTTGATGAATTCCATTTTTTAGGAGATTATCCATTTTACCAAATTTTCAAATTTATTCATAAAATGTTATTATGTTTTCATGTTATTCTTTGAATCTCTGCTATATCTACAGTTACACACTGTATTTCATCCCTAACTTCATTGATTTTTGTCTTCTCTCATATTTTTGTGATTTATCTTGCCAGAGGTTTGTCTACTTTTCCCCCCATTTTTTCAAAGAGCCAAATTTTGTCTTTGTCAGTCCTCTTTATTGTGTTTATCTTCCTTTCCCTTAATTTTTGCTTTTATACTTACTTTTATACTTACTACTTCCCAGTTCCTTTTTTAAAACAGCTTCACTGAGACTTAAGGCAAGCAAAAAATGAGTTTTCCTTCTACCGTCCTAAGTTCTCCAGCTGGAACTTGGTAAAATTAGACTAACAGAAGAGTTGGTCTGTTTCTAACTGTTTAGAAGAGTTTATCTTGTTCTAGAGAAAAAAAGAAGGAGTTTATTAACATTTGCTTATGCATGGGAGAACTCAGTGATGAGTAACTCAAAGGGGTAGTTAGGATTTGGGCTTATAGGGCATCTTAAAAAGGACAGTGAATTTACAGTAGCATGACCAGGGGTGTAGGCTTTCAAGAGCAGCAGACTGTGGTAGAAATATGAGAGAAAACTAATGGAGTAAGACTTGTTTGGGCAGGTCCATCCAGGTGCTGTTTTCCCCTTTTCCCGGTCATAACATTTCCCAGGAGAGGAGTTTTATGGTATTCTTCATCTTTTTCAGAAGTTTCTATTTTCCCTCACATAAGGGCATCTCCAAGAAGGCATCCTTCTGCATCTATTGATTCTCATTTACCTCCAGCTCAAAATAATACTGACACAAAAGCGAGAGCTGTCTCCTTGCACCATCCCACCCTCTCTAGCAGGGAAGATGCCTCTGGTTCAGTCACTCTCCTTTGCCTCTTGAGGTGACTTAACCATCTCACATGGAAAGATCCCCTGGAGAAGGAAATGGCAACCCACTCCAGTATTCTTGCCTGGAAAATCCCATGGGTGGAGGAGCCTGCTGGGCTACAGTCCATGGGGTCACAAAGAGTCAGACACAACTGAGCAACTTCACTTTCACAGCCATCTCACACAGGAAAAAGATTGACTTTTATTTTGGAAACTATAGTTTTAATTTTTAGGATTGAGGTATTTAAAACATTTCTGTTTGGAAATCGCGTAACATTACCAAGACAACCAAGTGAAGCGAAGTGAACTGAAAGTCGCTCAATCGTGTCCGACTCTTTGTGACCCCATGGACTGTAGTCCATGAAATTCTCCAGGCCAGAATACTGGAGTGGGTAGCCTTTCCCTTCTTCAGGGAATCTTCCCAACCCAGGGATTGAACCCAGGTCTCCCACATTGCAGACAGATTCTTTACCAGCTGAGCCTCAAGGAAAGCCCAAGAATACTGGAGTGGGTAGCCTATCCTTTCTCCAGCATATTTTCCTGACCCAGGAATTGCACCAGAGTCTCCTGCATTGTGGGCAGATTGTTTTGCAGGCAAATTCTTTACCAACTGAGCTATCAGAGACGCTAACCAAAGATAACCAAACAACAGCAAAAAGCTCAAAAAACCTTGGATTAAAAGGAAGTCAGTCACCAACAAATAGAGAATAACTCCACACTGAATGATAATATCAACACTGCATGTCGAAAAGAGTTTCCTTCCTTCCTTCCTTCCTCTATTCTCTAGAATATCTGTCCTTCCAGTGCAGCGAGGTCGACCTTCCTTCCTTGCATCTGTCCATCCCTATTTCCCTTCCTTTATTTCTCTGTGTGTGTGTGTTGACTCAGATTCATACTTGTTATCTATTAAAGTGAGCAAGATTCTTTAACTTACAAATTGAGATCTTTTTCCCCCCTTTTTCAGTATAAATCCGGGAGAATGAGGCAGCAGCATCATCAACTGTTTAAAAAAAAAGATTAAGTATTTTGAAGAAATAAAGTCATGCCATATAAACAATTATGTAACTATGAAATTAGATGGGCTACTTTGAGATTTTGATAGAAATAATTTGAAACAAACTGAACATATATTATCCTTAAAGTCTGAACTATTAGCCAAAACTTGAGATATTCGTGTTTTTCAGAGCACATTGGGTATATGGATGTATGAAGTTATTGCATGTAGAGTTGACTGATGTTTTATTTCCTCTGTAGTCTAGATAATGATAGGAAAAATTTGGCTCCGTTGTTTTTCTTTTCCTTAAGGAAAAGAACAGAGAAATGATTTTCTTGTTTAATATTAAAGTTAGTTGATGAATGTGAACATTACCTTATAATTTGGTTGTCTAATCTCAGTGGCCTTTGGGTGACAGAAGAAAAGCTGTTTCGTTTGGGCCTAGGACACAGACAGCAGAGAGAGCCGAAGGCAGGCTGTAGTGTCCTTGTCCTCAGTGTTTATCCTCATGCCTTCCTCATTGTCCTGCTTTACACGTTTAGCACTAAGGAAATGACAAATAAGCCAGAAACATTTGCATAAGGACAGTCAAGTGATTTCTTGCTGTACTTTGTACAAACAGGGATCATTCTTTGTTATAAAATGTCTAGAATTTCTTGTAATTGCAAAACTTCCTTTTCCCTGGACAGAAAAAAGAGAGCCGATGTTCGAAAAGTAGCATATCAATTCCTGGTGGAAAACTTGAATCCTTTAATATTAAGTTATGTTAAAAAGAAGAGGTTCCATCAAATATTTCTTGAGGAGATGCCCTGGAGAGCTCAGATGAACCTGTATCTGGCAAGCGCACACTTCAGCCTCCTTTTAACAAAGCTAGGGGAACATACAAAGATAAAATTTGGTTCTTCACCGATAATGGTCAGGTATAGTATATTGTCAATGAGTACTGTTTTAGTCTCAAAAATATGGATCGTATTTGTATGTGCAGGGCTCCAATGAGGTTGGAGGTAACTTAAAGAGGTTCACAGAGTGCTTTGAAAATTTCTTATCTCAGGATCTTTCCCAAACAAGTGCTGGATATAAGTACTTATGAAGTGCTAATTTGCATACATTTGAATATGCTATTCAATATAGCTTTCAGGGAAAGGAGAAAGTGAATTTTCCAAGAGAAGTTTAATATTAATTGTATCTCTGCATGCTCAGTCTCTCAGTTGTGTTTGATTCTTTGCTACCCTGCGGACTCGAGCCTGTCAGGCTCCTCTGTCCATGGAATTTTCCAGGCAAGAATACAGGCGTGAGTTGGCATTTACTTATCCAGGGGATCTTCCCAACCCAGGGATCAAACCTGCATCTTCTGCATTGCAGGCAGATGCTTTTACCACTGAACCACCAGGGATCCCCCAAAATATTAGTAACCAAAATATTAGTAGGCTTTAGGCACATCTGTGTTTCATTAGAGGTATATTTTAAGCCTCCATAAACACAGGCTATACTTTCTTATATAATTTACACTTTCTGTCATTAATTCAGAAGATACTTTCCAGTTCTTGTTTATTTTTGGTTAAAGTACTAGAGGAGATAAAATGGGAGGTAAAAATATAAGATAAATACATAATACGGAATACCATGTAAGCAGAGTTAACTTTATGTAACCAGAGCTTTTCATTTAAAAAAACTACTCATTGAAGGAATTTCCTGAAGTCTGGTTATTAGTACTGCATGCGTTCACTGCACAGGGCACGGGTTTGATCCCGGTCAGAGAACTATGATCCAACAAACTGCATGTCGTGGTGGTTTAGTGGTTAAGTTGTGTCTGACTCTTTGTGACCCCATGCACTGTAGCCCACCAGGCTCCTCTGATCATGGCAAGAATACTGGAGTGGGTTGCCATTTCCTTCTCTAGGGTATTTCCCAATCCAAGGATCGAACCTTGTGTCTCCTGCTTGACAGGCAGATTCTTTACCACTGAGCTACCTGGGAAGTCCAATGCAGCCAAAACCAAAACAAAACCCTCATTGAGCACTTACTAGAAACAAGGTACTGAGGTAGGCGTGAGGTGCATTCTGAGTTGAACAGGATCTACAAGTTGGAATCTGGTAGAGTGGCTCACAAATGTTCACAAATAATAGTCAATAAAGGTAAAAGGTGAAGTACGCATAAAGTCTTTGTACCTGGGAAGGAGGCTTTCTACTGGCTAAGACTGCCAGAAGAGGTTTCACGAGAAAAGCTACTCGGCCTGAGTCCTGATGGACAGGCAAGATTTAAAAATGGGCAGTAGGCAAACAAGCTTTCCGGAAAGATGGAAGAACGAGTCACAGCCCAGGAAGGAAACTCAGGACAGGAGCCCCTAGTGGTCTGACCAGAGTCTAGGGCATCTGAAAAGGAGAAATGATCAGAAGAGAAGGTCAGTACCAGTACATGAACAGTCTTAACTGTCTATAAATCTGAATTTTAATTTATATATCATGGGAGATTATTAAGGTTTTTTTTTTAAGCAGGGCTATGATAAGAAATTTTTCTGATAGAAAGATACTGGATGGATTGGAGGAAGGAGAGACTAATAATGATAGGGATATGAATTAAGAGGGTATTTATTTCAGTAATCCAGTGATAAAATATGCAGGTTGAAATCTGCAAGGAACTTGAACCCAGTTTCTGTTTCTCCAGAGTTTTGGTTAAAATAAAATTCTGGTCTATGTGGGCTAGACCAGGTTAGCATTTAGAAAGTACTTAGATTTCTTGACGGAGAAAACTTTTAGCAGTGTGACCCATTTTTGAGGCTCTGAAAAGGAGAAGAGTTCAGATCAAATGGGCTTCCTTATTATCCTCTGGACGTGGAGAACTGTTTTCATCTGACTGTCCAGTCACACATGACCATTCATGCAGCATTACTTGGCAGCATGACAGTTAAACAATGACTGAAAGTCTCAGGCAGTAAAGACTCTGCCTGCAGTGTGGGAGACCCGGGTTCAATCCCTGGGCTGGGAAGATCCTCTGGAAAAGGAAAGGGCAACCCACTCCAGTATTCGTGCCTGGAGAGTTCATGGACAGAGGAGCCTGGTGGGGTACAGTCCATGGGGACACAAAGAGTAGGACACGACTCAGTGACTTTCACTCACTCGAATTTGTATCAGGGTAACTTGGTGCTAAATCCAATTTCACTAAAACATTTATTTATTTATTTAGTATTTGACAGAATTCAGTTTTGCTTCTATTGTTTTTTTAATGAGTTTTTTTTCCCTTTGCAGTTTCCGATCATGTGACCCTACTATGTTCTCACTGTATAATTCAGGAACAGTACTGCCAACAGGAAAATTGACTCTAGAAAACTATAAAGGGATGCTTGATTTCCTTCTTACAGCTAAAAAAAGAAAGGCTCACTTACCATCAGGTAAAATAAATGCGTTATATACTATCAAATTGTCTTTAGATATTTTTATTCACAAGTGGAACACACACATACACAAACACATGTTCCCTGACATGCACCCCAACAGACACTGAGTTATATGGATCATTTTCCAGTGACAGGAATTTTGTTGAGTTGTGGTATTTTGCAGAAGATTCTTATTTGTTCTATTTTTTTTAACTTACTACATTTTTATAACATCACATATGTTTGGAAATATTTATATTGAATTTTCCCCTACCCCAATTTGCCCATTCAACAAATATATTGTTCTTTTAAAAATATTCATAGCCTTCAGTGGCCAAAGTAAGGGAAAACTTGCTCTCAGGTGATGAAGGCTTGGATGAGGCAAAGTTGGTGAAGATGGAGAAACACAAACAGACTAAGAACACCTTTTGGAGGTAGAACCTATGGAATCCATTCAGAACCTGTGCTGAGTATCGATGATATACCATGCCTGGTTCTAGGCCCTTTGTGTATTCACTCACTTGGTCATTCAACAAATGTTAGCCCTGCCTGCTCTCAAATGTTCAATCCCTGGGTGGGGAAGATCCCCTGGAGCAGGAAATGGCAATCCACTCCAGTATCTATGCTGGGAGAATCCCATGGACAGAGGAGCCTAGTGTACTACAGTTCATGGGGTCACAAAGTATCAGACATGACTGAAGCGATGGATCATGCATGCAAGTTTCAGGAAAAATTCCACCAAACATTCTGCTGCAAGCAGGCATGACAGCATCATTTAGTTGCTTTCTAGTTGTACTCAGGATCTTGCCTTAGGATCTTCAGTCAGCACCTTCCATGAAAGTTTACTCCACGATGAATGAGATAATATTCTATTGGCAGGACCAGCCAATACTGTCTCCTGGTCAGGTGACAAGGGCTCCCAAGAGGTGGAGAGATGTGTGTGAGCAGGGCTGTCTGTCTGGATGTTGCACTGACACTGTTCCTGAGAGGTCACCTGCCTTGAATACCACTCATTTCACGAGCGACCATTTATCTCCAATATCTCTGTTATTACAAACCCTCTTACATAGGTTTTTTTAAAATGACACTTTAAATGCTGTATGGCTTATTCCTGGACAAGCTATTTCATATGCTGGTTAACTCTCCCAGGAGTTTTGATTCATATTTGAGGTACTTGACATGCTTTTTAATTTCTTCTGGGGTACAGTTTTACTGGTACCTGCATTCATTGTATGACTATTAAAGTATTTAAAAGTAAATTCCCTAGACATAGAAAGAGTCCAAGTTTTCATATATAGACTACTATATACATGTATGTATATATATATATATCTATATATCTTCTTGAGTTTTCTTTTCAACTAGCTCCCTAAGACCTCCTATGAAATTTACAATAGATTCTGCAATTGAGACTTAGCATTTAGTGCAGAGTTCTAATAAGAGAATGTTTGTGGCAGAAGTCCTCCGCAGTTTTCACAGCACAGCAATGGGAGGGTGAGTGATCAGGGCCGCTGCCCTGCCTAACTGCAGGGATCCTCCTCATCTCCCAGTGTATGTGTCCAGGGAATAGCCTGTTTGGAGGGAAATTAAGAAAGAGTGGGATCCTGTCATTCTTCTCCCCTGAAACATGACATTCCTGCCTCTGCATCATTCCTTTGGTCAATCACCTTTGCCTGAAATGTTCTCCATACTCTTCCCCACAGCTAAATCACAATTCACCCTTAAGAGCTAACCTAAGCACCTCCTTCTCTGGAAACTTTCCCTGGTTCATCACATCCATAACAATTCTCTCCTTTCTCCAAAGTAACGTAGCAGTTGTTGTCTGAATTATTCATTTGATGCTAGTCACCTATTGAGTTTTCTGAAGCTTAACTCTCTACTTTCAATAACTTTATACTTTATTTTTATACTGTAGATGCTGAAGAATTTTTGGCATTTCTTAATTCCAAAATGAGTGATGAAAATGTTTCCAAGACCCAAACGGTTTATGAATCAGACTCTCAGTCTGGACTTAGCAGTAAAGAAAAGGATCGATCAGCAAATGTGGGTCTCTTGGATCATTTTATGAAAATCTTTTTATATTGCAGGAGAGCAATGGTAAGTTGGTCCTTCTTCTTTGTTGTAGTGGACATGAATCTCAGCCCATGAATTTGGGCATGTGTGATATATTTATTTCCTTATTATTCATAATTTTAATTTCAACAGTGAGACTAAACCTGCTGGATTTTGTGTCAATCATCTGTGAGGCTTGCCACGGTACTGAGGTCTCACACGTGGTAGAGTTGTGAGGGAGATGGTGAACCCCTTTTGTCATTAGTCATCCAATCATCCAGAGCCGAGGTGCCCTTTGTCCTTGTCTACAAAGTCTCCTTGAATATTCAGACACCCCTCTGCTGCTTTCTAGCCACACTTGAGACATGGGCTTCTCCAGTGATACCAGGGGTTCCTCTTTAGACTCTTGCTCCCTCCTGGGCATCGAATGCTCCTTTCTCTCCTCTCGGAAGGGGGAAGATCTTTCTAGGCATGGGAAAGCCCTAACCCTTCCCCCTGACCTGCTTCTACAGGCTATTTGTGTCTTCTCTCAACTGCTTTTCCCTTTTTTCTTCTTAAATGTTATCTGATAGTTTATTAAACTCAGAATAGGAATTAACTACAAAGAAATTAATTTCCTCTTTCTCATAGCAAGAAGTGGAGGTACATCAAACTTCTCAAGAGATGAGAAGAAATCTGTCCTTCTGGACAAGAAAGACTTAAGTTCCTATATTTCTTCATGGAGTAAAGAGTGGCTTTTTAAAATATGCAAAGTCATCTCAGTTCATCTCCCATGGCCATGAACAATGTATCCCATCCTCCTTTCTAGCAGCTTCAGGGCCCTGGAGGGTCTGGGTCCTGCTTACCTCTCAGAACTCAGCTCCTCTTTCCTTGGCACAGTCTACTCTCCCCTCTGTGGTTCTGAAAGCACTAAGTGTGCTTCAGACCCTCCCTCTTCAGTCCTCAGGTTCACCATCCATGCTCTGCACCTCCTGTTCTCTCAGCCCCAAATGCCCTTCTCCTCCCGATGACCCCGCCCCTCCTCCACGTGACTTGTTCAACTCAGCAATCTGGGCTCTGCTCATGTGTCACCTCCTGAGAGGACTTCTCTCCTGACCACCCGTCGTCTCACCCTTACCGGGTGAGCAGTTTCTACTTTAATTTCCTTTATGACACTTATCATTCCCTGAAATTGTACTTTGATATATCTGCTTAATAGTGTTGGATTTTCCTAATCAAAAGCAGCACAAGGTCAGGCCCAGTTTCCCTTGCTCACTGAGACATTCCCAGCGCTTAGAACAATGGGCGTGTTGGAGTCCTAGCTCATCATTTAGTAGAGTCATAACCCAGGGCAAGTTAGCCGCATGCCTCCATTTCCTCATCTGTAAAATGAGAATACTAGTGCATACTTACTTCATAGGAGTTGTTATATAGAATGTTATGTTAGCATATAAATGCCTTACCAAGGTGTCTAGCACTGTAAGTAGCATATAACAAATGGTGTTAGTTACTTTTATTACTTAGAGTGTTAGCAGAAAAGTGAAGTCACTCAGAGATCTGTAACTTTGGCATCTTTTGAATGTTGTGGTTGTCTTAGGTTCTTGCTCACCGTGGTGGCTATTGGACTCTGCTTCAGAACTGCTGTCGGGCCCTTTGGAACTTTACTCAGGAGCTACAAATACTGCATAAACAAGCAGTGGATCTATATAAGACATTTCCTATTAGCCAGGATAGTTTCCTCTGTATCTCTGTTTTACCATTCTATTTGGGAGCAGAATTACTTATTGACATGTTAATAGAACTACAGAATACTGATTCTATTGAGGTAAGAGTATTTGGGCAATTCTTTTTATTGTAGTTGATTAACAATTTTTTTTGTGTACCATACAGCTTGGGATAAGTAGAAATTTTATATTTTGCTTGAGTTGTTTTTTGGTTTGTCTTAATTTTATTTGCTTTGTTATTTGGTTCACAGTATATAATATGCACTGATGTTAATTATAAATACCTGCCTGAAAATCAGTTTCATAAATGGAAAAGAAAGTAGCATTTATTGAGCTCCAGCTTCTACAGAAACTAACCAAAATACATTTAATCTTCATAGCAATCATTTGACAGAGAAAAAAAGAGACCCTAAAACAGATCATGTAGCTTGTTGGTTGATACTTGTTTTAGTCCCTGTTCTATTTCTTTAGATGTAGAATTTACAACCATTTCAAATCTACCACACTATAATTTAAAGTATGAAAATAAAACTGAAAAAAAGCAAACCTCATATAACTTAAACACATTAAAAATTAGTAAACACATAAATATTTTGATTCATGGGGTTTATAATGTTTTCAGATGTAAAATATATGATAATGATAGTACAAAAGACTGGGAGGGCAAATAAAATGAAACTGTCAAAGTTTTTAAATTTTATATAAATATAAAATGATACAGTATTAACTTTAAGTGGAATGTGGTCAGTTAATTATACATTTAATAATCCCCCAAGTAACTGCCAAAAAAGTGATATAGCTGAAAGGCCAAATGAAAGCTAAAACTAAAACGGAAAAGTGAATAATAGTCAGTTAACTAAAGAAAGCAGAGAAAGAGGAACACAATTACATGAAACAAATAGAAAATGGCAAATAACCTAACCCAATTATATCAATAGCTGTATTAAATATAAGTAGACTAAATACCCCAGTTAAAAGGCAGAGATTATCTGGATTAAAAAAAGAAAAACGTGTACTTGTCCATAAGAGAAGCATTCTAGATATGAAGAAACAGATAGATTGAAAATAAAACAATGGAAGAATTATACTATAAAAATAGTTAGCATAGAAAGGTTGATGAGGCTATATTTACATTAGATAAAATGATCTTCAAGTCAAAAAGTATTTTGAAAGATAAAAGAGGACATTTCATAATGAGAAGAAGCTCAATTAATCAGAAAGACATACTAATCATAAATGTGTATACACCAAATAACAGAGATTCAGAATATACTTTAGACACCCAAAGCTTGAAGAACTTTCTGCTTGGTGGACACATTGATGTACCAAGCAGATCTCACGCCCTGAATCCATGGGAAGAGGTCACAGAAGTGCCTTATCCTAGACCCATCCAGACCTGGCCCATCTTGCATTTGGCTATTCTTGGGTTGTATCCTTTATAAGAACACTGTGTCAGTGAGTTCTGAGTCATTCTAGGAAATTACTGAGCCTGAGTTTACAACTGGTCAGTCAGAAGTTCAGGTGCCCCAGGACCTGTGACTGGCTTCTCCAGTGAGCACTGACCCCTTGAGCCTCTGGAGTCTGACCCTGGCTGTGGGGTCGTTGGCGTCAGCACTGATGTGCAGTACTGCTGTGGGGTCGTTGGCGTCAGCACTGATGTGCAGTACTGCTGTGGGGTCGTTGGCGTCAGCACTGATGTGCAGTACTGCTGTGGGGTCGTTGGCGTCAGCACTGATGTGCAGTACTTTGACGGAGGTTGGAAGCAAAGCACATAGTGCGTTCACCAAGATGGATTGTACACAAAGTCAAAAAAGAAGTCATAATGAAATTTAGACTTAAGTCTTAAAGAGTATATTTACTCTTTATAATGTAAAGAGCTACATTATAAACAGATTAATATAATATAGGAAGAAAAATCTTCAAATATCTGGAAATTAAACAACACAATTCTAAATAATCCATGGGTCAAAGAAGAAAACATAAGATAAATTTAAAAAATATTTAAACTGATGATAACATATCAAAATTTTGAGATGCAATAAGCCAATGCTTAGCAGGAAATTCATAGCTTTAAATGTTTAGTAAATAGGAACAAAGATATAATATCCACCATTTAAGTGTTCATCTATAGGAGCTAGAAAAAGAAGAGTAAATTAAACCTAAAGTAAGTAAAAAGAACAATGAAAATAGAAAGAAGAAAATGGTAAGAGTAGAAGTAAATTAGATACAAAACAACCCAGAAAATTAATTAAGTCAATCAATTAATCTTTTGAAAATATGATTAAGATTGACAGAATCTTAGGAATACTGATGAACAAAAGTAAGAAAAGTGTGAATTACTATTATTAGTAACAAAAGAGGAATATGGTTACAGTTCCCATATATATTAAAAGAAAAATAAGAGAAATCATATCCAATTTTTACTAATGAATTTGATAACTTAGATGAAATGGGCATGTCTAGTAGTACAACATAAAAAAACTGACACAAAAGTGATAGATAAAAATGAATTAACCTAAGTATATTAAGTTGAGTTTATAATCAGAAACTTTGACATAAAACTCCAGGGCCAGAATACTTTTCTACAGAATTCTAGCAAACTTAAAGGAAGAAATAATAAATAATATACTGTTCTTGGGGAGTGAGGCCAGCTTAACCCTGACAGGTACATAAAAAAGAAAAATGTTAATCAATATTACTCATGAACATATACACCAAACTCCTTAATGAAGTATTAGCAAATTAATCCCAGCAATATATAAAATATGCAAAGAATATATATAGTATATACAAATGATGATCAAGTGGAGTTTGATCCCAGATATGTAAGGTTCACATTTGAAAATTAATCAATGTAATTCACCATATTAACAGGGTAAAGGAGAAAAATCATATGGCCATTGAAATAGATACAGAAAAAATATTTACAAAATTCTGTATCACTTTTTCCATCTGCTCCTTCTCTACCTCTGGTTGAACCACGCTCGCTCTGAGCCCTGGGTACCTGCTAAACCAGGGAAGCTGTCATCTCCTTCTATCACAATTATTTACCTGGACCTTATCAGCCATCATGTGATGTTCCCTGACAATTAATAGATCCTGAAGACCCTGAGAAGGCTGTGTCTGAAAGTGGAAGGGAAGATAGTCAGTATGGCTGAGGATAACATTGATGGAAATGTATTTTGCTATCCAGTGCTTTCAGTACCCAAGTGAAAGCACAGTATTCACTAGTGTTGATATTCATCACTTGCAGAAAACTAGTTTCACAAAAGGAGCATGTAAGAAATAAATCAAGGCTTTCCTGGGGGTTCAGTGGTAAAAGAATCTGCGTGACAATGCAAGAGACACAAGTTTGATCCCTGATCTAGAAAGATGCCACATGCCACCAAGCAATTAAGCACATGTGCCACAACTATTGAGCCTAGGCTTAGAATCTGGGAGCCACAACTACTGAAGCCTGCATGCCCTAGAGCCTGTGCTCCTCAACAAGAGAAGCCACCGCAATGAGAAGTGTGTGTGCTGCAACTTGAGAGTAGCCCCTACTTGCTGCAACTAAGGAAAAACTCATGCAGCAATGAAGACCCTGCACAGCCAAAATAAATAAACTTTTTAAAAAAGAAAGAAATAAAAGATCCCATGAACTCAATCAGAGGCAGACTTGAAGAACAGAGACCAGAAAGAATAAAGCCTTTTATGAGAGAGTCTGAAAAATAAATCAAGCATTTCCTTGCTAATGTTTAATACCAGTTGTTTATTGGTGAAGATATGAATCTAGATAGTATGGTTGCACTACTAGACTACCATAAGGATGGTATCACCCCATGTATGATTTTCTTTATGAATGGTTTAGAAATGGAGAAATGTTAAGAAATCTGGCAATAACTTTAGATCTATCACCTATAATCATAAATTATTCTGATTTCATCCACACAGCAAGAGAACGTAGATAAATGGAATTGGTGTCATTTGAGTTCTTTGACTTTTGATTATTAGATTACTAGGGAGGAGCTTATAACATCAGCAAAATGACATCTATCTTTTATTGAGCATGTTATGTGCCAGACACTATGCTAAGGGGGCAAATTCACATAGGTCATGTATGTCACACCTATTATTCATACCTTCACAAGCAGATGATTTTCAAGGTCTCTTCCAAATTCAAGGACTATGAATCTCATGGGAGGGAACATTTATCCTTTACTTTTGTTGAGGCAAGTGGAAGCACTCCTGGGCTTTACTACTTTTGTTGATACCTACTCTCTCCTATGCATGTTATTGTTGAGGTTACCTTTAATGGTAACACCAAATTAGGAGAGGCTAGACTTGGTTTGTTGTTATTGTTGTTTAGTCTGACCCCATGGATTGTAGCCTGCCAGGCTCTTCTGTCCATGGGATTTCCCAGGCAAGAATACCAGACTGGATTGTCATTTCTTTCTCCAGGAGATCTTCCCAACCCAAGGATTGAACCCATGTGTCCTGCGCTGGCAGGCAGATTCGTTACTGCTGAGTCACCAGGGAAGCCCTACTAACTTTATTGGGCGGTAGTCTGGCCAGTGCGTGCGTGCTAAGACGCTCAGTCGCGTCTGACTCTTGGCGACCTCATGGACTGTAGCCCACCAGACTCCTCTGTCCATGGGATTCTCCAGGCAAGGACACCGGAGTGGGTTGCCATGCCCTTCTCCAATAGTCTGGCCAGTAGGTGGATCTAAAGGGTTTTGCTAATAAACACATGAAAAGATGTTCAACATCACTCATTATTAGAGAAATGCAAATCGAAACTGCAATGAGATATCACTTCACCCCAGTCAGAATGGCCATCATCAAAAAGAATCTACAAACAATAAATGCTAGAGAGGATGTGGAGAAAAGGGAAGCCTCTTGCACTGTTGGTGAGAATGTAAATTGATATAGCCAGTATGGAAAACAGTATGGAGAGTCCTTGAAAAACTAGGAATAAAACCACCGTATGACCCAGTAATCCCACTAGGAGGCATATACCCTGGGGAAACCAAATTGAAAAAGACACATGTACCCCAATGTTCATTACAGCACAAGTTACAATAGCTAGGACATGGAAGCAACTTAGATGTCCATCAACAGATGAGTGGATAAAGAAGCTGTGGTATGGATAGACAATGAAGTATTACTCACCCATAAAAAGGAGTGCATTTGAGTCAGTTCTAATGAGGTGGGTGAGCCTATAGTCTATTATACAGAGCGAAGTAATTCAGAAAGGGAAAAATGAATATTGTATAGTAACGCATATATAAGGAATCTGGAAAGATGGTACTGATGAAATTATTTTCAGGGCAGCAAAGGAGACACAGACATAGAGAAGAGACTGATGGCCACGGTAAGGGGGAGGAAGGAGAGGATGGGATGCATGGAGAGACTAACATGGAAATATATATTACCATGTGTAAAATAGACAGCCAATGGGAATTTACGGTATGATTGGGGAACTCAAATCTGAACTCTGTAACAGCCTAGTGGGGTGGGACGGGGAGGGAAGAGGGAGGAATGTTCAAGAAGGAGGGGACATATATATATATACCTATGGCTGATTAACGTTCATGTTTGGCAGAAACCAACACAACACTGTAAAGCAAGTGTCCTTCAATTAAGAATAAATAAATTTTTAAAATTAAAAGAAAGCATCTCTAGGGTGTATCAAATGAAGCAGGGACTTACAGGAAATGAATACAATAGTTACATAGTAACTCTTTAATTTTGGTGAAAAGAGGGTCTTCTAGAAGACTTTTTCTTCCCTGAGTTTGACATTTGCATCAGGGAACTGGGCAAATTTTTGTACAAACTGAATGTAACCAATGCATTAAGGAAATCTAATTATTTGTATATACTGTAGCCTGTTTTCCCTCATAACCTTGCCTTCTTTATTGGTTTAATGTTTGTACTCAAGCAGTGACTATGTGCCGGGAAGTATAGTGGTGAATAACCATAGGTGGCTGCTTATCTTTAGGCTCAAATAATTAAGATTCCATGAACCCAGAAGCCCAGTTTCTGGGTCATGCTTCCGCAGTTCAGTGCCCACGTGTGCTCACTGGCCGCTGTATGGACAGCACAGAGGCAGCGCATTTCCCTCGTCACGTAAGAGCTGTTGGACAGGATCGTCAAGCTTTGATTTGCATAATAAACACATTCAAGTTTTTTCTGTTCAGTTCTTTTCCATGTTATGTTTTTAGCTATCCATTCCGTGTTCAGACCAAACATGTAGTGAAATATGAAATTTCAAAGTGTTCTTTCGATGTGCCACTTGCAGACTATTGATGAAAAAGGAGAGTTCAGTGTTCCGAGTTGCTATGGAAATATTAAGAATGATAACGGTGGTTCCAGCCTTACCTTTGAGCATCCTCTGGATGACGTCAATGTGGTCGATTTGAAATGGATCCACGACTTTGTATTAAAATCTCTGGAACTTGTCTATCAAGTAGAAAAATGGGAAACACTCGTATCACTTGCCATTCAGTTTAATACAATTTCGCAGTGAGTACCACTGGGGGGGGGGGGCTAACAGTGATAGACTTCACTGAGAAGAACGTGGCTTTACTAATGTTTGTTTCTAATATATACTTTACTCTTATCCAGTGAAAGATATACAGAGCAAGTGACTCCACTCCTGGTTTATGCTCAGCGCCAGCTTCTACTGCAAGTATCCAAGTGCAAGGGCCCAGACATCAGCCAACAGGCTTGTGTAAGATATGAGGCTGAATACAAACAGAAGGTAAGTTTGGCTCTGTTAATCATGCAGTTGTGATTTCTTATTAGTATGGATATAACTAGCAAGATTTGGGATAAGATAGATGTTGCTATTTTCACTTAGGCATTTATCATTCAAATCAGCAAACATTGTTGAGAATTGCTATTTGCAAGTATTTTCCAGATGCAGAGAAAACAAAAATTAAGTCCTTGTACACAAGGACCTTATATCCAGGTCAAAGCTGATTTACCCATTAGGCACAGTGAGAAGAGTGCTGGAGACATAGCACTTTTTTAGGAGCCATTAAATGTTTTGATTTCTTTTACAAAAAGAAGAAAAAAGAAACTTTTATGTTAAAGACAGTGTTTCAGTTTTAATAATATTTTCTGATGGAGCGGTAGGCCTGTGAAGGCAAAAGTCCCTAGGGCTCACGAATGACATGTTGCAGCTTTAAGGTGGGGGAGGAAAGGGATACATCTATTCTCTCATTTATTAGCTTAATAAATATGTATTGGCTCCCTAAGATTAGAGCTGCTGAATTCAATTGTGCAGTCTGTGTTCTGCCCTAGGGCACTTGGCATTTGTTGGGGGTGCTGAATCCAGCCCCTGCCCCACACGTTAGTCCATGTGGGCTTGAGGGGCTTGCAGCCCCCCAGAGAAGGCTCCCATTTTTTCCTTCTTACAACGGCTGCTTATGGCCTTGGCATATTCTTGCCTCTTGCATATTCTATGTAGAGAGAGCTGTGTTCTTGCTTTTTGGAGTTTAGTTTCAGAAGCATGGAGGTAGGACCAGTGGATAGACATGTAAACAGATAAAAAGATTTATGATCATCATAAATTCTCTGAAGAAGATAAAATAGGTATGGGGTAGAGATAGGCTGGGGTGAGAGATGGAAAAGTTGAGCAGAGGTGATCCGGAAGGTCTCTTGGAGATGGTCACATTTGGTGGGAAGGGGTCAGCCCTATAGTGGAAAAGAACATTCTAGTCTAAGGGGAGAACAGGATCGAAGACCCTGCAATGGGACAGGAAGGAGGCCCAGGCCCTGCCGTGCCGCAGACAGGAGAGATGAGAAGGAGAAGGGGCTGCTCTGTCTGCATCTTCTTGGTGCTTCCTCCCCTACTCCCCAGTGTCTCAGCGTTCGCACAGCCCAGCGCTCTGTTCTTGGTCCTCCAGCACTCTATCTGGGTGCTCTCCGCTGGAGAGTTAACTCAACCTGTGGCTCAAAGTGAACATCTTTATGATGATGGCTACCAAAATTACATCTCCTGTCTAGACCTTTCTCCTGTATTCTGTGCTGATGTATCTAACTGCCTGTACCAGTCAGGGTTCAATCAAAGAAGCAAAACTAATTACAGCTGTCTGTCTCTCCCCTCCCCAAATATCCACATTGATTTTTCCTACACCTTTCCCAGTCTTGACTGAATATCACATTCTCTGTGAAGACATTTTCCTCACGGCCTTGTTTAAATGTATGTATCTGTTTGTCTGTTTTTCTCTACAGCATTTATAACTCTTAGTCTACTTTATCATGTACTCTATATTTTGTTTATTGTCTATTTCCACTAGAATAAGTACCACAAGAAGAGGAGTTTTTGCTTATTTTGTTTTCTGCTATATCATCTGTGAGCTTGGAGTAGTGCCTGGTACATAATAGGTATTCAATAAAGATTTTTAAAATGAAGCTGGAGAAGTGGGAAGGACTAGGTCAAGTAAGATCTTAATAGGCTGGGGGAAGGAATTTGCATTTTCTTAGACTGTCCTTACATCTCATCATAGAGGTAACTACAAGGGATGATAATAAAGAAGCATCATCTTCATCAGACTGGGGTTCAAGGATGGTTGTATTTTGAGCAGGGGTGTGGGATTTGAGGTGGAGAAATGGAGAGAAGAGAATCTTGGACCTTATAAAAGAATTACCTTAAGTCTAAAAATGCTCTGTTTCATATATTTTATCATTTTAGGACTCAATAATCTGTTAAAAAATACTTTAAAAAATACTACAGAGGATGTTAGTTCTGAAAAACTCTACCAGGGAAGTTTAAATAGTGTTAATTATGAGTAGAGGGGAAATCTGCCATTGAAAAAGCAGCCTCTGTTTTAAATATGTTTCAACTTACATAATGGGAGATATATTTAGATGTGAATTATAGAACATCAGAGAAATTATTCTAATTGCTCTACATAATTTGCCTAATGCTTTTCCAGCTGTGGTATACATAAGAAATATGAAAAATTATGTAGCCACTTTTTTTCCCCCAAAACTTCTCATGATTGAATGTTACTCTGGAGCTTTTATTTGTAGCATCTTTCTGTATCTCTTCTTTTTGGTTAATGAAAAATAAGATGAACATTTCAAGTAAGCAAAAATTTTGGCTCTAAATACCTAAGTGATACTTGTTTTCTCCTTTCTTTTCAAAGATAACCTGCCGAAATTTCATTGGGATACAGCTCAAGATTAATCCTCCAGCCAATAAAGTGACAGCTATAGGACAGCGAACAGATGTCCTTAAAAAGCTTATCTCTTCAGGTTGGAACCAATCTTAGCTTGAAGCTCTTTCTCTCTTCTTCAAAACAAGATTTGCTGTTGTGTTCTGCATGTCCAGTCTCCTGTAATTAAAGTGTTTGCAAAATCTCTTTTGCAGATTTGACTGAAAATAATCCATTTGATATTTACCATCTTATATTGCTATAAATGTCACTTAAGGGGAATTAAAATTCATGTCTTTTATTAGTTTAATCTGTAAGTTAAAGAAGGGAAATAAGAGAAGAGGGAGAAAGGAAATTGATGGGAAAAAGTAAAGATGAGAAAAGACTGTTAACTTGTTGGTTTTTAAAAAAAGAGTACAGCAGAAGATTCTGAAACATCATGACTCCTTTGCTTTTAGCTGGTGATCCCTCTTGGAATGTTTTGGCAACGTGGCTTATAGGAATGAAGTGATGGGAAGGGATGAAAATGGAAATAATTCCTTTCTCAGTGGTGGTTTTCCTGTCTCTGATTTGGGTAGAGGAAAAAAATGCAAGTCTTCCCTATGATATCTCCTGCATTGACAGGTGGGTTCTTTACCACTTGCATGACCTGGGAAGCCTTGATGTGTTTGGATTCTTTCATTGATTTATCTATTGATTTTAGGTATGTATATGTGTATGTATTTATGCATTCATTCATTCATTTCTTGAGTCAGGCAGCCGTTCAGTCATTCAGCAAATATTTATTGAGTTTCTACCTTGTGTTAAGTGCTATACAGGTCCTGAGAAACTGGGAAAGATTGAAGGCAGGAGGAGAAGGGGATGACAGAGGACGAGATGGTTGAATGGCATCACCAACTTGATGAACATGAGTTTGAGCAAGCTCCGGGAGTTGGTGATGGACAGGGAAGCCTGGCGTGTTGCAGTCCATGGGTCACAAAGAGTCGGACACGACTGAGCGACTGAACTGAGTGACTGACTGAGGTCCTGAGAATACAAAGATGAATGAGACTAAAGATTTGTTACATGATTTACAGCCCACTGAAGGAGACCAATAAGTAAGCCAGAGATGATAGTGTAGAGTGGTAAGGTCTATACCGTTGTGACCCTGCTGCTGCTATAAACAATAATAGTTAATGGCTAGCATAATTTTTGAGAGACTCTATGTAATTTAGTGGGGTTATCATGAAAGTAAAAGGCAAAAGTTGAGAGTAGAAAGGTTGGCAGGAATTGGATAATAAGGGGTCTTAGAAGGTAGGGTAAAGAGACTCAGATTTATCAAGGGAGCTAAAGGGAGCTAGTTACAAGGGTTTAAAGAAGGAAAATGAAATGATCATATTTGTGTTCTTGAAACACACTTCAGCAACGTGGGGAATAAGTTGGAAGGAGGCCACACAGGTGGCAGGAGAGCTGCTGCTGCCTGCTTATGGGTTTACAGATGTAATGCGGTCCTGGACTTAGACAGTCAGAGCAGACGGGTGGGCAGCCATGTGCTCGTTGGGTGAGGGGGATGCACGAGGAAGGGAGGAGCTCGAGCTGCTTTGGTTTCTGGCTTGGGTGGCTAAGTGGTTGTGGCATCTTCACTCTATCAAAAAGTACTGAAGTCGGGGGCAGGTTAGAGGAAAACATCTCTTTTCTATTACTGAGTTTGAGGTGTCTGAATAATAGCTAAGTAGAATCATCCAGTCAGTCAGTGATCAATGCAAAGAAATAGAGGAAAACAATAGAAAGGGAAAGACTAGAGATCTCTTCAAGAAAATTAGGGACACCAAGGTGAACTTTCATGCAAAGATGGGCACAATTAAGGACAGAAATGGTATGGACCTAACAGAAGCAGAAGATGTTAAGAAGATGTGGCAAGAATACACAGAAAAACTATACAAAAATGACCTTCATGACCCAGATAATCACAATGGTGTGATCACGCTCCTAGAGCCAGATATCCTGGAATGTGAAGTCAAGTGGGCCTTAGGAAGCATCACTATGGACAAAGCTGGTGGAGGTGATGGGATTCCAGTTGAGCTATTTCAAATCCTGAAAGATGATGCTGTGAACATGCTGCACTCAATATGCCAGCAAATCTGGAAAACTCAGCAGTGGCCACAGGACTGGAAAAGGTCAGTTTTCATTCCAATCCCAAAGGAAGGCAATGCCAAACAATGCTAAAACTACCACACAATTGCACTCGTCTCACACGCTAGCAAAGTAACGCACAAAATCCTTCAAGCCAGGCTTCAACAGTATGTGAACCGTGAACTTCCAGATGTTCAAGCTGGTTTTAGAAAAGGCAGAGGAATCAGAGATCAAATTGCCAACATCCATTGGATCATTGAAAAAGCAAGAGCATTCCAGAAAAACATCTACTTCTGCTTTATTGACTATTTCAAAGCCTTTGACTGGGTGGATCACATCAAACTGTGGAAAATCCTTAAAGAGATGGGAATACTATACCACCTGATCTGCCTCCTGAGAAATCTATATGCAGGTCAAGAAGCAGTAGTTAGAACTGGACATGGAACAACAGACTGGTTCCAAATCAGGAGAGGAATACATCAAGACTGTATATTGTCACCCTGCTTATTTAACTTATAGGTAGAGTACATCGTGAGAGACGCTGGACTGGATGAAGCACAAGCTGGAATCAAGATTGCTGGGAGAAATATCAATAACCTCAGATATGCAGATGACATCACCCTTATGGCAGAAAGTGAAGAAGAACTAAAGAGCCTCTTGATGAAAGTGAAACAGGAGAGTGAAAAAGTTGGCTTAAAGCTCAAAATTCAGAAAACTAAGATCATGGCATCTGGTCCCAACACTTCATGGCAAATAGATGGGGAAACAGTGAAAACAGTGACAGACTTAATTTTTTTGTGGGGAGGGGCTCCAAAATCACTGCAGATGGTGACTGTAGCCATGAAATTAAAAGACACTTGCTCCTTGGAAGAAAAGTTATGACCAGCCTAGGCAGCATACTAAAAAGCAGAGACATTACTTTATTGACAAAGTTCTGTCTAGTCAAAGCTATGGTTTTTCCAGTAGTCATGTATGGGTGTGAGAGTTGGACTATAAAGAAAGTTGAGCAGCAAAGAATTGATGCTTTTGAACTGTGGTGTTAGGAAAGACTCTTGGGAATCCCTTGGACAGCAAGGAGATCCAGCCAGTCCATCCTAAAGGAAATCAGTCCTAAATACTCATTGGAAGGACTAATACTGAAGCTGAAACTCCAATGCTTTCGCCACCTGATGCAGAGAACTGACTCATTTGAAAAGACCCTGATGCTGGGGAAGATTGAAGGCGGGAGAAGAGGATGACAGAGGATGGGATGTTTGGATGCTATCACCAACTCAATGGACATGAGTTCGAGTAAACTCTGGGAGTTGGTGACGGACAGGGAGGCCTGCTGTGCTGCCATCCATGGGATCAATAAGAGTTGGACACGACTGAGTGACTGAACTGAACTGAACTGAACTGATGATTGGATACACCAGTGAGGCACTCAGAAGATTTGTATTTTTGTCACCAATACATTGGTAGTGGTTGAAATCAGAGGCTTGAACAAAGTCACCCAGAGAGTGTTCTTAGGAATATGGACCTGGGGATGCCATCAGTTTGGAATCTGTGTCAGTCAGAATGGGCTGGGCTACATAGCAGTCATGAACAATTGCTGAATCTCATTGCCATAACCCAAGGAAAAGTCTGTTTTTTGCTCATGCTACTGTGTTCAGTGAAGTGAGCAGCTCATCGTGGACTGATGGAATGTCCATCTTGACACAGGCTTCCGTGATTGTTTTAGAGGCAGGAGACAGAACACTTGTGTTATCCTCTAGGACAGCTATAACTGGAGGCATATAGGAAATGGTTAAGACTTTGAAGTGAGACCACACGCATATACCATACACTTTGCTCTAAGGGATTTACGTGGTTTGTTTTATTATTATAGGAACCACAGTAAAATTCATTGGACGTCAGGCACTCTGATAAGTGTTTTGTGAGTATTAGCTTACAACTGCCTGATGAGGAAGGTTTGCTGTTGTCTCCATTTTTTAGCCAGTAAAAATAATGTTTTGTATATTTTTCATAGTTTATATTATAAGTGAGATGATGGCTCTTCAAACTGATACTTGAAGGTGACACATTTTCTGCAGTTTTATTGGCTAAAGTCATGCGGCCACATCTAACTTCAAAAGGGGAGGGTAGTGTGATTGTACTCTGTACTGCAAGAATAAAGATGACTATGTGAAGAGCCCTAGTGACTGATGGAAAAGACAGAGGAGAGCCCATATCCGAAAGAAACTGGGATGTGGCTCAAGAGGTGGAGGTGCAGGAGCTGAGAGTGGAACAAATAAGGCCGAGGAGAGAGAGAGTGTATGTGTCAGCAGTCAGAGAGGTCAGCTAAGATGCGGGGTTCTGTCTATTGTATGTGGGAGGTCACTGTCCCTGGCCTTTCTGCTGTGACACCCTCACCTCAGGGTCTTGCTCTAGCTGTTTCTCCTTCCTGAAGTGCTCTTCCCCCATCCAGATGGCTCTCTGATACACCCCTCACTTCCTTACAATCTTTGTGTGTGTCTCATCTTTTCAGTGAGGCTTACCCTGACCATTCTATTTGTTTTTCCATTTATTTTTATTAGTTGGAGGCTAATTACTTTACAATATTGTAGTGGTTTTTGCCATACATTGACATGAATCAGCCATGGATTTACATGTGTTCCCCATCCTGATCCCCCCTCCCGCCTCCCTCCACATCCCACATCCCTCTGGGTCTTCCCAGTGCACCAGCCCTGAGCACTTATCTCATGCATCCAACCTGGGCTGGTGCTGACCATTCTATTTGAAACTGCATCTTGCTTCCTTCCTTCCAGTTCCCCTTACTCTAATAAATGTATTCTTTTTTTTCCCCCTGAAGCACTTATAGCCACTTATCACATTCTATAACTCAGTTTTTAAAAAATTGTATTTATTGACTACTAGTCTGTCTCCACTGATGAAAGGTAAGCTCTGTGAGGTCAAGGACGATTGGTTTGTTCATCGATGGAATCCACATGCCTTCATCAGTACCTGACACGTGGTAGGAACTCAGTGTCCACTTGCGGAACGACTGACTCTACCAGTAGTGGTTTCAAAGCAGTGGTTGTGAGCGCGATGGCAGTGTTGTGCGTGGTGGGTGTGGCCGTGGGAAGCTGTGCCTGCACAGAGGTGCTGACTGCGTGCTGCCTTTGGTGAAGCTTAGAAGTGACGAGAAAGAAGCAGGAGCAGCCAGAAGGGAAAGTGGAGACCAGGGGGTCTTTGTTTTACTTGTGTGGTTGTTTTAGTAGAAGAAAAGGAGGATATTTCTATATTAAATGGAGAGAGTCAGGAGAGAGGGACAGCCAGGAGAGAAAAATATTCGATCAGGCAAGGAGCTTGAGGATAAACAAGGCAGAAAATGGGATATACGGGGCTTAGGAGGTTGGGACACCCCTGATGCTAGATAAGAAAGGGAGGAGAGAACAGGTTCAAGCACAGGAAACTTTGTAGATGGCAGTGGTAGAAGTTGAAGGCATCTTTACCGGGCACTAGAGATTTTCTTAATGAAGCAGGGGGTTGAGAGCACAGCCAAGGCTGAGATTCCAGGAGGGATGAGAGGTGGTAGACTGGAAAATAGGAGAAAGGAAGATAGGAGGTCTGCAGAGCGGTGAAGATGATCCAGTTGAGTAGGGTTGGTGACCATGAACTTGCAGGTATTACTGCCAATGATAAGTTATTTCCTCATATTCAGTGAACAACAGGAGGACCAGCTACCCCTCGTCAATCATGTGTGACTAGTTCCAAAGAGCATGTTTCTTCCTGGGTGTGTTTTCCTTTTCTTCATCTTGTCTGTCAGACCTCTGGAGAGCCCCCAACTTGGGATCCCTAACTCAGAATGTGATTTATACTGTCCCTTCCATCCTAAAAAGAACTGGCAACAAATGTGAGAAAACGTGTCAGAAATGCTTGTTATCAATCTTCTGGTTACCGGAGGGGGGGGGGGGGGGGGTGAATTGGGAGATTGGGACTAACATATACTCACTATTATACATAAAATAGATAACTCTTAGGGACCTGCTATTAAGTGTGGGGGACTCCACTCAGGACTCTGTAATGAACTCTATGAGAGAACAGTCTTCAAAAGAGTGGATACGTGTATCTGCATGGCTGATTCTCCTTGCAGTGCAGCAGACACTAACAGAACAGTGTAGATCAGATGTACTCCAACAGCAACGACAAGAACATGCTTGTTGTCAAAGCGATGACTAACATCTAAGAGCCAGGAAAAGCGCACCTCGGAAAACTCTAGACCCATGTGACCAGGAGGTGCTTGATGGCGATGACTGCTGTGTGTCAGGAAAGCACGTGGCCGGTCTGTTGTTAGGTTGTACTTGGAAAGGCAAGAGGTGGGTGGTGGGGCAGAGAGATGGGGTCCTCAGGCTTCAGTGATCCTTTGAGCTGGTTCTCATTGGTGGCGGAGGTACAGCTAGTTTGAGCAATGGACAGAGTTGTTGTTTAGCCTCTAAGTCACGTCTAATTCTTTAGTGACCCCATGGACTGTGCCCCTCCATGCTCCTCTGTGCATGGAATTCTCCAGGCAAGAATACTGGAGTGGGTTGCCATTTCCTTCTCCAGGGGATCTTTCTGATCCAGGGATCGAACCTGAGTTTCCTGCACTGACAGGCGGAGTCTTTACTGCTGAGTCACTTAGGAAGCCCATGGACAGAGTAGGAGTATTCCAATAGATAAAATCTAAAAAATATTGTAACGGCAGTAATAATTGATTGAGCCAGTACTTTATTATCTTCTGGTGGCTCAGATGGTGAAGAATCTGCCTGCAGTGCTGGAGATCTGAGTTCAATCCCTGGGTCAGGAAGATCCTCTAAAGAAGGGAACGGCTACCCACTCCAGTATTCTTGCCTGGAGAATTCCACCAACAAAGGAGCCTGGCGGGCTACAGTCCATGGGGTTGCAAAGAGTCAGACATGACTGAGCTACTAACTCTTCAACAATTGTAGGAGGTAGATATTATGATACTTATATTACACATTAGAGAATTAAATGTTACAAGTGAGTGCTGGAATCATGATGCAAACCCTGGTCTCTCTGATTGCTCACAGGGCTCCACTGAGCCATCAGGTCTGCCTGTCATTTGTCCCTTTTCAGGTTAGATTCTCTTCTTAACTTAGAGCATTCAAGAAAAAATTTGCTATATTATCAGTAGTCATGGGGAGACAGATATTTTATTGTTACTTGTTATGAGAGTTGCACAATTTTAAGATGATCCTGCATAACTACTACAGGTTTTACACTGAACCTTTATCATTAAAATCTTAGCATCCACCTGATAGCTCCTTATAAAACTCTAGGACCTCTGTGTGTAGGAGCGTAATTTGGGCTGTGCTTTTGGGCTTATTGGGCAAATTTTTAGGATGCTGAATTTTTTTTCAGTGTACTAAATTCAGATCATTAATGTGCTTATAAGCATAATGGTCCTTACATATATCACCATGACATGTTTGCAATTCTTAAAAGAATTTTTAAAAAAAGACCAAGTATACCCCTGATGGTTTCCACCCCAGATCGCTGCTTTAGAACATCATAGATTTTCTTTTGGCATAATAGCATTTGGTGGTAGTGCTTGATACATTTAATTCTTCAGAACAGATAACTGTAACGCTCTGGTGCCTAGGAACATTTGGTATTCTCATTATTTAACAGCATTCTATTCTCCCTCTAGCTATTTAATAATGCATATGTAATTTGGTACAGTCTCTGTAGGATTTGGAGGAGTGAGAATACCTTACTTTATAGATGATTTTTTGTATGGATGAGTAACCCGCCTGCTTGTTAAGCTTCAAAGAGGTGATAACTCTATGGGTATGCCTTTTATTGTAGCTGTTTTTGCTTTCTGTCTGGGACCTTTCTCTTCAGTTTTGACCTTCCTGGCATCTAAGTTCTCTAATAGGATAATTCAGTCATCACGTGTGTTGGAATTTTGAACCCTTTGGCTGGTGTGTTTTATTAGTGCCTCTGGGCATTTGGAGTGATGTCACCAAAGTGTAGAAAGCAGCCCAAATTTTGTATCACTCACTGGGATCCTTCCCTGTTGAGCCCATCTCTCTGGAGTCATTGGCATTTCAATTTTAATGTCTACACTGGTACATGAGAGATGTAGTAAATCTAGTCTTTTCTCTCCTCCTCCTTCTTATTTTTACCTATTTGAAACTGTTGAGGCTATTAGTGCCTTTAAAATAGCTTCTGAATTATCCATAGAAGTTCTCAGAGAGGGACCCCTTGAGACAGAGATGGCAGAATAAGGCCTGCAAGCTAATGATATTTCCTTATTGTTTTGCATCATTTATCTCCTGTAGACAGCCACCAAAACACCAACAGAAGCCTAATTAGACAATAAGAAAAAAAAGGGTATACTAGGGCTTGAAAGAAGGGAAAAAAAGTAAGTTAAAATATAATTTAGGAAAACAACAAAGAGGAATGTTTTATAAGCATATATTTGCTAAAAAGTAGCAGTATGATTTTATTCAGAGCCTGTGTTTTAAAGATGGCAAACATCTCCCCTTTTCCCTCTTATAATCCCTAATCACTGGCATGCCTTTGTGACTTTTATTCTAGAATGTAAGCTCTGGGAGAGCAGGGAGTGTGTCTGTTTTGTTCACTTCTACCTGCTCGGCGCCTGGCTTGGCACCTAGTACTGGTGCTCAGTGGACATTTTTAAAACATATGACCGACAGTCATAATGTGAGCTCCATTTATTAAATGCTTCCTCCATGACCAATACTGTGCTGGACATGTCACAAACAGGTTAAAACATAGTGTCCAGTAACTCTTGGAGGTAAATTTTACCATCCCAGTTTTAACAGATCTTGCAAATGAAGGCCTGAGAAAGTTACAGTCTGAAAATATTAATATGTGAGGGCTTCCAGTTTCCTCCTTTTCCTTTGCTTTGCTGAACTTCTTTCCCTCATCTCACTCCCTACGGAAGAAGAAATGCAAGCCAAGCTCTTGAATTCTGGCAGGAAGAGTGGAGAAACAGAGCAGAAACCTATGATCTTCAGGGAGTTGTGCGTAAGGGTTGGGGTGGGAGGGGAGAGGGCATGCCTTGTCAGGACTCACGCAGGACTGTGCGTGCTTAGAGGAGTGGGGTGGTTGAGACAAGGGGGAGGGGCGGGAGAGTGACGTTGGCAGGAGAAGAGTGTGACCTGGGCCTCATTATTTGATCCTCTTAAATGTGTGAGAGGGAAGTGTGTCATGAGTGAACTTACTGGGGGCACAGATGCACCTCTCAACGTGGCCATGTTCCTGGTTTGACCAGAGCCTCCAGGGTTTCTAGCCATCAAGGTGTAATGAAAGATGTGTCTCCATGGCTGTTGAATGTGACCCCATGTTATTAATTTCACCAAGACTTCACTGGGCTTACAAGGACCCCAGACTTAATCTGTATTATTCTCAAAGTATCTTTGTGCCCACATTAGCAGGCCTTAAATTAGGATCATTGCCTGTTCCCCAAATCTGACACTGTTTGGGAAACTATTTGGGAAAAGTGTCAGACTAAAACCCTGGTTCTCTCTCTTATGTCTTGTAAGAGATTAAAACAAGTGTCATGTTTAAAACAAATCATGTTTGACTCTTTGTGACCCCATGGACTATAGCCCACCAGGCTCCTCTGTCCATGGGATTTCCCAAGAAAGAATACTGGAGTTGGGTTGCCTTTTCGTTCTCCAGTTAAGACAAGTGGATGTCCCTCAAATTCACTTTTCCTCCTTTGTAAAGTATGAGTGACATTTATCTCCACTAGTTGTAAGATACTGTGACAATAAATTGAGATCAAGGCCTATGGAAGTGATTATTAATAAAGTTTGTCCCAAGCATTTAGCTTTGAAAACTGTTGTTGTTCATTCATGTAATGAATATTTATTGAGCACATACCATGTAATAGGTACAGTTATAGGCCAGGGGTGAATTCAGTGGATAAAATGGGCAAAAGTCTCTGCTCTCACAGAACTTGCATTTTAGTGGTCAGAGACAATCAATAAATAAGTAAAACCCGTAACAGATCAGAAGCTAATGGGTGCTGAGAAGAAAAGAAAACTTGCAACAATTTTGAGAGTGATCAAAGAAGGCCTCACTGAGGAGTTAACAGTTAAGTCATAAGCTTGAGAAGCTGAGGAATCAGACCTGGGGATATCTGAGGGCAGAACGTTCTAGGACAAAGTGAACCACTGGTGCCAAGACGCTTGGGTGGAAGGGTGCCAATGTGGGAGGGAGTAAGGGGGAAAAAAGTAAGGTCACGGGGAACCTCTTCTTGGTGGGCCTTAGAGGTCACTCCAAGGACACTGATGTATGCTCTAGGTGATGGGGGAGTCTTGGACAGGGGTGTGACATGAGATAACTTATATTTTAAAAGGGATAGCTTATCTTTTAAAAGGGGTCATCTGGTTCTTTTGTTGAGAATGGCAAGGGTAGAGATGGGGAGACTGGTTAGGGGCTGGTCGGAGTGACTCAGAAAGAGATGATAGGTCTTAGAACACAATGGAATGGAAGTGGTGAGTAGATCTGGAGAGAGATGGTGGCGCTCCAGACATTTTCTGAATGCGGAGCCTCCAGGTTTGTTGTGAATTTGACTTGGAGCTTGAGATGAAATAACAAATCAAGGATGATGCCAGCTTGTGGTCTGAGCAACTGGAAAAATAGAACCACTCTTTAATAAGATGAGGAAAGACTATTAAAGGAGTAGGTTTAGGGAGGAAAGATTAGGAAATCAGTTGGGAACATGCTAAGTGTGAGATGTCCATTAAATGCCCAGCAGAGGAGACCAGTGGATAAATGAGCCTGGACTTCAAGAGAGATGGGGCCAGAGATAGAAATTTGGGAGCCACCAGCATGTAGATACTTAGACCCATGCAACTAGATGAGATCATCAAGGGTGTGAATGTGTTACTGAATTGGGTTCTTGGACTCTTTAATCAATAGAGATTGATAAGGGACAGGATGAAATTCCGGCAAGGCTTCACTGGGACTTATGCTACAGCACAAAGGAATGAGAAGTAATAGGTTCCCTTCCTCAGTCTCCTACTGACAGGGGAGCTAGTTTCTTAAATTGGGTGTGAGATCAGGTCAGCGTGCTGGCAGGGGAATCACTGAGGCTGTCTCCCCGTGCCCCTGGTGGTGCTGTGCGCAGTACCCTGCTTTTGCTTCAGGCCCCAGAGATGGCAGATGTGTTTTGGCCTTTGTGTATCTTATTGTTCATGATTTGCCCCAACTGTGCATGCGCACAGTTGTTTTTAGTCCCTTATAGTTTCTTTGTATTCTATTGCCAGAGGAGACGTTTGTCCAGATGCAAGTATTCCAGTAAAGGGCCCCAGGTTCCAGCCTGTCTCAAATGTTAGTTAAGAAGAAAAGAGAGGCAGTCTAAGGGTTGTGCCTTAGGATTTTCAAATATTAAGAGTTTGGGTTGACAAGGATGCATTAGCAAAGAAGGCTAAGAAGGAGGGGTCAGTAAAGGACCTGTAAGCCAAGTGAAGAAGGTATTACAAGGAGGAAGGAGTTAGCAACCAGGTTAAATGTTGTTGAAAATTTGTGAGATAAAGCCTAAAAATTGAACACTAGATTTATTTTAGTGAAGATCCTTGGGGTGAAATAATGGGGGGAAATTCTGCTTTAAGCAGTTTTAAGAGAGAATGGGGAACAATGAAAATAGAGCTTTTTGAGGACTTTTATTATAAAATGGAGCAGAGAGATAGGATGGTGGCTTGAAGGGAAAGAAGGCTCAAGAGAAAGCATTTAAAATTTTTTTTTAGAAATTTAGATATAGTCTCTGTGCTATACTTTATAGTTTCAGAACTTATTTGTCTTTTAATTGACATTTGTACCTTTGGGTCGCCGTCACCCGTTTTGCCCACCACCCCACAACTCTGCCTTTGGCAACCACCAGTCTCTTCTCTGTTTGTCTGAGTTCAGTTTTTTTAGATTCCAAATGTATGTGAGATCATTCACTGTTTGCCTTTGTCTGTCTGATCCGGGCTCATCTATGTTGTCACAAATGGCAGGGTTTCTTTCTTTTTTATGGCTCTGAATAATATTCCACTGGGTAAATACTACATTCTCTCTATCCATTCATTTGTTGATGGACCCCTAAGTTGTTTCCATGTCCTGGCTATTGTAACTAATGCTGCAATGAACACAAAATTTTTGATAATTTTTAAAAATAGAAAAAAAAGCAAAACGGAATGTTGACTCAGCAGAAGGAAAAACTGGTGCCTTGGAGGAGAGAGGAGAATTGCTAGAGTGATGACCTAGCAGTGCAGATGGCAGGGGGACTGGGAGCTGTGTGGGTCTCGGGGCAGGGGCTTGCAGGAAATGCATTTGGGGTCCTGCCGTTTATTCCCATTGAGGTAGGAAGCAAGGTCATCAGCCCTATAAGGCGGATAAGAGGCAATTTCCACTCCTGTTTTTTTTCTTCACCTAGTAGCCAGTTAACCATTCTCCAGTCACTTCTGCCATTGGGATTTCCCCCGTGTCCCTCCCTCGTTCCCACTGCTCCCGCCTTAGTCAAGTTCAAATCATACTATGTTGGTGTTGTAACGTCACAACCTCTCAGCCATCACCCTCTTTCTATTGCAGCCTGCTGTGCATACAACTGCTGGCTCACGTTTCCTAAAATATGAATCTCTTTCTGCCGGGGTCTTACTCAAAACGCTCTCTTGGCTGTCCATTAAAGAGGATGAAGGCCACATACGCAGTGAGGGCTTTAGGCCTCTGGAAACCCTTCTTGGTTCAGAAGGACTGGCTGTGTCATCTCACTGTGCCTTGCATTGCCACTTTAATCCTGATTCCACCCTCTCCTGTGCAAGCTGGTTCTGTGACCCAAGGGACGCTGAGACTTCTCTATGCCTGATTCTCCTTATCTGTAAAAGGAGGATATAATGGGACATACCTCTTATGAGTGTTGCTAGAATTCAATGAGACTGTCACAGTGTTTATTTAGAATAGTTACTGGTATAGTAAAAACACTTAATTAGATTCAGCTATTCTTTTTTTTTTAAGATTTTTTCGATGTGGACCATTTTTAAAGTCTTTATTGAATTTGTTGCAATAATCCTTCTGTTTCAAGTTTTGGCTTTTTGGCATGTGGACTCTTAGTTCCCTGATCAAGGATTGAGCTCCCAGCCCCTGCATTGAAAGGGGAAGTCTTAACCAGTGGGCCTCCAGGGACCCCAGATTCAGCTCTACTCATTCTGTCTGAGACCCCTTCCCTTACTTCCTGATAATCTCCCCTGTTCTCTAAGACTCAGCTGCCATGTCTTTCCCCCAAGCACTGTTTCTGCTCATCCTTTCCTTCCTGCACTGCTCTCTCTTCTTTCTCTCCGTCCTTTTGGCCTGTCCCCAGACCCTCACGAAGGGTGGATTTCTTGAGGGCAAAGGTCATGCCTCTTAAACTGTTACAGCCCTGTTCCCTAGCAAGTTGCTGGACTCTCACGACTTCATATTTGACAGGGGTTATTTGACCTGTTGAAGGGGTAAATCTGTTTGTCGTTCAGTCTGAAGCCTGTGTGTCCTCTCTCCCATGTGCTTGCTTCATGGCATATGCAGCTGGTCTGCAGCCTAATTCATGGGTCTGTCACTTCCTCTCCAGAGACCTCACAGCAACTCTGCCAACATCTGCCCTTCTGGCCACTTTTCAGGATGGCTTTTCAGTTCCACACCTGTTTATGGCTTCATCTTCTTTTCCTCTGCTTTCTCCAATGTTAGAAAGCTGTCTTTTCCTTCTCTTGAGAGAGCAGTTGCCCATCTCCAAGCTTCTTTGTTTCCTCCTTTCGTCTCTTTCCCAAGGCACCTTGGCTTTGAAGAGGCTGCTGAAAAGGAGCAGATTATTTCATCTTTTATGATCAGCAAAGGAAAAAGTAGGAGGCTTCATAAGGAAAATTGGCAAGATCTAAAGTTATTTGCATTTCATACGAATCAAAAGTTTTCCAAGTTTTTTTCCTTTTTTAAAAAAAGAACTGTCAAATAAAACAAGAAAAAAAAATTGATCTGAACATTGAAACACCTGCTACAGACCTGGGGGCTTTGAATTTAGCAGCTTTAGCTTGGGCTCAAGAAATTCTCTGAATTAGAAAGGCTTTTGCTTCTCCTTGGCTTGCTGCAACATTTCATTTCTAACGTCACTCTTCCCTTTCCTTTCAGAATACAGCAGAGCCAAAGAGCTCCTCTGCGTGCCTGTGGACGTGACAGACACTCTGAGATGTTTTAGAGAGACCTTGGAAAAATCCAAATATCACAACAGATCAATCCGCCACAGCAGAAAGTTGCTTTCATTATTTCTCGCACAGACACAAGGTGAAGTACAGTCATTAGTCGCTCCTGTGCACCTGCGGGGAATGGGTTCTGGGACCCCCTGTGGATACAAATCCGTGGAGGCACATGTCCCTTACAGTCAGCTCCCCCCACCTAGTATCCATGGCTCCGCATCTCCAGAAACAGAGGCTGACTGTGCTTGCTCTGTGTTCCTATCTCTTTATTTCCACAGGGTACCACCCTGTGGGTCGACCATGTTCTGCAGTAGATTCCTCCTTCCACCACTTGCATGCCCGCTTTCAGCTGCCTTTCACTTTTTTCTTCTTGTCCAGTGGATCACATCTCTGTTTCCCACACTTGATTCCAACCAAAGCACTCATCTGCTTTTATGCCTTCTGAGTATACTCCCTTGAGCGGGGTAAATAGGAAAGCAGTGTTAATGTTTGATTCCATACCTCTGCATCCTTACTATTTGCTTTGCAAGTATGGTGCTATAGTCTTATTTTATTTTCATAAGTAGATGAATTGATTCGTACAGAATTAACTACAGTCTTTTACCAAAGCGCTACTTTATCAATGTCAAACAAATAGATGCATTTTAATATACACACCAGTAAAATTCCTTATTAATACCATAGATTTTTATCTTGGCTTTTAAAAAAAAGATATTCATTATGTTTGGTTACTTTACACTTGTATTCTCCCTTCTCAAAATCTATTGATTTGTAAAGTCAGTCAAAGCAGGGCTTCAAGTGGTTAACCTCAGAGAGAAAAAGGATACTCAAATGTAGGTTAAGAAATCCCAAATTACCTACATTTAGGTAATCTAAAATCCTAATTTATGGTTATAATCCTTACTGTTCAAATTTATCAGAATAATAAAATTAATTTTAATAAACTTAAAATAATTGTATTTTAAAGTTATTAATAATAGACTTAAATTTAACATCTAAGATGCTAATATTCTCTGAACTGATATATTTATTTTTATTAGTTGAAGGCTAATTACTTTACAATATTGTAGTGGTTTTTGCCATACATTGACATGAATCAGCCATGGATTTACATGTGTTCCCCAACCCGATCCCCCCTCCCGCCTCCGTCCCCATCCCATCCCTCTGGGTCTTCCCAGTGCACCAGCCCCGAGCACTTGTCTCATGCATCCAACCTGGGCTGGTGATCTGTTTCACCCTTGATAATATACATGTTTCAGTGCTGTTCTCTCAGAACATCCCACCCTTGCCTTCTCCCACAGAGTCCAAAAGTCTGTTCTGTACATCTGTGTCTCTTTTTCTGTTTTGCATATAGGGTTATCATTACCATCTTTTTAAATTCCATATATATGTGTTAGTATACTGTATTGGTCTTTATCTTTCTGGCTTACTTCACTCTGTATAATGGGCTCCAGTTTCATCCATCTCATTAGAATTGATTCAAATGAATTCTTTTTCACGGATGAGTAATATTCCATGGTGTATATGTACCACAGTTTCCTTATCCATTCGTCTGCTGATGGGCATCTAGGTTGCTTCCATGTCCTGGCTATTATAAACAGTGCTGCCATGAACATTGGGGTGCACGTGTCTCTTTCAGATCTGGTTCCTCAGTGTGTATGCCCAGGAGTGGGATTGCTGGGTCATATGGCAGTTCTATTTCCAGTTTTTTAAGGAATCTCGACACTTGAACTGATATTTTAGAAATTAAACCAATTTTTTTTTTACAACTACTGACAGAAGTTTACTTATGTATATAATATATGTATCTGTGTATGTGTATATATATATATATATAAAGTATGTATGTATGCATGTATGAATGCCTATATGTGTCGTCGTCACTCCCCTTCTCCCCCTAAAAAGCACTTGTTATGATACATACCCACAGATTTTGGTTGTATTGTCCACAGACACACTTTACATTAAATTAGCCGCCATATCATGTTTTTGAGCTTCCCTGTGGCTCAGATGGTAAAGAATCCACCTGTAATGTGGGGGACCTCAGTTTGATCCCTGGGTTTGAAAGGTCCCCTGGAGGAGGGCATGGCAACCCACTCCAGTGTTCTCGCCTGGAGAGTATCTATGGACAGAGAAGCCTGGTGGGCTATAGTCCGTGGGTCTCGAAAAGTGGGGCATAGCTGAGCAACTAAGCACAGCATGTCGTGTTTAAGCTCCTTTGGTTACGGTGCACGTTCACAGTGGTGAAGGCCGTGGATTGAAAAAAGTAGATACAGTTCCTAGGGATGGTTTACACCACTGCATTCTGAATTTCACCTAGTATTAATACTAAGATGCCCTCAGAAGTTTACCTCCAGTCCTTGGCTACAGACCTAAATCCATTTTAGCTTCTCTCTCCCTCAGGTTTTTAACTCCTTCCCCTAGAATATTTTTCTCTTTCTTTTCCCTGTGTGTTCTCTGACCTTACACAGACACAGATTCTTTCCTAGTTCTTTCCCCTTAGGTCAGAACTACCTGTATGTTGCGCCTATCCCAGAGGTCTCTGCCCCAGAGGCAAACTAACATCTTACTGTTGGAAACTCTTTTAAAAAAGTAAACTCAAACTGTGCAACTTCACCCCCTCTGCCCCCTGCCCCGATCCCCAGGAGGAGCAAAGCATTATCTCAAACTTTGCTTTCCAGCAAACTGCCCTCCGTCCTATTCCTTCTGACGCGAGTGTAGAGCATGCTGATGCACGCAGACCCTCAGAAGGCTCTTCAGGAGGCACCAGAGCCCCTCGATCTGTAAATGAGGCTCAGCTCTGTGTGAGCCCTTCCTTCTCCCTTTCTATTTCTCCTAGTTTTTCCCTCCTCATAAGCTTCCCTTCTTTCTCCACTTGTAAGCTTCTTTTTAAATTTTCCCATGAATTTAGGAGACAAAGGAGGCGTGAACAATTTGAAATTTGCTCCTGGGAAGGTGGAGTTCTCCCTGGGGATGGAAGAGATGCACATGCCGACGCCCCCCGACCTTTCTCAGGAGCACTTCCGAGTCTTCAGCTCAGTGGAGAAGAGCAGGCTTCCCTCCTCACAGCTCGGACTCGTGATTTCTTCTTATTATGAAACTATTAGTAAGGTTTATTCATCATATATTCATTTTCAATATGATCTGCCACATTAATGTTGAGATTGCATTTGGTCTTGAAATGATACCTTTTTTAATATATTTTTTATTGACGTATAGTTGATTTACAATATTGTGTTAGTTTCATCTGTATGGCAAAGTGATTTGGTTATATATATGTGAATATATTTTCAGATTATTCTACATTATAGGTTATTACAAGATATTGAATATAGTTCCCTGTGCTGTACAGTAACTGAAATATCATCTGTAGAAGTGTGATGAAAGAGCTTGAACGTAGAGTCTATTCATCACACCCTTGTAGGCAGTAACAGAGCAATGAGGAGACAGGCCGCTGCCAACCCCCTCCCGTAACCGTCTCTCCAGCCTAGCTGTTACCATTGCGAGATTCTAGGTGCCCTCCCACTTATCCCATTTTAACTGAATCTGTGACCCATTTGTTGAGATGTGGCCACTGTTATGTGCTTTTGCTTTGCCCTGGCTGGTTCCATTTTCCTGGTCTTTCCACTTGATTTGGCTTTTCTACAAATTCAACAGTATAAATTCAACATGTTGTAGACCCAATGTTCCCCTTTTTTATAACAGAAAATATTCCCCCTTTAGTGCATGAAATAAACTTTGTATTATTATACTCTGCCTATACACATTATTTAAAAAAATAAATATGAAGTTCTAAATATAAATTGAAGGGTAAATGAAATGAAATCACTTTTTAATAAAAGAATCTATTTGTTAATATGTAAGAGCTTAGGTGGGCTTCCCAGGTGGCCCAGTGATAAAGAACCTGCCTGCCAATGCAGGAGATATGGGTTCAGTCCCTGGGTTCGGAAGATCCCCTGGAGAAGGACATGGCAACCCACTGCAGTGTCCTTGCCTGGAGAATTACACGGACAGAGAAGGCTGGTGGGCTGCAGTCCGTGGAGCTGCAGAGTCAGTCATGACTGAGCGGCTAAAAGACAACAGTCACAGCAAGAGCTTAGGCTCTGGGGACACAGAGATGCGTCCAGATGCTCGGACATGGTGCACACGGCATGCAGGGTGCATGGGAATGTGGCAGCTGCAAACGCAGACTGAGACAAGCATATTATACTGGTGACTCAGGTACTATTAGCACTGTTAATTTTGGTGCCAGGATGTTCTAAAATGGCAAATGTAGGGCATTCTGAACAAAAACAAAATATTACAGGGATTGCATTTCTGGAAAACTGCACATTTTGAAAACATGCAAAAATACCCTTTCTGTGTATAAAATGAAGTTAGATGTTGGACTCAGATAATTATCTACAGGTTTCTCATCTTTTTCCTCCCTGTGGGGGAAGGTTCTGTACGTTGCAGGCCCCCCAGTGCCAGTTCCTCACTGAGGAAACACTAGCAGTTGCCCCGTTGTGACAAATAACACCCCCCTTCCTCAGATTTCTAAAATACCCACTAGCCAATGGTGCTGCCCTCACTAGGAACCAGTGTCATGTTAGATGGGTTTTTTTTTTTTTTTTGGCTGCACATCCTGGAATGCATACATTCCTCAGAAAGCAACAACAAATTCAGGTGATAGTAAAGCTGTGCTTTTTTGCATTTGGGTGAGGGAAGACTCTGATATGCTGCACTCTCGTCACATCTCTGACCCAAATCAAACCATTCAGGCCTTCCCATCTGCTGTAAGGCAGTGTTCGCATTTTCCCCTTGGCATTCAGATGCCTCAGTAACCTCACCACTACTGCTTCTCCAGACTCCCCCAAAACCGCATTCTGGACACACGTGACATTTCTGTGTTTTATACCCAGTCCAGTCTCCCTGCTATGCTTTTTCTGGACTCTTTCTCCTTCACCATCTTGACCTGCCTCACTCTTACTATGTCTGCTTTATTCATGTTTCCTACCTGCTACATCCAATCTTGTTTCCTCCCTCTTAGATCCACTTTCCTACTCCTAACATTCAAACAGAACATCATTTGTTCTCTATAGCTATTTCATGTGACATTTAGAGGGTCTATTAATGTGAAGTTTGCTTATCTACACAGTCAAGGTATAAAGCAATTTAAAATATTCTTGCATAATATAAAGGAAATATTTTACAGGGACTGACATTTGTTCTTTCACTTGATTAAAAATACAGATGTTCTTCAAACCAGCAATCAAAGAAGTCTTAATGTGCAGGCATTGCATGAACTTGGAAATCTTCTCATCTTTGCACAAAAGAAAAGGTAGCTTATTTACTGACTAGTAAAACCAGGAGAACTCTGGTCACCTGAAAAATGTTTTAACTATTGTGAAAAAAAGCACCATGTTTCATAAATTTTAGTTCTTGGATAATATTCCATTGCTGTGTTTTAGTCATCAAATACTACTGGAGAGAAATGGTTATGAGCAATAAATGGCACAGATCCATTCTCTAACATTTTGATGAAAATGTTTATTCAATGCATTTTCTTTCCTTTTTGAAACATAGATTTAACAACACAGATCTCATGCTGCCCGATGCCGCATTTCTGTTTCAGGGCTGCTTTTAAGTGTTGGAGTCAAGCTCTGGATAATATTTTCAGAAAAGAAGATGTGCTCCATACATGGAAGGAGCTTGGCAGCTCGCTCACCAATGCCACTGATGGCCAGTCACCTCCAGGTTCCAAAGACTACAGTGAGGAGCTCCTGTCCAAAGGCGGCATCTGGGGGTGTTTGCAGGGAGCGGTGATATCAGCAAAGATAGCACAGTGCGTATGACGCTGGAGCCATCTGTGTGGGGCCTGGGGCCTTCCTTGGTGGGCCACCCCCCCCCCCCCCCCGGGCCACGTAGGGTGCCTCCCACACACGGGGTTCTGGGGCAGCTCCTTTCATGTCCTGTGGCCTCTTATACACTTCACTTGTTTGTGCTGCTCCTTGTTCAAGTCCGTCTCCTCTTCCTGTAACCTGGCCACCTCTGGAATGTGAGCACAGCATGGGCACAGGTCTTTGCTTTGTTCACCACTGTATCCCAACCTGCCCAGCATGGAGATGGCATTCTGTAACTGTTTGTTGAACGAATGACTGAGTGGATGAACAGTTGGTAGGTGAGCAAGAATAACAGCGTGGAGGCAGGCCAACTAAGGCTTAATTTAAGAGCATTCTAATACTTCTGGGAGCCCCCCAGCAAGTTACTCATCCTCTCTGAGCCTCACTATTCTCATCTGTAAACCATGGTGACAGAAATTACATGACATACCGTATTCATTTGCTAGTGCAGACTCGTGACGGAATACCATTGTGTGAGAGCTTGCGGTCTCACAGCCTTGGAGTCTTGACATCTGAGACTGAGCGGTTGCCAGGGTGGCTTCTCCGAGGCCCCTCTCCTGCGCGTAGGTAACTCCTCTCAGCCTCTTCTCACAGGGTCTTCCTTTCTGGGTGTGTGTGTGCTAAGCTCCTCCTCCTGTGAGGACACCTCTCGTATGGGATGACGGCCCACCCTAATGACTTCGTTTCAACCTGATCACTTCTTTAAAGACCCCATTTCTTAGTCACATTCTGAGGTTACTAGGGGTTAGGATTTCAACTTCGGAAATTTGGGTGAGCAGAGGGTCTTATGTGTCAGTGGCTCAGTCAGTCTGACTCCTTGTGATGCCATGGACTGTAGCCTGCCAGGCTTCCCTGTCCGTGGGATTTCCCAGCAAGAATACTGGAGTGGGTTGCTACTTCCTTCCCCAGGGGATCTTCCTGCTCTGGGGATTGAACACGGGTCTCCTGCGTTGGCAGGCAGATTCTTTACCACTGAGCCACCAGGGAAGACCCAGTGGGGCATATAATCAAGCCCATACACAGACTTATTAGTTTCCTCTTGATGGCGCAGCAAATTCCACAAAGTTCAGTGGCCTGAAACAATACTGATTTATTGTCTTATGGTTATGGAGGGCAGAAGTCGTAAAATCCAAGTGTTGGCAGGGCTGAGCTTCCTCCAGAGGTTCTGGGGGTAAATCTGTTGTTGCCTGTCTCATCTTCCTGAGGCCTCCTGCATTCTTCATTTTCTGTCTTCAGGACCCACAGACTTTCATCTTCCTTTCTGTCAGTATACTTCTATCCTCACATCTTCTCTGACTCTGACCCTCCTATCTTTCTGTTAAAGGACCATGGTGATTACACTGAACCCACGTGGATAATTTAGTAGAACTTTCCCTCCCATCTCAGGGCCCTTAATTTAATAACATCTGCAGGTTTTTTTTTTTTTTTTCCACTGCATCATATAACTGGAAGGAACTTAGTTTCCCGACCAGATCATAGATTGAACCCTGGCTCTCAGCAATGAAAGCGTAGAGTCCTAACTGTGGGACACCAGGGAATTCCCTTCTTTTTTTTTTTTTGCCACATGAGCAACATATGCATAGGTTTAGGGAATTAGGATGCTGGTATCGTTGGGCAGCCATTTTTCAGCCTGCCACACATGGCATATGTCGAAGTCTTATCACAGTGCCTTATGTCTGCTTAGGACTCACAGATATCTTAAATATTTGTTTAATGTGAAAAAAGAGAGTAGAAGTATAGCTTTCCGTTACCTCTGTAGCTACAGTATAAGGCATGATAGGCAAGTATCTGCACAGTAGTTTGAGCTGTAGAGAAAATTTTTAAAAACAGTAACTTGTCTTAGTTCACGATCACATTGTTTTTAGAGAATTAGCAGTTGGGCACGGGAAGTGTGGAATTACCATTTTAAAAGTATAAAACGTTCAAAGATTTTTTTTTTAAACTCTGTCATTTGATTTTTCTTTTGCTCTCCTGAGAAGGAACTCTTCCTTTCTCTCTCTCACACACACACACACACACACACACACACACACACACACACACACACAGAGTCCCCCTACGAGTCTGAGTGTATAACTTAGTAGTGCTTGGCAGCAGAGAACAGAAAAGCTGAGAAAGGTTCCCAGCTTGAAAAGAACAGCTTACAGCTTTCCTGCCTGAGGACACCTTAGCCAGAGGTCTCTGGGCCTCTGAAGTTGTTACCTAGTGATTTTCAATCAACAGAAAGTCATTTCCTGGGTTGCCCAGCGGGAAGTCTGACTTCCACAGGCTCTGTGGTACCCCAGGGGTTTTGGCTATTCTTGGCGACTCCCTGAGGAGAAGGAACTTTTCTCTCCCACCGCTCAGCAGGCAAAGCACCTCACAAAGAAGCTGAACTCAGACTGGTGTTATTAATACAGTGAAGTCCACTGGTGTTAAAATAAGACTTAGGAGAAGGTAATGTGGTTTATAGTCACAAATGCGAGTTTCAAGACCCGTATAAAGAAACTCAGACTCTACTAAGGGACATAAAATGAGACAGTAATAAACACAGAGTTACCTCAATCTTTGGTGGAAAGATTTAATATCATAAATGGATCCATAATTTGCTGGTGAGGAAATACAGTGTTTCAGTCTATGAGAAGAAATTAATTAATTGTGCTCATCAAAAAACTTTAAAATTGTGCACCTCCTTTCCCCCAAAATTCCACTTCTAGGGATTTATCCACTGGAAGTAATAGGACAAGTGCTCAAAAATGTAGGTACGACAATGTGTGTTTCAACAATTGAAAAAAAACAAATGAAGATGAATATTTTAATACTCTGGTACATGTGTCTGATAAAAATATTAAAGTTCTGTAAAATAATTATATAACTGATTATGTTCAATAATAGAAAATTTGTTTATAAAAATATATATTGCATAATTTCAGTCTTAATGTGAATATGCATCTGTATAATTATATATAGAAGGAAATCTAGAAGGAAATTGACTGAAATGTTACTGGTAATCATGTTTAGGTGGTAGCATTATTGGTGAATTTTCATTTTATTTTTTCCTGTCTTTCAGTGTTTTAAATCTTACATGAGAATGTAGCACTTTTAGAATTAAAAATTAAAATTTTAACTTTTAATTAAATTAAAGGCTAATTTTGAGTTAAGATCTATGAATATTAGAGTTGTATTTATGTAAAAATATTCTTGGAACATTATCTCTGAGTCAGTTTCTTTTTCTTAGGTTTATTCAGACATTGGACGTTGGAAAGAGAACCAACTGCTGCCTTTTATCAGCATTACTCTTTCAGGTAACACTTCATATATATTGTTATGTAGTAGCACAGCCATTTACTTAGTAAAGATTTTAAAATGCAGTGGTTTCTTACACTCATAAAACTGACATTAGGAAAATAACATGAACCTTGATTAAATATCCTACGCCCATCTTTCCTTTGATGACTGAACCCCGGTGGCATTTTTACCTTTAGTATTCAGCAGAGTCAGTCTTCTCATGTTCACTATAGATGGAGAAGTTTTGCAGATGAGGAAACTGAGTCTTCTGTCCTTCTTTCATGGAGCAGTGAAGCCAGTCTGATTGAGTCTAAAGGGTTGCCCTGCCTCATCTCGAAATAAACTTTTGCTTATTTGCATGATGTAAAATTAGCCATATAATGCAAGCCAAAAATAAGTTGAAGACTACAGAAGTAGAGTGTCTTCAGTTCTTAGTTTGATTTTACTGAAGAAGAAAGGGGCTTTTATCCAAAATGAAAGACATTCTGAGATTCAGGAATGTAGCCAGGGGCTTCTGCAATCTCCTAGAGGTCCTATTTACTTTGAAGGATGGAATACCCTTGTTCTGTGTATCAGAGAGTCTGATAGCTTATGAAATCTGGGTATATAAGATCTTTGAGACAGGTTTCTTGGAGTATATGGCCAGAATTTTTAGTTTTCTTATGTTTGATACACCCCTTGCCAATGCTTCAAAGGGACGAGGTGGAAGAGGCAAGGATGCAGAGGGAATGATAGTCCGAATCAGATTTCTTCTGTTGCATCCTTTACTTTCTCCTGATATTCCTCGTTCTTGAAGATAATGCTGTTTATGTTTTAGAAAATAAATAATTTTTTTTGCTTAAATGTGGACAGCATTTCTTAGTAATTTGACACCTAAAATAAAAATTAGCTCTGGGATTTATTTTAAAAATCTGTTCATTCTTTTCATGAATTTAAAGCAAATTTGTGAAACTAAAAATTAAACAATTACATAATATTTTAGACTAGGTATCTTATAAGTTTAATGAGCAGTCTTATTAAAGTTATTCCTTATATATGCATTAAAATAATTTGATGATGCATTTGTCATCAAGAAATGTCATTGTTTAAGATAACATAAGAAGCACTCCTAAATGTACAATTTGGTTTTGTGTATTCATCTTGTTTCTGAATGTCTGGCACAATGTTGGTCATATAAATGTATTTAGAAATACTGGTCAGATTAAACCAATTACCTTTTCACTTAATTCAGTTAAAAATTTAGAATCACCTCTGCTTGATTTAGACTTCTGAAGTATGTTTTCCCTTCCTCTACTTGTAGGTTGGTAGAGTGGAGAAAACATAGATTTTTGAGTCAAATAGACACGTCTTTGAATATTCTTTTTGCCAGCATTAACTGGGTGACCTCAGAGAATTTAATTGTTTCAGCCTCAATTATATCACTTGTGAGATAATAAGTCTTCCTTCTAGGGGTGGGTTAAGTGAGGATGAAATGAGATAATATTTATGAGGAATAAACTGAGTGCCCAACACAAAGTCAACTCTCAACAAATGATAAATTAATGATAATTTCTTCTTAAGATAATAAGTATCCAACTACCATGGGATTTAAAAGGCCCATTGTCAGTGATAAAGCATTTGGAACCTATAGTGATAAGAATATAAATAAGTAACTTTCATTGACACTTTCAAACTGTGGTGTTAGAGAAGACTTTTGAGAGTGCCTTGGATAGCAAGGGGATCAAACCAGTCCATCCTAAAGGAAATCAACCCTGAATATTCACTGAAAGGACTTCAGCTGAAGCTGGAAGCTCCAGTATTCTGGCCACCTGTTGTGAAGAACTGACTCATTGGAAAAGGCCCTGATGCTGGGGAAAATTGAGGGCAGGAGGAGAAGAGGGTGACAGGATGAGATGGTTGGATGGCATCACTGACAATGGACCTGAGTTTGACCAAACTCCAGGAGATGGTGAAGCACAGGGAAGCCTGGTGTGCTGCAGTCCTTGGGGTCACAAAGTGGTGGACACTGCTTAGCAACTGATCAACAACAAACAGCCCTTTATTATAGGGTACAGTGTGCTAGGCAGCACAGAGAGCTTTGGGAAGGAATACACTTATTCCCTATATCCTTTAAATGCTTATCTTTCTTGTTGTTCCAAATACAAGCTCCAGCTGGTCATTTCACCTTTTTCGAACTCAGGGTCTGCTTAGAACCACACTGCCACATCCTAAAGCTGAACGTTGCTACGCTCAGTATGAAATCACTCAGCTTCTCCCGGGCATTGAGCTCTTCTCAGACAGATTCCGGGCTGACATCTGCTCCGTCATTGCGAGTCTGTATTACGTCATCCGCGAGCTGCACTTTGCTAAGCAAAATCTAGTAGTAAGTGATTTGCAAAATCAACAAATCTGAATTCACCCCACTTATGTTGTAATTCACCCCACTATATTGTAATTTTTACTTGGCAGGGTTAAATTTTACTATTGCTCTTGTGATCAATTCTTGTTTAACTTTTAAACTTTATTTTCAGGATTCTGATCTATACTTCAAAATAAAATAATTAATGTTCTTTCTTTAACATCACTATTTGCATGCCATTTTGGATACAATAGCCAGGTCTATTTGATTTGGTTCTCTCTTTTTTTAACTCTATTATTTTTCGTTCCCCCCCCCCCCCCTTAAGATATGGTGAAATTGACTAGAATGTTTAACTGGTCTGGAACACGGAAATCTAGTGCACTTATAACTTCACTTTATTTTCATGAAGAAATATCAGTATCAAAAATATGGGAGTATTTCTTTATTGAGACAAACTTATCTTTGTATCTGTCTCATCTCTTCCATGTTAAAGGCACATCTAAGTGAAAAACAGATTCTAAATATGAAATTAAAGACAGACACTTCCTAATATCCTAAGAAATTAAAAGGCCCAAATAAAAACTCATAAGTCATAAATCATAAATTTGAAGTTGATTTCATTTTAGACATAAATTAGTATTTTCTGTTGGTCATTATATTTATGTTTTCCTCCTTTATCTTAGTTTTTCTTTTTTCTTCCTCTGTGCTATTTCCTCTACTGTTGTATGTCTTTTCCCACTGTGTTTGCTTCTTAATATCTGTTCTTTCTTTTTTTCTGCTTCTTTCCCTTTCCCTATAATTTTAATACTTACCTTATTTTTTTCTCATATGTTGTTTTCTGTTCTCTTGTTCTAAATTAACTCTCTCCTTGTTTTGAAAAGATTTATTGTCCCCTGAAATTAGTTATTAAATTATAATGTCATGTGTTAACGTGAAAAGGTTGATACATGCTTGTAATACTTGGCAGATTTGGCACACAAAAAAAATGTTTATTAGAAAAAAATGACAAAAGCAGTGTTCCTCTCATTGTTAAGGGGATTCATTTCTGGATTTAGAAAATAGTTTTACCTATTCCCTGGGTAACCTTTAGCTGCCTAGTCCTATTCATATATAATACATATCACTGCATTGGAAAAGAAATGAGACTTTTTTCTCTGAAGCTTAAGAAATTGAGAACATTTTTCTGAATAATTGAGCTGTTGGTAGCAATAAAATGGTGTGTTTTTATTTCTCACTAAAGAAAAGATTCAATCTCAAAGGTGATAGCCAACTCTTATTGTTTTGTACTGCATTAATTGTAGAAAAAGGTATTGTTATGTTTGCAGAGCATCATTATAGAAAAATGTACTGTGTTATGTTTGAAATCATTTAAGACCAGTTCTAATCCTCTGTAAAAGCTGTTGTTATTAGCAGCTGCCAGTTGACTGACAATGAGAGATTCCTTAGCTGAACTTGCAAGATGTAAACAGTTTCCATTTTGTATTAACTACCTTCTATAAGTACCTAAGGAGATTGCTATAATATGTAAAATTTACCAAGGTACCCCTTGCTGTGGAATCATGGGAAATATTTTGCTAAATAATAAGGATCCAAGTCCCTATTCTTGCTCCATCTCCCTTTGATGGGGCAGGACCCAGCTGCATGGAGTGAACTTCAGTTTTAAGTTTCAGTTAGGAGCTGTTCAAAAGTCCAAGCAAAACTATCCCTCAGCACCCGCCTTTAGCTGGATTGTGCTTAGGTCAACTGAAAAATTGATAGTCTACCAGCTTTCACGTACATCTATGGGACATCAAGAAGACTTGAACTTTGGGGTTAATTCTAGGAAAATAAAAATATTATGTGAAGAGTAAGCTTGAGTTTTAAGCAGTAGAATATATGTTCTGTGATGGCAAGGACTTAGATTTTTTCTTCATTCAACAACGTCTGACATTCATATGACAGGCATGTTATACTTTTTTTGCTGATAGAGATATTTCAATTGAAGACAATAGCAATTGACATTGAGATGAATAAACAGGAGCTATTAGGGGACATGGATGTGATTTGTTTTAAATTCTGCATTTATTTGATAGCTTATTTGCTAGAATGTTTCCACAGGCTTCAGTAATTCATATATATATGTTGAATTATTTTTTTTCAAGAAAGATCATTAACTTGAGTTTTATTTTTCCATGCTTATGGAAATGTGAAACCTAGGTTTGAGTACCAGGTGGCATCTACTTGGAACTATAAGTCACTGATAGCGCTTTGAAGTTTGATAAAATCGTGAAGCATATGCTAGGCAGATCGTTTCACTTATACCAAGTAGTACAGTCTTTTAATATATAAAAAATAAATCATGATTTTGTACATCTCTTGCATTAATATTTGGATAAATTGTATTGTTGGATTGTTAAGTTGATAACATATGTTTCAAAACAAAGAATGTTTTTCTCTTGGTAGATTCTGCCTCTCCTTGCATTGTACCAATATTTTGTTTCTGTAATTTGCCAAGACCTAGTCAAAAATCTGGAAGCAAGAATCCTCAAGGTATGTTTCAAGCTTTTAAGACATTTGGTATTTTTCAACTATTGAAGATATCATCTTAAATTTCTTTGGTTCTAATACTCATAATCATAAGCTGATAGTAATACATGGTGTTGAACTGATGTTAAAAAGCTTACCCAGCATTATCACAAAGTGTAAGAAAGAGCTGGGTAGAAAGCTTAAATCATCTGATGCTTTGTTTTGTTGTTGTTCAGTCCCTAAGTCGTGTCCGACTCTTCTGCTACCCCATGGACTGTAGCCCACCAGGCTCCTCTGTCCATGGGATTTTCTGGGCAGTTTTATGCTCGGGCCCACAGTTAAGTGAGGAACAGCTGCCTCTGGTAACAGGCTAACCCAACAACATTCAGTCCAGAAATCACCATTTCTGAATGACTGGTTTCTCATGAAGACTAATTAGTCATTTTCCAAAGTTTGTGAGTTGTTTTTGCTAAGGATCTTTTGTATATCATGGTGCACAAGAGTTTTTCATGGCATAGGTAGTTGAAGTGATAAAATTCACAAATACTAAATTACAACTAATTATGTAACCTATAGAAGTCAGGAGGCTCTTTACCTTCAAGATTCATGTGTAGTTGGCTTGAGCCCCATGTAGAGTGCAGAATGTCAAGCATCTCTTTTTCTCTGTTTTTTTCCCTGGTCACCAATTGTCAGAGGCTTCCACTTATGTTGAATTTGTTTTGTACCTGGATCCTCTCAATAGCCAGCAGATTTGCTCCCTGTTCTGCACTTCCTCATCTCTAATACGGAATCCAACCCTATTCCATATTTTACACACACACACACACACACACATTGCATTCACCTAAGGTCTTCATTTCTATATCAGATTTTACTGAAAACTGGGAACATAAGGCAAGTTTGTTGTTGTTTTTAGTTGCTGAGTCATGTCTGACTCTTTGGTGACTTCACGGACAGTGGCCCACCTGGCTCCTCTGTCCACGGGATTTCCCAGGAAGAATGCTGGAGTTGGTGGCTGTTTCCTTCTCCAGAGAACCTTCCTGACCCAGAGATGAAGCCCGCGTCTCCTACACTGGCAGGCATGTTCTTTACCATGGACTCTCTAGGGAGGCGCTTGCAGCTTAGAGTATTTGGCCTCTCTGAGTTTAAAATATTTCATGCTGGTAAATTCTCCACAACACACTCTAAAAAAAAAACTAAAAAGCCTTGGTTTGTAGCATTTGCAATTTCCATGGGATAAATACTCCCACTGCAGTTGACTTCAGCCTGCCAACTAGGCATTACTGAACATGGGGTTGGGACAAGATGTGCACGCTCAGTTGGGGGTGAGTGGCACCAACACTCCCTTGGCTGAGCGGTCCTTCTCCTTTTTTGGAAAAACCCTCCTTCCTAAGATCCTTTAAATGTTGTAACAAGGGAAAATATTTCCCTTTGAGCTGCTCTCTCCAGGACCCAACCTGTGAGCCTGTGTTTCAGACCAAATAGTCTATCACATCCTATTTCTTAATAAAGATAATACGTTCACTAAGAGAAGTTCTGGTGCTCTTAAGATAATACATTTTAACCTAGGAATAAGTAATTGGTTTTCAGCCATGAATTCTGAATTACTGAACTCTTTAAGAGTTTTCTGGCTTTTGAATTTCAATAACACTGTTTAAAAAGCTGCATACAACTTTTCTCTCTCTGTTTTTAAGATAGTACTCTCTTCAAAACTGAAAAATTCTTGAGGCTAGGGCGTGTGTCTTATCATCTTTTGTTTCCCTATAGTGTCTTGAGCAGTAAATTCTTATCCTTGATATTCAGTAGTTAATTATTAAATTGAATTTAAAGTCTTTAGACATATATCACGTGCCTACTGTTCACTCTCCTTGGTGTTCAGTGGGAACTCAACAAGAAGATACTTGGTAAATGTTTACTGCTTTATCTCTGAAGCAACATTCATCGAGTATCTCCTAATAAAGGCACCGTTAGTAACTCTGATAGAAAAAAATGTAACCCATGGCCCTTGCTTGTAAGGAAGTGAAAACAGGGAAGAGAGATACGACATTATGTGTGTGCCTCCCAGTTGATCATTTCCAGATGAGTGTAATGAACACCGTTTCCAGGAGCTTGAAAGAGGGGGACAGGGCTTTGGGCCTCTAGGCTTTACCAAGTACATGGATAAGATTTAGGTTTGAAAAGAGCAGAACTGACTGAGCAGGTGAGGGAAGAAGGGAGCATTGTCCGCCGACAACCGTGTGAAGGGCATAGAGGTGAGAAAGTGTTGGCTTGTTTTAGGGGGCTGAGGGGGCTTTGTTAGACTGGAGTGGGGGTCTTGAGTAGGCGGGTGGAGAAGATGACATGAGGACACCAGAGGCCCAGGATGTGGAGGAGACCGTGGGTCCAGTCTTGGACTCCAAGCTGAGACATAATGTGGAGGGTGAGCAGTGAGAGAAAGGAGGAGGTGTGGAGTCAGAGTGGGGTGTCACCAGGAGACAAGAAGCATGGCAGGGTTGCAGTGATCATCAGGACCATGTCAGAAGGAGGTCAGAAAGGCACTGAAAGAATCTGCAACAAAGTTTTTGATTGTGACTATTTTTTATTGGATTATTAGTACTTGGCAACTCTTTTTGTACTAGAGTAGCTTAAAAGTCAGTGAAGAACTATGGAGAGTCTCCTCTAGTCTCTGGCTGAGAGGGGGAATTCATGACACCGTTTTGATCAGGAGAAGGATGAGATCAGATGCATCTGGCAGGAGTGTCAGGAGTAGAGTGAGGTGAGACTAGGATCTTATTGGCATAGCATGACTGGGAACTCAACTATAGCATTGCCAGAATCCGTGAAAAGGGGCAATTGTTGCATCAGACAGAAGAAGGAATGACAGCCCCTGTGAGTAATTTGTCTGACCTTCCTGAACTAAACTGGGGTCAGTGAGTGGGAAAAGAGAAAAGTCACAGTCAGCAAACAGTAAGCAATGATGCTTTCTGACAAATCAAACAGCAGTAAATCACACTGTTAAGTCTCTACCAGTGCTCTAATGTCTTTCAGGGAAGGCTTTAAGACCTCTTTATGATCAACTTGTCTGGCTTCCTAAAAGAGGTATTACTCTCAAAACATCCAGCATTCCTGGGAAGGGTACCAATAGTTCTGTATTTGTGTGATTGAATGGTTCATTAATGGGTGGTTCTTTTTTCCACCTGGCTTCTTTATGTTCACAGTGTTTCTGAAAATACATGTCTATTATTATCACCATGGCTTTTTCAAATGGTCAGATTAATTTGATCAGCTGAACCAGAGGTAGCCTGAACAGTTACAAGTGGTCCATGTACAGCAATCTCACATTCAAGACCAGAGGAGACTGACCTCACACAGATATGGGGAAATGCTTCCTCTGAGGAGCAGAGAGCTCAGTCAACTCCCTACACCCTGCTTTGGTATTATATGACACCAGGGAGATTAGAGCCCAAAGTGTTTTAGGCAAGAGCCAAAGTGTGCAGCTCAATAGACAAGCCATTTTCTCTTCATTAAAAATATTCTCCTGACTTTGTATGTTTTATTTTTATGTTCTTGTCACATCCTGTTTCCTTCTGACTCACCTTCTTTTTATTTCTTTAAAATTGGTACACTCTTGAGATTCCTTAGATAATATAAAGGAAAAGAAAGTAAGATGAGTATACGTGTCAAGGATAAATTGGATTTTGTTTTAGATACATGTCACCTTCATCCAAGTGTGTATTTTACCCCCTGCTCCAAGTTTACTATTTCCTGTCCTCTGTGAAGTCACTTGTTGCTGTTCAGCGGATAAGTTGTGTCTGACTCTTTGCAATTCTATGGACCGCAGCACACCAGGCTTCCCTGTCCTTCACTATCTCCCGGAGTTTGCTCAAACTCATGTCCATTGAGTCAATGATGCCATCCAACCATCTCATCCTCTGCTACCTTCTCCTTTTGCCTTCAATCTTTCCCAGCATCAGGGTCTTTTCCAACGAGATGTCTTTTTGCATAGGTGGCCAAAGTATTGGCGCTCCAGCATCAGTCCTTCCAATAAACATTCAATGTTGATTTCCTTTAGGGTTGACTGGTTTGATCTTGCTGTTCAAGGGACTCTCAAGAGTCTTCTCCAGCACCACAGTTTGAAAGCATGAATTCTTCAGTGCTCAGCCTTCTTTATGGTCCAGCTCTCACATCCATATACAACAAGAAGCATAGCTTTGACTAGATGGACCTTTGTTGGCAAAGTAATATCTCTGCTTTCTAATATGCTGTCTAGGTTTTGTCATAGCTTTCCTTCCAAGGAGCAAGTATCTTTTACTTTCATGGCTGCAGTCCCCATCCATAGTGATCTTGGAGCCCAACAAAATAAGGTCTGTCTCTGTTTCCACTTTCTCCCCATTTGCCATGAAGTGATGGGACCAGATGCCGTGATCTTAATTTTTTTGAATGCTGAGTTTTAAGTCAGCTTTTTCACTCTCCTCTTTCACCCTCATCAAGAGGCTCTTTAGTTCCTCTTCACTGTCTGCCATTAGAATGGTATCATCTTCTTATCTGAGGTTGTTGATATGTCTTCTGGCAGTCTTGATCCCAGCTTGTGATTCACTAGATGTTTTAAAACATAAGTCAGGTACAGACCCAGCCCTGTTAAAAACTCTTCAGTCACTTATCCTGCAGAGGATCAGATCCCGAGGCTCCACTCTAGTTGACTGGCCGCCACTCACACCTAGCTGCCAGCCCTCTTCTCCTCTCTCTAAGCTCCCGCCACACAGGTTGTTCCCTGAACTCACCAGGACCCCGGGATTGCTTCTGTCACCACATGACCTTTGTCTTCAAGGTGCCCTCAGCAGATTTTCACATCTCCCTCCATCATATCATTTCCCAAATATTCTCTTGAAAGTTTTCTTCTCAGAGAAGTTCCTCCTGATCACAATTTGAAACATCGTATTTTGTCAGTAACTTTTATGTCTTTTCACATTAGATATATCTTCATGTATCACTTAAATTTAGCTAATCATTTATACAGTGGATGTAACCTTCAAGATGGGTCTGTGCAGAAGAGAAGCTCAGGATACATGTTGAACAAATGCATGTATTTGATCAGGATCTTTCTTTTCTTCCTGTAATTTTCTTATGGAAAGTCTTGCTAGGTTATATTCAAAACAAACCATGTACAATATATAGTTCCCAATTGACTAATGCTGTTAAGTACATGTCTGTAAAATTGACAGTGTCCATTCATTGTGGATAAGAAAACGAACAGCTGATGCACTTTGGAATTCATCTCCTGGTTTGTTTGACATCGCTCAGAGTGTTAGAGAAACTGGAAGTGTTTTGTTTTGTCTTTCTTGTGCATTTGTCGGCTGCCTGGGGTCTCAGATGTGGCATGCAGAATCTTCCGCTGCGGCCCGTGGGCTTCTCTCTGGTTGTGTTGCACGGGCTTCAGAGCGTGCCAGTTCAGTAGCTGTGGCAAATGGGCTAGTTGCCCTGTGGCATGTGGGCCCTTAATCCCCGACCAGGGATGGAGAGTCCCCTCTTTGGGAGGTGGCTTCTTAACTGTTGGGCCACCAGCAAAGTCCCTGTTTTGTCTTTGAAACCATAGTTTGTAGTTGTTGTTCAGTAGCTCAGCAGTGTCTGACTCTTTGTGACCCCATGGACTGCAGCACACCAGGCTTCCCGGTCCTTCACTGTCTCCTGGAGTTTGCTCAAACTCATGTTCATTGAGCCAGTGATGCCATCCAGCTGGCTCATGCCCTGCCATCCTGTTCTCCTCTTGCCCTCAGTCTTTCCTAGCATCAGTGTCTTTTCTGATGAGTCTTTTCCAGTGAGTTGGTGACATCAGGTAGTCAAAGTATTAGCCATACTTTACCATGGGGACAAAAGGATGAAGTAAATTGTTTAAAATGCTTCTATGTCTATCTTATTTCTTTAAATGTGTTTGCATCTGTTATTACTGATGAATGGCCATTGTCTTGAAAAGTCACTTGCTGTGATTCCCTGTTTCTTGGTCTCTGTCCACGTGGGCTGGCTTAGGCGCAGACACCTGCGTCTCCACAACCGTGTTGTCTGAATGTTAACTGATAACGCATCACCAGTATGAAGCAGACGTCTTGGATCTCAGGAAGTTGATGATTTTTCTCTAAAATTTTAATTTTGTAAGTAAAACAAATGGTTTAATTTAGTATCTCTCTCTTGTTTTTGTTCCTTTAAAGATAGAAGTCCTTACAGATTTAGGATTCTTTTCTGAAGCCTTTCACGAGCTATCCCAGATATTTTATGCGAAAAACATGCCTTCTTCAGTACCCACTGGCTGTAAACCTACTGGAAAAATGAAGGTAAACCTGCCGACTTAATTCAAAGCTGTTTTTTAACCTTTTCAAGGTCATTTTGAAAACTACATTCCTAAAATCTAGGAAATCCTTCCACTAACGGTATTTACAAGTCTCTGGCACTGCAGACTTCTTTTAAGACTGATTATTGCACTAATCACTCAGTAGTGTCTGACTCTTTGCCACTCCATGGACTCCTGTCCATGACAGCCTCCTCTGTCATGGAATTCTCCAGTCAAGAATACTGGAGTGAGTTGTCATGCCCTTCTCCAGGGGATCTCCCTGACCTAGGATCAAAGCCGGGTCTCCCGCATTGCAGGCAGATTCTTTACCACGTGAGCCACCATGACTGATGAGAGCTAACCTCAGACATACACAAGGCTTCCTTTGTCTGAAATGGAGGGGTGGGTGTCAAGACAGGGATGGGATTGTGGTCTGGGTGTAGGTTTTTTTTTTTTTGCTCTTTATTTGTATATTTTTTAATGCAAAACACTCAATCCAGTATTCAAGACATACAGTTCCTTCATTCCAAAAGAAACAATTTTTTTTTCTGGCTTCTTTCCCTGTACCAGATACTACCAATCAAATTTTAGGAAGACTTGTTCAAGGTTTTGTTTTCCAATACTATCTATTAATATGAAATCATAATATTATGAGAGACTTTCAGAACAATTTTAGATGAGCATATTTTTCAAAAAGTACTTTGCCTATCCTAGGTTTTATTTATTTTTTTTATTAGTTGGAGGCTAATTACTTTACAATATTGTAGTGGTTTTTGTTGGGTGTAGGTTTTGACTGTGGAATTTTGACTCTGTGTTATCATGGAAAGTCTCAGGGGACATATTTATTAGCCACTGCCTCTTAGACCTTTGAATCTGAGCTTGTAATTTCTAATTAATATTTTTAGTCAAAACAGTCTCTCTTCAAGTTTTAGTTGGATATTTTGCTTTACATATTAATACTTTATACCAAAAAGTTAAGCATATGTTCAAATTTCTTCTGATTTTTATGAAGAAAATGTTCTAGTTTGTTGAGCCTTATTGGACTGGGAGAGAGTTTTACCTGGCTTGCTTAATTGGTATTTATAAATTGCATAAGTGAAGCATCCTTGAAAATGAATGTGTGTGTTAGTCACTCAGTCATGTCTGACTCTTTGTGACCCATGGACTGTAGCCCACCAAGCTCTTCTGTCCATGGAATTCTTCAGGTAAGAATACTGGAGTGGGTTGCCATTCCCTTCTCCAGGGGATCTTCCCAACCCAGGGACTGAATGTGAAAAGTCATTCAGTTGTGTCCGACTCTTTGTGACCCCATGGACTGTAGCCCACCAGGCTTCTCCATCCATGAAATTTTCTAGGCAAGAGTACTGGAGTGGGTTGCCATTTCCTTCTCCAGGGGATCATCTCCCACGTTGCGGGCAGAAGCTTTACCGTCTGAACCACCAGGGAATCCCAGGGACTGAATACTGACCTTTAAATTTAAATCAGAGTGAGCTATCATATCCTCTGCTTTGGTGTTTGCGGTGGTCTGGGAATCACTGGGAGATCTTGCTTAGGCTGGGTATTTGGACGCTCATCCAGGGGCCAGCAGTGAAGGACACAGGAGGAGGAACAAGTCAGTTTCCGAGGAGGGACCCTGTGAGTGAGGAGTGAGACTGAGACACAGCACATGCTGGCGGGATTCCCCTCTGGAGGACCTAAAGAAACTGGGGGATGGCTCTGCATCTTGAAAAATGTCTGCAGAGGCTGACAGTGCATTTACATGTGATGCATGCTTTACTTCCGAGTGTCCGCTAAAATGCTGCTGCTTTTTCTCAGTATGACTGCCAAGGTGTTAATGTTTATTGTACTGAGGCAGCCCAGGAGGAAGGCTTCTCTTGTGGCTCAGGCAGTGAAGAATCTGCCTTCCATGTGGAGACCGGGTTTGATTCTTTCACTGTTCAGCCTAGGTGATAGGATATGTGTGTGTGGGTCTGTACACCTACAGTTTCAACCAACCATGGTTCAAAATATTCGGAAAAAAATTCCAGAAGGTTCCAAAAGGTAAAATTTAAATCTGCCTGCTAGCAATTGCTTACATAACATTTACATTGTATTTACAGGTACTTACATATCATTTACATTGAATTAGACATTATAAATAATCTAGAGATGATTTAAGGTATATGGGAGGATATGCCTAAGATATGTGCAAATACTGCGCTATTTCATATAAGTACTTAAGCATTGCAGATTTTGGTAAAGGAGGTTGGGGGATGAATCCTGGAAACAGTCCTCCACTGTATTTCTATCTAGCTAGCTGTCTACCTGGGAGTCTGTTGGGTTTTTTGGTTCATTTCCTATGGCCCAGCTAGTTCATCTTGTTACCTGGGTTAAATGATCAGTTTCTTGTTTTTTCTCAAGCAACAACCTTTCCTTATTGTAAATAGTTTTGTTATTAAAATCATATTTTAATATGAAAAATATTTATTGAATGCTGACTGAATATAGGCACTATTCCAGACATGGAGACAAGAGCCTTGGAAAGGTAAATGGAGTTCTTGCCTTCCTGAAGGCACATTACCACTGGGGAGTCTAGTGAGGAAGACAAATAATAAACATATTAAGCACATAATTATATGTCAGATGGTGACAGTGATGTGAAGGATGATCAAGTTGAGTTGAGGGGACAGGAAATGGCCAGAGTGGTTGGCTGCTATCTTATTGAGGGTGGTTTGGGAAATCTAATAAGGAGTGAAAGATTTGAGGGAACAGCCTTCCAAATAAGAGGAAGTACAAGAGGAAAGGCCTGGAAGATGCGCTTATGGAAAATTAGGGAGGCCATGTGAGGCTGGGCCATGTGAGCCCAGACTGGAGAGAAAGAGGAGGAGGACAGGGCCACACCCAGGAGCTAGGTCATATTGGATCACACAGGGCTGGGTGAGGACTAGAGTTTGCTTTGAATAGGAGAAACCTGGGAAAGCTTTGAGAGGACTGATGTGATAGTAGTAACTTTCAGAGAACCACTTGCTTGCTATTTGGGGAATGGATGGTGGATAAGGTTGAGTATAAATAGCGAGACCAGGGAGAAGGGCTTTACAAATGAGCTGAGTGAGGCATGGCAGTGGTTAGAGGTAACAGGGGTGGAAGGAAAGAAATGTGGTGACATTATGGATGTGTAGCTAAGGCAGAGCTGACAGCATCTGCTGATGCTGGTTGAGATATAGGAGGTAAGAGAAAAAAGTTAAGCATGACCACACAGCTTCAACATGAGCAGCTGGTAGGAAAGTGTTTTCATTGACTGAGATGGGGAGTCCTGCTGCTCCGAGGCAGGGTGGAGCATGTTAAGTGTGAGATTCCTAGTAGACACACAGGTGGAGAGGCTGCCTGTGTAGGTGCAGAGAGGAGAGGTTAGGGCTGCAGGTAAATTTGGGAGCATTAACAGAGAGTTAAAAAAATCATGGGACTGGATGAAATCAGCTGGGGACCAAGGCAGAGTGAAAAGTAGAAGTCAGAGGGCTGGACGCTGGGATCCTCCACACTTAGGGTCCAGAAGACAAGAAGGAAAGGGAAGTCAGCTGGGTAGAATGGGAAGCAAGAGAAAGTTTTCAGTAGTCACTGGTATCACCAAAACAAATAAACAAGCAGCCTGAAACTCACATGCTCAGTCGCTTCAGTGTGTCCAACTCTTTGTGACGTATGGACTATAGCCCGCCAATCCAAACTGAAACTCATGTTTACAGATAAATTCCAAACTTCATTTTTTTAATCAACGAGCTTGCATAAGACAAAAGTGGGGGCAAATTGTCTCCTGATAGACTGTGAGTTCATATTTTTTATTCTCAAAGTTATTGTACAGCTTTCCGGCTTCAGTTGGGAATTTAAAAAGCGTAATTAAAAGAGGAAGTGCATTCAGGGTTTATAATTAAAATAGGTGCCAATGTTATTAGGCTGCAGGCTAGTTATTTAAAGAAAGGATTAATGAATTAGATTTCAGTGTAAAAGTAGTTACTGAAAAAAATCTTACAGATTATGATTGGACTTTTCACAGGCTTTTAAAAAATTCTATTTTTAAACATACTAATATTGAGTTTCTGTTCTCATCACCAAATCTAAAGTCCCATCATTAAACTTCTTCAAACTATATCACCAGAAGTCTCACCCTGGATTTGCTTACTCACTTTTCAATGTATTCAAGGAAATATAGGCTATCTTAAAAAAAAAAAAAAAAGAATGTCTTTAAACACTTATCAACACTTTCTTCCCTTAAGAGCTATGCATGATGTCTTAATTTAGGGGTCCCTCAAAACCAGATCCTGAGATAAAGATTTGGGAACAAGTAGTGTGTTCAGGGGGCTTCCCTTGTGGCTGAGCTGGTAAAGAATGCACCTGCAATGTGGGAGATCTAGATTTGATCCCTGGGTTGGGAAGATCTCTTGGAGAAGGGAAAGGCTACCCACTCCAGTATTCTGGCCTGGAGAATTCCATGGACTATATAAATATAGTCCATGGGGTCACAAGAGTCGGACATGACTGAGCAACTTTCACTTTCACAGTGTGTTTGGGCGGTGACTCCAGGAAGAACTGTGAGTAAGGCGGAAAGTCAGACAGCCAAATAAGGGAAGCCACTCCAGAGAGTGTTAATGAGATCACTGCCATGGGCAGTCGGGGCCACGGAGAGACGTCCCTCACCCCTCATAGGTAGTGGCTGCTCCTTATGTGTCCAGCCTCTCCTGAAACTCTCTTGTGGCCGCAGACTGTCCTCAGGTAGAGAGGTCCAGGTGCTTGAAGTAGGATACCATCCACATATGAGTGACCTATTCATGGAAGATGCTAGTGACTTCCAGGTGACCAAGAGGATGTGAGTGAGGTATTAGTATTGATGCCTGAGAACAGGTGCCTTTTTAAAAGGTCTTCTGTACCAAGAGGGCTGCACACTCACAATGATACAACAGTGTTCTGCAGCAAATGAATGGAATATTTTCTAAGGCAACATTATATTTAGAACATATTAGCAGGTAATTCACAAACAAGGAAAGAACCACAAAAGGCATCATTCTGAAGAGTAATACAATTTTACCTCAAACTGGCAAAAAAAAAAAAAATATAGGTGCTAATATGTAATGCTGTTGTAACTGCACTGATCCTTTTCGTACCACGTGGGTGGAAGGTAAGCCGAGCTGTGTGTATGTCAGTCGCTCAGTCATGTCTGACTCTTTGTGACCCCATGGACTATCGCCCGCCAGTTTCCTCTGTCCACGGGATTTTCCAGGCAAGAATACTGGAATGGGTTGCCGTTTCCTCCTCCAGGGGATCTTCCTGACACAGGGATGGAATCCGGGTCTCCTACACTGCAGGCAGATTCTTTACTGTCTCAGCCACCAGGGAAGCCTCTTATTCTTATGACCCAGCACTTCTGCTTCCAGGAATCTATTCAAAGGTGCTAATCAGAAATACTCATCACCAATATTATTTAGTACAGGGCTGAATGGTGGGGTGGAGGGGGAAAGTGGTCCTCTTATGTGTCTAACAATAGGCAAGAGGATAAGTTATTATGCTACTGGGATTGGCCAAAATGTTCTCTCAGGTTTTTCCATAGGATGTTACAGAAAAACCTGAACTAACTTTTTGGCCAACCCCAGTATATTCGTAGGCTAGAATGTCACTGAGCTGTTGGGTGGGATTTACAAATAACTTAATGGCTTGGGAAAATAATTATGGTGTAACATTTAGTGAAAAGGAATACAAATCCAATATATATAAAACTTTAAAATACATCAGAACGAAGTTGGTAGTAAAGACACCAAGATGTTAACATTAACAACCTAAAGATGTTTTTGCCTTCTTCTTTATACTATACTTGCCTTTTCTGACTAGAGCATGTATTATTTTTATAGTAAAACTGGTGTTTAAAAATAGTTTTAGAACACATTAATGTTTTCATCTAAAGGACCACTCAGTACTCTTGTTTCTAATGTTAACATTTTTTATATTGACAGCTATTTCAATCATTTGACTCGGCAAAACCTCTTATTAGTAAAGAAAATATTCAGGTAAGGATAACATTTTGTAAACTTTGGCTATTTAGTGTGGATAATTTTTGAGTCATTTCAATCTATTTGGTGTGTATAATCTTTGTTTTTGAGCACCTGCTGTGAATATAGTCTTCTATTCTAGTAAAGAGATGTTACCTCCAAATACTGAAGCCAGCGGTACGGTTGGACCCAAACTGATCTGCTTTTCGGGTGCAACAAACATCAGTTACTGTTCCTCAATTTTTCAGTTATACATGCATCTTCAGTGTCTTATCTAGCCTTGCCAAGCATCTAATATTTATCTTAGTTACCTAGTAATTTTGATCATAAGTAAAGGATTTTCTAATAGGCCACCTATTCAATACTGCTTTTACTTAGACCCTTGCCCCAGTCTAAGATGACCTCTCAACCAGTGTTTGAAAGGTTTTCTGTTCTTTTCCAGTTTTTTACTGGGATGGAATCAACACATAATGTTGTATAAATGTGAGGTGCACAACTGCACTGATTTGATACTTTTATGTACTGCAATATGATTTCCCCTGCAGGGTTAGCTAAAGGAATATTTTCATATGGCATTTTCATAAACAATTCCTCTGACTTTCCCACTATTTTTTACAAAGAGAGGACCAGATTGCCCATCTCAGTAAGTTTGTTCTTGTCAATAATTGAATGATTGGGTTTTAAGCTTTTGATGACCTATGAGCATTTAAGTATATTTTATCAAGTCACTAAAAAAAATCTTAAGAGTACCAGCTATTTGTTCCACTAGAAAGTGTTGATGTGAAAGGTTGGTAGGGTGATCATTGTTAATGGGGTTGCAGATAGGTGAGTGGTTCACACAGCCAGGTGATGGTTAATGCATCTAGCCAGACACATGTAGTTTTCATTTTTTTAATGCTCAGAAACAGCATTCTGTTGTGCTAAGTATTAATTTTTATGAAATAATTTTGAGAGACTTTTCCTAAAAATTGCTTTATTTTTTTCTTCCATAATTTTGATATACCCACCTTTTATTAAATATGTAATCTTATTACTTATCTATTATTGTTCATTTTATTCCACAAACTTCACTTTTAATTATCCTTCAAGTGACTCGTTGTTTTTGTCTTAAAATTTGTTTTAATTTACAACCAAGTTGTCTGACATGAAAGAGCTGGTATTAGGAAGACACCAAATACATATTCAACTTTCATTTTAGTGTTCTGAGACCTTGGGGTGTTTCAGAATATTTATTTCTTTCCAGTCATAAATGCCAGGGCATCCTGAAAACACTTCTTTTGGTTTTGGTCATAAAAGTAGTTTGGGGTATAAACAGAATGTCTGTCTGATTTTTTCTTTTTTTTTTAAAGAGACTGACAGTATAATGGAAAACCTATTTCTATTAGTTAATTAATTAAAACAGAACTGTTAGTCTGCTTAAGACTCTTCAAATTACATTTTATATTTTCTGTAGAAAGAGAAAGGAGTGTTAGATAGCATTACTAATTAATCTTCTTTTGATCCTCAAGTGTTTGTGTGTAATTGTCAGGGCTCATTAAATCACTGTTTGCTGTGGATAAAAAAGAGAAACCTTCTCCTACACATCCCTCCACCCCTAACCAGTCTGAAGTTCCTTTTTCTAGATGGAGAATGTCAACCGTTTTCCTAGTACAACCATTTGTTACCAGATCAGTCTCAGAGTTGCTCCCTGTCTGGTTCTGATGTGGGTTTTGTTTTCCGCCCTTTACAAGAGGTTAAGCAAGGAGAATGAACAGCAACAACAGACCTCCCACTGCCAACATTGGCTCAAAATCTCTCCAACGATGAGATTTTTCTTTTTCAGTTCGCATAAGGCAAATAATTTCCTTCTTTTTAGAATCGATAGTCCTGGCATCTGCTTTTTACATTAAGTCAACAAATATTTACCAAGAGCCTGTTGTGCACCAGGCACAATTCTTGAGCTGTCAAATAAATGCATCAGTTAATCAACAATACAGATTCCAAGCCCTCAGGGCGCTTATAGTTTAGTGGGCAAGACTAGTAATAAACATGATATATGTCTGAACATTATATATGAGTAAATTATATAGTATGTTAGAAGGTGAACCATGCTGCAGGGGAGAATGAGCCCAGCAGCCAATAAAGAGGGTGGGCTGGAGTTGTAATTTTGAATGAGGCAATCAGCTTAGTCATCACTGAGGTGACATTGGTGAGCAGACCTGGAGCAGATAAGGTTGCAAGTCATATGAAATCTGGAGAAAGAATAATCTTAGAACAGGCTACAGTGGGTGCAAAGGCCCTGAGGCAAGATCGCCTACTTAGTGAGGGACACCTTGGCCAGTGTTCCTTGAGTTCTGTGAGTGATGGGAGAACAGTAGGAGATGGGTCAGAGAGGTAACGGGGTGGTTAGGGGTGGGGTGCCCAAATGGAGAAGGGCCTTGTAGGGCTTTCATCATCCAGACTCTTACTCTGAACAAAAGGCGGAGCCACTGAAAGATTCAGGGCAGAGGTGTGGCCTGATCTACGTTTTTTTAAATTTGTAACTTATTTATTTTTGACTGTGCTGGGGCTTCTCTGCTGCACGGACTTTTCTCTGTCTGCAGTGCAGGGACTCCTGTCTAGCTGTGGTTCATGGGCTTCTCACTGCAGTGCTTCGTTTGCTGCAGAGCGTGTGGGCTCAGTGCTGAGGCTCCTGGTTTCTAGAGCATGTGCTCAATAGTTGTGGCACGTGGGCTTTGTCGCTCCGCGGTGTGTGGGATCTTCCGGAGTCAGGGATCAAACCCATGTCCCCTACACTGGCAGGCAGATACTTTACCACTGAGCCGCCAGGGAAGCCCTGCTTATGTTTTAAAGGGATCGCTTTAGCTAATCTGCGGAGTCTGCTGTGTGTGCCAGGTTCTATTATGGTGCTGTCAGCCAGACACACTAACCAATCAACAATACAGATTCTCATTCCTCATAGAGCTTATGTTGTGTGTGTGTGTGTGTGTGTGTGTGTGGGGGGGGTGTGGAAACCAGGAATAAGATTTTGGACATGTTGAGTTTGAGACGTCTGTTAGACCTCTAAATGGAAGTATAGAGTCAGAAGTTGATTACAGGAGTCTTGAGTTAGAAGGGAGTTGGAGCTGGACACAAACATGTAGGACTTAGCATTTAGATGAGATTAAAAACATGAGCCTGATTAAGATCATCTAAGGGGAGAGAATGAGGGTACAGAAGGGGACCAAGCCCTGGGACACTACGTACTTAGAGGTCTAGGAGAAGAGGAGGAGCCAGCAAAGACGACTGAAAAGGAGGAGTGGATAGAAGAGGAAAAGAAGCAAGGGCGTGTGGTGGCTTGAAAGCCAAGAGAGGAGCATTTTCAAAATCGGGAAGGTTTCATAGTGTCAAATATTGCTGACAAATGCAGTCCTGTAATTCACCAAGTCTTAAACATTCATTTTAATAAAACATTTAGTAACTCTGCAGTTAGAATGCATTTTACAGTTGCAGGCATATGAATGTTTAATTGGCATATAAAATAATGATGTCTTAGATGAACATAACATAGGATATGAAGCAGGCTTCCCTGGTGGCCTGGATGGTAAAGAATTCACCTACAGTGCAGGAGTCCCAGGTTCCATCCCTGGAGAAGGGAATGGCTACCCACTCCAGTATTCTTGCCTATGAAAACTAAGAACTGAACAATGGATTTAGCCTAGAGTAGGCCATTGATTACTTTAACCAGAGGACTTCAGTGTAAGGATGGAGTATGTCTACAAGAAAATGAAAGGAGAGAGATTGGAATAGTGACAACCTTGGGGGTTGATGTTGTAAACAGAAGTGAAGATTCGAGTAGTAAATGGAGAGGGAAGTCAGAATGTAGAGAGTTAATCGGTTTTTAAAATGGAGAAGACAGTGTACTGATGAGAATGTCTCTGTAGGAAGGAAACACTTTTTACAAAGTGAAGTGTAGCTGATTTACCATGTTATATTAATTTCTGCTGTACGGCAAAGCGATTCAGTTTACACACACATACGTTCTCCTTCACACTCTCTTCCGTCACGGTGTGTCACAGGATACTGGATTTCGCTCTCTGTGTCACACGGCAGGACCTTGTTGCTCATCCGTCCCACATATAAAGCTCCCGTCTGCTGACTCCAGGCTCCCAGGGTGTCCCTTCCGTCACCCCTCCCTTGGCAACCACAGCTCTGTTCACTGTGTCTGTGAGTCTGCTCCTGTTTTGTAGATAAGTTTGCTCATGTCATATTTTAGATTCCACGTGTAAGTGATATCATGTGGCATTTGTCAGAAAGGGAGCACTTAGGCTGTAGGAGAGAACAGCTGATCAGGCTGGTGGGGATGGCACTGATGACCTCCGTAAGCAGTGGCACCAGCCGTGGGAAGCAGGCGGGAAGGCCGGGCAGCGAGGCGGCTGCATGGCGGGGCGGGGCGGTGGGCTCTGTGGGCACTGCCCTGACTGCTTCCGTTTGCTCATCTGAGTAGAGGAAGCAAGGTTATTCGCTGGGCGGGGCATTGGGGAGGAAGTGTTAGAATTTAGAAACAAAAGGACATGAAGTGGTTGCCTAAGGAGAGAGCAAGAGTGAATGGACTGGGAAGATGTCGGATGATGACCAGGTGGCACTGAGGCTTGGTCAGGAATGTAAAGTTAACAGTTGCCAGGGAAGTGTGTGTGCAGGGGATGGCCAGGAAGTTGAGGGAGTCCTCACGGTGGGCATTCTCATGACCGACCCAGAATCTAAGCTGGGGAGGCGTTGTTTGTCTGCCTGTTCTTCCTCTTCTTCCATCCTGTGGGCCCTGATTCACTTGAGCTAAAGCAGAGCGGCCAGCATGCATGGCTGGTGAGCTTTTTAGTTGCTCTGTTTTGATAGGTTGTCCCGTCCTCGATGCCAGCACTGGGTTCACTCTCATTGCGTGGCAGGGCTGACCTTGTGGGGCAGGTCACCCACCAGTGAGGAACGGCAGGAGCCCTGTGGACCTGCTGGCATCGTATGACACCATGTCTCTCTCACTGGACTTGCCAATTACAGTCCTTCACGTCTAGCCCTCCATTCCTTCATCCTGTGCCAAGTGAGGACTGTAGAAGGACTGAAGCTAATATCTGAAAACAGTATTTTACTACTATTCCTGATTTTCATTTTTTCTCCATTTTTTAGGCACTTGATGATTTAATAAATAAAGGCATGCCTCTAATTCTGGTTACAATCAGCCAGCAACATCTCTTAAATAAGTTTTTGTTTGTTAAAGCATACTTTTTCATAAATGTGGCTGCAACAATAAATTGTGTCCCAGAACAGAAAATGAAACCAGTCGGCCATGGAGTTATGAATGAGAAAAACAGACCAAATCTTCCAAACTTGAAAGGTAATGTTTTATTTTATTTATTTTTTGCTTATTTCTCTTTTTATTTCCTTTCCCTTCCAATTCCCCACTCTACCCACTATAGCCCATATAAACATTCTAGCAGGTATTCTTTCATAGTTTTCTCTGAGTTCACTTAATGACACATATATGCTTAAGTCTAGGTGCTGTATCCCCCAATTTATCTGCATATATGTCTACTTTTTTTTACATTATGTACAGTTGACCCTTGAGTAACACAGGTTTGAATTGCGCATGTCCACTGGTATATCAAATTTTTTCAGTAGTGAACATTTCAATGCTGCAAATCTGTGGTTGGTTGACTCTACAGATGCTAAACAGTGAATATAGAGGACTGCCTATACCAAGCATCGAGTATAAATTATACATGGATTTTTGACTGTATAGAGGGTCAGTGCCCCTAACCTCTATGTTGATCAAGGGTCAGCTGCACATACAAAATCAGATTTGTCATTTGCTTAACAGATGATGTATTTTTCATTTTTCTGTTTTTCGCAATTCTTATGTAGAAAACTTTGCTAAGCCACCCCACGTCAACTGCTTTGCTTTGTCTCCCATCTCGGCTGTGTGGTGTTCTATGCTGTGAACATCCCATGATTTATTCAACCATTCCTTTGTTGTGTGTTCATTTTGTTTCCAGGATATGGAATATCTGCATATCCCTAGCTACCGCCATATCCAGGGATATGCAGAAGCACTCCATATCCATATTATAGTATATATTTCTATGGGATAATATATCCATGGATGGAATTTATAGCCCATATATACATATAAAACTATATAAGCATTTTGCAAATGTAATAATGTTGCCTTAAAAGTTTTTTTTAACCTCTAAGTATGATATTAACTGTAAGTTTTTCATAGCTGTCCTTTATCACGTAGAGGAATTTCTCTTCTGTTCCTAGGTTGTTGAGTGATCTTATCATGAAAGGGTGTTCAGTTCAGTTCAGTCACTCAGTCATATCCGACTCTTTGCAACCCCATAGACTGCAGCACCCCAGGCCTTCTGTCCATCACCAACTCCTGGAGTTTACTCAAACTCACGCCCATTGAGTCAGTGATGGCATCCAACCATCTTATCCTCTGTCGTTCCCTTCTCCTCCTGCCTTCAGTTTTTCCCAGCATCAGGGTCTTTTCCAGTGAGTCAGTTCTTCACATCAGGTGGCCAACGTATTGGAGTTTCAGCTTCAGTGTTAGTCCTTCCAATGAATATTCAGGACTGATTTCCTTTGAGATGGACTGGTTTGATCTCCTTGCAGTCCAACAGACTCTCAAGAGTCTTCTCCAACACCACAGTTCAAAAGCATCAATTCTTCGGCACTCAGCTTTCTTTATAGTCCAATTCTCACATCCACACATGACTACTGGAAAAACCATAACTTTGTCTAGATGGACCTTTGTCAGCAATGTCTCTGCTTTTTAATATGTGTCTAGGTTGGTCATAGCTTTTCTTCCAAGGAGCAAGCATCTTTTAATTTCATGGCTGCAGTCACCACCTGGAGTGATTTTGGAGCCTAAGAAAATAGTCTATCTCTGTTTCCACTGTTTATCCATCTGTTTGCCATGAAGTGATGGGACCAGATGCCATGACTGTGGTTTTTTGAAAGTTGAGTTTTAAGCCAGCTTTTTCACTCTCCTCTTTCACTTTCATCAAGAGGCTCTTTAGTTTCTTTTCACTTTCTGCCATAAGGGTGGTATCATCTGTGTATCTGAGGTTATTGATATTTCTCCCAGCAATCTTGATTCCAATCTTGTGCTTTATCCAGCCCAGCATTTTGCGTGATGTACTCTGCATATAAGTTAAATATGGTGTTGGATTTTATTAAATGTTTTTGCTGTGTCTATTAAGATGATTATATGTTTTTTATTTTGTATTCTATCAATAAGGGTGTATTGGTTGATTTTTGAGTGTTTAATCATCCTTGCTTTCTTGGGATAAATCCCACTGGTCATGGTGTAACATCTTTATATATATTCCTGGATTGTTTGCTAGGATTTTCTTAAAAGATTTTTGCATCCATATTCATATGATATATTGTGTAGTTTTTTCTTTTTTCTTATGATGTCTTTGTCTAGTTTTGGTATCAGCATAATATGACCTCTGTTTTAAAATGTAAGTTTTATTATTATTCAGGTATGGTAAGGCCAACTGTGGAGAAGGAAATGGCAACCCACTCCAGTATTCTTGACTTGATAATCCTGTGGACAGAGGAGCCTGGTGGGCTACAGTCCATGGGATCACAGAGTTGGATACGACTGAGCAACTAACACTTTCACACATACACCTAAGGCCAACAGATGAACTGACTGCCAGTGAAAAAATAGTTTGTTATTTAGAGCCCCCAAGAGGGAGGGGCTTAATACAACGTGGGACTGCTGCTCAGGAGGCAGAGAGGGCCAGAGGGAGATGTGGGTCAGACCCTTCCCAGGGCTTCTCCATACCAACGTCCAGGCATTTGTCTTCTGTCCTTGTCTCTCTTGCACTTTCCCTTAGGGAAGAAGACCACATCCCAGATCTTTCTTCTGGGCCCTCTTTCATCCTCAGCTGACCCTTAGCTCCAGAGCCTCCTAATTTAGGAGAAGAGCCAGGTAGGTTGAAGTTGGAAGGGAGGAAGTCAAGAGTGTTCAGTTTCATGTTATTCTGGACTCCCTGTTCCACTTGGCAAACTTAGCCTCTTTACGTGGGTCATTTGTGCATTAATTCCTAGTCAAGTAAGGACTTGTCATTTTTCTCCCTCTTGTAGTCTAGAAGCCAGGCTTACTAAAGCAGGCAAAGACTACGATTTAAATTGTCTCAGTTCTCCTTTGCTCAGAATGAGGGCTGGCTTTGTATTGTAGGTAGGCATGTCAAGATGTTTGAGGATTGTAGATGTGCTATTACAAATGGCCTCACTCTCTGGTCTTAGAGTGAGGGGCTGGTGCAGATCAGCAGGACTGATACCTCCAAGGAGATCTTACTGAGATACTACAGATATCTAGAAGACTCAGAATACTTTCAGAACCAGATAGGATCCCAGGTGAAGAACCATTCCTTTGTATCAGTAGTTGATTAACTTGAATGGCATCAACAAACATATGAAAGATCCTTTCAGAATTGTCTTGGAGGAGGAAATGGCAATGTACTCCAGTATTCTTGCCTGGAGAATCCCTTGGACATAGGAGCCTGGTGGGCTACTCCATGGGGTCATAAAGTTGGACACAACTGAGTGACTGACACACACATATACAATTTGTTTTAAGAATCAGCTGTAGTCTTATAATGTATGATAGTTGAGGACCAGTGTATATAGCAGTATATTTCTAATTATCATTGTGGTTGATTTTTAAACATTGTATTTCCCAACTAATGATAAGTTTTATAAATTGGAATTCACATTTAAGCTACCCATAGATATATGTAGTTCTTCTAAAATGTTGTGTTTTGTAGAGTTGTGTTTAAAGGACGAGGGAGGCTCACTTTGTCATCTGACAAAATTGAAAGAGAACTTTTCTCTTAGCACACTAAAGGTAAGTTAAAAAAAAAAATTCTCAAATCATAGTGAGTCAGTTACCAAAATGCCCACTCTTAGGCCCTGTCCAGGCCAACTTTCAGGTTTGTGCTCACTGTTGGGAAATCTGTTAGCTTTTCTTTCCCAAGCATGGGCTGGGGCCAGAGATGGGTCTACTCCCCATGAGAAAAGCAGATGCTGAGTGGTGTCAGACTTTGACCTTTTAACTCAGTTAAGTTGTTGTGGAAAATAAGATTTATTATTTGATGGGATCTAAGCTTTCCATACCCTGTTTGGCATCTCCTAATCATAACAGTGATTCACAACAGCAACAACAACAGAACCATATATTCAGTGCTTACTATTATACATGACAGACACTTTGCATTATATTTAATTCTCACAACTCTGATGTACCTGTTAATCAGTTTTGAACTATATTGTGCTGAATGATGAATAAATTGAGACTTAGACAGTAAGAAATTCACTAATGCCATGTAATTGATAAAATACAGATCATGTTCTTAATCATTATATTAAATTACCCTAGTCCTAACATAATATTTACTTCCCTGTACAAAGAAGTCTTCAGAGACCTGTTCCTTGAAAGTTTGGTTGGGCTCTTTTTCTTTTGCTAATTAGTACTGATTGTCCACTGTAAAATCTTGTTATCTTCACATTACAAGTTAGATGAGCATAGTTTAATTTGAAATACAGTTGATCCTCATTGTTTACAGATTCAGTATTTGCTGATTTGCTACAATTTACTTGTAACCTCCAAATCAAAGCCCTTGGCTCTTTTGTGGTCATTTGGGGACCTGCACAGAGCATAGAAGAATTTGATTTTTCTGACATGCACATTCTCAGCCAAGTTGAACAAGACAATGGTGACTTTTTGTTTCCATTCTCATACTATAAACAAGTGTCCCTTTTCATGGTGTATTTATTGCCAAGCTTTTCACATTTTTGTGGGGGTTTTGTCATTTCACTATTTGAAATGGCCCCTAAACATAAAGTCGAAATGCTGTCTCGTAATCCTAAGTTCAAGAAGGCTGTGATGTGCCTTTTGGAGAACATGTGTGTGTTAGACAGGCTTCAGTCAGGCATGAGTGATAGAGCTCCTGGCTGTGAGTTCAGGGTTAATGAATCTACACTATATATTCAATTATGTGTCTTTAAACATAGACACACATTAAACAAGATTATGTATTGATCAGCTGACAAAAAAGGTATGACCAGAGGCTTCTAGGAACCTATCCCTGTGTTTCCCCTAGGAGTAATGCTTCAGCGTTCACTGACTCAGTGTTGGCGGGACCTTTGCAGAACACAGCTGCTGTGAATAAGCAAGGATGGGCATCCGCTGTGTGTGCAGTAAAGGGTCGCTGTCCGGCACCTCACTCCTGCTTCCTGCTCTTTTCATTCTCTGCCACCTCTTCCTGTTCACTGAGCTCTCTTCTCTGATGACTTTGTTCAGATTTCCTTTTTGCTCTTCCATTCATTGTTACTTTTTAGTATGTAAAAAATATTTGCTGAGTAAGGATGAGACGTGGTCTGTACTATGTCTGGACTTGGGTGACTGCGTGGTATTCTTTCTTTAGTCAATTTTACTGAGAGAAGCTGAAGACAAGCTCAACACCCTTCTGTCAGAGATGGAACATCCAGGCCATAAGGACCTCTCTCAGTGTTCCGCTGGCGAGCTGGAGGTTGTGGTGGAGGCCAGACTGCAGCTGGCTGCCGTTGCCCTGCAGAGACACCGGGCAGCGTACAGGTGAGTGTCTGCACGCGCGGCTTCTTCCTCACCCTGACTTGTTCGGTATATCTCAATTTTATGGAAGCTTCATAAATTCCTAGATTAATAGAGCAGACTAATGATTCAGGGTTTTTTTTTTTACATGTTACTACACTTAAAACTATAGTCCTCAACAAATGAGGACTTTGGTTTATTAAAGTTATTAAAAATAAACCATTAATAAAATGGTTTATTAAAGCACATAGCTTGGATGTTTATGTCAAACATTAGCAAATTCCCAGACCTCTCCTTTTAAAAATTAATCTAATTTTTTAAAAGGCAGAAACTAAATTCCTTATAGTTCTTTACAAATAACACCTGTGCAATGTTTTTTTTGCCAACCAATAACAATGGATAACCAATAACAATATTAAAAATTAACTCTATTTTTAAGAAGTTATTATGAACTATGCTGTGCTGAACCACTGAATAAACTGTTGTAGGCGGCAGATTTTTTTTAATGTGATGCAATTGCTAATGTCAGATTTTTCCTTTCATTTGTTCATTGATTGATTCATATATAGTGATCAGTATCTGTTGACATGCCAAGTCGCTTCAGTCATGTCTGATTCTTTGTAATCCTATGGACTGTAGTTTGCAAGGCTCCTCTGTCCATGGGACTGTCCAGGCAAGAATACTGGAGTGGGTTGTCATGTCCTCCTCCAGGGGATCTTCCTGACCCAGGGGTTGTAACCACATCCCTTATGTCTCCTGCATTGGCAGGCAAGTTCTTTTCCACTAGCGCCACCAGGGGCTTCTCCCAGCTGTCTGCTGTGTGGGAGACCTAGGTTAGATCACTTTTCACTTTCTTTCATCTGCTGAGTACCTCTTTCTTGGGCTCTGTTCTAGACACTGAGGATACAAAGATGAATAGAATATAGTTTCTGTATTCAAAAGCTCATAGACATATAAACACTTGAGTAGTTAAAATACTTCTCAATGATTTTTTAATATTGAATAATATAGAAATATACTTTAAAGAGCTTCCCATATCAGTTATGATCATCACCTTTGTCATGAGTATACTTTCAAAAGTGATGTTTTGAATAATGAGCAAATTTCTTATATTAACATTCATTCATTCATTCATTCACAAAATAATTTAGGGGCATCTACAATATGCTAGGCACAGTCCTAAGTTCTGTATCCCAGTAGGCAAAAAATACATAACAATATTGACAAAAATCCTACCCTCATGGAGTTTATAATCTAATAGAAGATAAACAGGCTGACAATAAACTGTAAACCTAACAGTTAGGTAAACTGTATAGTGTAGCCAAAAATAAGTGTTACAGAGAATATCTGAAGGCAGGAGGAAAAGGAAGGTTATCCTTTTAAAATTGTGCTGTTGTAGTAAAGAGAATGACTCCATTTAGATGTTCATTAACTGACTGCTCCCACTCCCCCTCCTCCTGCCCCATGCCCAGACAAGCAGAGAAGAAAGCCTAGTTGCTCCCTCCTTTGGTGCTGGTGGGGAGTTTAAGCTGCACAGACGCTGACCCACACCTGGGAGGCCTTAACCCAGCCCCGCCTGTTAACCACCATAAAGCCCAGGCAGTTGCCTTTCTCGTTTCTCTTTAGACGTTTTCACCTGTTTGGGAGGCTGCTGTGCCCTTCCTGGATAGTTTCCCTATGGAAGTAGTCAATCTCTGCATAGTCTTCTTGATGTGCTGGCATCAGTGCTGACATATAGCCAAATCTGGGGTGGTCAGGTTAGACTTTATTGATGAGGTGACATCTGAACAAATAAACATGGGGGTTGCCCATGCAAACACCTGTCGACAGAGTGTTGTAGGCTGTCTGAGGGATAGCACAGGGCCTCTTGTGGCTAGAATGCAGCAAGTGAGAGTTTTCAGAGGTCCTCACAGATGTCCTTGGTGGGGGAAGGCAGATCATAAAGGGTTTTGTGGCCAGGGTGAAGACTCTGGCTTTTCCTCTGAGGGAACTAGGGAGTCATAGTGTTTTGAGCAGAAGAATGACATGATCTGATTTTCACTTCCAAGGGATGACTCCAGTTGTTAGGTGGAGAATTGATTGCAGGAGAGAAAGGGTTTGAAAGCAGAGAGATCAGCTAGGGAAGCTGTTATAATAAGAAGAAAGATGTTAGTGGTTCTGAAAAGGGTGGTAGCACTGAGGGTACTGAGAAGTCATTGGATTCTGGGTATATTTTGAAAGTAGAGCCGTTAGAATCTGCTGATGCATTAGCTGTAGAGTAGTGAGAAAAAGAGAGGAGTTTCAAAAGAAATTGTCCCTCACCAAAATGGGGAAGACTGCAGAAGTACAGGTTATTTAAGGGAGAGATCTGAAGTTATATTTTGTACGTGTTTAGATTGAGATGTCCCTTTGAGGTACAATTGGCAATGTCAAATATTCTTGGAGTCTTTAGAATATAGATAGTACTTAAAGCCTCTGTTTTTTAAAATATGTATTTGTTTGACTGCCCCAGGTCTTAGTTGTGGCATGGGGCGTGTAGGATCCAGTTCCCTGACCAGGGATTGAACCTGGGCCCCCTGCATTGGCAGTGTGGCAGATTCTAAGTTACTGGACCACCAGGGAAGTCCTTTAAAGCCTTTATGATGAATGAGATTCCTTAGGGAGTGTGAGTAGATGAATGAAAGAAAAAGACCAAGGACTGAGGGTTGGGCATGGTAAAAGACTGGGGAGAAAATGAGTAACCAGCCAAGGAAACTGAGAAGAAATGACTAGTAAAAAAAAAAAAAAGAAAAGAAAACCAAGAGATTATGAAATCTGGAAATCCACATGAAGAAAGTGTGTCAAGGAGAATGGAGTGATCAGCTGTGCCAAGAGCTCCATAGATGGAGATGAGAACAGAGAACTGGCAATTGGATGATTTGTAAACGTGGACATCACCAGTGCTTCGTAGTTTGACAGGAGTAACTTTCGAAGGTAATGGGGAAAGAACATGTTTAGAGTGGTTTTATGATAACATGGGGGGAGAGAGATTGGAGTACGCAAGTAAAGATGATTCTTTTGAGGCATTTTCATGTAAAGGGAAGTAGAGGAATAGTGTGAGGTTGGTAGAAGTAGGATCAAGACAAGTTTTTTTGAGATGAGAGCGACGATAATGTATTATATACTGATGAAAATGACCCAGGAGAGAGAGTGAATTTGATGCTCTGATATAATTTGTACACAGTAGGGTAGGATTCCAGTCTAGTCTTCTCTGTTTCTCTAATGCAGAATACAATTATCCCCTAGCTTGGGGTTTCAGAAGGGTCTCTGGGGACCAGCCAGGAACCTGCTTGCTGCCTGCCCTGAGTGTAGCTGGAAAAAGAGTAACCCAAGACAAGTAAGTTCCTCAGATGGATGCTTTTGGCAAGTGCAGGGTCCAAACTGGCACTGACGATGAAATGCAGAAACCTTGAGAAATGAACTTTGAAACTGGTCTTGACATCACAAAGCTGGAACAGAGACAAAGCCAAATTTGTCTCATAGAGATTAACTTAGGAAATGCAGGACTCCCACGGAAAATAACTGCTGGTAAAGTTAGCACAGAGGCAAATACCATAAACCAAATGAGGAAACAGCCTCAGAAGAGAGCAGGCTTTGCAGCCCAAGATATGAACTGTTCAAAGATGTGAAGGATGGAAGAGAATGAGACAAGATTATAAAAGGAATAGGTGAATTTAGGGGGAAAAAAAAGCTAAATAGAGGTTTTAGAACTGAAAAATATAATCATTGAATGAAAAGAAGAAATGATCAAATTAGATGGAAACAATTTTTTTTTCCCTCTCCTTTCTCAGTATACTGAAATTCTGTGCATTAGCTCCTATGCATGGGATCTAGAATTTGGAAAGGGACTTAATTTTTTAGATGGCCATTCTCTTTAAGCAGGAGAAGTGCTCCTGCAGCCTTTGCAAAAGGGGAGTCAGTTCAGCAGAAACCCCTCTTTGCTTGTGCTTAGATTGGTAACATACAGTCGTCTCATCGTTGTGAGCCTTGATTGAAGGCTTTCCATGGTTGTTATTCAGCCGCTAAATTGCAACCTCATGGACTGCAGCTCGCCGGGCTCCACTGAGTCCACATCTAAACTTGATTTTATGTTAGAGACAGTACAGGTTTGGGGGAATTTATAAATTTTTGTGGTTTCTAAGCAGTGATGAAAATCCATAAAGTCTGTTTGGGGCAGTGATTCTCAAATGTGGTCTGCAGATCTCTGGATGTTCCTGAGGCACTTTCAGGGAGGTCTGTGAGGTTAGAACTAGTTTTATATTAGTTTATAACATAGTAAACTATGTGTGTAATAGTTTATAAAACGAAGATGTTTTTTGCCTTTTCTGTGTGTTGTTATTTGCAACTGATACTGCAAAAGCAACAGTAGTAAAACTTCCATCAGCTCACCATGAATCAAAGCAGTGATACCACAGCCAACTAGTTGTCCTTCTGTTCTTCACTGCTGCATGCTTGCAATTAAAAAAAAGACAAGGCAGATTCACTTAAGAATGCTTTTGCTGAAGCAGTAGAATCTGTTACATTCATAAATACCTACTCTTAAATAGATTTGTAATAATCTGTGGGAATATATTAAGTAGGAAGTGTACCTCAAGTTGTGGTTCCAAATAGGAAAAGTAGTACATCAAGGCTGAATATTGTCACCCTGCTTATTTAACTTATATGCAGAGTACATCATGGGAAACACTGGGCTGGAGGAAGCACAAGCTGGAATCAAGACTGCCGGGAGAAATATCAATAACCTTAGATATGCAGATGACACCACCCTTATGGCAGAGAGTGAAGAGGAACTAAAAAGCCTCTTGATGAAAGTGAAAGAGGAGAGTGAAAAAGTTGGCTTAAAGCTTAACATTCAGAAAACTAAGATCATGGCATCTGGTCCCATCACCTCATGGGAAATAGATGGGGAGACAGTGGAAACAGTGTCAGACTTTATTTTTGGGGGCTCCAAAATCACTGCAGATAGTGACTGCAGCCATGAAATTAAAAGACGCTTACTCCTTGGAAGGAAATTTATGACCAACCTAGATAACATTTTAAAAAGCAGAGACATTACTTTGCCAAGGGTCCGTCTGGTCAAGGATATGGTTTTTCCAGTGGTCATGTATGGATGTGAGAGTTGGACTGTGAAGAAAGCTAGGTGACGAAAAATTGATGCTTTTGAACTGTGGTGTTGGAGAAGACTCTTAAGAGTCCCTTGGACTGCAAGGAGATCCAGCCAGTCCATCCTAAAGGAGATCAGTCCTGGGTGTTCATTGGAAGGACTGATGCTGAAGCTGAAACTCCAATACTTTGGCCACCTGATGCAAAGAGTTGACTCATTGGAAAAGACCCTGATGCTGGGAGGGATTGGGGACAGGAGGAGAAGGGGACGACAGAGGATGAGATGGCTGGATGGCATCACCGACTCGATGGGCATGAGTTTGAGTAAACTCTGGGAGTTGGTGATGGACAAGGAGGCCTGGCGTGTTGCAATTCATGGGGTCGCAAAGAGTCGGACACGACTGAGCGACTGAACTGAACTGAACTGAGCTGTACCTCAAGCACTCCCTCTGCGTGGCACAGTCTGATGGCTGTCTTGAGGAAGAGAATGCATGTGGATGAATTGAGAGCTGGCTAGGCTGTTTTTCTCATGGAACAACATTTTTGTTTGTAAAAACAACTGACAAACCATGTTTATTCAGAGTTGGGTATTTGACAGGCATTTTGTTGAAAATGAGTGAAATGAACATGCCATTTCTAGGAAAACACTTAATTGTTTTTGTTGCCAGTGATAAAATCTAAACTTGCATGAGAAAACTGGAGTTTTGGAAAATTTGTATTTGCCATCATGAGCTTGACAGTTTTCTAATGCTTAGGTTTTTTTGGGTGAGACTGGCGGTGACATTAATGGGCATTGTTTTTTAAAAATTGTGTAATGAAATGCTTCAACATCAAGGGGATCTGTATAACTCAGGGAGCTTATGTTTTCTAAATGACCGCACATGACGTTCCCAAATCCTGGTTAACAAGAAAGACCATGACGTTCCCAAATCCTGGTTAACAAGAAAGACCGTTAGGTCTTCATGTAACTGAGTAGGAAAAGTGCATCAGTGGGTGGTGTTACATTTCACAAATAGCAACAAACTTAGGAAACTATAGTTTGTTGGGCTTTACTGGTACCTCAGACAAGAATCTGCCTCCAATGCGCGAGGCCTGGGTTTGATCCCTGGGTTGGGAAGATCTCCTGAAGGAGGGCACAGCAATGCACTCCAGTATTCTTGTTTGGAAAATCCCCATGGACAGAGGAGCCTGGTGGGCTGCCATTCATGGGGGTGCAAAGAGTCTGACGTGATTGAGCAACTAAGCATATCATTTGTCACATGTTGGTATAGTATCAAGGAAGAATACTCACAGTTATTTGAAGAGGCTCTTGAAATACTCCTCCCATGTCCAGTCACTATCTGTGTGAGGCCTAGTCTTCTGTACTTCAACCAAACATTATGTCACAACAGACTGACTAGTCTTCTATTCAGTGGATTTTCTCTTTTCAAGTCAGATATTAAAGAGATTTGCAAAATGCAAAAACAATGGCATCTTTCTCACTATTTTTTGTTTTTGAAAATATATTTTCCATAAAATACATTATTTATATTGAAATATAATGAGGTTTTATTTTTAAATGAATTAGTAAATGTTAATGAGTTTAAGCATGACTCAATTTAATTTCCAATATGGTAAATATTGATAGAGCTCTTTGATGGTTCTCAATTATTTTTAAGAATGTAAATGGGTGTTTAGATTAAAAAAACTTGGGACCCACTGGTTTAAAGTATTGGAACATTTGTAACCATCTTTAAACTACACTGATAGTTGGTTAAAATAGGCTTACATGGCTCAGAGGGTAAAGAATAGGCCTGCAATGCAGGAGATATAGGAGGCATGGCCTCGATCCCTGGGGTACTAAGATCCCCTGGAGGAAGAAATGGCAGCCCAGTATTCTTGCCTGGGAAACTCTATGGACAGAGGAGCCTGGTGGGCTACAGTCCAAAGGATTGCAAAGAGGCAGACATGACTGAGCGACTAAGTACACATGATAATACACCATTTTCCCCCCTGAAGTTTGAAGACAAAGGAACTTTTACTATATTATTTCCTATAGAAAATAAATGATATGAATATATCATATGTAAATATATATTTAGAAAATATTTATATATCTTAATGTATATTATATATGATTATGTGTGTTATCACTATATAGAATATATATGTGTATCTATATATGGAAAATAATGAATATATGATTTCCCATGGTGGCAGATGGAACTGTTTTCTCCAAACTGAGTCTCAGAGAGCAATAGCAACTGTGGAAAATATTTCTTGTCTCTTACTTTCTTTGTTTCCCCAGCTCTCTACATGTCTTATATATACCCTTTTAGTATGGAGGATAAGAGTGATTTTTTTCTTTAGTGAAGAAGAATGAAATGAGAAACTAAACATTACAAGATAGCATAGAAAGGAATGTCACAACAGAACTTTAATTTGACAACCAGATAGATGTATGCAAATAATATGCAAGTATACCAGAATTGCACCAATTTTAAGTCCATGAGCCAGGCCCTTGGGACAAAGCCTGCGAAAACTTTGCTATTGCTGGCTGTCGGTGACAGCGCTGTCACTTGGGAAAGTCTACTGTCAGGATGAATGTGTTTTTGCGGGTGAACTTCACCCTCTGTGAGCTTCCGTTTGGGCGCTGCTGAGAGTGTTGGACAGTCCCTTTTCCAAATGATGGTTAGCTTGACATTTCATGATTCTTCTAATAAAATTATGTGTCAAGGAAATTGAAAGGCACGTTCCCTCGGGTGACAGGTGGAGTAAGCCACATAGATTTATGAGAACAAACTGACCATTTTTGTCATGAATGTTAATAAGAAATAAATGAGATCAAAGTTACGCAAACTGTATTTCTACTCCTTTCAGGGCTGCCTCTCTATTTCAGAATCCCATCTTCTTTTTTTAAATGTTCCTTTCTATTCTCCTTTGTATTTAATTTACTGTCTAAATCGGATAACATTTGAGCCTTTTAATTTTGTGTCAGAATGAAATGTCCTTCTACTGGGATTCAGACTGTTTATAGTCGGTAATCCTCCTGCACTTTCTGTCTGCCTAGTGCAGAGGAGAAAACGAGAAGTTTTCCCTTGTGCAACTAAGCAGCACCAGGTGGATTGAGACATACCAGTATGTTTATATTTTATTCACTAAGTTTTGGGGTTTACAAGATTCCAAACTTTGTATCTCACTTCTCTTGAAATCAGAATTAGGCCTTCGGATCAGAAGAGTGAGATAAGTACTGTTTTCTTCTTCCAAGTTCTCTAGTTGCTATCCTGTGCTAACTCTGAAGCTACTCGATAAACAAAGTGCCATAGAAGCATGTTTGTAGCCTTCAGGGAGGAAGGGTGTAGGGGAGAGGAGATTCTGTACCTATACACAAACCCCATCAACATTATGTTGTTTTTTGTTTATTTCTTCCTTGCTTGATTTTAATTTTTAAAAAAAAATAGTTTAGATAATCACAAGCCATATTTTAGAAAATACAAGTATCTAAACCAGTTTAATGACTGAGTAAAAATCCTGAGAGTTTGAAATTCAGTAATGGCTGAAAAGCTTTGATGCTGGTTAACAGCTCAGAAAAAAACCAATTTAGTCCTTGCATTTTCCCTGTCCAACTTTATACATCAATAATGACAGCTAGGAGGATTATAGCAAGGATGCACTGAATACTGTCTGTTTGCTGAGCACTCCTCTTTTCTGAGAACATCCTGCTCTTAATAGAATGCCAACTCTGTGAGGTCAGGTACTGTATCCATAACCCCAAGATTTGCTTCTGGCCTACAGCAGGTGCTCAATACATATTTTTGAGCATATAAAAGACTAATATCCTTTAATATCCTTAAGATAACCCCATTTAATGAAGCTTACTGAGTAGAATGCAAGGCAAAAGACATTAAAAAACTGGACAAAGAGGGCCTTTAGGTACAGTTAACAATAATCAGATAGTAATATAAATGTGGGACCAAGTAACACTGCGCCAGGATAAACAGAACGCAGTGTGTTAGAACTGTAAAAAGGAAGAGCCACATAGCAGCAGGATGAGTCTGAGAATGCTGCCGGCTCCAGTGGCCTGGGTTCTGCCCCTGCCTCCCTTTCTGCCCGAGTCACCTTCGTTGTTCAGTCGTTCCATCGTGTGTGGCTCTTTGTGACCCCCTGGACGGCAGCATGCCAGCCTTCCCTGTCCTTCACCATCTCCTGGAGTTTGCTCAAACCCATGTCCATTGAGTCACCTTAGGCAAGTCATTTAACAGTTCTGGGTCTTAATTAACTCGTCTATCAAATAGGAATGATAACAATGCATACTTTGTAGGTCTGTGGTGGGGATTCATTCACAGAAAGCACTTAACATAGCTCCTGGCAGGTGGTAAACACAGTGAACACCAGTTACCATTTGAGAAAAGATTGAGGGAAGACAAGGGAGAGGATATCTTTTAATACAACACGTGGGTGTGTACCAAAAAAAAAGGCTTTAAAATGTAATGAAGATCTGAGCATGTGTACATACCTTGGGAGCCTATACACAGAGACTATATACCTTCTTAGAAGTGTCCCTGGGCTCTGATGAAGACCCTAACTGACCCAAAGGAGATGGTGTACTGACCACAGCCAGGGAGGCTCTGGAAGGAGGACCAGGGAAATGACATGATCTGATTTACGTCTTGGAGAGATTGATGTGGCCACTGGGTAGAGACGAGGACCACAGGGGTGGGAGCCATATCAGACAGGCTGGCCAGGAACTTCCCACAGCTGTCTGGCCTGGAGATGTTGGTGGCTTGGATGGAGGCATTAGCAGTAGCTGTGAAGGAAGGAAGGAGCTGCTGGATAGTATCCCGATTTGAAGGTGAAGCCGACAGAACTCGTCAGATTGAACATGGAGTATGAGGCAAAGGGGAAGCAGTGGTGATACTGGGCTCTTGATCTGGGGTAGAGAACAGGAAGGAGGAGTAGGTTTGGTGGAGAGGCGGAAGGGAGGAGGAGGTGGAGGGGCTCTGCTTTTAACTCATCCTGCTTTCCTAGGCCTTTTATACAGTTCATGAGGTTCTCACGCACGTGTACTGGTGTGGTATGCCATTCCCTCCTCCAGTGGGCAGAAGGTTTGCTATTCCCTTCTCCCAAGGGCAGAAGGAGAAGAGGGCATCAGAAGATGAGATGGCTGGACAGCATCACTGATGCAACAAACATGAATTTGGGCAAACCCCGGGAGATCGTGAGGGACAGGGAGGCCTGGAGTGCTGCAGTTCATGGGGTCACAAAGAGTCGGACATGACTGGGCGACTGAGCAACAAGTTTCCTAGGGCTAGCATAACAAAATACCTAAGACTGGGTCTTTTTTTTTTTTTTTTGGATTTTTTTTTTCCATTTATTTTTATTAGTTGGAGGCTAATTACTTTACATCATTACAGTAGTTTTTGTCATACATTGAAATGAATTAGCCATGGATTTACATGTATTCCCCATCCCGGTCCCCCCTCCCACCTCCCTCTCCACCCGATCCCTCCTGGGTCTTCCCAGTGCACCAGGCCCGAGCACTTGTCTCATGCACCCAACCTGGGCTGGTGATCTGTTTCACCCTAGATAATATACATGTTTCAATGCTGTTCTCTTGAAACATCCCATCCTCGCCTTCTCCCAGAGTCCACAAGTCTGTTCTATACATCTGAGTCTCTTTTTCTGTTTTGCATATAGGGTTATCGTTACCATCTTTCTAAATTCCATATATATGTGTTAGTATACTGTAATGGTCTTTATCTTTCTGGCTTACTTCACTCTGTATAATGGGCTCCAGTTTCATCCATCTCATTAGAACTGACTCAAATGAATTCTTTTTAATGGCTGAGTAATATTCCATGGTGTATATGTACCACAGCTTCCTCATCCATTCGTCTGCTGATGGGCATCTAGGTTGCTTCCATGTCCTGGCTATTATAAACAGTGCTGCGATGAACATTGGGGTGCACGTGTCTCTTTCAGATCTGGTTTCCTCGGTGTGTATGCCCAGAAGTGGGATTGCTGGGTCATATGGCAGTTCTATTTCCAGCTTTTTAAGGAATCTCCACACTGTTTTCCATAGTGGCTGTACTAATTTGCATTCCCACCAACAGTGTAAGAGGGTTCCCTTTTCTCCACACCCTCTCCAGCATTTATTGCTTGTAGACTTTTGGATAGCAGCCATCCTGACTGGCGTATAATGGTACCTCATTGTGGTTTTGATTTGCATTTCTCTGATAATGAGTGATGTTGAGCATCTTTTCATGTGTTTGTTAGCCATCTGTATGTCTTCCTTGGAGAAATGTCTGTTGAGTTCTTTGGCCCATTTTTGGATTGGGTCATTTATTTTTCTGGAGTTGAGCTGGAGGAGTTGCTTGTATATTTTTGAGATTAATCCTTTGTCTGCTGCTTCGTTTGCTATTATTTTCTCCCAATCTGAGGGCTGTCTTTTCACCTTGCTTATAGTTTCCTTTGTTGTGCAAAAGCTTTTAAGTTTCATTAGGTCCCATTTGTTTATTTTTGCTTTTATTTCTAAAATTCTGGGATGTGGGTCATAGAGGATCCTGCTGTGATTTATGTTGGAGAGTGTTTTGCCTATGTTCTCCTCTAGGAGTTTTATAGTTTCTGGGCTTACATTTAGATCTTTAATCCATTTTGAGTTTATTTTTGTGTATGGTGTTAGAAAGTGTTCTAGTTTCATTCTTTTACAGGTGGTTGACCAGTTTTCCCAGCACCACTTGTTAAAGAGGTTGTCTTTTTTCCATTGTATATCCTTGCCTCCTTTGTTGAAGATAAGGTGACCATAGGTTCGTGGATTTATCTCTGGGCTTTCTATTCTGTTCCATTGATCTATATTTCTGTCTTTGTGCCAGTACCATACTGTCTTGATGACTGTGGCTTTGTAGTACAGTCTGAAGTCAGGCAGATTGATTCCTCCAGTTCTATTCTTCTTTCTCAGGATTACTTTGGCTATTCGAGGTTTTTTTGTATTTCCATACAAATTGTGAAATTATTTGTTCTAGTTCTGTGAAAAATACCATTGGTAGTTTGATAGGGATTGCATTGAATCTATAGATTGCTTTGGGTAGTATAGCCATTTTGACAATATTGATTCTTCCAATCCATGAACACGGTATATTTCTCCATCTGTTTGTGTCCTCTTTGATTTCTTTCATCAGTGTTTTATAGTGTTCTATGTATAGGTCTTTTGTTTCTTTAGGTAGATATACTCCTAAGTATTTTATTCTTTTTGTTGCAATGGTGAATGGTATTGTTTCCTTAATTTCTCTTTCTGTTTTCTCATTGTTAGTGTATAGGAATGCAAGGGATTTCTGTGTGTTAATTTTATATCCTGCAACTTTACTGTATTCATTGATTAGCTCTAGTAATTTTCTGGTAGAGTCTTTAGGGTTTTCTATGTAGAGGATCATGTCATCTGCAAACAGAGAGAGTTTCACTTCTTCTTTTTCTATCTGGATTCCTTTTACTTCTTTTTCTGCCCTGATTGCTGTGGCCAACACTTCCAAAACTATGTTGAATAGTAGTGGTGAGAGTGGGCACCCTTGTCTTGTTCCTGATTTCAGGGGAAATGCTTTCAATTTTTCACCATTGAGGGTGATGCTTGCTGTGGGTTTGTCATATATAGCTTTTATTATGTTGAGGTATGTTCCTTCTATTCTTGCTTTCTGGAGAGTTTTAATCATAAATGGACGTTGAATTTTGTCAAAGGCTTTTTCTGCATCTATTGAGATAATCATATGGTTTTTATCTTTCAGTTTGTTAATGTGGTGTATTACATTGATTGATTTGCAGATATTAAAGAATCCTTGCATTCTTGGGATAAAGCCCACTTGGTCATGATGAATGATTTTTTTAATATGTTGTTGGATTCTGTTTGCTAGAATTTTGTTAAGGATTTTTGCATCTATGTTCATCAGTGATATTGGCCTGTAGTTTTCTTTTTTTGTGGCATCTCTGTCTGGTTTTGGAATTAGGGTGATGGTGGCCTCATAGAATGAGTTTGGAAGTTTACCTTCTTCTGCAATTTTCTGGAAGAGTTTGAGTAAGATAGGTGTTAGCTCTTCTCTAAATTTTTGGTAGAATTCAGCTGTGAAGCCATCTGGTCCTGGGCTTTTGTTTGCTGGAAGATTTCTGAATACAATTTCAATTTCCTTGCTTGTGATCGTTTTGTTAAGATCTTCTATTTCTTCCTGGTTCAGTTTTGGAAAGTTATACTTCTCTAAGAACTTGTCCATTTCTTCCAAGTTGTCCATTTTATTGGCATAGAGCTGCTGGTAGTAGTCTCCTATGATCCTTTGTATTTCAGTGTTGTCTGTTGTGATCTCTCCATTTTCATTTCTAATTTTGTTAATGTGGTTCTTCTCCCTTTGTTTCTTAATGAGTCTTGCTAATGGTTTGTCAATTTTGTTTATTTTTTCAAAAAACCAGCTTTTAGCTTTGTTGATTTTTGCTATGGTCTCTTTAGTTTCTTTTGCATTTATTTCTGCCCTAATTTTTAAGATTTCTTTCCTTCTACTAACCCTGGGGTTCTTCATTTCTTCTTCCTCTAGTTGCTTTAGGTGTAGAGTTAGGTTATTTATTTGACTTTTTTCTTGTTTCTTGAGGTAGGCCTGTAATGCTATGAATCTTCCTCTTAGCACTGCTTTTACAGTGTCCCATAGGTTTTGGGTTGTGTTTTCATTTTCATTCATTTCTATGCATATTTTGATTTCTTTTTTGATTTCTTCTATGATTTGTTGGTTATTCAGAAGCGTGTTGTTTAGCCTCCATATGTTTGAATTTTTAATAATTTTTTCCCTGTAATTGAGATCTAATCTTACTGCACTGTGGTCAGAAAAGATGACTGGAATGATTTCAATCTTTTTGAATTTACCAAGACTAGATTTATGGCCCAGGATGTGATCTATTCTGGAGAAGGTTCCGTGTGCACTTGAGAAAAAGGTGAAGTTGATTTTTTTTGGGTGAAACGTCCTATAGATGTCAATTAGGTCTAGCTGGTCCATTGTGTCCGTTAAAGTTTGTGTTTCCTTGTTCATTTTCTGTTTAGTTGATCTATCCATAGTTGTGAGTGGGGTATTAAAGTCTCCTACTATTATTGTGTTACTATTAATTTCCTCTTTCATACTCGTTAGCGTTTGCCTTACATATTGCGGTGCTCCTATGTTGGGTGCATATATATTTATAATTGTTATATCTTCTTCTTGGATTGATCCTTTGATCATTATGTAGTGTCCATCTTTGTCTCTCTTCACAGCCTTTATTTGAAAGTCTATTTTATCTGATATGAGTATTGCAACTCCTGCTTTCTTTTGGTCTCCGTTTGTGTGGAATATTTTTTTCCAGCCCTTCACTTTTAGTCTGTATGTGTCCCTTGCTTTGAGGTGGGTCTCTTGTAGACAGCATATATAGGGGTCTTGCTTTTGTATCCATTCAGCCAGCCTTTGTCTTTTGGTTGGGGCATTCAACCCATTTACATTTAAGGTAATTATTGATAGGTATGGTCCCGTTGCCATTTATTTTGTTGTTTGGGGTTCACGTTTATACCACCTTTCTGTGTTTCCTGTCTAGAGAAGATCCTTTAGTATTTGTTGAAGAGCTGGTTTGGTGGTGCTGAATTCTCTCAGCTTTTGCTTGTCTGTAAAGCTTTTGAGTTCTCCTTCATATCTGAATGAGATCCTTGCTGGGTAGAGTAATCTAGGTTGTAGGTTATTCTCTTTCATTACTTTAAGTATGTCCTGCCATTCCCTTCTGGCCTAAAGGGTTTCTATTGATAGATCAGCTGTTATCCTTATGGGAATCCCTTTGTGTGTTATTTCTTGTTTCTCCCTTGCTGCTTTTAATATTTGTTCTTTGTGTTTGATCTTTGTTAATTTGATTAATATGTGTCTTGGGGTGTTTCGCCTTGGGTTTATCCTGTTTGGGACTCTCTGGGTTTCTTGGACTTGGTTGGCTATTTCCTTCCCCATTTTAGGGAAGTTTTCAGCTATTATCTCCTCGAGTATCTTCTCATGGCCTTTCTTTTTGTCTTCTTCTTCTGGGACTCCTATGATTCGAATGTTGGGGCGTTTCACATTGTCCCAGAGGTCCCTGAGGTTGTCCTCATTTTTTTTGATTTTTTTCTTTTTTCCTCTCTGCTTCATTTATTTCCACCATTTTATCTTCTAACTCACTTATCCTATCTTCTGTCTCTGTTATTCTACTCATGGTTCCCTCCAGAGTGTTTTTGATCTCATTTATTTCATTATTAATTTTTAATTGACTTTTTTTTATTTCTTCTAGGTCCTTGTTAAACATTTCTTGCATCTTCTCAATCTTTGTCTCCAGGCTATTTATTTGTAACTCCATTTTGTTTTCAAGATTTTGGATCATTTTTATTATCATTATTCTAAATTCTTTTTCAGGTAGATTCCCTATTTCCTCCTCTTTTGTTTGACTTGGTGGGCTTCTTTCATGTTCCTTTAGCTGTCGGGTATTTATCTGCCTTTTCATCTTGTTTAGATTGCTGTGTCTGGAGTGGGCTTTCTGTATTCTTGTGGTCTGAGGTTCCTTTTTATTGTGGAGGTTTCACCCAGTGGGTGGGGTTGGACGATTGGTTTGTCAAGGTTTCCTGGTTAGGGAAGCTTGTGTTAGTGTTCTGGTGCGTGGAATTGGATTTCTTCTCTCTGGAGTGCAATGGAGTGTCCAGTAATGAGTTTTGCGATGGGTCTCTGTGTTAGGTGTGACTTTGGACAGCCTGTATGTTGACACTCAGGTCTGTGTTCCTGCGTTGCTAAAGAATTTGTGTGGTATGTCTTGTACTGGAGCTTATTGGCTCTTGGGTGGTGGTTGGTTTTGGTGTAGGTATGGAAGCTTTTGGATGGTCTCTTATTCCTTAATGTTCCGTGTAGTCAGGAGTTTTCTGGTTTTCTCAGGATTTGGGCTTAAGTCTCCTGCCTCTGGATTTCAGTTTTATTCTTCCAATAGTCTCAAGACTTCTCCAACTATACAGCACTGATAATAAAACTTCTAGGTTAATGGTGAAAAGATTCTCCACCCTTCAGGGATTTTAATCTGTTGCACCGGTCCTTTCTGAAGCGGTTCCCTTTGTTTATTTGGCTTCTGTTTGCCGTCTCTTTGGTGTCTAATTTCCGCCCTGACACAGGCGGGCAGAGGTGATCTCTTATTTAGGTTCTCTAGTTCAGTTCAGTCCTGCTACGGGGAGGGCGGGGCGCTGCAGACAGATACTGCTCTGTGTGGATAGCGCTCACCGTGTTCTGGTCACACTGGGTTTGCCCCGCTCACGGGTGTCTGTGCTTTCGCCGTCTACACTGCTCAGGCTCCCGGCTGCTCTATATGGAGCGGGCCCTGCGTTGAGTGCGGTTCCAGTTTTCGGGTACTCCACAAAAGCGCAGATTCGGTTGCTCCTGCGTTTTGTGCCTTCCCCGGCCTGAGCGGTTCAGGCAGCCAGAGGCTTGGGCGCACTCTCCCCGGGTACGGCGCGCTTTTTCCCTCCGCGGCCCCAGCGCGCCGCCAGTCGGGTCTCAGGAAGTCTTTAGCTAGAACCCGGGGGCCTGTTTGCAGTGTGGGAGGGGGTGGCTTCTCAGGGGCTGAGTTTGCCCTTTTCCCCTCCCCCCTGCCTCCTACCTCCAGCGGGGGTGGGCTGGCTGTTCTCTGGAGTTTCTCAGTCCCTTTGTTTTGCGAACCACTGGCAGTGTGTTCGGGCCAGTTAATTTTGTCCCTTGCTATCCCACAGTTTAAAAAAGCTCCCTCCGATTGCTCTCAGGGTCTTCAGGCCGGTCCTTACCCTAAGCAATGCCGCCCGCTCCTCTCCGTTCCGCCCCGCTTGTTGCTGGCGGATACGGTAGTCTGGGGTACTTTTCTGCTGGGAGTTGCTTTTAGGCACGTAATCTGTGGGCCTTGTTTAATTTTTCCTCCCAGTTAGATTGCCGAAAACTTCCCCCAGTCCCGCCAGTGCGAGGGTTTCCTGGTGATTGGAAACTTCCTCTATTAAGACTCCCTTCCGGGACGGGTCTCCGTCCGTAGCTCTTTTGACTCCCTTATTATCGTTTATATTTTGTCCTACCTCCCTTCGAAGACAATGGGCTGCTTTTCTGGGCGCCTGATGTCCTCTGCTAGCGATCGGAAGTTGTTTTGTGAAATTTGCTCAGCGTTCAAATGTTCTTTCGATGAATTTGTAGGAGAGAAAGTGTTCTCCCCGTCCTATTCCTCCGCCATCTTGGCTCCTCCCTCAAGACTGGGTCTTAAAACAACAGAATTTTATTGTCTCACAGTTCTGGAGGCTGACTGTCTGAAAATCAGGGCGTTGGCAAGACTTCGCTCTTTTTGACAGCTCTGGAGGGAGCCCTTCCTCACCTCTTGTTGCCGCCAGAAATCTTCGGTGTTCTGCATCATGTAGATGCATCCTAGTCACGGGCTGCCTTCTCCCCATGTGTCTTCACATTAACTTCCCTCTGGGCATGTTTGTTTCTCTGTCCACATCTGTCTTTCTGTCCAAATTCCCCCCATTTGTAAGGACACTGGTTATATTGTTATGCGGCTTTCCAGGTAACACTAGTGGTTTCCAGGTGACACACCTGCCAGTGCAGGAGACACAGGAGACGCAGGTTCGATCCCTGGGTCAGGAAGATCTGGAGAAGGAAATGGCAACTGTCTCCAGTATTCTTGCCTGGAGAATCCCACGGACAGAGGAGCCTGGCGGACTGTAGTCCATAGGGTCGCAAAAAGTCAAACATGACTGAAGCGACTTAGCACAGCATGTAACACATAATGACCTTGTTTTAGCTTGTTTACCTCTGTCAAGACTCTATTTACAGGTCAGAATGCATGCTGAGGCACAGAGGGTTAGGACCTCAACACAGTTTAGCTCATAACACCTCTTAAATGTGATTGTTATTTACTATTCAAGTGGAGATATCAAGTGAGCAATTAGATAAATGGATATATTGTCCATTTGGCTTTCATCCAGTCTGTGTATAAAGTAGCGTAACAACAAGCATTGCAGGTAGATTATTCTGCATTTGAATTTTGTTTTGGTTTAGATTTTCAAATGAGAAGACCTGTTGACATATATTATTAAAATATTTTGAAAAAGTATGACATCAATTATATGTATATCATCATACAGGGAAAGAGGATGGGATGATTTAAAGTGAAGAAAAACTTACATCCCGGGCAACAGGAAGTGAGAAGAGTTCCTATCTCCTGGCTTCTGTTTTCTTCACTAAGTCCATTTACCTCTTGGCACTGCTAGATACTGATTGAGCAAAAATTTTCAAGAGTTTCCAAGTGCATAGCATTAAGCAACACAGTTTTATGGCATCAAAGAAACCTGGAGAACCATATTCTGATGTATGGAAAATACATCTGTGCTCATTTTATTAATGAGTGTTTGAGTAAATTTTGTTTTAGATCTTGGAAACACTCATTCTTTTGTTCACACTTTTCATTTAAAAATATTTTTTAACTTCTATTGTGTCTGAGCCACTAGATGCTGGAATTTTGCAAGGAATAAGATAAATTAGGTGAGACTATACAGTGGTTTGCAGGCAGGTAAATAGTGTGATAAGTACCATCTTGTGGTTAAGGCCACACTAGGGCACACAGACAGGGCGCCTGATAGTTTTAGGGGGGGTGGGTGGGAATATGGGGAGGGTTTTTCTGCAGGAAGAGACTTAGGAAATAAGGTATAAATGCCACAAGTGTAATATTAATAATGTTTAAATTATATTCTCTATTTTAGTGCTGCGATAGTATTTTCCACACTTAAACTTCTCCAGGATTCAAAACTTTTTAAAAAGAAGGTAGTAGAAGATGACTCAGAGAATTGCACCTCTCCAGGAAGTTATGTATGTATGAATTTAATGTTTATCCTCATAATACTTATTATGGAATACTTATTGACATACTAGGACACTGTCTCATTATTTAAATGAAACAAAGGGGTAAAGTACTGAAAACATTGAGTTCAGAATAAAAAGATCTGTGTTTAAGTCCCATGTTGATGCTATTTATTAGTCAGTATACCTTGGGCAAGTTCCTTAAAATTTTTTAAAAGAGCTGTGTAATCTCATTTAGGAACTGATGAAATTGGATGTAATAGTGACTGAAGTCCCACCAGATATATCATTCTAGTCTTCTAGATCTGGTGTCACCAGTAAATGAAGTTGTTTCACAATACTTGGTCTTCATTTCACTTTCAATTATATTTGTTCTTTAGCATTACCAGTGTGACACGTGTGCTGTTTCCCATCTTGAATTTCTCACAATTAGATTCTTCTGCTCTTAAGCTGTCAAATCTATATGGCAACTGGTGTCTCACATTCTTCAAAATTTTATGGACTTCAGTTAGACCAAGTAATTTAATAATACAGGATTGTTTAGGATTAAAATATAAAGATTCAGTACACTAAACCCTTGCTCATTTTAAAATGAATAAAATAAAGCTTAAGCTTTACTAATAAAATTGCTACTATCTAAGTCTTTACAAAACAAAACTAATTGACTCATTTCTTACTATATTAAAAGCAATATATATGCTAAAAAGCAATCTGATTCTGAAAATTTACTTAGAGTGGCGGTTGTCAGTTGGGGGTGATTTTGCCTCTCGGGACATTTGCAGTGCCTAGAGACATTTCCATTGTTCTAACTAGAGGCAATGCTAATGAAATCTACTGGGTGGAAGCCAGGGATGTTGCTCAACATCCTGTAACACACGCGACGCTTCCCTCACAGCAAGTATCTGGCCCAGAATGTCAGTCGTGCTGAGGTCGAGAAGCCCTGCTTTAGATTAAGCATGACTTGGCTTTTCAATAGTAACAGGCATATAGGCGGAGATTAAGGTACATAGATAGGTATTTTTTTCTGTAAATCTAGTCTAAGTAGTAGATCCCTCATTCTAATCATGATCCTCTCCCTGGTTCTCTGTTCCCTTCTTACTCTGGTCCCAGGAACAGCTCACCCTCTCCTCCTCTGCACCTCACCTGTCAGTCTCTTTAGCCCCCATCAAGTCCAGGTCACAGCTCCTTGATAAGAGATGTTGCTACCGGTTGGAGATGGTGAACAGTCAGAGATGCACAGCAGGAAATTCCTAGAACAAAGAGGCATTGTTGAAGATGAAGTGTCCGAGATTGCTAGCTCTCAGACAATTGTCAGCTCTCAACTGAAGAGCTCCTTTGTCACCTCCCTCCCATTGGTCACTTCCTTTGTAAAGTTAAACAATAAGGATAGTAAGTCATAAAATATGTCAGCAGCACCTAGCAATATAACTTAGTCAGTTAAGACTGTGGGCTCTAAATTCAGAAAGACACAAATGTGAATCCTAACCTCTGCCAGAATATGAGGGGTTTAAGCAAATAGTTAGCCTCCCTAGGCTTCACTTCTCAACTCTGAAAAACAGAATAACAATAACCGCTTTTTGGCTTGTCAGGAGGATTAAGTGAGATAATATGTATAAAGCATGTAGCACAGCCCCTGGAACGTAATAAGCACTCAATAATTAGCCAATATTGCTGTTTTCCAGCCTTTAAAATGATGGTCACAAAATTTTTGAAGGTATGGAAACTGTTGATATAGTTTGCACTGAAAAATTCAGACTGTAAATCTTGTTTTCAACAGTGGGTACACGAGAAAAAGAAAGCACTTAAATGAGGATCAGTGTTAACAGTGATTTTACTTGTTTTTTGTGTATCTTTTATGTTTTATAGAATGTTAAAGAATAATTTCTGAAATTAAAAATTTAATGCTATTAAATGGTATCAATGCTTCCCTTAACTTATATTTAACACTAGGCTAGAACTTGGGCATTTTTAAGTGGAAAGATAATCATCATTTTGATATTGTTTAGGCGACTGAAAGTAAAGACGACAATTTTTTAGATCCTATTTCCCTAAATTCTCGAGAATATTTCAACATTCATCTGTGGTTGAGGTGCCGCTTAGCCTTGATTACTGCATTTGTTGCCCAGATTCGTGGCATTGGAATCGTGAAAGGTACAAATATCCTGTCTCTTCAATCAAAGCTTTCATAAAATTTAATTTTACTTAGGTAACAGAGGTTTTATTGGGAAGTATTTTATTATAACATTAACATTTTATAACTTCTTAGCTTGATCTGTTTCCAGAATTTTAAAAATTGAGATATTAAATGAGGATACTCATTTTCAGCGTCCCTTGTATCACTGAAAATGGCATATATGTTACTGATGTATGCATCACAGGCAATGAGATTTCAGAATACTAACGCCCAAGCCCTCCTGTCATCTAGGAAGGCGGCCTGGTGCCAGGGGGCCAGAGAGCGGCTTCTGGAGCCACCCTGCCTTGAGTTCAAATTCTCTATCCACCACTTCCTTGCTGTGTGATCTTGGCCAAATCACTTAATCCCCCTATGCCCCAGTTTTCTCCTCTGTAAAATAGAAATAGGGTACCTACTTCATAGGATTTTTTCCAGGATAAATGGGTTAAATTTCTAAAGGTCTTAGATTACAGCCTGGCACCTACAAATATTAGTACTGGCAGTGGTTAATAGTTATCTCTATGTGAACCTATCTATTTACCCATCTCTACCATTTCCCAAATTAAATTAATTCATGCAATATCATTATTACTTTTGCAGCATTTGAATACTCTTAAGTACTTCCCCAAAATTACATTTATTTTCAATATTTCATGTACTTTTGTTTTCCATCTTTGCATCTTCCTTTTCTTCTATTTTATACAATATTCCTATGATAAATTTTGAGGATATTATGCTTATACAGTTTTTTCCTTTCTCGGTGCATTTTAACTGTATTTGTTTATTTTAGAAAACGATATAACAGATTATGTGAGCCTTATCAATGAAGTATGTGTGGAGGCAAAAGCTGCAGGTGACAGGGAGCTGCAGGCTGAATTCTTGATGCAAGCTGTAATCATCGGCCTACAAGAAAAGCATTTAAAGGCAGACATCATAAAAAGCCTTCAGGTAGGAAGGCTGCCTCATCCACATTGATATTTACTGAAGGATTCTGGTTAGAATAAAAGGAGAGAGTTTAAATTTCCATTAGTTACTGCTTCTATGGCAGTCAATATGGCCAGCTCTTGTTTCAGTGAATTGTAAATGGTACTATCAGACGTAATAATTTTATTTTAATAGGAGGTAATACAGTTGCTTGAAGGGCATGACTTTATTTCTCCTCGATCTCATTTAACCTTGGTGAGAAGCATGCTTTTGCTGGATGATTTAACAAAAGCTGAGAAATTCAAGGAAACTCCTTCTTCGAAAATAGAAAAATTGCATTTGTTGACTCAGTCTCACAGCATTCTTATAGAACAGGTGAGAATGCTTTACTGTCCAAAAGATTTAGAAACTTACTCTTCTTTTTCTTATTGCAGGCCACATTAGCTAACTACTTATTAAAATGTTTCTTTTACAGATGATAAATTTTGGAGAAACAATTGAATTGCCTTCATCAAACACTGACTATGCAAGTCCATTACTGCCTTTGAAAAATATTTATCTTCCTCATGTCATGTTATTGGCCAAAACAAAAATGAGAATTGGTAAGGACACTTAAACATATATTCAAGACACTGATAAAAAAGTTTAATTTATTTTCAAGCAGGCTATCTTGTGAGTGCATCTAATTTGGGGCAATATTTATGAATACCCAGATTCCATTTATTTAAAAAATAGTTGAAAAAATTATTATTAGTGCCATGTTATTCCTTGCACACAAAGGCATTTAATTAAATAGCTGGTTATACAAAGCTATTTACACAGTGTAATCCTTTAGTTGAAAAGTAGTTTGGAAAAAAAAAAAAGAAAAGTAGTTTGTATGAAAGGATACTTGATAGTGGAAATGTTAGAAAGCAATTATCTACTCAGTTCTTTCTTTTGCTGATGAAGGAACAGACATCTGATCACCTACCATGTGCCGGCCTCCATGTGAGGTCCTGGGAAGCTACTGGAGATGAAAACAGATGTAGTTCCTGCTCTTAACCTTGAAGATAGAGATAAACAAGTAAACAAATCATATATAGGAATGAATATTATATCATTTATCATATTATAAATATTGTATAAAACATTTTAATATTTATTCAATATTAATACATTTTTATAATATTTAGAAAATTTAATACAACATATATTTTATAGAAATCTGCATTTGATAACAACTATATAGGAAATCTGCAAGGATATAGAAAGCTTAAATATGATGATGAGTTATGTTTATGTATGTAATTGTAATTAGTGTTATAAAAGATGTGGGTAAGGTCCATTGATAAAGAATAGCAAAGGAAGGGGTGTCTATTTAAGTACTGAATAGAATAATTGGGAAAGGCTTCTTTGGGGAGGTGGTATTTAATTCTGGACTGTAAGTATTATGCATATACATAGTGAAGTCTTGAATATTGCATAGTGGAGTCATGCATAGTGGAGGCAGAGCAAGCAGTGAGTTGTAGGTTCTGAGGTCAGGACACACTTGACATATTCCAGAACTGCAAGGAGACCATTACAGCCAGAGCAGAGTGGGGTAGGGGCAGCCTAATGGGAGGAGGTGATCAGGGAACAGTAATGTTTCAGAGGATTACCCTGGCTGCTCAGTGAAGAATAGATTGGAGGATAGCCTGAAGCCAACCAAGAGAGGACCTGACTGTAGAAGGTAGACCAGTGAGCCAGAGGTGTGTGTGTGTGTGTGTGTGTGTGTGTGTGTGTGTGTGTGTGCGTGTGCGTGCTCAGTTGCTCAGTCACGTCTGACTTTTTGTGCCCCATGGAGTGTAGCCTGCCAGGCTCCTCTGCCCATGGGACTTTCCAGGCAAGAGTACTGGAGTGGAGTGCCATTTCCTTCTTCAGGGGATCTTCCTGATCCAGAGATCAAATCAGCATCTCTTACATTTCCTTTATTGGCAGGCAGATTATTTATTGCTACCCTTCACAGGAACTCACAGACACTGCTGACCCAAAGCTATGTGCCTCTAGCTCCAAGGCTCTTGTCTGTCTCAGAGGGCTGAAAATCTTGTAACAGCTCTCTTTGTTCTAACCTATATTAATCATGCCTTAAAAAAAAAAAGTAAGAAACATATATCCGGGGCTTTCCTGGTGGCTTGGTGGTAAAGAATCCACCTGCCAATGCATGGGTACAATCCCTGATCTGGAAAGATCCCACAAGCCACCAAGTAACTAAACCCATGCGCCACAGCTATTGAGCCTGTGCTCTGGAGCCTGGAGCTGCAACTACTGAGTCCCACATGCCCTAGAGCCCATGCTCTGCAGCAAGAGGAGTCACCACAATGAGAAGCCCCTGCAGTGCAAGGGGCTAGGGGGCAGCCCCCACTTAGCACAACTAGAGACAAGCCAGCGCGGCAACAAAGACAAAACACAGCCCAAAATAAATAAATAAATAAAGTCATTTTTTAAAATGTATTCCTGATGCCTTGACATCCGGAGTCTTGCTGACCAGGGAGGGAATTCCCCTCTCAGGGTTAGCCAGTTAATTAACCACTTTCCTGGGATGGTGACTTTTATATGCAAACCAGCTTTTCCAGCCCACACCCAGAACCTTTAGTGAGTTTGCTGGGTTCCTACCCTTGGAGCCAATATTTCTCTGCCCTAATCACCCCAGAGACAAATATACACTACTAGCGGAGACCACTGAAATTATATAAACTAGCCAATCCTAAACCTTGGTCTGCTTACACTACCCACCCACTCCTTTCCACAAAAAACACAATAAAGACTCTTGCCCACATTTTCTCCTTGCGCCTCTGTTACCCCGTCCAAGCTCGCTCTTCTTGCCACACAACAGGCCGATATATCAGAGATGAGGTGTTGAGGCAAGGAATACGACTTTAATCAGAAAGCCATCTGACCAAGAAGATGGCAGACTAACATCTCAAAATAGCCATCTTATCGGAGTCTGGATGCCAGTATCTTTTATGGAACACAGAGCAGGGGAGGGTGAGGAGCTAAAGTAAAAAGGCCATTCATCTTGCAGATATCTCCTGGAATGGCCAACCTCACAGAGTACGTGCATTTAATTTCTACCTTTCTGTAGCCGTCCACAGGTGGACAGGACCAGGGTGTCTCCCTAAACAAAGGCACTTTGGCTTCACGTTCAGACAGAGTGGCAATGTTCCCTGAGGCAGACCATTGTGTATAGACACTGTGCTTTTAATAAAGAAAAGCAGTGGGAAGCAGGGGTTAAAACGGAAGAAACCGGCCCAGCGGGAGCAGGGTTGTGCTCCTCCCTGGAGCACCTGCGCCTCCTGACTGGCCCTCACGCTGCTCTGGGCTGCCCCGTGTGCCCAGGTCCTCTTGAGAACTTTGAGCAAAAAGGAGCCATTCTTTCAGTGGCGATCATCTCCTGACCTGCTGGCCTTGTCATTCTTGAATGACCGCCAAACCAACATTTTGGAGCTCACCCCTCACCTCCTGGGCCCCACTTACGTCCCGTTCCAGCAGCTGTTCAGCTCAGGAGAGGCTGGTGATTGGACTAGACTTGGGGAGGGAGGGTAACAGAAGTGTGTTCAAACTGCCCAGAATCTTTTCCCCTTACTCCCCTTCTTCTCCTCCTCATCATGATTATTATTATTTTATGATTATCATCATTAATGAATTTTATTGCTGTAGGGAAATCCATTCACCCCTATTATTAATGTTTCCTTATTTATGAAATCAGGCTAGCCTAGCTGACCTGCAGAATTCCTGTCCTGTTCACTGATCCCATGAGAGCTATTTTCCTACATTTTTAGCCCACAGTTTATATTATCAATATATTGGACTTCTACAAGAACTTAAAGCACAGATTGTGTTAAATGTATTCTCTGCTCTCCTGCCTTACTAATCTTGAAGATGTGTCACCACTCAGTGGCAACACTGCTGCTGATTTTTAGACTCACTTGAAGCAGAACAGCTTGCTTTCTGTTATGTTATATTAAATACCAACTTAAAGAACAAAAACCAAAAGCAGCTCTTCTGTCAAAACAACATCAGCTTCACAACATCTTTTTCACAGTCTTGATGTTTATTGCAAAAAGGAGTGCTTCAATATTATGAAGCATAAAAATCCTCTGATTTGATGTTTCTCTACAGTTTTCCTTTACAGTGATAGTATAGATTGCATTGCAAGAACAGAGGAACTTAGGTTATTTTTTTCTTTGTGAAAACCTCTTACAGAGAAAGACATTTTGAGATTATTTTCCTAAAACAACAAAAAGATAAGTATCGTGATTATTAAAGATTATTTTTCCCATTAATGACTGAACCTAGAACTTCCTTATTAGTTGAAGAAGTAGATTACTGATTGAAGAAAGGTTCAAGAATAATGCTGGGGAGTGGGACTATAACTAGGAGCCATCATCTTTGCCTTCAAAGGATCTGTTATCTAGTTAGGGAGAGAGAGAGAAAAGTCAAATTTCTGTAACAATTCTTTTTCTAGTTTTAACAAAAACATAGAAAACAAGTACTATTATTGTATGTCAGCACTTATTTATAGTACTGTAGTACACGTTGTGGAGGGGGCACTGGCGCCCACTCCACTGCTCTCGCCTGGAAAACCCCACGGGCGGAGGAGCCTGGTGGGCTGCGGTCCATGGGGTTGCTGAGTCGGACACGACTGAGTGACTTCGCTTTCATTTTTCACTTTCATGCTTTGGAGAAAGAAATGGCAACCCACTCCAGTATTCTTGTCTGGAGAATCCCAGGGACGGGAGAGCCTGGTGGGCTGCCATCTATGGGGTCGCACAGAGTCGGAGACGACTGAAGTGACTTAGCAGCAGTACACATTGTTCATGTATATAAGTGCCTCAATGACATGAAGAGACTTGATTCTTTTGTTTTATGTTAATAAACAGTTGTAGTATACTTTGAAACAATAAGCAAGACTTGTAAGAACGGGAGAGGTCTTGAGATGTGAGGTGGTATAGGACAAATGGTATTAGCATATCCTTCTTGCCTGCCATCTGATCATTGGTGGTGATTATTGGGTTTGAGAGCATGGACTCTGGAGAAAGAATTCTGGTCCAGTTCCCTCCAGGAAATCACTCCACTTCTCTGTGCTTTCAGTTTCCTCTCTCGTAAGATGTGGGTAAGAAAAGTACCAATCTCACAGGATGAAGTGAGCGGAATGTGTAGCACATTTAGAAGTGCACCTGATTTGTTCTCAGAGCTTCACAGGTGTCAGCTATTCTCATTGTTCCATACCAGGCCTCCTTCCTCTCTTAGGGAGCCCCAGGAGGCAAGCCTTCAGTTTCCTCATCTCCATTTCTCAGCAAAGTGCCTTGTCCAGAGGAAGGGCTGTGTGACTTCTCCTTGGATCAGAGAGAGAGGGAGGGAGAAAGACCCTTTTCCCCACCATCCTTCTATTCAAATAGCTCATTCATAAGTAAACTACACATTTGCAAAAAAAAAAAAAAAAAAAAACCAAAACCCTAGGCTTCTTAAAAACTCTTTGTAGGGCCTGGCATCTTGGATTTCAAATTTTTAGAACTCGAAGAAACCTCTGATAGTTTCTGGTTCTGCTGCCTCAATGCTCAGTGGCGTGTAGGGACCACTCAGAGCCTCTGGTGACACAGTAACTCCAATGCCTGGCTTGTGCCCAGGATTCCAGCTGGAACCCAGAGTTGTATCATTCTGCAACTCTACACTGCCTTTCTCTTCACGCTCCCCCTACTATGCCTGTTAAGCTATTCTATCAATACAACTTTTCCACCCAGTTGCCTTTTACTTTTATCTCAACATTTTTCTTCTTTAAACTTATCAAAGGTGATCAGCAGTTACCCGCCTTGATGGCCGTACTCAATCGGCAGGCATCACTGACCTTTCTCAGGTCTCGCCCAGGGCTCCTATAACCTGCTACCACAGTGTCCTGGGCTTTCACTGCCTACACAGTCAACCACAAAGTATTTTGATTGCCTGTCTGGCCGTTCACAGTCCCTGTTAGACATTAAGCTCCAGGGTCTCTCTCTTAAGGGGTTTGCTGCAGAGTCGTGGTTTAGGGTATGGGTCCTGGCGCTGGACTGCCTAGGTTCAGATTGTGTGATTTTGGGCAATTTACTTAAACTTAACTGTGCCACTGCTTTTTCCTCTGTAACATGAGCATAATAATGATATCCACTCAGAGTTGGAAGGACTGCATGAGATAATGCATAAGTTCTTGGGATGGTACCTGGCATTTTAGGAACCTTAGTTCTTATTTTCCACTGTTCTCTTTCTTATCCAGTGCCTAAGAATTCAGAAAATATTTGTGGAATAAATGTCTGTCTGTCTTTGAGGTGATTAGAAATTAAATCTAATGACCCTTCAATAATACAATAATCCTTTATTATGTTAAGAAGTGATGGGACCATACCAGAGGTGTGACATGAGGTCTTTGTCCATAATGGGTTTGCCAACAAGTTGTAATGAGAAAATATGCAACGTGAGGAACCACTATAGAACTGAATAGAAATTACTGCCTATTAATATATGCAGATTTTATTTGGAACAACATAAAACTTTATAAAACTTCCCAGTGGTTCGCTACTAACAACCTTATCTCTGGAACCCAGAAGTTATGTAGAGCATTGTGAACTTTTAGAATGGAAAAAGACTCAAGAGATTATTCTTCATCTTATAAATGAGAAAAATGTTGAAATTTATCAAAGACCAAGTTTCAAAAGGCTGTTGTTTATAGTTCATTGAAATATTTGGGTACTGAATTTCCTTAAAGTGTTTCTTCCATGCTAAAAACTAAAGACACGTAGAATTCAATTCTGGTTTTTTTTTTTGGCCTTGCTAAGGGTTTATGGGAGCTCATTTCCTGACCAGGGATTAAACCCAGGGCACAGCAGTGAAAGCCTGGAATCTTAACCACTAGGCTACCAGGGACCCTCCTCCGCCCACACACCCAGACTTCTTAACTGCAGCTATAGTGAGAGGAGTCTGTTAACTGGGAGGTTGGGTATGAATGGGTGTGTGTGTATGCTGTCGCTTCATTTGTGTCCGACTGCAACCACATGGACCTTAACCTGCCAGGCTTCTCTATTCATGGGTTTCTCCAGGCAAGAATACTGGAGTGGGTTGCCATGCCCTCCTCCAGGGGATCTTCCCAACCTAGGGATTGAACTGGTATCTCCTGCATTGCAGGCGGGTTCTTATACTAGCACCACCTGCGAAGCCCTTGTTATGAACACTATGTATATTTCTCCCTCTTAATCTAATGTCTTTCTTTTAGGACATACAGTGGCCAAGCAAGTATATTATACCAGTAAAAAGAAGGATTCTTCAAAGTGGTTACCTGCCCTTCATTTTTTTGAAATAGCTTTGAAGCTCGCTAGGGCATCAGGAACAGAAGAACATGAGGTGGAAGCTGAAATCTTTTTTCAGAAAGGTAAGATGTATTTGGGGTCACAACTATGATAAAGTTTGGCGAAATTTTTTTCCTATTAACAAAGACTTCTTAAAAACCTGGTCACTGATTATATAAAATGTTGATTTTACAAAGGGTGTGGTGTTGACAAACACCTTGATGTCTCTGCCAAACTGAGTTTTGGATAAAATGAACATGCTTATATTAAGTTTACATCTAGAAAGGGAAAAAAGACTCCTATTTTCATTTCTTTTATAAACAACTGGCTTTCCTTACACAAAGTTTCACGTTTGACACCAAAATCTCATTATCAGTCATTTAGCTGAAAAATGTTACTTAAAGAATGCTTAGGAGATATTTTTATGCATAATTTCATTACTTAGCTGAAATAGCAAGTTTCTGTAAAAGATACCTATCCATTTAAGTAGCTATAGCATATCTGTACTTATAACTTACAATACACATTTGCATAATGCATTCATATAACTTTGCTGTGGCCATTTTAGCCCTGAGAGAGTGATGATGACAACTGGTATCATTTATTGAACATCTACTAGGTATAAAGCACTGTAATCAGTGTGTTACATCTCATATTGCCAGTTCCTACAATAGCGCTACAAGGTAGGCATGATCAATCCTGGTTGGCAGACGAGGGCAGTCTGGGTAAATAGCCATCTATATGTCAAGAGCTACTAAATGCCCAGATGTGATCTTCACATGAGGTGGCTCTATGCTCTGTCCACATGCTGCATGGAAACTGTCAATCCTTTTCATAGTGATTATGAGATTTCCCTTTCCAGTCCTTCTGGCTATAGAAGTAGCATTCCAGCGCCCGGCTTTTGAAGGCTGCAGCTCACCATGAGGGAGGGGGAGCTGTGTGCACACGAGAGCATTTGCATCATCTGTTGGTTTTCCAGTGTTTGCTGATTTTCTAGGATTTGTTTCTAGCAAAGGTGTTTCCTATGATGCCTGCAATGATGGAGGAAAGAAGAAAATGGATGTAGATTAAAGGAATGCACTGCAGGAGGAAGTGAGAGCACAAAGTAAGGAAATGGAAGGAAAATAGGATGATAACACTTGTGTCTGAACAGTGAAAGGAGGCAGGGGAGCCTCGAGGCGCCCAGGGAAGGAAGCAGCAGCTCTTTCCCCGATGGCGTACCTTCCAGCAGGAAACAAGAGATGGACACGCAAGGAGAGCACATCCAGTTTTCCAAATTTCCAGCGTAAAATATTTGTTCTGAAGTCCTCAATGGTAGAAAAAAGAAAATCCATCTTTGTATATCCTTTTTCTCTTTCAGGCAAAATAGAATGTCAAATATTGATGGAAGAGAAACCTCCAACTTTGCAACTTGAGAGTCTGTTTGAAGCTATACAGCTAAGCTTGAGACATGATCAAAATTCAGGGTAAAAAAAGAAAAGACCTTTCCATTATCACAATATGTGTTTGGATTTGAGCGCCGTGTTCTGGATGTATGTTGAAATGACTGGGACACTCTCGTGGCAGGGCTAGTCTGGGGTGTCCATTGTCCACCTGGCTCACTGACTTCCTTTTCAAGCTTGTTGCTTTGGGCTCCTCCCCAAGGCTCCGTTCTCAGTGACAGCTGATGACAGCAGTTAGGCTGGTGACATGCTGGACTGAAAATCACTTCTGGGCTACACTCAGCTTTATCTCCTGTCAGTTCCAGGATACAGGAACTTCCACCGGATATGAAACTGTATCGAGAAGGGGTTTGTGTCACGCTGCATCAGTGTCAAGGCTGGCCAACTCAATTCTATATAATGACTTACTGCACTGATTTAAATGACCCTGTCTGTCAGGTTTGAGAGTGGACACAGCCCTCACCCACACCGAGTCGTGGCTTTCAGCACACCTCTGTGTGTCTGTTTAGGATCTGATCAGTGTAGGAGGGTCGAGACAGACACCTGTTTGCCAGGCGGGTCTCTGCAGGCTTGACTGTCACTTCTGTAGTGCCTCGTGTGCTGGAATATTCCAGAATGGCCTTGATGCTGGACTTCCTTGCAGTCCTGGCAGGAGGACAGCACAGGACAAGGAAGAACATGCAGCTGTTTGCGAGCGCTTCTGATTTCAGTAGGGAGGAAGATGCCAGTGTTTAAGCCACAGGTGCTATGAAAAAAGGGTCAGTTTGGAACAGGTGCTAGTTTTGCCTGTTTTTACCTTCATTTGCTCAGAAATTGTTGTCACATGATACAAAATGATGCTTATGAGTAGTGAGACTATGTAGTAAGTACAGTGTTTTATTGTTTTAGGTTGATAAGAGACTCCTACCTTGAAATAGCCTTATTATTTTTACACATGAGGAAGTCAAAGAGCAAACTTTCAGTGTCACCATTGACGATTATTAAGGTAATAAATGATTTTATTAGAAATATAAAGTATTAAATGTAAAGTATATTGCCTTTGAGCTTGCTTATTTTGCTACCTCTGGAATGGATATAAAGAGACATTTTTCTTTGTGACTTGGAGGAATTAATTCATTATTTTAAGCTCATACTCATATTTAGGTACCTCTTTGGACATTTTTACATAGGATTCTGGAAATGGATTTCATTTGGAGATTTTTGCCTGTTAAAATATTATCCATGAAATGTAGGTGCATATAAATATGCTCAGTCATTGGGACTGATCAGGTGTTTGCAGGAAATGACATATTGCTTAAGCTGATAGACGAGTATGGTTTTCATTACTGATGTGGCTGGCAAACAGATCATCTTTTGAAGAGTCATTCATTCATTTATCACATATCCATTGAGATTCCTATGACCCAGACTGTATTCTGGAAGGTGACAGAGCAGGTCCAGGACAATCTCAGTGCTGTCCCCACGCACTTCCTCTTCAGTGCAGGGAGACAGGCAGTAAACCTGTGAAGGAGGAAGGGTGGGAGGGAGTCAGGGAGGCCGAGAAGGGAAGGAAGGTTGGGGGTATTTTAGGTGGGGAAGTTTAGGATTAAGAAATAACTTGAGTTGGTGGGATTGTGAATGACTGCAGTGGAAAGAGGTGAAAAGTGAGATTTGATCATTTGGGAGGGAGCCTTGCAGGGTGGCAGAGGCATGCACTCCATCGAGCAGTGCTTCCAAATAAGGGGCAGGAACATCTCCAGGGATCCTGTTGAGGTCAGAGGTTCAGCCTTTCTCAGGAGCTCCTAGAAATGCCAATGCTGCTGGTCTGTGAACCACACCTGAGTACCCAGGATTCAGACAGGGAGATTTTCTTTCTTTTTTAAAAAAATTAATTAATTTTAATTAAAGGCTAATTACAACATTGTAGTGGGTTTTGCCATACATCAACATGAATCAGCCGCAGGTGCAACTGTGTTCCCCATCCAGAACCCCCTCCCACCTCCCTCCCTATCCCATCTCCCAGGGTCATCCCAGTGCACCAGCCCTGAGCACCCCAGACACGGAGATTTTCTAGGCAGGAAGTTGGGCGGGGAACTTTGTTTTAATTTTTTTTTTTTTAAACTTGGTTTTTATTTTTCAAAAAATACTATCTAATTGTTTATTCTGTAGATTTCAATAGGCTTTATATATTTCATTCTCATTAAATAATCCTCTGACCCACCAAAAAACCTCTCCAGAAAATTTTGATGTCAAATCTCTAATCTTTGAGACAACATAAACATGATTTAAATCCTGCAGACAAATAGGCTTTCAGTCAGTTGGAACAACTTAAATGGTTGCTGCCTTAGGTGGGTAACAGCTATTTTTTTTTTTTCATCAAAATGATTACATAGAAAACTTAACTTTTGTGATATGATACACATCTTTACATCCAGTAAGAGAAAACAGAAATCTTTGTTTCCATGGCAATTTGCAATGCAGATTAATAAGATGCTAGGATAAAAAAATATCACCTTTTGGGCCTTCTCTAGGGAGCTGTTCATAATTAGGAGCTTAAACAACTAAGATTTGAGTGAAAGAATAGTATAGCTCCAGTGACTGAACAGAAACAGCAAACACAATGCGAGCGTTATTTTCTGTATATCTTGACACAGCATAAATATTTTAGCAAGACCTACAATTATTAGACACACAGAAAACAGTCAAAAACAACAAAAATTCATCTAGACATATTCAGACCACTGAAATAGAACATTTAAAATATGTCTTAGTAAAGACAATTGCTATATAAATACTGAAAAGAGAGCATTATTGTTTCACTGATATGGAGTCTGGAGTGCAGTGACTGTCACCCTGGTTTGGGTTGAAGTCCTAGCTTCATGACGCACTATTAATACCAGTGGGACCAAAGCCTTTCTGACCCAAGTTTCCGTATCTGTGAAATGAAGGTGACGGTACTTACCCCTGAGAGTAGCTAGGAAAATTAAGTGAAGTAAAAGACTCGGCACATAATAAGTACCCAAAAGAAAACCCCAAAAGAGGTGAGGGGACTATCCTTTATCATTATGCAACTCTGACTAGACTCCAACTTTGTATCTTTCTGAAGGATTTTGTACATAGTAGGTATCCAATAGTTAGTTGAACTATTTCTTGAACATTCATTCATGTATTCATTTGTCAAACACTTACTGAGTGCTTAATGCATGCCAAGCATGTCACTCTCTTCCTCTAAGAAGCACAGAGGAGCACAGGAAAGAAAGAATTGTATTGAGATGTACTGAGGTCTATAGTAAGATAGGTCAAGTAGGGAAGTGGGGCAAAGTAGCTAATTCTGCTTTGGGGGGATGTAAGAGAAAGCTTTACAGATGAGATGAGTTTTGGAGGATAAGTAGAAGTTTTCCAAGGAATTGAGAGAAAAAATAGTCCAAAGAGAGAGATTATCAAATACATGTTTAGAAAATAGATTTATTGAAGCATAAATTATATCTGTGAAATTAACCTATTTTAAGAGTGCAATTCATAGATGTTTAATAATTTTACATGTTGTGTAACTATCATCACCATCCAGTTTTAGAACATTTCCCTCATCTTCAAAAGATCCCAAGTGCCCATTTGCTGTCATTCCCATTTCTACCTCTAGTCTCAGGTAGCGCTGTCATTCCCATTTCTACCTCTAGTCCCAGGTAGCTATTAGTCTGTTTTCTGTCTCTGTAGATTTATCTTTCCTGGATAGTTCACTTAAATGGAATCATACAGTATGTAATCTCTCATGCCTGCTTCTTTCACATGGCATTATGTTCCTGGGGGTCATCCCTTTTGTAACACGTAACAATATTTGTTCCTTTTACTTCTGAGTAGTATTCCTTTATATAGTTTTATTACCTTTTCTTGATTCATTCAACTGGAGCTGGATATATGAATTGTTACCGCTCCCTCTTGGACCTCCCCCTCACCCCCACCTCCTCCCACCTATCTGGGTTTCTCGGAGTACCACGCTGAGCTCCCTGTGTTATGCAGTAGCTTCCTTTTAGCTGTCTGTTTTACATATGGTAATGTGTATGTTTCAGTGCTACACTCTCAATTCCAGATACAGATTTTTTATGTGAATATGTTTTCAATTCCTTTGGGTGTATACCTAAGAATGGGATTTCTGGGTCATACTTCAACTCTTTGTTTAGCCTGTTGATGATCTGTTATATTGTTTTCCTAAGTGCTGTACCATTGTGTATTCCTACCAGCAGTGTATGAGGGTTTCACTTTCTCCACATCCTTGCAAGCAGTTGTTATTATTTATCTTTTTGATTATAGCCATCCTAGTGGGTATTAAGCAGTATTTCATTAGGATTTTGATTTGCATATCCCTAATGGCCATTTGTATATCTTCTTTAGGACAATATCTACTCAAATATTTTGCCCATAAACTAAATTGAGTTATCTTTTTTATCATTGAGTTATAAGACTTTTAAAACATATGTATTCTAGATATATGTCCCTTATCAATATATAATTTATAGGTATTTTTTCAAGTTGATGACTTGTCTTCATGCAATTAATGGTATCTTTAGAAACAAGAGTTTTTACTTTTAATGAGGTACAGTTTATCTTTTTTTTTTATATATATATTTTGTGGTTTTAGTAGCACCTTACCTAACCCCAGATATTGAAGATTTTCTCCTGTGTTTTCTTCTAAAAGTTTTTTAGCTTTAATGCTTAAGTCCATCATGGTACATTTTGAATTAAGTTTTGTGTAAAGTGTGAGGTAAGGCTCTAAATTCATATTTTTGCACATAGATATTAATTGCATCACTTGTTGTAAAGGCTATCTTTCTTGAATTGCCTTGGCTCCTTTGTCAAAAAATTTATTGATCAAAAGTATAAATATTTATTCCTAGACTTCCAATTCTATTCCATTGATCTATAATTCTACCTTTATGTGAGTATACTGTCTTGATTACTGTATGGCTTGTAGTAAGTTTTTGAAATTGGAAAGTATTTGTCCTCCAATTATGTTCTTCCTTTTCAAAATTATTTTCACTTTGAATCTTTTGCATTTCTTCTTCATTTTAGAATCTGCTTGTCAGTTTCTGCCAAAACGCAGAATTTTGGTACAGATTATGTTGAATCTACAAGTAATTTGTGGACATTTGGCATGTTAACAATTTTGAATCCTCAATTCATGTATACGAGCTCTCTTCATTTATTTAGATATTAATTTGTCTTGATGGTATTTTTTACTTTTCAGTATGCACATTTTATACATTTTTGTTGAGATTATTGCTATCATGAATGGGTATTTTCTTAATTTCATTTTCAGATTGTTCATTACTGATACAATTGATTTATGAATATTGAGTTTTGTATCTTGTGACCTAGCTAAGCACATTCATTAATTCTAGAGGAGTGTGTGTGTGTGTGTGTGTGTGTGTGTGTGTGTGTATCTTGGGATTTTCTACATATAGGATCATGTTCCTTGCAAACAATTTAACTTCATTTCCTATTCTAGATGCATTTTTAAATTTTTCTTACCTGTTTGTATAGGCTAGTATCTCATATGCAGTGTTGAACACCTCCCATGTAGAAAAATACCCATCGTATTTTTTTTCCTGTTTCCATTCTGAGCTCAAGTTTGACCTCAATAAAGCCTTCCTCTCAATTCAAAATGAACTTTCTTTTTTGAATGTCTGTGTCACTAATTGTTCTTACAATATAGTTACTTAATTTTATTCTGTACTCAATGCCTGTTAGCCTTGTGTCCATAATTAAATAGGTAAATTGCCCAAGGTTATAGTCAGTAAGCTGGCAATGGCCACCCCAGAGCCTAATCTGTGTTATTACAGCTAGTGAGGATGGTCTTCATATTTGGAACAGGGCTACTTTTCTTAGATTTTAGATTCCCCATGGACCAATCTCTCCAGGTATCACCTGTCTCCAAGTTTAACACTTGATCTAGTCACATTTATGCATTGTATTTCCTGCTCTGGCATCAGCTTTACTCATTGCTCTTCTTTTTCTTTTTTTCCTTTTTCTTTTTCTCATTGCCAGAAGTAAAAAAAGTATTTTTGTCATTGCTTATTTTATTGTTGAAGATCTGAAAAATCAGGTAAAATATGAACATCAACAAATTAGAATAAGCCATCTAATCGAATAGTTATTCCAGATTAGTTGAATCTTTAAATTTGATTATTAATACTTTAAAAATGTAAAACAGACAGCTACTATGTTGCTGGCAAGGTTTCTGTTTACTTCTGTATTATTGATTTTTTTATATTTAAAAGCTGAACACACATGCCACACACGCAGACCCTCACATTGCATGTATCTCTGTTCGTTGTCACTTTTTGCTATTCTGTAAAACTTCATGATTACAGTCATCCTTTTAACAGTTCTGTAGTTAGAAAGCTGATGGCAAATACCTATCAAAAATCTTTAAGTAAAAAAAAAAAAAAAAAAATCTTTAAGTAGTATTCCTATTTCTGACATCTTTACACACAATACATATTCAATTTATAGATATTCTATTAAAATGGTAAATAACACTTAAAATGTCATTTCTGTTTATTTTATTGATATTCAAATAATGTAAGCTCATCTAGAAAATCACACAAAAAAGTTAAATATAATTAAACTACCCATAAAACCTGGAATAACCACTGTTGATAATAATCTCTGTTTGTGTATACAGAGAAATATATATGTACCTATCTTTTAAAAAATGGGATCATACTTTGCATGCTATTTTGTAACCTACACTTTTCTTTTGCTAATATGATTAGGATATCTTCATGTTGATAGATGCATGTACATTATTTTTCTTAATGGCTACACAGTGTTACACTAAAATCTCATCTTCAGAAGATTAGAAAATCTATCATTAAACTTTATGATATCTTTATCTGTCTTTATCATAAAATATTTGCCATATTTTGTAGGCTCTTCCCAGAAGGCATAGTTCTATTAAAGAACCGATAATAAATAAACATGAAATGTACAGTTCATTTGCCTGGATTGCAATAAGAGCTGCTGCACAGGTTGGTGTGATTTTTATTTAATTCTTCTCTTTACTGTCACATCTGTTAAGGCAATACAATCTATTTATTCTAGAGAAAGAAAAATTTCACATTCTTTGAGATTTGTGCCAATGATATTTCTTTGGGGCGATTAGAAGTGCTCTTTATATGTGTAGTGTTTTCAATCTCTATTAGCCAGACTTGGTTTGTTTGCTTCAACTTTTCTTTAATGAAAGTATTGGCAGATAACACATGTGCATGTATTTGGGGAAATATCTATCACAGCTAGGTGAGGGAGCCTATTCAGAGTGACTTATTTATTGATTCAATTGTCAACAATCATGATTTGTTTGACTATGATGCATAGTACATGCAGGGGATCACATATTGTTTTTCAGATTGTGTTTATTTTTCCTCCAGTGTATACCAAATATTATGAATTTGCTTTTTCACATTCTTCACCTAATGGATATCTATGAATCAAAAAGCTTGCATTTATGAATTCTAATTATGCATTAATTTTAGGTCAGTGAGGCTGTGCTGGCAATTAATCTACTTATTGGAAAGAAGAATGCTAGAACTGATAAAGTTAGCCAAGGGGCATTATCAAATATCCCAGAATTTGCTTCCATGGATCTTTTGTCTTCATACACAGATTATTTACTTGGTATGTTTGGAAGTTGGGCATTTTATATACATATAATGTATAATCAAGTTTCAAAAGATTTAATTCTAGAGATTTGTTGGGTTTTAACTTTAAAACAACAATGGTTTGGGAAACCTCTAAGACCCTGAAAGGGCAAATCTTAGGGTATAGCTGCTAAAACATAGGGGCCCCTGCTTGCTGTATGTACATATATGTTATTCCATTCACTGCTGCATTTCAGGTGCAGGGTTGTGTGGGAAAAAAATGATATTTCCTGATGGCCTGTTTATTTTCCAGTTTACACATTTCAAATGAAACTTTGTGGGATTATTTATTTGAGAGACCTTCTCTGAGCCTCTGAAATGTGTACCTACTCTTACACTCAGATATAGCTCCCTGTTTCTTTTCTTAGTTCTTTTATATTTGTGTGTGTGTGTGTGTGTGTGTGTGTGCGCGTGCGCTTGTGCATGTTTAAGCTTTTTCTCTTATTAAACTATCTTCAGTTTCCTGAGGGCAGGGAAGTTAGCTATTTGATTTGCTAAGGGCTCTCCTTAGAGACAATGGAGACAATGGAAACAAGAGACAAGAAGAAACAGTGAAAACAGTGAGACACTTTGTTTTCTTGGGCTCCAAGATCACTGCAGATGGTGACTGCAGTCATGAAATCAAAAGATGCTGTCTCCTTGGAAGAAAACCTGTGACCAGCCTAGATAGCATACTGAAAAGCAGAGCCATTGCCTTCCGACAAAGGTCCATCTAATCAAAGCTATGGTTTTTCCAGTAGTCATGTATAGAACTGAGAGTTGGATCATAAAGAAAGCTGAGTCCTGAAGAATTGATGCTTTGAACTGTGGTGTTGGAGAAGACTCTTGAGAGTCCCCTGGACTGCAGGGAGATCCAGCCAGTCCATCCTAAAAGACATCAGTCCTGAATATTCATTGGAAGGACTGATGCTGAAGGTGAAACTCCAATACTTTGTTCACCTGATGCAAAGAACTGACTCATTTGAAAAGACCCTGATGCTGGGAAAGACTGAAGGCAGGAGGAGAAGGGGACCATCTCCTTGATGGGCCATCTCCCTGATATGGCTGGATGGTATCCCTGACTTGATCGACGTGAGTTTGAGCAAGCTCTGGGAGTCGGTGATAGACAGGGAAGCCTCGTGTGCTACAGTCCATGGGGTTGCAAAGAATCGGACATGAATGAGGATGAGCACAGACTACAGAAAATCACATGTTACTTATACATAGCAAGGATTGATATTAATATTTGTTAAATGAATGAATGAAAAGTTAGTGGAATTTAAATTTAACCTTACTATATTTTTTTAAAATTTGTAACTCTGCTGTTGGTTACAATAAACTATAGTATAAATCTGTAAGTCACATCAGCAATAACATAAATATTGAACAGTCACTTTATGTTTTTTCCCATCCATTCATTCAAAAAATATTGAGTGCTCTTTTGTGCTAAGCACTTGGATAGGTTCTAAGAAGCAAGATGCTGGAATTTTACTTCCAGAAGGATATTTTAGTAACAACAGTATCTAATTTTGCTTGACATTGGGTGACATTGAGCCAAAGGGGAAGAAAAGTGCTAACTTTAACTTGATGGGGTAACCTGATTAGATAGTCTTCCTAAAGCCTCTGAAATCACTTTGGTAGGCTGGAACTTACTGCTGAAGCGTTGAGTCAACCTTAGCTGAAGAGTTTGTGTCTGAAATCATATCCTTCTTTGGCTCTCTCCTGAAGAATAGGTGGCCCAGACTATTTTACAAACTAAAATGGTTTGCTCTGAGGTTAAACCATCAGATTTTTTAATGCTTAGCATTTTTTTAATGCTAAGGTGTTGTCTTCTGATTTTTATTGCCTGGTGGGATTTTGCTTTGTCAGCCTTCTGGTCCATGACCTGCATCTCAGACAGGGTGCGTGGTTTTCCTTAGGGACCCGAAAGGTAGGCTCTCGGGGGACAAAGCCGGGCAGTGTGGCAGCAGGGGTTGGTCACTGCTTTTTTCTCTTGACCCTGCTTGGCCACTCAGTTTTCCCTGCTTCAGAACGCAGGAAAGCAGTCCTCTGAGAAACACACATTATTGTTTTGCCACAAAGGGAATGCAGTATTAATAATGAAGAGGTTTCAGCTAACACCCTGATCCTGTCAAACCATTGAATTTCTTTCAGCCTCGTCGTCCTTAATCTGTAGACTGAGTGAATTAGATTTATTTATGAGGAAGACTGAAATCTGAATTTTAAGACTGTGATTCCAACTACCAACATGGCTATTTCTTTGTCACAGTGGCCCCTTGTTATCTCAGATAGATCTGGTCTACTTTATCCTGCTCTGTTTTCTCACGCTTTAAGTTTTTACGACAGAGATAACAAATAAGTTACATCTGAAATTCTGTGTTAATCAGTTATTGCCAAAATTGCAGTGTATACCCAACGACCCTAAAACTCAGTGGAAGAACACCGTGACTTCTTTCTTTTACTCGTCTCCTGTGTCCTGCGTCAGGCTGCCGGCCAAGTTCCGGCGCACTTCACATACATTTGTTATGAGACCCAGGCTAAAGAGGCAGTGACTGCTTGGGGCTGCTCTTCTCAGGGGACAAACCAGGGCACAAGCCCAAGCCCAGAAGCACACCTAAGACCTCTCTTCAGGTTACATCCCATTAGTCACAAGTCCTCAGGCCACATCCCGTGTCAGGGAGGCATGGGATTAGACTCTGCCTGCAGAGGAAGGAAGACAGGTGTGCGTGTTTGTGGGGTGATAATCCAAACCACTGGGCTTCCCAGGTGGCGCTGCTGGTAAAGGATCTGCCTGCCAGTGCAGGAGACATAAGAGACACGGGTTTGATCCCTGGGTTGAGAAGATCCCCTGGAGGAGGGCATGGCGACCCACTCCAGTATTGCCTGGAGAATCCCAGGGACAGAGGAAGCCTGGCGGGCTACAGTCCATGGGGTCTCAGAGAGCTAGACACTACTGAATGGCTGAGTGTACACACACATAACCCACACTGTGGCTCACTTCAGTTCAGTTGTTCAGTCGTGTCTGACTCTTTGTGACCCCATGGACTGCAGCACACCAGGCCTCGCTGTCCATCACCATCTCCTGGAGTTTACTCAAACTCATGCCATTGAGTCAGTGATGCCATCCAACCATCTCATCCTCAGTCCATTCCTTCTCCTCCCGCCCTCAATCTTTCCCAGCATCAGGGTCTTTTCAAATGAGTCAGTCCTTCGCATCAGGTGGCCAAAGTATTGGAGCTTCAGCTTCAGCAGAAGTCCTTCCAATGAACATTAAGCACTGATTTCCTTTAGGATGCACTGGTTGGATCTCGGCTGGCAGCCACCTAAGAAGAATTCTAAACTTCTGCATGGCAGGACTGGAAAAAGTGCTGCCGTGATCAGTTAGGGGTCACGCATGGGCACACACAGTGGGGAATGGCATCTCCTAACCAGACGATCCTAGTTGATCCAATTGGGCTAATAGTCTTCATCACAACCGTGCCTAATACTAGAATTTATGCTTTACTTTTCTGTTTCAGTGGTTTTTGTAGCATCTTCCAATTTTCAGTTTCCATTTTGTACCCATTAACACTCCTTCACTGTTGTACAAAGATACTAATTTGAAATGACCTGATTTTTAAAAATTTGTTTTTCTTTTTAAATTTTTTTTTGGCTATGGTGGGTCTTCGTTGCTGCACAAGGGCTTTCTCTCTGCAGCAAGCAGGGGCTCACTCTTCAGTGTGGCACGTGGATTTCTTGTTGCAGCGGCTTCTCTTATTGCAGAGCGCCGGCTCCAGGTGCACCGGCTTCAGTGGTTGCAGAGTGAGGGTTCAGTAGCTGTGTGCGAGCTTAGTTGCTTGGCAGAGTCTTCCCCAACCAGGGATCAAACGGATGCCCCTTGCATTGCAAGGTGGACTCAACCACTGGACCACCAGGGAAGCCTTGAAATGACCAAATTTTTTAAGCCCAACTCATTTTGTATTTTGCCTTAAGAATAATAATTTTGCTCTCCAGTATTCTTCTAGCAGTTTGATCATAAATTACTGTTAGAATTTCCCTCACTTCAGTATTTGGCTTGGAAGGAAATATTGAATCTCCAACTGATTGCTTCAGATACCCAGATGGCAGTGAGGTTCATATTATAATGAATTGCTAAAGGGCAACCACAACAAATAAAAATTGTTTGACTTTCCTTGTGTAAGCGTACATTAGCATCCAGGAGAAAACCTCTTCACTCATCTTACCTTACTAGCATTGATCTGTACACGATGTGGTAAAGGATATTCATTGTTATTGTGTTAGAGCACTGTATAGCTATTTCTGTCCAGAGGGAAGTAGGGAGAAATCAAGAACACACCAAGGAGTAGGTCTTGCTGCCCATAAACTTCTAGTCTTTAGCAACCACTTCAAAATGATATACATGCATTTTTTAAGAGGACCATATTTTAAGCTAAAGCTGGACATAGGCTGGGTAGGCATTTGAGTTTTTTAGGAACGTTTTTTTTTTTTTTTCTGGAAGAAGTACATGTGAGGCAGATACAAATGGACTAGAGGCATGGATGCCAGGTAGAAGGGAAGCTTATTTTCTCAGCACTCTGAGCAATTGACAATCAGAGAAGCATGGTGACAGAACAGACCAGCCATGCGTGGAGGATGGAATAAAGATCATCTTGCCAGAACCAGAGAGCAATTGTATGATGTCTGTAGAACAGTAAGAGAGTTGAGTGGTGCAGCCGGCCCAATTTACTGAGGTTCCTTTTACGTTGTCTTGTAGGAATACAGACCCTGAAATGATGCCCACTGCCAACATGGGACCATATTTAGATTGAATGCCAAAAACACTTACCCAATATCTACTTGGGGCCCTGTTATATTCAAATACATTCTATCTTTTTGTCTTGATTTTCTTGCGGCCTTAATAGAAAATTCTGCTAGGATTAAAAATTATTAAATTCTGTAATATGTTTTGAATTAAAAGTGACATTCAGGGTCAGTAGTTCTGGATGCAGCCTCTCACAACTAAATACACTTGATATACAGAAAAATATAAATATGTGTCATGCCAAAAATGAATGTTGATGAACCTACTGTCAGAACATAATGAGAGATCTATGGAGCAGAACCAAGAATCAACTGATCCTTAGTATTAATACATGCTTTGCCTCTTGAGATGGAGAAAACCTTCCATCCTGGAAAAAATGCAATTTGTCTTTCCTGTTCTGCCTTGTCCCTGGCTCAGAGATATGAGTCAATGCCAACTAAAAACTGGGATGTCATTCCTCTACTGCTATCCTACTTTCTATTCCTCTGAGACACAATTTCCCATACTGGTGGGGAGCTAGAAGGACACATTATATCTTCAAATCCCAAATAATTATACCACCTACAGGTGAGAATGGAGGTAAGTTATTCATGCCAGCAGCACTGATCATGTACTTGCATGCATGTGTGTGCTCGCGTGCTGCACCAATTCAGGCAACGAGGGTACGACGAGAATTATCCTCAGTGACGCAGAGGCCCCAAATCAGTGTAACCAGGCAGTCCTGGCTGGAGGTGGTGGAAACCGTTGCAAAGGGGTGCTTCTAAATGCAGGCTATAAGGGACTCTCCCTCCAAAATATTCTTCTAAAGATAAACTTACAGATAGCACAGATAATACATGGACAAATTTTGGCCTCATTTTTGGTTTCTAAAGACAAAGAAAATAATTGTAAACAGAAAAAGCAGACTTTCTACAAAAGAACAAAAACTAAACTGGTCTTATTTTTTCTCTGTGACATTAAAGACTACATAACATTGGCCACATAAACATAGAGGTTCTTTTTTGCTTTTAATTTAGGTCAGTTTTTTGCACAGGTAATTTATTCTTGAGATCACGATTCAAAATTCATCGACAGGTATGGAGAGACTGTCTCCCTTCCATCTTCTCTGCAAGTGACTCGGTGCTCTTCCCCGGAGGGAAACAGCGTTGTCAGAATGCACATATGTGTACTAGGCTGCTTCAGTTGTGTCCAACTCTTGGCTACTCTATGGACTGTAGCCCACCAGGCTCCTCTGTCCCTGGAATTCTCCAGGCAAGAAGACTGGAGTGGATTGTCAGGCCTTCCTGTAGGGGATATTCCCAACCCAGGAATCGAACCATGGGGTCCCCTGCATTGCAACTTTACCAACTGATCTACCGGGGAACCACTAGTACCATACCAGTGCACTATGCCTGCTATAACAAATAGCCACAAATTCAGTGGCTTAAAGCAACACAATGTGTTATCTTACATTTCTGATGTTCTGAAGCCCAACATAGGCCTTATTGGGCTAAAATTAAGGTGTCAGCAGGCTACTTTCCTCTGGAGGCATTAAGGGAGAATGTCTTTTTACTTACTTATAGTCTCAGATTATGGTCAAGACCTAACTATGACATAAATCCAAAAGTTATCAAAGAAAGGGTTAATAATTTATACTACTTAGAAATGAAAATTTCTTCATGGCAACAATTACCATAAAGAGGGTTAAATAACACCTGATAATTGAAAAGATATATTTGCAAATATCACAGTTAAAGGGTTTATTTCTATAATAAAGAGCTTCTGTGTGTGTGGGGGGGTTTAGTCATTCAGTTGTGTCTGACTCTTTGCGACCCTGTGGACTATAGCCACCAAGCTCCCTCCATAGAATTCCCAGGCAAGAATATTGGGGTGGGTTGCCATTTCCTCCTCCAGGAGCTCTTCCTGAGCCCAGGATCAAACTCCTGTCTCCTACATTGCAGGTGGATTCTTTACCACTGAGCCACTTGGGAAGCCCCATAGAGCTTCTACAAGTATTTAAGGAAAAGGCGTGGACCCCTTTACTAGTTTGTGGAAGTCTATTTGAAATATGTAAAAAATAACAAAAGGATACAATTTTAGTTTTTCCAAATGGCTATCCTGTTTCTGTACTTCTTACTCATTTCTACTGATCTGTCTATTCAGGATTCAATACCAAACTATTTTAATTATTATAGCCTTATAATATATTTCATATCTATTAGAGTAAATCCTCATTTATTACTCTTTCTTGTAAAAACTGTATTTATTTTATGGCTATTTTTTCTACTTTGGAAACAACTTGTCTAGTTTGAGAAAGTTCTCTCATAATTTTATTGAAGTTGCATTACCTTTATATTTTATCTTAGAGATAACATGTTTTTATTCTTTTGAGTCATCTTAACCAAGAATATTGTATGTCTTATACTTTAAGTTCATTTTCATGCCTTTTTTAAAAAAAAAAAAATCAGTCTCTTAGGAGTGTTTTAACATTTTCTTTAAGTAGATCTTATATGCTTCTTGTTAAACTTATATCTCAGATAAGGTATTTTATCTTATTAGTAGTATTGCAAAATTTTTTCATTAGCTTTCTATTGGTTGTTGTTTTTGTGTATGGAGGCTATTGATAGCTCTGTATTACTTAATTATCTTTAGATATTTTTCCTCACTTTATCCTTCATGAGCAAAATCTAGGTCAGCACATGTCTTCTGTAAAGGGCCAGATAGTAATATTTTATCTTTTGTGCTCTCTGTTGCAAGTATTCAGCTTTGCTGTGTTAATGTGAAGAAACCATAGACAAAATATAAATGAGCATGGCTGTATTCCATTCTTAAGGACACTGACATTTGATTTTCATATAACTTTCACATATCACAAAATATTATTTTAATTTTTTCAAACACTTAAAAATATAAAAACCATTCTTAGCTTATGGGTCATACATAAACATGCATTGACCTAATTTGGCCCATGGACTAGAGTTTCTCCTTGTAGATCTAATTAATTCTCATTGTTGCTGCCGCCAAGTAGCTTCAGTCGTGTCCGACTCTGTGCGACCCCATAGATGGCAGCCCACCAGACTCGCCCGTCCCTGGGATTCTCCAGGCAAGAACACTGGAGTGGGTTGCCATTTCCTTCTCCAATGCATGAAAGTGAAAAGTGAAACTGAAGTCGCTCAGTCGTGTCCAACTCTTTGCGACCCCATGGACTCCAGCCTACCAGGCTCCTCCGTCCATGGGATTTTCCAGGCAAGAGTACTGGAGTGGGATGCCTTTGCCTTCTCTGAATTAATTCTCATTAGTGCCATCAAATTAATGCTTCTATTGTTCAAGTTTCCTTTTTTTTTTTTGTAACACAAACAATGCTGCCATGAGTATATTGTGCAGGACTCCTGGTACATATATCTGACTATCTGCATTTAAAATTTTATTAGCCTCTGCCCAGGAATTTGCTGTCACAAATAGTATATGAGAATTATGGTATCTTCACATTTATTGCTTTCAGATTTTAGTTTCTGTTAATTGCTGAGGAATGTGAAATGGTATTTCATCTTAATTTATTTGATTTTTAATGATGCTAAAAATTTTGGCCATTTGGTTTTCCTTTTCTACAAGTTGCCTGTTGAAATTCTTTGCCCATGTTTCTGTTGGACTATCTGACTTTTTCTTATTGATTACATAGTAGAGAGAAGATAACTTATTATCTGGTGTTTTAAACATGTTTTCTCAGTCCATGGTTTGTTATTTATGATTGGTGTCTTTTGTGATACAAACTTTTTTTAATTGAATGCAATCCTAAGTGTTAATATTTCCTTTATAAATTGTGCTTTTCTTTTTTCACATATGGTTATTTTTCGAAGAAAACATATTATTTGTATTCTAATTTTTTTTTTTTTTTTTTTGCTTTCAGATAACTACCAAGTTGTCTTCCAGAGTGGCTGTACATTTTCTTACCTTAGTGAAGAGGTATATGAGGATGTAGATTCTCAGAAAAAAAACCCAATTAAAGTGGATATTACATGGATTCTTCTGCTACGCTACTATATTCACCTACAAAGAATTAATAATATGAGCAAATTGCTAGGTAGGCCTCTGAAAGAACATATTCCTTTCCAGTTATTAAGTAATGTTTCTTACTTAGAACTATAAAATATGTTTGACATCTTTCTGAGTGAACTCTCATCAGAAGATGGAAATTTCAGGGGTTCTTCGTCTGATATACAGGGACCTTTGAAAAGAACAGTATTTCAATGTATTTTAAGACATCCTTAGAAGAAGGCATCCAGAGACTTTTGCCAAGATTACTGAAGTACCGTGTGTCTCAAAACAGTTAAGAATCAGAATGACCCTAATGTAACAGCTTATAAAATGAACAAGGTGAAATCTTTGGCATTAAGGAGAGAATATCTAGTATTTAAAGAGAAAGACAGGATATTTAACTCTATGAAGTTTTGAGTTTTGTCTTTGTTGTTTTTATTTTAAAATCATTGGTGCTCTCTAAAGAATAGCCAAAAAAACTGTTATAATCTATGTCACAGTCTCTTCTCTTGTGGTTTTGTGATGATGTGTTTATCTGTGCCCATGAAATTAGTGAGCCAGTGTTGCTTATGAGGGCAAACAACAAAGACAACTTGACTAAGGAAGCACCCAGTGATGGGGAAATCAGCAGGGCAAAGAGGCCAAGCCCCCGAGCAGCTCAGCCTGGTTATCAGAGTTAGTGATGGGAGAGGCGAGCACTGGGAAAGGTGGTGGGTAAAAGCTGCATCATGATAGGGCCAGTTCGGTAGCGAGGGAAGTGGATATAATCCAGCACAGTGGGCCCCGGTGATGCCCTCCTGTTATCAGTTCAGCTCCCCCTGGATTCACCTGCTGGTATCTCCTGTGTCAGTCGTGCACATTTTGCTTCTTTCTGCTCTGGGCTTTCTTAGAAGTGACCGAGGCCCAGCATATAGGCAGGATGGCCTGGAAGCACCAGGGACCACACCCATTCAGGAGTAACCTGCAACTGCTGAGGGAGGGAGCGGTCGGTAGATATTCCAGCAGGCCAGCCCCCTGGTGGAACAGTTTCCCGTGTTTTTCCTTAGGAGGTCCTCAGCAGAACTGAGCTCTCCTCGTCCATGGCTGGAGCCCTTTCCTAACTCAGTCGTTGACTCTTCTTTTCTGTCACACGTTTCCCATTCTGTCACTTGAGATCAGTTTTCAGATAAATTACCTGAACCTGAATTTTTGCTTTAAGATTTTTTTTGGCTGGGGATGGGGATTCCCAGATAAGACAGCAAGATTGAATGTTTTGCTTTGTTAAGCTTGAAGCCAGAAGTAGGATCCCAGGGTTCTGAGGTGTTCTTTCCTTCCTGTGACCAGAAGCAATTCTGTTAGAGTATAAGCTTGAAAAATGGAGGAAGGTTATGGGCAGCCACTGGGTGAGGTGGGAACGTGCAGGAATGAGATTAGCAAGCAAAGGACAGCAATATAGAGACCATTCTGTTATCTAACATGATCCTATAGTAGTTTTTGTTTTTCCTTTAAGCATCTCTGAAGCCAGGATCTGGGATGTCTTTGCCAGATGACACTCTTCTCACTTCTCTTTTTAACTCTGGATTGATTTTGCGCCAAAAAGAAATGCATTTTTTCCTTAAAAGATTCTTACAGCTATATTCTTCTTCTTGTATTGATGAATTTCCAAAAGAACTATTTCAAGTCATGGAAAATCCACCTATTCTAGAAAATGTCTTATATGATTCAGCAAGCAAGGTAATGTTTAAAACATTATATAATTATATGTTTTTTGGAAGACTTAATCATCCTTTTATTTCTGAAAGAAGCACATTAACCTCCATACTGACACAAAGGTTTTTAGTTTCCTCAGAGGTTTTACCTGAGGAAACTTTTACCACAGAGAAAAGCCAAACAGACATGCTGGTTTTCTGTTTTCATAGGTTCTGTTTTGCTGCTCTTATAAGCCTTCAAAATGTCCCAGACTTTTCTGTATTCCTACACATCACAACTTCTCTGAGAGTTATTTTGCCAAGAAGTTATACAAATTTCAATATAATACCCTATAAGGACACTAGACTGAGAATTTCTCAATCTATATGCAACTTCTGTACCTTTGTTTTACATGTGTAATAAAAAGCATTCATTTTTATTTTTAGCAATCATGAGAATGCTAAGGGTAAACGGCAAGTTTTTAAATAAGTTAAAAGTTTGAAGATTTTGTGGGGGGAGGGAAAGTGTTATTCAGTTGGATGGACTTCCCCAAAATATGTAATATGGAAACCTCTTTTAAGTTATCTATTGAAGAGACGTAAAAGAGGGTCTTGAGCAAGCTACTAGGGTCTTGAGTAATAGTAATTTTTAAATAAACAACCAAAATGGGTGGATTGGAAGATACTGAAAAAGTATAAAGAGTTTCAGTGAAAATGGAGATTTGTTTCAAATTTGGTATGTTCAACAAACATATGTTGGCTACTAACAATATGACAGACACTCTTAGGTGGTGGAGAAAGCAGTGGATAAGGCATAGTCTCTGGTGTGGTGGTAGAGAAAGATTGGCAGAGTTAGCATGAAAGAAAATGGCGGCACCTCACAGATGCTCTTTAAGAAAAACATGGCAAGGTTAATAGCAGAAAGAGTATGAAAACCAAAACGTTAGTTCTGCTGTCAGCAGCATGTAAGGCTGATTGGCAAAGTGTAAGTGAAAGGAAGTTATCCGAGAAAGAGATGATGAAACAGCCAAGCTTATGGTCATGAGGAATGAGAATGAAGAGATGGATATAAAAGATGTTGCTTAAGTAAAATTGAAAACAAAACACCTTAGTGACTTTATGGAGATGGCGAGAGAAGAGGGAATGAGAAAAGTTTTATCCCATCAATTGGAACCTCTGTCTGTGATCCCTAGAGCATGGTAACACCATTAGCAGATACAGTGGGGGCAGGAGAGTGAGGATGTTTGTGGACAAGGCTTGTATGTTATGCTTTGAAATTATAGTAGAGAACCCAAGAGAACATAGCGTAAATTTTCAATATGTATTTGTGAAATGAATAAATCAAGTGATTTGAATAGAATTCTTTCAAAACTGGGGGGGAAAAAACCCACTGTTATTTTGAGTTATCTTGACTTTGGATTTCACCATATAGCCCTTTAATTTTTACAATTATACCCATACCAGACACATTCATGTTTCTGTTGTCAACTGTCCCAGAGAAGTGACCTGAAAATGTGGCTTGTTCCCAATGGGAGCCTTCGCTCATCTTATCCTACTGGAGTATACTAACCTTATGTTTAGGGCTTCCCTGATAGCTCAGTTGGTAAAGAATCCGCTTGCAATGCAGGAGACCCTGGTTAAATTCATGGGTGGGGAAGATTCCCTGGAGAAAGGGATAGGCTACCCATTCCAATATTCTTGGATTTCTCTTGTGGCTCAGCTGGTAAAGAATCTGCCTGCAGTGCAGGAGACCTGGGTTCAATCCCTGGGTTGGGAAGATCCCCTGGAAGAGGGAAGGGCTACCCACTCCAGTATACAGTCCATGGAGTCACAAAGAGTCAGACTCAATTGAGCCGCTTTCACTTTCACTTTCAACCTTGTGTTGGGGTAAATATGAATAAAATTTTAAAAAGATCATTCTTTGGAACAAGAGAGGAGGGTGTTTTTAAAAAGCAGTGGAAAGACTCACTAAGGAATATTTATGGATTCAGTTAAGTGAGTCTCAGCTGGGGTTATTGCCCCCAGGGCAGTGAATTGCAATCCACACGGGAGGATTTTTCAGATTACTTCTTAGAAACTGGAAGTATTGGAATGCCCCAAACTCAGTGCCCCTATTTCCTGTCCCAGATTCTAAGTCATTTGAGAAATAAAAGAGTAAGACATACTGAGATTAAAAAATACCTTACTTTATGAGTCATGCCGTTGATATTGTAGAATATGGTTTATATTTACTGGTAAATGGTCTCCCTAGTAGTGATTAGCGAAGTTGACAGTTCAGTTCTACCAGTCCATGCTGATGGGTTTTGGTGGAGGGGGGAGTCATTACAGGTCTCTTTAAAGCCCGAGGGGACAGAAACCCCTTTAAAATCTGTTGCATGAAGGAGCAGAGGATGTTCACTCCCTGAAAACAGTATGCTCGGAAGAAGAGTAGAATTATGCATTTCCAAAATTCTTTTTCTCAAATTCACTGATGAAGTAACTCTCTCTAGAGAGAGGAGCAGAGAGAAGGTGAAAAGGCCTGGGATGCATTGTTAATGTCTGGCTCTCCACCTGGCAGGAACCAATAGAGTAGGATCAGATCATTTCTATCTAACACAGCTGTCTGAGTCACCCCTCCTCGGACCTGAGACTGCCTTGAGGATTCCATCCACGTGCCCCAGATACCTCGGGTTTTTTGGAATAGAAGAGGGAGATTGAGAGGGTTGAGAACTATAGTTTCAATGAATGTATTCTTGTGAATATTTTATAAGATTTTGGAAACTAATGTATGTGATTTCTTAAATACTGTTCTGAAAGGAGCTTTGCTGAGCATTTCATTATTAAGGGCAGCCTATCATTACCCCGGTCCTAAGAATGGTGCTCCAAATGTACAACCTTGAACACAGTGTAAATACATACAGTATTTCTAATGCAGTAATGATATCAAAGAGTTGTTTCACCGTGTTTGCTCTTTATTTTGATATAATTAGTGGAACACTCTCCCAGAATAATCAGCCCCGGAGATCACTGTCGCTTGCCTGACAGGTGCAAGCCACCTAATCATGTGTTCGTTTCAGTGGGGTAGACAGCTAATGAGCATAAAACCTTTTGGATTTTTTAAAAAGTAAACTCCAAGCTTGGCTGACTTTTATAATAACATTTCTGAGCCTTTAATCACTCAGGAGGCCATTTCAATCAAGCCCTTCCCATAATTTTGTACTTAAACCCGTTTTTCCCCCACAAAGAAGTAGATGCATTTCCAGAACCATCATATATACATGTCATGCTCATCAGCTTTGTGAGTCTGCCTGTCATCAAGTCTATTGAAGCTTTATGATGGAAAAACAAAGACGCCAAGCAAATCACATTAAAAATTCCAGAAAGGACATGATTAAAATGGTGCACAATGCCGAGTTATTCATGTTTAGTCTGCGTGCCCGTGACAGACTGCTTAAGGTCAAACATTTGATTAGTGCAGAGTGATTTGATGTTTATAGTACATGACGAACAAGAGTGCTTCTGGTAGGTCTGTTGTTTCATTCCTTTCAAAGAATAAATCAAACGTATCAAAAGTACCCAGTGTATAGCTCATTGACTAGCTGATGTAATTAATCCCATTAGGAGTTAGATATTGTGTTTTTTAAAAGAGAAAAGAAAATTAAATGCTTATATTAATATTGATTTCTATTGCAGTTCATTATTATTAGGCTATTATGTGAATAAACACTATATATATGTTGACATAGAAGGTATTTACTTTTTATTTTTCTCCACTTAGCTAGTTATTAAATATGAATTCTTTGCTAAAATAGTTGTCAGAAGCTCTGAAAGGCACTCAGATAGGAAAAAAAATGAACATTTTTTTCCCTGAATCAATTATTTATCTGATTTTTTGGTAAACTGCCTGACATAGAGTTAATAATTTTATTTATTGTGCATGTTGGTCATACTTTTAGTATCCTAGTGCTAATAAATGAGGATTCTGGCTTATCATATCCTTTTATGATAGTCTCTAGACATTTTAGAATAGTTTTCACCTTTAGTATTACCTTTCAGTCAAGACATATTTTTTTCTTTTATCAGTAGACAACCAGAAAGGTCAATGTATTTATTTCTCTTTTTATTTTATTTTGAAGACTTTGCATTGACAGTCTTCAGTTGTATCTTGAATAGGCTCAGAAATGGAAGGTAGAGAGTCTTACAGAAACACCAGGCCTTTCTTTACAGTCACGGACATGTTCCCTGTGGTCACCAAACCTTGAGATGCCTTTGAAGGTCAAGATTTAGTAGAAGAACTGCTTTCCAGTTACCACAATGTAATCTTGGGAATAATGAGAATTTAATTTTGAAAATAGTTTATACTCCACTGAAGAAGGCCCTTTTTAGAAGTGAGATATTATTATCATTATTATTATCTTTCTGGCTAGACTCTACTTTTGTTGACAGCAATCATGCTTTACTGTTTTTAGCTACCTTAAAGAACTAAGTAAATATTTTATGAAATCACCAATTGCAGTCTACACATTTGTGCTTCTTGAAAACTCCTGATTCAGCGATCAAGTTCTATCAAATGAGCTGAGCCCAGATTAACCAAGACCAAACTTGCAAACCAGCCACATTCATTTAAAGAGGGAATGAAAGTAATGAATTTTGACCTCTTAGAGCAAAAACTGTGTCTTATTTTTCATAAGGTACTGCAAAAAAAAATGCTGTTGTAAAGTAGATAATAAATTGTAACCAAACTCTTAGTATATATGCACCAATGAATAAGCCAGAGGAAAAGTGGATGTTCTTAGACCCTATGATGATCTTGAGACTGAAGTGATAGCACTGATATTTCCCCTCTAGATCGTTACTCTTGGATATTCACCAAAGTGGAAGACATTTGTTGAGTCCGCTGGGTTTTGGAGTATATTTTTTTTTCCACAGAAGAATCTTCTCTGTGGTAATTGGGAGGTTTTAAGACCTACATCCATAAGGCAAGCTGAGATGACTCCCAGAGTTTTCCAGTATAGTCACTATTGAATGAAAATTGAATGAATGTCTTAAGTATTGAATACATTCATTGCCAGCAATAAAATGAATGTTTCTATTTGTTCCCCAGACAGGAGTAACTGATGCTTCTCTACACTCTGATTTATCATTAAAGACCATTACCAGCACATTGTATAGAGATGTGATGCCATCAGTTGTGGCAACACAAGCTTTAAACAAAGAACTTTGCTTTCAGTGGTACCTTCCTCCCTTGGTAAAACCTCCAAAGGAAACAGAACCTATGGTATGTAATATAATTACAAAGCTAAGTCTTAAATTTGGATGTAAAGTTTAACAGAGCCATTGTAAGAGTAGAGAATATCCTCTATAATCATATAAGCAGAAATGTACAGCAATGTAGAATCTATATTGTCTAGTAAAATAACTGCGCAAGTACTAAGAAATCTTGAGAATGTCTGATTCCTGTTGATCATTTTCCTTTTTCCTGAACTTAAAGAGAAACTTTTCAGTGTATCACCATGATATGTGACATTAAATGTTTTCATATAGTTATCCTTTATCACATTAAGGAGATTTTTTTCCTACTTCCACTTTGATAGAAAGTTTTATCATGAATATTTTACTGCATATATTAAGATGACTTTATGACTTATCTCTTTTAATATGGTAGTTGATTTTATATGTTAAATCAACCATGTGCTCCTGAAATTGACCATGATGTATTAATTTTATTGGATTCAGTTGGCCAATGTTTCCTAATGAATTTTTGCCACTGTTTTCAAGAGAAATGGGGCTTCCCTTGTTCAGCTGGTAAAGAATCTGCCTGCAATGTGGGAGACCTAGGTTCAATTCCTGGGTTGGGAAGATCCCGTGGAGAAGGGAAAGGCTACCCACTCCAGTATTCTGGCATGGAGAATTCCATGGACTGTATAGTCCATGGGGTAGCAAAGAGTTGGACACAACTGAGTGACTTTCACTCAAGAGTAATATTGGGCTATAATTTTTCCTTTTAGTGCTATCTTTGTCAGATATTTTCTGTATGAGGCTTTTTTTAGGCTCATAAAATTCACTGATAAATAAAATCATGGTTTTCTGTTCAATGGTGAAGTTTGTGTAAGTTTCTGGTGGTGATGTAGTTGTTACGTTGTGTCTGACTCTTGCCATCCCATGGACTGTAGCCCGCCAGACTTCTCTATTTATGGGGATTCTCCAGGCAAGAATATGGAGTGGGTTGCCATTTCCTTCTCCAGGGGATCTTCCTGACCCAGGGATTGAACCAGAGACTCTTGCATGTCCTGCATGGTAGGCGAATTCTTTACCACTGAGCTTGGTTCAGTTCAGTTGTTCAGCTGTGTCTGACTCTTTGCTACCCCATGGACTGCAACATGCCAGGCTTCCCTGTCCATCACCAACTCCCAGAGCTTGCTCAAACTCATGTCCATAGAGCTGGTGATGCCATCAAATCATCTAATCCTCTGTTGTCCCCGTCTCCTCCTGCCTTCAATCTTTCCCAGAATCAGAGTCTTTTCCAATGAGTGAGTTCTTCACTTCAGGTGGCCAAAATTTTGGTTTCAGCTTCAGCATCAGCCCTTCCAATGAATATTCAGGACTGACTTCCTTTAGGATGGACTGGTTGGATCTCATTGCAGTCCAAGGCACTCTCAAGAATCTTCTCCAACACCATAGTTCAAAAGTGTCAGTTCTTTGGCACTCAGCTTTCTTTATAGCCAAACTCTTACATCCATACATGACTACTGGAAAAACCATAATTTTCACTAGATGGACCTTTGTTGGTAAAGTAATGTCTCTGCTTTTTAATATGCTGTCTATGTGGGTCATAGCTTTTCTTCCAAGGAGCAAGCATCTTTTAATTTCATGGCTGCAGTCACCATCTGATTTTGGAGCTCCCCAAAATAAAATCTCTCACTGTTTCCATTGTTTCCCCGTCTATTTGCTGTGAAGTAATGGGGCCAGATGCCATGATTTTAGTTTTTTGAATGTTGAGTTTTAAACCAACTTTTTCACTCTCCTCTTCCGCTTTCATCAAGAGGCTCTTTAGTTCTTCTTTGCTTTCTGCCATAAGGGTGATGTCGTCTCCATATCTGAAGTTATAGATATTTCTCCCAGCAATCTTGATTCCAGCTTGTGCTTTATCCAGCCAGGCATTTCTCATGATGTACTCTGGATATAAGTTAAATAAGCAGGGTGACAATACACAGCCTTGACCTATTCCTTTCCCAATTTGGAACCAGTCTGTTGTTCCATGTCTGACTCTAATTGTTGTTTCTTGACCTGCATACAGATTTCTCAGGAGGCAGGTAAGGTGGTCTGGTATTCCCATTTCTTTAAGAATTTTCCATAGTTTGTTGTGATCCACACAGTCCAGGGTTGTAAGTTTGGAGTAACCCTTTTTCTCAGATTATTTGCTAAGAGTTTATCAAAGTAAAACATTTATGTTTTTGTTGTGAGACAATATAAGATTAGTGATATAATTCTCTCCATAGTTAGAGGCAGTCTTTAAGCAATAGTACTAACAACGTGCTGGTTTTCAGAGCTGGTATCAGTTCTGGTTGGGCTAATATCTGTTCTAATGGTAAGTGCATGTGTCAAAAAAAGTTTTAAGTATTTTAACTGTCACCCCTGTTATAGAACATCGGGGTTTTCTATTTCTTCTTGAGTCATTTTTGTCTAAAGTTGCTTTTGCTAGGAATTTTTCCATTTTATTTAAAATTTCTGAAAATTAAAATTTCTCTCATCTTTTTGGATAAGGCTAATGGCTACTCACTCCAGTATTTGTGCCTGGAGAATCCCATGGACAGAGGAGTCTGGTGGGCTATAGTCCATGGAGTTGCAAGGAGTCAGACACGACTGAGCGACTAAGCACTCATGCTCATCTTTTTAACCAATCAGTGTATTTGTAGCTGAAGTGCCCCTGTTGACACTTTATATTGCTTATCTGTGCATTTTTTATTGGTTATTGTCAGCAGAGATTTCTCATTAATTAATTTTATTTCATTAACCCTATATATCTTTCTTCTACTGTTTTTTTTAATGTGTGTATGTGTTTTCTTTTCCTAACTGACTTCTTGAGATATATGTTTAGCTCAATATTTATTCCTTTCTTAATCTATGCATTTAAGGCTATCAGTTTCTCTCTAAATTTTGCTTTGGTTTCATCCTAAAGTTTTTATGATAGTATTGTCATTATTTTTCAGTAAAAAATAACTTTTAAAATTTCCAATATGATTTCTTCTTTGACTTACAAGTCATTTCAATGATTCTGAAACTACAAACTATATGAAGCTTTTCTAGTTATCTTTTGTTATTTATTCCTCGATTATTTTGTTCTGTGTTAATAAAAAATATTCTATATGATTGGCATTTGTTGAAACTTGCTTTTTCACCAAGAAATGTTTATTGTGTAAATATTCCATTACTTTTAAAAAGAATGTGCTCTCCTCAGTTGTTGAGGCGGTGTTGATATATGTGCAACAGGTGTTTGTGTAGTCTTACTCAGGTACTCTGTATCCTTACTGACTTTTCTATTTTTGTTTGGCTTATTTTCTTTAAATCAAGAACTTTTGACCCTTGAACAACATAGGAGTCAGGGTGCTGGCCTTCTACACAGATGAAAAATCTCTGTGTAACTTTACAGTTGGCTTTCCACATCCGCATTGTGGATTCAGCCAACCATGGGTTGTGTATAACAGTATAATAGTACATATTTATTGAAAAAAATTCTCATGAAGTAGGACCTGTACAATTCAAACCTATGTGTTCAAGAGATTTTACCATTTAATTCTGTCACTGAAATTGTTGTTGTTTTGGTTTTTTCTTGTAGTTCTGTCAAATTTTGCTTTATATAATTGGAGGCTTTGTTCTTAGGTACAATCAGATTGACAAGTTTGTGACTTCTTGGCAATTTCAGTATTTTGTTATTTTGAAGTGACTTCTGGCCTTTTCATAAGAATGCCTTTTCCCTCGTAAAGTCTGCCTTGTTTGATATTACTAGAGGAAAATGACTTTCTCATGGTTATTATTTTCACAATTTCTTTTTCCAGCCTTTTGCTTTCAGCCCTTTTGTGTCCTTGTGTTTTAGTTGTATTTTTTTTAATTTATTTTTTTAATTGTTTTTTTTCCATTTATTTTTATTAGTTGGAGGCTAATTACTTTACATCATTGCAGTGGTTTTTGTCATACATTGAAATGAATTAGCCATGGATTTACATGTATTCCCCATCCTGGTCCCCCCTCCCACCTCCCTCTCCACCTGATCCCTCTGGGTCTTCCCAGTGCGCCAGGCCCGAGCACTTGTCTCATGCACCCAACCTGGGCTGGTGATCTGCTTCACCCTAGATAATATACATGTTTCGATGCTGTTCTCTTGAAACATCCCACCCTCACCTTCTCCCAGAGTCCACAAGTCTGTTCTATACATCTGAGTCTCTTTTTCTGTTTTGCATATATGGTTATCATTACCATCTTTCTAAATTCCATATATACGTGTTAGTATACTGTAATGGTCTTTATCTTTCTGGCTTACTTCACTCTGTATAATGGGCTCCAGTTTCATCCATCTCATTAGAACTGATTCAAATGAATTCTTTTTAATGGCTGAGTAATATTCCATGGTGTATATGTACCACAGCTTCCTCATCCATTCGTCTGCTGATGGGCATCTAGGTTGCTTCCATGTCCTGGCTATTATAGACAGTGCTGCGATGAACATTGGGGTGCACGTGTCTCTTTCAGATCTGGTTTCCTCGGTGTGTATGCCCAGAAGTGGGATTGCTGGGTCATATGGCAGTTCTATTTCCAGCTTTTTAAGAAATCTCCACACTGTTTTCCATAGTGTTTAGTTGTATTTTTAAATAAAAATATATGCTTGGATATCTTAAAATGCAGTCTGACAACATTGTATTTTGACTAGCAAAGTTAATCCAGTCACACTTAATATAAATGCTACTGTATTTGTTTTGAAATCTACCATATTATTTTAAACTTTTACTTCTCTCAGTTTTCTGCCTTTCTCTCATTTTGGGGATTGATTATTTTTCTCATTCATTTTTACTCTGTGAATTTTGAAATTATGCATGCTTTTGCTGTGCTTTTAGTGGTTACCCCTCAGGACAACATACATACTTATCAATTTTAAACTCAATGAATAATGTCTTTATTCCTGTAATGACTTACATTATTGTACATTTTCTTCTTAGCAATCAAGATAATATTTTTTTTTTATTTTATACAAGAGTTATTTTCCTTTAGAATTTTCTATATATTCAACATTTGCTTTGCTTTCTATTCCCTCTTGCATTTTAGACTTTCCATTTAGGATCACTTCTTTCTGTTGAAGTATTTATTTTGAAATTTCTTTTGGCGAGCATCTTCTGGAGGCAAACACTCTCAATTTTTGTTTGCCTGACAAATATCATTGTTTTACATTATCTAGGAAATAAATTTTTATGGAGTAGAGAATTCAAGCTTGGAAATTATTCTCTTTTAGTACATTGAAAATGTTACTTTCTCATTTCCAGTGTTGCTCTTGAGAGTCAAATTGCTGTTGCTTTAAAAAATATTCTGACTTCTTTGATGAACCACTTTGGAGGCTGTCTCTGCACAGTTTTTACTAGGAATGGTCTTCTTTTTGCTTGTTTTGCTTTCGTTAGTATAGTGGTTAAGAATACAGGTTGAAGGGCCCTCAGAATGGGGCAGATCAGACTCCTGTTTTGAATCCCAGTTCTGTTATTATACTTAGTAATTTTGTGACCTTTGGTAGATGAGTTAAGTTTTCTGTATCATGACCCCAGAGATAACTGTGTAAACATGTTAGTCACTCATTTGTGTCTAACTCTTTGCGATCCCATTGACTGTAGACCACCAGGCTCCTCTGTCCATGGAATTCTTCCGGCAAGAATACTGGAGTGGGTTGCCATTCCCTTCTCCACGGGATCTTCCTGACCCAGGGATTGAACCTGTGTCTCTTATATCTCCTGCATTGGCAGGCAAGTTCTTTACCATCTGAGCTACCAAGGAAGCCCTAATTGTGTAAATGTAACCTAAATAGTAGTTGTTATTTATTATTATGTGATTTTAACATTATTACACTATTTTAAAGTTTAATAACTTCAAATACACATGTAATACACTTGGTAAGCATCATTTTTAAAACACCTTTTAAAGTGTACCAGCAATATTTCCCTAGAGATACTTCAGGTGCCAGTTTTGTGTAGAAAAGAGAGTAAAATCTAAGTAACCAGCAAAATTGAAGTGCATAGCAAACAGGAGAAGAAACTTAATTCCTCTCTGAATGCTGTTTAAAAATTTGTATCACAAGCATAACTCATCTTAATGTCTATTCTATTCAATTCTGAATCTTTATCCATGTCTATGTTCTTACGTGTGTATAGATATTTGCAATAGGGCTAACGGGGGCAGGAGGAGAGGCGGGCAAGTATTCGGGAGCAGTTCAGTATCAGTGCCTGAACTCTTTGGAGATGGAACAGTGATTCCAGTTCTGGGAGAGTCTTGAAGAGGGGTCAAGCTTTGAAAAATGGGACAATTGGTCACTATCACCTTTTGCAGAGGAACCTTCCACTATAGCATTCCTTTGATTTCTGCTGTCTCTAAGAAGGGCCTCAGGCTCTTTCCCATGAAAGATTTCCCATATATTTTTGCCCTGTTCAGCACTTTTTATCTTTATTTGTTTTGCCTCCTGCAATGGACTGCTCCTGCAGTTCCCAGCTCTTGGGTGCTGTGTCCTCTAGCAGTGCCTCTGGTAGCCTCTGCTGCTCCTTGTCTCATGTGCCCTGTGTCAGACGGTGAGACCTCCAGAGCCTACCCTTTCTCTACTCTCGAGCACAGCTTCTCGCAACAGCCCCTGCATTCTGCTTCTCTAGGCTGGCAACCCAGGGCTAACTCTGGGTCTGTTATATATTCCTCCTACCCATACAAAAAAGAGAAACACCTCACTTCCAGAAACATTTAAAGCTGTTTCTCATATTTTGAAAGTACTCACCTTCCCACCTTTTCCATGTTAAATCCTTGCCAGATATGCCATATGCATTTTAAAATAAAAAATCTGTGGTCTCTTTTGGGGGAATTTAGTGCAGTAGTTTTCAAATCACCATTCCAAGAATCCTCATGGGTCATGGAGTCAATGTAGTGGGTCACGAGTAGTATTTTTTTTTAAGAAATTAAATATAAGAAGGCAATATCAGAATGCACCACGTACAGTAAGTGGAAGTGTTTTCTGAAACATTTGTTTCAGGATAGATTCTGTTAAAAAGAGCATTTCTAGATCGACGTTCAGCATTCTGAAGAATTTGTTTACTGGCTGACAAGAGAACCGACAGAGTGATAAAAGAGGATATCCATTCAGAAAGGCTTTGGAAACAGAAGGATGACATCGTTGGGAAACAGATTGTTTACCCCAACAGTTAGTTTTAAAAAATGAGGAACAAAGCATAAAGTTCATTTCACAAGGCCACAGAAATATCACATCCCTATCAGTCTAGGGCAGGATGATCTGGGGGAGTTAATGTTCAGACTGCATCTGTGACTGATAACTAGAATAACAAGGTTTCATGCATCAGCAATCACATCTGACAATTAGCATGGACCCATGAACTGGTGTCAGACAGAGATTAGAAGTGGAGAACCAACTAACAAATTCTAATTTAAACAGGTTGCTTGAGTAATTTTTGTAAGCCACAAGCAAAGACACAGAACACACAGTTTTCCTTTCTTAGTTCAGGGACATTTTTTTCCACCTTTGACAATAAGTATGTATGTATTGGGCCAAGATGAAAGGTGCAGTGGCTGCCATAAATCTCAGCTACACAATCAGAAAATACTGATTTAGGAGAGCTAGATGTTCTCAAACCTAAGAGTCTTATTTTTTCAGAAGATAACGCTGAAATTTGTTTCATGATTTAAATATTATATGTGAGCATTCATCTATTCATTATATTAAACCTTCAGTATAGAGTTTAACGTTGGAAAAACTGGGTGAAGCTCATGAAACCCCACGAGATGATACAGGTATTCTACTTCGTTAACTTCACAACAACTCTATAGGATAGGTACAGTTGTCCCTCAGTATCCACAGGGGATTGGTTCAGAAGCCCCTCAGATATCCACCAAAATCTAGAGATGCCCAGTCCCTTATATAAAATGGCAGAAATGTGTGCTAAGTAGCTTCAGTTGTGTCTGACTCTGCAATGCTGTGGACAGTACCCCACCAGGCTCCTCTGTCCCTGGGATTCTGCAGATAAGAATACTGGAGTGGGTTGCCATGCCCTTTTCCAGGAGATCTTCTCAACCCAGGGGTCGAACCCACACTTCTTGTGTCTCCTGCATTGGCAAGCAGGTTCTTTACCACTAGTGACACCTGGGAAGCCCCATAAAATGGCATAGCATTTGCTCATACACTCTGCACATCCTTCTGTATACTTTAAATCATCTCCCCATTACTTATAAAACCTAATATGATGTAAATGTTATATGGATAGTTGCCGGAATATGGCAAATTTAAATTTTGGTTTTTGAAACTTGCAGAATTTTTAAAAATATTTTTGATTCGCAAGTTGTTGGATTCATGGATGCAGAAACCCTGGATCCAAAAGGCTGAGAATTGTTATTAGCTGCATTTTACAAAAGAGGAAACTGAGACACAGGGTGGAGGAAGACTAGTTGGCAAGGAGTCAGAACTGGAGAGTCTGTCCCTAAGCCTGCACTCCTAGGCATGGTGTTACACTGAATCCTCAGATGACAGTCCTGGATGCAGGCACGGCCAGACTCTAGGCAGGATGGTAATGAAAATTAATATCTGACTGAGGGCTTGAAGGTTTCCAGGGACTCAGAGGCTCATTGAATAACACTGTAAGTTACCATAATTTAATTCACCTACTCAATCCACTTCAGTTTATTTACTACACTGAATCAGAAATGCCAGTAGGAACTAAGGTGCCAATGACATAAGAGTAGAAGTCTGGGGACTGAGGATTTGGAGATAAAATTTTTAGATAATTCAGAGGGCCAAATATTTCCATGCCATGATACTTTAAATTGATAACTGGGGAAACTTTAACTTCTTAAGTATAGGGGTTATAAATTATACTATCCTATTTAACAGAATTACCTTTAGTAGGATATAATAGAACCATACATGTTATTCACTGAAGCTTCTTTACAAGCAAAACATCTTTTGAACCATTTCAGTGTCTCCTAAGGACAATTACTGAAGAGACTGCCAGAGCCTATCGTTCTAGTGAACCTCCCAGACACTGGCATTAAAAAGAGTTGTGAAGAGTGACTGATTTATACAGAAGACTACAGCTTAGCCTTAAGGAGATAGAACCATGACCCAAGGTTTGATGGTCCAAGTTTGTCTCAAAATTACACTTTAGGGCCTTTAGCTTTAACACACCTCATGTTCTTGCTATTTTTAGCATCCAGGGTAACCAGTAGGATGCCTCTTTGAGGTTCAGAATGAGACTGGAGTTATGTTTGTAACTTGATCAGGCTTAAGGAATGCAACCCAGACAGAGCAAGCAGTGCAGGGGAGGGGCAACAAAGCTTCGGTAGCCGGCCCTTCCTTTTGGCCTGAGACCTAAGTTGGAGGGATGCAAACGACTGCAGGGGCTCTTGTGTTGAAGGCAGCTGCACAGCCCAAGGCATGTTCTTCAGAGGCCACAGAAGTGGTAGGCAGACAAGCATGATCAAGTTAAAGAAGTCTGATCAGGCAAAGCTTGCCAGACTCCATCTGGCAAGTGAAAACACAGATTTGTACAGAGCTAAAATAGTTCTTGGAGATAAGTTTATTCAGAAGCCCAACAAGTCTGGGAACAAGAAACATGGAACTAGTGCTTTTTTCGGGAGGTTTTTATACCCCTAAAAAGAGCAGGACACTATTTCAGGGTCCCAAACAAACAGGCTATGCATTCAAGACAAGCTGAGGCCTAGCTGGATAGTAAAGGATGAGTTAGGATTCCTGGGAAAACTAACAAGTCTTAGTAAAAGCAGAAGCTCAATGTTATTAACTTGGATGTTAGGAGTGCTATAACTAAGATCATACAGATGCCCAGGACCTCCTCTGAGATCTTCTAGATTCTGGGACTTGTTGGCTAAGTGATTAACTAGAGTCGGTCCTGCATATGAGGCCCAAGATTACCTCCAGCTTCTGGGAACTGGGGAAGACAAAAGCTGGATAAGTGAGGCAGGAACTGGCATCTGATAGTCCCTTGCCCTTGCAGAGTGTGGTCAGGAACCAATACCACCAGCACCCCTGGAAGCTCATTAGAAATGCAAAATCTTGAGCCTCACTTTAGACCCACTGAATCAGAATATGCATTTTGATTGCACGTTCTAAAATGTATGCACTTTCAAGTTTGAGAAACACTGGTCTAGACTGGTGCTACCAATGCACTTATACTCTAATGATCACTCTCCAAGAAGTATTCTATTGCCAGTTCATATAGTGGGCTTCCCAGGTAACCTCTGATTTCTTTTGGTCCCACCCAAGTTAAATATCAGAACTGAAAGGAAACTAGACTACCTAAGCAACATTCTCATTTTACAGATGAGAAACAAAGTTCCATAGGGGTAAAATAATCAATGTCACAACTCATTAGTGACAAAAAATAAGAATGCAAGCCTAGGTCTTTTCATTTTGAATATTAATTTCTACATAAAATGTGTATAACTAACTGCCTAACTGCTTACTAATTAATAAAGCATTTATTGAATGCATACTGTGTGCCGAGCATTTTGTTTGGTGATTAAGATATCAAGATGAGGAAATTACAAATCAGCTCGAGCTAATGGAAGTGGAAAGTAGATTCTTCTTTCACTGTTCCTGGGCTGTAAGGACAAGACAATTTTTTTAAAAAGTGAAGTATAATTGATTTCTAATATTATGTTAGTTTCAGCATAATGATTTCATATTTTTATACATACATCACAAAATAATCACCATGAAAAGTCTAGTTACCACCTTTCACCATACAAAGTTGTTACAATATGATTGACTATATTTCTTATGTTGTATATTATATCCCTGTGACTTATTTATTTTGTAACTGAAAGTTTGTAGCTGTTAATCTCCTTCAACTATTTCACTCATCCCCTAACTGCTCTCCCCTCTGAGGACCAAAAGTTTATTCTCTGTATCTATGAATCTGTTTCTGTTTTGTTATATTTCATCATGTTTTTTAGATTCCACATATAAATGAAATCTTGTCGTATTTGTCTTTCTCCACCTGACTTATTTCACTTAGCATAATACCCTCTAGGTCTATCCATGTTGTCCAAAATGGCAAGATCTCAGTATTTTTATGGCTGAGAAATATATAATTTTCATTGGCATATATATATATTTTAATTTGAATTAGTGTTTTTTGCAGAGGTGGGGTTGTTGGATCCTATGGTAGATCTTGCTTTAATTAACTTTTTTTTCTATAGTGGCTGTACCAGTTTACCTTTCTACCAGCAGTGCTTCAGAGCTCCCTTTTGTCCACCTCCTCATCAAACTTGCTGTTTGTTGTCTTTTTTATGACAGCTGCCCCTTAGGTGTGAGGTGACATCCCTCTGTGGTTTCGTTTGCATTTCCCTCATGATTTGTGCTGAGCAGTTTTTCATGCGCCTGCTGACCATCAGTGTGTCTTCTTTGGAAGAATGTCTGATGTCCTTTCAGATGTCCAGTTTTTAACCAGTTTTGCTAATTTGTTGCTTTTTTTTGAGGTTGAGTTGCCTGAGTTCTTTCTATAGTTTGAATACTAATGTCTTACCGGATATATAATTTGCCAGATTCAAAAAAATATTGCTAAGGCCAATATCAAAGAGCATATTACCTGTGTTTTCTTCTAGAAGCTTTATGGTTTCAGGTCTTACATTTAAATCTTTAATCCACTTGAGTTTGAGTTTATTTGTATATATAATGTGAGAGTAGTCCAGTTTAATTCTTTTGCATGTAGTTGTCCAGTTTTCTGAACACCATTTATTGAAGAAGTAGTCTTTTTCCCACTGTATATCTTTGCCTTCTGTTTTTGATTAATTAACTGAATAGGTGTGGGTTTATATCTGGGCTCTCTATTCTGTTCCATTGATCTAGGTGTCTGTTTTTGTGCCAGTACCATTCTGTGTTGATTGATATAGCTTTGTAGTAGGATTTGAAATCAGGGAGTATGATATCTCCAGCTTTGTTCTTATTTATCAAGATTCAGTTCAGTTGCTCATTCCTGTCCAATTCTTTGCAGTCTCATGGACTGCAGCATGCTAGGCTTCCCTGTACATCACCAACTCCCAAAGGCTACTCAAACTCATGTCCATCACGTCGGTGATGCTATCCAACCATCTCATCCCCTGGCATCCCCCTCTTCTCCTGCCTTCAATCTTTCCCAGCATCAGGGTCTTTTCCAGTGAGTCAGGTCTTTGCATCAGGTGGCCAGAGTATAGGAGTTTCAGCTTCAGCATCAGTCCTTCCAGTGAATATTCAGGACTGATTTCCTTTAGGATGGACTGGTTGGATCTCCTTTCAGTTCAAGGGACTCTCAAGACTATTCTGCAACACCACAGTTCAAAATCATCAGTTCTTCGACACTCAGCTTCCTTTATAGTCCAACTCTCACATCTATACATGACTACTGGAAAAACCATGGCTTTTACTAGATGGACCTTTGTTGGTAAAGTTATGTCTCTGCTTTTTAATATTCTGTCTAGGTTGGTCATAGCTTTTCTTCCAAGGAGCAAGTGTCTTTTAATTTCATGGCTGTAGTCACCATCTGCAGTGATTTTGGAGCCCCCGAAGAATAAAATCTTTCCCTGTTTCCATTGTTTCCCCATTTGTCCTAGTTCTGTGAAAAATTCCATTTGTATTTCAATAGAGATTACATTGAATCTGTAGGTTCTTGGGTAATATGGTCATTTTAACAGTTTTAATTCTTCCAGTTCATGAATACAGTTTATCTCTCCATTTGTTTCTGTTGTTTTCAGTTTCTTTTTATCAATATCTTATAGTTTTCTGAGTACAGGTCTTTCTTTTACCTTCTTGGTTAGATCTGTTCCTAGGTATTTTATTCTTTTTGATGAAATTGTAAATGGGATTCTTTGCTCCTTCTGATAGCTCATTGTTAGCATATAGAGATGCAACATATTTCTGTATATTAACTTTGTATTCTGAAACTTCATCGAACTTCATTTGTATTAGTTCTAATAGTTTTTCTTGTGGTGTCTTTGGGATTTCTATATATAGTATCATGTCATCTTCAGACAGTGGCAGTTTTACTTCTTTCTCTAAAATTTGGATACCATTTATCTTTTTTTCTTGTCTGATTGCTATGCCTAGGACTTCAAACACTATGTTAAATAAAAGTGGTCACAGTGGGCATTCTTGTCTTATTCCTGAACTTAGAGAAAAAGCATGATGTTCGTTTTAAGTTTGTCATATTTGGCTTTTATTGTGTTGTTGAGGTATGTTCTCTTTTATACTCATGCTGTTGAAGTTCTGTTTTCATCATAAATGGATGCTGACTTTGTCAGAAACTTTTTGTGCATCTATTGAGATAATCATGTAATTTTTATTCTTCAATCTGTTAATGTGGTGCATCACATTGATTGATTTGCAGATACTGAGTCATCTTGCATCCTGAGATAAATCTCAGTTGATCATGATGTATGCACAAGACAATTTTAAATATTCCTCAGTGTTTGTGAAAAAATCACATGACTATTTTTTTTTTCATTGAAAACGTCTTTTCAGAAGTGAATAAGGAAGCATTAGAAAATTTTTCATGGGTGTATTACCTCCTGAAAAATCTAGTCCTGGGTATGCAAGGTGATATAACTTATCCCTGAGGGTAAAGACAAGTTGGGAATAGAACTAAGCACTATTCTCAACTGAAAACTAAGTGGATTAGATGAGGACAGGCTGGGGGATCAGATGGGAAGCTGGTTTGGGATTAGCAGCAGATCTAAGAGAATATGGAAAGTGAGGTATCCAGGTCAGGTAAGGAGCCAGGGATGATCATGGGGCTACAAATGACAACAATAATGCTCTAAATACTGCTTAAAGTAATTCACATTTACTCAGTCCTCACATTGATCCATTGGATGAAGAGTACCATATCTTCTGCTTTACAAATGAGAACACAGAGGCATAATGTAATAATTTTCCCAAGATCACACAGCCAGTAAGTGGTGGAGGCAAACCCAGGCACCCTGGCTCCAGAGCTCAGGCTCACAACAACTCTGTGAGTTTAGTGCTTTATTATTTAATTACAGCCCTATTTTATTCAAGTTAATTTTGACTTCAGGCATTTATACTTTGAATCCAATTATCTATGCCAGTCTTCAGTTAAGTTCAGTTAAGGAAGGCTTTAAATTGTGTTGCAAAACCATTGACAGGTATCAGTTTTAGGAGGGAGAGCATCATTTTCATAATCAGGAGTTAAATATAAAGCATGATTTCTATTTAAAATTTTCAACTTTTGAAATTTGATTTCAAATTTGGAATTTGATTAGTTCTTAGCAGATTAATGGAAGTTTCAGAAGTATAAAGATACTAACACGTACCAGGTATGTGGCTGAGCTGCTTGCTGTGCGTCTGGAACTGTCACACCATTGTTCTGCAGCTACACTCCAATATATGATAAAAAGTTAAAAGGAAAAAATGCATCAGATGCTGTAAGCACTGCTAAAAAAGTACAAGGTGTGACTCCCGTCCTCAGAGATTTTATATGCTAGCCTGGGAGTCAAGGTTAGCAAACACAGACTAAGAGCAAACACCATGAAGCACTGTGAGATCTTGAGCTCATCTCTCTGGGATTCATTTCATTTTCCTTCCAGAAACGTTTCGTCAAATTTTCCAAAGTTTGAAAAGTCAAATATTTTTAATGAGTAAAAAGGAACAATTCTCTGTCTAGCTCTCCTTCTCCCTGAATCTCTCTCCTTAGATGTAATTGCCTCAAACTCTTTCAACTGTTTTTGTTTGGTTGTTTTTCTTTCTCCTGTTTAACTAAATTATGTGCCCAGGTGATGATTTCTCAAGTGATCAGCCTTACACGCTCTTCTCTGCACATTCTCCTAACTGAGTCCTGTCACAATTCTTAAACCATAGTCAGTGTTTAGATTATGACCATGTAAATATCACTCACTGCTGAGCCAAATAAGGTACTATTTCCTTTCTTGTCTTCTTTCCTGCAGGGGGTGGTGGGGGGAACCGCCCCACTTTTGTTTCACTTAGTATTCTCTGGATTTTAGAATCTCTTATTCTTCCTAAGGTTTCAGATAACTATACAGTCCTTCTCCATGTGGACAAACTCATCAGCTTGTCTCTTAGTTCCTTTTTTCTTTCCTTCAGAGACATGCTTCAAACTGGACCAATTACTTTCATGGCTCAGATATCATCTTCAGAGCCCATTCTCCATCCTCCTAATAATTCCTTCCTCTCTGAGTTGGATTCCCTCACTCCCATGTTCCTCTCTGTCTTGGCTTGCTCTCTCGTATTAAATGAACACATCTTCCATCTTCCCGAGGAAGAGTGTACTGGAGGTTCTGGTAATTCAGAGCTCACCAGACTCCACAAATTGCATCCATGGAAGGCTCTAGTAAAGAATAAAGCATGGCAGGATGAAGAAAGCACAGATGACCATTAGAGAGACTCAGGTACCCTGGAGGAGCTGCCTGGTTCCTCTCTCAGTTACTCGGGACACACGCTATCTATGGGTCATGAACCACTGAAATATGGTGAGATAATGTTGGCTTCAAGAGAGCTGCTGTCTTAGTTGGGAGGAATCTTTCATAAGTCTCTGATCATGTAGTCAAAGCCAGACTGTGGGGCCAGACTCAATGAGAGAAGTGATGATAACAGTAGACTCCAGATATAAGTAATCAACATGTGTATTTTCTACAAAACAAAAACAAAAACACTCTGGTAAGCTGGCACAGGCAGCCTCCTGGGTGTGTTTCACACCCCAAAACAGAGCTATGTTAATTACTTGCTAGTACGTTCCCTTCAGCTTTGGTCAGGAACAATTCCATGATTTCAGTCCTCTGAGATGATTACTAAGGTGGCGATGGATTGACATTATTCCTGCACTGACATGGGAAGTAAAGAGACCTTATATACCTGACAAAAGGTCATCATTTTAATACTTAATTCACTGTTGTCTCGGCATAGAATTCTAGGTTGAAAACTATTTTCCCTCAAAATATAGGAGGCACTCACTTCTCATTGTCTCTAGGAATTCTGCTTTGCTGTTCAGAGTTCTGTTCCCATTCTGATTCCAAGTTGTTTATCTGTGATGTCTTTCCTCTGCAAACTCTGGGGATCTCCCTCTGTCCCGTGTTGTAACGTTGCATGGTGCACCTTGGTGTGGGTATTGTTTTGGATCCGTAGGGTGCCTCTTTCAGTATATGACGTTTATCCTTCAGTTCATGTAGATTTGTTTCTTAGATAATTTGCTCCCTAATGATCTCTGCACTTTTTGGAATTTCTGTTTTTCAGATATTGAACCTATTAGATTGAGTGTTTACTTTTCTCATCTTCCCTCGCTCCCGGCCATTTATGTTTTTAAATTTAGGTTTATTTGGGGGGAGATATATTTAACTTTGTATTTCAGTAATCTTTTATTGATTAGTTATGATCATATTTTTTTTTTAATTTAAGAGTACTTATTCTCTGTTCCATTTTAATGGCATTGTGTTCTTATTTTGTAGATGCAGCATTGGCCTTTTTCTGTCTGAGGATATTAATTATGGTTTCATTGACATTTTCTTCTGCTCTCTGTGCTGTGTCTGATTCTCCAAGTCCCTTTCTTACATTTCTTACATTAGTTCATTTCATGTCTGGTGACCCTTGGCTGTTCACTCATGTTTGAGAAAATGAGAATCATATTTAGTCAGGCTTATGGACTTTTGGCCTCACTGCAGTGTAACTGAGCTAGCAGTTTCATTGGAGGGTCCTGAAGTTAGTATCTGAAGTTCTCTTCTCTTCATCTGGTAAATTTTTCCCAAGAGGATCTTTTAGATTCCTGCTTGGTTTTCTACATCCTGGGTAGGGGCTAGAGTGGGATAAAGGGATGCCTCTTGTTCAGAATACGGACTTTCACTTATCAGTGTTTTCAATTCAGCATTTCATTCCTGGGCTGATGTCCTTCCTAAGAATAGATCTTCTTTTTCTAAATTTTTATTGGAGGATAATTGATTTACAGTATTGTGTTGGTTTCTGCCATACAGCAACATGAATCAGCCATGAGTATACATGTGTCTCCCCACTCTAGAACCTCCCTCCCACCCCGCTCCACCCCTCCAGGCTGTCACAGAGAGGCTGGTTTCAGCTCCCTGAATCACAGAGCAAATTCCTCCTGGCTGTCTTTTTTACATATGGTAATTTGTATGTTTCAGTGCTACTCTGAGTTCCCCACCCTCTCCTTCCCTCACTGTGTCCACAACTGTGTTCTCTATGTCTGCATCTCATAGATCTTCTTTGATTTAACCTCAACAGAGAGAGAAGTTCGGCGGGCGTAGAAGAGGCAGAGAAGGAGGAGGGGAGTCTCCTGGTTGCAAGGGCTCAGAGCAGGGATGGGAGGGAGGTTATTCCTGAGGCTGTTGAGGCTCTTGGTCATGCTTGTCCTTGGCAGCCATGCTGAGGCCAGGTGGGATGCCGCCTTTCCTCTCTGCTGACTCAGCTATGCTCTTCCAGGTGCTTTCACGGCGTTGCTTCCGTCTGTCGTCTACTTCATTTACTCTTTTGTTCCTGTCTTTGTGAATTTATGCCTTTAAGAAATTTTTTTATTCTTAATTCATATTGGGAGACTGCAGGATCTTAGCTTCCTGACCCCTCATAGGGATCGAACCTATGCCACCTGGGGTAGAAGTGCAGAATTCTAACCACTGGACTGCCAGGGAGTCCCCACATCCCTTTACTCTCACTTTAGTTTGACTTGAGAGGAACCAGAGATAAATGAATGCACTTAATTAGTCAATTTTGATCATCAACTCTGGGGCGCAGCTTTCTTACATCTAAAATGAAGGACTTAGAGCAGACCACCTCTAAGTTTCTCTGAATCTCAAATTCTGTGAATTCATTATAAAGAGGTGCCATAGAGTGTAGGACTGACTAAGAACTGTCAAGAATTCAAACATTAGGTAAATTACTAAAGCATGAGTCATCAGGTGAAGTTTCATCTTAGAGGTGGGGGCTGAAAAGTTGTGTGTGGATTGCATGCATAAAGGGAATAAGAAGGAACTCACCTGAGTGCACAAAAGTAGTCAAAACCACCGATGGGGAAGGGGCGTATTGAGAAGGAGCAGGAAACCAAGTTGGATATTCACCAGGTGTACATTAGAACTTGTTGCAGAGGACCTTCAAAGGCTAAAATTCAAACTTAACTGCAGGAAGAAGTGTCAGTCTTCAAAAATAATATAATCTTAGTTCCAACTAGCATTTATTTTCATCTCATAACCTTTGCACAATTCTTATTCATATCATTTCTCTTTAAAGTGAATTGGGGGGAAAAGCCTCATTTTTTCTCTTTCAAAGAAAAACCTTTTAAAGTATAATGAAATTGTTTTGAGAACCAATGCTGTAGTTTTTGAGGTGGAGTGTAATTTTGATGTCACATTTGAGATGTTTTTTCATTTTCTTACAGGTTTTATTGTTGTATGCATATAATATGAAGCCTCTGAATATTTCTGATGTTGCATCTACTGCTTGCAACAATGTGTATGTAGGCTCTTTCTGGGTTCCACTAAAAAGGCAAGTAAAGATGGATTATCTGCAATTCTAACCCTCTTTGCTGATGTTTTCATAAGGTTGGCTGTCTCAGTAATATACAAGGTAAATCCAGGAGAACTTTTGGAAGACATTTTTAGAAGAATCTTCCTTTTACTTAGAGAAGTATGATATTGCAGTGGTTAAGAGCTTGAGCTCTGACTTCAGTCTGGTTTGGTCCACATGCCAGTGGCCTTCCCTATCCCAGTATCCTTGACCAAGCTACTTAACCTCTGTGTGCCTCAGTCTCCTTATCAATAAAATAGGGATAATAATAGGACCCGGAGTATTTTGGATATTTTGTTGGAGTATTGTCCTAGTATTGATGGCTCAGAAGGTAAAGAATTCACCTGCAATGTGGGAGACCTGGGTTTGATCCCTGGGTTGGGAAGATCCCCTGGAGGAGGGCATGGCAGCCCACTCTAGTATCCTAGCCTGGAGAATCCCCATGGACAGAGGAGCCTGGCGGGCTGCAGTCCATGGGGTCCCAGAGAGTCAGACACGACTGAGCAACTCAGCACAGCAAATTATTGGAGTAACAGTTCCTAGTACTTCATAAACAGATCACAGAGAGTACAAAGATATTGTCTGTACTATATTTTGCCTGTAGTTTAGGGCATGTTTTAAAAATAACTTAATGTGACTCTGTATTAAGTTGTAATTAAGCCCAAACTCCATCCCCATCCTGGCCTCATCCTTCCCTCTCTGCCCAGTCCTATATGTTGGCCAATCCTATCTGTTCCCCCATCAAAAGTCTCTGCATCAACCACACTGTTTACCTACCTCTTCATCCAACAGTGAATGGAGACTCTTCACTTTCGCTCATGCCTGGGTTCTGTCTTCTGATTTCACCCTATTCAATTCCTTGTTTGTTTTCAGTGTTTTTCTTTGCTTAGTTAATTTAGTTGTGATTCCACTATTTGTTACTCTTGTGACCCTAATCCTAACCCATTCCATTTCCTCATTTCTGAGATGGATATAATACTTTGCCTACCTTTGGGAGTTATTGTTGGGATCAAGACAGACAGTATATGCATATGCGTTGCATGCATGTATAATATATGCATATACTTTGCAAAACCAAAAGCACCGGGCAAATGTCAAGTCTCTTCACAGCCTCCTGCACCTGTCGGCCTCAGCTCTTTCCCCTGTTTGGCACCTACTAAGTGCTCAGTGAACAGAGACTTGGTGCTTCTCCGTCCTTCTGAGGAGAGTCTGGTTCCTGCTCCCTGATTTCCATTTGGAAGGACTTCCTGGCCTCACCATGAAAGGGAATAAAACAAGAGATGTTTTAAGAGCTGTCATACTTTGAATTATTCAGTCAACTTTCTTTGCCTGCTTTAGGTTTTTCAGTGAAATGGCAGAAAATCTTAGACATCAGACTATACTGGCACCACTAAGCCACAACGTGGGGAAATCATGCTCCTGCCTTTGTTGTTGTTCAGTCACTGTCATGCCCAATTCTGCTCTTACCTCGTACATCCAAAATGGAGCAGGATTTATTTTTCAGAACCGCTTGATGAAAAAGATTATAATTTCTGCAGAACAGAATGTAATGAAACTGACAGGATTCTTTCTTTTTTTTAACTACAAAACACTCTTGATTTTGGTGTGTTTATGATCAACAGTAGGGTGACTAAAGTTAGGGACACGCCCCTGTCACTCAGGCTCTTATCGGGGAAGGTACCTGACAAGTGTTCATCAGATCCATACAGTAAAAATAGACTATTTCTCTCACCCAGGGTGGAGTTCCTTGTGTTCCTATGAGGGTCAAGATAAGGGCAATCTATAGGGAGCTGCTCTCATTAACCATCCTTTAGAAGGCAAAGTAAGAGGATGCGGTGGAAAACTGGAGGAATGATGTTGCTGCATTTGTTCCTGATGTCATTTTGGTTTTTTGCATCATCTACTTCTTTTACATGAAAATTCCCCTCCATCCCTGGATGGAGACCTGTGGATCCGTGCACATTTATGCACGCACCTGTTCTCTGCACGCCTGCATCCTCGAGTCCCTGGGAGCCCTGCAGGTGGCTGTTTGCCTCCTTTCACTGTTTCAGTGCTTTCCCAGCTTCTGACCTCACTGACTACTTAACCCCTGCCTTCGCACCTCCACAAGTCACTGGACAGTGACTCCAGAAGCTTTCTGGCCTCAGTGTAGTTACCACTTTGTCCTCTGCCCTGACCCTTGGCTTTTGCCCTTCCTTCATTCTTGACTCTTCTCCCGAACCCCGCCTCCCCACACAGTGCTCGTCACTGTGCGGGCTCCTTGATTGGTCTCTTAGAGCCGTGGCTAAAGGGTCCTAATCCTTGGCTTCAGACCAGCCGGCCAGTCAGAGATGGTACTGAGTTTAAGCAGAGTGGATCTTTTGTCACTACCTGGTGTTTCTTTGCCCATGTAGATATTTATTTCCTTTATTTTCATCTTAAGCATCATTTTGGCCGTCTACATTTCTTTTCTCACCATGCCTCTGTGCTTGTGCTGCTATGCTTAGTCATGTCCATCTCCTTGCAACCCCATGGACTATAGCCCGCCAGGTTCCTCTGTCCATGGAATTTTCCAGGCAAGAATACTGGAGTGGTTGCCATTTCCTCCTCCAGGGAATCTCTATTATGCCTTTGTCAGTTTATAAATCTGACTGGGTGTATAACTAAATCATAAACATTATACAGATGAGAATCACGTCTCTTGGCTCATGTCTCTTGAATGAAGGAATAATTGAATGAATGATGTTTGGCGGGGGGGTTGCCAGAAATCTAAGTGTTAAATAACTAAGGATTTATTTTACACAGATTATTGGTTCTGGGAATAAATGAATGCCTTTCTTAACTTTTCAAATAAAATGCATATGTATTTGTTATTTTTAGAGTTATTTCAGTTCATGAGAAACTATCTAATCTTGCACAAATTGCTGAAATATCATTGCCAACAACTCCTAAAGTTACTTCCAATGAAAATTTACGTGAAGTAGAGGAAACAGAAGAGCAATCAGTTGATGCAGAAATGGAAGTAAGTTAATGGAAAATTATATTGCAGGATGGATGCCATTATCCATAATCATTTAAATTATTTTTTACTTTGTCAGGGCAGAACTAAACGTAGATAACTAAACGTTATTTACGTAACTAAATATAGATCATGTGGTTCTTCTGGCCTTTACTTTCTCTACTTAGAGAACCAAATATGACCCAACTTTTGGACACATAAGTAATGTTTTCTTCAAAGCTCTTCTAATACTAAGAATCAGATGGTAATGAAAACAGAGCCCACCTAGAGAAGTTATTCAGATATCACTGTGGCTCCTAAGAAACAATGCTCTGTAGCTTTATAGTGTTACTTTTAATTTTTCACTCTCAGTCTAATATTTGAGCATTTTTATTATTCAAATAATATGTGAAGAAAAATGGGAAAATATAGATAAGCATATATCTTTCAGACTTTTTCTGCACATCTGTATTTTTCTAACCAGAAAAAAAGGCATATTATATTAACGTTATGGTGTGTTATTCATCTGATTACAGAGTTGAGTGGTTTTGTGATGACTGATGTTCATGTTTTGGAGGAAAGGCTTATTTCTCTTCTATTCCTTATGTGTTCTAAACCCACTGAGAAATGCAACACAGGAAACAGATACTGTGTATGGAGATGTCAAAACATCAGCACCGTTGCTGATAAAACTGATTAGCAAACATGGCATTGGATCTGTGGCCAAATAAGCTTATTGCCATTCCACCCCTGAATTAGCCAGACTTGCCCACCTAGTCACACAATTATCTAGCATACTTTTGTGACCATAGGATTTCCACCACTCCCCTCCTGCCCCAGAAGGCTGACCACATGGAGAAGCAGAGGATAATAGTCCTATAGGCAGGGTACCTCCAAAAATGTAAGCAAAGATCACCTTGATGGGGCTGAGCCTAGCACACTCTTGCTTTTCTCAGACTCATCACTCAGATAAGTGACTCTGCTCTTCTGGCTAGGTCTGAAAGAAGCGCCAAGTGTCCTTCCTTCTCAGGAGTGGAGTGGAAGTTCCTCATCCTCCTTGGAAAAATGAGAGAAGCAGAGAATGTGTGTCCTCCCCTAACCACTTGCTCTTTGAAGTTCCATTTGTACAGTCATCCAGTTCCTTGAGCTATATGTTCCCTAGTTACTGCAGCAAATTTTTTGGAAAAAAAAAATCAAATAGATGGACAAGGTTTAAAATGAAAAGGGACGGTCTCCTGCCCAACCTGTCCACAACCTGCAGTCCTGCAAGCAGTCCACTTGCAACTCTTTCAGTTGTTCCTTTTGTTATTTAGTTCCAAGTCTATAAATAATTTGCAGAATCAGTTGCAAAAAACAAGGCAACCAACACAACTTCAAATCCAAGTGAGTCCACTGGGCTCTGTGGCTCCTGACACCAGCCTCCAGGCTGGCAGAATGTCCATTCTCTAGAGCATCTCCAGGCACTGGGCTGTGGCGAAGGAAGGGAACACATCATAGCCTGGCTCTGCACGTTTCCATCATGTCACTTCCTCTCACGTGTCTTTGGATGAATAAGTCACAAGCCATGCCAACAATTCTGCTACCAACTTGGCAAGAGGAAAGCCAGAAAAGCTGATGAATAATGCTAATGAGAGCCCAAAATAATTAGTTTTCTCCCTTGATGTATCAATTTCACATAGTATCTATTGATTTTACTATGATGTGTAAGGACTTGAATCCCTGCTACTTCTCAACTGTTCTTTTCCCCTTCCTTTCTAAATATGGTTATATCACAGAATTTAATTAAGCCAGCATTCAGTGTTTACATTATTATAACCCTCTAAACGGCGTTCACCATTTAGAGGGTACTGTGGTTATTTTCCTTTCCTGTAGAGGGTTTGATTTTTCCTCTATCTGTCTTTTTTCTTAGCTTCTCTCTGATCATTACATGAGATCTGTCATGTTCATCCATAAATTTTCTTACCCAAGCATAAATGCCTATGTCTCAACTCTTCTTTCCCTTCCTGGAGGCCCCTCTCTGACTCTGGGTAAGGACTGGTCACCCCCAATGCCGGCAGCACAGCTCTAATTCTCGGACCTCCCTCTGCTGCTTTTCTGTTTGAATTCCCAGCCACTTGGGCCCCCTATATGTTTTACTTCTCCGTTAGCTTTTAGGATCTTTCGTTTATTTTTGAACTGCTTAATCTTTTTTTTAAATCACTTTTTGCTAATTTGATATTTAATTGGTTATCAATAAGAAAACATTTTTAATTCTTAAAGAGTATTATTGGCATGGGCTCTCTTGGTTTTCTTGTTTACCTCATCTTCACACCAATTATGGGAAAGTGCAAAATCTAGCAGCTCTCCTGATCTTCGGGATACACATGTGGGTGTTTTTCAGTCTAAGTTTACTGACGGAGTGAATGAGTGCAGTTTTCATTGCTGTGAAACCACCAGTCCAGCTGTAAGAGGATTATCAGGCAAGAACAGTTCGTCTTTGCAAAGAAACAACTTTCCAGAGTTTGCATCAGCTGTGCCCTGTGCCTACATTTATCGTAGAACTGGTAGCTTAGAATTTTAGCTGCACGTCCTTTACAGGTCCTCAAATGTTATGATACAAATTACCAGATGTTTAATGATACCAGTACTATCCTGAGTCCTTACAATAAATCTCCTGGTAGATCAGACACCTCAAGCTCATGAGATTCATATATGTAATTCTTTTCCTAAAGTGCATTGTTGCCCTTTCACATCTGTTTTCAAGAACTCATTTTTAAAATTCTTTCATAAATCTCTTCGATCGTAGTTTTTTAGTCACAGACCAAACTTAACAGGTTGCTGTCCCTGAGCCATAGCCCAGACTACTCTTTGCTGAAATTGTCCTTGAATCCATTATTATACAGTTCATAAAAGGAGAGTGATTGTGTTTCTCCTGAACCCATTTGCCTTCCCAGCTGACACTGTCTGAGACGGGAGATTGAGCGTCCATAAGAGTAAGGATTCTCGGTTGTGCTCTGACACTCAGCTTTACTACCAAGGGTTAGTCACCTAACCTTCCCTGGGGACTAGTTTTCTCCTTGTCCCTCACCATGATCTTCTCACTCAGACAACGCTGAGATGAAGAGATGGATCCTTGGTGAGAATGAGTCATCAGAATTTCCCTGGGAGTCAGATGTCGGTATCAAGCTCATCCCCACGAGCCCAGCTCCTGAGTCAAGGAGTTGACTATGAATACAAACAAGTTACGAATAAACAGGGAAAGTGGGCGCATTTGGCAGGCAGAAGGAAGAATCCAGATCCCCACCTTGCCTGAGTCAAGCTTTGCATCTTGCTTTCATGTCCTGACTAGAGTGATATATATGAGTGGCTCAGTTCTTGAGAAGAATAAATTCCTTTCAGCCCTGTTGTTCTCCTCTGTATTTTTGAGTTTGTTGTATTCTCCAACTTAAAAATGTTTCTTCAACTTTAATTAGGGCATTTTAAGATGTGTTCCAGATTCTGGTAGTTATTTATATATACAGGAATGTCACAAAATGAGGAAAAAACTAATATTTTTAGTGCAGGTGAATTAGCAAACAAATTAATTCACAACATTTGAAAGTTGTGAAAGATAACGTTTTCTTTTTTCCAATATGCTAACCAACATGTAAGGGAAAAAAGCACTTAGGTTCTGGGTTATATCAAATAAATTCCATTGACTAAAATCTGCTGGTTCGTTGTCATGACAACCTTCACTTGGAGCTAATTAGAATTTAACTAGGACACTTGAAGAGATCGATTCTGGTTGGGAATTGGACAGGATTTCATAACCTCTATAATCTAATATATTTACTTCTATCACAGTATAGATTTTTGGTGGGTTGTTAAACATAAAGGTTCAGAAAATGTGCCTTTGGTTGATATGGGAGGCAGTGAATCTTGTTGATATGGGAGGTAGTGAATCTGGTTGATATGGGCGGTAGTGAATCTTGTTATATTTCTCATTCCCTTCCTTTTTTTTTTCTTTTTTCCCCTCCAAATCCCTATGGTCTACAATAAGCCAAAAACTTGAGAACACAGATATAAATTTAAGATGTTTTGGGAGGGCTACAGAACAGGTGTTCCAGTCACTTCTGGCTTGAAAACATGTCTTTCTTCCAAAATGAACAACACTGGCTCTGAATCACTGGGTTATTTTAACCTGTCATTCTTTGCTTTATGGGGTATCTTCAGAGCATATCAGGTGCTTTAAGGCATATGAAAGATACAAACCATTCTGATTGTAAGACAAATAGCTTTTTGGAATGATAACAACATAGTGACACAAAAAGCCTAAAATAATATTTACCAGGTCATCTAAAATGAGTTTAGTAAACATGTGTGGGACACCTGATAGTATAAGGCAATTAAAGTTAGTTCACATATCCCCAATATCAAAGTACTGAAAACATAGAACAAAATACAATTAAGCATTAGCATGAATTAACACATTATTTTTGAGAAACTGGTATGTGCAAAAATTTTCTAGGCTTGAGAAGATAAGAACATACTGAAATCAGTACAATGAAGTCCCTGTCAGGAGGAGCTTAATCACTGGATGAGTATGGTCATAGGTACCCAGATGTTGTTCGTAATGAGCCCAGCTGCCTGGTGGCCCTTAGCAAGCAAAGTCTGCCATTCAAAGAAACATAAATTTAATATTCAAAACAGTTGAAAATGCATCTAAATCTTTATGGAGCCTCTCATAAGGACATCCGAGAGGGAATCCTTTCGTGTAACTTCTTTTAAATCTCCTTTTCCCAACTGCCTTGTTCTTCGTGCCTCTCTGGCATCCGTGGCTGCTCTCTAACCTCTGAACCTTTCCCTCCAGCCCAGGTGGCGCTAGTGGTAAAGAATCCACCTGCTAATGCTGGATATGGGAGATGTGGGTTCAATCCCTGGGCCGGGAAGATCCCCTGGAGTTGGAAATGGCAACCCACTCCAGTATTCTTCCCTGGAAAATATCATGAACAGAGGAGCCTGGCTACAGTCCATGGGGTTGCAGAGAGCTGGACATAATGGAGCAACTAAGCATGTACTCCCTCCAACTCAGTCTGCATGGAGTGTTTTGCCTGCTCTCAGCTTCCCACTCTGGCTCAACTCCTGATCACTGAAGTCGCTTTGTCTCCCTGACACCTTCCCGTTTTCCTGTTTCCTCCATTCTTGGTGCTACACTTACACAAAAGGGCAAGGTTGCTAGAATCCTTCCTTCTCAATGGGGGGACTGTTGATGGCATTAGTCTATCATTTAAACAAATCTCATTCCCATAGATGTGTGTGTGTGTGTGTGTGTGTGTGTGTGTGAAAAGAGAAAACTGAACTAGACTTTGTCCTTCAGTAGCTCAGGCAGCGTTTTGTTAGCCTCTGTAGACTGAAATAAAGACCATATTTCTTTGCACCCCCAATACCCTGTGCCCCCTTACTATTGTATATTGTTTTGGCCATTATCTCTTTCTGTGTCTCCTCCTACCTCTTGCCTTTGAATTCCTTTGCTCGGGGATCTGCTTCATCTTTTGATGTTCAGTATCTTGCCCAGTAACTGACATATAGTGCCTCTTCAGTAGTTGCTCATGAAACTTCTCGTTGGAGACTATGGAGAGCACCCACTCCAGACAAGGAACCAGCAGGAGATGAGATGTGAAGTCATGGAGCTGGGTGTTATATCAGGGCGTCAGGGGCGCAGGGTGAATGCAGGACCCTGGGAAAGCAGGGCTGGGTGAGGGGTGGGGGTTGGGAAGGTGGGGGCGGCACCCAGAAGAGCGTCCCATGACCCCTCCTGAGATTTGCTAAGATAACCCTGATGGCATGTGGTGGAGGGATGCGGGAAGCAGGAGTTTGGAGGATGGAAAGCAATTTAGAATGTTTTTTTTTTTTTCTTAAAACTGGTGAATGACCATGAGAAACTTCAAAGTCAAAAAGTTGGCTCTGTTAGTTTTGAAGTAACTCAGAGGCCCTCCACTCACAGAATCAACAGATGCTCCTTCTTAATGGGGAAATGGCAAATATTGAGCAAGGGACCGTCTGTGCCCTCCTGGCCCCCTTGCCAACTGCAGCGTCCCTCTGGCAGCCTTCCCAGGAACTGATGAGCTTGGCACTTCCCTTGTCTTCGTTTCTGAGGCAGAAAGGTCATGGGAGGTCCCTCTCAGCCCAACAGCACATCAGCCAGTTTCCAACATCTGTACGTGGTCTACCTGAAATAACACCAAAGAAATAGAACGTTGTTGAGGCGAAATTTCTGTTCACTATGTGTTGAGACAGACTGTGGAAGGCATTTATCAAGAAACATGGCTGTCTCCATCTGTGATGTGAAATGTTTAATGATGCAGACAGTGTCGTTTTGCTTGATAGTTCTTGATGAAATCATGACAGCGGCCCATCACAGCTATTATTGCAGCCTTCTGTATAGAAAGAAAACACACTTTACCCAGTCCTAAGAACTCAATTAGAAACATAGAAATAGGGACAAACAAGAATATGTAAGAACACACTCCAAGATGTGTGTTGCCCAGTCTAGTAATGGGGGCGAGACTGCAAAGGTCACCATAGAGAGCTGGTGACCCCCATGAATGCTGGATGTCCTGCTGCCTTCCATCCTTTCCAGTCTCATGAATGCTGCCCTACTTCTGGTCATGATGCTTCCCGCCCAGTGTGAGACACCTCCTAGCTAATTGCTTTCTCTTATCTCTTCCTAGTCTAGTTAACCTTTAAACAGGGGCCAGATGGCCAGAATTATTAATATTTTCTTAAAGCAATCATTATCCCCTCAGTCCAGTGCCTCTCAATTTCCTAAGCAACAAAACCCAAAGTCCTTACATCTACACGCCCTGTTATGAGTATACCTCTCAGTCTTATTCCTCACCACTCTTACCACCAAGCTTCCAATACACTTCCATGGTAAAGACCATACCAGGCTCTTTATATTCCTTGAGTATCTGCTGTTACATTGCTTACATGGCTCCCTCCATCCTTGTCCCCATCCTCTGCCAGCTACTACTTTCTCACGTCTCAATTCCCTTTCTCCAGGAAATGTTCCCTGTTCCAGATACATATTACTCTCTCTTCCATCTCTAGGCTCTTATAACATGTCATAGCTACCCATGTTCTGACCGCGCTCTACTTGTCATATTATTTAGTCAAATATGAATCTATTTTTTTTTTTTTTCAGTTCTTATACACTTTTGTGAGGACAGGGTCTGTTTCTTTATCTTTGTGTTCCACACTGCCTAGTAGAATGCCTCAGATATATTTGTTAAAGTGAATAGAATTAGCTATAGCTTTGGAACTCCAAATTTTGATCTTTTCTATGTTTGTGCATTTGTTAAAACTTTAATATGAGTTCAGTTGTTTCTTTATCTTAAGGCTTTTAGCCAGCCTTGATGAGCGCTAATTTAAAAATGAATGCACTTTGATCATTTTCATATTTCTGGATGTTAGCACATGTATGTACTAATAGTACTGAAATAAAAGCAAGCTGTTGAAAGATGTGAGCAACACTGTGAGAACAGCATAGTTTATCTCTGACAGTCTTATGATCATGAATCCTTTAGTTGTAAGTAAAGAAAAACTATCAGTACTTACACTAACCCAAATGAAGTAGGTTTGGTAAGGAGGCAGTGTTTGGCAGGGCATGGTCAGTAAGCTCTTGCATAACCAAGGACCAGGGACCAAACACAGAAGATGAAACTTGGAGAGTCAGGAGCCAAGAGTGCACACGGCCCCACTGGGGGCGTAAGTTCTCCTTGATCTGTTTCCTCCTCCTCCTCCTTACACATCTGGTCCTGGGGCTGCTTTCTCCTGCTCCTACTGGGACCTCAGCTCATGCAGCCAGCACTGCTGACAGCTCTCGTCTGTCGTCTTTCCTTATGTAAAATCCCAATGGTGGAGAATCTGATGGGTTCAACCCTGCCTACAGGTTGATCTCTCTTGGGTCCAGTGTCCACCCAGAAACACAGCTGTGGCCGTACAGTAGGGGCCACAGCAGTGTCCTCAACAGTGGACTGAGGATGATACTGACTCTTCCTCTTTTTAAAAATACTCATTTATTTGTCCCTGCCAGGTCTTAGTTGCAGCACCTGGGACTTCACAGCTCAGAGTTCACGTGCCACTGCTGAGATCCTACATGCCATCACTCTCTTCCTCTTCGTTTACTCTTTCCAGTTTGTTTTTTTTTGTCAATTCCCAACTGTTCAGCTTTTCTTAAACCCTTTCTGAGATCCAACCCTCTTTATTCCAGGGCTCTCTTCTCAGAAGAAAAGTGGTCTTCCAAAATCTTATTTTGGTATAAATTCCTTTACCTGTTATTCTGTAACATGTGAATTTTAATGGTGAATTTGCAGGGGAAAAAATCCTAAAATAATGTATTATTCATCATTAAATCTTATATTTTGTGGCTATTCTGTATCTTTTCAAGTAACTGTAATTACTTTAAAGATTGTTACCTCTGAATACCTCTAAATTTCATCCTGGGAATTAGGGTTAGAGAATGATGTAGCAAAAGACAAGTGAAACAAATAATTTATAACTAAAATACCCAGTATTTTACCAATAAGATCAACCTCACTGTGTTGTCTTTTATTTCTAGAACATGATTATTGTCTGTTGCAATGAAATAGTATCTTTGTTTTTGAGTAATGAAATGGCAACTCCACTATCTGAGGTATGTATCTCTTTTAAAACTATATCTGATTCTCTCACAAGTATGTTGTTGCTATGGAAATGGAATTGCAGAAAACATCTATTATGAAAGTATCAAGGGCCTAACCCTCCTTAATTAATGTGAAAAAAGTGATAAACATGAGTTTATAACAGCATGTTATTTTGGTTAGACATATTTTTTGTTAGAAAATAAACTAGTACAGAAATTTGTGAAGAGGATAATCTTAAAATCATCTCAAACCCTCCATTTAGAGAATAACCACTATTAACATTTTGGAAAATATCTTACATATTTTTCATATATAATTAGACTTTAGAATTTTTACATCAATGGGATCATTCTGCACACACATTTTTTAACTTTTTTTTTTTAATTCAGCAATAGTGTTAACGGAGATATTTTTTGTGTAAAGTCTACTCTGTACAATTTAATGCCTGCATAATAGTTTCTTTTGTATATTGTCATATCAGGCTTTATTTATATAATTAGATCTTTATTCATAGATCTTGAAGTTGATGGATTCTAGTACATACTTATTTCACCCTTCTGTATTACCCATCCTCCAAGTTAATTGCTAGGAATAGGATTTTGGAGTAAAAAGCATATACCCATGGTCCCTGGTTTACAGTGATTCAACTTATGATTTTTTAACTTTACAATATTGTGAAAGCAATACCTATTCAGTAGAAACTGTACTTCGAATTTTGAATTTTGAACTTTTCCCAGGCTAGTGATATACAGTCTGATACTTATAATGCTTGGCAACAGCAGTGAGCCACAGCTCCCATCAACCACATGATCCCAAGAGGAAACAATCCACACATGTAACCACCATTCTGTTTTTAACTTTCAGTACAGTATGCAATAAATGTGCATAATAAGTATGCATAAGCTACTCAACACTTTATTGTAAAGTTGGCTTTGTTTTAGATGACCATGTCCCACTGCAGGCTAATGTATGCTAATGTATGTGTTTTGAGCACTTTAAAGGTGTGCGCTAGGCTAAGCTCTGATGTTTGGCAGGTTAGGTATATTAAGGATATTTTTGACTTAAAATATTTTCAACCCGCGATGGGTTTATCCATTTATAGTTTCTGTTCAGTTGCTCAGTCGTGTCCGGCTCTTTTCGACCCTATGGACTGCAGTATGCCAAACTTCCCTGTCCTTCACCAACTCCTGGAGTTTGCTCAGTTCAACTCCATTGAGGCAGTAGTGCTCTCCAACCAACTCATCCTCTGCCATCCCCTTCTCCCTCCTGTCTTCAGTCTTTCCCAGCGTTAGAGTCTTTTCTAATGAGTCAGCTGTTCGCATCAGGTGGCCAAACTATTGGAGCTTCAGCTTCAGCATCAGTCCTTCCAATGAATATTCAGGATTGATTTCCTTTAGGATTGACTGGTTTGATCTCTTTGCAGATCCATTTATTGACCCATTTATTGGGACATCACAAAGAGTCAGACACTTTTCACAACCCCTTCCTAAATCAAAAAAGACCTGTATATACCTTATTGTGGTTAACCATATATAATATAAAATTTATCATTTTAATCATTTCTAAAGTGTATTTTTTTTCCATTTATTTTTATTAGTTGGAGGCTAATTACTTTACAATATTGTAGTGGTTTTTGCCACACACTGACATGAATCAGCCATGGATTTACATGTGTTCCCCTTCCTGATCCCCCCTCCCACCTCCCTCTCCATCCCATCCCTCTGGGTCTTCCCAGTGCACCAGTCCTGAGCACTTCTCTCTATTTCATCCTTGATAGTATACTTTTTTCAATGCTATTCTCTCAGAACATCCCACCCTCGCCTTCTCCCACAGAGTCTAAAAGTCTGTTCTGTACATCTGTGTTTCTTTTTCTGTTTTGCATGTAGGGTTATTGTTACCATCTTTTTAAATTCCATATATATGTGTTAGTATACTGTATTGGTCTTTATCTTTCTGGCTTACTTCACTCTGTATAATGGGCTCCAGTTTCATCCATCTCATTAGAACTGATTCAAATGAACTCTTTTTAATGGCTGAGTAATATTCCATAGTGTATATGTACCACAGCTTCCTTATCCATTCATCTGCTGATGGACATCTAGGTTGCTTCCATGTCCTAGCTATTATATATAAACAGTGCTGTGATGAACACTGGGGTACACGTGTCTCTTTCAGATCTGGTTTCCTCGGTGTGTATGACCAGGAGTGGGATTTCTGGGTCATATGGTAGTTCTATTTCCAGTTTTTTAAGGAATCTCCACTCTGTTCTCCATAGTGGCTGTACTAGTTTGCATTCCCACCAACAGTGTAAGAGGGTTGCCTTTTCTCCACACCCTCTCCAGCATTTATTGCTTGTAGACTTTTGGATAGCAGCCATTCTGACTGGTGTGTAATGGTACCTCATTGAGGTTTTGATTTGCATTCCTCTGTAATGAGTGATGTTGAGCATCTTTTCATATGTTTGTTAGCCATCTGTATGTCTTCTTTGGAGAAATGTATGTTTAGTTCTTTGGCCCATTTTTTGACTGGGTCATTTATTTTTCTGGAATTGAGCTGCAGGAGTTGCTTATATATTTTTAAGATTACTCCTTTGTCTGTTTCTTCATTTGCTATTATTTTCTCCCATTATGAGGGCTGTCTTTTCACCTTGCTTATAGTTTCCTTCGTTGTGCAAAAGCTTGTAAGTTTAATTAGGTCACATTTGTTTATTTTTGCTTTTATTTCCAATATTCTGGGAGGTGGGTCGTAGAGGATCCTGCTGTGATTTATGTCGGAGAGTGTTTTGCCTATGTTCTCCTCTAGGAGTTTTATAGTTTCTGGTCTTAGATTTAGATCTTTAATCCCTTTTGAATTTATTTTTGTGTATGGTGTTAGAAAGTGTTCTAGTTTCATTCTTTTACAAGTGGTTGACCAGTTTTCCCAGCACCACTTGTTAAAGAGGTTGTCTTTTTTCCATTGTATATTCTTGCCTCCTTTGTTGAAGATAAGGTGTCCATAGGTACATGGATTTATCTCGGCTTTCTATTCTGTTCCATTGATCTATATTTCTGTCTTTGTGCCAGTACCATACTGTCTTGATGACTGTGGCTTTGTAGTAGAGCCTGAAGTCAGGCAGGTTGATTCCTCCAGTTCCATTCTTCTTTCTCAAGATTGCTTTGGCTATCTTGAGGTTTTTTGTATTTCCATACAAATTGTGAAATTATTTGTTCTATTTCTGTGAAGAATACCGTTGGTAGCCTGATAGAGATTGCATTGAATCTATAGATTGCTTTGGATAGTATACTCATTTTCACAATATTGATTCTTCAAATCCATGATCATGGTATATTTCTCCATCTATTTGTGTCCTCTACATTCAAAATGTTGTGCAAACATCTCCTCCATTCATCTCCACAGATTTTTCACCATCCCAATTGGAAACTTTGTACCCATTAAATAATAACTCCCCATTTCCTCTCCTCCCCAAATTCCTGGTAACCTCTGTTCTACTATTTGCCTGTTCTGAATATTGCATATAAATAGAATCATACAATATTGTTTTTTTGTGGCTAGCTTAGTTCATCTGGACTTCCCAGGTAGTGCTAGTGGTAGAGAATCTGCCTGCCAATGCAGGAGACATAAGAGATGCAGGTTCAATCCTTAGGATGGGAAGATCCCCTGGAATAGGAATTGACAACCCATTCTCCATTCTTGCCTGGAGAATCCCATGGACACAGGAGCCTTGTGGGCTATAGTCCATGGGGCCACAAAGAGTCAGACATGACTGAGCAACCAATGCACACATTTCATTTAGCACAATGTTTTCAAAGTTTATCCATGCTTTAGCATGTATCAGCACTGCATTCCTTTTTAAGACTAAATAATATTCCGTTGTATGCATTTGCCATATTCGTTTATCCACTCTTCTGTGGATAGATGAACATGCGAGGTAGTTCTGTTTTTGGCTCTTGTAAATGATGCTACCATAAACATGAGTGTAAGTATCTAGGTAAATACCTAGGAGAGGAATTGGTAGCTCAGATGGTAATTCTGAGCTTAACTTCTTAAGGACCCCCGAGAGCTTCACCCTTTCACATTCCCATCAATACTGCAAGAGCGTTCTGAAAATCTCCATTTCCTCACCAACACATGTTTTCTCTTTTTTGAAAGTAGCCATATTAATGTATGTAAAGTGGTATCTCATTGTGATTTTGACCTGCATTTCTCTAAAACTGATTTAATTGAGAATCCTTCATATGCCTATTACCCTTTTGTATATCTTTGGAGAAATGTCTATTTAATCCTTTGCCCTTTTTGAATGGGCATTTACAATTTCGTGTATAATTGCAGATGGCCACCAGTGTTCTCTCCTATCTGCAGTAGTGAGAGGCCCAGTTTACCCACATACCCATCCACACTAGTTCTCTTCCTCTTTCTGCTCTCTCTCTCCCTCCCCCTTATACCACTCCTCCCCTTCTCATCTTTCTCTTCTTCTGACTGTTGTACGTCTAACAAGTAAAAAATGACATTTTCAATTATTTTATATTTATTAATAGTAAGGCCAAATATAGTTCATATTTTGTTGGCAGTCCGTGTTTCTCCTTTTGTGGAATGGTGTTCATTCATGTAGCTGATGAACAAATACATAGAGTGAGTTGCCTAGGTGTCAGGGGCTCTTTTATAGACCCTAGAGAGCCTGCTGTGAATGAGTAACAAGGACCCCACACTCTTGGAGCTCCTATTTTTTGTGTGAAGGGAAACAGCAAATAAATAAATAATGCCACACTTTGTTAAGTGCTATGAAGGAAAAAACAGGGTGAGATGTTAGAGTAGGGTTGGCGGACTACACCGAGTTTGCCAGCTATACTTGGCCAACTGCCTGTTTGTAAATAAAGTTTTATTGGAACACAGCCATGTTCATTTGTTCACCACTGGGTCTAAAGCTGCTTTCAGACTACAACAGCAGAGCTGAGTGGTTTTGACTGAGACCGTATGACCCGCACAGCCTAAGCCCTTTATGGGAAAGCACACTTCTCCCCGTGATAGGAGGTAGCAGAGGGTGGGTCAGCAGGTTGGATGGGTGATGGGGGAGACTTCTCCCAGGAGACTGTGTTTTAGTAAGGCTTGAAACATCACACGTGTCCCTAACACTGGTGCTCTGCTTCTCTGAGCAGGGGCGGTGCTCTCTCAGTCTTTGAGTGAATTCCTACAGGACATCACTTGCTTACTGTTTCTTGAACTGAATTAAATTCTCTTTAATTTCCAACACCTGAAATTTAATATCTGATTAATTGTTCTTTTAATCTGGCCATTCATGTTCTTGTCCCATTTTTTAAAATGAAGAACTTAATTTTTTTATTGTGGAAATGTGTAGAATTACTACAGCAGACCACTGGTAATTAAAAAATCAGGCTTAAATCTCATTTTGTACAAACCGTGGCTTACAAGGGCTTCCCTGGTGGATCAGATGGTAAAGAATCTGCCTGCAATGCAAGAGTATGTCACAGAAGAAAATTGGTTTTTAAGCACACATGATTTATAACATTAATGGGCTTTGGCTCCTGACAGACCTGGGTTGAAATCTCAACCTTGGATCTTGTTTGACCCAAAGGCAAATTATTTAACTTCTCTAAGCTTCAGTTTTCTCAGATATAAAGTGGGATAATAATACCAATAATGCCTCACAATCATGAGGTTAAAGTAAATAAAGTATGTTAGTATTGGGAGTAGGGTCTGGTGCAAATAGGGGCTTCTCAGCTGGCGCTAGTGGTAAAGAACCCGCTTGTCAATGCAGGAGACCTAAAAGATGCACATTCAATCCCTGGGTCAAGAAGATCCCCTGGAGGAGGCCATGGTAACTCCCTCCATATTCTTGCCTGGAGAATCCCATGGACAGAGGCGCCTCATGGGCTACCGTCCATGGGGTCACAAAGAGTCAAACATGACAGAAACGACTTAGCACAGCATAGCTAGTGCAAATAAATGTTTAGTAAATTATTAACTATTTCATTGTCATCATCATTATCTTTACCATGGTCCTGCCTTCTGTGTTTGAATTCTTCAAGCTCTAATCAACTAATTTCAACTGATTTTTAAGATACACATTTGTTCTGAAACATTGACAGAAAAAGAGAGCAATGGTGCTAAAGATAGAAAACCAGGAGTCACTTTCTGTTCCTGGTGCAAGATTCCAATATGAGATCCCAGTCTTGCGTCTTTGGTCCAAGAGAAGGTGCCTCCAATTGACCCCATGCTAACCCCTCCACTGAAAGCTAGACTTAACCTGATAGTGCTGGTTGGAGCATGGGCATTTATAAGCTTGTTCCAAGAAATAAATTGTCAGACAAATACAATTACATGCTTTTTTTTTTTTTTGTCACTGGGATGAGATCTTGCTGTTTAGTTCCTTACTGAACCTACCTATTATAATTGCCTTTGCTTGTATTGCCTCTTCTTGATTAAAATAAATATTGCCACATAGCTTGTGACAAAAAGAACCTGCGACTAGCAAGGAAATGAAGTAAGAGAATGAGTGCTCCATGCTGACCTTCTTAGCACACAATGCAAATGACAATTAGGTATATTTCTTGATGTGCCAGTGATGAAGCTATCCTTTTATTGCCTACATAAGTTCAAATTATTACAGCTTCCAAGTTATCAGATAGGATTTAAATATGACGCTGAAAATATTGTTTCTGCTCTTGCTGTGACTGACTGTGGGGAGAACTAAGTCATTTTACACAACTCTCTGTTCATTGGTAATTATTGACTTCCAGCAGTATGCAGAACATTGTTTCAGCCATTTTGGGAAAATGCAGTTGGCCACAACATCCAATAAAGCATTCCTAATTTCTAGGCCTCTTCCTGCTCTAAGCAGACACTGCTCCTTTGGCCAGGAGCTGTTTAGTCAGTTTTTAAAAATTCAGCTGCTATGGAGTTGCTGTGTGTTTATACAAAGAAGACAGTGGAAAAACGAGGTGGATTCTCAACATACCCTTTGAAATAAGCTATGCAGTTTTTCTGGGTGTTGGATGGGGTTGCATGTGTCCCTGTTTATGTAGGAGAGCTTCCATATCACTTTTTGGGGAGCTGTTAAGTCCGAGAGGGTAGTGCTATGCTTTTTAACTTCCTTTGGCTTAATTCTGTTACATGACCGTATACCTCTTGGTTCTTTTTAACAAAATTTCCCAAATGGTAATAATGAGAACACCATCTTTAAACTGTCATTTACAGCATGGAGAACAAGCTATTCTATAGTTTATTAAGTATTAAAAAATTAATTCTATTAATATAACTTCTTTTGGTTGAGAGTTGCAGGGTTTTTGGTACCAGCTAGGAGCTGTCTGAATAGATTTTATGGATATCAAGAGTTACATCTTTCTTCTGTGAGACATTATCATTCTGTCCTCAAGTGAAGAGTATCCTTTGTATGTAAGTTCATGAGACATCCACTTAATATTCTTATATTCTTTTGAAGACAATGCTGGATGACATCATTTCCACACTGCTTTTAAGACACAGCTCTGACTTTGATTCCATCCGCTCACTGTTCACTTCCAACTGTCAAATTTGGCTAAGGGAAAAAGAAAGCCCTTAAGAAAAGGCCAGGCTATTAATGTGCTCTTCAAAATGCTAAGAAAAGACTAAGCTGTTTATAGCATTTTCAAAACGCTCATCTCCCAGAGATTTGCCAGCGACAGTGTCAAGGTGAAACAGCTCTCACTCGTCCAGGAGCCAAGAGCCTTTGTGTTCCCTGTGCTCAAGGCACTGGTCCCACTTTTCTCAGACATGCAATTGGGGGTGTAGTGATACTTGGATGTAATTTAAAGCAAAATATAGTCATGAACCTGATATTGTGTATTTACTGGAAAAGTGGCGAGAAGTATGTGCGCTGCTTGAGAAAGCAAGCCTGGCTTCATTTCGGATACAGCTGTATTTCAGAATCAAGGGGACAGTTTCCCAAAGTTGAGTCACTTTGTATAACTTCAGAGTTGGTGAGAGGCAAGGACATTCTTAGCAGATCTGTTCATTGCTTTCTGTCTCACTGCAAACTGAATTAAGTGCTTAGTTTTCACTCACTTCATCCATTTTTTGGTAAAGATTTTGTCTTGATTAAAAAACTGGTCCCTTAACAGTGGGATTATAATGAACTTTAGGGGAATGCTGATTTTTGCCCCATATTTCTGAGTCAGTGGACAGATCTTTTGAAAGGCTCTGAATTAGAGTTCTTTGTATTCAAATCTACAGAGGAGGAACTGGTGTAAATTTACCCGTTTTCCTGGTTATACTTTGGACACCAGCCTTTCTGAGATTTTTGCCCTGTTTCCCGTCTCTCAGGCAGCTGATACTGCCATTATGTTCTCTTCTCAACCACCCGTGAGAGCACAACGTGGTGGAAAGAGTGCTCTACGAACACTCGAGCCCCAGAGTTACTCCTGTGGACAAGCCATTTGTCCTTAAAGACCTCAGGTCACTTCTATGCTGTTGAAGGTCTCAGAAGCAATGTATTTTAGCAGATAAAAGCATGATTTGATTCTTAGTTCCACCATCTATTATGATGTGATGGTGAGCTACTCACATTTCCTTCTCTGCTTCAGCTCCTCATTACTTTGATGATAGCTCCTCCTCGTGTAGGATTACATTAGAGACAGTGCGTGACACATCTGATATACTACCTGTCAACACCATGCGTAAGCTTCCAATATGCTGTGGCCATCTTTATTTTCCCCAGACTTAAAATAATGGGAAATGAGTCATTTCTTCATTTGATCATTAGTAACTCTCTGCATTAGTGACCTTTGGCCTATCTGAATGCTTGCAACTTTTCAAAAGAGCAAATAGACATTTAATATAATTTTAATATTATTTTTCAACCATTCTTTATAGACTCACATGAAATAAAAATATAATAATGTAGTACAGCATGAAGCTATATTACAATATCACAACCAGGATATTGACATTAATAAAGTCAGACTACAGAACAATTTCATCACAACAAGGACCCCTCCTATTGTCCTTTTATAGTCACCCCCAACTCTCACACCGCCCCCCTGACCCTGGCTGTTGACAATGACTAATCTATTCTCCATTTCTATAGTTTTGTCATTTTAAGAATGTTATATTAGAAGAACCATACAGTATGTAAGCTTTGAGGATTGGTATTGTTTCCCCCTCAGCTTAATTTTCTGGAGAACCGTTAAACTATGCTTTTGGTGAACAAAAGATCCATGTAAATATTGACACAGTTTACTTTGGCCGCACAATCAGCATTAGCCCGAGAGTGCCTGAAGTGGCAGCAGGCACACAGCGTGGGCTAGGTGCTCAGGGGGGCTCCGGCTGGACCCCACTCCGATTCATCTTCTACCTGCCGCACCTCCTCCTCTCCCTCCTTCTCTTTCCTCGCCCCCTCCCCTTCCACAGCCCCTTATTAATATTGACAGACCAAAGGCTGCCTGCTCAACCTAGAGATCCTGAAAAAAAGCTCGGCAGAAATACTTTGTGTGAAACTGCTTTGTAAACTGCATGCTCTGCTGCACTTCCTATCAGAAACGGCCAGTCAGTGGTGGCCACGCAGGAAGCATGGTTGGCAGCTGTTTGCGGGGTGTGTGGATGTGAACAAAGGGGTTAGCCTGAGCAGTGTTCCCTCCTCACAGCAGAGCTCACAGCGCTGCCCTCTCGTTTCTGCTGCAGCGGGAGCTGCTGACCAGCGAAGCCCTTCATGCTTTCCCTCTCACCAACAGAGTCCTGTGAACAAAATGCAACATCAGTTCACAGTCTTTGTAAGTCTTTGCTCTGAAAAAGAGCCCCCTCTTTAGAGGTGCCAGATGTTAAGCTTACTGAACTCCTTCATAAAAAAAAAGCATCAAGAAATGCCAAGTATTGTTCAAACTCTGGAGTTTTCATTTCGGTCTCCCAGGTCAGAAGCCCATAAGCAGACCAGTCACAGCTCTTCAGGAGGGAACCCAGAGTTGGCATTTGGACCCAGTTAAGATATTTCTTCCTGTAACTTTGCTGCTGAGAGTGAATGACCTGACCTTTAAGTGGAGTCAAACCCTTAACACTGATGGAATGTCCCCTATTCAGGAATACAATCAGGGGAAAGCAAGCTTGCCAGAGTGTACATGTCTGAGTCAGGACGTAGCTTAGGCTATGTTCTATGAACAAATACCCCGTGAACTGGCAATAAAGGTTTATTTCTCAGAAAAGTCCAGCAAGGGGAGGGCAACTCACCTTCAATTTTAACTCTTCTATCTGGACTACCTGGCCTCCCAGTCAGAGAAGAGGGCTGGGGGATTTTGCAGGATGTTTGTTAAGTTGGGTGATAATAGATATTCACGTTTGCTTGCAGCAGTCGCACTGTATACCTGTTGATTTGGTGTAATAACTAATATGGTTGGTGGTGGTTTAGTCACTAAGTTCTGTCTGACTCTTTTGTGACCTCATGGACTATAGCCCGCCAGACTCCTCTGTCCATGAGATTTCCCAGGCGAAAATACTGGACTGGGTTACCATTTCCTTCTCAGGGGATCTTCCCGACCCAGGGATTGAACCCTCATCTGCATTGCTATACAGTGAGCAAAAATAAGACCGGGAGCTGACTGTGGCTCAGATCATGAACTCCTTATTGCCAAATTCAGGCTTAAATTGAAGAAAGTAGGGAAACCACTAGACCATTCAAGTATGACCTAAATCAAATTGATTTAGATTATACACTGGAAGTGAGAAATAGATTCAGGGGATTAGATCTGATAGACAGAGTGCCTGAAGAACTATGAATGGAGGTTCATAACATTGTACAGGAGGCAGTGATCAAGACCCTCCCCAAGAAAAAGAAATGCAAAAAAGGCAAAATGGTTGTCTGACAAAGCCTTACAAATAGCTGAGAAAAGAAGAGAAGCTAAAGGCAAAGGAGAAAAGGAAAGATATACCCATTTGAATGCAGACTTCCAAAGAATAACAAGGAGAGATAAGAAAGCCTTATTCAGGGATCAATGCAAAGAAATAGAGGAAAAAAATAGACTGGGAAAGATTAGAGATCTCTTGAAGAAAATGAGAGATACCAAGGGAATATTTCATGCAAAGATGGGCACAATAAAGGACAGAAATGGTATGGACCTAACAGAAGCAGAAGACATTAAGAAGAGGTGGCAAGAATACACAGAAGAATTATACAAAAAAGATCTTCACGACCCAGATAATCACGATGGTGTGATCACTTACCTAGAGCCAGACATCCTGGAATGTAAAGTCAAGTGGGCCTTAGGAAGTATCACTATGAACAAAGCTAGTGGAGGCGATGAAATTCCAGTTAAGCTATTTAAAATCCTGAAAGATGATGCTATGAAAGTGCTCCACTCAATATGCCAGCAAATCTGGAAAACTCAGCAGTGGCCACAGGACTGGAAAAGGTCAGTTTTCATTCCAATCCCAAAGAAAGGCAAAGCCAAAGAATGTTCCAACTACCACACAGTTGTACTCATCTCACATGTTAACAAAGTAATGATCAATTTCTCCAAGTCAGGCTTCAACAGTAAATGAACCGTGAACTTCCAGATGTTCAAACTGGATTTAGAAGAGGCAGAGGAAGCCAGAGATCAAATTGCCAGCATCTGCTGGATCATCGAAAAAGCAAGAGAGTTTCAGAAAAACATCTACTTTTGCTTTATTGACTATGCCAAAGCCTTTGACTGTGTGGATCACAATAAACTGAGGAAAATTCTTAAACAGATGGGAATACCAGGCCACGTGACCTGCCTCCTGAGAAATCTGTATGCAAGTCAAAAAACAACAGTTAGATCCGGACATGGGACAACAGACTGGTTCCAAATAGAGAAAGGAGTACGTCAAGGCTGTATATTGTCACCCTGCTTATTTAACTTATATGCAGAGTACATCATGAGAAATGCTGGGCTGGATGAAGCACAAGCTGGAATCAAGATTGCTGGGAGAAATATCAATAACCTCAGATATGCAGATCACATCACCCTTATGGCAGAAAGCGAAGAAGAACTGAAGAGCCTCTTGATGAAAGTGAAAGAGGAGAGTGAAAAAGTTGGCTTAAAACTCAATATTCAGAAAACTAAAATCACGGCATCTGGTCCCATCACTTCATGACCAATAGATGGGGGAACAATGGAAACAGTGAGATATTTTATTTTGGGGGGCTCCAAAATCACTACTGATGGTGACTACAGCCATGAAATTAAAAGACACTTGCTTCTTGGAAGAAAAGCTATGACCAACCTAGGTAGCATATTAAAAAGTAGAGATGTTACTTTGCCAACAAAGGTCCATCTAGTCAAATCTATGGTTTTCCCAATAGCCATGTATGGATGTGAGAGTTGGACTATAACGAAAGCTGAGTGCTGAGGAATTGATGCTTTTGAACTGTGGTGTTGGAGAAGACTCTTGAGAGTCCCTTGGACAGCAAGGAGATCCAACCAGTCTATCCTAAAGGAAATCAGTCCTGAATATTCATTGGAAGGACTGATATTGAAGCTGAAACTCCAACACTTTGGCCACCTGATTCACTGGAAAAGACCCTGATGCTGGGAAAGATAGAAGGCAGGAAGAGAAGGGGATGACAGAGGATAAGGTGGTTGGATGGCATCATTGATGCAGTGGACAAAAGTTTGAGTAAGCTCTGGGAGTTGGTGATGGATAGGGAAGCCTGGCGTGCTGCAGTCCACGGGATCACAGAGAGACACGACTGAGCGACTGAACTGAACTGAACTCCTGCACTGCAGGCAGATTCTTTACTGCTGAGCTACCAGGGAGGCCCAGGAGTTAATATACTTCCCTTTATTCTCAAAGGTCTCCCGGTTTAGGCAATAAATTAAGTTGACCATTTGTAAGAGCCAGCATGGATCTGTGTCATAATTTCTGCTCAAATCCTATTGGCCTCACCCTAATGTGCAAGGATGTAGAGAACCATGGAGGAACAAGTATGTACTTTATTTAGTGAGCACTAATAACTTCTGGCACTGCAGGCATCTGCAGAAATGCCATGAATTTTTTAAACACTTAATTCAGTAACTTCAGTTACCAAAACTCTGTTGAGAAGAAATTATATAAATGTGATATTCTTCTGAACTAAGCTGTCTCATTTAATCACACGTTTTTGTAGGTTGAGTCGTGCTCCCCCTCCAAGAGATGTGTACACCCTAACCCCTAGAACCCATTATTTTATATGACTGGACAGACTTTGTAGATCAGGTTTAGGATATTGAGGTGGCAGTGATTATCCTGAACTATTTGCATGGGCCCTAAATGTAGTCCCAAGTATCCTTGTCACAGGGAGGCAGAAGGAGACTTGACAGCAGAAGAGGAGATGGCAAAGTGATGATGGAAGCCAAGATTGGAGTGATGTGCTCTGAGGATGGAAAAGGCAGCCATATTCCAAGACAGGTGGACTCTAGAGGCTAAAATTGGCAAAGAAGCAGATTCTTTGCTGACAGCCTCCAGGAGGAACCAGCCCTGCCTCCACCCTGACTTTAGCCCCGTGAAACTGAATTCAGGTTTCTTATCTCCAGGCCTGTAAGAGAGCAAACCTGTATTGTTGTAAGCTGCGAGGTTTGTATGTTACTGCCAGCAGCAGGCAGTTAATCCACACTGCACTCTGAAGTTCTTTCAGAATGTGACTTTAGGTTTCTGTTTCTGTTTAGATTTCTATTAAAAAAAAAAAATCTTTACATGTGAGAAAAGTTAGTTACTTTCCCAAGGTCCCTTAGCTGGTTGGCGTCAGAGCCAGGTTTTATACCCAGGCAGACTGGCTTCCCAGATCCCGCGTCTAACCACGGTGCAGCACTGCCTCTGCCCTGCTGCCCGGCTGCCCTTGAGCTCTGGCCGCAGTGCCTCTCAAACACGAAACACCTGTTTCCCTCTCCTCCCACATCCCCCCGACTCCAGGCCCCTGCTCCTCACACCGGCTCTGTGGGCCCCTGGACTCATTTTCAGCTCCCGCTTTGGGGGAAAAAAATGCATAAGGTTCTAGGCCTTCCATAGGGAATTTCTCAAGAAAAGTTAAGCTGCAGGCAAAATTATTGAATTTCTTCATATTCAAGTTACGGGAGGACATTATTTGAGGGAAGATATTATTTCTGAATCTTCTTCCTACTCCTTAGTTTCTAATTCTCTTCCTCATACTCCAGAGGGGGAAGTGTTCCTGAGGGTAATCAAATAAAGTGATTAATAGCAATAATACTGGGAATGTATTAAGTTTGTTTTACCATGACCCAGAAAATAAGTCTCTAGGAATCTAGTATAAAAAATTTCAATACATTAAATCTCCCATCAGCTCGTATTGGCTAGTATGTGCTTTTCTGCCGTATTGCCATTTGCTTAATGGCTTCCCTGGTGGTTCAGATGGTTAAGAATCTGCCTGCAATGCAGGAGACTCAGGTTCAGTCCCTCGGTTGGGAAGATCCCCTGGAGAAGGAAATGGCAACCCACTCCAGTATTCTTGCCTGGAGAGTCCCATGGACAGAGGAGCCTGGCAGATACAGTCCATGGGGTCACAGTCAGATACAACTGAGTCAGAAGCAACACACACACACACACACACACACAGAGAGTTAACCACTGAATTAAATTTTACACCTTTGTGGCCCCTGAAGAGCTTGTTTTCTCAGCTGTGGGAATGTGTGGACCAGTAGCCTTCAACCTTCAACACTCTCCAGGAATTGCCTGCCTCAAGACATGGCCTTTTTCAGGGCGGGGTGGGGGGAGGCAGGAAGATGTCTGTATCTAATTACTGGTTGATATGGTGAAATGACCTGACCCCTCAAAACCACATTTAGGACAACTAACTCTAAAGGGCCATTGCAGCTTCACCGCTCCCCATGGGGTTGGCATGGGGTTTGTTGTGAGCACATTGCAGCCCATCTTCTCTCTCTCTGCCGAATCCTGCTTTCTCTCCTTTCCCCATGTGTGTTGATCCCAAGGGACTGCCCTGATAAACTTCCTAAAAGCTAAGTTCCATCTCAGGCTCTGCTTCCCAGGAACCTGAACCACAACAATGAGTTAAAAAATAAATAAAAAATGAAGATTCCCCAACTGGTGATGAGTTCGTAAGAGTGCTCAATTAATCTTTATTTATTGGCACTGAAAGAGTTCTAAAGGAACTTGGAAACATTCTTGCTGGTTTAAAGTTTATTTTCTAATGTAAAAGTGAGGGGAAAACATCATACACAAGTCACCCACTCATGATTAAAAATACATTCTACAGTGTGACCCAGAGTTCAATCACATTTTCCTTTGACCTCCATTTTAACAGTTAATCTACAAATGAAATAAAGTCTGTAAAGCAAAGATTCCAGCATATATCCAGTCCTCAATAAACACAGGCTTTCTTTTTCAAAGGAATACTTTTTTCCCAGAGTTAAAAAAAAAGGACTTGATAAAACTTTAAAGCTGTCTTCTGAAAATAAAGGCAATGATGTAAGAACAATGTCATCACATATAGAACAATATCAGAATTTATACATCTCCACAGACAGTGAGGAATAGACACTCAGTTTTACAGCACATTGAGTATTAGCATTTGTATTCAATCACCTACCCCAGAACACTGTTCCTTTAATTCTTCCTCCAACCCCTGATTATAAGCACTGAATCCTTGGCCACGAACTTGCATCTGGCCTTTATGCCTTATGCACTTCATTGTTGGTTGTATAACTCCTGCTTCCTGTTCTGATTAGAGTTTGATGTTTTGAAGGGGATTTGCCCTGTTTGAGACCCTTTATTAGTTCTTTATTTGGTGAAAAAGGCTTTGCTGGAGTGAGAGAGCAGCCGTTCTTTCTGCACAATAGGGGTCAGGTTTCAAAAGCTCTTTTCTCTGGGACTTAGACTCTTGAGTCCTCAAAACGTCCTCAAAAGAAGCCTGGATATCTACAGCCTAAACTTTTTACTTTTCTCTTAATGGTCTCTTTTGGTCTTACAGGATTGTTTTCTTAAATAGTTCTGTATAAAAATCATATACCCATAATGGAGTTATTGGTGCCAGTACTATCATTTTTCATCTCATCAGGCCTTGGCTCAGCCTGGGGTAGGATATGAAGGGCAGGCAATGTGTGCAGAAGGGGTACCAGGGAGGAGGAGGAAGAGTGAAGGAAAAGCCCAAAGGCGTTCAGTGGCGAAACACTGCCCTAGTCTATATAATACCAAGTACAAGTCTTATAGGATTTTCTGGACACTAGCTGATGCTACAGTTTTCTGCCACCAACTGGATGCCCAGCAAGTCAATTCATTTCACACACCACTATGAAGAGTTAGCACAGACTCCCACAGGTGAAGGGCTCAGTCCAAGAATGCCCCCATTTCAGATGCCAGCTTAAATGAGGTGCCGAGGTTACCTACGATTCTGCTGCAGCAGACTGCAAATTCAGAAGTTCCCCAGTGTTCCCTAAGGTTTGATAATTTGCTATAATAACTCACAAAACTCAGGAAAACACTGCTTAAGTTTACTAGTTTATTATCCCAGGTGGCACTAGTGGTAAGAACTTCCCTGCCAATGCAGGAGACAGAGATGCAGGTTCAATCCCTTAGTCAGAAAGATCCCCTGAAGGAGAGCATGGCAACCACTCTGGTATTCTTGCCTGGAGAATCCCATGAACAGAGAAGCCTGGAGGCCAGTAGTCCATAGTGTCGCACAGTCATACACTGAAGCAACTTAGTACACATGCAGCATGCACCAGTTTTTTGTAAAGGGTACAACTGAGGAATAGCCAAATAAAAAAGATGCATTAGGGCAAGACATAGGGGTTGGGAGGAGCAGAGTTTCCATACCCTCCTTGGGTGCGTCACCCTCCCAGCACATCAGTTTGTTTACCAACCAAGAAATTCCTTTAAATGTGTCATTGCGAGCATTTTGCTTTTGTTTTGTTTGTGTTTTGCCCTACTGTGTGTCATGTAGGACCTTAGCACCTGGACCAGGAATCAAACCCATGCCCCCTGCAATGGAAGCATGGAGTCTCAACCACTGGACCTCCTGGGAAGTCCTTATTATGGAGTTTTGATTGAGGTCTCATTACGTAGGCACAGTTAATTTAATCATTGGACGTTGGTGATTGAACTCTATCGTCAGCTGCTCTTCCCTCCCCAAAGGCTGAGTTATTAGACTGGAAGTTTACCCCTCTAATCACATGGTTGGTTTTCCTGGTGATCAACCTCATCCTGAAGCTATCTAGGCATCTTTCCTCACCTTAGTCATCTTATAAGCATATGAAAGAAAATTTCCAAGGTTTTAGGAGCTCTATACCAAAAACCGAGACATAGACCAAATATTTATTTATTATTGTGCCATAACTGTAAAGTATGAATATCACCTAATACTGATTTTTTAACATATCCCAGTGAATGTAGTCTCCCTCAATATTAGCTCCTCTCATGGAGGTGCTCTTCATGTATTTCAATAAAGAAGCCATTGTCCTAAACATTCTGGCATCTACTTAGATGTGAAAATGGAGACAGGTCTCCTTATGTTGCTGAAATATTTTCAGCTGGATTGAAACCTTTGGTTTCCTGGTCATAAGGGGCAATATGTCTGAGAAAGAATTGCCCTTTATTAAAAGGTGAACTCTACTCAAGAGCTCAAGGAAATAGCCAGGGTTCGGTGGTTGAAGAGTGTCAGTAACTGTGATGGTGATGGGCATGATGATTTAAGAATAGATCCTATTCTTAGGCAGTACTACAATCGAACCAGTTTTCAGAACGTATGCTTTCTCTGCCATAATCTTGTCTTCAATTTTTAAATTTCTTCTTCTCTGCAAAATGTCTTTTTAACTATGTTATTTCTTTAAATTTTAATTTAAAAGATTTCTATTATCTTACCAGTCTGACTCTTTGATCTGATATTATGTTTTTTAAAAAACTTTTCTGTTATATTTAAATTTTATTAATACAAAAATTCAGTTCATGAAAAAGATAATTTTGTTCCCAGAAAAGTGTGAAATTTCTATGTCTGATAGAGTTGTTTATAAGCCTTCCTCATTTTCCTTAGAGTTAGGTGCTATTTCTGTTAGACTGGGGAGAATAACATTATTGGTGGTAATGGGATCCGCTTGGTCATATAAAGTATAGAGAAACCAAATACATCTGTTAATAGTTTCCTCTCATCTGAAACTTTTATTAGTTGGGTCACTAGTCATTCATGATATCAACTCCTAAGTAAGCTAGTATCACATTATCCTTTCTACTGTGAAATGCATATTTTTCCCCAATCCAAAAAAAAAAAAAAATCCAATAAACCACTAACTTCAAAGATTCAGGTGATATATAAAGAAGATATAGAAAACATGGTAGGAAAAGACAGGTGAGAATGCTGTATAAAAACAGTATTTGTTTTCCTACCTTGAAGCTATTCTTTTTATGTCTGTGACTCTGTGTTTAAGGTTCTTGAAAGGACACAAAATTAAATCCATCTGTATCACAGTGCTTGCACTTTTCATATCCCACTTACCAATTATGCTGTGCTGTGCTTAATCACTCAGTCCTGTCCAACTCTTTGTGACCTCATGGACTGTAGCCTGCCAGGCTCTTCTGTCCATGGGATTCTCCAGGCAGGAATACTGGAGTGGATTGCCATGCCCTCCTCCACTTAACAATTATAAGAGTAGGTAAATCCAACTGTTTAGTGGTTATTTGGCTTTCTCCCTTTATTCTTAGCTTATTAACACTTAAAATCAATGAAAAGGCAACTGACATTGGGTTGAGAGAAATAAGCAGATGTCTCAAAGGAGGTGCTCAGTAAAAAAAACTTAGTGACTCAAGAAAACTCATAGATACTTTGAAGACAGTACAATTTTTCTTTCAATCAAGGAAAATAGTAAGAGCAAAGGAACAAAAGTAATAAATCTTTCATTATGGTAAGATCTAGTTTTCATGCTGAAACTCATATAAAATACAGCACTGGCAAGTAACCTTTAACTCTCCAGTGGCTCTCAGAACCCGTCTGAGCAAGTTCAAGTCCAGGCCAGATTTTAATGAAACCCTTCAGCATGCCCCACCTTGACGAACTTCCCTTCCCTTCCTTGTACTGTTTCATACTTTCATCTTCTCTAGGCAGGCAAAAACGCCATCCTGTCTTTGACATTGCTCCTTGAATCATAATCTAGTTGAACTAAATTACAGTCTGCTACCTATCAAGGTATTTTTTTCCTTTATTTCTATAAAACCTTTCCTAATCCAGGTAAAGAAACCAAGATTCTCTGTTATCTTATCCATATCAATTTGGGCTCAAGACTATTTACTAAACATATACAATACTTCTCAATAATTATATGATTGCCAATATTATCTCTGATGAATGACAAATAAAGAAATTCTATAATTTCACTTGGAACCTAACTTTTCCTGAGAAATTCTTAGGGAAAACCCAGAACTGTCCATAAAATTTCTGAAAGCCAATACTGGAGAAGTGTCCAAAGTGCCCCAGAGACCATGGAGAAAATTTTTAATCAAGGAGATGAAAGTTTTGTTCATGGTAAAGTATTATGCACTAATAAAAGAATTGAAAATGACACAAATAAATGGAAAGATATTATGTGTTCATGGATTGGAAAAATTATTATTGTTAAAATAACCATATTACTCAAAGAAAATGAAAGTGTTAGTCACTCAGATGTGTCTGACTTTGTGTGACCCCATAGACTGTAGCCTGCCAGGCCCCTCTGTTCATGGGATTCTCCAGGCAAAAATACTGGAGTGGATAGCCATTCCCTTTTCCAAGGAATCTTCCTGATCCAGGGATCAAACCCCCATCTCCTGCATTGCAAGCAGATGCTTTATTGTCCTAGCCACCAGGGAAGTATTACTCAAAGCAATACATAAATTTAATTCAATCCCTATCAAAACTCCAATGACAGATTTCACAGAAATAGAACAAAAAGTTTTAAAATTTGTATCAAAACACAAAAGACCCTGAATAGCCAAAGCAACCCTGAGAAAGAAAAATGAAACTGAAGGAATCAGGCTCCCTCACTTCAAACTATCCTACAAAGCTATAGTAATCAAAACAGCATGGTATTAGCTCAAAAATAGACACATGGATCAATGGAAAAAGATAGAAAGCCTAGAAGTAAACCCACATACTTATGGAGAGGCAAGAGTGTACAATGATGAGAAAACAGTCTCTTCAATAAGTGGTGCTAGGAAAACTAAACAAGCACGTGTAAAATAATGAAATTAGAACACACATATCACACATGAAGATAAACTCAAAATGGTCTAAAGGCCTAAATGCTGGACCAGACACTATAAACCTCTTAGAGGAGAATACAGGTGGAACACTCTGACATAAATCACAGTAAGATTGTATTTGAATCCATCTGTTACTCAAGACAGTGAAGAATCTGCCTGCAATGTAGGAGACTGTGATTCAATCCCTAGGTTGGGAAGATTCCCTGGAGAAGGGAATGGGTACCCACTCCAGTCCAGTATTCTTGCCTGGAGAATTCCATGGACAGAGGAGCCTGACAGACTGCAGTCCATGGGGCCGCAAAGAGTCATATACGACTGAGCAACTTAACACTTTCACTTTTTCCTAGAGTAATGAAAATAAAAACAAAAATAAACAAATGGGACCTAATTAAACTTAAAATCTTTTTCACAGCAAAGGAAACCATAAACAAAGTGAAAAGACAACCTATGGAATGGGAGAAATTATTTGCAAGTGATGAGACTGACAATGGATTAATTTTCAAAATATATGAACAACTTACACAGCTCAATATAAAAAAAAAAACAGTTCAGTTCAGATCAGTCACTCAGTCATGTCCAACTCTTTGCAACCCCATGGACTGCAGCATGCCAGGCCTCCCTGTCCATCACCAACTCCCGGAGTTTACTCAACTCATGTCCATTGAGTTGGTGATGTCATCCAACCATCTCATTCTCTGTTATTTTGGAAAGATACTCTTTAAACTGCTAACACTGATTACTTCAGAATTAAGAAATCATGATATTATTAATTTTCCAAATCTTTATTATCTGAAGTTATAGAAAGTATTGGAATGCTTTTATCATTTTTTTATCCAATCAAGTGAAGAAAAAGAAATGAAAACCAGCCTCTATTTTTAAGTTCATTGTATTTTTTTCAGAATAAAAGTTTAAGTTAACAAGAAGACAAGACACTAATAAAACTTGTCCTCTAGTTTCTTACAAAGATTCAGGGCCCCAAGGCTTAAATTCATGGTGACCATTCTACATGCTATTTGCTCATATATCTTCACAAGTATCTAAGTCTGCATGAAGTGCTTCCCCAGAAACAAGTAAACACTTGTTTCCTTTCCTTCATTTTTGATCTCTCCTTCTTGCCCTTCTTCCCACTTAAATTACCAGTGTGCCATGACCCCAGAAACAATCTTTATTTTCCATTTTTCAGATGACTTTGGCTGCACTAGTCCTCAACGTGGTAACCATGTGTTTCTTTCAGAAAGAAGGAACCCCAAACATAATTCACTTCACCATATCAGAATTTAAATTCACATGAGGGGGAGAGATTTGTCCACTCTGCAATGTGTTCTGAGGGGAAGAGGTTCATTAGGAACTGGACTAAAATTCCTGATCTTAATATGCAATGATTATATAAAATCAAATGATGCATATTTCTAGAAATGTCTACTTTTGTAGATTTACAGACATGAATCTGTGTTCCACTTTTATATATTCATAGATATGAGTCTTATTAGGATAGAAAATGATATATGGGACATTTCAGCAAAGTAGAGATGTGAAATTTTGTGTCTTATCTAAGGCAAGAGTTAAGAATATTTCACATAAGATCATTACCTAGAATTGGTATTTGTGTGTTTTGAGAATGTTATTTCAGTCAATAGTTTGAAACAACGCATTTCATGAATGCTTTTATGCTTTTTCTCAGGTCCCATTTGATGTCTCGCTACCATCTATATTCAGTCTGGAGAGACTTTTTGATCTTGCTAGTGGCTGTATCATATCGGGAGGAAGCCTTTTCAACTGGATGGTGTCAATTATTCCCTGAACATCCTTTGTACGTTAGCCTTATAAAGGGATTGTTATTGCTTTACTTGGTTTGTAATAAACTTTCAGAGCTATCCTCTTATACTAAGCAAAATAAAATTGCTTTTTTACACAAGCTAAATTTATCTAAAAATCATAGTTATGAGTAGTGTTTTCAATGATATTTGAATTAAAATACCAAGCTGTTGCTTATTAAAAACTGTCTTACAGAGCCAGTCATGGAAAATATGTTTGTTCACAGTGCAGCTATTCCCACTTTTGTATAATGTTAAGGTCGTCTTTGGATGCACCCATACAGCAAGACTGAAATTAAGCCAGTGGTTCTTGACCAGGGGCAGTTTTGGCTCTCAGGTAGCATTTGGCAGTGTCCAAAGATATTTTGTTATTATTATTACTGTAACTCCAAAGAGAGTGGGCTTCCCAAGTGGCTCAGTGTTAAAGAATCCATCTGCCAGTGCAGGAGACACAGGAAACACTAGTTATATCCCTGAGTCAGGAAGGTCCCCTGGAAAAGGAAACGGCGACCCACTCCAGTATTCCTTGCCTTGAGAATTCCACTAGCAGAGGAGCCTGGCGTGCTGCAGTCCATGGGGCTGCAGAGAGTCTGATACAACTGAGTGAACATGCAGCACTCAAAGAGCGTACTACCAGCATCTACTGGGTAGAAGCCAGGGACGCTGTGAAATGGTCTACAATGTCCAGAAGGGCCTCCACGACCAATGATCATCTGGCGTAAATTATCCGTGCCAAGGCTAAGAATCTCTTAATAAACCTGAAGTCAACTCAAAGTAATCAGTCAACTTTAGAAGTTTGTAGGTGTGGCTTGAGAAGAAATCTACAGTGAATTAGACTTTTCATATTTTATACTTCTGAGAGATAGCATTGCATAAAGTTTCAGAACATGAACTATGGAACTATATAGACATGAATTTGAATAGTAACTTTACCACTTGCTAGTTTTGCCACTTTGAGAAAGTAATACATTCTTTAAGACTTCCTTTCTTTATCTATAGAATGGGAATATTAATAGAATGGCTGTGAGGATTAAATTAAGTGATATGATTAAAAGGTACTTCAGTAACTGAAGTATTTTTTTTTTTGGTTTAATATTTTTATTACAAATCATGGGGATGCACTTATCTTAATGAACAGTGTATATTTCCTTTGAATTATGGATTAAGAAAAATGTCTAGGAATGGAATTATTTTTAAAGTTTTATCATATTTTGTAATGTTGTCCTCCCAATTCTTTACTCAATTTTTTTAAATTTGTTTTAATTGGAGGCTAATTACTTTACAATATTGTGGTGGTTTTGCCATACATTCACTTGAATCAGCCATGGGTGTACATGTGTTCCCCATCCTGACCCTCCCTCCCACCTCCCTCCCCATCCCATCCCTCAGGGTCATCCCAGTGCACCAGCCCTGAGCACTTGTCTCAGGCATCCAACCTGGACTGGTGATCTATTTCACAAATGATAAGATACATGTTTTAATGATATTCTCTCAAATCATCCCACCCTCACCTTCTCGCACAGAGTCCAGAAGTCTGTTCTTTACATCTGTGTGTCTTTTGCTGCCTTGCATATAGGGTCACCATTACCATCTTTCTAAATTCCATATATATGCATTAATATACTGTATTGGTGTTTTCCTTTCTGACTTACTTTGCTCTGTATAATAGGATCCAGTTTCATCCACCTCATTAGAACTGATTCAAATGCATTCTTTTTAATGCCTGAGTAATATTTCATTGTGTATATGTACCACAACTTTCTTATCCATTTGTCTGCTGATGGGCATCTAGGTTGCTTCCATGTCCTGGCTATTATAAACAGTGCTGTAATGAACACTGGGGTACATGTGTCTCTTTAACTTCTGGTTTTTTCAGTGTGTATGCCCAGCAGTGGGATTGCTGGGTTGTATGGCAGTTCTATTTCCAGTTTTTTTAAGGAATCTCCACACTGTTCTCCATAGTGTCTATACCAGTTTGCATTCCCGCCAACATTCACTTGCATTTACACCAAGTGTAAGAGGGTTCCCTTTTCTCCACACCCTCTCCAGCATTTATTGCTTGTAGCCTTTTTGATAGCAGCCATTCTAACTGGTGTGAGATGGTACCTCATTGTGGTTTTGATTTGCATTTCTCTGATAATGAGTGATGTTGAGCATCTTTTCATGTGTTTGTTAGCCATCTGTAGGTCTTCTTTGGAGAAATGTCTGTTTAGTTCTTTGGCCCATTTTTTGACTGGGTTACTTATTTTTCTGGAATTGAGCTCTAGAAGTTGCTTGTATATTTTTGAAATTAGTCCTTTGTCTGTTGCTTCATTTGCTATTATTTTCTCCCATTCTGAAGGCTGTCTTTTCACCTTGCTTATAGTTTCCTTCGTTGTGCAAAAGCTTGTAAGTTTAATTAGGTCCCATTTGTTTATTTTTGCTTTTATTTCCATTACTCTGGGAGGTGGGTCATAGAGGATCCTTCTGTGATTTATGTCAGAGAGTGCTTTGCCTATGTTTTCCTCTAGGAGTTTTATAGTTTCTGGATTTAAATTTAGATCTTTAATCCATTTTGAGTTTATTTTTGTGTATGGTGTTAGAAAGTGTTCTAGATTCATTCTTTTACAAGTGGTTGACCAGTTTTCCCAGCACCACTTGTTAAAGATATGGTCGTTTCTCCATTGTATATTCTTGCATCCTTTGTCAATGATAATGTGTCTGTAGGTACGTGGATTTATCTCTGGGCTTTCTATTTTGTTCCATTGATATATGTTTCTGTCTTTGTGCCAGTACCATACTGTCTTGATGACTGTTGCTTTGTAATATTGCCTGAAGTCAGGCAAGTTGATTCATCCATTTCCATTCTTCTTTCTCAAGACTGCTTTAGCTATTCGAGGTTCTTTGCACTTCCATACAAATTGTGAAATTATTTTTTCTAGTTCTCTGAAAAATACCATTGGTAGCTTGATAGGGATTGCATTGACTTGCTGGGAGGAATTGGGGGCAGGAGGAGAAGGGGATGACAGAGGATGAGATGGCTGGATGGTGTCACCAACTCAATGGGCATGAGTTTTAGTAAACTCCAGGAGTTGGTGATGGACAGGGAGGCCTGGTGTACTGTGATTCATGGGGTCGCAAAGAGTCCCACACGGAACTGAACTGAACTGATAGATTGCTTTGGGTAGTATACTCATTTTCACTATATTGATTCTTCTGATCCATGAACATGGTATATTTCTCCATCTATTTGTGTCATCTTTGATTTCTTTCATCAGTCTTTTATAGTTTCCTATATATAGGTCTTTTGTTTCTTTTGGTAGATTTATTCCTAAGTATTTTATTATTTTTGTTGCAACTGTGAATGGAATTGTTTCCTTAATTTCTCTTTCTGTTTTCTCATTGTTAGTGTATAGGAATGCAAGGGATTTCTTTGTGTTAATTTTATATCCTGCAACTTTACTATATTCATTGATTAGCTCTAATAATTTTCTGGTGGAGTCTTATAGGGTTTTCTATGTAGAGGATAATGTCGTCTGCAAACAATGGGAGCTTTATTTCTTCTTTTCTAGTCTGGATTCCTTTTCTTTCTTTTTCTTCTGTGATTGCTGTGGCTAAAACTTCCAAAACTATGTTGAATAGTAGTGGTGAGAGTGGGCACGCTTGTCTTGTTCCTGACTTTAGGGGAAATGCTTTCAATTTTTCACCACTGAGGATGATGTTTGCTGTGGGTTTATCATATATGGTTTTTATTATGTTGAGGTATGTTCCTTCTATGTCTGATTTCTGGAGGGTTTTTATTACAAATGAATGTTGAATTTTGTCAAAGGCTTTCTCTGCATCTATTGAGATAATCATGTGGTTTTTATCTTTCAGTTTGTTAATGTGATATATCACATTGATTGATATGCAAATATTGACTAATCCTTGTGTCCCTGGGGTAAAGCCCACTTGGTCATGATGTATGCTGTTTTTAATATGTTGTTGGATTCTGTTTGCTAGAATTTTGTTAAGGATTTTTGCGTCTATGTTCATCAGTGATATTGGCCTGTAGTTTTCCTTTTTTGTGGCATATTTGTCTGGTTTTGGTATTAGGGTGATGGTGGCCTCATAGAATGAGTTTGGAAGTTTACCTTCCTCTGCAGTTTTCTGGAAGAGTTTGAGTGGGATAGGTGTTAGCTCTTCTCTAAATTTTTGGTAGAATTCAGCTGTGAAGCCATCTGGTCCTGGGCTTTTGTTTGCTGGAAGATTTCTGATTACAGTTTTGATTTCCTTGCTTGTGATGGGTCTGTTAAGATCTTCTATTTCTTCCTGGTTCAGTTTTGAAAAGTTATACTTTTCTAAGAATTTGTCCATTTCTTCCAAGTTGTCCATTTTATTTGCATATAGTTGCTGATAGTAGTCTCTTATGATCCTTTGCATTTCTGTGTTGTCTGTTGTGGTTTCTTCAATTTCATTTCTAATTTTGTTGATTTAATAGTAGCTGAAGTATTAATAGCCATCATGCTAGGACTTGTCATTTTCCTGACAAACTGGAAGAGGACGAGGCATCCTGACCCACTTTGTTTAATATCAGAGAATGCTCTACACAAGTGTTGCCTACATACTGGCTCACGAATGGACATTTATGGTAAAATGAAAAAATAAGGAAACATAAATATGTTTTTTTCTAGAGTTAAATGTGTTAAATGAACTACTCTTTATTTGAAGATGGATTTTCTGCTTACTGTTCATGTTAAAATGGCCTTTCTTTTTAATTTATTATTGGAAATTGAAATATAGTTAACTTACAATGTTGTGTTAGTTTTAGGTATACAGCAAAGTGATTCACACACACACACAGACACACACACACACACACACATATATATTCTCGTACATATATATATCTCACATATATATATATTAATTTTTTACATTCTCTTGCATTATAGGTTTTTATTAGATATTGAATAGAGTTCACTGTGCTATATGAATAAATCACCGGTGGTTATGTATTTTATATATAGTAGTGTGTATATTTTAATCCCTAACTCCTAATTTATCACCTCTGTCCACTTTCCCCTTTGGTAGCCAGTTTTTTCTATGTCTGTGAGTCTATTTATGTCTTATTTAAGTTTATTTGTATAGTTTTTTAGATTCCTCATATAAGCAATATATGATATTTGTCTTTGTCTTATTTCACTTAGTATAATAATTGCTAGGTCCATCCATGTTCCTGCAAATGTCAGTATTTTATTTTTTATGGTTCAGTAATACTCCAGTGTGTGTATCTATCCATCTATATCCACATCTTTACCTGTTCATCTGTCGATGGACGCTTAGGCTGTTTCTATGTTTTGGCTGTTGTACATAGTGCTGCTATGGACACTGGGGTGTATGTATCTTTTCAAATTACGTTTTTCTCAAGATATGTGGCCAGGGAAGAGATTGCAGGATCATATGGTTGCTTGATTTTAGTTTTTTGAGGAACTTCTGTACTCTTATCCATAGTGGCTGTACCAATTCACATTCCCACCACTAGTGTATTTTCTCCACATCCTCTCCAGCATTTATTATTTGCAGACTTTTGGATGTTGGCCATTCTGACTGGTGTGAGGTAATACCTCATTGTAGCTTTGACTTGCATTTCTCCAGTAGTTAGCGATGTTGAATATCTTTTCATGTGCCTTTGGCCCTCTGTATGTCTACTTTAGAGAAATATCTTTTCAGATTTCCTGCCCATTTTTTTATTGGGTTGTTTGTACTCACAATAATTAAGATGTTGATGCATGTAGGATGACTGACTCTGGGTCATAGATGAGGGGAAAAGCACGTCAGCAGTTCTGCAACTTGTCCAGTGATCCCATTCAAAGATAGAGCCAGGGTCTGGCTGGAGAATTTGGACTCTTTGTTGCTGACCTGGCTTCCCAAGCCCTTTTCCCTACTTTTTTTTTTTTTCCATTTATTTTTATTAGTTGGAGGCTAATTACTTTACATCATTGCAGTGGTTTTTGTCATACATTGAAATGAATTAGCCATGGATTTACATGTATTCCCCATCCCGGTCCCCCCTCCCACCTCCCTCTCCACCCGATCCCTCTGGGTCTTCCCAGTGCGCCAGGCCCGAGCACTTGTCTCATGCACCCAACCTGGGCTGGTGATCTGTTTCACGCTAGATAATATACATGTTTCGATGCTGTTCTCCCGAAACATCCCACCCTCGCCTTCTCCCAGAGTCCACAAGTCTGTTCTATACATCTGAGCCTCTTTCCCTTTTCCCTACTTGACTGCTCTGAAAAATTTGAAAATCAAGGGAGAGGAAGACAGAACTGAACCTCAAGCTAGAACTGGAATACCTATGGGAGAACACCCGTAGACCTGAATGAATAGCCAAAGAAGTCATGAGGCATCTCCAGTGTGATCTGTGCCAATATATTGATTTCCTTTGAGAAAGGTAGGTGCCTTCCTACTATTGCGCTTCTCAGCTGGCTCAAAAGGTAAAGAATCTGCCTGCAATGCAGGAGACCTTCGTTCAATCCCTGGGTTGGGAAGATCCCCTGGAAAAGGAAATGGCAACCCCCTCCGGTATTCTTGCCTGGAGAATTTCATGGGCAGAGGAGCCTGGAGGACTATGGTCCATGGATTCACAAAGAACCAGACACGACTGAGCGACTAACACTGTACACTTCCTAATATTACTGATAATATTTCAGCACATTTTTTACTTTCTCCCCCACATTTAGTAATGTACAGATGCTGTCATTCTTAGGTGTTGTTTTGACTGAGAGAAATACTGTCTGAAATGGCACCGACCTTACAGTCACAATTTCCCCACTTTAAACCATCATTCCAAAAATTCCCCATCTCTTCTAACTTTCTGTGTAAGGTGGTGAGGAAATGTGATGAACTGGCTGAAGTACAAACAAAAAGAAAATTCAAAATCTACTAGGATAAAAGATGTGTTTGTTTCCAGAGATGTCTTTCAGATTTTTCTTTAAAGACCAAATTGCACAGTTTGCAGCTGCTTTTTTCCCCCATGTAACATACAGTATCTACAGATGCTTTATAGCAGGCACCTGCAATGTTTTCTATTTAATTATAACAGAATGACAGGAGACAATGTGAAATGGAAGAGAAGGAGACGGGCGGCGGGGGGAGGGATGTGGAGGGAAGCAAGAAGAGAGAGGAGGAGCGGGTGCCAGCAGCTAAGTGATGGGCAATAAAACCCCAGCACTCCCCATATCTTTCTCCCTATCAGTCTCCAAGAGATTGCTTTAGAAATTGACCACCTGCCGGCCATTCAAAGCCTTAAATGCAGTAGTCTCGGTTCAGTACACATGTAGGCACTTTCCATATTCCCCAGCCCGTTGCCTTGTTCTCCTTGGCTGAATTGCAGAGGGAGAAAGATGCTACGTTTCTGGAGCGTGCTGGAAGCTTGGCTTCAGCCCTGGTCTGCTTTGCCCTTCTTGCACTCCTGGACAGCCTCGTGCAGGTGGCAGAGCGCCGGGCTTCCAGAGCTCTGCAAGTGCGTCCCGGCGCCCTGGTCACGCCGCTCTCAACATGCCCTCGAGCACGTAGCCCTGCATTGTTTTGCTTCGCAGTGAGGTCTTAGGACCTTAGCTCAAGCGTGTCCTAAGTGTGTGAGCCCAACCCACAGTCCTTTGGCAGTCATTTGGCTTGAGACTGGGTACGTCATTGTTGGGTGATGTATCTTTTAAGCTACAGGGTGTCCACAAGGCCTGGAAACTTGGGTGAGATATACATAAGATTGTCATGGACATCTTCAATCCATAGAAAAATAGAATATTATTCTAAACTTAAATATTATCTATGTGTGCATAGGAATGGACAAGCCACTAACTGGGAGCTGGGAAGACAATAGTGGATCCAGAAGTCCACTGTTCAACCACCTTTTCTTATCTTCTCATATTTGAAATGCTCATAATATATCCCTGAAAGAAGCTCCCACCCATATGTCCAAAGAAATATGTAAAAGTGTTCACTGATGCCTAGATTACAATAGCAAAACAAAAAAGGAAACCTGCCAAATATCCCTCATATGAAGAATGGATAAGTAATAGTGTAATCATACAGTAGAGTATTACATAGAACATATAAATGAATGAATAATAGGCTACTACAGAGAAACTGTAAATGAATTAAAGAGACTTATCAATCTGGATATGCTTCAAAAAGTAGGTTGAGCAAGAGAAAAAAAATGAAGTGACATAAAATATATATAGGAGATACCATTTAAATAAAGTTTTAAAATAAGCAAAATGACATAGTACATAGTATTTGTGGATGTATAGCTATATACTAAACTTTTTTAAGTCAAGTTAAGTAAAGATCAATACTAAATTCCAGTTTGTGGTTCCCTCTTGGATAAAGGAAGAAAATAAGGCCAAGTAAGAATTCCCCAGAGGTTTTACCTGCAAAATTTTCTTTCTTAAACTGAGTGATTGTCATGTTGGTTTCTACTTTTTTGCATACATGATATATTTCATAAATTAAAAAGAAACACATCATTTATCTTCCTCATCTTGTTGACCAGCAAGCTTAATATAGCTATGGGCTCACCTATTAGTAAATAACTCTTAAATGTAAGTTATGACTCTGGTCTCATTATATAACTATAACTGCATTGTTCACATCTAGTTCCATTATTGGGGGTTTTAATGACAGCTAAAAATAATTTAAAAACTAATGTAAACTATATAGGTGCCCAATTTTAGAAAACTCAGCCCTTGAAAATATTAATTTTTATTATAAGATAGTAGAGCCTCAATAAATTTTTAATTAAATTGAGGTGGATTACCAGTGCAATTCTTATCTTTTATAAGTTCCCTAATTATACTTTATTTGATTTTCCAAAATGAGATAAATGCTGAACTTTTCACATGATTGCTTAGTTATACAAAATGAGGTTCACTTGTAAAATCTACCTGCTCTCCATAATTTAAGTGTTTTTAAAAATATATTAAGGAAGAAGTTTCTCCTTGCTAAAGATCATTTCCTATTTTTACTTTAGACTTCAGTAAAGCTTTATGAGTTGCAACTTTGACACTAAAATTTCCATGGCAACAGACTTTTTTGTCATAAACACAGGCATGATTAAGAAGAAGGCTTTAATGACAGCAGTTTTCTTCATAATTAAATTCATTACTTAAAATGCTGGGTTAAGATGCGTAGGAATTTTATTACAACAAAGACGTTTTCAACTGGAGCTTTTGAGATGACACAAAATTAATTGCTATTAAATTGCCTTTGGTCATATTTGATATTTAAGATAACATTTATACGTTTTGTATTTAATAGCTTAGAATAGAACATGTCTAAAACCATATTCTGCCCAAGGGCTAATCACCCTGAACTCTCCCTTTAAATTGCCCACAATGTGAAAACTCAGTTTATTTCTAAGTATACCACAACTTTTCCAATTTAATTCTCCCCAACAAGATTCACAGGCATTTCTTGACCTGATTTCTCTTCTTGTCATTATAAAAGCAATTCAGAACTGATGGAGAGGATTTGCAAAATACCGAAAGGTACAAAGTGGAAAATAAAAGCTACTCAGAAATCCTCTACTGAGAAACAACCAATGTTAGCATTTACATGTTTTTCCTATAGCACATCTGTCTTCCCTAATAACCAGAAAAAAAAAAAAAAAAACCTTCAGACTGAAAAGTATAGAGATTTGTGGCAATTATCCATATGTCCTAAGGTTTAGCTCAGATGGGCTTTTTCAGAGTCTATTGACTGGGAATATTTCTGAGTTGGGAATATTTAATCCTGGTGGTTGGGATGAAATGCAGTTAGAAAAATCAGGATGTAAATGAATCCAAAGGAATTGTTCGGAGTTCTTCTTTCAAGTAATAAGGTGTGTGTGGTAATGATCCATAGGAGGGGGAAAAAGTCCTTTGGAGGCTGGTCATTTAATCTCTCTTTCAAAGATGCATTAGTATTTCCCTGACAAACAGCTCACTCATTCATGGACCCATTTGTTCATTTGATGGATTTTTTTCTGGGCCTTTGCTTCCTGGCAGAAATGTCCCTTCTCACTCATTTTATTTAAAAAAAGACTTATCAAGTGCCCTCTATATGCCAGAGACTGTGCACTTGAGGAATGCCACTTAGGCAGTCCCTGCCTTCAAAAACTCACATCTAATGATGCCAGCTCTTCTTTCCAGATTCTGCTGGGATCTCTCCAACCATGAACTTGTATTTTAGCTTCCCTCTGGTGCTTCCTTGTAAACACACATATACCCTCTATCCTATACATGCTTATCTGCATGTCTGTTCCCTCCTTGAGGTCAGGGAGCAAGGCAGGTGAATTCTGTCAGCTACAAATTGGCGCTTGCCATATACCCCTACAGGACTTCCTAGGTGGCTCAGACAGTAAAGAATCTGCCTGCAATGCAGGAAACCGGGTGTCGATCCCTGGGTCAGAAAGACCCCCTGGAGAAGGGAATGGCAACCCACTCCAGTATTCTTGCCTGGAGAATCCCTTGGACACAGGAGGAGCCTGGTGGGCTACAGTCCATGGGATTGCGAAGAGTCAGACATGACCGAGTGACTAACAGCTTCACTTCATCTACCCCATAAGGGTTAAATCATGTGCTGCTACAGCTGCTGATTTTCAAAACCCCCTGAAAGGAGTTTCAGGGTAAAGAGCAGAAATGAAGCACTCTGTGGTCAGGGGGAAAACTGACAGAACAGGTCTTCGGAGAAAAGAGTTAGATGTTTTCAGGAGCTGATTTTATGAGCCCAATTCTTGTATCTCTTCATATCTAGAAAAGCACTAAAATCCTTCATAGTGACATCTGCTTCTTGGGACTAGCAGAAACCTTCTGGAAAAAACATATGTTTGATTGCAGGTATTCCGCCTTCATCAGAATCACATATATACTGACCTCCCCACTACCTCCTTGGAGCAGTTTCTCAGAGCCATCTGAGGTGTTGTATCCCAGGCTATAGTCATTTTTTCCTGAATAAAACTTGACCCACAACTCTCACATTGTACAATTTTTTTTTAAGTCAACAATTTCAAGGAAACCAATTTATTTTTCCATTGTTTATGGGAGTTTCTCATCAAGTTTTGACTTGTATTTCTTTGACTAAAACTGAGGTTGGATTTTTTTTCCACATTTGTTATCTGCCCATTGCATTTTTTTTCTGTTTTTGTATCTTTTTAGGACCTTTCCTCAGTTTTTTACTTGCATGTTCACATATTTTTCTCTTATTGACTTCCAAGATTCCTCACAATCAAGACTTTTTACCCTTTTTATACATCTTGTATATTTTGGTCAGGTTTTCATTTGCCTCTCAGTTTTCATTTACTGTTTGGTAGTTCTTATTTTTAAAACTGTGGCAGTCAAATTGAGAGCATTTAGTTTTACTCAGGCTTGTTCAAAAAGGGATTTAAGGGGGCTTACAAATAAGCATTTGTTAAAACCAGAGAAGAAACATGAGGCCAAGAAAACAAATAAAAGGAGAAAAGTAAGATGGAGCCAGAAGTTGTGTTAATTTCTTGGAAAAAGATGCTGCTCCAAGCTTCATTTTACTAGTGGCCAGCTACAGAGACAGCTGTGTGCTGTCCTGCAGCATGTGTTGGCGAGTGAATACAGCACATGACAGGATCAACTTTGTAATGAGGAGAAAGCAGGCCATGGACTCAGAAGGACTGCTGCTGTTCCTGGTACTAACTCCAGAAAACAGGTTTTGCTGAGGATCCTCATGGGAATTTGCTCTAAATAAACTATGTCTTCAGCCGCAGCCTACAGTAAAATACAACACATTTCATGGATTATTTCAAGGACTGTAGGCTTCTCTTTCAAGCGTTTTTCATTTATTTTATTTTTGCAAAACCGTATCCATTTCTGATTAATTGGTTTACAACAATTTGGCAGGCATATAGCTAGGGACGGATGTCAAGGAAGGGATATTTTTATTGATCTTAAGAATAGTTTCATTTTTGCCTGAGGAAAAATACTTCAATGTGGTTTTTTTTTTTTTTCCCTTAGAGCAATTTCACTGGTTAAATATATTTTCCGAATATATTTGGGGTGGCATGGAAAAACACCCAAATGGCTATTTTTCAAAACTTCAAAGACTGATGCTCCGAGTGACTTGAACTAAGTTGGTTTATCAGTCTTGACACTACATTTGGAATGAACACAAGATGCACCATCACTGCAGCCATCAGGCAACCACAAATATATTGTTCTACATGAGGTGCTGCAAGTCAAATTCTAAAACAGAGAAAAGAGAATTGACTTTTGCAAGAGCTGGGGAGACATGCAAATGCTCTTATTCTGTGTGCTTTTTCTAGATTGAAGGGAAATAATTTTTCTTACATAAAAAGTTAATATTTTTTGCTGATTGAGGGTTATAATTTTTTTTAGACTAGTGGATTCATAGGTTTAAAAGAACTATACAGGTTATTCAGTTGAATTCTCTAAGCTTAATTTCCTTTGAAATGTCTCCATCAAGGAACAACAAGCACCCACTATAGCCTTGCGGTTAAAAGAATCAATACATCAGGTCATGTGAGTTAAGGTCTTGGTTTCCTTGTTTATCATCCTTATGAACTTGGGCAAGTTTCTTAAACTCTCTGAACTTGTTTGCTCATCTGTCAACTGGGGACAGATAAAGCACCAAAATCAGTGATCTAGCAGATACCAAATACTCAATAACAGTGATCTCTTACTATCATTACCATTATCACATTCTTATATTATTATACACACCTTCCAGGAAAGTTCAGTTATGTCTAAAAGGACCAGAATTTTGTGTTTCTAGTAATAAGGGGAGTTCATTTCTGACAATAGCAGAGTAGCATTTATTGAATGACCATCTGCTCATCACAATTTTGAATTTTCAACTAAAAAAACCAGCATAAACAATTATAAGATCCGAATTAAAATAACTGAAGCTCCTGGGGAATGACTGGAAATATGCAGATACTAGAGGATACATGATCATTCAATAAGGGAAACCAGCTAGGTGAGGTCCACGCTGGACAGCTTCTTCCTTGAGGACATGCCTCATTTGTAACGTAGTTGAGGAAGAGAGCCCAGGAAGAGGCTGACGGACTGGATTAAGGATTCAGAGGTCAGAGTGTGGCATTGCCAGAGTTTCTGGAGTTAAGCGGGGGATGTTCCAGAATGCAGGGAGGCAGGATGGGGTGCTCCTTGTCTGTGCACAAACTCTCCTCAAATTGTTGGCTGACTACCAGATTGCAGATGCTCACAATGAGAGCTCAGGGAGTCCACTGGAAAGCACCAGCGGAAAGGTCAAAGCACTGGTCCCCGACCTTTTTGGCACCAGGGACCAGTTTCCTAGAGGATGATTTTTCCATGGATAAGACGAGGTGGGGTGGGGGTGGGGGAATGGTTTGGGGATGATTCAAGTCCTTTACATTTATTGTGTGCTTTATTTCTATTATTATTACATTTTTGTTGCTTAGTCACTCAGTCGCCTCCAACTCTCTTGAGATCCCATGAACAGGTTCCTCTCTCCATGGGATTTCCCAGGCAAGAATAACAGAGATGGTTGCATTTCCTTCTCCAATTGGTACATTGTGATATATATAATGAAATAATTACACAACTCACTATAATGCAGAATCAGTGGAAGCCCTGAGCTTGTTTTCCTGCAACTAACTGGTCCCATCTGGGGGTGATGGGGGCTATGGCTCCCCAACGCTAGCATCACCACCTCAGCTCCACTTCAGATCATCAAGCATTAGATTCATAACGAATGTGCAGCCTAGATCTCTTGAAGCAGATGTCTAGTGAAACCTAGAAGTAGTAGGGTTTGTGCTTCTATGTCGCCGCTGCTCTGACAGGAGGCGGAACTCAGGTGGTAATGTGAAGGATGGGGAGCAGCTGCACATACGGATAAAGCTTCACTTGCTCTCCCACAGCCTACCTCCTGTTAGCAGCCTGGCTCCTACCTTGGGGCTAGAGGAACTGTTGCTCAGGTGCTCAGACCCTCGGGTTAAAGATTCTAAGCAGAGATTTCATCTAATGCTTGATGCTGGAGAGACAAGGTTTGGAATTCAAGTCCAGCAAAGTAAGGACTTACTAAATTCTTTGTGCTTTTTTCATTGAAATCCTAAGAGGGTTACATGTTAAGAATAAAGATGCAGGATGAAGGACTACAACTGAGGCCCAAGAGCAAAACAACAAGGAGCCCATCCTGTCAAGTCTCCCCAAGATCAAGGTCATTCATTAGTATTTCAACAGTCTCCTAGAACAAAACTCAACACATCCCAAAGGAAGATAATGTATCATCTATAACACATTGCTCACAGTGTACAGTATACAACAAAAAATTACTGTATATTCAGAGAAGCAGGAAAATACAGTTTACAGTCAAGGGAAAAAATAATGAAACAGAACCATAAAGTCCAAATGGTAGAATTAGCAGATAATGACTTTAAAATAATTATGATATACAAGAAATGAATCTACTGGGAAAGATTGATATAATGGTTGATGAGATGGGAACATCAAGAAAGATATGGAAACTAACTTTTTAAAAGTAGAAATCCTTGGGCTGAAAACTAAAATATTTAAAATTAAAAATTCATTGGATGAACTTAACAGCAAATTAGGTATCACAGAAGAAAATTAAGGGATGGAGAAATGTATACCACACAAATACTGAATGTAAGAAAGTTGGTGTGACTTTTATTAATATCAAGATATATATCAAGGCATGAATTACTGCCAGAGGCAAAACAGAACATTTCAAAATGATAAAAGCATCAGTTCTTTAAGATGACATAATCCTAAGTGTGTGTGTATCTAATTGATAAATGTTTATTTTCTCAACATCTGATATAGGGAGAGTTGCCTTGATTTGGAAGATGTTTGATATGTCTCTGGGAGCAGGGGGCTTCTTTGAGTCAAGGGTGTGGGCTGGCTCTGCTGCCTCAGCGAGGCATGTGGTGGTGTTTAGTTACCAAGTCTTGTCCAACTCTTTTGCAAATCCGAGGACTGTAGCCCACCAGGCTCCTCTGTCCGTGGGATTTCCCAGTCAAGGATCCTGGAGTGGTTGCCATTGCCTCCTCCAGGGCATCTTCCCAACTCAGGGATCAAACCCACGCTTCTTGCGTTTCCTGCATTGGCAGGTGGATTCTTTACCACCAAGTCACTAGGGAAGCCACCAGATAGGTAGGTAAAACTACTTAACTTGAGACAAAAAGATAGAGTTAACAATCTTTCCACTTTGCCCAGGACTGAGATGTTTTCTTGGGACATGGAACTTTCAGTGCAAAAATCAGGACACTCTCTAAACTGGAAAAAGTCCCAGGCAGTCTGAAGTCATTATTCATCCTACAAAGAGAGGAACAGAGAATAAAGAGAGTTTGTTTTTGATGTTTGTAAGTCTGTTTCTATTTTGTAAATAAATTCATTTGTATTGTGTTTTAGGTTCCACATATAAGTGATGCCATATATCATTTGTCTTATTCTATCTGATTTACTTCACTTGGTATGATCATCTCTAGGTCCATCCATGTTGCTGCAAATGGCATTATTATTTAATTCTTTTTTGTGACTGAGTAGTATCCCATTGTGTACATATAACATATTTTCTTTATCCATTGAATTGCCCTTTAAATATCTGCTATAAATTGTTTATATCAGGGGTTCACTGGTGGCATAGTGGTAAAGAACCCACCTGCCAATGCAGGAGGTACGATTCCATCCCTGATCTAGAAAGACCCCACATACCACGGGTCACCTGAGCTGGTGGGCCACAGCTACCAGGCCTATGCTCTGGAGCTCGGCGGCTGCAGCTCCTGAGGCCTGCACACCCTAGAGCCTGTGCTCCACAGAAGAGGTCACCTCTATGGGAGGCTTGTACATCACAACTAGAGGGTGACCCTCCTCGCCACAACTAGAGAGAAGCCTGTACAGCAATGAAGACCCAGCACAGCCAATAATAAATAAATAAACAAACATTAAAGATAATAAATAAATAAACAAACATTAAAATAATTATTTGCATCTGAGTGCCAGTTGGTCCCAAAAGACTTTCAGGGAAAGGAGAGTGTGACAGTGTGTGTGGGTGGGTGTCTGTGTATGCATTCCCATAGAATTACCCCAATGCCATTGGATGATGCTTCAGCAATCCTTATAATAGCTATCCCTCTACTTAAAACTCATTGTAAGTTGAGAGTATCATAAGTAAAAAAATGCATATAATATACCTAACCTACCAAACATCAAAGCTTAGCCTAGGCTACCTTAACCATGCTCAGAACACCTACATTAGCCTGCAGTTGGGCAAATTTGTCTAATACAAATGCTGTTTTCTAATAAGGTGTTGAATATCTCCTGTAATTTATTGAAAACTATAATGAAAGTGAAAAATAGAATGTTTTATGGGTCCAGAATGGCTGTAAGCGTTATCAGCTGTTGACATTCATGATTGCGTGGCTGACTGGGCGCTGCGGCTCACTGCAGCTGCCCAGCATCATCAGAGATTACTGTACCAGTTATCACTAGCCTGGGAAAAGATCAAACTTAAAAATATGGTTTCTACTGAATGCACATCGACTTTGCACCATTGTAAAGTCAAAAAATCATGAGTGGATCCCTTGTGGGACCATTTATATTTCTAGCACACTTATGGTAAAAAGGAAATATTCTGATTGCTCTTTTTTTCCTCATCAAGGAATGAATAAAACTTAGAAATAAATCAAGACTGTGACCTTAGACTGAAGAATTTTTCAGCAATATCTGTCAGCTTTTGGAGATTTGGTGGGAAGAAGTACACATGAGTCAATGTCTTGCTTGCACAGAAGGCTGCAGTTCAGACTTGGATCTTGTTCCACCTGATCATTTATGATGTATCCAAGTGCTCCAGACATTGCTTTGAGATTTTGCTCTTGCTCAATTGGCCTCTTAAAGCCATTAGGATGTCTTAGCTCCCACTGAGGCCGTTTAACTACTTCCCTTCCTGTTACTTATAGATCTGTCTCTTCAGCATGTCCAATGATCTACTTCCTTATCAAGTTGCTTTAGCTTCTCCAGTCATTTCTGTCTTTTGAAAAGAACAAAATTTCAAAATAACAATGAGTTTTGCTTGCATACTTAGTTCTTCATTTATTCAAGACACATTTTTTTTTTTTTTTGGCAAACAAGCATATTGGTTTTAATGATAACATAATGTTTGGGACCGATGAACAAAAAATATTCTATCTTTCTGGCTTACTTCGCTCTGTATAATTATACTAACACATATATATGGACTTTAGAAAGATGGTAACGATAACCCTATATGCAAAACAGAAAAAGAGACTCAGATGTATAGAACAGTCTTGTGGACTCTGGGAGAAGGCGAGGGTGGGATGTTTCAAGAGAACAGCATTGAAACATGTATATTATCTAGGGTGAAACAGATAACCAGCCCAGGTTGGGTACATGAGACAAGTGCCCGGGCCTGGTGCACTGGGAAGACCCAGAGGGATCAGGTGGAGAGGGAGGTGGGAGGGGGGACTGGGATGGGGAATACATGTAAATCCATGGCTAATTCATTTCAATGTATAACAAAAACTACTGTAATGATGTAAAGTAATTAGCCTCCAATAAATAAATAAATAAATAAATAAAGTAATTTTATTCTAAAAAAAAAATATTCTAAAGACCACTTATTTGCATTTTAAATAGTATTAAGAAAAAGCCACTCCTCATTTTAAAGATGATGATGATCTTGATGGTGATTCTTGCTTGTGACTGATACACATTTTTTTTTATCATTGCTATACACTAGACACAGTACCAGAGTTTGAGAATACAAAGATCTGTGAGCTGTGGTCCAGCCCATAAGATGCTTACAGTCTATTAAGGACAACAGAAATGCAGACTTACAATTCATGGTACAACAACATAGATGTTAGAAAGAAGCCTGAACCAAATGTTGAGGGAGAGAGGGAACGAACAAGGGTTCACAGAGGAGATAAGGCGGATACTCCATTAGGGAAAGAAAGAACAAAAGAGGGAAGAAAGGCAAAAATGAGAGTGCCTAGCCCAAGATACTGTTAGTTGAGCCACCAGAATGACTACTTTGAGAAGGAGGAAGAATTGAGAAGATGTATTGGGTAGATGAAATGCCTAATGAGACCATAAATGAGGAGAATTGCTTCTTACAGCATATGAGAAGATAATTTTTATCAGATAATGAAATTGTTTTCAGTCTTCAGAATGAAAATGAATCCCTTGCTAATGCAAATCATGCTAATAAAGGGAGTGAGAGAGAATGTCGGAATTACACTTGGCTGGCGGTAGGCAGAAACAGAACCTAAATAGTCTAGGAGAAAAAAAAAAGAAAGATAATGAAGTAATCAAAATAATTGCTTAATAGGGAATGTGAAAGATCTGAAATGTTAAATTATAAATGTACATTTTCAAGAAAAATGAGGTGACCTTAAGGCACAGATTGGAAACCCACATTCATGCCGGGTAGAAACGATGCTTTTCATTAGCAAAGCTGAGGATTAATTAAATCTGGCGGAAGCTCTTTGAAATCCACAAGTGCAAGTTACATTAGAATACAATATAACCAGCATATTGGTATCATAATTAATGATTAGCATGGACTTCTCTATTAAACTTGTTCTGGCATAGTGATGTAACAGATGTGAAATGAAGAAGACAAAAATGTGTTATTTAAAAACCAAAATTGACTTTAGGAGAATCTGCTTTCAAAAGTGGGAAGGGAAGCATAGTTTATTTAGTGAGGAATATATTGTTCCCTTCCCCCTTTGAAACTGCCTTGAGACCCATCCCAAGCATGATGGAGGGGCACTGTGCCCCTCACCAACCTCTGTGGGGAACAGGGAAGAGAGGGGAAGAAGGTGGCTTATCAATTATTTTTCAGTTATCTCTGAATTGATCTCTTGCTTCAGCTATATAACTTCAGAGACTGGTAGTAGAGCTCAGTGCTTCTCAAGACAGAAGAGTTGGAGAAAATGGTCCATTGTTTATAGAGCATATTGTTGTTGTTTAGTTGCTCAGTTGTGTCCAACTCTTTGTGACCCCAGGGACCACCAGGCTCCTCTGTCCATGGGATTTCCCAGGCAAGAATACTGGAGTGGTTGCCATTTCCACCTCCAAGGATCTTCCTGACCCAGGGATTAACCCGAGTCTCCTCCATTGCCGGCAGATTCTTTACTCTTGAGCCCCCAGGGAAGCCCTCATTTATTGGGGAGACCAAAGGAAAGGCAGACTAGGAAAAGAAAGAACCCTGAGGGGAAAAGAGTGAGAAATTAGTTCCTTCAGGGAAGGAAGACTTAAATTGCCTTCCCTTGCTCCAGGCACAAATGCTTTCTGTGAGAGACATATCAACTTGGAAATCAAGAAAGACTGGTCCCGGACTAGGGTGCATGAGGGAAGATGATTCTCAAACTGAACTGGTTCAGAGAATTCTGAGCCAAAGGTGATATAAAAATGTAAAATGCAATCCAATCCCAGAATCTTGGAAATACACAGAGCTGGCAAGAGACAGAAACTAACCTACAGTCTTGGGGGAGGGCATGTGATAAGATGGAATTGCAGCCAAGTTTCCTCTAATGATGGGCTAACTCACCTAATATTGCATATTAGAGGTGGGTTTTATGTTTGGCTGTGACTCTGAGTTTGGCGTGAAGATTTTAATTTTGAGTTTGTTTTGTGACACCCAAATTTTGGACTATTTAGAGATGCTTCTCTCAGTCACATTTAAAAGATTTCTGAAAATCTATTCAGATTCTATTCTGAAAATCCTTGCAGAAAGTGGAAATAGCCACATATATAATGAAGGAGTCTTTTGGGCCTAGAAAAGAGAGCAACAGTCCCAAAGGCCCCTCGCTGAATCATCGAACTTCGGAGAAAACAAAACAGAACCTTAGTTCCACCCTGATGCTCCAGGCCGGTTGCATCTATCTGGGACTTATCACCCCCTGTCCGGAAACCTTCCACCCCCTCCACCTGCCCAGAAGACTTATCACCCCCTGCCCAACTACAAATGTCATCTCAACAAAAGAATACTCACAATATCCCGCCTGATTAACGTTTCCCTTATCGCTTCCACAAACCTCTCTATAAATATGAAGCCTCCCTGATCCCTCTCGGCGCTCAGCCTGGTCGTCAGGCCGACTGTCGCCCGTCCTCGCCTGAATAAAGGTAACCTACTTCTGTTGAGGTCGTCTTTTCCTTTCTGCCTAGCCCAAACTATACCTAACATATAATTTTTAACTTTTACAAAAATTATTTACTAGGCTGCATCTGATATTCGTTGCAACATCCAAGATCTTTAGCTAAGGCATGTGGGATCTAGTTCCCTGATCAGGGATTGAACCCAGACCCCCTGAACTGGGAGCTCGGAGTCTTAGCCACTGGACCACAAGGACATTCCTTAAATTTGTTTTTTAATGCAATAGATTTTTTTGTGATAACCAGAATGGAAATTTGCCCTGCTTCCCTAGACTGTTCACAACTGGTGACTAAGTGACACAGATACTGAGTCTGGCCGGTCCCTATGAGACGGAGGTCTCCCGTGAGAAGTGACTCTGGCTCTAGGATTCCCCATTATCCAGGCAGATCTTCCCTATCTCCACCATTGGTTTACATCATTTCCTGGCTTTACCATCGTTCTTCCTTCCCCCTCATAGTTGTTTCATTTTATGGATATCTTGAACATAAAATCCAGTTCTGAATCTGCTGCTCATAGCATCAAGGATTTTTCACCCCTCACTCTGGAAACACTTGTATGGGAGTAAAAAGTACATTCTTCTTTACCCTTCTAGGTTCACTGACTCAGGTTCTCTGAATTAGACGACCAAAGACAGATTAGCAAGAGAAAAGCAGTATTTATTAATGTGTGTAGCATGCATATACTTGGGAGAAATTCAGTGACAAGTAACTCAAAGGGATGGTAAGAACTTGGGCTTGTAGAGCATCTTAACAAAGGATAATAGATTCCTAGAGAAGGAAATGGCAACCCACTCCAGTGTTCTTGCCTGGAAATCCCATGGACCTTGCAGGCTGTAGTCCCTGGGGCAGCAAAAGAGTTGGGCATGACTTAGTGACAGACTTTCTTTCCAAAAAGGATAATAGATTCCTAGAGAAGTGAAAAGACCAAAAAAAAAAAAAAAAAAGGTTGTGGTTTTCCAAGGATGGCAAATGGCAGGAAGGTAAATACATGGTGCAAACCACTGGAGTATGTTTTGTTGTGCAGGCCATCTCGGTGCTAACTTTCTGTTTTCTTTATGGCCATAAACTTCCCTGGGAGAGGGGATTTATCAGTAGTCATCATTTCTCAGAAGTTTCTGCTTTTCAACAGACATGAAAATCTCTGGGAAGATTTCTTTCTGCACCTATTGAATCTCAAATGCTTTCAGCTCAAAATAATCCTTATCCTGAAGTGGCATATTTCAGGGTGGCATGTTTTGAGCCCCTAGACACTACACTGTGGGGTAAGGAATCTGGTATCCTGAGAGGCTTCGGATGGCATGTCATGGGAGAGTGGGGCCGTTGACCCCACAAGGGTGGAATGTCCTGGGAAGCAAGAGCTAGGAGGGGTCAGAACAAGCAGATTGCTCTTCTCCCTTCCCCTCAGTCTGAGGCATTGTTTCTCTCTACAGTCATCTTGAGGAATCCTAAATACTCCACAAACACATCTGCTGAGCAAACCGGTATAGCTCTTCCAGGCTCATCATGAAGCAGTGGCCAGGGTGGTAACATAGCTCACAACCCTTCTTTCAGTCAAGTCTTCCTCCTCGACCTAAGATTACCCCTCCCTGTCTCCTGTATAAAGCACCAGAACTGATTTCTGGCCTTTAATTCTGTTGTCTAGGAAACCTGGGCTAAGACAAGTTTTAAACAAATCCTCTATATAGATATACAAGTAAGAAATAGCAGCTGTAGGTGGAGGAAAATAGTCTAGACTTAGACAATAGCATATTTGGACACCTAAAGGCAAAATGGAGGCTGACTTTTCTGGAAGTTGAAAGAAGTTCAGTTTTCCTGGAGCAGAACAAGCCTGGGCAGTGCAGGTCAGGGCTGTGAGAGGATTGGCTGGAGAGGCAGCTGGTCACAGATTATTGTAGGGGGCGTATTAAGGAGTTATGAAAGCGACAAACCAGCTCAGGAATAACAGATTTGCATTTCAGATCTCTGTGGCTGCAGTAAGGGTACTGGATTGAAAGTGGGCAAGGGAGAGGTGTATTGATCTTTGCAAATCTTCCCTAGGGTTGTGGTATTGATGTTAATTTTTATGATAAAGTGAAAGTAGCCTACTACACAGGCCTTCCCAGGTGGTTCAGCAGTAAAGAATCTACCTGCCACACAGGTGGCTCAGGTCCCATCTGTGGGTGGGGATGATCCCCTGGAGGAGAAAATGGCAACCCACTCTAGTATTCTTGCCTGGGGAATCCCATGAACAGAGGAGTCTGGCAGCCTACAGTCTGGGCAGGGGTAGGGATAGGTGTCACAAAGAGTCAGACATGACTTAGTGACTGAACGAAAACAACAAACTTCCTCTAACATTTAAACAATGTTCTTTGAATAAGACAGCCTCTTATAGCTTCCCTCGTTAATTAATGAATTAATGAAAGTCTTTGTCCTGTATTCATCTAATATTTCTATGAGTATTGTGTTGTAATTTGTGACAATTATATTTTGATGGGGAAAAACCTATGATATACAGTAAAGGCAATAATGACAATAATTATTAATATGTAGTGGTACTATTTACCTTAATCATGCCAGAAAAGAGAGTCAAGAGACTGGTACTTAATAACCATGTCATTTTCTTCATTAGCACCTACTTCACTTTGGTTTCAAGACATACACTTTTGTTCTCTAGATATTGCTTTTTCCCCCATTTTCTCTCTCTTCTCTTCTTTGGGAACTCTTATTTTACTATACATGTTTTAGGTCTTTCCATTCTGTCCTCTCTCTTAATGTGTCTTATATTTTCCATCCTGGTGTCCTTCTGGATAATGTCTTTAAATTTACCTTTCAGTTTGCTAATTCAGATTTTGTGTAAATCTTGTGTGGTTTGGTCTAAGGTTGGGCTTTTCCAGAGGGGATTTTGCCAGGAACTCTCTCTGAGAGAGCAATTATGTTGATAAGACCTCAGCTTGAGAGTCCCAGATCAAATAGTGAAGAGCTGGGCCACGGCAACAAATTCTCAGGGGAGATTGTTTTTAAACCAAAAGACGTAGGAGATCAGATTCTTGTTCTTTACCTGTGCTAATGAGCAGACATTTATCTAGCCCATTACCTGTGGAGAGTGAAGTCTATGTTCATTTCCTACTGTTGCTATAGTTTTATAGGTCAGAAGGCCAAGGTGTATATCACTGGGCTAAAATCGAAGTGCCAGCAGGCCCGTGTTTTTTTTTTTCCTGCAGACTCCAGAGGAGAAGCCATTCTTTGTTTTCCCTTGCTTCTAGAGGCTGCTCACATTCCTTGGCTGGTGGCCCCTTTCCATCTTCAAAACCAGCAGTGGTGCGTTAGTCTTCCTCATGTTGCCTGGCCCTGACCTCTTCTGTCTTCCTCCTCCACTTTTAAGGGCCCTTGTGACAATAAAACTGAATGGGGCCCTGTGAGACTCCCAGGCATAGAGGCCTTTCTGTCTCACATTTCTTGTAGGAAGACTCCAGCCATTATAACCTTCAATGGATTCCCAAGGGTGAATTCAAACAATTGCTAAAAAAGGCAGGAATAGCCAAGAAATCACGTGACACAAGATTAAAGGGACCATAGAAATTCATCAAGATTAGGAGACTGACCACCTGAGATGAGATTAAGGGGGCTTCCCTGGTGGCTCAGTGGTAAAGAATCCACCTGCCAATGCAGGAGACTCGGGTTTGATCCCTGATCCGGGAAGATTCCAGAGCAACTAAGCCCATGTGCCACAATTATTGAGCCTGTGCTCTAGAGCCTGGGAGCCGCAGCTATTGAGCCTCCTTGCCGAAACTACTGAAGCCCATGCACCTTAGAGTCTGTGCTCTGCAATAAGAGAAACTATAACAATGGGAAGCCTGCACACCAACCTTGAATATTCATTGGAAGGACTGATGCTGAAGCTCCAGTTTTTTGGCCACCTGATGTGAAGAGCCAATTCCTTGAAAATGCCCCCGAATGCTGGGAAGTGACAGAGGATGAGATGGTTGGATGGCATTACCGACTCAATGGACATGAGTTTGAGCAAACTCTGGGAGATAGTGAAGGACAGGGAAGCCTGGCGTGTTGCAGTGTGGGATCACAAAGAGTAGGACACAACTTAGCTACTAAACAACTGCTTGCCTCAACTAGAGAAAGCCTGAGTACAGCAGAGAAGACCCATTGCAGCCAAAAATAAATAAAATTATATTTTTTAAAAAAGGTGAGATCAAAGGATTCAAGCCCTATTCATACCCTAATCTTGCCAGGGACCCCAACTTTGAACAGCAGTTATAAAAACCCTCATCAAGTTCTCAGGGGTGGAGACAGAGTGTTTTTAAGCAGAAGCCTGTTGTGTCCCCCCTTGCCTGGCAAAGCAATAAAGCTATCCTTTTCTACTTCACCCAAATCTCTGTCTCCAGGATTTGATTTGGCACTGGTGTACAGAAGGCAAGTTTTCAACAACAATAACATTAGGAACACTCAGATAACCCAGGATAATCTTGTTATTTTAAAGTGTTAGTCACTCAGTCCTGTTTGACTCTATGAGACCCCATGGACCATAGCCTGCCAGGGTCCTTTGTCCATGGAATTCTCCAGGCAAGAATGCTGGAGTGGGTTGCCATCTCCTACTCCAGGGGATCTTCCCCACCCAGGGGTTGAACCCATGTCTCCTGCATTGCAGGCTAATTCTTTCCCATCTGAGCCTCTAGGGATCGGTAACATTCACAGACTCTTGGCATTAGGATATAGATACTCTTTGAGGAGTCATTTTCTGCAAACCACAGAGTTTTCTGAGAATCTCAGCTTTTATGCCAGAATCTTTGTTCTAACTTGCCATTCTCTGAAGTTCCAGGCCTCACAGTTATTAAAACCTATGTGCATGCTTAGTCACTTCAGTCGTGTCCAACTCTTTGCCACCCTACAGACCACAGCCTGCCAGGCTCCTCTCTCCATGGAATTCTCCAGGTCAGAATACTGGAGTGGGTAGCCTTTCTCTTCTCCAGGGGATCTTCCCAACCCAGGGATCGAACCCAGGTCTCCCACCTGAAGGTGGATTCTTTACCATCTGAGCTACCAGGGAAGCCCATTAAAATCCATATCCTTGGGTTAACCAAACCAAATACTTCATCGAGGGAGATTGCAGGATCAGCTTATACTCTCTTTACCTTGGATTTCATTTCTCCCTTTACTTCTTTGGGGATTTCTTAGAATAAGAAATCTTACTATTTAAAGGAATATTTGTTACATTTAACCAGCATTTCTAGGGGTTCACAGAGAATCTGGGGATTAACTGGCCAACAGTAATGCCAGAAAAATAAATTTCCAGTATGATCATATTCAATCAATGAGGTATAGAGGCACGGGCTTCCCAGATGATGCTAGTGGTAAAGAACACCCCCCTGCCAATGCAGGTTAGACGTGAGTCGCAGGTTCAATCCCTGGATCAGGAAGATGTCTTGTAGGAGGAAATGGCAACCCACTTCAGTATTGTTGCCTGGAGAATCCCATGGACAGAGGAGCCTGGAGGATGGCAGGCCATAGGGTCATACAGAGTTGGGCAAGACTGAAGCGGCTCAGCACACATGCATGACCAGAGGCACATATAGCGTACACTCAGATACTTAAAGAAGACAGATCAAGCTATAGTTTTAAGACTAAAATGTACTCCATCATCCTGACTTGAAAAATACACTTCTGTCAGGACCTGTAAGGCCAGATCTGGATGTAGGACTCTCAGATTCCCTGAGGCTCTGTGCAGGAGTTTGGTTGGACAAGGTAAGATGCCCTGGGCTGCTGCCTGTCCTTCTCTTCACACCTGGCCCCATGCAGCACTGTGAGACCTCATATACGCATGCCTGGTCCCCTCCAGCCTCTCCACCCTCTGTCCAAAGCTTTGGGAACTTGGCCATCATGGCTGCTTCTCTGTGTTGTGTATACAAATAGCAAGTTCTGGCCCAAACTGAAAGAGCCTGGAAAGAATTCCATGAAGGATTTAGACATTCCCTGAGGGCAGTCTAGGCAGGAAATGGTTCTGGGCACCTGAGGTTAAAGGGAGGAGCATGGACTTCAGCAGGCCAGTCCCCTTGAAACCATACAACTCAGAGTGGGACTTGAACCCACGCACCAGAACTCCATCCCAGGCAAAACCCAGATGGGGACTTGAATCCATGTTTTTTTAATTGAGATCACATACCTGGTTTCAGGACTTAATGAAGCTCAGGTTCTTTTTCTTTTTTTTTAAACACCAGAAACATTTTGTATTGGGGTATAGTTGATTAACAATGTAGTGATAGTTTCAGGTGAAGAGCTAAGGGACTCAGCCATACGTATACATGTATCCATTTTCTCCCAAACCCCTCTCCCATCCAGGCTGAAGCTCAGGTTCTTAATGTGTCATTGCAGGAAGAATTCAATGAGAGACAAAGTGATAGGTAAGAATTGGATTTATTCAGAGAGAAACACTCCACGGACAGAGTAGGGGCCATTTCAGAAGCTGAGAGCTACACCAGGGTACGAGGTTGTCAGCTTTTATATGGCTGGGTAATTTCATAGGCTAGTGAGTAGGAGGAGAGGAGGCAGTGGCACCCCACTCCAGTACTCTTGCCTGGAAAATCCCACGGACGGAGGAGCCTGGTGGGCTGTGGTCCGTGGGGTCGTGAAGAGTCGGACACGACTGAACGACTTCGCTTTCACTTTCATGCACTGGAGAAGGCAATGGCAACCCACTCCAGTGTTCTTGCCTGGAGAGTCCCAGGGATGGAGGAGCCTGGTGGGCTGCCGTCTATGGGGTCTCACGGAGTCGGACACGACTGAAGTGACTTAGCAGCAGCAGCAGCAGAGAGTAGGAGGAGGATTATAGTTACTTTGCGGAAGAGGTGGGGATATCCAGGTTTGGGCCACTGCCCACTCTTTGACGTTTATGAACTGTCATGGTGTCTGGGGTGGGTCATTTGGCTTGCTGGTGGAAGTCAACTCACCCACCATCTCGGATCTAATTACTCTGAATCAGTTTATGCTGTGTCCTCGGGCTGTGCCATTCTTTTGAAGGTTTTGCCCTGCCCCCTGCCCTCTGTTTCACCCTTAGGCCTATGGATCTTTCTCTGCAGGCAGGGGAGTGGCCAGAGAACACTTTTCTAAAGCACCATGCCCTGGGCAGGAGGCCCTCTCGCCTGGCTCTCAGCATAGTTCTGCAATTGGCTGCCAAAATATTTCCACTTGTACCTGGACTGTAAGTTACAACTATCCCAAGTTATTTCTTGGTTCTCCTATTGCAATAGCTTGCTAACTGGTATCCTGACCACTAGTGTGATGCTTGGTCATTAAGAGGCAGAAAACCTGTTTGGAATCCTGGCCTTGCTACTTATTAGCTAAATAACTTTAGGCTAGTCAACTGATCTTTTTTGAGTCTCTATTTGCCCAACATAACTGCTCTCAAATTCTTGACTCACAGAAACTATGAGAAATAATAAGTATTTGTTGTGTTAAACCATTGTTGTCTGGATACATTTGTTAAGCAGAAACACAAAATTAATATATTACCATTCCACCCCTGCTTCTCAAATTATGGCCTTGATATCTATTACCTCAGAGAGGCTTTCTAAAGTAATAATGGTAATTTCCTAATTCCCTAATATGGGAATTTCCCGGTGGTTCAGCGGTTAGGATTCAGCACTCTCACTCCTGGGACATGGCTTCAATCCCTAGTCAGGGAACTAAGATCTTACAAGCTGCATGGCCAAAAATAAAAATAAGAACCTAATATAAAAATAATAATGTGGATCTTTAATTAGAAATATATTAAAACAGTCTGCCTGTTGTATGCTATTAATTCTTCAATAGTCTAAGACTGGATTTTTTTTTTCAAGATAAAGTTTAAAAAAATACTAGTAAATTGTACATGCCAGGCCCAATCCCTCTAATACCAGGGACTCTTCTCATGACATAAATGAAGGTATTGTACCGTGGGGGATGGAGACAGTGCTGAGCATGTATCACTCCCTCCAATTCTAAGCCTGTCCGTCTTACCCTACAGCACGGCAGCTACAACACCCCTGAACGTTAGTCACTAAGTAAGAAACCTTACTCTTCCTGCCTTTATCTGGTAATATTGAGGAATTGAGAAATAGACTGGTTTGGGCAAACACTGTATATAATTCTTACCAGGACCTGGAGATTCAAGCTGACCAATGTCTAAGATAATCATGAACGTAACTGGCTTGAGGGATCTTAGCTTCCCGCCCAGGGATGGAACCTGCACCGCTCGCAGTAGGAGCGCAGAGTCCTGACCACTCTGTGCCTAACTCCCGGGCACTGGGCTGCCAGGAGATTCTCCCAGAATTGTCTTTTACAATGTGAAGAATGCGAATTCATTGTATTATTCTGAGACATTAACACCTGTTCCTAATTTCTTTAATTTTGTTATTTATTCTTTCTTGCAGTATATGTTTATATTTACCTTCTCTATGCTAGCTCCCATAGAATACATACTAAATAAGACATTTGGTCTACTCTCAAGGAACTTAGAGTCTAATAAAGAAAGAGAAGTTATAGTCTAATAGAAAAGAAAGAGACGCTCTTAAGAAAGTGATCCTTTTGCATGAAGAGGAAACACACGTGTTCCTGGGACATGCATGTATGTCTTTTTTAAAGGCAGGGAAGGGACATTGCTGGGTTGTTGTTTACTCTTTACTGACATTTAACAATGAGTTCAGTTCAGTTCAGTTGTGTCTGACTCTTTGTGACTCCATGGACCGCAACACGCCAGGCTTCCCTGCCCATCACCAACTCCTGGAGCCTGCTCAAATTCATGTCCATTGAGTCGTGATGCCACCCAACCATCTCATCCTCTGTCGTCCCCTTTTCCTCCTGCCTTCAATCTTTCCCAGCATCAGGATCTTTTCCAATGAGCCAGCTCTTCGCATCAGGTGACCAAAGTACTGGAGTTTCAGCTTCAGCATCTGTCCTTCCAGTGAATGAATATTCGGGACTGATTTCCTTTAGAATTGACTGGTTTGATCTCCTTGCATTTAAGATACATACAGAAAATTGCACAAATCCTAAATATATAACTCAATGAATTTTTTCAAAATGAACTTAGTAACCAGCATCTAGATAAAGAAATAGAACTTTACTAGTATCCAAGAAGCCCTTTTCTGGTCAATACTTCAGGAAGGGGAAGAAAACATATCAAAAAAACTTTTTTTTTTCTTTTCAATCATCTGCTTGATGCATACCTTCCTGCATCATGAGTCACCCTCAGACCGTTATTAGTCAGTCTTTAAAAACAGTTTCTCTGAGACAACTCCCTCCTCCTCATAAGCTGAAATCAGTAATGAAAGTCCAGGTGAACTACAGTAAAAATTTCCAGTTGTCAAACTAACAGCCAGGAAGCATTTTTTCTTTCCAAAAGTTGGGTCTGGACTCATGGAAATTTCAAGAAAAAAAAAATCCATTAGGTCATCAGGTGAAGGATTGTTCCCTCTGATGTAATTCCTAGCTTTTTTCTTTACTTTAAAATGAGAGCAGCTGTTCTTATTCAAAGTCAAGCTGTACACATAAAGCAAACCTAATGTATCCTTTATTTAGGAGTAGATGGCAAGCGTGCATAGAACCAATTAGATAGTACAAGCCCATGATGTGGCATCAAAGCTTGTGGCAGGTTTTTAGAAACCTAGTGATACAGGCTGTCTTTTATTTTGTGTTTAGAAAGCATAGGACAGGTATCTGACCCAAAGGTGAACCTTACACGGGTACAATCAGACAAAGCACTTTCCATCGAAATGTAGGAGTTCAGAGCCATGGTGTTCAAGCTTCCTGAGTGCTAATATCTATCCATAGCTATGAGAAATGCAAAAAGTCACTCTTTGGGTTGAATCTTCCTTTAATCTTCCTTTGATCTTTTCTAGAAGTCAGAGTGGGTCTGCAGTCAGCAAACAACACAGGTTGGGGTCTCTTGGATCAGGTATTTGAAGTTTCCTCATGGAATTAGAAAAGAGTAAAGAAAACATGAATCACAGCATGTATGTTGTAAATTTCCATCACATTGTTTAGTGACTTTCTCCAAAGAACTTTAAGCTTATTTGCAAAACATAAGCAAAACTAATAGCTCTTTTAAGGAGAAACCTTATTTTTGTTTTCTGTAATTATAGCATTTACCATAGCACTTGGGACATGATAAGTATTTGTTAAATATTAGTTGACTGACAAATGGCTGTGTGTACTGAACTGAGTTAAAAATTTATCCTAAAAGCTCTGGGTGTCACTTCCTGAAGCATGTTTAGAAGAGTAAAACAATCCTATTTACTTTGTAGGAAGGCACTCTGCAGTATACCAGGATCCTCTGTCCTCTACTATCTCCTGGAGTTTGCTCAAATTTATGTCCATTAAATTGGTAATGCTATTTAACTATCTCATCCTCTGTCATCCCCTTATCCTTTTGCCTTCAATCCTTCCCAGCATCAGGGTCATTTCCAATGAGATGGCTGTTTGCATCAGGGGGCCAAAATATTGGAGCTTCAGCTTCAGCATCAGTCCTTCCAATGAATATTCAGGGTGGATTTCCTTTGGGATGGACTGGTTTGATTTCCTTGCTGACCACGTGACTCTCAAGAGTCTTCTCCAGCACCACAGTTTCAAAGCATCCGTTCTTCATTGCTCAGCCTTCTTTATGGACCACCTCTCACATCCATACAAGACTACTGAAAAAACCATAGCTTTGACCCTACGGAGCTTTGTCTGCAAAGTGATGCCTCTCCTTTATAATATGCTGTCTAGGTTTGTCATAGCTTTCCTTCAAAGGAGCAAGTGTCTTTTAATTTTATGGCTGCAGTCAACCATCTGCAGTGATTTTAGAGTCCAAGAAAATAAAATATGTCACTGTTTCCACAACTATCTGCCACGAAATGATGGGACCGAATGCCATGATCTTAGTTTTTTGAATGCTGAGTTTTAAGCCAACTTTTTCACTCTCCTCATTCACCCTCATCAAGAAGCTCTTTAGTTCCTCTTCACTTTTCTGCTATTTAGAGTGGCTTCATCTGCGTATCTTAGGTTGTGGATATTTCCCACAGTGGTGATATCCCAGACTAAAGTAGGGGATTGTTAGGACTCCTCTGGTATCTCAGCTGGTAAAGAATCCACCTGCGGTACAGGAGACCCTGTTTCGATTCCTGGGTTGGAAAGATCCCCTAGAGAAGGGATAGGCTACCCACTCCTGTCTTCTGGGGCTTCCCCGGCGGCTCAGATGGGAAAGAATCCACCTGCAGTGCGGGAGGCCTGGGTTCAGTCCCTGGATTGGGACGATCCCCTGGAGG